>NC_140592.1:212578867-213841367 GCF_964204655.1 Triturus cristatus
TCAAGTCCTCAATCAACTGTTGAGTGAATCTGTAACGTCGGATGCAGGCACGTACCCTCATGGCACCCAAGTCTGGCATTTGTCGCGGACAGGCTGTGCCCTGCAGAAAATTGTATTGAATAACGAAGATTTAGAGCATAACAACATCAATGTCAATGAAGAGAGCACATGCTAAACTGCTACTACACATCAGATAAATACAGAGTCTGGTCTGTGCAATACATCCAGGACATGTATGCCAGCTTGGTGATACTCCTTGTAAGACCTGGGGTCTCCAGGCCCTAAGGGGGTAACGTGACACGAGCGGCTGGGCACCCAAAGGCTTGTGTGTAAAGCGACTATACAACACGCACATCCACGGAAGCAAGGAACGCACACAATAAGGGACGCCACACTGTAGAGATTTATGCAAATAACTCAAGTTTATCCAAGCAGTTCGAGATAAATGCAGTTCATGGGATAACAAGGCAATTCATAACATACATATGCACTTCATGAGATATAAATTCAGTTAAGGAGATGACAATGGCAATTCACTTATGTCAGCGTTTGATCCGCCAGCACCATATTCACCAGTATGATATTCACCAGTATGATATTCACCAGTATGATATTCACCAGTACCTTGTATATTTTACTCCCCGTGGTAGGGTTTGGGGATTGTAGCGCTACTCCTGGGGGCGTGCAGGGACCCAGGGCAGACCTCACGGGCCTACCGCTACCTTGGGACAAATCTGACGAACACCTTCAGAGCAGAGCATTAGAACACAGCGCCACTCGTAACCAGCACGCAGTGCATACTTCAGAGCAGAGCATTAGAACGTAGCGCCACTCGTAACCAGTAAGCGGCGAATACTTCAGCACTGAGCATTAGAACATAACGCTACTCGTAATCAGTAAGCAGTGAATACGTCAGCACTGAGCATTAGAACATAACGCTACTCGTAATTAGTAACCATGAATACTTCAGAACGGAGCATTTAGAACATAGCGCTACTCTTAATCAATAGCAATGTATACTTCAGAATGGAGCATTTAGAACAAAGCGCTTCTCGTAACCAATAGCCATGAATACTTCAGAGCGGAGCATTTAGAACAGAGCGCTACTCGTAATCAATAGCAAAGGATACTTCAAAACGGAGCATTTAGAACATAGCGCTTCTCGTAACCAATAGCCATGAATACTTCAGAGCGGAGCATTTAGAACAGAGCGCTACTCGTAATCAATAGCAAAGGATACTTCAGAACGGAGCATGTAGAACATAGCGCTTCTCGTAATCAATAGCCATAAATACTTCAGAGCGGAGCATTTAGAACATAGCGCTTCTCGTAATCAATAGCCATGAATACTTCAGAGCGGAGCATTTAGAACATATCGCTACTCGTAATCCGTAGCAATGAGTACTTCAGAACGGAGCAGTTCACGGAGCACAACGAGTCGCACGGAGCGAGCCTCTCGTACTCCGGTGCAGTTCGGGAGACACAAAGTTCCGGAATAGTCAGTGGGGAACAAGGGGCGAATCCCTCGGAGGGGTCTCTCTGTCGTGGTGACCAGGGGACTCCCACGGAGAGGGAACCCGGGCTCAGGGTGCGGTGTGGCTCCCAGCCTGTAGGGGGCGCACCGGGGTCAGTCCCAAGCCTCCGGACTTACCTTGCTCGACGTCGGGAAGGCGTCCACACCGGCTCCGAAGTCCGTAGGCGATCCTGTTGCTACGGGGGCCGGCCACGGCCTCACGTTCCTTCACCACAGCTGCAGCGACGGGGACCCGGGCTTCTCCTCGGGCCTCGCGACGATGAGGGGCACTCTTCCGGCCTCCGGGCCGCAGTGGGGAGCGCGCTTCAGCCTCCACGCCACAGGGGGGGCTCAAATTAAGCTGGGGGGCTCCGCGCTCAACGGAGCACGCTGCCGCGGATCCCAGGCCAGGTCAGGGAGCGCAGGGGTCACAGCGCTAAGACCTGGTTGATCCTCAGCGATACCACAATTGGTTAGGTAGGTAGATTCAAGGTTCAGTCTGGACATGCAGTCTCAGCATTCAGTTCCGGCAATCAGTTTGCTCTTGAAAGTCTTAATGGCGCAGATGTATCTGGTGCCCTTAAGGGGTTCTGTTACAGGGGGGTAGGGGGTGAGTTGGCGACTAGGTCCTTCCTAGTCAGGCTGGGCAGAGGTTCCCTGGGTCCTCCTACTGCTGGGCAAGATCAGTGGGTTTCACAGGATCCCTCACTCACTTAAGAGGCAGCACCTAAATCCTGTCACTCTCAGAGGCATAAGTCCCTGGCTAGGCCCTACCGCCTACACTCCTGCATGGATTCTCCAGCTCTGCTTTACCCCACTGGCCAACTGACTAGAAAAAGTTCCCCCTCTCACTTATGTATCCCTAGGTCAGGTGATCTCTAGCCAAGGCGGCAAAAGTAAAACCACACCTCCCTTCTAGAAGGTTCCAGCACATTCCAGGAGCTTGCCCATTCTACCTATGGGACAAAAAAGGCGGGCTGGTGTCGCAACATTGTTGTGGGGTTCCAGCCAGCTCCTGGCAGCTAGGGTGCTACTAATAAAGACCACTCTGCAGTAGCAGGGGCCTGTGGCAGCCATCTTGGGAGAAATACAAAAAACGAAAAAATTCAGGGAAAAGGGCCAAGTCCAACACACGTCCCCCCCAGCCGAAAGCCAGAGTAGACCGATCAATGCCTTGATGGGCTTCCCTGCTTGGGGCGAGAAAAGGTGGACGCAGGCCCGCAACTGCAGGAGCACCCGCAGGTTCTCCTCCACTCTGGAACTCGACGGTTCCCTCTCAGACCTCCCTGGACCAACGAAACCACCCCACTGGGGCTCCCTAGATAGGTGTGGCCAGGACCGGCCTGGGCCATCCAGATGTCTCTGGCCCATGTGGTCTCGCAGAGTGGGGGGCAGTAGCCCCAGGCCTGTAGTGCCCGTTGACCACTCTCCTACTCTTCCTTGCAGTCCCAAACTGCCACTGGTCCTTCCACCTGGGGTCCGCACCCTCAGGCTGACCAGCTTTCAGGGGCGAGGCTCTCCTCCCCATACCTCTCCTTCTGGGGTTCCTCACCTTCCTCCCATGCGAGGCACCCGCAGACCACCACTCTCTCCCCAGTCTAGGGCCTTTACCCTTCAACAGGTTCCCCAACCTAGGGTCTAAACCCTGAGGCTGTGCCGGTGCCCGAGGCGAGACCTTCCTCCCTCTGCACCCCCTTCCAGAGTTCCGCACCCCCCCACCTGGAAAGGTACCCCTGGAAGTCAATTCTGGGTGGACACTGTTAACAGACGTCCCACCCGCCAGGTCAGGCAACCCCTGAACCTGGCATCCCAGCCCAGGATCTAAACCCTGCGACTGGGCCAACCCCAGAACCTCAGGAGCTCTGCTGACAGATGCCCCGGGTCCTCCTGACACTAGGGGCTCCCCTTCCCTGGACGGCACATCAGGACAGCCTAGGCTCCCAACCTGGGGCTCACTTACGGAACTCTCCAGGCCCTGAGACTGCGGTTGGGGCACCTCGGGACACCTCCCCATCTCACGCATTCCTATAGATAGGTCGTGAGGCCCTACAACCCTCTAACTTTCCTGGGACCTAGCTGGGCTATCCGCCACCTCTCCCACCTCACTGGGTTGGAAGATCCCTGCACCACCTCCTTCAGGGTCACCCACCAATGCCTCCTCAGACACCCTGGCGATATCATCCTTGGGTAACTTTGGCTCCTGGGGATCTTTTGGTATGCTGCCACCATTGTCCTTATTGGACGCATTCAATTGGAGGGCGCGCAGTTCCAACTCTTTCAGCTGAAGCTCGTGCGCCAGCTTCTTTTCCTCCATTGCCCATCTCTTGTTTTCTCTCTCTTGTTCCAATTTGGCCAATTCCCTTTCTCTCTCTTGTTCCAACTTGGCCAGCTCCCACTTTAACTGCCTCTCCTCCCTCCTCCCTCCTGTCCTCATACTCCTCTGGAGACGCGCTCCTCCTAGACCCTGTCCTACTACTGGCCCCAGAACGTCTCCCTGGGGGCACATTTTCAGACATATCCACATTAAGTATGTCTAGTACTTCTTGGGTGCTCTCCTCCTGAGGTGCATCTGGCGCCTCCTGTCCCTCATCCTCTCTCCCTTCTGGGTGGGCCTCTACCCATGCCCTTATAGCGGTACGGAGTTCCGGTCCTTTGGCCCTCCGCACCTCAGGCACCCCCATCCCCTGCCCGAACTCTCTCAGTTGCTTCACCGAAATTCCATCTTGACAGGTGGGGACCTAGATACTAAGGAAGAAATTCCTAGGATCTGGGTGACAGTGACCAGCTAACCAGGATTCTTTTACACTCTCAGCCTGGACAGTGGAATCAATAAATACAGCAATTACTAGTTGCAGAGCTTTGAAACAACAGGCGTTTAATTGTGGCGCCCTCCGCTTCACGGAAGGGTGCTGTATGGTCACAGGTCCTAATATCCCACCGCTCGCCACCAATGTAAGACCTGGGGTCTCCAGGCCCTAAGGGGGTAACGTGACACGAGCGGCTGGGCACCCAAAGGCTTGTGTGTAAAGCGACCATACAACACGCACATCCATGGAAGCAAGGAACGCACACAATAAGGGACGCCACACTGTAGAGATTTATGCAAATAACTCAAGTTTATCCAAGCAGTTCGAGATAAATGCAGTTCATGGGATAACAAGGCAATTCATAACATATATATGCACTTCATGAGATATAAATTCAGTTAAGAAGATGACAATGGCAATTCACTTATGTCAGCGTTTGATCCGCCAGCACCATATTCACCAGTATGATATTCACCAGTATGATATTCACCAGTATGATATTCAGCAGTACCTTCTATATTTTACTTCCCGTGGTAGGGTTTGGGGATTGTAGCGCTACTCCTGGGGGCGTGCAGGGACCCAGGGCAGACCTCGCGGGCCTACCGCTACCTTGGGACAAATCTGACGAACACCTTCAGAGCAGAGCATTAGAACACAGCGCCACTCGTAACCAGCACGCAGTGCATACTTCAGAGCAGAGCATTAGAACGTAGCGCCACTCGTAACCAGTAAGCGGCGAATACTTCAGCACTGAGCATTAGAACATAACGCTACTCGTAATCAGTAAGCAGTGAATACGTCAGCACTGAGCATTAGAACATAACGCTACTCGTAATTAGTAACCATGAATACTTCAGAACGGAGCATTTAGAAAATAGCGCTACTCTTAATCAATAGCAATGTATACTTCAGAATGGAGCATTTAGAACATAGCGCTTCTCGTAACCAATAGCCATGAATACTTCAGAGCGAAGCATTTAGAACAGAGCGCTACTCGTAATCAATAGCAAAGGATACTTCAGAACGGAGCATTTAGAACTTAGCGCTTCTCGTAACCAATAGCCATGAATACTTCAGAGCGGAGCATTTAGAACAGAGCGCTACTCGTAATCAATAGCAAAGGATACATCAGAACGGAGCATTTAGAACATAGCGCTTCTCGTAATCAATAGCCATGAATACTTCAGAGCGGAGCATTTAGAACATAGCGCTTCTCGTAATCAATAGCCATGAATACTTCAGAGCGGAGCATTTAGAACATATCGCTACTGGTAATCCGTAGCAATGAGTACTTCAGAACGGAGCAGTTCACGGAGCACAACGAGTCGCACGGAGCGAGCCTCTCGTACTCCGGTGCAGTTCGGGAGACACAAAGTTCCGGAATAGTCAGTGGGGAACAAGGGGCGAATCCCTCAGAGGGGTCTCTCTGTCGTGGTGACCAGGGGACTCCCACGGAGAGGGAACCCGGGCTCAGGGTGCGGTGTGGCTCCCAGCCTGTAGGGGGCGCACCGGGGTCAGTCCCAAGCCTCCGGGCTTACCTTGCTCGACGTCGGGAAGGCGTCCACACCGGCTCCGAAATCCGTAGGCGATCCGGTTGCGACGGGGGCCGGCCACGGCCTCACGCTCCTTCACCACAGCTGCGACGGCAGCGACGGGGCCCCGGGCTTCTCCTCGGGCCTCGCGACGATGAGGGGCACTCTTCCGGCCTCCGGGCCGCAGCGGGGTGCGCGCTTCAGCCTCCACGCCACAGGGGGGGCTCAAATTAAGCTGGGGGGCTCCGCGCTCAACGGAGCACGCTGCCGGGGATCCCAGGCCAGGTCAGGGAGCGCAGGGGTCACAGCGCTAAGACCTGGTTGATCCTCAGCGATACCACAATTGGTTAGGTAGGTAGTTTCAAGGTTTAGTCTGGACAAGCAGTCTCAGCATTCAGTTCCGGCAATCAGTTTGCTCTTGAAAGTCTTGATGGCGCAGATGTATCTGGCGCCCTTAAGGGGTTCTGTTACAGAGGGGTAGGGGGCCCTTCCTAGTCAGGCTGGGCAGAGGTTCCTTGGGTCCTCCTACTGCTGGGCAAGATCAGTGGGTTTCACAGGATCCCTCACTCAGGGAAAAGGGACAAGTCAAACACTCCTACAAAAAGCCAGATACACCCGTTGATTGGCAAGTCTACATGACATGCCCTGAAACGACCTGGGGGCCAGTCTGAGGGAACAGCCAGAGACATCACAGGAGTGACATACATTCACATAGCTGCATTTAAAGGATGTCATCTCATACAGACAGCTGACGTCAAGCTAGACGCACAGGTCACATGGCATGTCAAATGTACAGGTCAAACACATTGCAATGAAGGGGTACACGTAAAAACAGAAAACACAGACTTTGAGACGACGCAGATATGTCCTCATGTGAAAATATCATGTCCGATGCATACAGACCCTGCTTACGTGGGAATCCACATGTGGCATGGTGTGCGTAGATGTGTGCCATGCCCATCTCCACACAGACACGTGTTGGATGCAGCAACAGCAAATGTAGTTGACGGAACACTAACAGCAAGCTCATGGGAACACATGACACACACATGACATAGTCACATCAGGGCACGCTGATCGTGAAATGTCAGTTGTTAGTGTCCCTGTCCCTGGCATCAGGGGATAGTTGCGGATGGTGGTGACTGTGCCATACCAGTGATGGTGTGCTTGACACATTTGTACTACAGGCACACAGGTGCAAAGTGTGAAGGGGAAGTGTGCCACATAGTCCCCCATCACACATGAGCATGTGTACGGCCCGTTTCACTAGAGTAGTGGTGCCGTAGGAGTACGCGTGGTACGGACCGTACACACGCTGTCAGAGCGTGTGTACGGCCCGTATCACTATAGTAGTGGTGTTGTAGGAGTACGCGTGGTACGGACCGTACACACGCTCTCAGAGCGTGTGTACGGTCCGTACCACGCACACTCCTACGGCACCACTACAATAGTGATACGCACCGTACTCACACATCCATTGCGTGGGTACGGTCTGTATCACTAGAGTAGTGGTGCCGTAGGAGTACGCGTGGTACAAACTGTAAACATGCTCTCAGAGCGAGTGTACGGCCCGTATCACTATAGTAGTGGTGCCATAGGAGTATGCATGGTACGGGCTGTACACACGGTCCGTACCACGCATACCCCTACGGCCCCACTACAATAGTGATACGGACCGTACCCACGCTATGGATGTGTGAGTACGGTGCGTATCACTATTGTAGTGGTGCCGTACGTGTACCGGTACGTGTGAAACGCACCGTACATGTGTTTTGGATTCTAAAATTACATAGGGGACAAGTATTAGGCCCAAAATGCATGCTGGTTGTCATGGATACAGAGATTTCAGTTGCAATGTGGCCATCATGTGGGCTTGAAAAGTCAGTTGGGAAAAAAATTACAATATTGCAAAGTGGTGTTTGCCTTGCTCTGATGCTCAAAATTTTAACCATGCAAATTCGTGTCATTGGTGTATGTTTAAAGGGATTGGAGGAAACGTAGGATGCAAATGAGTCTGACCAATCACTCTGTACTCCTATAAATGAAAGCCCCCAGCAAGACAGATATAAGTCAGCCAGAACCCATGAGAGGACACTTGCCTGCACAACTTTCCTGTCAACCACACTGCTGCTGTGACTCTCCTGCAGCGCTTCGTCCCCCCCTACCCCAGCCCCATCCACACTTCCCTCTCCCATACCTGTCCCATGCACACCCAGACATTCCCAAGCACGCACCCCACCAGACATAGGCAGCACACCACCAAGTAAGGGTTAAGCGCACACCTCCTGGCACGCACACTCAGGGGGATGTAGGCACAACTACTGGGTCTGGGGCAAAAAGACATGCACGCAGCCACAGTCTGAGTCCGCAGGCCTCACAACCCAGTCCCTCCAAAAGCACTCCCCTTGGCTCCCCTGCCAAACTGTCACCCAAAGAGGTCTACATGGCTGAGCAGGACCTCACCCCCACTGTGACACCACCCCGCAAGCGGGCGAGGAAGTCCCCGGGCAGGGGAGTTGAGTCCACCCCCATGTCCACCCCCTCCCCCAAAAGCGCTGCACCCCATCTTCTCAGCCACCCCCCCCCCTCCGTTGGCCCTGGGGTTTCTTCCGGTGCAGGGGTTACTCTGGACGCCCTGGCAGAAGTGTGCAGCGCCGTGCTCACCTCCACCTTTGGCGCTGCCCCACCCCGTGTGGTGGAGACGTCCACCCCTGGACCCACCACACCTACCCTTCCCCATCCTGTCCCTGTGGTGCCTGGTCCTTCCCCACATGATGCCCCCCCCCCGGTCGACAAACCTGAGGGTTCCACTGTGCAGGCAAGCTAGGGGAGACACATGCCCATGTGTCCCTCCAAGGACTTCTATTATGGACTGGCCATTGGCCTTTGTATATAGTGTTATTTCTTAATTTCTTTTTTATGCTGAATAAAGCATTTTATTTTTACTTTGAACACTATTGCATTTCTGGTATTGATGTTGGTGCTGAGGCTCCAGGAGTTGGTGTTGTGGTAATGTGTTATGGTTCTGAGAAATGTTCTAGTCTGATGGTCATGAGGTGGACCATGGTATCTGCGTGCCATCACAAGGTCTCTGGAAAAAATCATTGGTAGTGTGTGTTCATTTGTTTTTGAGACATTGTCCCAAGGAGTGTTCCTTCCTCTGTGGCACCTGACATCTTCCCTGCAAAGAGTTGCACAATTGTTGTGCTGACCTGTGTCTACATTTCCTTTGTTGGTGACGGATCCCTTCAACTATGGCCATGCCTGCTCAGCAATGTCTCCGGCTGCATCGTCTGTGCCATCCTTGCTAGTCACTGTACTTGTGTATTGAGTATGTTGAAATGCCTTCATGGAGAAATTCTCCCTTTTCAGCACTATGCATGTGTGTAATCCCGGCCTAGCACACATATGGTACTTGTTCTGCAGGGTATTTGGGCACCTGACTCACAATTGTGGGCATTGTATCTGCGGGAACTCCACCCTATTCCTTCCATGAGAGAAAACATCTTGGTGGCTGGCCCAGCACCTGTTCATTCCTATCAGTCCTGGGATGTGCGTGACAGTGTGTGTTCCCTTTGGCTCTCTTAGTTTAGTAGGCAGTGACATGACTATACAGTCTTGTGGCATGATCTCAGTGTGTGTATTGTGCTGCATCCGCCAGGGGTGGGTATGCATGTGTTATTTGTCCTCACACCCACATGTTGTGTGTCATGCAGTGGGGGAAAGACAGCCATCCTCCTGGGAGTGGGACACTGCTGTTAGTGATGTGTTGTTATGGCACTATCATCATAGTCCAAAGTTAGGGATGCGTACATACACCCATGGAGTTGTGGTCATCTGATAATAATGTACACCCCCCATGTCTCTGTCCACTGCTGGGAGTCCTCTGCACCCACCCCTCATATTGCAGGCCACTGCTGGGAGTCATATACACCCACCCATATATGTCTGTCCACTGCTGGTAGTGATATGCACCCACCCCCATGTCTCTGTCCACTGCTGGTAGTGATCTGCACCCACCCACATATGTCTGTCCACTGCTGGGAGTCCTCTGCACCCACCCCTCATATTGCAGCCCACTACTGGGAGTCATATACACCCACCCCTCACATGTCTGTCCACTGCTGGGAGTGCTCTGCACCCACCCCTCATATTGCAGGCCACTGCTGGGAGTCATATACACCCACCCCTCACATGTCTGTCCACTGCTGGTAGTGATATGCACCCACCACCATGTCTCTGTCCACTGCTGGGAGTCCTCTGCACCCTCCCCCCATATTGCAGCCCACTGCTGGGAGTCATATACACCCACCCCTCACATGTCTGTCCACTGCTGGGAGTCCTCTGCACCCACCCCTCATATTGCAGGCCACTGCTGGGAGTCATATACACCCACCCCTCACATGTCTGTCCACTGCTGGTAGTCATGTGCAGCCACCCCTCATATGTCTGGACACTGCTAGGAGTCATATTCACCCACCCCTCATATGTCTGGACACTGCTAGGAGTCATATGCAGCCACCCCTCATATGTCTGGACACTGCTGGGAGTCCTCTGCACCCACCCCTCATATTGCAGCCCACTGCTGGGAGTCATATACACCCACCCCTCACATTTATTTATTTATTTTATTTTATTTTATTTTAGCGATTTCTAGAGCGCCTGGTGACCCAAGGGCATCCCCGCGCTATGTGACTTGAAGTCCTGTAGAGGGGAAGGAGAGGGGGGGGAGAGCAACAGAAGGAATTTATTTAGGAAATAGGTAAGTCTTTAGTTTCTTGCGGAAGACCAGATAGTTGGGTTCCAGTCTGAGGGAGCGGGGGAGTGCGTTCCAGCCCTTCGCCGCTTGAACGGAGAATTGTCGACCTCCTGTACGGGTTCTTTTGAATCTAGGGGTGCTGGCAAGGTTCTCATTCTGCGATCGTAGGGATCTGGTGGCTATGTAGGGAGTGATCATTTTACTAAGGATCGCTGGACCAGATCCGTTGAACAGCTTGTGTGTTGTACACATCGCTTTGAATTGCACCCTCTGGCGCACCGGGAGCCAGTGAAGGGCTTTGAGGGCCGGCTTGGCAGACGTTCTGGAGGG
The DNA here is from genome assembly GCF_964204655.1 of Triturus cristatus. NCBI lineage: Eukaryota > Metazoa > Chordata > Amphibia > Caudata > Salamandridae > Triturus > Triturus cristatus. Next base: position 212,589,809 of record NC_140592.1, read on the forward strand.
GGTGTTAGTGAGCATGCGTGCCGCCGCGTTCTGTGTCCGCTGGAGTTTCGTGATGGTGGACTCGGGGGCTCCCAGATAAACCAGGTTGCTGTAGTCTAGGCGGGACAGCACTAGTCCCTGGATGAGTAGCTTCCTGGAAGTAGGTGGCAGTAAGGGCAGGATTTTGCGGGTCGTGCGCATGAGCCCGAAGCAGGTGCCAGAGATTTTAGTGGCTTGAGTTTTCATCGTGAGCTGTGGTTCGAGCCACACCCCGAGTGTCTTGATTTCACGTTTTGGGTGGGGGATTTCTCCGAACACATCGGGCCAGAGTGTTGGAGGGATGGTCGTCCATTGCTTTCCTAGCAGCATCACTTCTGTCTTTGTCCCGTTCAGTTTTAGTGATGAGTTATTCATCCAGTTATGAATTCCTATGAGGCAGTTAGTCAGATTTTCTGGATGGTCAGTCAACTGGGACAAGGAGACGACTAGTTGGGTGTCGTCAGCGTAGCTCACCATTTTTATATTAAATGGGGTTACCACGTCCTCGAGTGGGGCCATATAGACGTTAAAAAGCGTCGGGCTAAGGGAGGAGCCCTGGGGGACGCCGCTTGTGAGTGGGAGGGTAGATGAATGATGATTGTCATCCCACACTTGGAAAGTGCGCCCTGAAAGGAAGGATTCAACCCATTTGATTGCTGTCTCGGTAAGTCCTGCAACGGCCAGTCTATGCAGAAGGATACGGTGGTTGACCGTATCAAAGGCTGCGCTCAGGTCCAGGAGGATCACTGCCACTGATCCTCCTGAATCCAGTATGCCCCTTGCCTCCTCGATGACTGCGAGGAGTGCAGTGTCTGTTCCATGGCCCGGGCGAAATCCGGTTTGGGATTGTCGAAGCAGGTGGTTGGTTTCAAGGAACTGGGATAGTTGGGTGTTTACCAGTTTCTCAGTGACTTTGCTGATACCAGGGAGTAGAGATATTGGTCTGTAGTTAGACAGGTCCGATGGGTCTAGCTGAGGTTTTTTTAAGAGAGCTTTAACCACAGCACTCTTCCAGCTGTCGGGAACGGTTCCGTGGGCGAACGAGCTGTTGATGAGATCCGTGACAGTGGGTACGATTACTGAAGCAATGGTCTTGAGGAAACTTATTGGTGCTGGGTCCAAGTGGACATGTCTGTCCACTGCTGGTAGTCATGTGCAGCCACCCCTCATATGTCTGCACACTGCTGGTAGTCATATGCACCCACCCCTCATATCTCTGTCCACTGCTGGTAGTCATATGCAGCCACCCCTCATATGTCTGGACACTGCTAGGAGTGATATGCACCCACCCCTCATATCTCTGGACACTGCTAGGAGTCATATGCAGCCACCCCTCATATGTCTGGACACTGCTGGGAGTCCTCTGCACCCACCCCTTATATTGCAGGCCACTGCTGGTAGTCATTTACACCCACCCCTCACATGTCTGTCCACTGCTGGTAGTCATATGCAGCCACCCCTCAAATGTCTTAACACTGCTGGTAGTCATATGCACCCACCCCTCCTATCTCTGTCCACTGCAGGTAGTCATATGCAGCCACCCCTCATATGTCTGGACACTGCTAGGAGTCATATGCAGCCACCACTCATATGTGTAGACACTGCTAGGAGTCATATGCACCCACCCCTCATATCTCTGTCCACTGCTGGTAGTCATATGCAGCCACCCATATATGTCTGTCCACTGCTGGTAGTGATATGCACCCACCCCCATGTCTCTGTCCACTGCTGGTAGTGATATGCACCCACCCACATATGTCTGTCCACTGCTGGGAGTCCGATGCAGCCACACACCCACCCCCTTGGTGCAGTACACTGCTGTCCTGGGCCTCCACACACACCAATATAATGGTGATATGCTGCACCAGGCCGTAAGATAACATTCGTGGCGTGTGTACGCCTTGTATGCCAAATGTACTGGTGCCGTAGGGGTACGTGTGATACGGACCCTACCCCCGCATTCAGAGGGTGTGTACTGTCCGTAACACACGTAACCCTATGGCCTCAATCCATTAGTGATACGGCCCGTACCCATGCTATGAATGTGTGGGCACGGTCCGTATCACTATGGTGGTGGTGCCGTAGGAGTACGCGTGGTACGGGCCGGACACACGCTCTGAGAGTGTGTGTACGGGCTGTACCACCCGTACCCCTACGGCACCACGACAATAGTGATACGGACCGTACACACGCTCTGAGAACGTGTGTACAGGCCATACCACGCGTACCCCTACGGCACCACTACTATAGTGATACGGGCGGTACACACGCTCTGAGAGCGTGTGTATGGTCCGTACCATGCATACCCCTACGGCATCACGACAATAGTGATACGGACCGTACACACTCTCTGAGAGCGTGTGTACGGCCCGTATCACTATAGTAATGGTGCCGTAGGAGTACGTGTGGTCCGGGCCGTACACACGCTCCGAGAGCATGTGTACAGTCCGTAACACGCGTACCCCTACGACACCACTACAATAGTGATACGGACCGTACACACGCACTGAGAGCGTGTGTACAGTCCGTACCACGTGTACTCCTACGGCCCCACTACAATAGTGATACGGACCGTACCCACGCTATGGATGTGTGAGTACGGTGCGTATCACTATTGTAGTGTTACCGCAGGGGTACGCGTACACAGCCACTTCCTTTGTTGCGGGACGCAGAGATTGGTGGACACACCCCCCGAAGTGACCAGACCCTGGAGGTAATGTATGTCCTCAATATTGTAGGTTTTAATTTGGGTAGGGTGTATGTTTCCTGCCCCTCACCCCCCCCCCCTTGGCCCCCGGGTGTTGTTCTCACCTTTTGCGGCGTGTGCGTTGGGTTCGGTGCACCAGGTTGTAGGCTAAGAGGGCCGGGATGACACGTAGGATGGGGTCCATGGCTGTCCGTCGCGTACCGGGGCTCCGTTTTCGCGTCGGACTCAGTTTTCCAGGAATTTTTGGCTGCCGTAAAAAAATAGCTGTGCGGAGTGACGTAGAGACGATTCATACTTGCTGGTCCGTAAAACGCTGCCTGACTCCGTACGGACGTCGCGTACGCGCTGTCCCGGATCAGACTCATTGGTATTTTTTAGCCGTACGGTGTTTTGTACGTTTCGTACGGAAATGGTATTTCTGTACGAATCGTACTTGCTGGATTGTACGGTGGATTTCCCGGGTACGAGTTGTACGGAGAATACGCTCCGTACGACGAATCGTACCCGGGTTTTACAGGATTGGAATCGGCACCTATGTTGTTGAATCTTGGATAAAAATGGTTCAAGTGTAAGAATAAAGAGAAAGGGGAAAGAAGGCATCATTGTTGGACGTCTCTGTGAAGAGGAAAGGGAGTAAAAATTAGGCCATTGACAAATATTGATGCTTTAGGAGATGAGTATAAAAGTGACACTAAATTAATGAAAAATTGCCCAACATTGAACTAAGTAAGAGTAGAAAAAATAAAGTTCCATGGCATGCGATCAAAATCTTTCTCAGTGTCCAACAAGTTAGCTGCTAGTGAATGTTTGTAGGCTTTGGTTTCGCTTAAGATGTCAAAAAGAGTCTAGTGTTGTCTGAAAGATGTCTGCCCTTACAAAAAACTGCTTTTTCCTCACCATTTAAATGTGGAAGTAGCGGGTCTGAGCGTAAAGAAAGAATTTTAGCAGCAAAGATCTTATAGTCCGAATTATTATACTATAATTTTCACACAATCTGTGGTCTTTTTTGTCTTTAGGAATAAGGCAAATTAAAGCATCTTAAAAGTTACCAGTAGCAATATTAGAAGAAGCAAAAATGTAAATAAGTAAAGTAACTTACGAAGTAGCTTTCTGGCGAAATGAAAATATAATTCGACAGGGAATCCATTGGGACAGGAGCTGTGCCCTTGTTGATATAATTGATTGCATTTTTCATGTCCTGAATAACAATGTTCTCAGCTAGGTGGGAAAAATCAGTACTTAAATCAAATTCTTAATGAATTGAAGATAGATATGAAGTAAATTAAGCCAAGATATTGTTGTCTTTAAAAATAGGATTAGAGTCCTCTCATAAAATAGTATCTATTTTGACTTGATCTTTCTTAACTTTAACATAGTTTGCTGAAAGTTTATCTGCCTTATTTTGACCATAACCATAGTATTTGGCACTGGATTTAGGAAGAAAATAGTCAGCATCTTCTGTAGAGAGTTTATTGAATTCAAATATAGCTTTTCAATTCATCTAAGCAGGACTTAGATTTGGAAGAAAAGTGGGAATGTTCTAGTGTTTTAAAGCGTTTCATGATATCCAAAGCTTTATTTGATTTTTGCTTGTCACATAAGTAATAATAATGAGCCTCATTACGATGCCAGCCGAATGAGTGTCCAACTGGTATCATAGCGGAAATGGAACCACCTGACAAGGAGTCTGTGGTCCTGCTACCATGATTTGAATGCGACCACCGAAAAGTGTATTTCTCCTATTGCAGCTTGAGCTGCGGGCCGCAGCACTAACCGCAATAGGAAAAATACACTTCCATTCACCACGAGGTAGGCACCATGATGCATGGATCTTTAGTGGGGCACCACAGGTGCACCCTAGGGCCCATAACAGAGGGCCACAGGGGACAGGGCCTCTTCTAGGGAGCCCCAAAAGACCCTTTTTGCCAGCCTTTTCATGGTGGCAGAACCGACATGAAAAGGCTGTTCGAAAGGTTCCATGTAGTCCCCACGGCAGTGCCTGAGAAGGCACCACCTCCAGTTTGGGGATTATGATCTGCTCATCCAGCCCGACGGGCTCCTTGAGCCTGTAGGAGGTGGAGTGTATTTCCCATGCAGGCATCGAACGAACCGCCTGTATCGTAATATGGTGGTCGGACCAATTCCTCAGATGTCGGGCGGACCACCACCAACGAGCTGCAATGAGACCAAAAGTCTCTAAAAAAAGCTTTAAAGGAGTCCCAAACATATTGATATGATATATTCGGGGATTCATTCAATGAAAAGAACTCAGATATAAAATAATCAAAATGCTGTGTAAAAGTAGTGTATAATAAAGAGAAGTATTAAATCTCCAGTGTCTTCTCTTTGGATGAGTGGGAAGGTGTTTAAGTCTAACAGAACCGGAGCAAGGTCTGAGATTAATATGGTATCCATATCAGCATGAATAACGTGTTAAGATAAATGCTTAAAGGCGAATATGTGGTCAATTTTGGATTGGGAAAAATAGACAGGGGAAAAGAAGGCGTACTCTCGAGAAAAGGGATTCCAAATACTCCAAGAATCTATAAGGGGTCTTTGGTGAATGGTTGAAGTGGATTGTTTGTGCATGGAAGAGAAAACAAAAGGAGTCTTGGAGGACCTATCCAAAAAAGGGAACATTACTAGGTTGCAATTGCCACAAAGATTAAAACAGTCATCAAAGGGAGACATCAATTTGTGAATATTATTGCAGCAGAATGATTTATCAAGTTGTGTGGAGCATGTATGTTAAAAATAGTAAGTGGTATGTTATTGATTGTTAATTTTGAAATAAGCTAGTAACCTCTCAATCTGGTCATGCTAGTTTCTTGACTTCTAGGTCAACAATATGGGTTTCTTGTAATAAACCTGTCAGCTTTTAATTTGGCTAAGTGACATTTGATGGGTGGATACAACCCTTTAACATTATACATCATTACACATTCATAGAGAACTATGCATAATGTAAATTAAGGGTGGGCATAATTCGTTGAGTACTACTACGTGGAATTCCACAAAGTTGAACAAAAACTTCTGCAACTTCCGTTCCGTCGGACTCCCAATTAATAAAACAGAAACCTCATACACTTAATAATGCGTAAGTGCATATAGTCATTTCACAAAAGTGAAAATTAAAATTTAGCAAGCAGTAAGAGAGGTGATGATTTTGGGATCCTCACTAACCTAGAGAGATAACCAAGCAGATGCCTTGAAAACAAAGAGCACATCTTGCTGAACGATTCGCTGGTGGTCCCATCCTCTTAGGACCCCCCAAGCACAGTTATGGGCAAAAGTACAATCCCAACCAAAGGCCCTGAAAAGCATTATGGGACAAGATTAGCAGTGGGCAGTGAATATTATAGTATCCAATATCAAAATAATTCTACAAAGAGCTGCAGTTCCACTAGTCGTTACTAGGTGTCCCTCACGAGTCAAATGCAAAAGCATTGAAACCCTTTCATGAAGCTGCAGTTCCACTATTCGTTAGTAGGTGTCCCTCATGAGTCAAATGTAAAAGCATTTAACTTGAGGGACACCTAGCAACGACTAGTTGAACTGCAGCTTAATGTCATAATTTCAATGCTTTTGCATTTGACTCGTGAGGGACACCTAGTAACGACTAGTTGAACTGCACCTCTTTGTAGAATTATTTTGATATTTGATACTGAATCGTTCAGCATGATATGCTTTTTGTGTTCAAGACATCTGCTCGGTCCTCCCCCTAGGTTAGGGGGGACCCCAAAATCATCACCTCTCTCATTGCCTGATATTTTTCATTTTCAAAGTTCACTTTTGTGAATTGGTTATATGATTTTTAGCATGTAAAGTTGCTTTATCAAAGCATTTGTGGGTGCAGTTTAGTAGCTGGCATCAAGTGTTTGCCTGAATTCCGTGGCAGCGGAGCGGAGAGCATTGCCCAGTGTTACTGTAAATAAAATACTCTCAGATATATGCTATGTAACCCTATACTCATAAAATAAAGAACTTTATACATGAAATTGCCAACATGAAGTAAAAGGGAAGAGAATAACATTTAAAAAGTGCAAGACCACTGAAGAAAATGAAGAGGACTAGAAAAAAGCAACAAATGAAAGAAAGAGAGAGAACGGAAGGAATAAGAAGAGCTCAATAAGAAAATAGAATAGAAAAGTAGGAGAATGTAACCATAATTGGGAGGACAGGAGGATACAAGTAACAAACCGGTAAGCAAACTAATGAGTGGGGGTAGTGAGGCCACCAGGAAGGGATAATCAAGACTACATATATAGATATGTAAATACAACCATGAGGGACATGAGGAGGATGGTACCTATGGGAGAAAGAGAAGACATACATTGTTATCGCACATGAGGTAAGTAAAACAAGAATGTGAATACCAAAACTTAATACCATGGGCTCATGTCATTTATAAATAACATACAGACACACCACAGGAGGAGTATTTTAGGATATGGAAATTAAGAGGTATCTGTAGCTTCAATTTTACATTTATCTATAAACTTCTGCAATGGAGAGGTACCCTCATACGTCCTCGTTTTATTTTCATATGTCACTTTAAAGATACATGGATGAAATAGGCCAAAATGGGCATCACAGGAGTGTAAGGCGCATGAGCTTTTTGTGTGTTCAAATGGGTAGATTCTGGCATATCCAATACTTTGAGAATGAATGACTGAAAAAATTAAATACGTTGAGCGCCTTCCACCCCCTCCTCAAGACTATAAATGCGGAGGTTGTTTTGTTCTCTAAATCTTCTGTCAATTTTTTAAGATGTGCCACTTCGTTTTGGAGAAGTTTAACGTCTTGGGCAGTGTCCCGTATGTCTCTGATCCATTGATACATGTCTCCAACTCTATTCTCAATTAAAGACCATTTGTCATCCAGGTGCTGATGTTTCTTATTGGGTCCTCCAAGTAAGGTTTTAAAGCTTTAATTTCCTCTAGAATGAGCTCAATGGAGAAAGAGGTGATAGTTTTAACAGCTGAGTGAGGATCTTTTTTCAGTCTTTTATTACTTGGTCGAGGAGTTGTCAGAGGAATTATGGAGACAATTTTAGTGGAGGATGGGAGAATGAAGAATTACCAGGATGGCATATTCTCATGAGGAGAGTACCAAGATCTTCCATTGCGGGGTCAAGAGTGGCGAAGGAGTTATTTGTGTCAATAGAATATTGTGCAGACAAGGATGTAACAGGTGTATTTAGTTTAAGGTTTCTGGTTATGGCCATATGGTTGAATAGGAGTCAGCGGGAAAAATCACCAACAACACCTGATGAATTTTATAAAAGAAGAGTTTAAGGCACACATTCCTGTACATTTCCACACTGTAAAAAATACTATGTATTCAAGCAGTTAGGAATTCAGTGAATAAATAATGCATTAGTAAAAGGAAGCAATACCAGAGATTCTCCCAAAAAGACCAAGTGGGCAGGATATGAAGCTTAGTTTTTGTGCTGAAAAAATGCAGGCTTACCTGTAGAGGCGCAATGTTTTGTGAGCCAACATTTACCTTAGCATTGTTACCAAAATTGTAGGCGCGACCGCACTGTCAGTGCTCATCCCGTCGTTTCACCCAAAGTCAGCTAGCACAAGAGGCAGACAGACTTGATTGAGCAGAAGGGGTTCTGCTATTCTCATGTCACTGTGGGTGTAGTCTTTGACAGGAAAGCTGACGGCCAGCTGGAAATATCCCCACAGATGCTCTGGAGCTCCTCATCAAGCAGTAATCCTCGTCAAGTGGCAAGCCACGCCCCCTTGCATTGTTAAGTTAAATATGCCATGTTTCTTCCTGGCTACCACTTTAGCATCACTGCCTATTGTGACATATGCCAAAGTTTGTAAAATTCTTTATCAACCAGGCCAGAGGTATAAACTGCAGTGTAAAAAAAATATATATAAAAATATATGTGCTGTTAGTAGTGCTCAAAGTCCTGGTAGCACACCCTGTGAACCGTGTCACATATATCACCATTCAAATCAAGAAACAAAACCTTACTGATAAGTCCTTGGGTTAGGAGCAACACCTACAGATCATACATATACTGTGCCTTTTCCCAAATGACGGAGTGTTCACTTGCCTGTGCTGGTGACAATACTTGGGTTAAATCGACCAGTGACTCCAACCAAAATGTTGATTTCTAGTTCACTGAAGTATTGAATCATTAATACATCCTCGGAGTGTGGCGTCCAGTTACCTCCTTTTCAGGTGCCATCAATATGCCATTTTTATGAACATAAACATATTAATTAATAGACTTAAGAAAACATCAAATTATTGGTATTTATTATTATTCAAAGTGGGGAATGATTATATAAAAACCTAACTAAGGTAAAGGATAGTTATTTCTAAAAGGAGAATGATGTGAGATTATGTGAGAAAATACTCCACATGCTGTTCTTTCATTGTGTTTTTTGTGTGTCAATGAATCATTTGCTTTGTATATCTTCACAGGATCCAATGGAGAGGTGATAAAAACTGGTTTCTTCGATATGTATTCTGGGGGTAAGTGTCTTACGAGCCATTATTTATGGGTGTGCTTGCTGCAGTTAGGAAGAGACATGCTAATGCAAACACCCCCCAAAGAGTAAGCCTGTTGCTATTCACAAACTGATATGATATGCTTTATTCGATACAAAAGATATATCATAAAAGCAGAGTCAATCCTTATACAATTCATAAAAACATGACATAAAACTAGCAATAGAAGTTCATTACAAATTTGCTATTTACAGAAGTAAAATTCAATTTGTAAAAAGATAAAAGATAGGGAGAGACCCATAAAATTTGAATATCATAAAAAGCAGTGCAGAGCGATATAATACAGAGCAATTCATACAAGCCTAACCCATATTTTTTGTTGCCAAAAACTTCGAGCGATTCACCCATGCACATCCCAGGTATTTAGCTACCCCACAGATCACAGTAAGGGAGGTAGTATCTGTTCTAAGGAGGGGTAAAACAGACAAATAATTTCTTGAGCCCAACAATATGCAAACAGGTTTTAGCCACTTACTTCATATGTGTCTGTATACTGGGCAGGCAAACATAAAATGGGCAATGGACTCTGTGCGAGCTCCACATCCTGGACATGGAGCTGCTACTGTTACTACTGCAGTTCGGTCGCTCCCCCTCCAGCTCGCTATTAGATCATTAATGGGGAGAGTTCCAATTCTCAGTTTCATGTACAGAGACCTATCTCTTGGAATTTGGATAAAATCAAGATATGCTTCCAATTTCCGAACAGGCTTGTGTTCGAGGAACCGCTCAGTGAGGGTTTCCCTGTCCGCACTGGTCGCTTGTACCACCTCCACCCAATTCCAGTAAGCCTTCTTTATATCCTGTTTAGGAGGCGGGGTCTGGTTAACCCATGCCTCCCCCAGACCTATATCAAATAGGAGACGCCTAAGGTTTAAAATCCATTTGACCCTCTGGCCTGTATCCGCTTTGATGACATCGCTAAAAGCTGCGGCATAGTTGGACAGTTCTGGGGTCGATCTAATACGGGCCCAAAATAGTAAAGGGCGGATGCGTACAATATCCTTGATGGAATGTCTGCCCAGATCTAAATACAGGGGCTTCAATGGAGTAGAGATTGGAAGGGAAACCAGACCTCTAAGAAATTTATTCTCCGATCTTACTAAGTCAGTGATGTTCTCAAAGCCCCATAATTCAGCCCCGTATAGGGCTGAGGGGAGTGCTTTACCTTCATAAACCACAAGGGCCGGGGATATTGGTTTGCTTACAGAGAGTTGTTGTTCTCTTAAGATCGCCCCGGATACCCGCTTGTGGTTTAAGAACATTTTTGCCAAATGGGAACTCCACTTCATTTCACTGGTGACATGGATGCCCAAATAACCAAAAGACTCAACTAAGTCTAGTGATATTCCATGGAGGGTGATGTTATTTCTAAACCGCTTCAAGGGGGATATAGTCATTAATTTTCACCAACTACACTTCTAAAGCTAGTACAGCCCTAATGGTGTCCAACAGTCACAAATGTACTCCAGCCCAGTCTTGGAGTAAGTCAAGCATCACACTTGGCCATTCACATGTACTGCAACACACTCCCATAGATAACAGTGGAGGTAGGGAAATAAAACAACAGCCAATGGAACTAATACTAAATGCTTTTAACATCAAAATCATATATATATTGAGTGACCAGAGATAGGGATTTTTGGCCCATAATTACTTTGCATCTGTATGACAAATGTCCACGAAACGTTTCAAACCTGATGTGCCCCTTTCATTCTTGGAGTTCTGAAAGTTTTGCAGCGTTTTGTAAAGGGGATAGAAAGGAAAACGGGGGGTCCGAAATCCAATGCGGGCATAGAATCCAATGCATTTTACAGAGACTTTTGTATTTTGCATAGAGCAAATACCGTCAGTCGGATTTTAATGAAATTAGTAGGGTAAGTATTTTATAAGTTTTAATTTACATATATCTGTGGCCTTGGTAGTACCGCTATACTTCTGAGGTATATAGTGATGACAAGTCATTAGCTGCTTCGCTAATGACTGCCTTTACAAAAGTTAAAGGCAGTTATTTTGTTTTCACGTATAGTTTCTCTGTGTTCTGTATTATGCTATTCAATGTAGGTAAGTATTAGGTTTGGTATTTTTCCCATGCCTATTACCACTTTTATAAAGTGGTAATAGGTTGGGAAAATAGTTCTAAGTATATATATATATATATATATAGCGCTCCGCTGCTGTTTCAAGGCAGAAAGGACCAGCACTCCCGTTGGTATTAAATCCAATTAGGATTTATTTCGTGCAACAAATAAACAAACAGACGCGTTTCAGCCGTAGCTTTCGTCAGTATATATATATATATATATATATTATCTACTGGCGGTCGCCAGTAGATAGTTATAGTTAGGACCGTGTTTCCATAGGAAATCTCAAAATTCTATTTTGAATAACTTTGGCGCCGGTTGACGAATCCTCGCGAAATTTTCAAAACTAATGGGGCGCTCCGTTCAGCTCCTACCCTGAAAGTCTCGGGGTGATTCGTCAAGCGGGGGCCGAGAAAAAAGGGGGGTCCCAAAACACGTTTTCCCCATGCATTTTTCCATAGGACCTTTAGACGCAGCTACAGCCCGAACGGCTGAACAGAATTACTTGAAATTTGGCAGAGAGGTAGCCATAAGGTCAAGGAAGTGCCTTTTGCAGGTCTGGTGTAAATCTGTTCAGTATTTCCTGAGAAAGTAGCATTTAAAAGCATATCAATATCTATACGCGCGCAGGGTGCGCGCACTGTGCAAGCCCTGTGCGCGCACCCTGCCGTGCGCGAGCGTAATTCTGATTGGTTGTTAGATGTCAGTAAACATTCGAATCGGTCGAAATCAGGAAGTGTCAGCCGCCATTTTGTCTGTCGCACTGAAAAGGAAAGGTGGAGAACGTGAATAGGGGGCAGAGTAGGGAGTTCTTGACCCCCAAGCCATTGTCAGGGGGTCACAGTAGGACCACGAAGGGCAAAAAAAATGATTTTAATTTTTTTTAAAAACATCGCGAGGTGCGCGCACTCTGCGCGCACCCGAAAAAAAATGTAAAAAAAATAGAAATAATAAACAAGTTTAAGTGTTTAGATATTAGGTGGCTCTAAAAAGAGCCCTTGTGTTCATTGAGTGTTTTTCGGTACCTACAAGTAGGCTTGGGTGGTAATTTGCAGAATTTCGGTAATTTCGCGTTCCGCGGAGAACGCAAAATTGCCCAAAATTCTGCATTCCGCGACTTCGCGAAATTTTTTCTTGTTCGCGTTCTCAAAATGCGTGTTCGCGAGATATTTCTCCCCAGCACGCAAACAGCAACTGTGAACAGGAAAAAAGCATCGCGAACAAGCAATTCTGAGTGTTCGCGGAATTTCTGCATGTTCGCGGATATTTTTTACCGTTTCGCGGAGATTTGCATAACGCGATTACGCAAATTCCGCCCACCCCTACCTACAAGTAAGTACCAATGCAGAGTCTAAAGTTCAAGAGGAAGACTCTGTTCCCTTTATCATTGAAATGTACACCGTCTCCTCTATAAATGTCTTGCATGTTGTAAGGCAAGTTGTTGTGGTATATAGAACCCATACCATAGTCTCTGAGGAAAGCAGAAACAGACTTATTGACGTGCTTTCTTGCTTTGTCAATTTGCGGACAAAATTGGTTGGACCAGTTCCACTTTTGCCTTTGGCATATATTAGAATATACAAAGGCAGTTTGTGGAAAAAGTGACATCAATTGCATAAAGGTGTCCTTAATAAGCATTTCCAGACCTACCCCAGTTAAAGTGCCTAGGTCATTTCCACCTCAGTGCACAATAATAAGGTTAGGCTGTGGGAGATGTAGAAAGGTTTTCACCAAAGGCATTAATTGGTGCCGCTTTAACCCTCTCTGACCAATCCATTTAATGTCTACATTTGGCAAAGCAAGGTCTTTGAAAATACCTCTTTTTTCTGCATACTTTTCACTCCAGAAGACATAGCTATGACCTACAATCCACACTGTGAACATCTTCCAAGGAGAACAGGATGCACTCAGGAGGTGTCTTTCAGTAGAATGGCAATATGAAAAGAAAGACAGTTGAAAAATGGAGGCATACATACTAAAAAGAACTGATTGGCTGAATCAAACCATTTTACAGTTAAAACTAGGCTGTATGTTTAGATTTTTACAAGCATGTTTTGTATTGGTTCAGAAAAATGTGTTCACACAGAACATTACTTTGGATTTGCTGTTAGGTTTGAAAAGTCAAGCACTCTTGCTCTTTTGATTAGAAACATTGTGTGCTGAACTTCTGACCTCTCTGCTCACACCAGTGTTCCATGACCTGTTGCTATGGTAGCAGGCAGAAGTCATGTTGGGGGAAGGGATGATTTGGAAAGGGGTTGAAAGTTGCAACCAATAGAAATGTGTGATTCCATTTGAAAAAATGTGGGAAGGACTGTGATTTTACATTAACATGTATATGTGTGAAAAAAGAGAGGGAAACATTGCCATTTACTGGTTGTGGTGAGAGGAGAGAGGTGTACAGCTCTGAGATTCTGGCTCTGATAATCTGCTGTTTGAGTGCCACATTTCTTTCTCAACTAACTAATTTTAAAGGTGCGTTATAAGTTTGAGAGGGGATGTATGTGGTGATTTTTGATATAAATATTAGAATTGTCATTCTTCTTTTAAAGTTGTGTTTTACATTTTGTGTTTTAGGAGATATTTAACTGTCTTGAACTTGTAAGATATTATGGAGTATGTCTTCACTGTAAGTTAAGGTGTACTGGTATCACTGAGGAATACTGTTTTGTGCCTAGAATCACATCATGAGTCTGTCTGCACACAGGATTTGTTGTCAGACATTTAATTTGTGTTGCTCTTGTTCTGTTAGCCTTGCACTCGCAGAAAAGGGGCAGTTTGTTTTTTTAAAGTGTGATGGTTAGCATTCAGCAGAATCAGTTACTCACAAAATGAGAGGCAAATGCAAACACATTTGAAAATAGCATGGTACATTTTCCTACCACTTTAAAAGTTGTGTTTTACATTTTATGTTAAGGAAGATATTTAAGTGCCTTGAACATGTTAGATATTATGGAGTATGTCTTCACTATAAGTTAAGGTGTACTGGTATCACCCAGGAATACTGTTTTCTGCCTAGAATCACACCATGAAACAGTGTGCACACAGGAATTGTTATCAGAGATTTAATTCATGTTGGTCTTGCTCTATTACCCTTGCACTTGCAGGAAAGGGGCAGCTTGTTTTTTGTAACACATGGTCATGGTGTCAAGGAGCTGTTAGGACATGTGCTCTTTTTTGCTTGTCTAAAATATAAGAAAAAAGTGTCAGGCTGTCACAGTAATTATCACTTACTCCACCACAGTACTAAATGTGCTTTCAAATTGCCAAACAAAATATCGCTTTGTGGTTAGAATCACACCATGAGTCTGTGTGCACACAGGAATTGTTGTCAGAGATTTTATTTGTGTTGCTGTTGTTTTGTAAAACTTGCACTTTTAAGAAAGGGCAGTTCATTTTCTTCAACTGTGTTGGTGAGCACTCAGCAGAAATCACTATCTCAAAAATAAGAGGCAAATGCAAACACATTTGAAAATAGCATGGTACATTTTCCTACCACTTTAAAAGTTGTGTTTTACATTTTATGTTAAGGAAGATATTTAAGTGCCTTGAACTTGAAAGATATTATGGAGTATGTCTTCACCATAAGTTAAGATGTACTGGTATCACCCAGGAATACTGTTTTGTGCCTAGAATCACATCATGAGACAACATGCACACAGGAATTGTTGTCAGAGATTTAATTTGTGTTGCTGTTGTTCTGTAAAACTTGCACTTTCAGGAAAGGGCCTGGTATCACCCAGGAATACTGTTTTGTGCCTAGAATCACACCATGAGACAGTGTGCACACAGGAATTGTTGTCAGAGATTTAATTTGTGTTGCTGTTGTTCTGTAAAACTTGCACTCGCAGGAAAAGGGCAGCTTGTTTTCTTAAAGTGTGATGGCTAGCACTCAGCCGAAATCATGATCTCACAAATGAGAGGCAAATGCTAACACATTTGAAATCAACAGGGTAGATTTTCCTTCCAATCTTGTAATGGGTGAGGTAGTTCCTACATGTACAAAACTCCAATTAACCTTTACCAAACATGTACTCTTACACTCATATCTGCAGTCTTCATGCAGTTGTAAAAGTCTCCATGCAGATCTCTCTTGCAACTGACAATACACAGTCTCCAGAAACACACTCTTTGCACACATGCAGCAGCTTCTCCTACACTCCCATGCATAATACTCAGCTCTGTGTTGTGTTTCAGATAGCAGTGTATAATGCAAACACATTCAACGTCACCAAGGCTCATTTCCTTTGCTCTACTCTAATCACTCACCCTGTAACACATGCTGATGGTCTCAAGTAGCTGTTAGGACATGTGCTCTTTTTTGCCTCTCTAAAATATAAGGGAAATGTGTGAGGCTGTCACAGTAATTATCACTTGCTCCATCCACAGTACTAAATGTGCTTTCAAATTGCCAAAGGAAATATCGTGTTCTGCCTAGAATCACACCATGAGTCTGTGTGCACACAGGAATTGTTGTCAGAGATTTAATTTGTGTTGCTGTTGTTCTGTAAAACTTGCACTTTCAGGAAAGGGCCAGCTTGTTTTCTTCAAATGTGTTGGTTAGCACTCAGCAGAAATCACTATCAAAAAAATGAGAGGCAAATGGTAACATATTTCAAATCAACAAGGTAGATTTTTCATCAAATCTTGCAATGGCTGAGGTAGTTCCTACATGTTCAAAACTCAAATTAACCCTTACCACACATGTACTCTTACACACATATCTGCAGTCTTCATGCAGTTGAAAAAGTCTCCATGCAGATCTCTCTTGCAACTGACAATACACAGTCTCCAGAAACACACTCTTTGCACACATGCAGCAGCTTCTCCTACACTCCCATGCATAATACTCAGCTCTGTGTTGTGTTTCAGATAGAAGTGTATAATGCAAACACATTCAACGTCACCAAGGCTCATTTCCTTTGCTCTACTCTAATCACTCACCCTGTAACACATGCTGATGGTCTCAAGTAGCTGTTAGGACATGTGCTCTTTTTTGCCTCTCTAAAATATAAGGGAAATGTGTGAGGCTGTCACAGTAATTATCACTTGCTCCATCCACAGTACTAAATGTGCTTTCAAATTGCCAAAGGAAATATCATTTTCTGCCTAGAATCACACCATGAGTCTGTGTGCACACAGGAATTGTTGTCAGAGATTTAATTTGTGTTGCTTTTGTTCTGTAAAACTTGCTCTTTCAGGAAAGGGCCAGCTTGTTTTCTTCAACTGTGATGGTTAGCACTCAGCAGAAATCACTATCTCACAAATGAGAGGCAAATGCTAACACATTTGAAAACCACAGGGTAGATTTACCATCAAATCTTGCAATGGCGGAGGTAGTTCCTACATGTTCAAAACTCAAATTAACCCTTACCACACATCTACTCTTATACGCATGTCTGCACTCTTCATGCAGTTGTGCAAGTTTCCATGCAGATCTCTCTTGCAACTGACAATACACAGTCTCCAGAAACACACTTTTTGCACACACGCAGCAGCTTCTCCTACACTCCCGTGCGTACTACTCAGCTGTATGTGGTGTTTCAGATAGCAGTGTGTAACGCAAACAGATTCAATGTCACTAAGGCTCATTTCCTTTGCTCTAGTTTAATCACTCACCCTGTAACACATGGTCATGGTCTCAAATAGGTGTAAGGACATGTGCTCTTTTCTGCTTCTCTAAAATATAAGAAAAATGTGTCAGGCTGTCATAGTAATTATCATTTGCTCCTCAACAGTAGTAAATGTGGTTTCAAATTACCAATCAAATATCGTTTTCTGCCTAGAATCACACCATGAGTCTGTGTGCACACAGGAATTGTTGTCAGAGATTTAATTCATGTTTCTCTTGTTTTGTAAGACTTGGACTCGTAGGAAAGGATCAGCTCATGTGATAGGATTTGAAAAGTTGAAGAAAAAAATTGTAATGAATTAAAATTACATAAAGGTATTTTTTTTTTGTTTTTTGCAGGTATTGCTGAGCAACAGTGAAAAAATATAAAGATGCCTATAAAGTCAAGAAAGAGAAAAGAAAAGAAACAACAACTATATTTGAAGACAACTGGTAAAAAAAAAATAGGAGGAGAAGCTTGTGTTGGAAAACAGAAAAAGTCTTCTGGTAAGCAAACTAAAGAATTTTTAAAAAATATCTTCCAAAAAAAAAAAAATGATCGTAAGATAAATTCAAACAGTGTTTCAAGTACAAAACAACAACAGAGTCGACAGCAAAAACAAAATGCTAATGTAGACTCAGAAGTAAGAAAGAGTGACTTAACACGGAAAATAGATTTTAAAAACATTTGTCGAAAAATGTTTCAGAGAAGAGTGATGTTAAATTTGCTAAAGGATGTGAAAAAATATAAGAAGAAACCCAAATTTTATAAGAAAAAGAAATTAATTGAAAGTATTGTTACCAAGGCATTAGAAATAAAAAAAAAACTATTCATTTTAATTTTGAACAGGATGCGTAGATTAGATAAATTAGTCAATGCAATGAAGTCACAAAGCAAAAGGAAAAGAGAAGTAAAAAAAAATAACTTTTGTAAAGTGTTCTTAGGAGAATGGAAGCATAGTTCAAGTACTGAACCATTTTTTAATGAAGAGAGTTATCTTCACAGTAATAGTTTGTTGCATGCAGTTGACACCAATGGTAGAGCATATGAAGTTAAGGATGGTTGTGTAATGGAAAAAGAGAAAATGGTTCCAAGAAATGAGGAAGAAGTGATAGCTGATGAGGTTATGGGGAGACGTCCTAAAGCCCCAGTGTACACTTGGAATTGTAGTATTCAATTCAATTTTATTTAAATATGATTTTGGAACTCCTTGGAGATCCACATATTACAAAATAACAGCCAAAATATAATAAAATGAGACCACATATAATCGACTTTTTCTAGCAAAAAATGTACAGATTATCATGCCGTTCATCTAATACAATTCTAAAAAAAATTTGAAAAAGTTAAAAATTCTGTTACAGAAAATTTCGTTTGGGGGACTGAAGATAGCATCTATCAGAGATCTTGCGGATAAAATACCAAACTGAATACATACAGGCTTTACCCACAGACGACGGTGGGCCATTAATGCTGGGCAGACTAGAAGGACATGTATAGAGTCTTGGACTGAGATATTGCAAAGGTTACATATATTAGATATACCATGCCATTTGGCCAACAGCTTATTCAGTGGAAGGAGATCCTGCCTAAGAAGCAGCCAAAAACGGCGCAAACCGTGGGGTATATTCCAGGAGGCGTAAGGTTGTATTTGCTTAAACAAATAGGAATCAACAGCTTGGGTGGCCCCCTTCTTTTGTACAATCAAGTTACGATCCCTTTCGTAGCTTAGCTTCCATGTGGCTTGTTTTAATGTAAATTTTAATTGTTGCATAGAAAGGTCTAAAAGAGTGGCTTCCTCTAAGTCCAAGAGTGTAATGGCCTTCCTATAATTCTTTATAAGAATCGAATGCTCTTTTAGTGGGCCCATCAACTCTTTTGTGATTAGGGATCTTAGTGTGGCTGGCTTTCCTTTGACCAAACAGATAACCCAGCGAATGACTCCTGCCAGACCCTGTGCCCAGCTACTTCTTAGACCGAATTCTAAACGAAGGGCTGCTGCACTGCAACTATTATTAACTGAAGTTAAGCTTCTCAAGAGGGAGCCCTCGATAATGTCCAAAAAACCCCATTCGACTAGGTCGATGAGTTCTATGCCGTAAAGCAAAGTTGGGGGGACTTTTGCCCGGAAAGCCTCCAGTAAATAACCAAAGTGTCTTTTACCGGTTGATTTGTATAATGCTCTTAACCCATTTCCCTGCGACTTTGCCTTGCGGGAACTATTTTCTATATGGGATTTGTTGCTCAAGTTGCTATTTACAACCTTACCCAAAAATACGTATGATGTTACTCTTTCTAGTTTTTGGCCTCCCAGCTCCCAGCTAATGTGTTCCAACTTCAGTTTTTTTCGCCCCTCCATACACATTACCTTGCTTTTGGAAATGTTTATTTTCAGGAAATGGTTTTCGGAGAATGCGTATAATGAATGCAGACGGTTGTTAAGGCCTTTTGGAGTAAGGTCTAGGATTAATATATCGTCCGCATACATTAAACAAGAGATATATCTGTCTCCCAGACGTGGGGCAATTCCTTCGCATACAGATATGATAAGGGGGAGATCACTAACGTAAAGGGAAAACAAAAGAGGA
Organism: Triturus cristatus; assembly: GCF_964204655.1. Classification (NCBI taxonomy): domain Eukaryota; kingdom Metazoa; phylum Chordata; class Amphibia; order Caudata; family Salamandridae; genus Triturus; species Triturus cristatus. The sequence goes on from NC_140592.1 coordinate 212,609,352, forward strand.
GCTAAAAGACAGCCCTGTTTAAGGCCATTTGCCGATGGAATAAGCTGGGATAAGCCCCTTTCACCCCCCAATAGCACTCTGCACCACGTGTTATCGTGCAAATCTTGTACCAAGCATAAGAGTCTATGAGGCATTCCCAGGGCATGTAGCTTTCTCCACAGTACTTGTCGGTCGACCTTATCAAAGGCCGTGGAGAAATCTATGAATGCCGCATAGACTCTCCCCTTTCTGGCTCCAATATATTTATCGGTTATTACCTGGAGGGCTGTTAAGTTGTCCATGGTACTGTGGTTTTTCCTGAAACCTGTCTGCTCGAGAGGAAGAATATTTAAATGCTCCACCCAATCATTTATTCGTTTGAGCAGACATCTTGTAAAAACTTTGCCTATTGCATCCAACAGTGCAATCTGGCGGTAATTCTGAGGGGATAAACGATCTCCCTTTTTAAACAATGGTACCAGGATACTTCCCTTCCAAGAGGGTAAAACCTTACCTCTAGATAAACAAATATTGAAAATTGGACAGAGTAGCATACTCCATTTAGCCCTGTTCTGTTTTAGTACATTAATGGGCAATTCATCCGGGCCCATAGCCCCGGAGTGCCTCATTTCTCCAATAGCTAAGTCTATGTCCTTTTCTGTAAATGGCTCTAAAGACAAGCTCATTTCGTTTGGCCGTACTTGCGAGGTCACCGTATTATTGCTTGCATAAAGATTAGAGACAAAATCCCTCCATATTTGTTCCTCAATAGGGATGGGTAAAGGGCTTGTTCTCAGTCCGCACCCCTCACCTATAAGGGACCAAAATTGCCTCATTTCCCCGTTAATTGCAGCTTCTCTTATTTTTACCCAGATAGCATCCTCTTTTTCTTTGCGTAATGTGGTTAATAGCCTTCTCCGTTTCCTTTTTAACATTGTTATTTTTTGTAAATTAGTAAGGGCCCAATATTTAAATAGATCTGTTGTTATAGCACAAAAAATATGACACCCTTTTGCACCCCTGTAATGAGCATGGGTGCACATGTGGCGCACATACATGCCCTAAGGGCATGTATGTGTGCCACATGGCACTTTGAATAATGCAAAAAACTGCATTATTGAAAGAAATCGCAAATTACCATCAACCTGAAGTTGGTGGTAATTTGCGATTCCTTAAGCCAAAATAGCACAACTTGGGTGCTTTCTACATTGCATTTAAGGAATCGCTATTTGGGATTCCTTAAATGCATTTACAAAATAAGGAATCGCAAATTTTGAGATTCCTTATTTTGCATGCAGATTTGCCTTCCTAAATCCCACTTAGCAAAATTGCGATCACAAACGCCGAAATTTGGCGAATTTCGGCGTTTGCGATCGCAATTTTGCTTTCTACATATGGCCCATCGTTAGTAAAAATTTTGAAGATGAAATGACAAAATTTACTATCATCTCTAATGAAAGACCAAATATTACTTGTATTTGTTGCCGGAGAAGCCATTATAAAATTCAAACAAGGAATGTTGATCTGTATAAAAAAAGTGAAAATGAAGATAATTATAAGTGGAAAGATTTTGCAACATATATATATCTGGAAAATTGTTTTGAATTGGGTGAAGATCAGCGTATTTGTAAATACTGTTATAACAAGTTAGAAGAAAATAGAATGCCAGCAAGAGCTGTACATAAAAAATTAAAATTGGTTGATATTCCTCCAGAACTTTCTGATTTAAATACATATGAGTCTATACTCATTTAATGTGTCAATCAGTTTCAGACCATAGTGCGTATGGAGCCAAAAACAGGTAAATTACCTCCTTCGGATTTACAAAGAGGTTTAAAAGGAAGAGTTGTCTATTTGCCATTGGATTTGAAAAAAAATATGGAAACAATTGATGCAGATACTTTGGAAACTGAACCATTAGTTATTCTGGTTAATGGTGTACCTACAAAGAATAAGAAAATTTGACAGGAGCTGGTGGATGTACGAAAAGTACAAAGAGCAAATTTGTATTTGAAAAAAAATAATAAATGGTATGAAGCCATTTATATGGATGAAGATGAAGAAGAAATACTAGAAGACACAGAAATACCAACTGGGCAAATTGAAAAAGTGGATAAGTCAAAAGAAGAAGAAATGTATGAACATTTCAGCATACATCCTCTTCATTCTAAAGAAGTTATGGGAAACGCTATTGATCTGTTTCAGATGACGAAAGCAAAAGGAACTCCTGTGAGTGTATGGGAGGAGAGCTTGGAAGCTCGTTGTTTTCCCCAACTGTTTCCTGCAGGAGAAGGTGGACGATATGATGAACGTCCAGTACAGATTCCTGCTTCGGAGTATCGGAGTACAAGATTATATGCAGAAGATCCCAGATTTCGTCAAAGTATTCCTTATTTGTTCCATCTTTTATTTGAAAGTGACTTGTCTGCACTATCTTATGCAGTAAATCACATTTTGAAAACTGGAGTACATCTACATAATGTGTCAGCAAAGGACTTTCTCAACAAAGTGCAACAGCGAGATGATCATTTGGAATCTCAATTGATCAATTTGATGGCTTGTCAGCGTGGGACTAATGAATATTGGTACCGACGCCATGGAGAATTGAAGTGTATGTTACGGAATTTAGGAACTCCTACATGGTTCCTTACCCTGAGCTGTGCTGAGTACGTTTGGGATGATTTACTGGATTTTCTGCCATAGGCAAATTCAAACATTAAAAACATACAATACAAGACAGCAGGAGAATTGTGCTCATTGGATCCGGTTAATGTTTGCAGATATTTTAATCTTAGATTTGAGGCTATGATGTCCTTCATCTGCAATAAAAAAAATCCACCTCTTGGAGAAGTTGTGGATTTCGTTTGGAGAAAAGAGTACCAAGCAAGAGGTGCTCCTCATATTCATATGCTGTTGTGGATCAAGGATGCCCCAAAATTTGGAACAGATGCTGATGAAGCAGTTTTATCTTTCATTGAAGGATATGCAACATGTGCTATACCTAAAAGCACAGAAGAGAAAAACTTAAAAGAGAAAGTTTTACGTTTCCAAAGTCATCGATGTGGAAAATACTGTCGACGAAAGTACAAGAGTAAAGATAAATTCTACACAAAATGTCGATTTGTATTTCCACGACCTGTTCTTTCAAAAGGAAGAGTAAACAGTTTTATGTCAGCTGTGCGACATACTATTACAAGAAAATCGCCTAAGAATACCTACAACCTAAGAAGAAAAGAAGAGTCAAAATATATAAATGACTACAATCCAGTCATTTTATCCATGTGGAATGCTAACATGGATATACAGTATGTGGCTGACAATTCTATTGCTGTTGCTCGGTATGTCACATCTTACATCACTAAATCTGAGAAAACGGAATTGAAGGAAATGTGGGAAGAGATTTCTCACGAGAAGACTGTCAGTAAGAAGCTATACAGTTTCAGTTTAAAGATGTTATCGCATCGAGAAATTGGATCCTACGAATGCTCAGATAGGTTATCATCTGCAAGTTTGTACTCCAAATCCAGAAGAATAATTTGGGTAAGTTTAGGCCTTGCAGGAATGCGAAATCGGGTACTGAAATCTATTCGAGAAATTGAATATATAGCAGAGTTCGAACCAGAAAGTACAGACATTTTAAGAACAAACATGTTGGACACATATTACCCACAAAGAAGTCATCACCTTGAGGACATGTGTCTTTATGAAGTGCTGCAGAACTTCATTTTTAAACGGAATGCCACAGAAGATATCAACAACACGAAAATATAAAGTCAGTGGTGAGGAGGGATGTTTGGTGAAGCAAACAAAAGGAAGTTTGATAAATCACCGGAAGCTGAGTTGCGACACTCCTGACAAAAAGGAATTTTACTACTTGGCACTTTTGCAGCTGTTTAAACCATGGCGTTCAGAGGACGAACTACTTGGAGAATTCCAGAGTTATGAAGATTCCTTCAATGCTAGCAAAGACAGCATAGAATGCAGTACTTTCACAACTTATGTTCAAATGTTAAATGAAGAAATTGAACAAGAAGCAACAATTACAGCTGAAGTAGCAATAGACAGTTCTCAAGACAGTCAAAGTTCTGGGACATTCAGTCAAGATCCTCTAGGACAACCAATCGTAGAAAATGAAGCAGCAATAGCCATGAATGAAGTGGAAACAGCTATGAATCAAGCTCAGGAAGATTTAGTAGACTTAACATATTTGGAGCAGCAACTGAATGAAGACCAAAAACAAATTTATGAAGAAGTCAGGAACAAAATTGATCACGGATTACTACATGAAAAGAAAGAGTGCTCATGCGCATCTTTTGAACCAATGAGAATGTATGTAAGTGGACAAGCAGGAACTGGAAAAAGTTTCTTAATTAATGTAATTAGAAGCTACCTACAGAAGAAAATGGATTCCATTTTGTCTTGTGTTGTTACTGCTCCAACTGGGTTAGCAGCGTATAACATAAAAGGAGTTACCTTACATCGTTTGCTAATGTTACCAGTAGAGCATGAGAACAAAATACAGTACCACAAACTAGCAGGAGAAGCATGCTTGGAAGTTTCAAGAGTATTGAAGAAATTGAAAGTACTCAATATTGATGAGGTAAGCATGGTATCAAACTTAATGCTTGCCTTTGTGCATTTAAGAATGCAGCAAATTCTGAAGACAGAGTATGACATGTTATTTGGAGGAAAACACGTCATAGTTTTTGGGGATCTTTTGCAACTTACTCCAGTTAAAGGACAACCGCTATTCCATACACTTACACATGAAGACACGAAAAAGTCGTTAGGAAGTATAGGCAATATAAATATTTGGACATATTTTGAGTATAAGGAACTCATTACCAATATGAGGCAAGCCAATGATGAGGACTATGCAAGTATTCTGAAAGATATAAGAATTGGACTACTCACAGAACATGGCAGAAAAGTATTACAGAGTCGATTGCTGAGTAATTTGTTTACAACAGAAGAAATAGTTCCAGAGAAAATATACAAGAAAATTGCTGAACAAAATACTGTAATCTGCTTAATGCCAACACTACATGAATGCTCTGTAATCAATCAAGAACTTTTGAAATTGGAAAATGAAGAGATCATAAAACTGGAAGCTGTGGATAAAATTCAACATGAACGAATAACTATTATATTGACAGGCAAATTGGCTACTAAATTGGATTCTCTGGAGAAAAACATTTCAAAAACAGCTGGTTTGGAAAAGAATCTTTATGTGTGTATGAACTGTAGAGTAATTTTAAGACGTAATTTGGATGTAGAAAAAGGTTTAGTGAATGGAGCTATGGGTAAAGTTGTGGGTTTTGTAAAGTACCAGAAAAAAGATGGAATTGAATTCTTAAAAATAAAATTTGATCAGATTGAAGAGGTTAAAGTCATTAGTCGTTGTTCAGTTCGTTTTTTGCTAGTGAAAGACTTATATGTACGTAGGAAGCAGTTTCCGATTTCTCTAGCATATGCTATAACTATTCACAAGTCTCAAGGATTAACTGTTGATAGTGCTTTTGTAAACATTGGGTCTACTGTGTTCAAAGAAGGTATGGCATATGTTGCTTTGTCACGCGTGAAAAAATTATCTGGTTTATTCATGATAGACTTTGATGACTCAAAAGTAAGTGCTGATGCAAACTGTGTAAAGGAGTATAATAGATTAAGAAGAAGCTATGCTCCTCATTTAGGTCAGTATCCTGTGTTTGAAAAACGTGTTGTTTGTCGGAAAAGGAGATTTGAGAATATCTGTAATGAGGATGTACAGAAGAGAAAACAAAAAGATAGTAATGTGACTGCAAGCAAAAAGAAAAAGGACAGTGTGAAAGAGGTTGTTGGTTGTCATTTTGAAAATAGCTCTGGTGTCAACTGCTACGCAAATGTAGTACTGAATGTTGTATTTTATCTTGAAACTTTGCAAGAGCAGATAATACTAAATCATGAAAAAAGATTCTGTTCTTTGCTGAGTCTCCTTTATGAGAACCTGAGTAATGATAAAAATAAAATAGAAAGTGCTTCTGATGTTAGAAATCTTTTAGATGTATGTTCTGGATGTACACAGTTTACACAAAATGTCCAGCAAGATGCACAGGAATTCTTGATGTATATCCTGATGGTACTTGAAGATGAAGGAGTAGAAGTAGAAAATGTATTTGGTGTCTCTTATTAATGGGAACATTGTTGTGATAACTGTATGAACACAAGCAGTAGTAATGTTGATTCTGAAAGGTTCATATATTTACCATTACCAGAAAGTAAAACAGTGACTTTTAGTAAATTAGTTAAAGATGCTAATCACAACATGGAATGTTCTAAATGTAAATCTGAAATGTTGTCAACGTTATTTTTAAGGAAATATGGACAGTATGTAATTTTAATGGTACAACGTTGTAGAGCTGATGGAACAAAATTGGAAACTTTACTAAAGAAGTTTGTTGGTAATCAATTTTATCTATATCTGGAAAAACTTTTGTAGCAGTTTCAATAATTTTTCATGACGGTCCTTCTATAACTTCTGGTCATTACACAGTTTATCTTAAATGTGAAAAAGGATGGACACTGTGTAATGATTCTCAATTGATTTTCAAGCAACGTTTGCCTTATGATTTACCCAATTGTTACTTAATTTTTCTGAAACCCAAATTTTAAATACTAAATTCAGCATCTGAAGAAAGCATTATTTACATTTTAAAGGATTAAAATTGGATATTTCACTCAAAAAGGATTTTAAACTTACCATTTGGCCTCAAGGAAAGGTAAAACAAACACTTGTGGACTTCTTTGACAGATATTATTTTGGAAAATGTTCTTTTGCAACAAGGTTTACAGACGTTATTTCTTGTAAATTGTTATTGTTCTTAAAAGGTATTTTTGACATTTCTATTAAGGTATGTTTTAGTGAGGATACATTTGGGGCTTTTTTAAACAATCTTTCAGATTGTTTTTTTTTTGCCCACTGTTAAATGATGAATACAATTGATTTCACTATTTTCAGTGAAAATCAAAACATTCTGAAAACAGCAAAAAAAGGGCAAAAAATTGCTTTGCTAAATATGAAAAAACATGTACTGTTTGATAAAATGTATTGTTGAATATTAATACTTTTTTTCAGAACTAGAAAGAAAATTTAGAAAATGTAATTCAGTTTCCTTGCAATTAAATAAAAACATTTATTTCTAAATAAGTTACTTTGATGGTCAGGTAAGTTTAAAATATCTGTATGTGTCACTGCTTTCGTTTCATGCTTCCTTTTCTTCACCTCTCCTTACTCTGCTTTTCTCATTTCTCTTCTCACTCACTCTTCCTGCTTTACTACTTTTTTGTAACTCCCTCACTCCTTCTCTACTACTCCCCTACCTTTACTACCTCCATCACTAATTTTTCATCCATGTTTCTTTCTCTGTATCCTTATGTCTTAGTCTTTTTAACTGCCTTACTCCTTCTCAGTTGTTTGCTCTGTGTCTCCTTATCTGTCACTCTCTGTTTGTCTGTTTTACCCTTAATTTCCTTAACATCTCTGGGGCAGATTTACAAGCCACCTGCGTCACCACTACGTCACTTTTCTTGACGTACTAGTGGCGCAGGGTGCTTTTCCATATTTACAAGGAGAGGATAAGCCACTCTGTGTGTCTTTTCCTCTCCTTGTAAATACAGCCAATTCAAATGCAGCACTAAAATGAGCTTATTATCTTTTTTGGGTACCTACAGGTAAGTACTGATGCAGAGTTTAAAGTTTAATAGGAAGACTCTCTTCCCTTCATCTGTGAAATGCACACCATCTCTTTTTTAATTACTTTGCCACTCCCCTCTCTTTGTCAGGGAGTCCCTGAAGGTTTACTAAAGGTGAGAAAAAGGATTTTTTTTTAAACGTCATTGGGTGCGCGCAGGGTGCGCGCACCCCAAAAAAAAAAAGACAAATAGATTAAAAAAACAAGTTTTTGTGTTTTGATTTTAGGTGGCTCTAAAAAGAGCCCTTGAGTTAATGTAGGGACAGAGGAAGAGAAAAACGGAAAAAAAAATAACAAAACTATGGCCTAGTGCAAGGGTGCTCCTCAAATTTCCTCTGAATGAGATCAATACTGCTCTCACCCATAGTAATAAGAGTAGCACAATCCATGCACCGTGTACTCATCCTCCCAAAACAAGGACGAATATCCAGAGGTGTGTTAGAAGGTGAAGGCACCATTGCAGAAGAAGTGCTCGGCTGAGCTGCCGAAGATGTGCTCGGCTGAGCTGCTGCAGATGTCGTCGGCTGAGCAGGTGGAGGGTTTGCTCCAGAAGCTTGACGAAAAGTGACAGGATGCATTGCCTCAACGTGCCTCATCATAGTGTGAATACTAAAAGAGTACTTCTTATTAGCATTCCCATGTGACAGGGTGCGGTGACACAGTGTGCAGGTGACCTTTGGTGCATTCACCTTCTTTTGTCCCTCAGGAAAAGTGAAAAACTGCCATATGAAGGAGTCTTTCTGCTTCCTCTGCCTCTGTCTCTCAAGAGTGTCCTGCTCACTCTGAGAAGGTGGCTGGTGCTCTGCCATTGTCTCACAAAAACAGAGTAGCTCCTTCTCCAAGGGAATCAGAACTAATAATGAGGGGAGTGGGTGTAGTTTTGGAAGAATCTGGAACTGAAAGTACTTTGAACCAATGAAAAGTGATGTTTCTTGATCACATGACTTGCCATGAGGGGATTGGGTGTGGTGTTGAAACAATCTGAAACTGAAAGTAATAAAAACCAATTAAAATTGTTGTTTTATTAATCACATAACCCGAGGTGCGCGCACGGAGCAAGCTCCGAGCGCGCACGGTGCAATTACGCATGTGCAAACGCGTACACGTGCATGCGCATAAGTATTATGCGTGTACGTAACGCGCATACGCAGCATGCGCGCATGCGCGAACGTCAGCGCACGTACTCTACGCGTATACGCGAGTGTAGCGCGTGGAGCACGTACGACGCACGCATGCGTACTGGGTGCGCGCTGCGAGCGCGTACTAAAACGTACGTATGCGTACGTATATAACGCACGCATGCGTACACAAAAAACATACGCATGCGTACTAGGTGCGCGCTGCGAGCGCGCACTAAAACGTATGTATGCGTACGTAGATAACGTACGCCTGCATACATGAAAAACGTACGCAAACGTACTAGGTTCGCGCTCAGTGCGCACACCCTAAATATTTATAGAAAAAAAAAAAGAAATAAAGTGGACATAAGTTAATAGAAGATATTAACTATGCTGTTCAACTTTATCCAAATTCAAAGTTTAAAAAAAAGGACCCACACAAAATTAAAGGATACAGATAATTTATAAATGCATACATAGGGAAATCTTTGTAAAAGAAATATATAAAAAATATATTAAAAAAATCCAAAATTAGCATTTAAAAAACCTTTGAAATTCACTGAAAAACCATAGGTTTCACACACGTTATAGTTAGGAATTAGCATTTAAAAAACCTTGCAAATTCACTGAAAAAACCATAGGTTTCACACACGTTATAGTTAGGAAATAGCATTTAAAAAACCTTACAAATTCACTGAAAAAACCATAGGTTTCACACATGTTATAGTTAGCTGGACATTTTACTCGTAAAAAACCAATGAAATTCCCCCGTTATAGTTAGTTCAGCTAACTATAACTCGCGCGCCCGCAATCCACTGCTGATGACGTCACATATTACATCACTCATGACATGGTCAGTGACATCACTCATGACATCACTGATGACATCTCAAATGACATCACTGATGACATCACTGATGATGTCATCCATGTGAACAATTAGCACATCTTCTCACACCCTAATATAACTTTTGTTACACCAACTCAAAATTTAAGAGTTCAAATGTCAAAACTATACATACTGCAATACCAATAACTACATACCCACTTATTAACTCTTAGGTCTACATACACCTCCAATCATTCAGCTGTACAGTCACTCATACTTACAGTCACTCCATACAAAACTATCTTATGCATTTATACACCTATATAGACACTCACACACCACCAATAATCCATAGAGATACTCTCACACCTAGTCAGTCACGCAAATAATCACACTCCCATTTACTCAGCTATGCGGTTATACACACTCAAGTTCACTTAGTCATAAAAAAAGTACCACATTCTTACCCTCTTATAGAATCATTCATACAAGCACACACTCATCCATACAGTCACTTTCACAATCACTCACTGTCATATCTACTCACTTACATACTCTTACACGCACATATACTGCCTTTCACATATGTAGTTAGTCACAAATGTACTACTGAGATATACATTCAATCCCTAACACACCCATACATACACTCACTCAACCATACAGTCCATCACAGATGCACTCTTAAAACCATGCACCCATAGAATCACCCACTCACACATTTATGCATAAAGTCACACACACCCTACCCACACAAACACTCAGGAACCCATACAGATACTGAGACAAGCAATTAATAACTCATATACACACTTATATAGCTATTCACAAAACCATACCGCCACTTATACACAAACATACAGACACATACAGACATTCACACAGTTTAGTCACTAGTCTGCAATAAGATACATTTAATGAATCAGTTATAGAGTCAGTCACACACATAGAAAATCATCCATTCACACACTTATACACCCACTCATTCTTCAACAGGCCTTTCCCTATATATATTAAACATATTAAAATTGTTCAGAAACACATACTCAATGGATGACGTCATCAGTGATGTCATTTGAGATGTCATCAGTGATGTTATGAGTGATGTCACTGACCATGTCATGAGTGATGTAATATGTGACGTCATCAGCAGTGCGCGAGTTATAGTTAGCTGAACTAACTATAACGGGGGAATTTCATTGGTTTTTTACGAGTAAAATGTCCAGCTAACTATAACATGTGTGAAAACTATGGTTTTTTCAGTGAATTTGTAAGGTTTTTTAAATGCTATTTCCTAACTATAACGTGTGTGAAACCTATGGTTTTTTCAGTGAATATATATATAAATATCCCAATTTGAAAACAAATATATATATATGTATATATATATATGTGTGTGTGTGTGTATATATATATATTCACTGAAAAAACCATAGGTTTCACACATGTTATAGTTAGCGGAAATTTTACTGATAAAAAACCAGTGAAATTCCCCCGTTATAGTTAGCGCAGGCAACTATAACTCACGCGACTGCAATCCTCTGCTGATGCTAATACTGTATTTAGACACTTATTTGCCCATGTCTTCTTCCATACATTTTTAGCTATACATATATTACAAATATTTTTTTTTCATAAAGACACATATGTCATCAGCAGAAGATTGCAGTCGCGTGAGTTATAGTTGCCTGCGCTAACTATAACGGGGGAATTTCACTGGTTTTTTATCAGTAAAATTTCCGCTAACTATAACATGTGTGAAACCTATGGTTTTTTCAGTGAATTTGCAAGGTTTTTTAAATGCTAAGTTTTTTTCCCTTATAATAAGCCCTGTACATTTGGTGGCCTTCGGCCACCAAAAGCACAGGGGGTGGGGTAAGTGTGGATAGTGTTTTTTGCCCTTAACATAAGCCCTGTACATTTGGTGGCCTTCGGCCACCAAAAGCACAGGGGGTGGGGTAAGTGTGGATAGTGTTTTTTTTATTTTTATTTTTTTACCGTACGCTTACGGTAAGCGTACGGTAAGCGTACCCCGCGAAATTGCCGAAAAAAAAATAAAACCGTTTTTGCACTTGGGGGATGTTTGGGGACTCCCTCAACATGACTATGTGGGAGGGAGTTGTCAAAACAGCCCCTTTACATGTTTTTGGGCTTGATATTTTAAAAATCACTCTCAGTGCGAGAGACAAAATGGCGGCCGCCGCTTCCTGGTTTCGGCCGATTCGAATGTTTACTAAGATCTAAGAGCCAATCAGAATCGCGCTCGCGCACGCCACCGTACGCTTACCGTAAGCGTACGGTAAGCGTACCGTAAGCTGGCTCAGATATATATATTGATTTAAAGGCTATTTTCTCAGAATCTACTGAACAGATTTACACCAAACCTACAAAAGGCACTTCCTTGACCTAGGGACTACCTCTCTGCCAAATTTTGAGTAATTCTGTTCAGCCGTTCGGGCTGTAGCTCGTTCTAAAGGTCCTATGGAAAAATGCATGGGAAAAACGCGTTTTGGGACCCCCCTTTTATCTCAGCCCCCGCTTGACGGATCCCCCCGAGACTTTCAGGGTAGGAGCGGAGCGTAGCGCCCCACCTATTTTGAAAAATTTGCGAGGATTCGTCGACCGGCGCCAAAGTTATTCAAAATAGAATGTTGAGGTTTTCCTATGGAAACGTGGTCCTAACTATAACTACCTACTGGCTATCGCCAGTAGGTAATATATATATATATATATATATATATATATATATATATATATATATATATATATATATATATATTATCTACTGGCAGTCGCCAGTAGATAGATATAGTTAGGACCGTGTTTCCATAGGAAATCCGCAACATTCTATTTTGAATAACTTTGGCGCTGGTTGACGAATCCTCGCGAAATTTTTAAAATAGGTGGGGCGCTCCGCTCCGCTCCTACCCTGAAAGCCTCGGGGGGGATTCATCAAGCGGAGGCTGAGAAAAAAGGGGGGTCCCAAAACGCGTTTTCCCCATGCAATTTTCCATAGGGACCTTTAGTCCAAGGTACAGCCAGAACGGCTGAACAGAATTACTTGAAATTTGGCAGACAGGTAGTCCTCAGGTCAGGGAAGTGCCTTTTGCAGGTCTGGTGTCAATCTGTTCAGTAGTTCCTGAGAAAATCAAAAGTAAAATCATATATATATGTGGGCGGAGCCTAACCACACATCTCATCCTGAGATCTGATTGGCTGTCAGCACTTCATCCAAGAAGTGTTGGCAGCCATCCTGGTACCAATATACATGATAGCACCTCATTAAAAAAGCATTGCAGTTAATAGAAGGTTTTAAGACTTTAGTTACATTATAAATCATTTGTTGATGGTACCATACTCATTTTAGGAATTGTGGTATGTTCTAAGGTGGTTTGGAAGGTGATCTATAAGCTAAACTGAGAGCTTATTTTCTGTAAATTCACATTATCTTTCTCAGTCATGTGAGAATGAAGTCTGACATTCTCAGTAAAACATGTACATCCAACAAGGGCAGAGACTGTCAGTTGATTCCTTTGTGTTCTACTGCAGCTTCCCAGAGTGTTCCTCAGAACAACTAGAGCGCTAACAGTCCTACTTATGATAAACGTATGGCACACCTGAAGCCATCTTGCTTGGATTAAAGTGGTAACTCTTAAAACATTTAATTTAAAAAGGAACAAAATGAGGGGGTTCATTTTTCCATAAAAAGTATGATTAGTGCTGCAGAAAGAAAAATTAGGGCACATTTTGAGTGACTTCTCAAATCCTCTTCTATTTCATTAAAAAATTCTGACATGCAGACTGAAACATGCACTTTCAATACCAGCAGTAGTTTTACCTGGTGAGCAGTAGCTTTACTACAGTGATTTAATGAGCAAAAAGAGTGCTAACATTCTGAATTTATGGCAAATGTGTGACACATCTGAATGCCTTCTTGATGGAATCAAAGTAAAAAACTGAAAGTATTTCCTACTGAGGAGACTGCAGTAAATGAGGAAATTAGGAAACTTCATAACAAATAAGTCTCCCAAGATGGCCACCAGAGACAAAAGAGCCCAAATGTAGCCCAAATATCACCCAGATGTAGCCCAAGTATAGCCCAATGACAGAATGTCCCAGAGTGTTCTTAAAAACAACTAGAGCACTTAATGTCTTCATTATGACAAAAGTATGGCACACCTGAAGCCATCTTGATTGGAATAAACTGGTAACACTTAAAACATTAAAAAATTCTGACATGCAGACTGAAACATGCACTTTTAATACCAGGAGCAGACTTCCATGGTGAACAGTAGTTTTACTACAGTGATCTAATGAGCAACTAGAGTGCTAACTTTAAGAATTTATGGCAAATGTGTGACATATCTGAATACCTTCATGATGGAATCAAAGTAAAAAACTGAAAGCATTTCCTACTGAGGAGACTGCAGTACATGAGGAAATTAGGAAACTTCATAACAAATAAATCTCCCAAGATGGCCACCGGAGACAAAAGAGCCCAAATGTAGCCCAAAATCACCCAGATGTAGCCCAAATATAGCCCAATGACAGAAGTGTGCAAAACACTTATTATTTTGTGTTTTTGCAGTGTTATATAGTGCAGACTTGTCAGGTATTGGACTGCTTTACATGAGCATTGGTTACATCACACAAGAACATATTCATTTTGGTTGTAGACATAGGGAGACTAAGTGATTTGACCAGAATCACAGAATGTCGAGCTGAAGCAGAAACTCCAACCTGGTTCCCCAGTTGCAAAGTCTGCAGTTCTGGAAGTAACACCACATCCTCTCCCCTAAGTGCAACATTTAATCAAGTGGTCAACTGGAAAAAAAAATATAAAGATAACAAATAATTTAAAAGTGCTTTGTCGCTATTTGAAAACTCAGAAAATATGTCCTTATTTTAGTCTTTTAGAGCACTAACCATAATTGTGAAGCCAATAAGACCCTCTCATATATGTAATTTCTAAAGGAAATGCTCTAGGTATTACAGTTTTGATTACATCAAGATGACGTCAGGCATTCCACACTTTTGTAATAAATATAGAATGTTAGCAATCTAGTTGTTCATTAGGATTCTGTTGAGAGGCTGAGGCCAGGAGCACGGACTCTGAAAATTGAAGGCAGGTAGGAGGGTGCAAAGGCAACAATTTAACCACACTGAGCAGGCAGGAAGGGCCGTGGCAGCACAACAGACTATGGAGGGCAGTGGAAAGGGGGCAGGGGCAACAAACCAACAATACAGGACTTGCAAGAGAGGCTGTGGCAATGTAATAGACCATTGTGGGCAGAAGGAAGAGGCAATGGTAGTACAACCATACATGCCAACAGACCCGATTCAGCCAGGAAACGTCCAATGTTTTTAAGCTCAAATGGGCTTTATTTGATCTGTCTCCTGTCTACAATCTCCTCTTTTTCACTGTAACTCAAAGGGGAAAATCAATACCCCAGTTTTTTTTCAAAATCTCCCTCTTACCAAGTTCAAAATGTTCACAAGTATGGTACATTGGATCATGGAAGGAAATGGGGTAGGGACATGGACTTGGATAGCAGAGGACAGGAGGGACATGGAGAGGTGCACCAAACTGACCCTGCAGGGCAGGCATCAGGGTTTGCAGCAGCACAATACACCACACAGGGCATGTGGGATGGGAGTGCAGCACAACAATCCATAGAAAGCAAGAGGGAGGGGACACGACCATGCACATGGACAACAGAGAACAAAGGGGCAAGAGGCAATGGTAGCTAGCTGACCATAATGGACAGACAGGAGAGAAAGCTGCAGCATAACAGACCATAAAGGGCAGGAGGGACGGATCAGGGGCATTACAATGGAACAGACAAGCCAGGAGGGAGGGAGTAGGGGTCTGCACATGTAAACGGAGGGCTGGGGGCAAGGGGGTAGGGAAGGAGCAGCAAGATAGCCATGGAGGTCAGGCAGGATGGGCACTAGAAGCAAGACACACCGTGAAGAGCAACAGTGAGACTGTGATGGCATACACACAGACCATGGAGGGAATGTGGGAGGGGGTCAGGGGCAGCTAACTGACCACACAGGGAAGGTGGGAGGGGCCATGGCAGCACAGAAGACCATTCATGGCAAGTGGGAGGGTTATTGGCAGCACAATGGCTATGATGGGCAAGAAGGAGGGTGCAGGGGCATGCACAAAGGACGATGGAGGATAGAAGGGAGGGTCAGGACCTGTGCACAGAAAAGAAAGTTCAGGGGAAGGGGCCTCACAACAGACAGCACGGGGCAGGCAGGAGGAGCAGTTGCAGCACAACAGACCAGGGAGGGCAGAAGGGTGTGGCAGTACAATGGACCATGTAGGACAGGAGGAAGAGGATAGGGGCATGGCATATGGACAGGCAGGGTGGAGGTGGCAGGGACAGGTTACAGTCATCTGACAATGCTAGGCAGGTGGGAGGGGAGTGGCAGCTCAACAGAACACTCAGAGTAGATAGGAGTGGCAGGTCCATGGAACATGGTGGGCAAAACGTATGGAGCAGGGGCATGCACAAAGACATCAGAGGGCAGGGGGGAGGAGAATAGGGGCAGCAAGCTAAGCACAGAGTTTAAGCAGGAGGTCAATGATGGGGCATAGAATTGGGCAATGGAGGGCAGGAGGGGTGGACTGGTACATCATACTAAATTGAGGGCAGTGGCAGCACATCAGACCATGCTTGGCAGGAGGGAGGAGGCTAGTCCATGGATTCACACAACAGAGGATAGGGAGGAGGGGGATGGGGCAGCAAGCTAACTGTTCAGAGAAGGCGGGTATTAGGAACTTTATTGTTTTTAAAACGTGTGTCTGTGCGAACTATTTAAAATATGAACAAGTATGCAGCATAATCACACTTTTATTTAGGAAGAAGAGGACGTTTGTGACTGTGACTCCGGGCTCACTTGGCAGAAACACCCCCTGACCCTCCACCCCCTATCGCAAAATGTAATGCCCATGAAAAGGGTAGGTGAACACAGTGGTATATAGAACATAGTCCTGAGAGCACGATTGAAAATGAAAACTAGATATAGTGTATGGTATAAACTATGCACCAAAAAGTGTGATATAAGATGAACCGGGCGTGAAATATAATATGCAATACATTGTGCACAATGACAGATTCATTGGAGAGCGCGAGATAGCACAGGCACTAGCGCGTGCGATGCGATATGCGCCTTGGAGTGTAATATGCACAGGGCAGTGTTGTGTAACCTAACTAGTCTCTAAAGTTGTAATATAAAATATGTGCCGGGGAGTGTAACGTTGCATATGCACTGTGACAAAGATATGGATCCCAGATTGTAATATGTATGGCATAGCACTGTGCGTTATAACATAGGCATTGAGGAAGGCACGTTAGATGGGGCAATATAACCCATGCGAAGACAAGTGCGGCATGACATATTCACGGGGTGGTGTTACAGTGCACATGGGCTAGAGAGTGTCATAGCATATGCACTAGCTGGTGGAATACAACACAGAGGTGTGTGGCACTCGGCAGGCAATGGTGGGTGTAACACAGCATTGGGCTCTGCCAGGAGTGCGCTGTGACTCTCAAGTGATGTTCGTCCCCTTTCCAGAGAGTAAAATAAAAAGTATTACACATCCGGCAGTGGATGTGTGTTTTATTAACCGTGAGGGGGGTTTCTCGCATAGTTTTGGTCGAATTTTTGTCGAATCCCCTTTGAATGGCTTGGTGTGCATGTGTATTAAATGTGCCCGTCAATAGCTACCCATGTTTGTATAAATAAACGACAAGGGTGTCTACCGGGATTAGGGCACGGTAGGGCATCAGACATGTCAGAGCTTCACTAGTGGTGTAAATACATTCCACGTGGATTCATTGTATGCATAGTCGCCTTTTAATGAATATCACGCAAATCGTCATGGTGATAGGTACGTATGGTTTGTCCAGCATGTCCTAGGTGTGTCTATAAATATATATTTTTTAAAAATAATAAAAAACAGTGGCCGGCCCTGGGGATTGGGATCAAAAAAATATAATTAGAAGACAGGCCCTGGGGGATGGGGTCATCAGGGCCAATAAATTAGAATAAGAAGGGGAACCACACAGCCCCCCTTCTTAAAAAAATAAAATAAATAAAAGACTGGCATCGTGCCGGATGCCACGCCCCCTCCTTGCAGCACTCTGCAAACGCGCCCCCTGGCGACTTGTAAGTTGGGGAATTAATTCCTCTTCAATACTGAGGGTCCCTGAGGGCCAACTAGCCCAACAGGCATCTCCAGTATGCGCCAGGGAGCTGCGCTGCAGACAGGTGTTCTGAGGCCAAATCCCTTTTTACACCTCTCTGCAACGCAGCTCTGTGGCGCTTACTGGAGGTACCTAGTGGTCTAGTTTGACCCTAGGGACCCTTAGGATTCAAGGGAACTTAATCTCTCAACTTAGAACAGCCACAGGGCGTGTTTACACAGTGGTGAAGGGAGGGGACGGGGCCTGAGGTGACGTGTGCAAACACGCACTATGGCACGTTTTAAATTGGGGATATAATTTCCCTTCAATACTGAGGTCCCCTGGGGGCTAACTAGCCCACCAAGTGCTTCCAGTAAGCGCCACTGAGCTGCATTGCAGAGAGGTAGTCCAGGCCGTGCCACTTTTTACACCTCTCTGCAATGCAGCTCTGTGGCACTTACTGGAGGTACCTAGTGGGCTAGTTGGACCCTAGGGACCCTCAGGATTCAAATGAACTTAATCTCCCAACTAAAAATGGACACAGGGCGTGTTTACACAGTGGTGAAGGGAGGGGACGGGGCCTGAGTTAAAGTGTGCAAAAACGCCCTGTGGCCTGTTTTAAGAGGTAGTTTTAATCCCTCTGCCCTATTATATACTAGGGGCTTACAGAGGAGGTCATGTTAATCACAGGGGGACCCCAACGCATAATGTTCCCTAGTCTATGTAGGTGTTTTCACTGTATTCTAAGTGTCTTTTAACATAGCACTGGCTCTAGGACTGTTTAGTCAGACTCAGTTACCACCAGTATCCGTCTGAAAAAGTTGAGGGTACAGGATGATTTTGCAACAAGGATTCTTTCTGCTCTTCTTTTTGTTCTTTCTGCACGTTATCCTTCTTCCTGCACTTTTCTTCGTCTTTGAGGACTTCTGTTGCTTCTTTCTGCACTTCTGTTTTTTTCTTTCTGTGCATTTTTTCTTCTTTCTTCACATGTCCTATCTCTGTAGGCATAGTTAGAAATTAGCATTTAAAAAACCTTTGAAATTCACAGAAAAAAACATAGGTTTCAGGCACGTTATAGTTAGGAATTAGCATTTAAAAAACCTCAGAAATTCACTGAAAAAAACATAGGTTTCAGGGGTGTTATAGTTAGCTGGACTTTTCACTTGTACAAAACCATTGAAATTCCCCCGTTATAGTTAGTTCAGCTAACTATAACTCGCGCGCCCACAATGCACTGCTGATGACGTCACATATTACATCACTCATGACATGGTTAGTGACATCACTCATGACATCACTGATGACATCTCAAATGACATCACTGATTAACTATAACGTGCCTGAAACCTATGTGTTTTTCTGTGAATATATATATATATATATATATTACCTACTGGCGGTCGCCAGTAGGTAGTTATAGTTAGGACCACGTTTCCATAGGAAATCCGCAACATTCTATTTTGAATAACTTTGGCGCCGGTCGACGAATCCTCGCGAATTTTTCAAAATAGGTGGGGCGCTACGCTCCGCTCCTACCCTGAAAGTCTCGGGGGGATTCGTCAAGCGGGGGCTGAGATAAAAGGGGGGTCCCAAAACGCGTTTTTCCCATGCATTTTTCCATAGGACCTTTAGACAGGGCTACAGCCCGAACGGCTGAACAGAATTACTTGAAATTTGGCAGAGAGGTAGTCCTCAGGTCAAGGAAGTGCCTTTTGTAGGTTTGGTGTAAATCTGTTCAGTAGATTCTGAGAAAATAGCCTTTAAATCAATATATATATCTGAGCCAGCTTACGGTGCGCTTACGGTACGCTTACCGTACGCGTACGGTGGCGTGCGCGAGCGCGATTCTGATTGGCTCTTAGATCTTAGTAAACATGCGAATCGGCCGAAACCAGGAAGCGGCGGCCGCCATTTTCTCTTTTGCACTGAGAGTGAAGATGAAAATACAAAGCCCAAAAACATGTAAAGGGGCTGTTTAGACAGCTCCCACACACATAGCCATGTTGAGGGAGTCCCCAAAGATCCCCCAAGGCCAAAAACGGAATTTTTTTTTTCCGCTAATTTTGCCGATTACGCTTACCGTACGCGTACCGGACAAAATTATATAAAAAAAAAAATTATTCACACTCTCCCCACCCCGTGTGCAATTGGTGGCCATAGGCCACCAATTGAGCATGGCTTATAACAGTTGAGATAAACTATAATATTTAAAAATAAATAAATAAAAAAAAAAATTATCCACACTCTGTCCACCCCGTGTGCAAATGGTGCCCGAAGGGCACCATTTGTGCATGGCTTATAAGAATTACGAAAAATTAAAATATTACCTTTCAAAACGAAGTGCATCATATGTCCTCCATGTGCGCACGGTGAGCGAAGCGCATCGTGCGTACATGGCCCATCTAGCGTAACGTGGGCACGCGGTGCGCGTAGTACCGCGTGCCCACCGTGCGTGCACGGCACTAACTGCGTAAAGTGGGCGCGCGGTGCGCGAAGCGCACCGTGCCCGCATGGAACGAGCTGCGTTAAGTGGGCGCGCACGCCACGAATGGCGTAAAGTAACTTAGCATTTAAAAAACCGTACAAATTCACTGAAAAAACCATAGGTTTCACACACGTTATAGTTAGGAATTAGCATTTAAAAAACCTTGCAAATTCACTGAAAAAACCATAGGTTTCACACATGTTATAGTTAGCGGAAATTTTACTGATAAAAAACCAATGAAATTCCCCCATTATAGTTAGTGCAGGCAACTATAACTCACGCGACCGCAATCTTCTGCTGATGACATATGTGTCTTTATGAAAAAAAAATATTTGTAATATATGTATAGCTAAAAATGTATGGAAGAAGACATGGGCAAATAAGTGTCTAAATACAGTATTAGCATCAGCAGAGGATTGCGGTCGCGTGAGTTATAGTTGCCTGCACTAACTATAACGGGGGAATTTCATTGGTTTTTTATCAGTAAAATTTCCGCTAACTATAACATGTGTGAAACCTATGGTTTTTTCAGTGAATTATATATATATATATATATATATATACCAAAAATTTCCCAGCAATTGAGGCCGCACAATACTGCGAAGAAGGAAACATCCTTATATATGGGAAACAGGCAGCTTCCGATTCCGTAATACATCCTGTGGCCTGACGCGTTTCGATGGACTTTCACCATCTCTTCAGAGGCCTCGTGAGCAGGAAAAAGTTACGTGCATGACTCGCCGCCCCTCGCATTCTTAAGTACACAGTACCTTAATTGGCCTCCGGTGTGCCGATATTGTTGCATTCTGGGCAGCGTAGTCTGTTTAAGCACCATTTATCCCCTCCAGTGGGTTACCTGCCCACGATTGCTTGCAGGATAAATGTTTTTAAAGCCCTCCATTAGGCTTCCCGAATCGAGTTTGCTGCTTATTGGATGCAAGCAGTGCGAGCGGTTGCAACTAGGAAGTGTTGGCAGCCATTTTGTGATTCTGTTGAAACAAGTAAGGGGGAAAAAGGGCAAAAATAGTAGGAAACAGGAGGATAGGAGCACGGTAACCTCTGTGGGTTAGTGTGAAATGAAGTAGTCACTCCTACCGGACTGAAAGTGCGGTGTTGCTCAGAGTGACATGGTGCTGAGATGAGATGCTGCTACACTTGGGTATGACACTGAGATACTGAGAAACTGAAAGTGATACACTCATAGAACCCTTGCCGTTGTAGAATTACTCAGGCTTCATTTATGTAATAGTCTATTGGTTTATATTTGGTAGGTGCACCGCAAAATTAAAAATGTTTTCCCTCATAACTTACTATCAACCGCCGATTTTCACAATAAACTACAGACAAGTGTTGTCAGAAAAAGAAGACCCATACACTCACTTATTGATTGGTAAAAAAAATGACTTATTAAAACAACACAAATAAATGGAAACATCACTTTATTTGAACAACAGTAAAACATGAAAGAAGTGGGTGGGACTCCTCCAGAAGTAGCGTACAAAACGTGCAAGAGAAAAAAGAAACATAAGTATGTGTGCCATGTCCAAGAGAACAAGCATTTGCAATGCAATAGGTCTCGCATTAACGCGAGTTTAAGCTATTGGCATTGTAAATGACAATGCCTTTTTAAAAATAAAAGGCATTGTTATTTGCATTGTCAATAGCTCAAACTCGCGTAAATGCGAGACCTATTGCATTGCAAATGCTTGTTAATTGCTGGCAGGTCTACGACCAGGAGGGACCCGGCCCACTTAAAGCCCTACGTACTGTACGTTTCAAGCAAGCGCCTTCTGCACAAGACTAAAGGCTCCTTTCCCTTTGACCCTAGGCACCCTGCCCAGTGACACTGGCTCCTGCTCACAGTATGAGGTTCCTATACCTAAAACTCACCACCATTGGCTCACCGCATGAGACCAGAGGCAGCCTTAAGCCGCGCTCATGAGCTGGCATCAGAAAAGAGGCAATACCAGCATGTGCCCTGAAGTTCTCGTAAGGCGCCACTTAGGCACTCTAAAAACGTCCAAATAAATACAATGAAATAACAAGCCCGGGAGTTGTGCGCGCGCTAAAAGACAATTTAAAAAAGCACGCGAGTGGTGCTCAGAGGAGCTTGAATGAGTGCGCTGGCGATGAGCAGGTGCGTGATCGCACATCCTGCTCTTTTTCAAAGCACATACTCGTGCTTGTGGCACGTGCCTGCGCACTCCCGCAAGCCGTATGCTGCCACAAGCACGAGTATGTGCTTTGTAAAAAGAGCTGCACGACGACAAAAAGGTCTCCTATGCATTGCATATGCACTGCGTAGGCGAGACCTAAAAAGAAAGGTAGTCAGGAAGAAAGTGAGAATGGGACAGAGAGCGAGTGGGTGGAAGGGAGAAGAGGAGGGAGAGTCAAAAGAACAGAGGGAGGAGGAGACAGAGCATCGGCCTACTGCACCCAGCCCTCACTGTTCACCTCCCGAAACCCATGTGTCTGGGACGCTGGGGTCTGTGAGAAAGAGTGCGGTCCAGCAAGTCTTACAGAGATATGATTGAGGCCAGAGATTATATTATTATCTACGGCAACATCGCTTGTCTGCACCTGTGCACCCAGGCTGCTGCACCCCAGCCCCTTTCCCCGCACTATGCTCAATTGAAGCTCCTGCGCACTAAAGCTTCACTGCTCACCTCCCACAACCGGTGTGTCCAACGACGTGCCGGTGCAAGCTCGAACTCCGGGGTGCTGCTCTCAGGGTGGCACAGCAGGTCTCCGGTCGGGGACGGTGTCTTGATACCACGATGGAAGGCGTCAGAAAGGCCAAAGCATCAGCACCGGTTGAGAACCTGCTGCGTGCTTTTTCGTGCAACTAACTCAGTGTCTGAAAAGGCAGAAATAATATAATGGTGGAAACGTCTTAAGGTAAATGAAGGTTTATTTCAAGCTTAAGAGAGAACACCAGTTGAGTGCATCCTTCCTCTTGAAGTACGATCTACCAACTGTTAGGGGTAATCGTGGTTCAAAGAGGAGTGTGAGTGCACGAGAATACACAAGGGTAAATAATAACATATTATGCCAACGTTCACATACAAAGGATCAGAGCGCATGCTAGAAGGATAATGTGCGCGTGCAATGCAGTTGGGCAAGCCTTTGTACATGTACACTTAGTAATCCGCTCACTGCAGTGCCTCAAAAGCCAACGCCACGTGTCTGTAGGGCTTTTGCTACCCGCTGGCTCAGGCCTACAGTACGGTCCAGCAGGTCCTTAAAATGAGACACAGATTTGACTGAATGAGGTCAGAGATCACATCATTACAGCCGGCAACATTGCTTGTTCACACCTGGCCACTCAGGCTGATGCACCCCACCCCACCCCACCCCTCCCGCAGCACCATGCTCAATTGCAGCCCCTGTGCATCCAGGCCCCACTGCTCACCTGCTGTCATTGTTGTGTGTCCAAACACGACGGCCAGCAGGGTTCACAATTCAAATGGAGTTTTGATTGCCATGATGATGTACACCTCATGGATCCCTTTATTTATTGCGCATTGTGATATCCAAGGTGGATGCGGGCATATCACCTGAAGCAGTGTGGAAGAACTGAGACATGTGGCGTCGTCGTTATCCTATTTATACATACGCAAAGTGGGCTGGGCTTGCGTACGCCAGGCCAGCGTAGGGGTGTGAATAGTTATTCCCGGGACCTGGGCGTTGTTCAGTTCCTGCCTGGGCAGGAAGTGTACTTATGTGTGTGTCCTTGTTGCAGTTTTGACGTCGCACAATCCGCAATTTACATTAATGTAGCATGTACCGGGAGGGCGGCAACTATCGATAATGAGATGCTGTCCGAAAACAATGAATGGACAACATCACATGTCGTTGTCAAGCTTGTGGATATGCGCAGACATGCATGTCAATGGTGTGCGGTACTATTGAAAATGTTGCTATCGCGAAGCGCACACATGTGAATGTGCTCGGATGGAGGGAGGATCAGCAGTGAGGCTACGTCATACACAGTGATAACGCTCATTACAGTCAAGCAATGCATGTCAAACGTGAATCTGAAAGTCTCACATATGACACACTACTATACTGGTAAAGCCTGACAAGAGAGCATACTGCAACACAAATCTAGACATTACTCATTACTGTTTGTCACATGTGATCTAGGATGTGCTCTCTGCCCGTGGCTGATGATACCCCTTCGAGCCACCAATACCCAGGCCGAAAGGCAGCACAATAATGGGCGCACACACACACACCAGGGGCATCGTGTAACACAAATTTGTTTTTTGATGTAACGTTTCTGATGCATGACTATCACACGTGGATGGCTACTGTATAGAGCATGATTATTGATCAAGATGATCGTTGCATGTTGTGTGTGCTATAAGATATGTGTACACAGCAAAAAAGTTTTCAAAAAAGCTCTGTAAGCAGAAGAGGTGTCTCTCATCAAACAGTGTAGAGAGAATGACTAAAATGGGTGGGGTCCTCCAACTGTTACAATGGGAAATGTTATGAACCAATCAAAAGCTTTTTTTTAAAGTCACATGGCAAGAGGGCACCAGTGAATTTCAAAGGTTTTTGACATGCTAATTTCTAACTATAACATACCAGTTGCGTTTCCAGAGCGGTGGAGAAAGGTGAGCGTGGCCTTCGAAACACGTTTTAGCAATCCCACTGTGTGGGATTTACTGGCGGTAACAATAGGAGTAGTTAGCCCCCAACGTCAACCTTGGGGGCCAACTACCCCTTTGATTACCACCAGTAAGTCCCACACAGCAGGATTGCTAACTTCTTATATCAGGCCCCGCCCCCTCCCTGCACCACTGTGCAAACGTTCCCCCTAGCACGTTGTAAATTTTGGGATTAAGTCACCTTGAATCCTGAGGGTCCCTGTGGGCCAATTAGCTCACCAGGTACCTCCAGTAAGCGCCACAGAGCTGCTTTGCAGAGAGGTGGTCCGAGGCCACGCCCCTTTTACACCTCTCTGCAACGCAGCTCTGTGGCGCTTACTGGAGGTCCCTGGTGGGCTAGTTGGACCCCAGGGACCCTCAGGATTCAAGGGGAGTTAATCCCCCATTTTGCAATGCGTAAGAGAGCACGTTTTAAATTGGCGGATTAAGTCCCCCTGAATCCTGAGGCTCCCTGGGAATAAACTAGCCCACCAGGTACCTCCAGTAAGCGCCACAGGCCTGTGCTGCGGAGAGGTGTAAAAAGGGGCGTGGCCTCGGACCACCTCTCTGCAACGCTCCCCTGTGGTGCATACTGGAGGAACCTGGTGGGCTAGTTGGCCCCCAGGGACCCTCAGTATTCAAGGGGACTTAATCCCCCAATTTACAATGTGCCAGGGGGGTGCGTTTGCACACTTGCTATGTCAGTCCCGCCCCCTCCCTGCACCACTGTGCAAACGCACCCCCTGGCACGTTGTAAATTGGGGGATTTATTCCCCTTAAGTCCTGAGAGTCCCTGGGGGCCAACTAGCCCACCCAGGTACCTCCAGTAAGTGCCACAGGACTGCGCTGCAAAGAGGTGTTAAAAGGGGCGTGGCCTCGCACCACCTCTCTGCAACGCAGCCCTGTGGTGCATACTGGAGGTACCTGGTGGGCTAGTTGGCCCCCAGGGACCCTCACTATTCAAGGGGAATTAATCCCCCAATTTACAATTTGCCACAGGGTGCGTTTGCACACTTGCTATGTCAAGCCCTGCCCCCTCCCTGCATCACTGTGCAAATGTGCCCCCTGGCGCGTTGTAAATTGGGGGATTTATTCCCCATGAATCCTCAGGCTCCCTGGGGGCCAACTAGCCCACGAGGTACCTCTAGTAAGCACCACATAGCTGCGTTGCAGAGAGGTGCAAAAGGGGCGTGGCTTCTGAACACCTCTCTACAACACAGCTCTGTGGCGCACACTGGAGGTACCTGGTGGGCTAGTTGGGCCCCAGGGACCCTCAGTATTCAATGGGAATTAATTCCCCAACATACAACAAACCAGGGGGTGCATTTGCTGAGTGCTGCAGGGAGGGGGCGGAGCCTAGCCGCAATGCCGGATTTTTTAAATTAATTTTTTATTTTACAAGGGGGGCTGTGTGGCCCCCTTCTTTTACATTAATTGGGGCCCTGGGGACCCCATCCCCTAGGGCCTGCTCTTTTTTTTTTACTTAAAAAAAAAAAACGGGAAGGAGGCCGCGCGGCCTCCCTCCCAAGGCCAGTTTCGGCCCCAGGGACCCCATCCCCCGGGGCATGGCCACACATATAGATTTTTATTTAATATATGTTTTAAGGAGGGGGCTGTGTGGCCCCCCTCCTGAGGCGTCTATTGGCCCCGGAGACCCCATCCCAGGGACAATGCCTCTTTTATTTATTTATTTTTTGATTGAGGGAGGGGGGGCCACGTGGCCCCCCTCCTGGGCCACTTCTAGTCCCGGGGACCCCATCTCCCAGGGCCTGGCCACTCCGTTGGGGACCGTGGGGGGAGCCCCAATACCCCCACGGTCCCTGCTGGCTCCCCGCCTCCTACGGGAGCCGACATTGCTTTTCCGCACGGGGTGCTGCTAACATGCAGCTCCCCTTGTGGAAAAGCAATCTTGTTTGGATTTTGTAAGCGAGAGCAGGAAACCTGCTCTCGCTTACAAAATCCAAACCAGTGTTTGCTATGACAGGGCGGGAGCAGCACAGCTCCCGCCCTGTCATAGCAAACAGCAGTGTTTTGGGGGTGGGCACCCCGGGACACTGCAGGAGCCGGCCCTGGCGGGTGGCGGTCCCCAGGGCCATTGAGGACTCCAGGCCCCCCTCCCAACATGTGTGAAGCCCCGTGGAGGTGGTGGTCCCCAGGGCTGGGAGTCCGCCACGGACCCCCATATTTCAATATTAAGTGCCCCGGGGAGGTGGAGGTCCCCGGGGCAGTGGGGGGGGGGCTTGAGACCTCCCACACTAATTTTTTTTTGTAGCCCCGGGGGTGGCGGTCCCTAGGGCTCGGGGGGCCCACGATGCCCCCCATTTAGATAAATGCCCTGGGGAGGTGGCGGTCCCCGGAGCAGCATGGGGAGTTAGGACCCCCCACATATTTCTTTAGAAAGCCCCGGGAAAGCGGTTCCTGGGGCTACGGGGGGGCTGTGTGCCCCCTGTATTTAATTTAATAAGCCCTGGGGAGGTGGTGGTCCCCGGGGCTGCGGGGCCCCCATGGACCCCTGCAACATAATTTATGAGTACTCCCGGGATATGGCCCACCTGGGTTTTTTTTTCTAATTTTCAGTCCCAGATCCGCGCACCCAGCGCAAATTCTCCCGATTTCTTTTCAACAAAATTCTTTTCTTTGGACTGGGGGTCCTTTTGGGACCACTGAGCAGGCCTAGGGGGTCAGGGTGTTTTTACCCTGCCCCCTTTTCTTGTTTTGCATGCTTAATTCTCTGTTTTCTTGTGACTCGGTTCTACCGAGTCACAAAATGGCTGCCAAGTGCCAACACTTCCTGGTTTGGAGTGTTGACAGCCAATTAGAATAAAGCTCATTGTCGGGAGGGTTCGCGAATCCACCTTGGCCATAGATATTGAAACTTTTATTTTTTTAATTTCTCAGCAAATACTGAACGGATTTACACAATTTTTTAAAAAAGGTCACTTTCTGAACCAATCATTACCTTTTTGCCAAATTGGGTAATTCCGTTCAGCAGTTCGGGCTGTAGCCTTGCCTAAAGTTTCCTATTGGAAATTGATTTTTGGACTCTTATTTTTCAAAATTTTTAAGCAACTACTGAACGGATTTACACCATTTAAAAAAAAGGTCGCTTTCTGAACCAAGCAGTACCTTTTTGCCAAGTTTGGTGTAATTCCATTCAGCAGTTCGGGCTGTAGCCTGTCTCAAAATCTCCTATGGAAATTAACACACGAATAATGCTTTTTGGGACCCCCCCTTTTTTCTCACCCCCAACCTTTCAGGATAGGAGCTGACTTGGATAGACTTCTTTTTTTGGAGAATTTCGCGAAGATTCATCGAATGACGCCAAAGTTATTAGCAAATCAAAAAATGCTTTTCCTATGGAAACTAGGTTCTAACTATAACTACCTACTGGCGACTGCCAGTAGGTAATATATATATATTTGTTTTCAAATTGGGAGTACCACAGTACCACCCAAAAAAATGGAAGTACACTATATGGTTCTGTATTTTAATCATATTATGTGCTAAAATGTTTCTTCAATTTTTTACATATTGAAATATTAACAAAAATGTGTGTGGAGCTGCTCATTAATTAGTAATTATTACCATGCTACACTTTAAAAATAAAAATCCAGTTCACCGTACATTGGTATAAAAATATAGAAACATTTATAATCACAAATGTTAACCTTGGAAAAAAATGTAGGGTACCGCAGTACTCCCCCACTCTCTGTACTTTTTAAAGCAAATATCAATATTTTTCTCTACCTATTACCACTTTACTAAACTGGTAATAGTTAGGGCAAAAATACTAAACCTAATACCTACATCAGAGGGCGCACAACGTCTGGAAAATGTACCTAAAAACAGGATGTTTGCCTTTAACTTCTATAAAGCCAATGATTACCTAATCAGCTAATGAATTTTGATAACCACGTACTGTGGTACTGCCATGAATTACATCCACCTATTGCAAATATACAACAATAACAAATATTGCTAACTTTAAATACATTAAAAATGGCCCTTTCTCCATGCACTACATGTAAGCTTGCATGTTACAGAAGTTAGAGCATATGAAATCACTGCACAAATTGAAACAGTTATGAAACCTTAAAATATATGATCTGCCTGAACACACTGCATGGTACAGTGGCAAGTTACAGGTAATGTAGTGTGGCAGGCCCCTTCCCTGAGCCATACAATTGCCCCATGGACCATATTCCCGGCTCAGTGACGGTATCGCACTGTCCCGAACCCCCGGGATACCGTCTATTTCTGTGGGCACGAGCAGGGAAAATGCCAAGTTCTCCAACCGGATGGGAGCACAAAGCTACTCACGCACAGTGGGAGAACAAAACAGTTTCCTGCTCACGCTCCTAGGCAGGGAAATGCTTTAATTGTCCCATCCTATGGGAGCAAAAGAAAACTGCTCCCTCCGGGTTAGAGCAATGCCAGCTCCTGCTGCACATGTGATGGGTACAAGCAGAGGAGCCGGCCAGCCTGCGCTGCCCAGGGTCTCCCCCTCACCGCCCCAATGAGGGACACATTGTGTGGTGCCCGGGTGGGCACCCCACTTAGAAAAAAATGATAGGGTTAGTTATGGCATGCCCCAGATGGGCACCAAGGCATGGCACTTAATAGCAAAAAAAAGAAAATGCCAGCAAGGCCATGGGAGCCTTGAGGCCCCTCAGTGGCCCCAACAAATAATAATGGTGTTGGGTGCCCTGATTGGGCACTGGGGTACCCCTTAAATAACAAAATGTGGGCTCCTAGGTGGCCTTATGAAACAGGGTGCTTTTAGGGAGCGCGCAGGGCGGCGGGGATCCAGGTGCTTCCCCTGCGGCCCCTTTAATAGAAATACTGGGTGTCCCGGGTGGGACCACGGCCAAAAGAGAAACAAAAAAAAAAGTGAATGATAAATGAGCAGCCACAGCCACTCATTTAATATTCACTGGTCCATCAATATCCAGGTGAGGAGTAGACACGTCCTGTTGTGACCTGCCCCCGTCAACGTTCGGAGGGACCGTTCCAGTGGTCCGGTTACTACTCCCTTACCTATGAAGCTTTGAACCCCTCACTCTGAGGCGGAGCCTTTTATTCTGAACCATACTTAGGTCCAGTTGGTATGTGGTTGACCTGTAATACCCCGTTATAAGAAAACTGAGGTATACGAATTCTTTACTGGTCCCACGGTCCTGAAGAAGTGTCGCTCAATCTTGAGCACCGTGACACGAAACATGTTGACCCTTGTCAACTATAGGCTACCCTGATACCTTGCATCACATAAGTAGCCTCCCTGGTTTTATTTAGTCCCAGCCCTATTTAACCTTATTAAAACTATTGAGGGGCCAGGGCCTATTTTAATTTCTCTTGAATCCCCACATTCTTAGGAGCTATTACCCTCCATAATCATTCACATGGTCTTCATACAAAACGGCGTACTCAGATCAAAAGACCTCCGAAAAAGAAGCCACCAGGCCCGTCGGACATTGCACCGCCGGTCCGACGAGGAGCACGCCCAATGATGAAGCATGACACCCTAACAGGTGTGTGAGGGCAACAAGATCTGAATTTGAAATTTCCCTTCTCAGATCATAGTAACTACTACTATACTTCCAAATTGGCCAATTAGAGGAACTGCTCTTACCTGTCTTTTCCTACGTAGACCACTGGGAGCATTAGAACAGGACCTCTCTAAATATCCAGCTCTCGTGTCCCCCCTCCTTGATTACACGCCCATCAATGAATACCCCAAAATGCCCTGGGAGCACTACTTACATATATTTTGTTTTTGGTGATGTCCCTTAGAGTCAAGTCTAAACACCACAGATGTTCACCATTTATACTTATCTTAAGTAAGTATAACTTGTGCCCTAAGGACACTATAACTTGCACCCTGGCCATGCACTACTAATTACCACATATATCACATCACTCATGACATCTTTATGACATTATTGATAATATCCCTACGCCATATTTTTTGGAGTGCAATCTCTTCTGTAGTGATTTTCCAAGACGAGTGGGTTCTTTCTTGACGTCTTCCGGTCTGAGAGCATTGTCCATGGTTCTCTTTTTTTATTACTGCTGAGTATGCAAATGTGCAAAATCATCTACAAGCTCCACCCGCTTGGCCCGCTCCTCCACATTAACAGTATTCAATGGTGTTCCCGACATTTTCCAGGCTGATGGACAGCTCATTTACCAAAGTGGCCCGGGAAGTTTCTCATCAGTGTTATTATCAGTGATGTCACTGACCATCTTATGAGTGATGTAATATGTGAGTTTATAAGCAGTGCATTGCAGGGGCCCATGTTATAGTTAGCTCATCTAACTATAACTGCTGAATTTCTCTGGCTTTGTATGAGTGAAATCTGGCCCTAACTATAACATCCCTGTAACCTTTGGTTATTTTAAGTGAATTTTGAAGGTTTTCAGCAAAAAGTGAATTCCTAACTATAACGTCCAGTGAATTTCTGTTTTTTAAGTAGTAATAATGTTTGCAGGCTGTGTAGGACTTACAGGAGGTAGCAGGGGGGCTTCTTGGCCCCTAAGGTCCCCGACGACTAAAGTGGACTTCATCGCTCAACCAGTAATGCACCATGAGTGGAGCCACAGTTGCAGAGTAGTGGAGAAAGGGGGTGTGGCCTCCAAAGACCTCTTAGCAATCTCTCTGTGTGGAACTTTCTGGAGATAACGGGAGGGGTAGTTGGCTCTCAAAGACATCTTTGGGGGCCAACTACCCCTCTTGTTACCTCCAGTAAGTCCCACACAGCAGGATTGCTGATAGGTTGTCATGCCACGTCCACTTTCTCCACCACTGTGCAAACGTGGCTCCTGGTGCACTACCAGTCGGGAGATGAAGTCCCCTTAGGTCCAGAGGATCCCTGGGGGCCACTACCCCTCCTATTACCTCCAGTAAGTCCCACGCAATGGGTTTACTGAGAGGTGTTCGGTGGCCACGCCCCCTTTCTCTACCACTCTTTAAACGTGCTTCCTAGCACACTACTAGTTGTGGGATGAAGTCCCATTGGCTCTTAAGTGTCCTCGGGGGAAACCGTCCCTTTTGCCACCTCCAGTAGCACTCACACAGCTGGATTGCAGAGTAGTTGTCAGAGGCCACACCCACTGTATCTACCACTCTACAAACGCGCCTACTTACGCACTTCTAGTTAGAGGAAATAGTCCACTTTAGTCCTGAGGCCCTCTGGAGTAAAGTGGAGTTCCTTCCCCAAACAGAAGTCTGTCAGGAGGCGCGTTTGCAAAGTCCTCTCAGCAATCCTTTTGTCTGGGACTTACTGGAGCTAACAAGAGGGTTTGTTGTCCCCCAAGGACCCTCATCATTCAAGGGAACTTCATTCCCCAACCACACCTGCACCAGAAAGCACGTTGACAGAGAGCTGGTGAAGGGGGCGTGGGCTCCGGCAACTTGCTAGAGTTTTTTTAATACATTTTTTTTATAGGGAAGAGGGGCGTTGTAGCCCACTTCTTTCTGCCAATTATGGCCCAAGTGTCCCCATCCCCAGGGCCAATCTTTTGTGTATTAATGGAAAGGGGGGCCTCATGGCCTCCCTCCCCGGGCCGATTATAGCCCGTCCCCTGGGGCCTGACCTTTTTCTTTTTTTTATTATTTAAAAATATAGGAAGGGGGTTTGTGTGCCCCCCTTCCCTGGGCCAATGATGACCCTGGGGGCCCCATCCCCTGCGGCCGGCCCTTTATTTTTATTTTTTTAAATAGTAGGGGTGGTCACGCTGCCCCCTCCTAAGGTTAATGTCTTCCCCGGTGACCCCATCCCCCGGGGCAAGGCCTTTATATATCTTTTTGTAAAAATAAATGAAGGGGGGCCATGCGGCCACCCTTCCCAGGCCTATTTCGGCCCCGTAGATCCCATCCTCCGGAGCAAGGCCTTCATCATTTTTTTTTCAAATGGGGAGATAGTGCCCTGGGGACTTCATCCCCTGTGGCATGGCCAACTCGTTGGGGAAAACGGGGAAAGCCTCAAGGCCCACCGTCGCCGTCCCTGCCGACTTCCCATCTCCTGTGTAAGCCGGCATTGCTTTTGGACAGAGGAAGCTGCAAACATGCAGCTCCCTCTGTCCAAACACAATTCTGCTCCACTTCATGGAAGCAAGAGCACTATTACTACTCTTGCTTCCATGAAGTGGAGCAGACCTGACATGCTATAGCAAACTGCAATGTCCCGGGGGTGGGCAGCCCAGGACAATGCTAGAGCTGGCCCCAGGGCCATGTAGGGCTACCCGAGGGGGGCCGCATGGCCCCCCTCCAACATCAGTTAAGCTTCAGGGAGGTGGCGGTCCCTGGGGCTGCGGGGGGCTGGTGTCGCAATGCATTTATATTTAACATAGCCTTAGGGAGGTGGCGGTCCACGGGGCTGTGGAGGGCCAACAGGGCCATCCTATCATTATATGTAATTGTCCCCAGGACCTGCCCACCCGGGGGGCCTAATTAAATAAAGCGTGTGAAAAGTTTGGGCTGGATTTTCTGATCCAACGTCACTCCCGCTGAAATGTTTAAAAAAATCCTTTTGGGCCCTGGGGAGGCCCTCTGGGACCCACCCAAAAGGCCTACGGGGGTGAGCGTGTTTCTACCCTGCCCCCTTATCTTTTTTTAAACACTTTTTCTGGCTACCAGCACTTCCTGGTTTGAAGTGTTGGCAGCCAATCAGATCTCAGGCATGAGATTGGGAGGGCCCGCAGATCCACTGCGGCCACAGTTGAATTTCTGAGAAATCTTTGAATTTCTCAGCAACTACTGAACGGATTTACATCATTCAACAAAAAGGTAACTTCCTGGACCAAGCTCTACCTTTTTGCCAAATTTTGTGTAATTCTGTTCAGCAGTTCAGGCTGTAGCCGTGTCTAAAATTTCCTATAGAAATTAACATTGAGAAAAAGTGTTTTGGGACCCCCTCTTTTTCTCGGGCCTCACGTGACTGATCACCCCGGAAGTTTCAAAACAGCAGCTGAAGTGAATGTCAAATTAGTTTTGAAAATTTCGGCCGGGCTCGTCAAATGACACCAAAGTTATTGGCTAATTTAAAAAACGCTCTTCCGATGGAAACTGCATCTTAAATATAACTACCGCCAGTAGGTATATATATATATATATATATATATATATATTATAGATATATATATATATAAATCTGGATCAGGATACCTCAATTGTCTACAAACCCTCGGATAAGGGATGGAACATTGCCCTCATGTCAAGAGAACAATATGTGGAAGAGGCCTTACGGCAGTTGAGAAATCGAGAATAATATGAACTGACCACTGTAAACGTATATCAAGAGAGTATTCGACAACTGCATGCTCTTATAAAAAAATCATGTTGAATTCTGATGAACATTTATTTCTGAGAACTACCAACCCTATCTTACCCACTTTTTATCATCTTTCGAAGGTGCATAAAGACAAAAACAAACCACCAGGGAGGCCGATAGTCTCGTCTATGGGAAGTCTCACAGAAAATCTCTCAAGATTTCTAGATCATTTCCTGTTTAGTGCTGTACTTGAATTGAAATCATATATCAAGGACACCACCGACTTTATTGATCATATAGAAGCACTTGAATGGCAGCCATCTTATTGTCTGATAGTACTAGACATCACTAGTCTATATACTTGCATTAATCATTCACAAGGTTTGAATGCTGTAAAATATTTCTTGCAAAAAAGGCCATTGAAATTTGCGGTTCATAACAGCATGCTGCTTGAATTAATAGAGTTCTGCCTGTTTAGTAACATTTTTATCTTTCAGGGAGAGCTTTATAGGCAGGTCTCGGTGACCACGATGGGCACCTGCTTCGCCCCCAGTTATGCAAATTTATTAGTAGGCTGGTGGGAGGAGCAGGTGGCCTGGTTCCCCATCAATGAGAAGTGTACCAA
Organism: Triturus cristatus; assembly: GCF_964204655.1. NCBI lineage: Eukaryota > Metazoa > Chordata > Amphibia > Caudata > Salamandridae > Triturus > Triturus cristatus. The sequence continues at coordinate 212,644,240 of NC_140592.1, forward strand.
CAAGATAGTATCATGGTATAGATATATCGATGATCTTTTCTTGGTGTGGGGAGGCATAGTCAGTGAGGCTAATGATTATATAGCACATCTGAATGAGAACGAGATCAATTTGCGATTCTCGGTGGGATTAGTTTGGTGGCAACTGAGAGTCGAGATCAAAGATGGAAAGGTAACTACGGCTCTATTCAGAAAGCCCACTGCTGGGAATAGTACGCTACATGGCTCAAGCAGTCATTCACAAAAACCAAAGGACAGTATTCCTTATGGGGAGTTTTTGAGGTTAAAACGGAACTGCTCCATAGAATTTGATTTTGATCTAGCAGCCAAAGAGAGTACCAATCGATTTTTAGCAAGAGGATATGATGCAGGACTTTTAGAAAAGACTTTAAGAAAAGTAGAACTGCTACCCAGGAAAGATTTGCTAGAACAGAAAAAACAAAGACAGGAAAATGGAAAAGTTCGTATGATAACCACCTACTCGGATGATGATAATACACTCAGAAATATAATGAGGAAGAACTGGCATGTGTTAAAAATGGATATTATCATTGGTGCCGATATTCCAGCGACACCATTGATAACTTTCAGGAAGGCACGCTCATTGAAAGAAAGACTAGAACACAGTCACTTGGACAGTATTCCAGTGAAACAGGGAACCTTGAATGAAATGAAGGGGTTCTCTATCTGCGGGAGATTCAAAGCTTGCGCCTTCAGCAAAAGAGTTTTAACCTATGAGATTAATGGTTTGAAACCAGATAAAAAGATCAACAAATTTATGACCTGTCAAACAACACATGTAGTTTACTGTCTCAGGTGTCCATTAGGACTTAGTTATATAGGGAGTACCATAAAAAGTGTGAAATTGAGAGAGCTGGAACACATGCGTGCCATTGTGAAAAAGGATTTTAATTATCCTGTGGCACATCATGTTGCTATAAAACACAAAAGTAACAGGGATCTGTTACAGTATTTCAGCATCGTTTGTATACCCCTAAATGACAGAGGAAGTGATAGAGTGCTGAGGTTGAGGAGACTGGAGTCCCGTTACATCATGGACCTACAAACAAAATCCCCGAATGGATTAAATAGTGGGCAATTAATTAGTATTCTGTGATAGTTAATGAAGAGGTCCATTTGAGGGACCCTAGAGCAGCTATCTTTAACTTCCTTTAATTTTGCATCCAGTGTATGCTGATACACTGCAGAATTATACATGAAATACATGAGCATGCCTGCAACCGGTAGTGAAGGTTGCCAATGCCGATACACGGCAAGATTGCTCTGTATTTTATCACGTTTATACTGCATCAATTATTAGAAAAAACAATTGTGTCATGGTTGAATTTATATATCTTGACTGGTGGTGCATTATAATTACATGTTTATTTGTAACAACTAAGAGATATACTCTTTCAAAATGGTGCCCATAATATAGCGTTTTGTCATCAGTTTTCATGATAATATGTGTGATGCTTTAAATGTTGCCGCCCAGCTCGTCACGTAAACAACACTGACGAAGGAACATTTCTGAAACGCATCTGTTGTCTGAAGATTAATAAATTACTACAATGAAGCCCCGTGAGTGCCGCTTTTCCTTCTTTGAAAACTAAAGGAGGTTTGGAGCGTGTATATATATATATATATATATATATATATATATATATATATATATATATATATATAGTACCAGTCCTAATTTCAATAAAGAAGGCGCTGACTCCGTGGGAAATTCTGCCAAAGAAAGATTCTTTATTCCAGATGACCTAGACGCGTTTCGGCGGCGGACCGCCTTGCTCACTATATATATAGAGAGAGAGAGAAAGAGAGAGAGAGAGAGAGAGAGAGATTGATAGATATACATTATGGAAAATATGAGGAGATCTCTGTCACAATAGTGAAAATCTCCACCTACTTGAGCAAAGTTACTAGTAGTAACTTTTCACCCAGCAATCCAGTAGTATGAGGCTTCAACACCTGATTTGAAGGGCTAGAGATGAGTAATACTTCACATAGGTGTAAATCTACACTCGGAAATAGAGAATATCAAAATATGCTTATATTTACCGTAGTGAATTGGGCACCATGTGTCAGTGATTTTAATTGACATGGCCTTAAACACACCAGTAGCATGCTGTTTGGCTACCACGTGAGCCCTGCAGCTTGAGATGAAACAGTGGCTACCCTTCAGCTAAATAACTCTGTGTGCAAAGAAATGCCTTGAATTAGTGATGCGCCCAAAAAATGTTAGATGATTAGTATTAAATAATCTTTTAACCATGAAAATAGTCAAGGGAAATACTACTCTTCATTTAAATAGCTTAGGATATCTATTAGATGCAAATGATCTAAAACCGTTGAAAATTGTAAGTGGCACTAATCCTTACTTCTTAATAATCAAGTATTGATGACTGGAAACAGAAGAGTTAACACTTGATGAAATTATATCTGTTCCTTATGAGGGTCTCTTGAATCGATGACTGATAAATTACAGCCTGTTTTTCATGACGTACAATATGTATGTTTGATCTGCTGATAATTAGTTTGAATGACGATTTGCTTATCTTTAGGTTTTTTAAAACAATAACTGGAGCTAGTTAGCATTGACCAAAACATAAAAGAAAGGCATTTTTGCACGACCTATCACTGAATGTCCCTCCTTTGAAAAAGTTAGGTAATGCAAATGTGCATGCAAGTTAGCCTTGCATTGATGCAGAATTATGTAGCAGTGTGCAGCAGAATGAACAAAAATTGGCAAATCAGTAAAACCACACCTTTTTATCTTGACTGTCTGATCAAGGACACACATTGCAATGCAGAGCCAAATAAAATGTAACATGGAGTAAGGGCTATGTACCTAGTCAGGATAAGATATTCAAATGTTGGCGTATATCTTGAAAGAATGCTGGAAACTGAATTCCATCTCACCTCATAGATTACAAATACCACATGCTCAGTAATCAAGGTGAACATAGAAAAATTAGTAGTAACTAAATGTCACTCATTATGGATGGCTGCTCTAACATACCACTATTTAACATTTTACGATTCCGCACCCATCCACCTTGCTTATTGTAATATTAATTTTGGTTCAATGTTCTGTTGTTTGGCAGTATTTGTTTTATTTAAAGGTCTGTTGGTTATAATAGAACATCCTTCAGTAGTGCCCTGTGACACACTGTAGAAGAATATGTAACATCACCTGTATTTCTTATTGCAGATATAAAGTTGCTGCTAAAGTTCTTAAAAAACATAGAGGCTGGAACACTGATACTTTTAGCCACTTTTGATGATCCAGCCACAAAGTGAGTATGCATAGAGCCTCATTTCATTGGTAGAGTACCGAGACCCTCATGAAATGATTTCAGTGAATACATTAATATTTAAATACAGCTTTTGAGAAATAAACCATGCAATTGTTAAGATCTGTTAGGTTTGTAAACGATAAAGGCCTGATTCACAAAGGTAAATACATGTGCATATATACTAATTTGTATATTTACCACTACACCTAGGTATAACTCTCCACTTTTTGCTGTTCACCTTTTCTGAGTGGAGATTACACCTATGTGTAGATTTACATGTTTCCAGCCCCTGAAATCATAGGATGGAGTCACCCATAACAGAATATCCAAGAGTAAAGAGTGAAACTACAACTAATATCTTTTCACTACCGAGGTTATAGGAAAATGAGAAAATGATTAAAGTTTATTGTTCTTGAAAACAAAATATCAGGAAATAGTTTAATGTACAAGATACGTGCAAATTCATTAAAAAAATATCTAATTAACCTAAAACTAATAACACAAAACTGTTAAATGATAAATTCATTTAATACATGATTTTAACTTTAAATAATATTTTTAAACAATCCTTTGAAAACATTACTCACCCCCACTTAGGTTTTTATTTCTTATTTACTACATTTTGTTAAAAACATATGTTGGTACTTCATGTAAATGTTTCCAAATGTGTGTGTATATGTATATCAATGAAAAAACAAAGGTTAAACTATTGTCATAGTTAGAAAAACTTTATGTATTCTTTCTATACAAACCCAACTTAAGATACACATACACTAGAAATTCTTCAATTATTGTTATTCATTACATTTACACTTTATGCACCACCTTTAAAATTCTATAGCTTATGTTATTCTTTTGGTACAAACAAATGTTAAAGTACACAAAAATGAGCATTTTTAAATTTATAACTTCAATTTATAATTTATGCAACACCTTCAAAGTATTATAACTCTCGCATCTCTATACCAAGAAACACAATAATTGTATCAAACTCAGTAGCTACACTGCATTAACTATAGCTTGTGTCTTCTCCAGCACTGCTTTTACCCTTTTATATCAGTTATACCATCTTAAATAATATTCTATACACTAATAGCTATGACATATCAAATCATATCTTTTGTGAGAACACAGTGCATCGCAGAGTAGCTAGTTAAATATAGGAGGAATTCCTAACTCCAGTAATCCTAACTTTAACTACACTACAGAGTGTCTCCGGCCAATCAAAGGTTAAAGTGACGTTATAGTTAGGTGACTATGTCAGTGAGATTTAAAAATGCTCCCTCTGGCTGGGAGCAGACTTGTGTTCTGTTCTGCGGTAGTACGGGCATGGAAACTACTGGGTCCAGTGGGTTGGCCCCACAGGACACAGTAAGTGAGCTGGTCACAGAGGATGGGGTTCCCAGGCTATTAACGGCTCAAGGAGGGGGGCCACGTGGCCCCTCTCTCTTTTAATTGAAGTAACCGCCCTCAGGGCATGGGGTCCAAAAGGGCCTATTTAAGCTTTGATTAGGGGGACTGTGCAGCCTCCCTCCCCGTTCAATTGTATACTTCCCCGGGGATGGAGTTCCCAGTCCTCCTTAGGGCCAGGGAGAGTGGACACTTGGCCCTACCCCATTTCTGGTTGAATTCATCCCAGGGGATTAGATCCCTGGGGCCTCCTTCGGCTCAAGGAGGAGGGCCATGGTTCCCCTCCCCTTAATTCATACATTGTGGTCCGGGTCAAAAACGGCTCGGGAGAGGGCTGTGTGTCCCCCCCCCCCTTCAATAACATACCTGTCTTCCTAGGATGGGGTCCCCGGGGCCCAAAATGGGCTCAGAGAGAGAGCACTACTTACAACCCACCCAATACATATATAAAAAATTGCAGCTGCCATTTGTTGTTTCTGCGACCCTGTGGGACGTCTGTCATATGGCTTATACTTTCTTAAGTAAAACTGTGTTTTGTTGGACAACATAATCATTGCACTGGTGTGAGATTGATTCTGAGCACCCCTCAGGATATGTTGGCATATAGCCCTGATAGGTCACAGTGTACCACCTGTACCACTAACCTTACAGAGAGACAAATGGATGTTCAGCCTCAGCACATGACAACCCTGACTCCCCAAGGAAATTGTGATAACAGATCTTGTACATTTTTGCTTAGTTATTAATGCATACCCAAAGAGGTACACAGTAAAGCTTTTTAATATTTATCGAATCATTGTGATTCTTGCGTAAAATACATGCGCTGCAATAATTAATAGGAAGAAACAGAATAACGTGCTTAGCATTATAACAAGGATGACATTTTGGTTATTACAAAGAATATATGCTTGTATACAAGTACTGTAATAAAATACATAAAATGTACTCCTACTTAGCACATCCTAACCTATTACGTCTAGGGTGTATATATCTGCCAATCCCTATTGGGTAGGCTAACTCCCCATTACCTGTGGGTTAAGATCTGCAAGCTGCCCATCTAGGTGTAGAGTTGGACAACATCCCTCACATGAGGTGACAGGAATCAGCTGAGCTGCAATTCTGGCATGGATCGACCTCAGTGCCAGTGAAGTGCTCCTTTGAATAAACAAGGACCTGATGTCATATTATATATAATTTCCTCCATGTTGCAATGCTGAAGCCCCAGTCAGGCCGCAATTGTTTATTTTATTGTTATAGTCCTGTTGCCGATCGGTCAAAAACAAATAACAACATCTTGTGAGCTGAACGTAGCCCTTGTACAGACTGTTCAGGGTGTTCTGATACAGTGCCTACGATGTGGTATTGAAAGCAAACTGAGTTTGAGGAATATTATCTCATATGTGCATGCAAATAAATGTTTGCCAAATGTCACCGTGTTTAGGAAGAGAAGGCAGCTTAAAAATGTGAGCATGCAAAAATGCCATTTCTTAACCGGGCCTAATACCTCTGTGTGACAATAGGATTGTGGCAACAATTGTGAAATTTTGGGGTATTTTGGATTTTAACAATTGAACATGAGAGGGCAGGGTTGGGATACCCTGCCACCATCGGCCCTGTGGGGGTACCCAGAGGGACACACACAGAGCCTATGGGGGCAGGGTATCCCTACCCTTCCCCCACATGTTCAATATTTTTTTCAAGCTTCAGGACAGAGGAGTCAGTACCTGAAGCCTGTAATGACTGCCAGCAACAGTTTTATTAAGTTGCTGGTGGCCAATCAGACTGCTCTCTCCCACAGGAGCATGTCTCCCATGGGAGCAAAGTCGCCGTAGGCCAATTAGAAAGATTTTGAAGGAGTCTCGCAAGAATCCCTCAAGCCCAACCATCCAGCTATACAAATATATTTGAGCATTAATTTCTCTAAAACTAATAAGCAGATTTACACCAAATCACTAAAATCACAGTCTGCCAACAGAAATCAAGCTTCCTGACAAAATTGGTGTAACTCTGAGAACTTCTCAGCAATCCTGCTGTGTGGGACCTACTGGAGGTACCAGGAAGGGTGTTGGCCCCCAAGGATGTCCTTGGGGGCCAACTACCTCTCCTATTACCTCCAGTAAGTCCCATACAGCAGAATTACTGAGTTCTGAGAGCAGGCCACGCCCCCCTTTCACCACTACTCTGCAAACGCTCCTCCTGGCACGCTCTTGGTTGGGAGGATGACGTCCCCTTTGCTGGTAAGGGTCTTTAGTGGACAACTAGCCCACCTGTTACCTCCTGTAAGCCTCACACATTGGGATTGCTGAGAGGTCCTCAAAGGCCTTGCCCCCTTTATCCTCCACTCTGCAAACGCACCTCATAGCGCACTACTATTTGGGGGATGAAGTCCCCTTGCCTCTTGAAGGTCCCTAGGGTCCAACTAGCCCTCCCGTTACCTCCAGTAAGCTCCACACAGCTGGATTTCCGCAAGTTGGTCAGAGGCCACGCCCCCTTTCTTCACCAGTCTCAAACACACCTCCTGGTGGCCTTCTGCTTAGGGGATATAGTCCACTTTAGTCCTGCGGTCCTCAGGACGTAAGGGGACCTCTTCGCCCCACCAGCAGTGCGCTGAGAGGCACCTTTGCAGAGTGGTAGAAAAAGGGGCGAGGCCTCTGACCACCTTTCATTCAATCCCACTGTGTGGGGATTACTGCAGCTAACAGCTGGGCTAGTTGGCCTCTAATGACCCTCAGGAGTGAAGGGGACTTCATCCCTTAACCAGAAGCTCAAGGAGGTGCATTTGCAGAGTAGTGGTGAAAGAGGGTGGGGCCTCCGGCAACTTGCGGGCTTTGTGTATTTTGAAGGTTACTTTAGGAAGGTGGCTGTGTGGCCCCCCTTCCCTTGACCCTCTTGTTCCCGGGGACCCCATCCCCCAGTGCCTCACCCATTTTTTAAATTTTAATAAAAATAAAACAGGAGGGGATTCGTGCTGCCCCCTCCTGAGGCCAACATATACCCCAGGGACCCCATCCCCTGGGGCCTGGACATTTTAAACATTTTTGGGGGGGATTTAATGAGGGTGGGACCAAGCGCTCCCGGGTAAATTTTGGCCCCGGGAACCCCATCCCCTAGCGCCAGGTCATACCTTTTTTTTTATTGTTTAAAGGGAGGAAGCAACGTGGCCCCCCTCCCCAGATCAATTTTGGCCCCGGGGACCCCATCACCCAGAGCATGGCCATCATCTTTGGGACCGCAGGGGGAACCTGAAGCCCCAGCCATCCCAAACGGCTCCTGCCTCCTGCGGGAGCAAGAATTGCTTTTTACCCCCGGGGAGCAGCTAAGCTACAGCTCCCTGGAGGTAAAAAGCAGAGTGCTTCACTTTGAACAAGTGAGAGCAAAATGTACTTGTTTGCTATGGGATGGTGGGAGCCATCCTCTAGCAAACTGCAATGTCCCACATTGCTGGACCCTGCCCTGGGGGTGGCAGTCCCCAGGGCCATTTGAAGCTCCAGGAAGGGGTCGCATGGCCCCCAAATTTGCAAAGTAGCCCCGGGGAGGTGATGGCCCCTGGGGCTGTGTGGGGGGGCTGTGTGGGGAGGTTGCAGTCGCCGGGGCTTCGGGGGGCCGCGTGGCCCCCTGCATTCACAAACACAGCACTGTTGAGGAGTGTGCCACAACTGCAGGGACCTCATCACACAAACATTGGTAAACTCCACCACGCAGGGTAGATGTAGTTTTTGGCACAGTTCGCACTCCAGGTGGAGCGCAGAGTGTCAAAAACTCCATGAACTCTGCCTGCGGAGTGAAGTTTACCGCACAGCCTTAACTATAACGTCCCTGTAACTTTTGTTTTTTTCCAGTGAATTTCTTTGTTTTTTTAGCTGCTAGTTGCGTTTGCAGAGTGGCGGAGAAAGGGGACTGGGCCTCTGACCAGCTCTCAGCAATCCCAGTGTGTGGGGCTTACTGGAGGTAACCTCTAAGGACCCTCAGCAGCCAAGGGAACTTCATCCACCAACCAGGAGCACGCCAAGAGGCACATTTGCCAAGTAGTGGAGAAAGGGGGCGGACCTCGGGTGAGTTGCCGGCTTTTTAATTTTTTTATTTTTTAGGAAGGGGTTCACCCTATTTTATTTTTTTATATAAAAAATAGAAGGTGGCTGCACGGCCACCCCGCCTGGGCCGATTTTGGCACCAGGGACCCAATACCCAGGGCCTGCTACCTCTTTTATATTTTTTTTAAAAAGAGGAAGGGGAGCCGCGCTGCCCCCCTTCTGGGCTGATTTCAGCCCCAGGCAACCCATCTCTCAGGGCCTGCCTCCTTTTGTTTAAAAAAGGGAGGGGAGCCGTGTGGCCTCCCCTCCATAGGCCAATTTCGTCCTCGGGGCCTGGCCTTTATAAGTCCCCAGGCCTATTTTGGTCCCGGGGACCCCATCCCCCAGGGCCAGACTTCAATATATTTTTTTCTAAAAGGTAGAGGGGCCACATGACCCCTCTTCCAGGGCCAACTTTGGCCCTGGGGACCCAGGGCCAGGCCTCTCTGTTGGGGACCACTGGGAAGCCTCAAGGCCCCCTAGGTCCCTGCTGGCTCCCAGCCTCCTGCGGGAGCCGGCATTGCTTTGAGACCCAAGGAGCAGCTAACATGCAGTTCCCTGGTTCTCAAAGCATTGTCTGTTTCCTTGCTCGCTTGACAATGGGCAGGGAAACAGACATGATCTGCTTTCAGAAAGTGAGAGCATTTTCAGCTCTTGCTTGCTGAAAGCAAAGATTTTGCTATGGCTTGGTGGGAGCGGTGCTCCTGCAAAGCCATAGCAAACTGCAATGTCCCAGGGGTGGGCACCCCGGGACATTGCTGGAGCTGGCCCAGGGGGGTGGCGGTCCCCAGGGCGATCGAGGGTGCCCGGATAGGGGGGGCCACATGGCCCCCTCTCCTTCCTTGACTAGGGGCTTTGGAAGAGGCGGACCCCAATTTTAGAGTTTGGCCCTGGGAGGTGGTAGTCCATGAGGCCCCTCCAACCCAAACATGTAAACCCCCAGGGAAGTGGTGGTCCCCGGGGCAGGGGGGTCCACGAGCTCCCTCATAATAATTTAATTGACTCTGAGGAGATGGTGGTCTCTGGGCCGGGAGGGTCCACGAGGCCCCCCCCCTAATTGGAATTAGCCCCCACAAGCTATATAGAAAACCCACTGCACACTGCAGGAAAAACATTTTTACATTCAAAGTGATTTCACCCCCATAGTCCCAACAGGAGCTTCCCATATGGAGAGACATTGAGGGTCGGGAGAAACTGCAGTGAACAGGGGGAGGAGGAGAGTGCTGTGGAAGATCTGAGAATATGGTCCTGAGCTAGAGGTTACTCCAACAAAACCTTGGAGGATGCCATCACAAAGGCTGAATCTAGAACAAAAGGCCAGATTCTGTTCAATAAAGCAAGCAACAGGATACTTGGAAAAATAGACCCTCACTTTAGGCTTGTAACTAATTCTAATAAGCAGGAAGCCACCATTAGAGCCATTCTAGACAAATACTGGCACCTGATCCTCAACAACCCAGTAGTGGGAAGCATGGCCCCTTGGAGACCGGGGAATACTTTCCGGAAGGCAAAAGCAATGAGGTAGGATCTGGTCAAGAGCAACCTAGAGAACAACACTCTGACTCAATCCTTATGGTTAACAAAGAGCGCAAGATTCTGGAAGTGTGGGAGATGAAAAGCATAGCAAACACAGGAAGAATTTGGTGAAGTTTAAATCCCCTCCCTCTTCACATGTGAAAAACAGCAGGGGTCAACATCAGCGGTCAATTCAACTGCAGAACTAAATTTGCAATATATATGGTGCAATGCGTTCTGCGCGGACGCGAGTGCCTTAGGGGTTCCTGTTTGCCGCTCCGCTATTGCTGAATTCATTCTTGTTAAATTGCTATTTTGCACAGACCACTGACCTCTGACCACTTACTTCCACTATAAAATTTTAAACTGATGTTTTGAAATATTTTATCATTGCTCATTACTGCCTTGCATTGAAGCCGCCTGCTGGTGCTGTTTACTTCCTGGTTACCCGCAGTGCCAGCGAGAGCCGCCATCTTTGGCAGTTTGCTCTCTAGCTTTTCTGGCACCCGGGGATACTTAAATGCGCTCTGCGTGGACGCGCGCAGTGGGCACGCTGCTGGCGCACCAACAGCACGCCTAGGTTAAGCCCGTCTGTGCCTGTCAGCATCCCGGAAGCGGCCAGCACCAGTCACGCTGCCGCAAGGCTCCAGGAGTTGAGTGCAGACGGAGTTATACTGGGGCTGCCCTACGGGCCCTCGATCTTGCCACTTGCCGCCATTTAGGTAACTGGGATGTGTCTGAGGGGACCAAAGACGCTTATCCATCCTGCGGGTGTAAGCTGTGCTTTGGGCTTGTTACCTTGGATAAAACTTGTACTCTCTCTGGTCAGCCGATTAGGGCCCCCCCTATTCTGGCAGCCATGATTAATGCTCACTCCCTTAGGAAACATCATTAAGATGTTTTTGACCTTCTAGAGGACAGTTCTCTTGATCTGCTGTTCTTGACTGAAACTTGGCTCGACTCTGCCACGCCTGTGGGTTATAAGATCTCTAGAGCTGACCGGAGCTGAGAGGAGAGGAGGCGGAGTGGCTATCATTTATAAGAACAAGTGGGACCTTCGCAGGGGGAATGTCACTTCGTGGGGAGGTTGTGAGGCCCTTGACTTCAGCATCCGCTTCTCAGAACATTTTACCCTGGGAGGCTCTTTGATTCATATGTCCCCTGGCCCGGTGGGATCTTTTCTTCAGGCCTGTGAGATTTTCTCACTATATGATCCTGGGTGATCTTAATATCCATCTTGATCAAGTGGACACCAAGGACACGCGCGATCTGTTGGAAATCTTACACTTGGCTCAACTTGATCAGCAGGTCAGCCTTCCTACACATCAGGCTGGTCATATACTGGACCCTATTTGTACCAACTTCCCTATTCTACTAAGGGATCCTTGCCCGGTCTCATGGTCGGATCACTTTATAACTTACTTTTCGTGGGAAGTGTCCATTGCTGAGCCTTTTACGCCCTCATACTGCAAACCAGCCTTTGGTAAAATTGACCCACTTGAATTCAATCAGGCCTTGGAAACTTCCAGGCCTATTCTGGCAGGGGAGCTTGAGAATTGTTTGGCTGGATTCACTAGTTGGGTCTCTAAGGCAGTGGACATGTTAGTCCCACAACGCCCCACCAGGCTGGCTAGGGAATCTCCTTCTAAACCACTTGGACCTTAAAGCATTGAAGCATGAATGTAAGACTCTTGAGCGTGCTTGGCACCGGAGTGGATATTGCCCGGCAGATAAGCGGAAGCTTAGAGACAAGCAAAAAGTCTACTATGAAGCCATAACATTGGCTAAAGGGCGATTTTATTCAGCCCGCATTGATTCGGCCAGAAACAACTCCAAAGAAATCTTTGCTATTGTTCAGAGCTTTACGTCCCCTTTGGCCCAAGCTAGTGTGTCTCCATCTTGGCTTCTGTGGCTTCTCATAGTACCGAATCAGCCCTGGTTGAGGTGTCGGAGGCCATCCGTAAGTGCTTGGACTCCGGCGGGAGGGCAGCATTAATTTTGCTGGACCTCTCGGCGGCGTTCGACACGGTCCCTCATTCACTTCTCCTTGCGCGACTTGCCTGGATTGGTGTGTCGGGCACTGTCTGGGGTTGGCTTAGGTCCTTCCTGGAGGGGCGGGTCCAGCAGATTTGGCTTCCACAGTTTTCCTCCTCCCCTCAGTCAGTGACAACTGGAGTCCCCCAGGGATCTTCCCTTAGCCCCCTTCTTTTTAATATTTATGTCACACCTCTGATATATCTGGCGGAGGGGCTGGGGGCCAAGGTGATGGCCTATGCTGACGACACCCAGCTGCATTTTACCTGGGACAAAAATGTAGACTCTGTTCTATCGGTCCAACACTGTCTATCTTCTATCTTCAAATGGTTGGCGGATGCACAGCTCAAGTGCAATGAAGAGAAGTCCGAGATTCTTATTTTTAGGAAATTTCCTTCCAACTTCCGAGAATATCTCTGGCCACCTGAGTTCCTCATGCCCACCTCTACAGGGAAGCCTGTTAAAAATCTGTGGGGGTGGTTTGATGAGAGTCTCTCCTTTTCGACGCACATTAAGAAGTTGGCTGGTTGTTGTTTCGGTCTTCTCAAAATGCTTAAAATCATAAGATAAACTCTTTGTTCACAATATCACAGGTAAAACATCACAGCTATCACAAGCTGAGTAATTGAGAGATCATCAAACTCAGGTGAGAAATAAGGGTGGAAGAGAGGGAACAAGGAAACAAGAGAGAAATTATAGTTCAGTTACCTCTCGATAAATTAGAGAAAACTAATGCCCAGCATGCAATTAGTCAAGATAACTATCTCCATGGCTGTATGAGAATAGTGTAGGCAGCATCACCAGTCGATGTGCAAAGTCTCTAGTGAAAGGGTTTCCGCAGTCAGGTTTGCCAGCCAGTTCAGGAATCAGCACACCACAGCACAGCAGACAGCATACCACGGATGCAGGATAGGTCACCAGAATGTGAATGAGCCGATGATCATTTTCCCACCAACGTCTTTATACTGACTTCGCAACTTTGTTACACTAAGTTAGAAACTCTCCTAAACCCTACAAGTCACTCTCATTGGTCAGAACTAGGGGAGGCAAACATCTCCTAACGATGACTTTACACATTTCTCTAAACAGTCTTTGTCTAAAATTGTTTAACTTCCTAGAGAAGAAGAAGAAAACTACAATTACACATTTTGTAACTATATAGCAACAGTTTCATTCTAAATCCTCGCCTAGACAGGAAAGAGTTGTACTATTCTCTGCTCTCTAAGGGTGTAAATGTTATTCTTTACAAGGACATCAGGAAACGACATGAAGAGACACAAAGGAGCATGCAAACACATCCCCTAACCAATACATTTGCTTAGGCCTACACGTTTTAGCAAGGAAAGCAGAGCGAAAAGAAAAATCATTTCTACATTTCTAGACTCTACTTTCACGAAGAATAAAAGAGATTTTTCGTGTTTGTGCTTGAATATTCCTTGCAGTTCAGGAAACATAAGTACATTAATATAAGACACACAAATTAATAATTTTTTCTCATTCTATTATTTTATTTAAAACCCTATAAAGAAATCTTCCATACTACATGTGTTATTCTGACTCTTAAAAATCCGTGCAGCCTTGCACATTTTTTATCGTACCTTCTAAGTCTTCATGTTTTAGTAATTTCGGTTTTCACACACGTTAGTCATTAATTAAAACACACACAAGGTGGGATTTTCCCGAGCAGATTTCATTAGCAAAAATCTTTCTCCATCAGGAACGAGGTTTCACGCCTCATGCATTCTGTTCTCGACTCCATTCCCATCAATATGCAAGGGAGAGAAAGAAATCTGAGAAAATTGAAGTCAAGGTACATAATAGGGATGGATACAGAAGCACCCTGGGGCTTCTATACAGAAGAGGATCGGTATACACATCTTTAGTTATATTAGAGAGATTCAGTAGATACTTTCCCTCCAGAACTCTAGGTGGGATAACAATATCTTCCATATGGATTATATTTTTTACAATTTTCAGTTATCATTTTATAATTTTAAGGGTTCAGGAAATAGGTAAGCATTGGGGGTCACTTAAGGGTGCTAGCACACACATTATTTTAGACTGTGCTTAGGAACCTCAGACATCACAAAACATGGAATCAGAATAGCAGATCATGCATGGTTCTTCGTAGGCCCCCTTGGGCATGACTACAGGTAAAGATATGGCTTCCAATACCATTCACTTTGTGAGGCCATGCGAGAGACATCACACAAATGAGTGACTATGGGATTGACCAATACACCCGAAGGAAAGATGACCCACTTGGGTAGGGCACCATCTAAAGCAGGTATCCCTAGCCACAATTCAAACAGGCTCACCCAGGTGCACAACCAGCCATCTCATTACTTGAATTTTCCACCAGGAAGCCATACCTAGATGAACCCAGATCCATTATGAACATGCCATTCTAAAATGTACGAAATGGTTTTGGGCTCTCTACTATTTTGCAAAAGAATACAATTTGAGCAGAGCATGGCAATACATCATATGGGCACATTGTGGAGTGACAGCTGTATTTAATCTCAACTCACTGGCAGTTGTTAAGAGTATGACACTGGTCGGCAACACACTGAAGGAGAAAGATCGAGTGAGAGAGACTGGAAAGGGAAAAAATTAAGAAACTGAAATATGACTCTGCTTGTAAGTCTGCCTGCAAACACAGTAATTGTTGAGATAGTCAAATGCTTGTGTAGAGCAACTATTACACAGTTGTATGGTATATTTAAAAAAAATTCTTACAGAATGTTAACATGCAATTTTGATTGTAATAAAGGTCGGTATTGAGCATAGTATTTTTTCACTTACCTGGAAAGCATTTGTGTTTGAAAATCTAAAAAAATGGTTCCTCATCATCAGTGAGCAAGGCCGCTTGGATGGCCGAAATGCTGTTGATGTTGTAAAGTACCCCTCTTTGCATGGTTGCCCCCACCTTTTGCCTAATATTGATGTACATTGACAGAGTGTGCCCTGTGTTCCTGCCAACTAGGTATCTAGGTCTATGTTCTTTGCCTAAAACTGTACTGTTTCAAATCCCAATTTGCAACTCTCTGGCCACATGTAAGCTCCTTGTAAAAGGTACCCCAGGTACCAAGGGCACTGTGACCAGGGAAGGCCTCTAAGGGCTGCAGCACGCACTGCGCCACCCTTATAGGCGCTGTACCTTTACACACACACACTGCCTTTGCAGCCAGCATGTTTTGGTGCAGAACAAAGTGAAGAGTCGACATGGCACACATACCTGTGCGCAATGCATACAACCCACTGCCCTGGCATAGGGAAGCCCTGTACCCCTACATTGTCTAAGTCAATTCTTACACATTGTAAGTGCAGTAATGCCATAAAGAGTATATAGTATGGGAGTTTGTCATGACAAACTCCACAGCACCATAATGGCTTTGAGGAAAACTAGGGAGTTTGGTACCAAACATCTCAGCACATTAAACCCACAGTGATGCTAGTGTGGGATTTATTGGAAAATACACTCAGAGGGCATCTTGGAGATGCCCCCTGAAAAACAACCTAACTCTAGTGTCCTGGCTGAGTGGCTTCTCACCAGTTACCACCACCAGAAATGTTTCTGGACCCCTGGGTCGAGAGCCTGCCGTTCTTGGAGTCCTGAAACAAAGCATATCCAGGGACGAGGTGCCATGCCTCCTCCCCTAGAATGGGCAGGGTCCACAAAGGGGAGGCTTCAAAGACCTGCTAAATTTGTGAGCTACCCCAGCCATTTGCTGCTCCCAGCAACTGGCCCCCACCAGTTCTGACCAACCACTTTAAGCAGGAGAATCAGCGGGAAAACCAAGTTAGGAAGAGGGGTATGTCCACCTTTGCCAACCCCACCCCCCAGGTGGGGGAGGCTAGGTGAAGATCAACTCTCAGTCCACGCCAATTTGCAGATGGGGGACCCAGCCAACCAGAGTGAGGCCTATGCCCCACTCCCACTGGAGGGCAGCATAATAGGGGGTGTACCCACCCCAAGGAAGGGACCTACTGGTCCGAGCTGAACCTTCCTGAAACGCCCCTAAATTCAGTATTTAGGGGCAGCCATGAACCTTGTCTCCTCGGACCCGAGCCAAAAAGAAGCAAGAAGAAGAAGGACCGAAAAGCTGTGCAGAGAGAAGAAGAGGATGACACCAACTGACTTGGCCCCAGTCCTACTGTCCTGTCCCAACCTCAGACTCCTCCATCAGAACCTCGGTGTGCCCTGGAGCCAGCAGTCCTAAAAAAGAACGGAGAACCTGCCCTGCCTTTGCAACTAAAAAGTACTTTGTCTCCCGTGATCACCGGATTTTCTAAAAAGTAACCAGCTCTGACTGGTTGACTCTGTGAGTCTCCATCATTCCGCTTCCAGTGCCCGAGTGAGCCAACACCCTAAGGAGGTACTCCCAGCGATCCTAGCCTGGATCCCAGTGAACCCTGAAACTCTATAAGCTCCCAAACCCAACCTGTAGCCAACAACCGGAAGGTACCCTCAACCGCAACCAAAGGTAACACCTGGACCGACCCGTAACCAGTGTGGTACAGAAAGAGCAACCACGACCGTCTGACCGACTCCATCACTGAACGCTTGCGGTCACAGAACGATGAATTCCAAAGACCCCATTTGCCTCAACAGCAGCTGCCCGACTCTGAGGGAACCGTGACCGAATCTGCAGTATCAGCCAAGACCACATCCTACACCCAGCTGCCCCTGTGCTGCTAGTGGTGTAGGTCTTGTGTTGGCCATTGGGCCCTTCAGCACTGACCTCGACCCCAGGAGCTCTTCTTTTCCAAACCTGGTGGCCTGTGCGCCGCAATCTGCAAACCCACTACCGTGCCTAGCCCTTTGGCTAATATTTGTGGTCCCTGCACTCTACACCCAGCCACCTCTGTGCCGCTGAGGGTGCGACTTGAGTGCTCATTTGACTGAATCTCACCCACGGTTCTGCCTTCTCAGGACTAGGTGTGGCTCGTGAGCAGAACTGTAAACCTGTGTTGAGTTTGCAAAACAAATTGCCTCCTTTTTCCTTCCCTCAGGAAATGCACCAGCCTTGCATCTAGAAATTCCTGGCTCCGTAAGAAAAGAAAATTGCAAAATATTTCTGACTATCTGCAAATATAAAGTAATTCTACTGTGAATTAATTCACTGCATCCAAACTGTATATAAATTGCATATGCTTGTACCAGGCCTGGCTTGTTTCTAGACAATATATATAGCTAAATAATAATTGTTTTATACAAACCAATTTGTCAGAGTTCAGTCCTTGAGTATTCGAAATAACTTCTTACCCAATTTGTACAATGCATGCTTAGCCCTACCCTCTGATAAGGCCTTACTGCTCGCCCACACTACCACAAATAAAGGGTCAGGTTTAACCTCTGCCTACCTCTGGGGATCCACTGGACTCTGTGCATGCTATACCTTACTTTGGTATAATATATACAGTCAGCTTCCTACACACACACATATGTATATATTTCTACACCTAGTGGCAGTCGTTTCTACAGCAAATGGTTTTATGTCTTGCCTATATCTCTGGCTCAGTTTGATGAATCTTCACGAACATTTTCAAATAAATTCTGCCAGCAACTCTAGTTATGCCTAGAAAGTTTCTGGTTGATCTATCAAGCAAGGGGTAAGAAAAACGGGGATAAAAAAAAGTTTTTTTCCCATGTTCATTCCAATAGAGTCTTTAGACACGCCTGCTGCAAGAACTGCTGGACGGAATTACACTGAATTTGGCAGAAGGGTCTCTTTTAGTTTGCAGATCACACTTTCAGTTATTTGGTGTAAATCTGTTCAGTAGTTTTCGAGAACTTAAAGGAAATCCAAATTTGTATAGCTAGGGCTCAAAGCCTTTGCTAATAATGACGAGCTCATGCAGAGATCTACAACACTTCAACCATGAAGTGTTGGTAGGCATTTTGGTACTCCCAATCAGCCGAGTCCCAAAAAACAGCACACACAAATACCCTAACCCCCTAGTTTTGGTCCTGGAGTCCCAGAGATGCCCCATCGGGGCAAAAAAAGCATTTCTTTATAACTTTTGCTGCAAAATAATGAGAATTTGTGAATTCACTGCAAAAATTGAAAAAAAAAACAATTGTGGTCTCCTGCTCTTGTTTTTAAAGAAAGCCCCCATGTGGGCCAGGTCCCGGGGGAATTAAAAGATTTATTAAAAAATAGAAGGAAGCGCACAGGGCCCCCCTCAAAGAGCGTATCTACCTCCGTCCCAGGGCTCAAGCTAATAATATTCGGGGGGCTCGTGGACACCTCCAAAGGCCCAGGGACAACCACCTCACCGGGCCTATGAATAAAAAAATAGATAGGGTGGCACGGGCCAAATACATTTTTGAAAAGGAGGGGGACTACGAGACCTCCGTCCCAGGCCATATACAGCTTTCGCGGACCACCACCTTCCCGGAGCAGGCCCTAGTATAACAAAGGAAGGGGGCTGTGCGGTCCCATTCCTGGAGCCATATATGGCCCTGGGGACCACCACTCCCCAGGGCCAGCTCCTGCTATCTCTTGAGGTGCCCACCCTTGGGAGATAGCTGTTTGGTTTTGCTTGGTAGGAGCGTTGACAGCTCCCACCAAGCAAAAGCAAACTCTCTGCTCACAGCAAGCGGGAGCTGTCAAACTGCTCTTGCTTGTAGGAAGCAAAGTTTTCATCTCTTTCCCTGCCTCAGACATGCAGGCAGGGAAAGAGATGAAAGGATTGCTCTTGCACACAGGGAGATACAATTCCAGCAGCTCCCTGTGTGTGAGACCAATGCCTGCTCCCGCAGGCGGCAGGGAGCTGGCTGGGACCTTGGGGTCACACTGGGTGCCCTGGATGGGACCACTGCACCCAGAGAGATATGACCAGACCCTGAGAATGGGGTCTTCCGGGCAAAAATCTGCCCATGAAGGGGAGCCGTGCAGCCCCTCTCCCCCATTAAGTCGTGGCTGGGCCCCAGGAGCATGGGGTCCCCGTGGCCGCTCTGGTCCTAATGCTCATTTCAAAGAACTTAAAACTCAACTGGTAGCACTTACAAATATAAACATAGCAGGTGCCCCAGCTGAAGCTCCATTCTGCAAAGGCCAATTGATTCTGACTCCTGGGTTGGCAAAGTCAAAGCAAGTGTGTTTTCTTAGCAATTCCATATTGACAGGTTAGAAATGCTTTGTGGCAGTGAATGGATTGTTTATCTGTAGTGACTGTGATGAGTGGGTCCTTTCTTTTCCTTACCGGGTGAGAGCAGAGTCCATGGTTCTAACTTTAAATTGCTACAAGAATTCAAATGTACAAATCACTTGAAAGCTTCGCCGTTTGGCCCCACCCACCCAAGTAGTATGCAAAGGTCTTCCTGCCTTTTGCCAGGATGATGGCGAGCTTAACAAGCACCCACTACCCACTGCAGTGCATTTCCCGCTGATTAGTGAGGCATTGTTGATGCCGAAAAAATTGAGGACATCTCCACCAAACAAAGAAGCACTTGCTTCATATAGTTAACTCCTTCCATGCTCATTGAGTCACAGTGGAGCTGTGCTCATGACGAGCTGAGCTCGTCATAACGGCCGCGGCCCGCGGGGCTGTGACGAGCTCAGCTCGTCATGAGCACAGCTCCACTGTGAGTCGTGACGAGCTGAGCTAGCTGAGCTCATCACGAGCACAGCGGCGCCGCTGACCCCTTTCCCCCCGCACTTTGGGGGAATTACCCCCGCAGGGAAGGCGTTAAGAAGACCCTTGTTTAGTGGAGATTTACCTCTTTGAAGTCTTGTTATCTTCTCTATAAGGAGATTTATGTTATCACATATTTCTGGATAAAGAAGATGCACCAGGAACAATCACATTGCCAAAACACACGCAAGGTCACTGGTGACATTTCCTCATGCTGGACATTTCTCCAAGGCGGTAGCACTTACTAAAAAAACAGTAGATAGTACTCCATTTGGGCAGATATTTTGTGCTAAACTGTGGAGTCTTGTTGGATTAAGTCACAGGTGTGGTTCTTCAGTGGCCCCAGTAACTCACACAGCTACTGAAACATCCACATAGGCATGTAGGTACCCACTCAGGCACTCACACACCCACTCACAGACCCACTCACACACTCATTCACAGACCTACTCAGACACTCTCACATGCACTCACAAACCCACTCAGGCACTCATGTACTCACTCACAGAAAAGATAGGAGAAGAGGAGGTCTCTGGCAGTAGATTTGTAACATGAATTTTATAGTACATGAGTAGTACTACTCAGCACTTCATAGTTTGGTAAATCAATATAAATGATTCAAATTTATAACATAAACAGAAATAGAAAGTGCTCATACCTGTATGCCTTCTAGGTTTTTAAACGGAGATACAATGCTATTTATAATGTAGATAGGAATGCTAATAAGCTTTTGGTTCAATGTAGTATGGCAGGTAGAGAAGCTGCATGGGCGAACATGAACTATAGTATTAGAGATCCAATCTTAAACACAAGATATCCTTTCAAAGGGATGCTTGTTTCCAGTCCAGGGAGGACCTGGCCTGGCAGTTCGGGCTGGACTGTTCCCAGTGGGCACAGGGTCAAGACTGATTTGCATATGACTGGGTCCAAACTGGAATGGCATGGTGAGCCAAAAAACGATGGATTTAGGCCCAGATCTCTGTACTGGGGTGAATGTATGACATTGTTCTGCATTCTGTCCATCAATAGTTCTTTTTGCATGTATAATACCTATCAGCACACATCTGTGAAAAACACTGAGCAACCGAAAATGTAACTCCCATCTAAGAAGTGAGAGAGAAATAAGATAGATTAAGTGAACCTTTCAAATGTTTCTGGCTCTTTTTCTTCAGGCTGACCGACGAAGCACGTAAAATATTTACTGATATGGGAAGCAGCTTTGCAAGCAAATTGGCTTTTCGAGACAACTGGATTTTCGTGGGAGGAAAAGGCCTGAAGAGCAAAAGCCCCTTTGAAGAGGTATATGGACACCATATTAATATCTTCACATGTAAACTGTGTTACTTTTTTTTGTGGATTTCTCTTTGAGGAGGGGTTTCAAGTCTGAGTCATGTGATAAGCTCATGCCTGACAATGACAATATAGTTGTTTATCCTGTTTTCTATTTTTTTCTTCACTTAACCCAGTCTTTATTTGGGGAGAGGAAGCAGGAAGGTTTGATTTCACTTTACAGTAAAGGCGATGTATAAATCCACTAGAGTTATGTTCAGTCCTCAAACTAGTCAACACATGTCCTACCCTCAAGCCTCTCAGTAGGACTGCCCTCCTCATAGACGATCAGGAAGCTGTCTGGAAGAGGCATGGCAGGAATGGAGGGTCTTGAATGAGAAGCACCGGCGAGTATCACATGACTTTAAAATTGTCCAGATGGTTCCTAAGGCCATCAGCCCACGATGGCCCAGAAGGTACAAGGCATGGTATGAACAAAAAGATACCATGGGGAATTGATTTATTACAAAAAAAAGAAAACCACAAACAAATAAAACATTAGTTGCCTTCAAACACTCTTTCCATAATTTATAAAAATGGATCTGTGTTAACAGCCCTTCATAACACTATCAAAAAAAATATATATATATATATATATATATATTTATATTACCTACTGGCGGTCGCCAGTAGGTAGTTATAGTTAGGACCACGTTTCCATAGGAAATCCGCAACATTCTATTTTGAATAACTTTGGCGCCGGTCGACGAATCCTCGCTAATTTTTCAAAATAGGTGGGGCGCTACGCTCCGCTCCTTCCCTGAAAGTCTCAGGGGGATTCGTCAAGCGGGGGCTGAGATAAAAGGGGGGTCCCAAAACGCGTTTTTCCTATGCATTTTTCCATAGGACCTTTAGACAGGGCTACAGCCCGAACGGCTGAACAGAATTACTTGAAATTTGGCAGAGAGGTAGTCCTCAGGTCAAGGAAGTGCCATTTGTAGGTTTGGTGTAAATCTGTTCAGTAGATTCAGAGAAAATAGCCTTTAAATCAATATATATATCTGAGCCAGCTTACGGTGCGCTTACGGTACGCTTACCGTACGCGTACGGTGGCGTGCACGAGCGCGATTCTGATTGGCTCTTAGATCTTAGTAAACATTCGAATCGGCCGAAACCAGGAAGCGGCGGCCGCCATTTCGTGTGTTTCACTCAGAAAAAAAAGAGTGATAACAAGAAAAGGGGGCAAGGAGGAGAGTTACAGACCCCCTAACATTTGTGAGGGGGTCAAAGAAGGACAGAAAAGTACAAAGAAAACATTTATTGATTTTAAAAAAAATCACGGGGTACGCGTACGGTAAGCGTACGGTAAAAAAATAAATAAATAAAAGAAATGAAATGCAGATTTAAGAGTTTAGATATTAGGGGGCTCTAAAAAGAGCCGTTGTGTTTATGAAGTTATTTTTTAGTGGTACCTACAAGTAAGTACCGATGCAGAGTCTAAGGTTCAAGAGGAAGACTCTGTTCCCTTCATCATTAAAGTGCACACCTTCTCCTCTATAAATGTCTTGCATGTCGTAACGCAAGTTGTTGTGGTAAATGGATCCCATACCATAGTCACGGAGGAAAGCAGAAACAGATTTGTTGACGTGCTTTCTTGCTTTGTCAATCTGTGGACAGAAAAGATTGGACCAGTTCCATTTTTGCCTTTAGCATATGTTAGAAAACACAAAGGCAGTTTTAGGGAAAAGTGAAAACAGTTGTGCAAAGGTGTCCTTCATAAGCATTTCCAGACCTACCCCAGTCAAAGTGCCTAGGTCATTGCCACCACAGTGCACTATTATGAGGTCAGGGTGTTGGTTTTGCTTGAAGGATTTCACCAATGGCATCAATTGGTGCCACTTTAACCCTCTCTGACCAATCCATTTAATGTCTACATTTGGCAAAGCAAGGTCTCTCACCATACCTGTTTTCTCTGCGTACTTTTCACTCCAGAAGACATAGCTGTGCCCTACAATCCACACTGTGAACATCTTTCAAGGAGATCGGGGTGCACTCAGGAGGTGGAATTCAGTAGAATGGTAAAAAGAAATGAAAGACAGTTTGGAAATGGAGGCATACATATTTTTTTCATAAAAAAAAGAACTGATTGGCTGTTTCATACCATTCTAGAATAAAAACTAGGCTGTATGTGTAAATTTATAGAAGCATGTTTTGTATTGGTACAGAAAAATGTGTTACCAAAGAACAGTACTATGGATTTGCTGTTAGGTTTGAAAAGTCAAGCACTCTTGCTCTGTGGAATTGAAACATTGTTTGGCGAACTTCTGACCTAACTCCACACAGCAGTGTTCCATGAGCTGTTGCTATGGTAGCAGGCAGAAGTCAAGTTGGGGGAAGGGTACTAGGCAGAAGTCAAGTTGGGGGAAGGGTACTTTTGGAAAAGGGTTGGTTTTCAACCAATAGAAATGTGTGATTACATTTGAAAAAAAGGGGGAAGCACTGAGATTTGAAATTAACATGTATAAGTGTGGAAAAAGAGAGGGAAAGTTTGCCATTATCTGGTTCTGCTGAGAGGAGAGAGGTGTAAAGAACAGAGATCCTGGCTCTGATAATCTGCTGTTTGAGTGCCACATTTCTTTCACAACTAACTAATTTTAAAGGTGAGTTAAGAGTTTGAGAGGGGATGTATATGGTAAATTAAGAAATGAATAATAGAATTGGAATTCTTTTTGTTGAAGTTGTGTTTATTATCTTCTGTTTTGGGAGAAATTTAAATGTGAGGAACATGTAAAATAATATGGACTATGTTTTCACGATAAATTAAGGTGTACTGGTATAAAAAAAGAATAGTTTAAGGGTTTGAGGTTGGACTCAGTAATGCAAATACATTTAGCATCACTAAGGCTGGTTGCCCTTGCTGGAGTGTAGGCAGTCACCCAGGTTACAAATGGTGCTGGTCTGAAAAAGCAGTTTGGACATGTGCTTTTTAAAAAATCTGAAAAGTGGATTCATAATGTGTCAGTCTGTAAAAGTGATTATCACTTGCCAAAAAAAAGAGTAGTAAGTGTGCTTTCAAATTGGCAAAGAAATTTCGTTTTGTGACTAATGTGAAAACATGACTCTGTGTGCAAAGAGGAATTACAGGCAAAGATGTATTGCGTATTGCTATGGTGATTTCACAGTTGCATTAGATGGAAAGGGGGAGCCATTTTTTGATGCAGAAGCAGACTCTTAGCACACACCCAGCTGGTTACCATGTGGAATCATGCACAGTATTCACAAGCGAGTGGGGTTTGAGGTTTCAGTCAGTAATGCAAATACATTCAGCATCACTAAGGCTGGTTGCCCTTGCTGGAGTGTAGGCAGTCACCCAGGTTACAAATGGTACTGGTGTGAAAAAGCAGTTTGGACATGTGCTTTTTTAAGAATCTGAAAAGTGGATTCATAATGTGTCAGTCTGTAAAAGTGATTATCACTTGCCAAAAAAAAGAGTAGTAAGTGTGCTTTCAAATTGGCAAAGAAATTTCGTTTTGTGACTAATGTGAAAACATGACTCTGTGTGCAAAGAGGAATTACAGGCAGAAATTTATTGTGTATTGCTCTGGTGATTTCACAGTTGCATTAGATGGAAAGGGGGAGCCATTTTTTGGTGCAGAAGCAGACTCTTAGCACACACCCAGCTGGTTACCATGTGGAATCATGCACAGTATTCACAAGCGAGTGGGGTTTGAGGTTTCAGTCAGTAATGCAAATACATTCAGCATCACTAAGGCTGGTTGCCCCTGCTGGAGTGTAGGCAGTCACCCAGGTTACAAATGGTACTGGTGTGAAAAAGCAGTTTGGACATGTGCTTTTTAAAAAATCTGAAAAGTGGATTCATAATGTGTCAGTCTCTAAAAGTGATTATCACTTGCCAAAAAAAAGAGTAGTAAGTGTGCTTTCAAATTGGCAAAGAAATTTTGTTTTGTGACTAATGTGAAAACATGACTCTGTGTGCAAAGAGGAATTACAGGCAGAGATTTATTGCGTATTGCTCTGGTGATTTCACAGTTGCATTAGAAGGAAAGGGGGAGCCATTTTTTGGTGCAGAAGCAGACTCTTAGCACACACCCAGCTGGTTACCATGTGGAATCATGCACAGTATTCACAAGCGAGTGGGGTTTGAGGTTTCAGTCAGTAATGCAAATACATTCAGCATCACTAAGGCTGGTTGCCCTTGCTGGAGTGTAGGCAGTCACCCAGGTTACAAATGGTACTGGTGTGAAAAAGCAGTTTGGACATGTGCTTTTTAAAAAATCTGAAAAGTGGATTCATAATGTGTCAGTCTGTAAAAGTGATTATCACTTGCCAAAAAAAAGAGTAGTAAGTGTGCTTTCAAATTGGCAAAGAAATTTCGTTTTGTGACTAATGTGAAAACATGACTCTGTGTGCAAAGAGAAATTACAGGCAGAGATTTATTGCGTATTGCTCTGGTGATTTCACAGTTGCATTAGAAGGAAAGGGGGAGCCATTTTTTGGTGCAGAAGCAGACTCTTAGCACACACCCAGCTGGTTACCATGTGGAATCATGCACAGTATTCACATGCGAGTGGGGTTTGAGGTTTCAGTCAGTAATGCAAATACATTCAGCATCACTAAAGCTGGTTGCCCCTGCTGGAGTGTAGGCAGTCACCCAGGTTACAAATGGTGCTGGTGTGAAAAAGCAGTTTGGACATGTGCTTTTTTAAGAATCTGAAAAGTGGATTCATAATGTGTCAGTCTGTAAAAGTGATTATCACTTGCCAAAAAAAAGAGTAGTAAGTGTGCTTTCAAATTGGCAAAGAAATTTCGTTTTGTGACTAATGTGAAAACAAATGTAGTAATATATTTAAATAAAAAAAAGGAATTTTTTTTTAGTTTTTTTCAGGTATTGCTGAAGAGCAGTGAACAAAATTTAAGATGCCTACAAAATCCAGAGTAAAAAAAGACCACAAAAAAAAACCTATATTTGAAGACAACTGGAGGACCTAAGTTAGTTGAAGATGCTCATGTTGGGAAAAAGAAAAAATCTTCTGGTAAGCAGACAAAACATTTTCTAAAGAACATATTCAAAAAAAGGAAAAATGTACAAAATGTCTGTACTGGAAAGAATGTTTTCAATAGAAAAGGGCAGGAAAAAATTGAGAATTTAGTTAATGCAAATATACCTTCTGCAACTGAAAAGATTAACTTAAACAGAAAAACAGCGTTTAAAGAGATACGTAGAAAAATGTTTCAGAGAAGAGTTATGTCCAATTTGATAAAGGATGTGAAGAAATATAAGCAAAAGGCTAAGTTTTATAAGAGAAAAAAAGAAATTGAAGCCATTGCAGCAAAGGCATTAGAATTAAAAAGGAAACTATTCATTTTAATTTTGAATAGGATGCGTACATTAGACAAAATGGTTAATGTATTGAAATCACATAGCAAAAGGAAAAGAGTAGTGAACAGAGCAAACTTTTCTAAAGTGTTTTTAGGAAAATGGATGCATAGTTCAAGTAGTGAACCTTTTTTTAATGAAGAGAGTTATTTTCAAAGTAATAGTTTGCTGCATGCAGTTGACACCAGAGGTCGTGCTTACGAAGTGAAAAATGGTTGCATAATGGAGAAGGAGATAATGGTTCCAAGAGATGAGGTACAAGTGATGGCGGATGAGGCTATGGGGAGACGTCCTAAAGCCCCAGTGTACACTTGGAATTGTAGTAGTATTTGCACTGTGCGTCAGGAATCTATTGATAAATTTCGTGAGTTTCTAAGAGAATATAGTAAAAAAAGTGTAAAACAGAAGATTAAGGTGCTTCAAAGTCTGGATCCATGCAGAGTGAGAGAGAATACTGGTTTGCAGGGTCATTCTCTGGCTTGTCTATCTAGAAAAGTGTGTAATAGTGTTTTCCATCATTTTAGAATGCTGGCTGTTCATCATACTGAAATGAGAAAGTTTGTGAGACGGTTGTATTTTGCTAAAAGTCCAGCAATAAAGTTAGATGAATTGAATAGGGCTCTGTTCCGTGGAACGGTATCAGATGTAGAGAAGGTTGTTGATGAAATTCAGTTTTGTTACTTTGGTCCTGAACAAAACAGTGTAGAGAAGGACACAGTAAATAAGGAAGAAGTGGAAGAGAATGTAGAACCCTCTGTAAGTAAGACATTTAATGATCACATAACAAAATTTGCAATAATCTCTAATGAAAGACCAAATATTACTTGTATTTGTTGCCGCAGAACTCATTATAGAAAACAAACTAGGAATGTTGATCTCTACAGAAAGAGTGAAAATGAAGATAATTATAAGTGGAAGGATTTTGCCACATATATATTTCTTGAAAATTGTTTTGAATTGGGTGAAGATCAGCGTATTTGTAAATACTGTTACAATAAGTTAGAGGAAAATAGAATGCCGACCAGAGCTGTACATAATAATTTAGAATTCGATGCTATTCCTGCAGAACTTTCTGAATTAAATACATATGAGTCTATACTCATTCAATGTGTTCATCCGTTCCAGACCATAGTACGTATGGAGCCCAAAACTGGAAAATTACCTCCTTCAGATTTATTGAGAGGTTTAAAAGGTAGAGTGGTGTATTTGCCCTTGGATTTGAAAAAAAATATGGAAACTATTGATGCGGATACTTTGGAAACTGAACCATTAATTATTCTGGTTAATGGTGTACCTACAAAGAATAAGAAGATTTGGCAGGAGCTGGTAGATGTACGGAAAGTACAAAGAGCAAATTTGTATTTGAAAAGGAATAACAAATGGTATGAATCAATTTATATAGAAGAAGAAGAAGATGATGATTTACAAGAAGACACAGAAACACCAACTGGACAAATTGAAAAAGTGGACAAGTCAAAGGAAGAAGAAATTTATGAACATTTTAGCATACATCCTCTTCATTCAAAAGAAGTTATGGAAGACAATATTGATCTATTTCAGATGAAGAAAGCAAAAGGAACTCCCGTGAGTGTATGGGAGGAGAGCTTGGAAGCTCGATATTTTCCCCAGCTGTTTCCTAAAGGAAAAGGAGGACGATACGATGAACGTCCGGAACAGATTCCAGCTTCAGAGTATCGCACTACAAGACTATATGCTGAAGATCCCAGATTTCGACAAAGTATTCCTTATTTGTTCCATCTTTTATTTGAAAGCGACTTGTCTGCATTGTCTTATGCAGTAAATCACATTTTAAAAAGTGGAGTACATTTACAAAATGTGTCTGCTAAGGATTTTATGGAGAAAGTGCAGCACCGAGATGATCATTTGGAAACACAACTGATCAATCTGATGGCTTGTCAGCGTGGGACAAATGAATATTGGTACAGACGCCATGGTGAATTAAAATGCATGTTACGGAATTTAGGAACACCAACATGGTTCCTTACCCTAAGCTGTGCCGAGTACGCTTGGGATGATTTACTGGATTTTCTACGAGAGGCAAATTCAAACATTAAAAACATCGAATACAAGACAGCAGGAGAACTGTGCTCATTGGATCCGGTTAATGTTTGCAGATATTTCAATCATAGATTTGAGGCTATGATGTCCTTCATCTGCAATAAAAAAAATCCACCTCTAGGAGAAGTAGTGGATTTCTTTTGGAGAAAAGAGTACCAGGCAAGAGGTGCTCCTCATATTCATATGCTGTTGTGGATCAAGGATGCCCCAAAGTTTGGAACAGATACTGATGAAGCAGTGTTATCTTACATTGAAGAATATGCAACATGTGCTATACCAAAAAGCACAGAAGAGAAAAAGTTAAAGGAGCAAGTTTTACGTTTCCAAAGTCATCGGTGTGGAAAATACTGTCGACGGAAATACAAGAGCAAAGATAAATACTACACTAAATGTCGATTTGGATTTCCTAGACCTGTTCTTTCAAATGGAAGAGTAAACAGTTTTATGTCATCTGTGAGACATACTATCACAAGAAAATCACCTAAGAATACCTACAACCTTAAAAGAAAAGAAGAATCAAAAAATATAAATGACTACAACCCAGTCATTTTATCCATGTGGAACGCTAACATGGATATACAGTATGTAGCTGACAATTCCATTGCTGTTGCTCGAAATGTAACGTCTTACATTACGAAATCAGAAAAAACTGAATTGAAGGAAATGTGGGAAGAGATTTCTCACGAGAAAACTGTCAGTAAGAAGCTGTACAGTTTCAGTTTGAAGATGTTATCGCATCGAGAAATTGGATCCTACGAATGTTCAGATAGGTTATCTTCTGCAAGTCTCTACTCGAAATCAAGAAGAATAATTTGGGCAAGTTTAGGCCTTGCAGCAATGAGAAATCGGGTACTGAAATCTGTTGGAGAAATTGAATATTTGGCCGAGAACGACCCAGAAAGTACAGATATTTTGAAATCAAACATGTTGGACACATATTATCCCAAGAGAAGTCATCATCTGGAGAACATGTGTCTCTATGAAGTGCTGCAGAACTACATTTATTCACGGAAAGCCGCAGAAGACATCAACAATGGAAAATATAAAGTCATTGGTGAGGAAGGATGTTTGGTGAAGCAAACAAAAGGAAGTTTGATAAATCACAGGAAGCTGAGTTGCGACACTACTGACAAAAAGGAATTTTACTACTTGGCTCTTTTACAGCTGTTTAAACCATGGCGTACAGAGGATGAACTACTGGGAGAATTTCAAAGCTATGAAGATTCTTTTAGTGCTTGCAAAGACAGCATACAATGCAGTACATTCTCAACTTATCTGCAAATGTTAAATGAAGAAATTGAACAGGAAACTACAATTGCAGCAGAAATAGCTAGAGACAGTTCTCAGGACAGCCAAAGTTCAGGAACACTCAGTCAAGATCCCCTAGGACAACCAATCGTTGAAAATGAAGCATCAATAGCCATGAATGAAGTGGAAACGGCTATGAATCAAGCTCAAGAAGAATTTATAGACTTACAAAATTTGGAAAGACAACTGAACGAAGAGCAGCAACAAATTTATGAAGATATCAGAGACAAAATTGATCACGGATTTCTACATGAAAAAAAAGAGTGATCATGCACATAATTTCATCCAATCAGGATGTATGTAAGCGGACAAGCTGGAACTGGAAAAAGTTTCCTAATAAAAGTCATCAGAAGCTACCTACAGCAAAAAACGGATTCTACTTTGTCTTGTGTGGTTACTGCTCCAACTGGGTTAGCAGCATATAACATAAAAGGAATCACTTTACATCGTTTGCTAATGTTACCAGTGGAGCATGAGAACAAAATACAATACAACAAGCTAACTGGAGAAGCATGCTTGGAAGTTTCAAGAGTATTGAAGAAGATGCAAGTTCTCATTATTGATGAGGTGAGCATGGTATCAAACTTAATGCTTGCCTTTGTGCATTTAAGAATGCAGCAAATTCTGAAGACAGACTTTGACGTGTTATTTGGTGGAAAACATGTCATAGTTTTTGGAGATCTTTTGCAACTTACTCCAGTTAAAGGACAACCAGTGTTTAATACTGTGACACATGAAGACACGAAGAAGTCATTGGGAAGCATCGGTAATACAAATATTTGGTCCTTCTTTGAGTACAAGGAACTTACTACTAATATGAGGCAAGCAAACGATGAAGAATATGGAAGTATTCTGAAAGATATCAGAATTGGACTACTCACTGAAGCTGGCAAAAAAGCATTACAGAGTCGGTTGCTACATAATTTATTTCCAAAGGAAAAAATAGTTGCAGAGAAGATATACAAGAACATTGCAGAAAACAAAAGTGTCATCTGCTTAATGCCAACTCTACGTGAATGCTCAATATTCAATGAGGAGCTTTTGAAATTGGAAAAGGAAGATATCAGGAAATTGGAAGCAGTGGACAAAATTGAGGATGGAAGAATTTCTGTCACATTAACAGGCACACTGAAAAATAAATTGGATTCACTAGAGAAGAACATTTCCAAAACAGCTGGATTAGAAAAAAATCTATATGTTTGCATGAACTGTAGAGTATTTTTAAGGAGAAATTTGGATGTAGAAAAAGGTTTAGTTAATGGAGCTATGGGAAGAGTTGTGGGTTTTATTAATTATCAGAAAAAAGATGGAATTGAATGTATAAAAATAAAATTTGATCAGATAGAAGAAGTTAAAGTCATTTGTCGTTGTTCAGTTCGTTTCATGCTTGTGAAAGACTTATATGTACGTAGGAAGCAGTTTCCGTTTTCGCTAGCATATGCTGTAACTATTCACAAGTCTCAAGGATTGACTGTAGATTGTGCATTTGTGAACATTGGTTCAACTGTGTTCAAAGAAGGTATGGCATATGTTGCTTTGTCACGAGTGAAAACATTATCAGGTTTATTCATGATAGATTTTGATGATTCAAAAGTTAGTGCTGATACAAATTGTGTAAAGGAGTATAATAGATTAAGAAGAAGCTATGCTCCTCATTTAGGTCAATATCCTGTGTTGGAGAAACGTGTAGTTTCTCGTAAAAGGAGAAATGAGAATATCTGTAATGAAGATGTAGAGAGGAGGAAAAAAAAGAGGAGTGATGTAATTGCAAGCAAAAAGAATAAGGAAAATGAAGAAGAGGTTGTAGGATGTCATTTTGAAAATAGCTCTGGTGTCAACTGCTACGCTAATGTAGTGCTGAATGTTGCATTTTATCTGGATAGTGTGCAAGAGCAGATAATAGTAAATCAGGGAAAAAGATTCTGTTATGAGCTGAGTCTCCTTTTTGAAAAGCTGAGTAATGATAAAACTCAAATAGAAAGTGCTACTGAAATTAGAAAACTTTTAGATGTATGTTCAGGACGAACACAGTTTTCTCAAAATGTACAGCAAGACGCACAGGAATTCTTGATCTATTTTCTTCAGGTACTGGAAGAAGAAGGGGTTCCCATTGAAAATGTTTTTGGTCTCTCTTATAAATGGGAACATAGTTGTGAAAACTGTTATAATATATGTGGCTCTAATGTTGATAATGAAAGGTTTATTTATTGAACATTGTCAGAGAGTAAAACAGTCACTTTTGCTAAATTAGTTAAAGATGCTAATCATAGCATGCAATGCAGTGAGTGTCAATCTGAAATGTTTTCAACGTTAATTTTAAAGGAATACAGACAATATGTAATTTTAATGATGCAACGATGTAGAGCTGCTGGTTCAAAATTGGATACTTTAATAAAGAATTTACAGGACAGCAATTATCAATTTCAGGAAAAACTTTTGTAACAGTTGCAATAATTTTCCATGAAGGACCTACTGTTACTTCTGGACATTACACAGTTTATCTTAAATATGAAAAAGGCTGGACACTGTGTAATGATTCCCAATTGATTTTTAAGCAACGTTTGCCTTTTGATTTAGCAAATTCCTATCTAATCTTCCTGAAACCTAAATTTTAGAGAGACTTGGCAACATCTGGACAAAACAATTTTACCGGATTACCATTTGGAATTTACAAATAAAAAGATTTAACAAATTATCATTTGGCCTAATGGAAAGGTAACCAATTGTAATGTGGAATTTTTCCATTTTTTAAGGAAACTTTGGAAAACCAAAAATTTAGAAAAAAACGGTAACATCTGCACAATTTAAATTTTGGAATGTTATTGGATTGCCTTTGGAAATTTTTTCAAAAAAGATTTTTAAAATTACTATTTGGCCATGAGGAAAAGTAAACAATTCTATTGTGGACTTATTTAATTATTAATAAATCTTTCGGAAACCAAAATGTTACAGAGAATCGGTGAGATCTGTACAATTTAAACTTTAGAATTTTATTGGATTACCATTGGAAATTTAATCAAAAAAGAATTTTAAAATTACTATTTGGCCTAAAGGAAATGGAACCAGATGTATTGTGGAGTTATTTGAGATATATTATTGTGATTATACTTCTGAAACAAAAATATCAGACGGTATTTTAAAGAAATAAGTATTGATATTAGATTATATTTTTTTAGAATATTATGCATTTCTATAATGTTATGTTTAAGTAAAAAGAGATTCTGGGCTTTTTTAATACAATCTTTAAGATTGTTATTTTTTATTTGCCCGCTGTTAAATGATGAATGCAATTGCTTTCACAATTTATAGTGAAATGCAATATATTCTGAAAACAGCAAAAATAAGGCAAAAATATTTTTTGATAAATATGTAAATATGTGTACTGTATTATAAAATGTTTTAAAAAATATTAATACTTTTTTCTTTTTTTCAGATTGAGATAGAAAATTTTCGAAAACTAGAACCATTTTTAAAGCAATTTAAAAAATAAATAAATGAATAAATATTTTTTTGAGTGGGTATGGTAAGTCAATAATATCATGGTTCCTTTTTTTCTACTTCTCTACAATCACATTTTCAGTTTTTAATTGTAGTCTCTCAAGGACCTTGTAATGTGATAATTGATTTTTAGTGTTTTTAAAAAAAAAAAAAAAAAATTACGCGTACGGTAGAAAAAAAAAAAAAAGTTTTAAAAAACATATATAAAAAATAGATGAAAGGTAAGGTTGGCTCTTAAAAGAGCCGTTGTGTTCATGCAGGGACAGAGGAAAGAAAGATTGGGAATATTAGTCTCTACGACAAATGTGCTGATCTATTTTATTGTTCACTAGGGAAATACTGGTCTCCCTATGACAAATTAGATCATGACAAGTGGTGCACCGTATATCAACCCTCAGAAACCGAGGGTTAATTTCCAGAGGGCCAGAAAAAGGAGATGCTCCCCCCACAGATGAAGGGCTCACCTGACCTGCAGAAGAAGGACTTGGCCCTGCAGATGATGGTCCAGGCTGAGCTGCTGTGGATGTGCTTGGTTGATTTACTGAAGGGTTACCTCCAGTAAGTCGAGCATGTGTCCTTCTGTGTACATCCTTAAGGTGTCTCATCATGGTATGATTCCCAAAGGAATACCTACTGTCAGGATTCCCTCTTGAAAGTACACGCTTACACAGCTTACAAGTCACTAAGGGTGCATTTACCTTTTGCTGGCCTTCTGGAAAAGTAAAATAGTCCCATACATAAGAGGTCTTTTGTTTCCTCGCTCTCTGCCTCAAGGTAGTGCTGCTAGCCTCACTCTCAGAAGAGCTCTGCTGTTCTGCCATCGTATCACAAAGACAACCCAGCTCCTTCTCCTAAGGGATCACAAGCAGAAATGAGGGGAATGGGTGTGGTGTAGGAGAGTTCTAGAACTGAAAGTAGTTTCAACCAATCAAAAGTTGTGTTTCATGATCACATGACCTACCGTACGCTTACGGTACGCTTACGGTGCGCTTACGGCAAAAAGTACGCATGCGCGTAAAAAAGACACGCTCACGCGCACATGCGCAAAACTGGCACGCCCCTTCACTTCCGCGTAACGTGCGCGTGCAGCGTACGCGTTGCGCGCTATGCGCGCGTGACGTGCGTCTACGCAAATTGCGTAAATGAACGCAAACAGCGTAGAAAACTAGCATAATTACGGCGCGACGTGCGCTTACGGTACGCGCACGGTAAAAAAATAAATAAATTTAAAAAAAAATGTATTGCTAATAAATTTTACCTGTTTATTTTAAAAAAATTGTAAAATAAAAACATATTGTAGAATTTTTTAAATTTAACCATAGTCTTTAAAAAAGGATAGACAATTAAAATAAAAATATGTAAAAAAAAAAGAAGAAAAAAAAAAAAATACCATTTAAAAAACCTTGCAAATTCACTGAAAAAACCATGGGTTTCACTCACGTTATAGTTAGGAATTAGCATTTAAAAAACCTTGCAAATTCACTGAAAAAACCATGGGTTTCACACACGTTATAGTTAGGAATTAGCATTTAAAAAACCTTAGAAATTCAATGAAAAAACCAAAGGTTTCACACATGTTATAGTTAGCTGGACATTTCACTCGTAAAAAACCAATGAAATTCCCCCGTTATAGTTAGTTCAGCTAACTATAACTCGCGCGCCCGCAATGCACTACTGATGACGTCACATATTACATCACTCATGACATGGTCACTGACATCACTCATGACATCACTGATGACATCTCAAATGACATCACTGATGACATCACTGATGACATCATCCAGTGAATGTGTGTTTTTCTGAAAATTAAATATGTTTTATATATGTATATCTCAAGGTCAATGGAAGAATAAATGGGTATATAAGTGTCTAAATGGATGCTTTGTTTTTGAATTTTTTTTTGTGTAACTGACTAAGTGTATCATAGTAAATACATGGCTTACTGAGTAATGTTTAAATAAGAAAATATCTGTATTAGTCTCTCACTTTGTGTATAAGTGGCTGCATGGGTTGGTGAGTAGCTTCATGGGTGTCTATATAGGTTATTAGTTGTTTTTTTAAGTATCAGTCTGAGTGTCTTATGGTTCGGTGGGGGGTATTATGTAGTGCATAGGTGCATGAATGAGTGATTCACTCTTTGTATGTATTGAAGACAGCATGTGTGCAGGACTGTATGGGTGGATGAGTGTGTGTATGGGTGTATTAGTGAGTGAATGACTGTCTCAATAGTGTCTTTATGAGTAACTACATATCTATTTAACTAGTAAATGTGACTATTGGTGTATATAAGTGAGTATATGTAAGAGTGAGAGATTGGAAGAGTTCCTGTATGAATAAGTATGTGTTTCTATAAGTTATTGTTTAAAAGAGTAAGTATATGTAAGTTTCTGTAGAAGTAAGTGTGGTGGTGTGTGTATAACTGTATAAGCTAATAAATGGATGTTTGATTCTTTATTAGCATGAGTGACTATGTGTGTGAGTAACTCTATGGATGAGTGGCGTTGTGTAACAGGATGTATAGGTGTATGAATACATATGATGAGTGAGTACATGTATTAGTGACTGTAGAGGACTGTTGGTGAATGACTGTATGTGTATGTGGTTCTTAGAATTACTGAATAGGTTGTTGTAACTGATATTGATATGTTCATTATTTTGAACATTTTAGTTTCTATTTTTGAATGTGTGTTTCAATGGTTATATTAGGGGAAGAGGAGGTCTGCCACTCTATCACAAGGATGATGTCATCAGTGATGTCATCAGTGATGTCATTTGAGATGTCATCAGTGATGTCATCAGTGATGTCAGTGACCATGTCATGAGTGATGTAATATGTGACGTCATCAGTAGTGCATTGCGGGCGCGCGAGTTATAGTTAGCTGAACTAACTATAACGGGGGAATTTCATTGGTTTTTTACGAGTGAAATGTCCAGCTAACTATAACATGTGTGAAACCTTTGGTTTTTTCATTGAATTTCTAAGGTTTTTTAAATGCTAATTCCTAACTATAACGTGTGTGAAACCCATGGTTTTTTCAGTGAATTTGCAAGGTTTTTTAAATGCTAATTCCTAACTATAACGTGAGTGAAACCCATGGTTTTTTCAGTGAATATATATATACATACATATTTATATATATATATATATATTGCTCCTCCGTTTGCTCAGGTGCGCCTACCGCCTCCAGACCAGGGGGCGCGTCGACGAACGGACCTCCCAAGCACGGTCCGGTAACATTCAACAAAACTTCCTCTCAAGTAGGAAAGTCGACGCCATGTCTTTGTGCGCCAATAATTCCCTTTATTAAGTCAGCTTAAAACGTTGGACGCGTTTCGCTTGTCCTGCAAGCTTGTTCACCAAGGTTGGTGAACAAGCTTGCAGGACAAGCGAAACGCATCCAACGTTTTAAGCTGACTTAATAAAGGGAATTATTGGAGCACAAAGACATGGCGTCGACTTTCCTACTTGAGAGGAAGTTTTGTTGAATATATATATATATACATATATATATATTTTTTTTTTTCACTGAAAAAACCATAGGTTTCAGGGGCGTTATAGTTAGGTTTTGGCATTTAAAAAACCTTAGAAATTCACTGAAAAGGGGCGTTATAGTTAGCTGGACATTTCCCTCATACAAAACCCTAGAAATTCCCCCGTTATAGTTAGTTCAGCTAACTATAACTCGCGCCCCCGCAATGGAATGCTGATGACGTCACATATTACATCACTCATGACATGGTCAGTGACATCAGTGATGACATCACTGATGACATCTCAAATGACATCATTGATGACATCATCCAGTGTTTCTGTACAGTTTTAATATGTTTAATATATATATAGAAAGGTCTGTTGAAGAATGAGTGGGTGTACAAGTGTGTGAATGGATGATTTTCTAGCTGCGTAACTGACTCTATAAGTGAGTCATTAAATGTATCTTACTGCAGACTAATGACTAAACTGTGTGAATGTCTGTATGTGTCTGTGTGTAGGTGTATACGTGGCTACATGGTTTTGTGAATAGCTATATGAGTGTCTATATGGGTTATTGATTGGTTGTCTGAGTATCTCTGTGGGTACCTGAGTGTTTGTGTGGGTAGGGTGTGTGTGACTCTATGCATAGATGTGTGAGTGGGTGATTCTATGGGTGCATGGTTTTAAGAGTGCATCTGTGATGGAGTGAATGGTTGGATGAGTGTATGTATGGGTGTGTTAGAGATTGAATGTATATCTCAGTGGTACATGTGTGACTAACTACATATGTGAAAGGCAGTATATATGTGTGTAAGAGTATATAAGTGGATATATGTGAGAGTGTGTGATTGTGAGAGTGGCTGTATGGATGAGAGTGTGCTTGTATCAATGATTGTATAAGAGCCTAAGAATGTGGTACTATTTTTATGATTAAGTGAACTTGAATGTGTTTAACTGTATAGGTAGGTAAATTGGACTGTGTTTAATTACTTGCACGACTGACTAGGTGTGTCAGTACCTCAATGGATGATTGGCGGTTTGTGAGTGTCCATATAGGTGTATAAATGCATATGTACAGGTGAGTGAGTGAATGGAGGTGTATGTAGACCTAAGAGTTAATGAGTGGGTATGTAGTTATTGGTATTGGAGTATCTATGGGTTTCAAAATGGCCGTCTGAAATTTTGAGTCGGTGTATCAAAGGTTATATTAGGGTGTGAGAAGATACACTAATTTATCACATGGAAGATGTCATCAGTGATGTCATCAGTGATGTCATTTGAGATGTCATCAGTGATGTCATCAGTGATGTCACTGACCATGTCATGAGTGATGTAATATGTGACGTCATCAGCAGTGCATTGCGGGGGCGTGAGTTATAGTTAGCTGAACTAACTGTAACGGGGGAATTTCTAGGGTTTTGTACGAGGGAAATGTCCAGCTAACTATAACGCCCCTAAAACTTATGGTTTTTTCAGTGAATTTCTAAGGTTTTTTAAATGCCAAAACCTAACTAGAACGCCCCTGAAACCTATGGTTTTTTCAGTGAATTTCAAAGGTTTTTTAAATGCCAATTCCTAACTATAACGTGCATGAAACCTATAGTTTTTTCAGTGAATTTCAAAGGTTTTCTAAATGCTAATTCCCATCTATAACTTATCTCTAAAGATATCATGTTTAATGATTTTCATTGGATTTCTATATTTTTCAATTTCAGTGTGTCAATTTCATTAATTATGTTTTTTTTAATACTATTTTATCACCATTTTTTAAACTTATTTTTTCAATTAATTCTTTTAAAAATTAAAAAATATTATTTGTTTTTATTGGGTATTTTAAAAATATTGTTTTTATATTTTTAAAACTATTTTTAAACTATATTTTCAAAACTTTGGGCCATATGTAGGAAGCCAAATACCGGTCGGTAACGGCCGAAATTCGGTAAATATCCTGTTACCGACCGGTATTGAGGCACTTGAGATGTAGGTGGCTGATTTCTGGATTCAGTATTTACCGAATCGGAATTTTAAGAAATCGGTAAAATACCGATTCGGTAAATACCGAATCCAGAAATGCTATGTAGGGGGCACTCAAGTGAGTGCATAATTGGTGTCTGGATTCGTTATTTACCACCAACTACAAGTTGATGGTAAATGACGAATACCGTTAAAAAAGCATTTTTGTGCAATTTGTGAAGTGCCATGTGGCAGACATACATGCCCTTAGGGCATGTATGTGCGCCACATGTGCACACATGCATGAATCAGGGGTGCAACAGGGTGTGAATGTGACACCCTGCCACCCATTATAATGCCTCCTCTATTACCGATTCGGTATTTACCGAATCGGTAATAGTAACTGGCTTCCCATTCATTCCTATGGGCCTCCAGGCCCATAGAAATCAATGGGAAGGGATGCATTATTACCGATTCGGTAAATACCGATTTATAAATACCGATATATACCGAATCGGTAATGATTACCGATTAATTACCTACATACTATTTACCAATTCATAAATGCTGAATCGGTAAAATTCGGTATTTATGAATCGGTAAATGTTATGCTACCTACATATGGCCCTTTATGTTTTATTTATTTTTTTCAATTTTTTCATATGTGTATTTTGTGATTGTAAATTTGTACTGTTGTTTTTTAATGTCTTTTATGAGTCTAACGATTCGAATAAAGAGTATTTGACTGACTGACTGACTTTTTCACAGAGTTTTGTCTGCAAAGATGTTCAAAGAAGAATGATTGAAATAATTGCGGTCCTTCAATAGCTACAATGGGAAATATTATGAACCCCTGAAATCTCTTTTTTTGCAGGTCACATGATATCTGATTATGGTCAGATTTCAAAACTACATAGGTATAAACAGAGTATTTTTAGAAACGTGTTTCAACTTTGTAGCTTCTTGCAGACCTCCTCATTCTGCATATTGAGACTTAGTTAAACTTACCTTCACAGTAATAGCAATAAAAAATGGTATACATTTTTTTTCAGATTTTCATTGCAATCTAAATTCATAGAAAATTGCTTATTTTTAAATTTGGATCTGTGAAAGAAAAGAAAAAAAAAATTATGACTTGTAATAATACATTTTTTACAACACAGCATAATTTCCACAAAGTAATTTGTTTGCCTTTTTTGCTGTTCTCAGAATATATTAAATTTCACTAACAATAGTGATTTCAATCGTACCCATCACATAACCTCTTCAGTGCCCATGACGAGATAGTCTCGTCATGGAGCACGGTCGCGCTGTGCCCATGACGAGACTATCTCGTCATGAACCCCACCTACTAATAAAACGCCCGGCACAGGAGGGGGAAAGGGCGTGGCACAGAAGGGGTTAACAGCGGGCAAAAAAAAAACAATCAAAAAGATTGTTAAAAAAAAACCAACATGCTATTCTCAACAAAATACCACAAGATACAAATCACAGATATATAAAATGCTTACAGCTAACAAAATTTTATAAGTTTAACTTACAAAAACTGTAAATGTTGTCGCTTTAAAATATTTACCGAATCTAAGGATGAATTTTTGGAGGACGCGCCACGCAATGTTTTCCTTCAGTGGTGTGGAAATATTTTACTTTTCCCGAGGGGCAAGCAAAGATCAATGCCACCTTAGTCACGTGCAAGATATGCAAAAGAGTTCTGTTGCTAGGGGATCCTAACAAGAAATACTCTACAGCACGTATGATGAAACACCGAAGGACCCTTCATCCAAACAATCTTGCACGAGAAGAGTGCAAACAGATGAGAAACACTCCTGTTCTGTATCTGTAAAAAAGAATCACAAATAAATGGATATTAATAACTTTCAAATTTATACTATTCCATTACTGTACAAACACATTTTGTATAAAAACTGACTAAGAAACTATAGCCCTGAACCACAAGTGTGACGATGGTTAAAACACTACAGGCATAGTGCATACTACTTTTAAGCAGTTCATGCCCTAAAGCCTACCTCACTAAAAGACTACATGCTAACTGACTGAATGATTACAGTACTATAAGGAGACACACTGGGTGAGTGACAGGGTGTTTGCTAGAAGTGTATGAATACTGACTGGGAAATTGAAGGTGTGAAAGACAACTGTGTATCTGGTTAGAGGCCTGCATGCATAGTGAATAGGCATTTGAAGCAGTCTATGTGCTAAGGCCTGGCTCACTGCATGAGTACTTGGGAACTGACGGAATGATTAGAGTACAGCCAGGAGAGTGCCTGGGTGAATTTATAAGTGGTTGGCTTTTGACACAGTGAATGGATTAGTACTTGGTACTGAATGGGTCACTAGAGGAGTGCAAAGGGAGTGATAGGATGTTTGCTGGACTGTATGGATACTGACTAGGGAATTGAAGATGTGAAAGACAAGTGTATAGTATGTTAAAGACTGCATGCATACTGCACAGACATTTGAAGCAGTCTATGTGGTAATGTATGGTTCACAACATGAGTACTTGGAAACTGACTAAATCATCAGACTTCTGCTAGGACAGTCCCTGGGTAATACTTTTAAATTTTCAGTTCTGGCACAGTGAAGAGAATAGTACATGGTACTGCACTTTAGTGTCAAACCCTGACTCATTTTATCAATGCATAAGCATAGACTAGCTTCTAATGCTACTAAAACTTGACAACATGACCGATTTTAAAACAGTTATCTGTCAGCAAATACACGATGTTACCAAACACTTCTATCACAATCCTTACCCAAATGTACTTAGACTCACAGTGTGATTTTAGACAAGCAACACTATCCCTAGCAGTTTACCAAAACTCATTCACTAGTCTAGAAGAGGTAAGGGTACTGCACACAATCTACATATTTAAGTACAGCACATTAGTTTCAAAGCATGACTCATTTAATCAACGCATAAACAAAGACTGGCTTCTAATGCTACTAAAACTTGACAACATGACAGGTTTTAAAAGAGTTATCTGCCAGAAAATACATGATGTTACCAAATGCTTCTCTCACAGTGGTTTCCAAATGCACACAGACTCACAGAGTGATTCTAGACAAGCAACACTATCCCTAGCAGCTTACCAAAACTCATTCACTACTGTGCAAGGGGTAAGGAGACTACACACAATCTACATATTAAAGTACAGCACATTAGTGTCAAAGCATGAATCATTTTATCAATGCATAAGCAAAGACTGGCTTCTAATGCTACTAAAACTTGACAACATGACAGGTTTTAAAAGAGTTATCTGTCACCAAATAAACAATGTTACCAAATGCTTCTCTCACAGTGGTTCCCAAATGCACACAGACTCACAGTGTGATTCTAGACAACAACCACTATCCCTAGGAGTTTGCCAAAAATCATTCACTACTGTGGAAGTGGTAAGGGAACTGCACACAATCTACAAAAAACAAAGAATGGAAACGTTTCCCTTTCATTTTCCACACATATACATGTAAACATCAAATCACAATCGTTCACACATAAATTCAAAAGCAAACACACATTTCTATTGGTTAAACATTTCAACCCTTTCCAAATGAAATACATTTCAACCCTTTCCCCAATCTGCCTTCTGCCTGTTACCATAGAAACAGGTCATGGAACACTGCACTGAGCACACAGGTCACAAGTTCAGCACACAATGTTGCTAAACAAGACAGCAAGTGTGCTTGACTTTTCAACATATCAGCTTATCATATATAATGTTCCTTACAATCAGTTTTTGTTAACCAATAAGAATCATGCCTTTAAAAAACAGAAATATACACCCTACCTTTCAGTGTAAAAAGTTGTCATACAACCAATGATTTCTTGTCTTTTTTCATTTTTTTTTTCCTTGGATCCGCGCACCCAACCCTTAAAAAAGGGGGCCCCAGGGGGTCCTTCTGGGACCCCCTAAGCACCTCTAGAGGGTCAGAGTATTTCCACTCTGCCCCCTTTATATGTTTTACGCCCTTATTCCCCTTGCTTCTTCAGCCTCGCTTCTACCGAGGCAGAAAATGGCTGCCATCAGTTCCTGGTTTCGAATATAGACAGACACTCGACAGCCAATTAGCATTCAGCGCGCGATTGGGAGGGTGCGCGCTTGGTTCGGGGAGGGTGCGCTTACGGTGCGGGTAGGGTCCGCAGGTCCTCCCCGGCCATAGATATATATGTACTTTTAACTCTAATTTTCTCAGGAACTACTGAACGGATTCACACCATTTATGCAAAAGGCACGAGTCTGAACTGAGGACTACCTCTTTGCCAAATTTGGTGTAATTCCATTCAGCGGTTCGGGCTGTAGCTGCGACAACAGATCCTATGGGAAATTGCATGGGGAAAACGCGTTTTGGGACCCCCCTATTTTTCTCGTCCTCCGCTTGACGAATCACCACAAAGCTTTCAGGGTAGGAGTGAAGCGGAGCTGGCTAAAAGTTTGGAAAAGTTCGCGAAGATTCGTCAACCGGCACCAGACTTATTGGGAATAGAATGTTGCGGATTTCCTATGGAAAATAGGTCCTAACTATAACTATCTACTGGCGACCGCCAGTAGATAATATATATATATATATATATTCGGGATGTGGCTCTGAGGGACCCCCCTTTTTTCTCGTCCCCCGCTTGACGAATCACCACAAAGCTTTCAGGGTAGGAGCGAAGCGGAGCTGGCCAAAAGTTTGGAAAAGTTCGAGAAGATTCGTCAACCGGCGCCAGACTTGTTGGGAATAGAATGTTGCAGGATTTCCTATGGAAAATAGGTCCTAACTATAACTATCTACTGGCGACCGCCAGTAGATAATATATATATATATATATATATATATATATATTCGGGATGTGGCTCTGAGGTCCGAAACGGGTGCTATCATCCTCTCATTGCTTTGCCGTGTTCAGCCCCTGGAGGTAAATCTTGAATTCTGCAGGGATTACATCCTCTGAGTACGGGCGATTTGAGAAATACACCCTTGTGTAAGTTGGCTTGGACCTGTAC
This sequence comes from Triturus cristatus, assembly GCF_964204655.1. Classification (NCBI taxonomy): domain Eukaryota; kingdom Metazoa; phylum Chordata; class Amphibia; order Caudata; family Salamandridae; genus Triturus; species Triturus cristatus. The sequence continues at coordinate 212,688,207 of NC_140592.1, forward strand.
ACACAGCTGCTCTATGTAGTTGAAGCCATACGCTTGTCAGGTAAAGTCGAACAGGTTGAACTGAATTTGGTTCTAGCCATCATCCAGCCACATTGGCATTGTGCAGATGAACGGTTTTACTAGTGTTGTGCTCTGGTAGTTACTTGCATGGAATCTCCGGCGCACATTCTTATTATCCAAGACCTGCACCTCAAACATAAAGTATTTCTTGAGGTTCTTGATGATCATCATGAGGAAGGGGAGTTTAATGCCCAAGGTCTTCTTTGGATCAGCCAGACATGTGATATACGTGGTACTAACATTGGTTCCCTTCACTTCCAGCACCAGAGATTGCATGTCATTGCCTGTAATCCTTTTTATGTGTCCATTTCTGAACTTCTTGAAGATCTGCAGCGTCTTGCTGCTGATGCTGTAGAGGATGGAGAAGAAGCCACTCTGGAAGGTGTTCTCAAACATGGTGCCGGCTGTGGGCCGGGTGGGTCTCTTGGGCTGGCTCGCGCTGGTCTCTCCTGCTCCCTGGATGTGCCTGCCGTAGCGTGTGCTGGCTCTCACTCTGTGTATTCCATTTCCATTATTCTACACACGGATAACATCTTCCATCATTGTGGTCATCTGCAAGGAAACATTGGGAGAAGATGTCAAAGTGGATGGGAACTATTGGGAATGAGGATCCCAAGCATTTTCTGTTTTGCGAAAACAGTTCCTGTACTTATTTTTAAATGGCATCCTTTCTTGAATAGATAAATGCTAACATTGAGTTGAGGGAAAAGAGTGGAGACGAAAGGCTCGCGTCAACTCCAGGGATGAACTATTAAAGAAGAGACAAATCATTTCACGCGGCCTGTTTCCCTACAAAGAATGGTATATGTGTGATACAGTTAAACTGGCAAAACTAAAGGCTGAGGAGTGTTTGAATGACTTTAATTGATGCGGCCATTTGAAGCTTCTCCCTCACAAGGAAGAAATCACATAAGGAAGAATAAATCTTTTTGATGTACTATTTATTAAAGACTAGATCATTGTTATCCTCATTTCAATTGTGACCCCTCCAACCAGCCCTGGTTTATTAGCTAACATCATTTTACATTCAGTGACACATAGTTTGCTTTTAACATTTGTAGGAAATGGGTTTTTTGACTTTTTGACTGAGGGGGTGAAGATCCTTCTCAAGCAACAACCTAAATCCCTGTCAAAGTGAGCCATCAACGTCACTAAATTAACCTATGTTTAACCCTCTGGTAGCTGAGCACACAGGCATTCAGGCTTAACTTAAGGTGGATGTTTAAGGTATTTAATCAGAACTTCAACAGTGATAATGTGGAAATATAACACAAGAAAAATCCCATAACTATTTAGAACAATGGAGAAAACTGTAATGAATAGAATGACACCAACACAAATTATTAATCCAATAAGAAGAACATGAGTTATGATTTATTATAATTTTTTAGTGAATACTGGCACCTAAATGATGAAAGTGCCAACCACGGACATCTATTCACATGAGAATGGGACAAAGTCAAAAGCTTTAGCCAACCTTGTTGAGGTGGGGTTCAGGTATATAAAGTGAATTGGCCCATTCTCATTTTTCCTTCACCCTTTAAAGAATTTTTGAAGCAAAATGTCAACTGCGGTGTTCGAGGCAAAGGTGTCTTCGTCAGGGAGCTGCTGGATGAACTCTAGTGGAATGAAGCGGCTGGCTGTAACAGATGAGGTCTCCATGAGACATACAAGCCAGTGGAACCCCATCTCCCAGGACCCAATTAGAGCAGTGTCCCGGGACCCCACCACCAGGGGGACTGCTATCCCCTTCCTGGGAGAGTGTAGGAGCAGTGAATACACATTTTCCCTGCTTGCTCTTTCCCCAGCAGGTAACACAACTTTGTTCCCACCCAGCAGAAGAACAGAGAAAAGCTGCTCCTGCCCGGGTGGGAGCAAAGGAATGGAGTTGGCTCTCAACGCACCCAGGATGGGTGCTGGCTGGGGAGCTGGCAAGTGCTGCAGGGATCGCCTGGCTTCCCCATGGATCCCAACTTGAAAAAATGTTTGGTGTACCCCTGGTGGGTGGCCGAGTGCCCATGTAAATTAAAAATGATTGGCCCCATGCAGGGTTGTGGCTGGATAGCCAACAGGGGCTGCGGGGGTTTTGGGGCTTCCCCTGCGAGCCCCAACATAAAAAAATGTGGGTGCCACGGACGGGCTTCAGGACACCCACGGGAAAAGACAAGTGTCCAGCCCCCGCCAGCAACAAGAAAGGGTGCTGTCTGTGGAGCAAGTAGCAGTGAGCCCCCCACAATAACCCAAAGTGTAAATAAAGTAAATTGAGTGGAAGGAAATTCTCATTTTGAGCATCCCATAATGCCCTGTGAGGACTTTTAAATATGTTTTGCCCCTGATGGTGCCCCTTGTTAATTTTATTGAGGCCTGGAGACGCAGCACCTGCCTAGCAATATTTAAGAAAACACAGTAAGTCTCCTGGGTCATTGAATCCATGACCTCAGAGGAGCTTACCATATGTTTTTAAAGATCTCTGAGCTGGAGCTGTATGCTCTTCATCTGCAATGCTGGGACCCCTTGTGGTTGGTACTATGGCTACATTTCTTGGCCTGAAAAATGTTAGAAAAAGACTCATAGACATGAGACAAACATTTATGGCTTTAATAAATATTTTATGACAATCACTTTGATTAAGCATTGCAATGTGTAAATTTATAAAACATACATTTGATTATGTATGTATGTATGTATCGCGTATTTGTATAGCGCAAACTGTCACCCGAAGGGTATTCTGGCGCTTAGACATTTTACCAATACACGCAAAACACAGTAACAGAAGAATTTAATCTGACCTAGGGAAAAGATGTGTTTTTAGTCCCTTCCTAAAGGAGGAAAATTCCCCCAAACTTCTCAGCGACAAGGGTATAGATTTATAGAATTATAGTTATTGGAGCCTCTTTGACAATAGGCCTGCTTTATATATGTTGATGTGCTCTTCAAGTAAGCTCTGCTGGGGGTCATGGTTTGAATGGCCCAGGAGACTTACTGTGTTTTTCTATTTTGCTGGGGGGCGCTGCACTCCTTGGAGGCTCTCCACTATATTGAAAAAATAGTTGGTGGTGCCCCTGCTCCTTCATTTGGTATTCATTGTTTGTCTATTTTTTCTAAAGCTTGGTGCCCCAGTGCCCACCCAGGGCACCCACATTATAGGGTGACCAGACGTCCCGGATTTGCCCGGACAGTCACGGTTTTTCACCAGCTGTCACAGCAGATTTCAGAAATTTTGGCTTATGTCCCGGTATTAGAGGATGTTGACTGAAAATAGTGAGAGGCACTTTTTGGGTATTCTAGAGCTTAGCTAGTTAGCAACTGTTACAAGTAAGCAATTTAATTAATAGGTATGATTTTGGTTGTAGAAATTACATTTTATTTACTTTCTTAATGCATCTTCTGTGATCCTATGTTGATGACAGCTGTCATTCTGAGCCATTCCGTGGATGAAAATGTGTAGTCCTTCTATTTTTCCAAAATCTCCCGGTTTTTGGTTCTCAAGATCTGGTTACCCTACCACATTACCAAAACCATTGAGAGTAGTGGGGGGAGCCCCAAAGTCCCCGTGGCCCTGGTCAGCTTCCCAGACAACATCCATACCAAGTACTGGTGGGATCTCCTTTTTGTTTTTTATAAAGTGGGTGGCCTGATGCTCCCCCTGGGCACCCAGCACCAAATGTTATGGAGCCTGCGGGTGGAGACCCAATGCCCCTGCAGCCTGCCAACTCCCCGGTCAGCACCCATTTTGATGGTGGTAGGAGCTGGGCGAGAGTAAAGTTGTGTGTCCTGCCAAGGAGAGTGTGAACAGGGAATGCCCGCACTCTTCTGGGTATGAAGCAGCAGTGTTCTGGGGGATTTGGTTCCCAGGGCACTTCTCACATCAGGCCCCATGGGATGGGGTCCCGGGGCTGATGACCATCTTAATTTTTTTTAAAACCTGGGATGGGTTCTCTGGCCTTCCAAAAGGCTAGGGAAGGGAGCTCTATCCCCCCTCCTAGTTATAATTCAAATGGCCCTGGAGGGATGGTGTCCCCTAGGCCCGAAAAACGATTGGGGAGGGTGCTGTGCCCCCCCATGAAAAATAAATCTACAACCCTGTGTAGTTCCTACTAATCCGTAGGATCTGCGCATTTGTTACACAACATAAACCTTGGGTGAGGTGTCTAGACTGATTCCAAGCACTCCCACATGATGTGTTGACTTAGAGACCAGCCAACGTTATTCTTGTATAAAATACATGTGCTGCAATAATCAGTAGACAGAAGCAGATAAAAGTGATTACAAGCGCCAAAGAGTAAATAGCAGATATAGTCCTACCATGGTGGTAAGACAGTGTATATTTGCAGGCATATAATACAGGGTAGTAATCAGGCGTACTCTTACTATGCAATCCTTATGCTGTGTATGTCTAGAGTGTGTGCAGGTGTATAGCCAAGAAATACCCCCACAGGATGATCCAACCCTATTACCTGTTGGGACAGAATGTAGGACTCTGTCCTGGTAAAGAACTGGATACCCCCTCAAAGACATGTCAGACAGCTGCGAGGTGATGTCTCAGCATGCAGGGACCCTCAGTGTCAGCTGAAGTGCCTCCTCTGCTAATCCTCTGAGATGCTTATTATTTATATTTAAAAGCATCCTTGCGATGTACATATAGATTAGCAATGTTATAAGTAAGTAGATAGCCCTGTCACCCTGTGGATGAAGATAGAATGACATTTGTACATCGTGCGTAAAAGCCTTGTACTTGGTGTCCGAGGCATCGTGATAATGATATATGAAGCCAGATGTTTAAACAGAAGTAGTTTCAGAAAAACTAAACATTGTCACACATGACAATATGTGCAAAAGGTCACAACAGTAATGTTATTGTGCAAAAAGAGAACAATGTAAGAAAATGGGCAGCCAAGTTACTTGCGCCTAACTCGGGCACATAAAAACCCCTCTGGACCTTGAATTTAAAAGTGTACTTAAACCCACATTTTTTAATTATAATTTTCGAGGATCCATGTATTCACTACAGTTACGCCATGCCAGTTAAAAAAAAAAGCTTTGGCCCAATTGGGACCCTGAGACTCTACCCACAAGGCCTGCGGCAGGGTATTCCTACCCTGGCGTCCTATTTGTTTGGAGGGAAATTCAGGACAGGGGACTGTGCCCCTGAGTCCTGAAATGGCAGCTGCCACATCTTTGTTGATGTGGTGGCAACCAATCAGATCTTATCTTTAAATCTGTGAGCTCCATGGTATACAATGCATTTTGAAATTTTTTCTCAAAAACTACTGAACAGATTACACCAAACCACAAAAATAATGCTTTCTGGAGCAAAATGAAGCTTTCTGCTAAATTTAGTGTAATTCCGATCAGTTGTCTTTTGTGGTATAAATGTTCAAATTGGAAAAATGAATTGGGAAAACTTGTTTTAGGACCGTTTCAGTGCTCCCGCTTGTTGGATTATTCAAGGAAGAAGTTCATGTAGATGAGAGTTTTCTTTTTGGAAAGTTTCATGAATAATCATCAAACTGCTCCAAAGTTATGAGCAAAATAAAAGTACTTTCCCCCTGGAAACATTGTCCTAACTATAACTGACCAGTGTCATATATTCACACAAAAAAAACACTATTAAAGAAATGTTAAAAACCCCAAATAAAACTGTAAATTGTCAATTAACTTGTGCTCCCATCATGCACTGATTATGACCTGGCACAGTATATCATTCAGGACATGACCTCTCATTTTACATTACTCATGACACGCAAGAGTAGATAACGCTGCACGGAGAGGTAAAAGGTTAAAACAAAGGTTAAAATGAGAGAAGTGCACGTAAAACGGTATTTATTGAAATACAGGACAGCAACAGTTTGAATATTAGAATTGAAAGAAAAATCACGTTGCTTTCTTTTGAGGTATGGAACACTGTAATTGTGCACTCTGAAAGATGATGTAACTGCGTCTTTAAAAACACGTGGGCAATTAAAATTTAAAGACTTTCACCCGTGATCAAGGCTCGAGGGTGCAGAAACACGTTTGGTTCTTTTTCACCTGAGTCCATTCTTTGTGCAATTTTTAAGTGTTTGAGACAACTTGCTGCAGGTGTTGGTGTGCCTCACCTTGGAAGTTGTTCTGAATTAAATAAGTACAAAAGGGGGTGGTGATGGACGGAGCATCAGAACCAATCAAACACTCACACCCAGTCAACAGATCTGGGTTTGATCCATCACCGTTCTTTAGCCCACTCTGCCACCCCAGTTCAGACATGGCCATATGCAAATCAGTCTGAGCCTGTGCCTCATGGGAACAATCCAGCCCGAACTGCCCAGCCATGCCTTCCCTGGACCGGAAACAAGCTTCCTAGGACCGGTTTCTGGCATTTCAGCCATCTTCAGCCAGGCTTGCTTGAATCCAGTGGCAAAGTGCGCAAGGGACTCACGTCTGAGCATACCCTGCCAACTTATGGCGAACAAAGCAGTACAAAAGGGGGTGGTGATGGACGGAGCATCAGAACCAATCAAACACTCACACCCAGTCAACAGATCCCATTTTATTATACGTAGGTCACCCACTAAGGTTGGCCCTAGGTAGCCCAAGGGCAGGCTGCTGTGTAAGTAAAAGGTTTGACACGTACATTTAAGTTTTACATGTCGAAATAGTAACAAACAGCTAAATTAATTTTTCACAACAGTGAGGCCTACACCTCTCGTAGACTAGAATTTGGAATTCCTTAAAACACTTTTAAGCTGTAATTCCTGGTTAGAAAGGAGTGGCCAAATCATGTTTCATATATTTGGAAGGGTAATGATAAATAATCGTTAGTGGGGGCGTGGCTACGAAGGCAATGGCAGCAGACGTGCCTGGGTAGAGCTCCGTCTGAGGCTCCCTTCACCAGTCTTAAATCTCCGATTGCAGACATCGGCCAGGGCTCCCAATTAATCCTGCACTAACATGAACATGGATTGACACTCCGCTGAAGATCTCGGCCTATCCGGACCCCGCATGCCGCATCGGGATCCTTGGATGCGTGGGCTGCCTGGCGAGCCGCTGCTGCGCGGGTGAGGTCGACTACGCGAGCCTGCGGCTTGACTCCGCCCACAAGGCCACGAAAAATGGCGCAGCTCGTATAGAGCTAGTCCGGAGTTCATCACTGCGGCCCCCCCCCAACAACGGCTTAACCGGCAAACTCGGAGGAGCCGCAAGACCTTGCCAAGGCTGTAGCGGGACCGCCCGCATGTGCCTGTCTTCACCCAACCAGGCGGGGAATTTGGCACTATTGAGCCAAAGCGAAAGGGGCTCACCCGGGCCGGAATCGCCCTCACATCGCCTCTGTCAGATGAGGCACCACCCCATCGCAACTTCGAGTCTCCACATCCTCCTGCTGCACTAGCTGGCATATTGTTTTTGCCGGGCTCCTTCCAGAGGCGCCGGGAACTCCCATGAGCGGGGCTGTCTGCACACGCCTGGGGCTCCGCTCTGTTTGTGGGGCCGCCAGCATTGCCGCACGGGGAGGGCCCCTACAACTGCCCTAGAAGGTGACCCATGTGGCCCGCTCCGGAGGTCCCCCTGCTGGTGTCACGTGTAAGACCAGACGCTGCCTGGTAGTGAACTCAACCTATGCTCACAGCAGCAGTGGGACGTAATCGCCTTCAGTGACAAACGGGGTTCTCTCCATTACGCCATACACCAGGACCCTGTTACCACAGAGTACTGACCATGGAGGCATGGGCTAAGATCAAGCACGCCAGTCCTGGGGTGGACACCGCCAGAGATCACGACCGCAGAGGTAAACGCAGACCATCTCCCAAAGTGCAAAAGATGTCTTGTCACAACAACACCGTGATGCAACACCGTGATGCAACACGTGGCGTGGGCTCTGAAACACGGTTTGCCACATGCTCCCAGGCACACTCTGCCCTCAAGAAGACCATCTATGCCCCTGGGATGATCCCTGAAGGCGTGGCTGCTTTTGACTGGGCGGCGGCACCTTTGCCCTGGATGCATGGTCACCATCACGGTAAACCCTAGACCGAGTTATTGAGCGCTGGGACTGGGTTATAAGTGCCCCCAAGCCAGGACTGAGAAGCGGTCGCATTGCAGTGGGAGAGACCGGAAAAACCCATGTGGACCCTTTGCCAGCATTCTTGGTTGTAAAGCGCTACATGCTTGGTCCTAGTTAGCGCAAACGCAAAATAAACTGTGAAACCTGCAAGTCCAGAGACACAGCACCAGGGTCATCACACACAGTGCGCGACACTCTGTGTATATATCCTGCGTCTAATGTTGGGTGGCAACCGCGCACGGACTGGAACGGGAGGAGAACAAGCACTACCTCTCTCAACTAAATCTAAGTCGGACAAGATGGCAAAACAAGGGCTCACGGATCAAACCTCTAACAAGTTAGATGCAGTACTTGCTGCAGTGGAAAGGCTGGAAGATACCATCAATCAAACCCGCACCTCCTTGGAGACCAAAATAGATTAGGTGGCTATAGACCTCACCCTTCTACAGGCAGATCACCGGAAGCTGGTAGATCGTACCACAGTTTTGGAGACCACACTTGCCGACATCAAACCGCAGGTGACGCAAATGGATAAGCATGTGCAAAATGTATTAAATCGAGTGGAGTTCCTGGAGGAGAGGGCTGAAGATGCCGAAGGGCGTACACGACGGAATAAAGTGTGCATAGTGGGTCTACCGGAGGGAAAGGAAGGGAGGGAACCCACCACTTAAGTGGAAAACTGTCTCTGTGATCTGCTACCGGAGGGGACCCTCTCACCCCACTTTGTAATTGAACGCGCACATATAGTCCCAGCGAGACCCCCTCCTACGGGTTTGAATCAGCGGCCCATTCTCATTCGGCTCCTCAACTACAGGGACAGGGACACTATACTGCAAGAAACCAGAAAGCTACGGGACATTCAAATAGACAATCGCAAAATAATGTTTTTTCCGGACTACACTATACAAGTGCAGAGGCAGAGATTTACATTCATGGCGGTGAAGAAACGTCTCAGGCAGAGCAATTTACAATACTCCCTGTTAATTCCGGCCCACCTACGAGTGGTTGCTAACAGCAAAACACATTTTCTTTCCACATCGGAGGAGGCGGAGAATTGGATGGACACATTCAATGCCGCGGGACCTCGGGGCTCGGACACTGTGGCAAAGATGCCGGAGTTAAAGGCCCCTTTTTGCCGCCGCAGAAGAGAGCGAAGGTCAGTGAGGGGGCAAACACCATCGTCACCTACTGCGGTGCCACACTCAGAATTGGTCCTAAGCGGACAGCGAGAAGCTCTTCAGGCAGTAGCTGAAATCAGTGGCTCCTTGTTAACCAAAGATGCCTCAAACTCCAGCCATAATGACCAAACAAGCGATGATGATCGAGCTTATGGCATACAAACCTCGCAGGACTCCGGCGACCAACCGACTGTTACCCCGCAAACGGCTGATGATATAGTATGAACGCAGAAGGACACCGCCATTGGATGTAATGCTGGCAGAGGTCCCAAGGTTTGAGTGAAGTTGTGTACAGCCATTTACGATATAGTTCTACAAGATGGTCATCGATAAGAACTCAAATATGGACATGGGAACTGGGGTGTGTATGTGGTCCAGATTGGGAAGGTATGGTTTAGCTCACTTATTTTGTTGCCGACTTTTGCGCTCCTGTATGTACTTATATTTCCACGGAAAGCAGCATGTTGGTGAGGGTAGCCTCCTTTTTTTTCTATATTTAGGTCGGAGATGGGGAGCCTCTGAGACACAGTCCACACATTTTGATATTTAGCACAGCGCAGTGCGAAGCACACCCCCCCTCAACATTCTTTGACTGTTATCTTTGTTGATGGTTTGGACGACTGCTAGTTGCATTTTCGCCCTTTTGGAATTTATTAAGAGAACGATGTTGTTATTGGGTTTTTTTTAGATATAATTTCTTATATGCCAGACTATGAAGCGCGGAATGCTGCAAATCAACCGGCTGGGCGAGTTGTTAACTGCTGGGTTTATTGCACCAAGTGTGTTTATCAAGCGGACATGTGTACATCTAATGTCAGTAGATTGCAAACACTATGGTTTCACTTAAGATCAGCACATGGAATGTGAGAGGCATGCACACACCATCACAAAGATATCAGATATATTCGTATCTTAAGCGACACCAAATACAAATAGCTCTCCTCCAAGAGACACATCTAGCTAAAGCTGAAATTGTACACCTACATTGCCACTGGCGTGGCCAATTATATGCAACAGGGTATTTGGCATTTGCACGAGGAGCACGAATATGGGTTCGGCCAGGGGTTCCATTTAAAATCCCGGATTCGTTGGTAGACACAGAAGACCGGTATGTAGTAGTTAGAGGCACACTAGATGGGAGGCAGATTGTCATTGCATCGCTTTATGCCCCCAACACATAGCAGGCTGCTTTCCTAGACACTCTATCGCACGTGCTGGCGCCATGGCATGACATTCCCATGTTTTTGGGGGGAGATTACAATAGTGTACTAGACATCTCTCTGGACCGCTCCTTTCTGCCCCTCCCAGGCACGAGTACTCACATCGCTATGAAGGCGTTGAATAGCTGGGCAATGCAATGGTACTTGAGGGATATAAGGAGGCATCGCAACCCCCATAATAAAGTATACTCCTACTACTCAGGAGCTCATGGGTTACATGTGCGACTAGACCGATACATGCTTTCAGAGGAGCTGCTTCCACATATCTCCGCGGTATATTATTTGGGTAGGACGCACTCGGATCATAACCCGCACGTGTTAGAGGTAGAATGGGAATGCACCAGGCTGCTGATTCTCACCTGGCGGTTGCAACCTGATGTCCGATTAGATGCGCCATTTCGTAATCTACAACGCGGATACAGCCACAATGCCACAAGTAGAATGGGATGCATTTAAGGTAGTGGTCAGAGGTGATTGCCTATGCGCGCAGGTGGGTATGTGAAGACAACTGGAGGTTGAACTAACAGACCTTGAAAATAAACTGCTTCCGAGAGAGGGTGAGGCGGTGAGGGGCTCCACAATACCATTGGCGCAGGATAGAGAGGAACATTCCCAACTACTAGAGCGACTCCGCCATTTAAATTATGCAGCGCACTCAGCGCGGACTCACCATATGGGGGACAAACCGGGTAAATTACTGTCATGGCTGATACGGCAAGATGCTGTGACCACACCTTTGACATCTTTAAGCACCGTGCGAGGAGTCACTGTACATGCGCAGAGAGGCATACATAGCGCTTTTGTAGAACACTATACCGAAATTTATAAATCTCACTTGCAAACTACAGTCGCAGACATACAGGCCTTTCTTACCAATTTTACACTACCACAACTAGCGCCACGCCAACAAGAGGAATTGAATGATCCTATTCTACCGGAGGAAATCAGAGTAAACATTTTCTCCCTCTCGAATGGTAAATCTCCAGGTCCAGATGGGTTGCCGGTAAAATTTTATAAAGCTTACTCGGACATATTAATACCGGAGCTACTACGGGTATACAAAGAAGCAACAGAAGATTCAGCACTCACACCCACGCAAAACGAAGCACTGTTGATCTCCCTCTTGAAACCAGGCAGGAATCCTGAATCCCTAGGCTCCCATCGCCAGCTGGCACTACTCAACACTGATTATAAAATATTTACTTCCATATTAGCCAAACGTAGAGCCCCATTGGTCAAAACTCTGATACACCAAGATCAAAACAGATCCGTCCCAACTAGGAGTACCTCTTTAAACATACGTAGGCTGTTCAGAATTCACAATTTTGCATTAGAACGCTGCCCACGCTCTGGCTATCTGGTGCTGGATCTGGAAAAAGCTTTCGATTCTTTGGAATGGCCCTATCTTGCAGCAGTATTGAGCAAATACAAGTTGGGAGATGGGTATTTGCAAATGGTACAGTTACTATATAAGTCCCCTACGGTACGAGTCCGCACGGGAAAGCTAATCTCTGACATTATACGTGTGAGACGAAGAACCAGGCAAGGGTGCCCACTATCCCCATTGCTCTTCTCTCTCGCCATGGAACCATTAGCAGTCCTGCTTCGGGAGAATGGCACAGACTGGGGCATTCCCCTGGGAGATGGGCTACACGCGGTTTCCCTATACGCGGATGATCTGCTTTTATATGTGAAAGACCTGCATAATATTCCCCCAGCTATATCGGAACTTTTTCGAACTTTTGAAACGATGTCGGGACTCCGGGTGAACTGGTCTAAATTGGGTGTCTACTCTTTCAATAATAATGTGGCAGAGGTAGACATAATCATCAATGAGACTGCCCTCGCCTGGTACCCGACCACATTCAGATACATAGGCATCTACATATATAGTTCCCCAACGGATATATTGGATAGCAACCTGGTGTGAGCCATCTCTTCTGTTAAGGCACAGATACAGTTCTGGAAGACCCTCCCATTAAACGTAATGAGTCGCATCACGTTAGTCAAAATGATAATACTACCGAGATTGTTGTACTATTTTGCAAATCTTCCAGTATATGTTCCAGTCAGATTGTTTAGAGAACTGGAGGGCCTGATCCGAGGCTTGATCTGGAATAAGGGCAGGCCCAGAATAGCATTACAGAAATTGCATGCGCCACCAGAACAAGGTGGTTTGGCAGTTCCGAACATGGAACTCTATTACCTAGCAGCCAGCTACAATGGGTCCCAAAATGGATGAGTGGCAAAAACCTGGAGGACACGACAACCGTGTCGCCTCCATGGACACAGACCCAATTATATAGTGTATTTCACCCGCTTGCAAAGTTTTCCCGCCCGCCTCAGATGCATATTGAGCTAGCTCATAGATGTTACCGGAGGAGTCTACAACTCACCAGAGACACAGTCCCTTACGCCCCGACATTGCCACTTACCGGAACCCCCAGAGGCAGAGACGCTGTGACAGAAATAGAGCTGGTGCCCTGGGGTGAGCCAGGCGTGGAAACACTAGGAGACCTGTATGTTGAAGGCACACTTTCACCCGTTGAAACCTTGGCAGCAGATAGTGGCATGCCTGTGGGCCAATTTCTCCTGCACATGGCTATAATGCGGACATTGACGCTAGCATGGGGAGAGCTGACAACTGAGCCTCCAACACATCTGCTGATACAGTATTTGCATGTTATGGGGGAGGGATCGCATGTGATCCACTGGTTAGTACAAGCTTTACTCATACACGTATTAAAACCATTAACGAGTCTTTGTGCACAATGGGCTGAAGATAGAGGCCAACTCTGGACTGTTAAAGAATGGGGACACATATTAGCCAGCGCTACATACATACCGCGTAACTCCAGGTTAAAAACTATACAAACGTACATATTGCACAGAGCGTACCTCTCACCAGATAAAATAAACAAATATTTCGATATCAATACCTCTAGTTGCCCGCGATGTCGGCTCAATGGCGCTGACTTCCTGCATATGTTGTGGTCTTGTCCCTTACTCCTGACATACTGGCACACGATAACAGAGACACTCGCAAAGTGTACCAGCTCCCAGGTGCCCAACACAAGGGAGGTCTGTATCCTGGGGTTTTATGTTTGCACCAAAGACAATAGGGTGAGCTCTAGATTCCACAACCTGGGTCTAATAACTTCAAAAAGGCTAATTACCAAACGATGGAAACATAAGGATCCTCCTGCGATGGCTAGCTGGTTGAAATCCCTAGAGGTATGGGCACAGGCAGAAAGCACCGTTCTCCACAGGGAAGAAATGGCAGGGCTGCGCAAGTATCCAATAGCACAATCCTGGGATAACATCCTCAAAGCACTTATACATCCTAATGCTGTAATGCATACACCTCCTCCGCAGCAGGCAGGAGATAATGCTGGAGATAACGCCCAGTGAGTACACCACATTGCAGGTGTTGTTGAAGCATGGAGCATCTGTCGAGATGAGACCTGAACTTGCGTGACTGAGAAACGTTCCATGAAAGCAAACTTTGTTATACATCACCCTGACATCCATTTAGCCATAAACAAAACATGAAGCGCGGCTTGAACTGCCTACCAACAATTCGGCTTAGCTACAACATACATTAGACCACACCTTTTGCACTGTTTTCACTACTGGCATTATATTTGATTTCTCTTCTTTTTCTTTTAGTTGTAGTTTTCACACTAAAATAATAATATCTATCACCTCCAAAGATGTACATGAATATTGCTTATGTGCCATTATTCTTGGTGTTCTGGCACGTGATATATATGCAGAGAGTAATGGTAAACACTTAGGTGAATTTGAAGACTTCAAACAGTTGGCAGGAATATGCACTCATGGTATGCAAACACTGTTATGTCAATAGAGGTAACAGTACACACATGTAAAGTGTTAGAAGGGCACCCTCCGGGAGCCCGATGGTGTCGGGCTGACCACCCCGAGGGCCACCGTTCCGTAGGCGAGTAGCCGAGCGCCGCTGAGAAGGCTCCTGGGCGAGGTCCTTCTCCTATGATCGTATCAGCCAAGCAACCCCACCACCACAAAGGGACACAACCAGGGTATCAATTCTCATATGTCTTTATCGGTAACCAAGGCAGATTTCTGTGGTAATATTTACAGGTGGATCGAGGGACCCAAAAGAGTCTCAAAGTCTTGTAGGGATGGGGTAGCGGGACAGTCTCAGTATTAGCCTGGTACTGGAACACCCTGCGCCTAGCTCTCAATCCTCGAGCCGGGGGGGGTTCCGGGAGCCGGGACGTCGTCCGCAGGGCTCGGGGGATTGCTGCGGTGAGGTCGAGCCGCGACGAGGTCAGCAGGGCTCCGATGGTTTACTCCTGCGAGGTCGAGCCGCGACGAGGTCAGCAGGGCTCCGATGGCTTACTTCTGCGAGGTCGAGCCGCGACGAGGTCAGCAGGGCTCCGATGTTCCGTGAGGGTCTTCTTCTCAGCAAGGGGGGAGCCGCGACGCAGTCAGCAGGGCTCAGAGTTCCAAGTTCCAAGTAATGAGTCTTTCTCCGTAGGGTCAGCCGCGATCCGATCAGCAGGGCTCTCGACTCCAGGATACAACTGCCGTCCTGGTTTGAAGCTGCCCCAGATATAGGTCTGGAACCCTTTGATGTCCGGACCCTTGCGCCTGGGGGGCGGAGGGGCCGGGATGGGAGAGGCCAGACACCCAGCGGGAGAGGCGCCAGCGCCCAGGAAGGCCGGGGGGCGATCGAAACCAGGCGTTGGGGGACGGTTGGGGGTCTGAAGTATTCTCCAGGTCCAAAGAATGGATAAGACAGGTATAAAGTTGTAGTCAATCAATCAATCAATCAATCATGGAACTTATATCGCGCACTACTCACCCGTAAGGGTCTCAAGGCGCTTGGGGAAGGGGGTCTGCTACTGCTCGAACAGCCAGGTCTTGAGCTGTTTCCTGAAGGCCAGGTGGTCCTGGGTCATCCGCAGGTGGACGGGAAGGGAGTTCCAAGTCTTAGCTGCCAGGTAGGAGAATGACCTTCCTCCAGCGGTGGCTCTCTGGATGCGAGGGACGACGGCGAGGGCGAGGTTAGCGGAACGTAGCCGGCGGGTGGGCGTGTAGAAGGTGAGGCGGCTGTTGAGGTACCCTGGGCCTAGGTCGTGGAGGGACTTGTGTGCGTGGGTGAGGAGTCTGAACGTGATCCTCTTGTTGACAGGGAGCCAGTGCAGGTCTCTCAGGTGGCACGAGATGTGGCTGCGACGGGGGACGTCCAGGATGAGTCGGGCGGAGGCGTTCTGGATACGCTGAAGTCTTTTCTGAAGCTTGGCTGTAGTACCGGCGTAGAGGGTGTTTCCGTAGTCTAGTCTGCTGGTGACGAGAGCGTGGGTGACCGTCTTCCTGGTCTCGGTCGGGATCCATCGGAAGATCTTTCGGAGCAAGCGGAGGTTGTGGAAGCAAGCTGAGGAGACGGCGTTGACTTGTCTGGTCATCGATAGGGAGGAATCCAGTATGACGCCCAAGTTGCGTGCGTGGTCCGTCGGTTCAGGTGCGGTGCCTAGTGCCGGGGGCCACCAGGAGTCGTCCCATGCGGAGGGTGATGGTCCCAGAATGAGGACTTCTGTCTTGTCCGTGTTCAGTTTCAGGCGGCTGATGTTCATCCATTCAGCGACGTCTGTCATCCCTTCGTGCAGGCTGGCTTTGGCGGTGTCGGGGTCTCTGGAGAGGGAGAGAATCAGCTGGGTGTCATCGGCGTAGGAAATGATGTTGAGGTTGTGTTGGCGTGCGATGGCAGCGAGGGGTTTCATGTAGATGTTGAAGAGAGTAGGGCTGAGCGACGATCCTTGCGGGACGCCGCAGATGACTTCGGTGGCCTCGGAGCGGAACGGAGGGAGGCGTACTCTCTGTGTTCTGCCGGAGAGGTATGAGATGATCCATTCCAGAGCCTTCCCTTGGATGCCGGTGTCGTTGAGGCGTTGGACTAGTGTGCGGTGGCAGACAGTGTCAAATGCTGCGGAGAGGTCTAGGAGGATGAGTGCCGCTGTTTCGCCGTTGTCGAGCAGGGCTCGGATGTCGTCGGTGGCTGCGATGAGGGCTGTCTCGGTGCTGTGGTTGGCTCTGAATCCGGACTGTGATGGGTCGAGGGATCCGTTCGTCTCGAGGAAGGCTGCCAGTTGCTTGTTGACGACCTTCTCGATGACTTTGGCCGGGAAAGGAAGGAGCGAGATGGGGCGGTAGTTCTGGTAGTGAGTTTAATCCAAGAAAGAAGATCCCATCCATCAGCCAGCATAACATCAAACAACTGACTTCACAGAACATTCCTATTTACAACAATCTATGACCTCAGAGATTCCAATGTGTGACATGGTCATGTTACATGTTACTTAGCAACATCTCAGTGTAGAATGCCACACATCTCCCTTCCTCATAAGAGAACATACAAGCACATTGAATAAATACACATTGAATTAATACAAAGTCCAAAAGAACTAAACATGAAGCTAAATCTCAACACAACTTAACCTATGTACCAAACCCATCATTACCCTTTCTAAAATAAAAATTGCAAAATTATCTCAAACAAAATCAGCAAGATAACTTGGTTTCTTAACCATCCTTGAAGACTTTCTTTGAGAGTTCAACTCCTTTTCCTCCACATCCTTAGCAGAAACTGACTCCTTATTTAAGTTCTGCATATTATTACACACAACAACTCTATTTAGATTCCAAATCCTATGGTCTTGCGTTTGGATGGCATTATTAAATGTTTTAATTACTTTGATGGGCTTCATGAATTTTGACATAGAGCTCCCCAACAACCCAGGGCATCTAATCCTGACCCAATCACCAATATCTACTTTAGTTTTCTTTACTGCATGTTTCACATCAAAATATGCCTTTCTAGATTTAGCCTTCTCATCTTCTAATTTTAGCATGCATTCACCATCACACACACACTCCTTGCCTTTAGCAAGTTCATACTTGTTAACCCAATAAGGTTCTACACTAGTGTTGGGTACTCTACCCCGAAACAACAGAAAAGGAGACTTCCCTGTTGTTGCATGGGGAGCCAATCTGTACTCTTCAACCTTTTCCAAAACCTGTTTTTTCCACTCTAACTCCACACCTTTAGCCAATACAATAGTTTCCTTAATAACCTTATTAAATCTTTCCACCATCCCATTGGCTTCAGGATGGTAGAGGGCAGAGGTCTTGTGAATAATACCTCTAGCATTTAAAAATTGTTCCATTTCTTTCGAAACCAGTTGGACTCCATTGTCCGACAATATTGATTTTGGGAAACCTTCTCTAGCAAATAAGAGTTTCAAGCACTCTATCACCTTAGAAGTATTAATCATTGATAGAAAGAAAATCTCAGGCCACCTAGAGAACATGTCAATAACCACCAAAATGTAAATCTGTGATCCTTTCTCATGAATAGGACCCACAATGTCCAAAGCAATTTCCTGCCACGGACCATTAGGGCGTTTCCTCAAGACCATAAGTTGCACATGAACACATTTATTTTTATCACTTACTGCGCAAGTAACACAATCCCTAATAATTCTCTCTATCATGTTGTCCATTCCAGGCCACCAATATGACATGCGAAGTCTTTCTTTACTTTTCGACAACCCTGAATGCGCCACATGCACTAGATCAATTAATTATTTTCTAAGGCTAGCCGGAGGAACCAATCTTGTTCCCCTAAATAGCAAGTTATTATCAACCGATAATTCATTACGTACTGTCCAAAAGGATCTTGTGCCTTCAGACCCCTCTCTACTAGACATCCACCCTTTCTTTAACAAAGATGTCACTTCACTCAATGTCACGTCATCTTTCAACTCCCTCAACCACCTTTCCTCTGAAATAATACTATGATCCACTGCACACACTATTTCATCCTCCTCATCATCGTCAGAACAACAGTCCTCACGCACACTACTCTTTGGAACTAGACGTGAAAGAACATCAGCAATTCCATTCTCAATACCAGGAATATATTTTATATTAAAATTATATTCCTGTAAGCCAATAATCCATTTAGTTATCCTTCCAGAAATGAGGTCTAACCCCTTTTTACTGAATATTTCAATCAAGGGTTTATGATCTGTATGGACTTCAAAATCAACGCCCCACAAAAATTTCTTTAACTTCTTGACAGCCCAAGCAACAGCTAGGGCTTCCCTTTCCACCACTGAATATCATGTCTCAGGATCTCTAAGACTCCTTGACAAAAACATTATTGTGCGCATGCCATCGGTCCCATGTTGTTTCAGAACTGCTCCAAGACCTTTTTCACTCGCATCAGTCACCAAGATGGATTTACCTGCAGGATTAAAACTTTTTAAAGAAGGAGCTTGACTAAGCTTCTTTTTAATGGCTATAAATTCATTCTCACACATCTCAGACCATAAAAATTCTTCTTCACCTTTCCTCAATAATCGCCTCATGTTCACCGTTGCCACAGCAAAGTCCATAACAAATTTTGCATAATATTCTATCATGCCTAGAAATTTCATCAATTCGGTTTTGTCAGAAGGAGAACACATCCTCGTAATAGTCTCAATCAACTCAGATTTAGGTTTTACTCCTTCCCCAGAAATACTATGACCCAGGTAATTGATGTTGTCAGATCTAAACTTGCACTTTTCCACCTTAACCGTAAGGTTATATTTGCACAAATTCCCCAAAACGGATTTCAACCTCAAGTCATGTTCCATCTCATCTTTTGCAAACACCAAGATATCGTCCTGGTATACACATACCCCTGGTAAATCTTTTAACACCCTCTCCATCACCCTCTGAAACACTAAAGAGGCTGACACCAATCCAAAAGGCATTCTTCTAAACCTATACGTTCCAAAGGGTGTGACAAAAGATGTGTAGTCCCGTGATGATTCATCTAGCTCTATCTGGTGATATGCAGAAGTGAGATCTATGGTGCTAAAAACTTTAGCACCATCAAGTAAGGTCAACAATTCAGTTATGTTTGGCAATGGATACCTATCCACCACCACAGCTTTGTTAAGTTGTCTTAAATCAATGCGTAAACGAAGATTGCCATTAGGTTTGCGTGCTGCCACAACTGGAGCCAACCATTCTGATCCCTCTACTTCCTCAATTATACCACAACTGCTTAACTTTTGTATTTCCTTCTTCATGTCTTCCTTAACTGATAATGGCACACTTCTCACCTTACAACACACGGGAATCGCATCACCTTTCAGCTGAATTTTATGTTGGTACCCCTTTAAACAGCCTAAAGTCTCCTTAAATACATTTGGATACTCCCTCCTTAAATTTTGAACATACTCCTCATTGGCGTACCTATCCACTGATTGAATCCTATCCTTTAGCTGTATACACGGATTAGCGTTAGGATCTAAAAACACCCCTAAATCGCCTTGGTGAATCCAGCTAATTATACTATCACCCCGCTTTGACACATAAATTTTTCCCGATGCCATCCTGTCTTTATATTCAATCAATCCCACAAAGTATCCATGAAGTTTTATTGGCTCTCCTCCATACGCCAAAGGAATGATATCGGGTTTCATCAAACTGATCTTTCCTTTGAGCTTTGAGTTATAGAACTCATTAGACACAATGGTAATCTTTGCCCCAGAGTCAAATAGTACTCTCGTTTTTTCTCCATCTACTACAATTTCATCATGAGGACAAGATTTAGTATTGCCTTTACTATCAACCTGTATTACTATCTGCCCAAACACATGATCCTCCGACTGTTCCAACTCCCTTTGGTATATCTCAACTTCTTTTACCTTAGGTTTATATTTTGTTTTGCATAACTCCGTGAAATGCCCTTTTAATTTACATTTGGAACATGTTTGATTGAGCGCCGGACATTTCTTGTCATTGGCAAGGTGTCCCGCTTTGCCACATCTGTAGCATTTTCTTTCAGACCACCCCTTTTCAGGATTACTTTTTACTTCGTTTTTGGGATCTTTAGTCTCTACTTTCACAGATTCAACTTTAGACCCTTTTTCAGCGTCCCTCTTAATAACAGCAACACATTTTAACGAATGTTCAATTCGTTTGGCAATTGTTAACACCTCATCCAGCGTCGGTTCATCCTTCAACCACAATTCCTCTCTAATCTTTTCAATAGTGCACCCAAACATAAATTGATCCCTAATGCGTTCATCAGTCAGATTGTCAAATTTGCATGATGACGCTAATTTTCTTAGTTGGGTTATGTAATCCTCAATAGTTTCCTCAGTTGCTTGCATCCTCTTTGAAAATTGATATCTTTCTAGAATCGTGCTAACTTTAGGAAGATAATGTTTATCAAGTTTCTTAATACATATTTCGTAATCATTCAATCTCCCCGCCTCTGACTCTGGAAGCTCTGGCAAGTGATCATATACATCCTGACCTTCAGAACCTAAACAATGCAGAAGCAGAGATGACTTCCTTTCTGCGCTCAAAGATGGTCCGCACACTCTGGCGTACCTCTCAAAAACCACCTTCCATTTTTTCCACTTAATGGGAGGTGACCCAGGACACGACAAAAAGAATGGAGCAGCAGTAACATTCTGCATGTTTGAGGTAACTTGACTTCAACCGATATAAATAACAGAGAGTTAACTACCTAGCTCCGAAGTTATACAGACAAAAGGCTTATTTACTGTGATACAGTAAGTAGTATTAATCTTTTTGTATCATTTTTTTAACACTGTATACCAAATACAATTTTAATTAAACTGTTGAATTTTCCCACATGCTATTCATAATAAAACAACTATTACAGGACACTTCCCCAGATAAAACTTCCTTCGCTTGCTTTAAAACGAAAGTAGCACATCCATGCGTGCTGCTCGTACACTTCCCTTGATGAAACTTCGTTCGCCTCCTTTGAAATGAAATTAGCACATCCACGCGTGCTGTTCGAAGCTTGTAAATAAAGTTTGTACAGTTGCTAGGATACAGTCACCAAGGAGGCTACCACACACGCGCAAACAGTAGCGTGGTGCATGATGATATTACTGTTGCTAGGATACAGTCACCAAGATGGCTACCACGCACGCGCAAACAGTAGCGTGGTGCGTGATGACATCCTCCAGTGCGTTCAAGAGACTGCTGACGCTGCAAGAGGCTGAGGATAATGGACGACGAAGAAGCAGAACATGGAACGAACCGGACAGAAGAAAATCCAAGTTCCAGGTAAGAAGGTGTCACGTCACCTAGGATCCCGGTGTTTACTTATGAAATTTCAAATGTTCACACATGCCGGGGAACGACCACGATGTAGTTTCAAGTATCCCTACATGCCATGGAACCAGCACGACATTGATGAAATATATATATTCTCATACCACTCTCCGATGCACCACAAAAAGAACAGGAACAGTCTGCGCATGTATCAATACACATACGTTACCGCATTACATGAACACCAATTCCTCGCGTATGTCCAAGATGCAATTACGCGATGAAGGGAATCAGTATAGATGTTCCGACATTGCTCGCAGCTTCTGACAATGCTCGCAGCTTACAGAGATGTAACGACGATCCAAACACCACTTGAGAGTTTCTTTTAACACCCTCAGAGTACTGTGTTAAGTTGAATGACCTTCCAATGTGATGAATCAGATATTAATACGTGGCAGAGAGTTTCTTCAAACGCGAGACAGTTCCTTAAGGCATTAAATGCAGCCAAATAGTTGTTGAGATCTTCTCTTTCTTTCACTCTTCATTACTCCTGTGCCGACTACGCCAGTGAAGTATTCTCCAGGTCCAAAGAATGGATAAGACAGGTATAAAGTTGTAGTGAGTTTAATCCAAGAAAGAAGATCCCATCCATCAGCCAGCATAACATCAAACAACTGACTTCACAGAACATTCCTATTTACAACAATCTATGACCTCAGAGATTCCAATGTGTGACATGGTCATGTTACATGTTACTTAGCAACATCTCAGTGTAGAATGCCACAGGGTCCCATCGAAACTCCCCTCCTCCGGGATCGGTGGAGTGGCCACTTGGTGCCCCCTGGCCAGATCTTGGTGCCGCGATGTCGGGGCTTTGCTGGGGCCGAGGCCGGGGCGAGCCGTGTCGCGTAGGCTGGTGCGGATAGCAAAGTACAATCCGGAGGGACCCCGAAGGGTGGGGGCTGCCCCCGTCGGGTCGGGTAGGAGGGTTCGGGACCACGCCACGAGGCCGGGTCCAACATAAAGGAAGACTGGGATATTTTATACATACATAAAAGTACGCATGCTACAATTATTTATATAGTATATATTGCTGTGTTTATATGATGGAAAAGCCGATTTAACATATACAGGATCATAACAGCAACTCTTTTGCTATATGTAATACATGTACAACTGTATGTTTAAGTGCATAGAAATAACTAATAAAATATATATATTTTTTAAAATGATAAATAATCGTTAGTGTTAAAGTTGGATTTCACATTACTATTACAGAAATGCCACTTTTAGAAAGTGGACATTCATCTGCTCTTAGTTTTGCTCTGTGTGCCTGCAGCCTGACTCAAATATACGTCTGGGCTACGTGACAGCTACACTTTTTGCATTCCTTCTAGACAGCCACAAGCACAGGAAGGGTGGATGTGACAGAGGACTCATCTGCATTCATCTGTATTCTGTTTGACTTCCTGGGCATGAAAGGAGAGTGGGAGCTAACACTTACAGCTGAATAGGCAGTGTCCTGTGTCAAACACAAAGTTCTGATTACACCCCCTCCCAGATAGCCTGGCAGACATGTCTGGGATGAAAGTGGGCCTAAGCACTTCAAAGAGCTGCTTTGAAGTCACCCCCCCCCCACTTCAAAGGCACATTGGGGTATAAGTACCGGGAAGCTGACCCTACCAAACAGCACACTACTAGACTTGGGTAGAACTTTGCTGGAGTAAAGACTTTTGTGCTTTAAGGATTGCCAATTTACCTGGACTGACTCTTCTGAGGAACTGCTTCTTTGCTTCATTGAGCTACCCTGCTGCCTGTGATCTCTGCCCTGTTGATGACAAGGACTGTGAGTCCTACCTTTGCCTGGGATGCCCCCTCCAGTATTGGTCCTAAGAAGTATGTTCTGCTGCTGTTTTGCTACAAAACCTGTGCATCACCCCCTCTGCTCCAGGCAGAACCGACGCTTCGACCTTCGACACAGACACAGAGGCTGTTCAATGACAGTGGTTCTACAGCCTGTGTAGCCCGATGACGATGCTCTGCACGGCTCGAGGACAACTCATTAACTGCATCCCAATAGAGCTCGATGACGACGCATGGAAAAGATCTTTGCAGCGTGCCCTTAGCGTTGACGCTTTGCTCCATCCAAGGTACTTTTTAGTGGGACCTGCATGAATCTCGTAGCCGGCCTGCTCTTCATCGCAGTCGGCCTGAACTTTGGATTTACCCCAGTCCCTTGTGACTTCAAGTAACCTTTTAGCACTATTGACTTCAAAGCACTGTTTTTTGCATTAAATCTAAAAACAATTTGTATCTTAACGTCTACTGATTGGATTTTTGTTGCTTTGGCCTTGTTCTACTCACATAAATATTCTCTATCTTTCTAAGGCTAAGGTGTGGAGTCTTTTGTGTTGTTTCCATTGTGTTACAGTATGTGTGTGTGTTGCACAAATACTTTACACATTGCCTCTTAAATTAAGTCTGCCTGCTCTGTGCCAAGGTACCAGAGGGTGAGGACAGGTTCATTTAAAGTGTGTATCTAGCTTATCCTGACTAGGACTATGGTCCCTACTTGTGCAGGGGGCAAACCTTGGCCAACTAGAGACCCAATTTCTAACAGTGTGTGACATATGGAGTTTTCCACATTTATTGCTGCCTAGTGCTTTTAGAAAAATCTAAGGTGTATGCACCATATTTCAGTCGCATTTATTACAACAACCAAGCCGTAATATCCTAGTTGAAAGCAGAACAGAGCTCATAGACCCTAATTTCGAGTGGTCTGTAAACAAGGTACTGCAATATCGCACCTATTATTACTGACGCCACATGCCATTGTTAAATATTTTGAGGGCCATTATCAAATGAACATGAGGAATGTGGAATAACTAGGTGAAATTTGTGTTACCACACTAATTCAACATGAAATTCTCTAATTATGTTCCACCTGTTTTAACCTGGTGGGTTTGTCCTTGCTATCACCAGATGCTTGATATTCATATGAGGTACCCTAACTTTTTTAGAGATCACAGAAAACTGGTAGGAGATAAGTAGAGAGGAAGATTCAGCTCTTCATATCTGCTGGTGGCCAGGTGTGCACAACAGCAATTATCTTTAGCAATTGCAGCTATCCTTGCCAATTGTGGACAGTTGATCCATCACAGCAGTTGCAGCCTCCAGGCCCGGTCTTTAGCTGGTGAATTTCTTTGACAGTTGTAGCCTTCCAGGCTGATCAGGACCTCTGAATTGGCAGTGATTCAGTGTCTCTTGGGCATAAAGCAGTAGCAGTACTAGCCTTCGGGAGCACGGCAGGGTGCTGGAAGACACAATGCTGCTTCTCACTTAGGTTGGTGCAGCTCACAGCAGTACCTGCTTAGAGAGAACGAAAGACTCCACACAATGTGTCGCTCCTGGTTTCATTCCTACTGGCAGTCGGCTTCTTCCTCATGCCAGGACTACAGTGGGCTTCTCCTCCTAAATAGTGTCTCCTCCTGCAGGGCCAGACACTCTCCTTCCATCTTCTAGTTGCTGAACAAACCCTCAGCTCCTACAGCAAGAAGTACAAACTTCAGGAGATGTCCCTTCATCTCTTTGAGATTGGCTGCCATGCACACAACCAGCATGGTCACACTGTGGTCCTTCGAGTGCACTGCATAGCACTTCCTTCCTTTTGCAAGAACTTAGAACTGGAAAAATGAGGGGTGGTTTGCATTCCCACTGTTAAACTGATTTTCCAGATAAGTAATGTGGATCCACTGTCTAAGTTTTCAGACTTGGTTTGAGGTAGTTCTAATTCAAATGTTATTTTCTGGAGATATCACATACAGCTTTAGTACAAGGTGATGATGCCAGTGATGTCATCAATGATTTCATTTACCATGTCATGAGTGGTGTAGTATGTGATGCCATATGGAGTGCATGACGGGGGTGCAAGTTACAGTTAGTTCACTGAACTATGGCAAATTTCAGAGCTTTTTAGGTTTATATACGTGTGTTGTAGTTCCATTTCAACACCTTCCAATAACGTCACTTAAATCTTTTTTCAATGAATGTTTGAGCTTTGTTAGGCCACATGTTTTTTTTCCTTTGTTTCACAATGTTCCTCTATTTAAAACATGTGTCATGTTTAACCATGTCACCCAACTTTTATAAATCCGCAAATAATACATAAGCAAAGTGCTGTATTTTGAAAGTATTATCTTATATCTTGTAATTTATGTAGTGCAAATGTCTACAAAATGTTACACCTGCCAAAATTGGTTCCTCCATTTTTTCTGGTTATTAAAGTGTCTTGCATGTGTCCTTTTGTTACACAAATACAAGTCTACAGCACCTGCGATAGTACACAATTTTCAGACAGTAACATTTTTCCAACAAATTTAAAGGCTCTTAATTTGAAGCTTTCTCCTACTTTAAAAAAAAACCTTTTTACATTTTTTATATTTTTTTCTTTTTTCTTTTTACTTATGAACTTGTGTATGTTTTTTATTATTTTATTTAGTTTTTCATATAACGTTTTTGACTGTTTTGCACAAAGCTTTGTGATTTTTTTGTAGCAGAGTTTTCATCGCTGGTATTTGTCTTTCCAGATGGCACAACTTCCATACATTATTTGTAGTATGTTTTAAATAACTGCATGCTGGATGGTCGTTCTGCTATTGTCTGGCAGTACTTGTGTGGCAGTTTCTCACTGTTCGCCTTCTCTCTGATTTTGTCCCTGAATCTCTGCCCAGAGAACGTGGTGAGAATGGAGAACATGCAGGTTCTTCTACATACCACTAGTGCCCATTGAGTTCTCTACAGGTTGCCCTTTGTTAAGCAAAATAATATGGCATAGTCTGTTTTGCACAAGAATCAAGTAATGTTTTGGGCATTGATTTTCTTTTGCCCAGGTCAAAGAGGAAACCATACTACAGTTCCTGTTTGACACATGTAGTAGACAGGGCTGGAGGGTCGGACTGGCCTATAGGGTAATCAGGCAGTGCCCAATGGGCCTGTCTCTCAGCTCAGTGTGTGGGACGGTTTTTCAGCAGCTTGTGGGCCAGTGTTATGCCAGGTGGGCCAGGTTTTTTCTTTTTGATTTCACTGATATTACCACAAGCATTGTCTGCAGCAAAAACAAATATACACAATCTCAGACACTTTGCAAAGAGCCATACAGCCTGTCTTTACAAGTTTCAAACTGCCCTGTTGTAAAAATAGGGGCCACTTAACTGCAATCTGGTTTGCTAATGGGGGCCACTTTTATTTTGATGCCTGGCGTATTTCTTGTCCTCGTCCACCCCTGCTATGCTGCAGATGTTATGGCACTACTACGTCATCATGTTGTGATTTCCCAGCAGGAGAAACTCCTGTGTGTACAATAGTAGATGGCTCCTGCTCTGGACAATTTTCTCAAGTGATATTGGAAATGGATTACGTGAACAGCAATTGTCCAATCTGTAAAAGAAATGTGTATATGGTGTTGAAGAAATTGCCATCTGTTTATTTCTGAAAATGGAGGGCTTAATTTCTGAGTAATGTACACTTTATAGGACAATCAGATGGCTGCTTTCATGTTTTTGTTTTTGGTGTCCTATTGTTACAGCGGTATTCCTGTGACACCCATAGAGACAATGATAGAGTATTGAATTACTTTTGCAAGGCCTTTACTAAGTTTTGCAAAACAAACATACAGTAGGATTCTGAAATTGTTTCAAAATTAGGTTTTACTATGAAGGGATTTGTTAGACCTGTCAGCCTCAGACTGGTCTTCTCCTAAACCTTTTGCTTTTTTCACTCATTTTTGCTGAATTTGTTTTTGTTGGCCTTAGAACTCTGTGCACTTTATGACAGCTAACCAGTGCTAAAATGTTTGTGCTCACTCCCTAAACCATGGAAAAATTGCCTTACACCTGTTTGGCATATTTAATTTACCTATAAGTCCCCAGTAAAGTGTTACACCGTATACCAAGAACTTGCAAATTAAATGCTATTTGTGGGCTTTCAGCATTTATTGTGCCACCCACCATTGCAGCCTGTGTGCAGTTTTAAACTGACAAATTGATTTGGACAAAATAAACCTTTTGCCAAGCCTAAAACTTACTTTTTATTACATATATGTCACCACTAGTGTAGGCCCTAATAGCCCATAGGACAGGGTGCATTGTATTTTAAGTTTTGCGTGTTCTGGAAGTGAACAGCTCACAACTTCCTTTTTCACTGCTGTGAGGCCTACCTCTTCCATATGATAACATTGGGTTACCTTATTACAGTTACTAATTGATAACTTTTGTTTGAGAACAGGCAGAAATCTTATGTTTGTTCTAAAGAATTTAAATTTAAAATCCTCGTTATTGGTAAAGTTGGGTTTTAAGACACAAGTCTGAAAAAGATTTTTTAGAATGTTGGCATATTCTTATCCTAACCATTTGGTGTCTGCAACCTGTATCTTGGGTCACATGATTAGGTGTAACTAGCAGTCAACCTTTGTGTATCCCTCCCAGACAGCCACAAAGGGGATCTAAATGTTGTCAGGATAGGTCATCCTTACAGGATGGGAGGGGCCTAGCTGTGCAAGTCCCAATTACATTTCAAAGGAGCCGTCACAGCAAAAACACAAAGAACTTCACACAAGCCTTGGGATGGAGGAAGGAAATTCTAGAACCATCCTTGGGGGGAAAATGTAGACGTTTGTTCCACTTCAAAGTGGACACGAGTTATAAAAACCCACTCTTCAGTTCACTTCTGTACCTGCGGAGGACACTCGGAGGACTGACCTGCTATCATAACTAGGGCCAAACTGTTCTTGGTTGTTTGTGTTCTGGTCCCGGGACGACCTGGCTTGGCAGTTAGGGCTGGACTGTTCCAATTCTGGCGGGGGCAAGACCGATTTACATATAGCTGGGTCCAAACAGAGGTGACATGGTGTGCAAAATAACGATGGATTGGGATGCGGCCCGAGTTATAACCAGTGGCGGAGATTAGTTCACGCATTCCATCCATCACTTTTTGTATACATTAGTATGTCACCCTAAGTGGGGCGAGTATGTCCAGACGTGGGTTCCATGCACACTGGACCACTGGAACCGGCTGATGAGCCCATAACTAGGGCGAAACCAGTCCTGGGTTGCTTGTGTTCCGGTTCAGGGAGGACCTGGCTTGACAGTGCTGACTGGACTGTTCCAATTGGAGCAGGGTCGAGATTGATTTGAATTTGGCTGGGTCCAAATGTACGCGAGATGGTGTGTCAATAACGATTGATTGGGACGCGGCCCGAATAATTACCAGTGGCTGAGATTAATCAAAGCATTTGATCCATCACTTTACTGCTGCGTGAGGCCTGCAGTGCCCTTAGAGAACTGCCCTGTTGTTTGTGAACTGCTTTTCTGCTTGGACCCAAGACCAGCAGAGTGGCTCCAGGGGCCAGTTTGCCGGGCTCCTGCTTAGAGATAAGGCGATACAAAAAGATCCAACAATGTTTAAAGTGGATTTTGAACCAGCCTGAAGTGAGTCCTAACTCTCCAAGTGATTCCCCCTAGTTCTGAACCCTTGGAAGTGGTGCTAAAGGTGCCCAACCAGCCAAAATGCAATATTTGGGACTTAAAAAGTGTTCTGCCAGAAAGCGTTCTGAGAACCGAGAGGAGACCAGGACTACCTGCTCGCCAATCTGCCCAAGTTGCATAGCCGGTTGGCCTGACTTTGCTGTAGTTCCCACTACGTTCTTTCCCACAGCAGAAAATCCTTTTCAGCAACTCTTTGTGAGACGGCTACTCAGCTTCATGGAGCACTTGTCAGCTACAGCCTGCAGCTTTGTCCCACTGAAGATTTTTGACCTTCAAAAAAGAGACTAGTGGCCTGATTTAGATCTTGGTGGTACTCCTGCCATCCCTCCGTGGTGTAGTTTTAAGTGCTCTGTCGAGTTGACGGAGCCCCGCCTACCATATTTACCTCTATGCCTGCTCTGCTGGCTCCATCATCAACAGGCCAGCAGTATTCCGCCAAGCCTATTTAGATGTCCCCGTTGTGCTGGTATGGTCCCAGCGGCAGTTTGCTGATGGAGTGAAGAATGGTAAGAACAACTTATTTTTTATATCACTATACATATATGTTGTGTTTGCCTCATAAACATATGTAGGTAATGTGTGATGCTCCCTTTTGTTAAATATTGCATGCCCCACAAACAACATACACACTCTACTGAATGTAGACCCACAGGCACCACAAGCACAACACCCACAACCACCACAAAACCATTTTTTTAAGTATCAATACAGGTGTGTTCATTTTACCTTGCTAAGTTGGAAAATGTTGGAAATGACCTACTGCATTACACTTAAGAAAATACCGTGTGTAAGAGCAATGTAAAAATACACAAGGCTTTCAATTGTCAACACACGATTCATAGTACGTCATTTGTAAAAGTTGCTTACCTGAGATCCCAGCGACAACAGAGTTGTTTGGCATTGTGATGGGGATGGAGCTGCAAAGAAGGGACCTGGACGATGGGGTTCAGAACAGAAACGGCAGTGGAAAACAGTAAAAACCGTAAGTTCTTACCTCATAGCCTATGATTCTGCCAACCCAAAGTAGGAGGTATTTCCCCCACAGTTGCCTAGACAGAAAGCCAAATTGAGAGTAACTCAGTGGTCATCTTGCTAGACTCCTGCCGACAGCTGCTTTTGCCTATGACACCATCAACGCGGTGAGAAATCCTTGTGGGGTCGGCTAGACTCTGGCTGTCTTTTGTCCATTGACCTGCCAAACTCTAAATAGAGTAGTTGGGCCGCCAAGTAGGCGGGTGGTGATTCTGTTGAAAAAATTACTGCAGGACCATTACAACCAAGATCTAACTCAGGCCCTAAGTCTGAAGATAGTAATCTTTGCTGCAACTTTGTCCAGCTGCTCCTCAGCAACGATACCTCCTCCTTGGACACCTTCAGCTGCCTTGACCTGCTGAACTTTACGTTCTCTGACATTTTTTCTTAAAATGTTTTTTTAAGTCCAAAGATAAGGCAAGACCACGCCTAATCTACTGCTTATATCCGGACTGCGCTTTTTCTCAGTCAGCTATAACTTTTAACTTTTCCCCAAACTCACACGACTAGATATCCACGGTTGACACTTTGATATTCTAGGCACTAGATGCACAAAAACATTTAAAAATTCTTAACTCTGGTTCTACTGATTGGATTTGGTGTCAAATAATGCATTACATTTTACTCTATTTTTCTAAATTGGTGTTATTTGGAGTGTTCTTGTGTTGTGTTTTCACTTTATTACAGTTTGAGTGCTGCATACAAACTATACACATTGCCTTTAAGTTAAGCCTGACTGTTTTTGTGGCAAAATATTGGGATCTCTTCTCCTAAGTATTGTGCGTTTTTAAGAGTTGCAGTAGAGCATTACCCAAAAAAACCGATCTAATATCTCCTAACAAAACTACTTCTGGTTGGTTTCTATCACTGTATTTTTTCTTTTTTAAGTAGTTCAAATCTTCTTGCTATGATTATGGATCAGCACTTGACTATGTACATGCCTTGTTCACTGTGTTTTTTTTACTGGAGGGTTTCCTGTCTTTTTAGATTTACCTCCGGACTTTCAGGAAAATTGCATCAGGAAGAGACCACTGACAACCTGAATAGCATCATGATGTCAAACAGGAGAACAGGAGCACTCCAAAGTCCACTTTCTATGAGATTGTCTCCATACCAGCTGAAGAAAACAAGTGCCAAGTTGGTGACCTCCAGCCTGTGCCACAAGGAATTAAGGA
Organism: Triturus cristatus; assembly: GCF_964204655.1. NCBI lineage: Eukaryota > Metazoa > Chordata > Amphibia > Caudata > Salamandridae > Triturus > Triturus cristatus. The sequence continues at coordinate 212,719,593 of NC_140592.1, forward strand.
TGGCACTCACAAAAATAACTTGTTTGATACTTCTGGGATGCATAAGTATGCAAATGCCTGGCATACCCACCATGTAATGCTGCCAAATGCAAAGGACAGGAAAATGGGGGGCATCTACCTGTTTTGCAGCCTTGAATCACATGGTGCAACTGGGAGATATACTTCCCCAGGATGTCCTTAAAGTAAAAATAGCAATACTCTCACTTGTGCTTCACCATAATTGGACTGCACTGCCTCACCTGTGGCTATGTGATATCTGTAGGGAAAATGGGGGGCATCTACCTGTTTTGCAGCCTTGAATCACATGGTGCAACTGGGAGATATACTTCCCCAGGATGTCCTTAAAGTAAAAATAGCAATACTCTCACTTGTGCTTCACCATAATTGGACTGCACTGCCTCACCTGTGGCTATGTGATATCTGTAGGGCTGAGCAGAGTGTCAGAGCTCAGTTAAAAAGGTGGTTGCCCACAAAGCCACCTATAAAAGTATTTTTTGTACCTAAGTTCTGACACACTGCTTTGCTTTCATTTATAGTTAATCCATAAAAATAGAAAACTTCAATAAGATTTTTTTTTTATTGTTTTAAAAAACCCAATAAAAAGTTGGTTTTAGAACCTCCTCGATTGGTTTAAAAATAGAAACTAAGAGGTATATTCTCAAGAACTTGTGATAACCATCGCAAAAGTTACTTAAGACAACCCTCAACATCGCAGTCCATCGCAGGAAATTTACGCAGTGTTAACCAGGTATTAACAACACGGCGGTACCATGCGATATTCCCCAGATAACACTTCAATTGACCGCGATTAAATCAACGTCACACCGCAAAAATGCGAAAGGCAAACGCAAAAAAAGCTGCGATGAGGCCAATCGCGATACAAAAATCAGCAAAAACCAGCTGCAGGCCTGCAATTCACCATAAAAGTAGGAAAAAAAATGACAAACAAATGCCAAACAACAGCCAAGCACAATGGATGTTGCCGGAGCAAGTACGGAGGAGAACCAGAACCCCACAAGCCCCCCGGAGGACCTGCCTGGGACCTCGGGGTCATGGAAGAGCAAGGACAAGAAGAGTAGGAAGAAGCGCTTCAGTCTGCAGGAAAACAGGATCTTGATAACGAAGGTGGTCGAACACCATCAACTACCGTTCGTCACCTCCACTGTGTCATTGGCAACAAAAAATGGACTATGGCAGTCCATCGTGGACAAGGTGAATGCAGTCGGAGTGCTGAAGAGGACAAAGGAAGCAGACAAGAGGCGCTGGAATGACGTCCAGCGCAAAACAAAGCTGAAACTCGCCAACAACCGGAAGGCAGCAATGCAGACTGGAGGTGGGAGTCCTGCACCACAGGAGGAGCTGAACAACATGGAGGAAATGTTGTCCACAGTCATCAGTTGGGAGACGGTGGCAGGAGTCGGGGGACCGGACACTGCTCAACAGGACCGGACACAACAGCACCAGGTGAGTAACGACCAGGGACTGGGGGGACAGGGGGAGATGGGCACAATGGCACACATGCACAATTGAGCTGAGCACATCTGCAGACAAACCATGCCCCAGACCCCAACTCCCACAAAGAGAACAATGTACCCAAGTATGCTACATGTCAGCACTGTGCAAGCACAGAAGTCAAAGGCACACCCCATGAAAGGAATAAGTGGCAGCAAAACAGAGCAGCAGGTGCAACCCCCCCATGCAGCACACACATATAACATGCAGAGCACATCATCACTGACAACAAAGTGGCACAAACCCCAACACATCCACAACAGAACACAGGACACAACTGGCGCCCACTGGGTGTAGACACTGGCCAATCACAATTGGCATTGCAGGGAAATGTGAGTAGACAATGCACAAGTTCAAACACACATTTGTGATGTTGTTGAAATGTCCACTGTCCCGCAGCAAATAGGCAGCCCCTCCAAAACAGCCACGATGTACACAGTCATGCAGTCTGTATGTGAACATACACAAGCCGACAACACACATGTGAACACATTGTCAAACTGCATCTCCCCTTCACATTTGAAAGGGACAGTCAACACCTCCTGCAGAGCAGCCCGAACCTCTCTTTTCTGATGACGAATAGGACCACCACGGCTTCGACTCCGACGCCCTCCGAGAGTTCATTGACAGTCTTCGGAGCCCACCTCCAGGAGCAGGGCAGCCCAGCTGCAATGGGGACACCCCACCCCCTGCACAGACCACACAGCAGGCAGCACTCACCACCACGGCTGCCTCCCAGGACAACCATGAAGAACAGATGGCCTTCCAATGCCGTGTGTTGGGATGCAAGGATCATCTGGCTGAACAGGTGCAGATGGGCTTCGACCGTATGGCAGGCAAACTAGATGCCATACATGGGTGTCTAAGTCCCATCAGGGACCACACACAGTCCCTAACGGACACCCACAGTCTGCTCCATGCACTCCAATGAACCATGGCTGACATCGCCAGAGTCCTGACTCTGAGACAGAACGACTGTCTAGTCAGAATGGCTCCAGCGAGCTCGCCCGGGAGTTGGGAACCATGTGGAGGCTAATGGGGAACATGGAGCGGGCCAATGCAGAAAGAGTGGCTGTCACAGCTGCACACCAGCGAGAGGGAGCTGGGTTCCACAATGACCTCAAAACCACCCTCATAGCATTGCTGCCACAAAGCCTGGCGCCGATGCATGCTGCTGCTACCGCTACATCCACATCTCCGCCCCCTGAAGTGGCAGTGCCACACAGTGCGGCACACATTCCACCTCCTTCCCCTGAGGTGTCACTGCCACACAGTGCTGGAGAAAGGCCAGCACCACCCACACATGAGGCACATGACACAGCAGAGGACGAAGATGCAGATGAAAGCGCCTTACTGGTACGGAGAAAACTGTAGCAATCATCTCCGCCACATGGCCGGTTTCAGCTTGATTCTGCCCTCTGCATCATCACCTTCCAATGTCCCCCGATACACTCTGCGACACTCACCTTGGACCTCGCAATAGACTGCCATTTTCTGTATGATTGCCAATGACACAGCTATCAGACTGCGGACTGAACTCTTCCTCTTCCTTTGGACTTGTCATTCCCTGAAGGACTCTGGCTGGCCCTCCACAGGCCAACATTTGAAACTGGGGTTTGCATGGCCCTGTACTGCTCCAGATGCAACACTCCACTGAATGTGCATTAAACATTCCGAATCACACAGATGTGTCGTGTCTATGGTCTTTCAAGTGTGGTAGTATGGATGAATACCTCTTACGTCCATGTGGCTCATGTCGTTGGACTTGTTGTCCGGGTGGAGCCGACGCAGCCACAGCGACACACGCATTTGTTACTTCCTTGTCCAGCCCCGTATGGAACAATGCCCAGAGCCCCGGGCTCATTGTTCAAACCCGTTCCACTGGACTGGCATATGCCAGGCCAGGCCAGCCCGCTCCACCTAGGCTCACAGTGGGGACAACAACGCTACATGTCCCAGGTCTTCCCTGTAGGGATCTGCTGGTCACAGGTCTAGTTGTCAGCATGCCACAGCCGTTCCCTCACGGCTGGTGTACACCCACACCGCACCCATCCAGCACACGCATCACAGCACATGTTACCTTGCCAATAAAAAGGGCCGCGTGCACATGCTCTACGCCATTTCCAAACTCTCTCGGAGTGTATCCATGTGGTGTGCATGTGGCATGGGGGCCCAGAGGCCTGCGACATCCATTCCACAGGCCCGGAGGTGACATGATGGCGTCCGCACCATGTGACCAAATCATAGAGGGTCCATGACTTGCGGGGCACAGACTTGGTGGCACTAGATACACTGCGGCCGGCACAGGCACACCGCCACGGGACGGTGACTTTGGGTGCACTGAGGTAGGGGTACCTTAAGTGCTGAGCTTGTGTGCAGCCTGCGATGTTGCCCCGTCCCGGCGGTCCGGACTGCTCAGGTTTTGTGTGCCCTGCTGGACCGCAGTGTAGGCCTGAGCCAGCGGACAGTGGGGGCCGACCTCAACGTGGCGTGGCCTCGCGGGTCACAGAGTTAGTGGCACCTCAAGGGCTGAGCGGGTGTGCAGCCTGCGATGAGGCCGGGTGCACTGGTATGTCCTCTGCCAGGGCGAAATCAAGACCCAGCACCAAAAGTGGGACCTGGTGGCCTGCAGAGCAAGGCTGCATGATGTGGAGGGTTCCATGTCCGTGGGCCTGGGCTTGTGGCTTGCAGCCACACGTGGTGGGCCCTCATTGCTACACGCCAAGGGCGGAAGGTGAGCAGTGAGGCCTGGGTGCACAGGGGCGGGCATGCACCGCTGGGCGGCGGGAGGGGCTGGGGTGCAGCTGCCTGGGTGCTCAGGGGCACACAGGTGATGATGTCGTATGCACTTGTATGTACTGTGCCATTCATGTATCTGGACTCTGTTACAGATGACGGGTCTGTCTCAGATGTGGGACCCGGTGAACTGCACTACGTACCGGCACATGGTTGGAGACACACCGGTGGCAGCAGGTGAGCAGTGTGGCCTGGGTGCCCAGTGTCGGCACGCTCTCTTCCTCTCCCTCTCTTCTTTTCTCTATCTCTTTCTCCCCCTCTCTGTCTGTCTATCTCTCTCTCCCCCTCTCTGTCCGTCTATCTCTCTCTCCCCCTCTCTGTCCGTCTATCACTCTCTCCCCCTCTCTGTCCATCTATCTCTCTCTCCCTCTCTTTCTCTCTTTCTCCTTCGCTCTCTCCCTGTCCCTTGATGTGCACAGGACACACCTTTTCATCATGATTTTTGTCTTGTGGGCTGTGACCTACGGAATGTCCAGAGGGGAGCCGCCATGTGTCTTCATTTCTGTTCTGTGTTTATTTCAATAAATGTTCATTTGTTGCATCGAAGGTGAATGTGTGATGCTCATTTTTGTGACGACACATGCATGTCACCAGATGTGATTGTGTGACATCAGGCTGATTCTTTGGTACATGATTCCGTGTAGTTGATGTGGCATGTCTTTGGCCAGGGGGTGGTGCCGGGGAGGACGGGTCCTGGGGGTGGTAGCGTTGGGTGTTGTGGCCCTCTTGGGTGTCCGGCATGCATGTTCAGTGGCTCCATGGCATCTGTTGTTCTTCAGGTGTGGCTCTGGGCTGGGCTCCCTTTTCTGTTGCAGGCTGCCGTCGGACTTTGCACCAGGTCAGAGCAGGTGATATTTTTCTGCTGCTAGCACGCCTTATTGCATGTTTCCTGGTCTTTTGCCCGATGTGGCTGGTCGTTGAGACTGTTGCAGAGTGGTGTTGTCATGGATTTTTGCACGGGAACGCCTACTCTGCATCTCATTAGCGATAGTTGCCGGGCTCATCTGTGGCGATGTTTTTTGCGGCTGCTATCGCAGGTAAACTGGTGCTATGGGCTATTAGCACCAGCTTGTGAATGGGGTGATAAATGTATCGTGATTTTGGCTGCACTAAAGTGCCGTTAACTCGGCAATAGCTCCTTGAGAATATGGCCCAAAGTGTATTGTTTGCCATGTCTGTGATTATCTGTGTAGTCTAGTATGTCTATACTATATTTTAAGGTGGATATTTATTGTTTTTTGGTGCAACGTGGTGCACCGTGCAAACATGCTGTACTTAGTTCTGGCAAAGTCAAAAAATAAATCATATCCACTAAGAACTGGTGCACCTTTGAGCGTCATGAATCAATGAAGATACCCTGCACCATATTACAAGTGTGTGTGCATTCTGTGAAGCATATGACTGTATTGAAAGGGGTCTTTTCCCATTTTGTATGTGGATTGTACAGGCAAATTTGGGGATGTATTGAGAATTAAATGTATTTCTCCTTGTTACGCTTGTCTCAAGGAGATGTAATATTTTGGCCCAGATCCCTCTGTATACTTGTTAGTACATAAGGATTTGTGTCTAAACTAACAGGTGGTTCCATGGGAACACTCATATACCACTCTAGAGTTAGTTGTACATTCAGAACATTCTTTCCTAAAACCATCTAACACAATTTCAGAAGTGATAGCTGCCTTGAAAACTTGTGCTTCAATTACATTTTCTTCGATCTCTTTTTGTGGTCCAAAATATCTTATTCGAAATGTAAGACACTAGGACCTGTTTGAAGTTTTCCTCCACTTTATGACCCCATTTTGACGAAAAGATGCTTATTTTCTGAACATGCCCTGAGCTCCACTAACCAGACCCAGGGCTGGTGCTCTTAAAAGTACATTAGGTATAATTACAATTGGTACTGACAATCTGCCTGTAAGTCTCTAGTATATAGTAGGGTATATTGGTCTAGAGGCCCAAAAGACTTGATGTACTTAAGTGTGCACCACTGTTATGCTACTGTCATTTTAAAAGCCAGCCCTGCCTTGCAGGCTGCTTTTAGATTGAAATCATATAAAAATTCGACTTTGGAATTGAAGGTACTTGCAAAGTAGTAAACTACCCCTAGGTGCCCCAGGTGTAGGGTACCTTGGAACCATAAGCAGGGACATTATATAAGATGTTTTATTAGCCCTGGTGAGGAATAAACTGCCAATTTTGTTTTTCCCCATTGCAAAAATGCTGTCTGGTAGGAAAGTATGCCTGCCTAGTGCCGGCCTAGTGATCCCACAACTTTCCAACACAGAAATGTCAGGAAAACATGATTGTTTTAGCTAAATATCAGGTCTGCAGGGGACTCCAGGTAAGAAACCTTTGTGGGATGCATGCAAATACACCTCCCTGACTTCCCTATGAGTCTAGTTTTCAGAAATGTCTGGGTCTGGTAGGTTTTCCTAGATGGCCACCGAGTCCTGGACCAAAAACGCAGGTGATCCTGGACCAAAAACGCAGGTGACCTCCTTGGAAAACCAGGTCATTTTGTGATAGATAGTCCAGAAAGTCCACGCACACCGACAGCCTAGTGCCAGTCCTTGCACACTGCCAGCCAAACGCCAGTCCACGCACACCACCAGCCAATTGCCAGTCCAAGCACACCACCAGCCAAGCCCCAGTCCACGCACACTACCATCACATTTTTTTTAACAAACAAGAAAACACAAACCAATTGGAGGTAGATACAAAACTATAACTACAAACAGAATAGCTCTAACTAAATACACCACACTAATGTCAACCATGAAATCTGAACCAAAAATATAAAACAATACAGACCAGTCAGTTTACTTTTCGCTCACAGTTGCACCCAAAAACTCAGTTGCACGTGGTACAATTTAAAACATGTGTACACACACAGCCAGGATTAGAAGCACAATCGTAGGATTAGAAGCACAATCGGGCAGTACATACGAATCTCCTTCCATATACCTCTTCGGGCACAGACTCTACATTTGTTACTGGGAAATGTTTTTTTGGGCCATGGGAGGAATGTGATCAGGAAAGAGGTGATCTTTCAATCTAGCCACATCCTCCACAGCTGCAACTCCAGGAACTCTTGCCTGTTCCTCTATGACAAGGCTGTCTATCACAGACTGCTGAAAGTAAAATAATGTAATCTTTGACTCTGGAAAACAGTCTTTGAATACCACAAAAGCATTGAAGGTTGCTAAATGGAATAAATAGATAGCCAACTTATTACACCAACGTAAGCCTTATTAACAGCAGTGTTAGGTTCCAACCTCTGTACTCTATCTACTCCTCCCATGTGCTTACTGTAGTCTAAAATTCACACAGGTTTGCACACTTCAGCAACCTGACCCCGAACAGTCACAGGTGAAGTACTTTCATCATGGATGGTGGTCAGCATGTAGACATCTCTCCTGTCCGAAAAGTTTTATGCCACAAGTTCAAAACTACGCAGAGCACCTCACTGTCCCATCTCAAGTTTCTTTTATAAACAATCTCTTTTGGGTAACCTTTATGGATAGAGCAGATTGTGCCACAAGCAACAGTGTCCACTTTGAACAATTTCCTGAACAATTGCACACCAGTGTAGAAGTTGTCTATGTATAAATGGTGACCTTTAATAAAAAGTCATATACCAAGTTCCCACACTGTTTTTTCGCTAACTCCCAAAGTGGACAGACAACCAGGGGAGGGTCAATATTGGTCTGCACCCGAAGGACAGCACTGCGAAGGACTGCACCTGCTGCACAATATGGTACCACAGCCCTAAGGACTTTGCCTGACAAGGATCAAGGAGTAGACTACCTGAAGCTACAGGTTAACAGAGACCACCTGCATCATCTCCACCAAGAAGTCCCCAGCTTGGAGTGCGTCGAGTGGACTTTTAAGGATTTGGTCAGGTGCAGTAGGAATTGTAGTCCCAACATTCCAAGGACCATCTTAGAGATTCTAGACCACTAGATTGATGTTGTGGACACTTTAAACCCACAAGAGAAACTTCAGGAAGACATTCCAGAAGTTTGGAGAAGTTTGGAGCAACTTTTGTTAAAAGCTACATAAGTTGACAAGGTGCATTGTGGCAGTTGTAGTCCCAGACCCCTAGAGGCAAACCACAGCAACTGGACCCTTGGCTGGTGCTGTGGACCACTTTCCTGCATTAAGAAACACTTCTGGAAGTAAGTGTTACATTTTTACATCGTGGGTGGCCTGAACTCTGGATGTTGTCCCGGTCCAGTGTGACCTTTTTTGACCGGTTGAGTGCCTTTTGTTTCTAAGTGCTAGTTTTACTTTTAATCATTAACAACTCTTATCTCTGGTTCCCAGCGTTGGATTGTTTTCATTTTGGTGTAAAATGTAATTATAAAAATAGTTCCTATGTTTATAAATTGGTGTTGGATTTTTATAGTGTGTTGTGTCTTACATATTTAATATATTGGTGTTTTTAAATGCATTAAACACCTGTCTCCTTAGTTAAGGCTGCCTGCTCGTTGCCAGCTACCAAGGGTTGATCTAGGGAATAATTTATTGAGACCTTGACTGGACCTTTTATTGTGATTGTAGCCTTATTACTAGTGGTAGGTGTCTACTTGCTGTCGGAAGGTGGATTATCGGTAGGGCTAAGTGTACCTAAAACTAGCAAAAAGGCCACCAACACAATATAAGGTCCAGTAAAGGTCTCAATACATTAGCCCCAGGCTCAACCCTTGGAAGCTGTCTGCGAGCAGGTAGACTTAACTTAGGAGACATGTGTGTGAAGCATGTTACTTAAAAACACCAATACATTAAACATGTAAGACACAACACACATAAAAAACCCACGCATGGTGAGCAAAAACATCGATGGATTTAATCCAGATTTGTGATTGAAAGTGAATGACACTGTTCAGCATTCTGTCCATCATATTTTTGTGTTGATATACTCACCAGTCTATCTACATTTTTTGGATTATTTCTGAATGAGAATAGGCAATTTCCTGTTCGGAGAAAAATACTTTTCTAAAAAATTTTCAGCAAACTGCCTCTGGCTATATACAGCCATTCTCCTTTTTACCTGCTTCATTGATGTCATAATCTTCATTATTACTGTATCCTGAAAATAAATTATCAAAGGTCGCTAATTATCATCCTCCTTACAGTCCTGTTTTCATTTTCACCTTTAGATACATTCTTTGATTTTCCTAATCCATTGTATGTGTTCCTGATTGGTCTCTCACATATTTCGTATGACCACGTCCATTTCTTGGTCTTTGTTTAGTTGACGAATTTTTAAAAAGCATGCTACTTTTCTTACCAAGATTTATTTTTGAATTTAGGCTGTTAGCTGAATCTTTATCTGTTATGCGTTTATGTTATTTTCTCAATAACGATTTTGATGTTCTTTCTTCTTTTTCTGAAGTATTGTAGGGATATTGTATTCAGGAACTTGTGAATATGCTGCAAAAAAGATGACATGTTTTATTGAATATACTTTTTTTTAAAGAAATAGCACTGTCCTGACAGATTGCTTTCTATTACTAAATATACACTGTCACAGTGTACTATTAAATTCAAGACTTTACCACGTTTTCTGTTATTTAACAATATCAGTGTGCAGTACCACCTTAGCCAGAAACAGCTCAGCTTCAACTCACTCACTATTTTAAAGGTGAGAAGCGTTTGGGTTAGCTGTGCAAGATTGGCTCTTGAGGTCAATTTCAGTGGGGTTTGATGAATTTTAACATGTTTCAACTCAATTCAGACCTGTTGTCTCTGCGCTATTCATGATTTAGGGGGAAATTGAGGTGTTTTTTGGATAGTCCCCTGTACATTTACCTATTGATCTCAGTTATATGCATTTCTAATGTACTTATTAGCGGTGCTTTGGAATTGCTCCACAGAAAGGGGTTGTGAAAGCCGGGCATTATTGGAACTGCAGTTTTCATACTTGTTCAGGCCTAGTTTTAGGTTTTACTTGTCATTTATTTGGGGTCAGTAACGGGGCCGCAGGTGGCTTCATTTGGAAATGTATAATCAGGACGTATGAGAAGAATATAAAGTTGTCTATAGATGTGGAACTTGAGGTTTGGCTGACAGGCTATGCGCTGTGCTATTTGATTCCTTAAAAGCCCATATTGTGCTACACCTCGAGTCTCCAAGCTTTTTTATAAGGTTAACTAATTTTCTGATCAAGGAAAAGCATCCCAAGCTGCAAATAAATATTAAAATTTTGACCACATCCTTCAACATTACAAAATTGAACAACAAATGCAGTAGGGACCACGCTATGTGTAAGACAGTGTTATTAACCGCAATATCGGGTAAAGCTGTCTCCACATGAGTAATGAAAGAGGAGCGATAGCAGCAAGAGCCCTATATATAACACAAAAGACACCCAACTCAGCACTAATTATAACTAAAATGTTGCCATTAAATATGCTTTGGAAATGCTACAATTTTATCTTCCAAACTCAGCAGACCAGATTATGCCTGAAACATATTTTCAGACTTCCAATTTGGGTTAAAAAAACAATTGTTCACCGAAGAAAAACTCCTTTTTCTTTCTACACTAATATTTATTTTGAGTAAATAAGTGTTCTCTAAACATCATCTTGTAATTTCCACCTCACCTGTACAAATGCCTCACATGGACAGATTTTGCCTTTACTGTCCAGGTGTTACCATCTCATGCCATGGAGATGCACCACAATGCCAAGAATGCCTATAACATGTCAATGATGCCAATGGTATGCACAGGCAACCATTGTGCCAAGGATGCTCAGTATAATGCCGGGGGGCAGTTTGCAATGGATGGCCTCATTTAGGTCAATGATTCTTAGAAAGTCCCAGTGATAGATGCCAATTTGCCATGATTAGATAAAGACATTCCAAAACCTGCTAAGTATGACAATTATTATGCCAAAGCCTGCAACATGACTAATCTCCTTGTGACATTCCTAGATTGAAAGCATGTTCATGATGCAGGTTAAGTGTGGTTTTGTTAATGTGTGACCCTGTCATTGGCTGTGCCGCCTGCCACTTCAAGGGTCTAGAGATGATCAAAGCAGCCCTCTTTAATGTGGCCATATGCTATGAGTAACTGTGTTAGATTTGTTTCTGAGAGCGGCTTCCATGGTGATGGCAAGCGATCAGTAGTTCCTAAGTTACTCGTTGTAGACTCCTGCTGTGGGAATGAGCCTTGACATGGATCTATTAGGTATTAAGGATAAGTTAGTAGAGTTTGCCCTTGAGTTTGTTTGGTTTGCATAAAGAGAACTAATTAAACTGATTTTGTTACAGACATCCTCCTGTTAGTTGCAACCTAGAAGTGAGGGAAAGTATGGGGAATGGAGCTTTAGGGAAGTTGACAGGACAGGATAAAAAACAACAGAGTAGGTTGCACATAGATTAAATAGGGTATATGTTGAACCTGGCCATTTGTTGAAGGGCCTTCCCTTCAACAAATGAACCAGCTGAACCCATTTCCGTTGGCTCTTTTTCCCTGCTAACCTTTTTCTCTCTCCATAAAACATGGTACAATTGGATTATACCTAGTTAGCATATTTCATTTACTTGTACATCCCTAGTCAGTGGTACTACATATACCCATGGCTTGTAACTTTTATGCTACAAGTGGGCAGCTGCACTTATTGCACCACGCATTAAAGTAACCCTTTGAAACATGTCCCAGGCTGCCACTGCAGCCTGTAATGCACATTTAAACAGCCATTTCAACCTAGTTAAATATACCTTTTGCGAGACTTAAATCTACCTTTTAAATACGTGCACGTACACCCTGATGTAGGCCCTAAAGGCTCATAGGGCAGGGTTCATGTGATGTAAACATTGGGACGTGTGTTTAGGTTTTACATGTCCTTGCAGTGAAAAACTCCTAAAGTTGTTTTTCACTGTTGTAAGGCCTATCTCTCCTATTGGAGAACGCTAGGCTACATTATTGTATTTAATAAGTGATAACTATTGATTGGGGGCATTACAACTATCATCTTTGGACCCAAATGAATTACAGTCTCAAATCCTTTTTAATGGTAAAGGCGGATGTTAAGTCACAATTCTGAAAATCCTACTTTTAGGAAGTTGGCATTTTCTTGCCCTAATCATTAGGTGCCTGCTGCCACAGTCCTGGGTCACGTGACTTAAATGGTTGTACTGTTGGGGGTGGGGGTGTTCTGGCCAGACAGTGAGACAAAGGGGACTGGTTGTAGGCAGGAAGAGTCATCCTGTCAGGACTGCAGATGTCAGAGCTGTTCCCTGACCCACTTACATTTCGAAGGGGCTTGCCTCCAGTACACAAACAGGAACCTGACACTAGTCGTTTGTCACCCCAGACTTACTAGAGCTTTGACAGACGAAGGGAAGAACGTTTCAGAACCAGATGTGGGGTTAGCCTAGGATGTCCACCCACTTTAAAGCTGGCACCAGGTATAAATATTGGACCCTCAGAACACTACTTCAATACACTCCTGGACTAGTGGAATACTTTAGAATGACTGTCTGGACCCCCTGGACTGTCTTTCTGCTACCAGAGGACTGGCCTTTTCCTGGAAGGCCTGCCTTCTTGCTTGCAGGAGAACTAGACCATCTGATGGTACCCAGGACCACCTGAAGTGATTCCAAGGGCTAGTTGGCTGACTCTTGTGTGAGCTACAGGGATAAAACAAGTTTCAGAGACCTTGATCCCTGCACCTGGACTCTGCCCAAGTGAATCATAAACCCCTCTGATGTGTCCCCTGTCCTAGACCTTGTAAGTGGTGTTAGAGGTGCTGCTCCTCCCTAACCTTAAAAGTTATGACTTATAAGGCTTTTCACCAAAAAGTGCTCTGAGAACTGACAGAAGACAGTGATCTACCTGCCAGCCGATCCGCCCAAGGTGCATCACTAGTTGGCCCAATTTTGCCCAATGTTCTTTTCCTCAGCAGCAAAGCCTGTTCAGTGGGACCTATCGGCAAATGTATCTAGCCTCATGGAATTTTCGTAAGCTACAGCCGGCAGCTATGTCCAGCTAGAGATGTTTTACTTCCAAAAAAGTGATAAAGTCCAAAGATAAAAATCTTGAGTAGCTCCTTGACAACAATGCCTTTACCTCCGACACCTTCTGCAGCCTTGCCCCTCTGAACTCTACTTTCTCAAGAAAATTCTTCCAAATGTCTTCTAAGTCCGAAGGTTAATCGAGACTGGAGGACAGAAAGGATAGGATAAAAGGAACAAGGGGTGTAAGGGGAACAGAAAGAGGTGAAAGAGTAGAGACAGGAGAGAAGACCAGAGAGTTCAATCCATGGATTAGAAGTGAAAGGGAGGTATATGGACAGATACATTTTTTAAATCTGGAGACACATTGAAGACTGTCTTAGGCACTATCTATTTAATACCATTATAATCAGCGATTTTATAACTTCACAAGAAAGGGTAACCTAATCACAAACATTCCATGTTATAACTAATACAGAAATTAAATATTGTACAGTGTAATTTGCACTATTTAACCAGCATATTTCCAAACTATCTTCAAATAAAGTGCATACTCTCTTGGCTCTTTCATGTACTTTGGGGCCATAACTCTGGGTTAGAATGTCACACAAGCATCTAATTTTGACTAATGAAACCACTTTTTCTTTTCCTTCTCATGCAGCAGTACTGAGCAGCACCTTCTTCATATGTACCTTCCTATGACTACAACAAAGTAATGAGTGAGGGTAAAAGCACAGAAAACAATGGGGGAGTTTACAAGCTAGATAGGTTAGTAGATGTGAATGAAAAGTTGGTTGGAAAGGGTAAGGAAGGGAAGGAAAGACGGTGATGAGGGCAAGAGAAAGAGGAATAGTTATAGATTAGATATAGAAGGAAAGAGGAGAGGACAGGGAAGGATTGAACAAACAGAAGAGATCAGGTTGTTTACATTGAACATTTTATACCTTACTGTACTTTTAACACCATTATATTCAGTGATTTTCTAGCTATACAAAAGTCACTACACAAATGGGAAATACTTCACATTACATAGGTTTACACAGTATACACACTGACATTACATTGTTATATTGCTGTTATATGAGAGTGGAGCTGAACAAATCAAAGAGCAGTCAAGATAAATTCATATGAACTTCTGCATTTGCAACATTTTTCAAATATGAAACTAAGTTTGTCTAAACTCAGTTTAACGGTGTTTCAAAAGGCCTGCACATGTTTGTCTGTGATCATCCCATACACTTATTTGTGAGCTGTGCATGCTATCGACCACCTCAATTGAGAGGTTACACAGCTTTTCTCAGCACCTTTCAATGGGTGTTTATGTCATAACCTTTGATTTCTGTATCAGGTTGTCCTATTTTCTGTGACACTGAAGTTGCGTTTTATTTAATAACCTGCTTTGTAAATGTAAATGTCAAGGTACTTATAGAGCGCAGTGTCACCAGACGGCCACCTTGCGGTGTCGCCTTTTGCGGTTTCCTGGCGCTGATACTCATACCGCTGTGGAACCCTTCCTGGCTTTCCCTGTGAAGTGTCCACTCCTGGGCACCCCCAGGGTGAAGCCAGGCATCCTTAGCGCTGTTGGGGCCAAGCAAGCTATTGCCCAGAGTTGCAGCGTGGGGCCTGTGATTAGAATAGGCACGAGGCGAGAATAGACAGGTCCGAGGAAATTGAGCCCGAGCCCTGCCGAGGCGGGAATCGAACCCTGTTCCCTGGCCAGAACTCTGCTTCAGGGTCTGCCGCTCTAACCATTGAGCCACACTCCTGAACGCTTTCCTGTTTGCTACAAGCTACCAAGGGTGAGCCAGGTGTTCCTCAAAAAACTCTGTAGATCAAACAGCTCAAACAGTTTTTTCTTGTTATACCTCAGTCACAGCTCACAGCAATAATGTGCCCTGTTTCTTACAGCTTAACACTCCTATGCCATATAGAGGCTATAGATGTGCATGGGGTTGAAAGCCTCAGTGTATCATGTGCTGACATTTCTTAAGTGCTAGTAGTGCTATGTATCTTAGGGATAAACCCTGAGTCTGCGGGTTTGGACATCCAAGCTCACTCTTGTAAGGCAGTGAACTTAATGTATTATGTATGAGAAAGGCAGATCCGATTTACCACAGACCTGCATCTTGCCCCATTCTATGGGAAGAAGTAAGCACTCTTTTAAACTAAACTGTCCTTTTCCCAGAGATGCAGTGGTATTCAGGAAACACACATTTCATACTTAGAATGTCAAACTCAAGCATCTCTACTAATAATGACACAATGTGCATTGCAACATCCTATGAATTAGTACATGGGCCAGGACCAACAACCATATAAAGCAGATTGCTATTAATATTGTCAGGATACAAGGGAACACAATGAATGTTTCCATCATGGTTCACAGCACCAGATACCGTCACTCCTACAACCAACCTTATCACTATTTACTCCCAACTCACAGAGGGCCTCTGTGTTATGAGAGCTTCAGCTGATAAAGGCAGTGAATAGGGTGCCTGCTGCTGGCAGAGTTCAGTGAATCTCAGTTTTAGCTCCATCGTTCAATCTTAGGTCCAGGAAGGATGGTAGCCAGCGGTCTAGAAATCTAACAGTGCTCTGGTCAGTTCGGGGTGACAACCTCTCTAACCTGAGTTGTCCAATTCCCATGTTTATATAATACAGTGACTACTGCCTAATCTAACTGATAGTCCGTAACGAGCAGGATATTAATGTGAGGGAAAATACCAGCCAGCATAAGTATTCCCCAAAAGCGACCCCTTTATGCACGTATCACTGTTATATATCACATATATACCAGACAACCCTATAACATTGATATTTTAGGGAACCTCAGGAAGACTTATGTCTCATATGCTACTAATAAAATAACAGGAAAATGCTGCTGAATGTAGACTCTTGTCACAATAACATCAAAAATAACATATTTAAATCTTACTACTAGGAATAGGTAAAGTGATTTCTAAAAATGGAGTCTGGTGCACAAATCCAAATCACTATCAGTAGGGGAGACCTTAAGGTCACATCTTCTTGATCTAGCATGACTTACCATTCACAAAGTATTTTATCTTAAAATTAATGTATGAAAATATCAGGGGTATCTTAGAGCAGTGGTTCTTAACCTTTGGTCGGGATCCCTTGGGGTCCACAATGCCTACTTATGTGGTCTGTAACTGTTTAGAAAGTAAAACATTATTAACAATGTGTTTATAAACAAAGGAGTAACATTTTTAATTGGAAATGTTAAAAGCATCTATAAATGTGAAGGCATTTGAAATTGGAGACTAAAAATTACGTTGGTATCCTCAGAGTGATTTGTGGGAGCAGTCAAACAGAATATAGTACCGATGAAGGTTGGCCTCCATTGAATTCAGAAAAACTACAACCTTAATAAAATGTATTTTTTATTTTTTGTATATTTGTGAATTAAATACATTATTTCATCATTTGTTTGATAAATGCTTGTGTCCATATTTTTGTTTATTGTTTTGTTGTTCAAATCCATGGAATTCCTTAGGCCAAGGTACCCAGATTCCAATAATGACTCAGTGGGAGTCCCCAGATTCCAATATGGTTCAGTGGGGGTTCCCAGATTCTAGTAATGATTAAGTGGGGATCAACAGAAGTTAAACAGTTAAGAAACCACTATCTTAGAGCATTTGTGTTGTTATTACCCCAAACTGTAATGTGCTTGTTGAAGTTTGGTTTACTCTTAAAAAATATTTCCAAGACAAACTGCAGAATTCCTGAAATGCAAATGGGCTTCTCCACAAAAACCATGGCAGTGTTTATTTCCCATTTTGGTTGGAGTGTGAATATATTCTAGATAAAGGCTCTCATGGGCAGGGACCATCACCTTGACTTACCCTCATTTAGGAGAGAGGAATAAGCCATCTCATTCAAAGTCTTTGTATCTATTCAATAGTCGCAAAAGTGTACTTCGTTTAGAGATGTCTTGTCCCTCTGTTATTATTTATGTATGGGCTTGGCTAATGTATTGGTTTAATGTCTGGAAGTACTTTAGCCTATACTGTGATCTATACTACACTAAAATACTATTACATGTATAATTGATATGTATGCCAAGTGTGAGCTGATATAATATCATACAAATCTTTTTCATTGTGCCAAGGCAAACACCTGTTTAACAGACTGAAATGCATACTTGAGTGACGCTAGGCATATTTCAATACATTTATGTGCAGTCTTGACCAGGTTTCTTAATTTAGGTTAGCACTACCACTGTGTTGATTACTATAATATAATATTCTTTTTCCAATTTTAACCCGCAGTGCATTAATTTTACAGATGACAGATGGCGATAGTGCTGACAAAAAAGGTTCACTTTCTTCAAGTGTGTAGGGATATGCGGCAAAGAGAGTAAGGAATGCTTATGCGTGGTATAGGGGAAGGCAAACTCTGGTGAAGATGCAGACTACATTTTATGACTTTTGGATGTTGTGAGTTCTGTTTGGGGTGGCGAATGGTTGTAAGTGAGATGAGATGTAGGGAGAATGTACTGAGAATGCAAGAATTATGGCATGTGGGTATGTGTGAGTGTGTGTGGAAAAGAAGTAACTGATGTGTGTGCTTTTTTATTTTAAGCTTTATATAGCGCAATCATGACCCAAATATATTGGGATGCTTTACATGATCACCAGTTACATTGCACAAGGACACATTCATTTTCTTGATTTTATGTACAGAGAGAGTAAGAGATTTGCACAGAATTACAGGAGGTTGAATAGACGCTGACTCAAACCTGGTTCCCTTGCTCTGGCAGTAACACCACATTCCCCTACCCACTTTGTTGGTTTTCTCACTGTAATGTCCGAACTTGTTGACATTTTTGAATATTCTGTGGTGTAGTTTAGACTCTTCTACATGGATATGTAAATGACCCTCACTGTTAGCAAATTTCCACTGCGGAATGGGTTGCAGTAGTTATGTTATGGTACATTGATTTGTATAGAGCACTAATCACCAGGGGATATCCAGGCGCTTGTGCAGGTGTGTATGTTTTCAGTCCTCAAGGTGCTTATCCCAAGAGCCAGGTCTACAGCTTCTTGTGCAACTCAAGAAGTGAGGAGGGGGCTGATGTGTTGAGGGAGGTTGTTTCATGTCTTGGGTGCAATGTAGTACAATAAGCGACCACCAGTTTTGCTTTTGTGTGTGCAAGAAATGTGACGAAGTGAGTGTGAGGCAGAGTATAGGTTTCTGGTGGATTGGTGAAAGTGTATACAGCTGTTCAGGTATTCTGGTCCTGTATTGTTCAGGGCGTTATATGTGTGTATGAGAAGTTTGAATTGTCTGTGATTGTGAATGGGGAGTCAGTGAAGCTTCTTGAGGTGTGGTGTGATGTGGGTGCTGCATGGGAGGTCAGTATGAGTTTTACAGGGGTCTTCTGGATGGTCTAGAGTCTGTGTAGGTCTTGTTTGGAGATTCCAGCTTAGAGAGTGCTGCCCTAGTGCAGCCTGCTGATGATGAATCCATCTGATGTTCTGAGGCAACCATTTGAAGATTTTTCGCAGCATGCGTAGGACATGGACGCAGAAGGCACACACTGCATTGACTTGAGCTGTCATGTTGAGCTTGTAGTCTAGGATGATCCCTCTCCACAGATTTCTTCCGTGGTCTGTGGGTGTTGGTCCTAGCTCCAACTGCCACCATGCAGAGTCCCATGGAGAGGTCTTGTTGCCGAAGACCAGTACTTCCCACTTGTCGGATTTATGCTGCAGGCAGTTGGTCCACATCCAGTCTGCTACCATGGTCATGCGGTTGGTGAGGTGGGTTCTGTTGGTGGTTGTTTTGTCCATCGGTGAGATGCTGTGTTAGGTGTCATCAGCATAGGAGACGACGGTGATCAGTCCACCAGCAGTGAGTGATCAGATTGCATCCCTCCTATTGTTTGGTAACACATCTTCCCCAGACTCTGTAATCACATTTCCAGGCACTGTACATTACATTGACTCCTGTGGAACTCTTCTGATATTGCTGAGGGGGCAGATGTGTCTGTTGAAGGTCAAGAACTATTTGGTGCACTACTACAGTCTATGTCAGCATTGAGGTACCTCTGATCACTTGTGCTCATTACATAGAAAGTTGCATTATTTTAATGGCAACCATCAGTAGGCAAGTCAAAAGAGTGACATGTTTCTCAATGGGTCCTTAGATGGCCAATGTGTTTAAACAGCACTGCAAATAGCTCATATTAACCTTCTTATGGTTTATTATTTCACAGCACCTAAAGAATGAGAAACAGTCAAACAAATATGATGGCTGGCCGGAGGTTTTGGAAATGGAGGGCTGCATCCCAAGGAAGATGGGTTAATCGTTTGTTTAAGGCCAGCGATCAAAAGATTTTTGTGCATTGCGTTACTAAAGGAGGTGCGATGATTACTGAAGAAGATGCAGTGTGCCTTTTGAATACTCCTTTTAACACGGACTACTATAGCTCTTTCAAATGCAAAGATGATTTACACATAAGACATCCTGGTTTAAGGCGAAGCTGCAGGCAATTGGTGGTGTGAATATATTTTTTTATTTATTAAAAGAAACATCCCTTAGGTAAATACAAAGTTGTATGTGTCTATTTGTTGGTATATTGTTGAATCAGCTGTTAGCATTTATAAAAGTTCAGATGTTTATTGCAAACAGTAACTATCAGGTGCAATATTTTAATGTTCAATTTAGGCAGGTTAAACCTGCGGAACTTTTACAGTTGGAAACTTCCACAGCAAACACTGGGACATGCAGATTTTATTTCGGTAACTGCCAAATTCAATGTTAACCCCCATTGTAGTTCAAACCCTGAGCCTGATTCACAAAGGTAAACTTACACTTTTGTGTGAGTTTATTCATTATCAGTATTTGCAAACTATGATTTAATAGTAACTTTACAACTGTGGATACTCCTTAGTTGGGCCAGAGTACTCAGCACATAGAAAGATAGGTCTGTCTGTTTCACTTTGGAGAAAATTGTCTTCTCACATCAGTGGAAATTACACTATGGGACAGGTTAATTAAAACAAATTGCACAATACAGCACAGCAACTTAGTGAAATACATTGTGCACAGGGAAAAACACAGTGCAGCGCCATATCTACTAAGGTCTTTCATGGCTGTTGTCATACTTTGTGGTGGTGCTCTAACATGTGCCCAGCATCAATAGGGCAAAGGTGTGTGTGTGATGTCAAGCCTAGGATTTGGTACTAGAAAGGTAACATTCCAGTATAAAATACTATGTTTAGGCTAACTTTAAAACTTTTCACTCAATTGATGTGCGATGTGCAGCACACATGCAAAGTAGGAAATGTTTGGAGAAATTAATAGAGGATGCGTTATTTTAGGGTGTAAGGCCCTGTCTAGCATTATTAGAACATTGAGCTTTGTGTCAAAAGCAATGGATGATAGCATGGGAATGCACATGTATAACCTTTGACATGCTTCTTCAATGCAAATTACAGCAAAGCCTATTTGTGTTACTTTAAGGATACTTTCCCGCGCAAATGAAGTTTTGGGCTAGAAAGTAAATACTATATCAGCACTGCATTGATTTATGTCACGTTTTGTGACTTTGCACTGGAGCAACATGTTGATAAATCTGTCCCTGCATGTAGCTAAGACATTGGCTGTGCATCATGGTTGACTTGCACCATACACATTGCCTTCCCTGCAATATTTCTGTATGGTAACAAGGGTTGCTTTACCCATGCACAGTGTGCCCATTGCCAAACTATATTTTATCACTGAACTTTAATCATGTCATTTGTAGACAATGATTGCTTAGACATAAGAGCTGGTGTCAGAAATAGGGTTTCTGGTTGGCAGAGGTATGCACCCTGTCGAAGCAGGAATCACAATCCTAGTCATGGTAAGCTAGATACACAGTAAAAGATAACCTGTACTCAACCTTTGGTAGCTTGCCACAGAGCAATCAGGCTTTTCCAATGAGGCAATGTGTAAAGAATTTGTCACACGCACACACACACACACACTTGGAAAAATACATATATTTATATGAGTAAAGCAAGATCAAGGTCACGCTGGAACGTGGACTGCAGGCCTCTACAGGACTCGCAAAGGTCCCGCTGAAAAAGTACCTTCTGTAGAGCTAGCCTCAACATTGAAGACTCAATGCCTGGTTCCAATCTGCGCAGGCGATGAAGGCTTCGTCGACCAAACCCTTTACAATGCAGGCAATCTGTCATCATCGAGCCGCATATTCTGTCAAAGCTATGTCATAAATCAGCTCCTGCATTGGCGTAGAAGGCAATGTGTCAGTTCTGATTGGTGCTAAGTTGTCACTACATTGATTTGAATGGTTTTGTACAGCAACCTTTTAAGAGACCTGGACCGGATTGGCATCACTTGGCATGGCAGGACTCACAGATGGGGTCCCGGTGCTATTGCATGGTTGAAGGAAGTGTTTGGTGCCCTGAGACTTCAGGGACCAAGCTAGAAATCCATTGGAGTCACTCTGGATTCAACTGAGATGGGTCCAGTCCTTGTCCTCAGCAGGGCAGAGATCAGCAGGCAGCAGGGCAGCACAGCAAAGCAGAAAATCAGTTCTTCCAGAGCAGCAGTCAAGCAGAGTAGCAATCTTTGTAGAACAGCTGTCTTTACTCCTGACAGAATTCTTCACTGGTCCAGTTGTGTACTGTCTTGGTAAGGTCAGAGGCCTAATACTTATACCCAGTTGTGCCTTTTAAATGGGTTGATTTCACAGAAGGATCATTAAAGTGCGCTCAGGTCCTTTCTTCCCAGCCCTAGTCCCAGAGGGTAATCAACCCTTTGCGTGGGAGACACTGCATATTTAGGTGTAACTGTCAGCTGTCCCTCTCTCTTCCTGACCAGGCAGAGCTGTCAGAATGCAAATTAATGCAGATGAGTTCTCTGTCATGCCCATCCTACCTGTGTTTGTGGCTGTCTAAAGGGAATGCACAACGTGCAGCTGTCACCCACCCCAGATGAGTATTGGAGGCAGGCTGCAAGGCACACAGAGCAGTAAGAGCAGAGAAATGTCCACTTGCTAAAAGTGGCAATAGTAATGTTACATTTTACTTTACCAGTAAAGAGGATTTATCATTACAATTTCACAGATTTTGAAACATGATGCAGCTACTCCTTTTAATCATGAGAGGAGTAGGCCTTATAGTTAAAAAATAATAATTTGGCTGTTTGTCACTACCAGAACATATAAACCTTAAACATGTCCTACCTTTTAATAAATCAGCACCCTGCCCTTAGGGCTACCTAAGGCCTACCTTAGGGGTGACTTATGTGTTACAAAAGGGGAGTTTAAGGCTTGGCAAGGAGTTTGAAATGCAGAGGCAAAGTGTCAGTAAACTGCCCTCACAGGCCATGCAATGGCAGGCCTTAGACAGGTTTGAAAGGCTACTTGTTTTATTAGGGCAATCAGTGCTGCAAGGCCACTAGTCTTAACGTGGACAGTGGTCCTTGTAACAAGTAATGCAAGTTAAATAAATATAGAATGCAATCAAATCTATATTTCAACTATCCAGCCGGATAGAGAAATATATGCACTTTAGGACTGGGTAGCAGTGGTAAAGTGCTCAGAGTCCTAAGGCCAACAAAAAGATACAGCAACAAAGGAGAAAAGCAGCCAAAACATTTGGGGGGTAAACCCCCCTAAGGATGACAGGATTAACACATGTCCCCACAGCTGAAAGTGGGGAGATCTACCCAACCTCTAAGGGGTTCTCCTCACTAAGGCAGAAGAACCTGAATAGGCCATCAGCACTGGCTTGATCTACCCCTGGTCTGTGTTCCACCCTGAAGTCCATTCTCTGTAGGGAAATGGACCACCTCAACAGTTTTGGATTTCTACCCTTCATTTGAATTAGCCACCTGGGGGGGCCTGTGGTCAGTCTGAATACGGAAGTGACTGCCAAACAGGTATTTCTCCTGTACCAAAACCACGGCAAAATCTTCTCTTTCCATAGTACTCCACCACTTTTCCATGGGGAGTAATCTCCTGGAGATGAAGGATACAGGTTGGTCTAGGCCCTCTTCATTTAGCTGTGATAAAACTGGCCCTATGCCATGTTGTGAGGCATCTGTTTGAACAATAAACTCCTTGGAGAAGTCAGGGGCCCTGAGCCCTGGGACTGTGCACATGGCCTGCTCCAGAGAGTCAAATGCTTTTTGTCATGCCACCGCCAAAAACACATTTCTGGACTGCTTCTTAGAAGTCAGATGTGTAAAGGGGGCAGCAATGGTGCCATATCCCTTGACAAACATCCTGTAGTACCCAGTGAGGCCCAAGAATGCTCTGACCTCAGTCTGGATTCTGGGAGGCTTCTAGGCCATGATAGTCTCTTCCAGATCTTCCAGAGCAGCAGTCAAGAGGAGTGGCAATCCTTGCAGCACAGCAGTCTTTGCTCCTGGCAGAGGTTTTCCAAGGTCCAGTTGTGTACAGTCTTGGTAGGGTCAGAGGCCCAGTACTTATACCCAGTTGTGCCTTTGAAGTGGGTGTGACTTTAAAGAAGGGTCTTTGAAGTGCACTCAGGTCCTTTCTTCCTCGCCCTTACTCCAGACTATCAGTAGGGAGTAAGCAGCCCTTTGTATGGGAAACAGGATGAGTGGGCAGTAAACTTCACTCTGATGGTGGAGTTCACAGAGTTTTTGTCACTCTGCACTCCGCTTGGAGGGCTGAGTTTGGCAAAAACTCAGCCTACATCACATAGTGGAGTTTACTGGCACCCATTATTAATTATTTATGTCGCCTCAGAGTCTTTTTGTCAACAGCGTGATTTAGAAAAGCAATAAAACACCAGCCCCAAATACAAACACTGCATACCACCATCACAGGGAGCCAAACAGCTCAGGTCACCCCCAGGCCCCAGATGCTTCGACGGTCACCTGCGCCACCCGTCTACAAGCAGCCACATTCTTGGCCAGGCAGGGTGGGGCCTTGCTGGTGACGCCTTGCAGACAGCAAACCTGAGAGAGGCACAGAGGGTGGAGGATGTGAGGCCGAGGCCCAGCCAGGCGGTTCCACATTGCCTCTCTGAGCACCATTCAGCCCCAGCATCATAGCTAACCCCCAGTGGGGCTGGGTAAAGTGGGCGCACTTCTACAGGCAGCAGCTCCTCCAGCACCATGCCACAACTTGGCTCGCAGAGAGCCAGAGACACCAGGTATACAGCTACCAGATTCCCCGGCTTGGGCAGCTGCAGGCATGACGAGCGGTGGGCAGGCCAAGAGCACTGTGCGGGTGGCTCTGATCCTGAGGTGAGTGAGGGCTGTGTGAGGTGGACAACCCTGCTATAGTTACTGCGCCTTGATTTTCTCCAAATAATCTTCACATAATGTAAATGGTAGATGGGTGTGGCATTTCAGCTGCTTCTGCACCTGTAGAGGCTTTCTTTGTGACTAAGGTTTCGATTTCGTAACCGTCAGCTGCACTGCAGCAGCCTGTTCTTATTGTTGAACACTAAGCTCCACCACCCCTTTGCCTTCTGATGGAGAACATTAAGTGTGAAGTCTGGCAGGCGACGAGTACACATCGCATGCTATTAAAAAGCAGCCACAGCCAATGTAATGCCAAGGAGTGGACGAGTGGAGCGACTTTACCCGCTCACGTAACTATGCGGAATTCCACTGAGTTTTTATTCCGCTCTGCAGAATTCCATGGAGTGCAACTCTGCTACCTCCGCCCACCCCTAGAAACAGGGCACTGCCTATTCAGCTGTAAGTGTCAACTGCCACTCTCTCTTACTGCCCAGGAAAAGCTATCAGAATGCAGATGAATGCAGATGAGTACTGTGTCACATCCATCCATCCAGTGTTTGTGCAGTCTAGAGGCAATGAACAAAATGTAGCTGTCACCGACACAGACGTGAATTGGAGACAGGTTGCAAGGCACGCAGAGCAGTGAGGGCAGAGAAATGTACACTGTCTAAAAGTGGCAATAATAATTTAAAATGTAATTTTACCAGTAAGGAGGTTTTATCATTACCATTTCACAGATATCAAACATTAAGCAGCTACTTCTTTCTAATCAGGAACTACATCTTAAAAAGAATTCCCAATGGTAGCTTATGAGAGGAGTAGGCCTCACAACAATGAAAAATTAATCTAGCTATTCGTCACTACCAGGACACGTAAAACTTAATAGTACATGTCCTAACTCTGACTTACAAGGCACCCTGCCCATAGAGCTATCTGGAGCCTACCTTAGGGATGTGTAATAAAAGGGGAGTTTAAGGCTTGGCAAGGAGTTTTAAATGCCAACTTGAAGTGGCAGTAAACTACTCACACAGGCCCTGTAAAGGCAGGCCTGAGACTGGATTGAAAGCCTACTTGTGTGGGTGGCCCAATCAGTGCTGCAAACCCACTAGTAGCATTTAGGTTACAGGCCCTGGGTATATGGTATGCCACTTTACAAGGGACTTATAAGTAAACTAAATATGCCAACTGGGTATACACCAATGTACCCATGTTTACGGGGGAAGCACATGCACTTTAGCACTGGTTAGCAATGGCGAAGTGCTGAGAGTCCTAAGGACAACAAAAAGATATAGCAAAAAAGAGGAGGTAAGCAGCCAAAAGGTTTTGGGGAAGACCACCTTAAGTCAGATTAAACCCTTGATGAGTTATAATGAATCATCTAACCACTTTTACCTAGCCAACATGTTTCAACCTTCACTTATGCCCTTACCAGTCATCGGCCTTCATCCGGGCATCACTAGTTCAGTGACCCTGCATATATAACATCCATTTCATACATCACACTAAGGCATGCAAATATGTTTATTTAACCTGCTTTGTTTGACTTGGAACCTGCAAACACATAATTAAGTTTTCAATAAATCGCTTTTTATTAAAAGCAAAAGCAGCCTGAGTACAGTGAACATGGCAAACCAGACTAAAAAAAACAATAGATCCAAGTACACAGTGCTACTTCTAACACTACAGCTACAGCACAACAAGCTTGAGCTCATACAGGTGTTCACGTTCATTAATTGATCTCACTTACCCTGACTGGCCAAAAAGGAAATTTCATAAGGTGCCCAACGGGTTAGTCTGAATGGTCCATGTGTGGGCCATTTTTGGCCTTTTGTAGGCCTGTTTTAACTTTTTATATTGTTTACAACGTATTCCTTGCCATATAAATCATGTGTCAACAGCTAATAATTACCCTAGTCTACCACTGGCAAATGTTAATTAGTTATTCAAATTTTTTTCTTTGAATTGTTTTGTTTTTCCTCTTTCGAGTAACTTAAGTTCTTGTTTCTGGTGGAAAAATAAATTAAATGAATTAGTTCCACTGTCTTTCCTCTTTCAATTTTGTGGATTATCCCTATAAGGAAAGGCAAGACAATGGATTGGGTGTGGGAGCAAAACGGCATCCCAATATTTCAGAACACCCCAACATTTATAAACATGAGATTTTACCTCATGTGGTTCTCCCTCAAGAAACAAAGTTGGAGAAAGCAAACCCACCCAACATCAGTTTCACAGAGAGTCAAAACAAAGCAACTGAGACCACTCAATAACTGAGTTCTAGGTAAGGAAAAAGCTGCAACGTTTTATTACAAACATTTCAAAATCAAGCAGTACAGAACAAATGCTATGAAGGCTCAAAGTGCAAAATAAGTACAAAGTAGTTAAAAAACTAAAATCTCTTAAAGTCCCAAATGAGCAGCAAAATAAAGAAATGATTAGACAGCATACCAAATAGGGAAAAAGAAAAATCTTCTTAAATCACAAAATAATCAGACAAAGTCTCTAGTGGAATGGGAAAGTCCCCTGGCTCACCCTCAAAATCAAGGGCTTGTTATACAGAATTCTTGCATAGTAAATTAGTTAATAGCACTGATTTAGTATGGCAAGGTCCCATGTAACAGTTCTTTGGCAAATCAGAGTAATTCATATCAGCAGTAGTATCTGTTAACACTATCCCCTTTTCTAAGAAAACATTGTGCTTTCCCGGTCACCGTCATCCGGAAATAAATATGCAGCATTTATTAAAGGCAATTCATGAACGTGCAAGATCAGGCTAAACTATGGAAACACAGCAGAAGAAACCATGAATGTTGCAATGTACTTAGTACACTTAGGGCCTTATGTAGGTAGCCTAACATTTACCACTTCATAAATACCGAATTTTACCGATTCGGTATTTATGAAGTGGTAAATGCTATGTAGGTAATCCATCGGTAATATTTACCGATTCGGAATGGGTCGGTAATTTAGAATCGGTATTTACCGATTCGGTAATGGTAACTGGCTTCCCATTGATTCCTATGGGCCAGGAGGCCCATAGGAATCAATGGGAAGCCAGTTACCATTACCGAATCGGTAAATACCGATTCGGTAATGGGGGGAGCACAATCAAGGGTGGCAGGGTGTCACAGTGACACCCTGTTGCACCCCTGATTCCTGCATGTGTGCACATGTGGCAGACATACATGCCCTAAGGGCATGTATGTCTGCCACATTGCACACTTCAAAGTGCAAAAAAATGCTTTTTTCCAGCTATTCGTCATTTACCACCAACTTTTAGTTGGTGGTAAATAACGAATCCCCACAACAACCACACACTCCCCCTACATATCATTTCAGGATTCGGTATTTACCGAATCGGTAAAATTACCGATTCGGTAATTTTACCGATTCGGTAAATTACCGAATCCTGAAATGTGCCCCCTACATACCAAAAGCCTGAATACCGGTCGGTAACGGGATAATTACCGAAAATCGGCCGTTACCAACCGGTATTGGGCTTCCTACATATGGCCCTAAAAGTTTTATTAATACTACTTAGTGTTTATGGCTGTTACGAAAATATTAAATAAGTTGTCTTTGCTGTTGCTGAACCTCTGGGTAGAGAAAATGCATAGGGTAACCGGATGATAGGGAGTGAATACAGGAGTACGAAACAGAGACAGAACCAGCATCCATTATATCCAATGTGGAGTTTTCGGGGAACAACCTTTACAACGCAACTTTTACAACGCACTACCATTACAACGCATTTTTTACAACGCATAATCCATTACAACGCATGATATTACAACGCATGACACTACAACGCATTTTTAAAAACTACCATTACAACGCATTCCATTACAACGCATACTACCATTACAACGCATACCATTACAACGCATAATATTACACTATACTATCCAACACTTACCCTACTGATGCACCCCCTGGAGTTAGAATAGTAATTTTTACCCCTATACTATCCAACACTTACCCTACTGATGCACCCCCTGGAGTTAGAATAGTAATTTTTACCCCTATACTATCCAACACTTACCCTACTGATGCACCCCCTGGAGTTAGAATAGTAATTTTTACCCCTATACTATCCAACACTTACCCTACTGATGCACCCCCTGGAGTTAGAATAGTAATTTTTACCCCTATACTATCCAACACTTACCCTACTGATGCACCCCCTGGAGTTAGAATAGTAATTTTTACCCCTATACTATCCAACACTTACCCTACTGATGCACCCCCTGGAGTTAGAATAGTAATTTTTACCCCTATACTATCCAACACTTTCCCTACTGATGCACCCCCTGGAGTTAGAATAGTAATTTTTACCCCTATACTATCCAACACTTACCCTACTGATGCACCCCCTGGAGTTAGAATAGTAATTTTTACCCCTATACTATCCAACACTTTCCCTACTGTTGCACCCCCTGGAGTTAGAATAGTAATTTTTACCCCTACACTATCCAACACTTACCCTACTGTTGCACCCCCTGGAGTTAGAATAGTAATTTTTACCCCTACACTATCCAACACTTACCCTACTGTTGCACCCCCTGGAGTTAGAATAGTAATTTTTACCCCTATACTATCTAATACTTACCTTAAATGTAATTTAATATTATGCGTTGTAATGGTATGCGTTGTAAAGGTAGTATGCGTTGTAATGGTAGTGCGTTGTAAAGGTATTTTTTAAAAATGCGTTGTAGTGTCATGCGTTGTAATGTCATGCGTTGTAATGGATTATGCGTTGTAAAAAATGCGTTGTAAGTGCATGCGTTGTAATAGTGTGCGTTGTAACGTCATACATCCGGAGTTTTCACCAAAATGTGGCATAAATAAATGACATTATTAGACACAATTCTGTAGATTATATTATATTATTTGCTGCTTAAAATCATGAACTTTAAAAATAATTCTAGCAGGTGCTAGTGGTTAAGAAAGGGATGGAGACTGAAAATTTTAAAATAAATAAAAAAAATGAAAGAGGAACAAAACAATGTGCAGGTACGTTAAAAAGGAAAGAAGGAAGAGGGCATGGGTGGGGAAAAGATAAACAGCGGTGGAGGTAGTAAGGAGGAGTGGGCAGAAAGCAATGGGGATAAAAGGCATGCCCTTGGTGTCCATAACACATCCAGTATTATGATCATATTCTTTCTGAATTGTCAGAATCTAATCATATGATCTAAATATGCCAACTATTGATACATTGAGTACCACTATTTATCTGCTCCTGCTCTGGGCCAGCCATATGCCAACTATTTAATTTTTTTTTGGGAGGTTAGTTCAGCTGTCGGTCTCCATATGCTGTTGCTTTCTCATTCTTTGGAGTGCTGTCTGTTGAAGAGGCATTTTGTTTGTAGTGCTCAGTAGACAAATTATCACATAGTAAAAACTCTCCCCCAAGCAACTGTGCTTCAGGTGCCATTAGTACTGCTGCAATCCTAATAAAATAATCTTTCCATGCTCCTGATGCCCCAAAAACAAGTTTGTTAATTGTAGTGGTCATTGCACAACTAAATTGTAAGTGATATTACATAAGATACCCCATGGGTACTGCCACAGGGCACGATATTTCCTAGTGTTGCTTCTAGCAAAACCAACTCACGTGACCCATCTTGGCTTTTCAAAATCCACCCTAGAATCTTCTCCAATCTGCCTTGTCTGCCTATCTAGCTTGTATTCAGATGGCGAAATGCATTCCAATGGCAAGCCATCCTCCATTCCCACCATCACAGGCATGTTGATGTCCCTCATATGTATCAGGAATCATGATACTATGATGAATGAATACAACATTTATCAACACCTCAAGACCTTGTCTTCTATGTGTCTCTTGATCTGGAAACCTTTGGCAGAGGGCTTTCTGGATAGACACTATGTATGATGAAACTATGTCAGTTGAAATAAATCAATTGTCAGAATGCAGAAAAAGCAATTTGTCATAAAGTAGGAAGGCTGTGAAAAGAAGATGCAAAGTCATTTAAGCTTCAGTTGCCTGCCAGTTTCCAAAAATAAGAAAAAAACTGAGACTAGCATTGTTTCAATAGAAAGAACATAACAAATCCTAGTGTCCTGCCATGCCATGATGGGCGTTAATTGTGAATGTGACTTCCACAAAATATCTTAAGTACAAGTTCCAAAGCCAACTAATCTTGAATATAATTTCACAAGTAAATACAAAGGATTCAGCTCACAGGTGTTTTGCTCTGCCTATCCTCATGAGGTTTCTCATAGCATTTGTATAATGTGACAACTCTAACATCGATAAGGTGTCATTTGTGTGTGTGCAGAGCTGGTGGATTTGGAATTTCTATTGGTTCACATTAAACATCAGTCACCAAGGGCTAGATATACATACATTTTGGTTAGTGTTTATAAAATAGTGATTGCACCCAATTTACATTTGTGATTTAGGGATTTCCTAATAGGGAATCTCTCAAATGCATTTAGTTATTAGAAAATTGCAAGTAGAAAAAGTTTTGTTTTGATAGAAGAATGATGAGGAAGCTGATAAATACATCCCCTTAATAGTGTTTAGTAACACCCAGGGAAAGATGGTGTTTGTCAAGACACTGGATTTTTGCACTGCAAAGAAGGTGAACTATGTCAAGAAAAGAAGGTGATAAAGATCTTGCTGCTAGAGAGCACCAGATGAGGTTTTTAGAGAAGAAGCCAGAGGTCCTTACTGAGGAGTGTCCCATGAGGGTATTTTTGGAATGAGTTTCTTAAGTGTGCCAGAATACCAAAAGAATGTCATCTGGACCGACATCCTGGACAAGGTTAATTCCATTGGTGTCACACATTGTGCCATCCCTGAAATAAGCAAAAGATGGTATAACTCAAGATCGCAAACCAAAGAGAATGTTGCAAGTCGCTTGCCAGAGGCATGTGGGGCAGGTGGAGGACTATCTCAGCAGGCAGCCCCAACAACCATGGAAACTCTAATTGAGGCAACAATTCATCCTGAGTGTGTTGTGGGTGTTTCCAATGTTGATTCACCATCTACAACTCAAGATAACATTATAAAATGCACATGTAATTTCCATAGATGTGAAAGTATGTTTACTTAATAACTTAATCATAGTGTTGAAAGATAGATCCATTTATATGCTTTTATAACTTTCTAATGCATTATGGAAGGTATTGTAAAAGTGAAAATAATGAATCTTATTGTTTAAGTTTAGAAACACATGTACATTGCTTGAGCTTTAAACAATTTCCCATTCAAAGTAGACAGTGGTGAGAGAAGTACCTTGAACACAAATTTAATATTCTTTAAGTAAAGAAAAAACAAATATTAAAGTACATTTGGATATTTATCACAGACGTTTCACAGAAAGAGCCTGATAGGGTGCAAATTGCCACTATAGAAAGTCCTTGTGATATTGAGGATTTCAAAGAAAGACCTGCCCCACAGACACCTCAAGTACCATCCAGAAGAAGAGCTACAGGTTTACCCCTCTCGGAGTTTGAATATGAAGCACATTAAACAACCACAGTCAGGGAAACTACCCCAACATCCTTGAAAGCCAGACAGATATTTTGCAGGGTGTTGCAGCAGCTTCTCGTAATACTGGTGCTCTTGCAAAAGATCATTGTTCGAAGACATCTCAATTCTTTGGGGGGGGCGGGGTTTAGAGGCCTCAATGTTTTCTGTGCAGAGCCTGCAAGCAAGAAATATAAAAAGTAGTTGTATATGATTCGTACAATGTCACGCTTGCTTGATGGGTAAGAAAGATTTAGAAACATTGTTGAGGATGGTCGAATTATGGGGAATTACAATTTTGCTAAACTCAGAATCTGTGGACAAACTCACAACAATGCAACAAAACCATACAACGTAAAAACGAAGACATCACCAACACATTTTGCGATTTGATATACTGAGTAGATCAATTAACCGTCTGGCACAGGCTACTCCCACATTTTCTCCTGGTGCACTGTAGATAGCCACACTGATATGGGTCACTGCTGTAGAGATGTAGCGTGTGACATCAAGCCTAAGTAGTCTCTCAGTGTCTGAAGTCTCCAACCTTAGGCACACACCCTGGCATGCATCTTGTACAGATGTTAGTGGTACTCCAGAAAAACATACTGCTGAGAAAAGTAGTGCAAGCAGAGCAAGAAGAAAACACTGATTTGATTGTTGTATTTTTCATATGCTGCTTACTTTTGGCCATCTTGTTTGGCAAAACACAAAACTATAGGACAAATTTGTGTCTGGATACATTGTAAAAAAAACATTTTGCTGCCTCACTAATAAAAGTTTTTTTGTGAGTTTAAAAGCAAATCAAACATGTATTCTTGTATTTATTTACCTTTTTTTCTTTTCACTTACCATAAAAAATAATTGTTAATAATATCTCTATGACATGCACTACCCTTAGTAGTATGAGAACCATCCTGTTGGTGTTGTATTTGTGGTATTCTTTCCTCAAGATCAGATTCTGAATCAATTTCCACATCGAGAAGCCCCTCCTCGTAGCAAGATTATGCAAAACTTCACATGTAACAATGGTTTTGCAGCATATATGCCAGGATGGTACTGGACGGCTTCACCGTTCTTGTACATACACCTTAAGCATCCTTTTAGTATTCCAAAGGTCCTTAATATAACAGAGCATGTAGTTTTGTGAGCACGGTTGTATCTCTGCTCACTCTGTACACTTGAGTTTAAATATGACGTTTCGATCCAAGGCCATAATGCATATGCACTGTCTCCTAAAAAGTAAAGGAAGCTTATATTAATGCGGGTTATTACTTTGCATGATAAAGAGGGTGTAAAATAATTAATTTTGGCTAACAATTTAGAAAACCATACCCAAAATCACCTTGAGACAGCCTTTTATATATCCCACTGTGGCCCAACATATAGGAATTATCTACAGGGTTCGCTCTAGGGCAGTGCGACCGGTGTCGCCTCATCGGTTGCTGACTCTTCCCGGGGGCGCCGTGTTTGGAAGTATTTTATGGTTTTAAAGCACCTGCTGCTGCATTGCTGGCCTCCGGCAATTTTCATACAACAATAAAAATGTCAAGATAACTCCTGTGATTAATGTGCTTCCAGGAGAGAGAAGTAGGCGCATGCAGTAAGAAACTATTTGCGAGTCCTTAATTGCGATTATTAAGGAATTGCAATTAAGGACTCTCAAAAGCCTATGCATGTAGGAATCGCTATTAAAATAGCGATTCCTGAACATTCCTTAATTGTGAGTCGCAAATTGCGAGTCGCAATTAAGGAATGCCTTCCCACTCATTCCTATGGGCCCACAGGCCCATAGGAATGAACGGGAGATTTCATGTGCAACGCGAGTACCAATAGGTTCTCGCAAATTGCGCAAGCAAATTTCAAGGGTGCAAGGGTGTCCAAAGGACACCCTGTAAAATGTCAATGTAAATCCAGTATTTGTAAAGCACGAACAGCTACCCGAAGGCATCCCGGCGCTGGGGGCCGTAGGGAAGATTAAGCAAGCTAATGCCCAGAGTCACATGGTGCTGGGCTGACCTGCCGCCGATGCTGGGGATCGAACCGTGAGCCCCAGATTCCAGCGTCATTCGCCCTGGCCGTAGCGCCACACCTCTTCCCAACTGCATGGTAGTTTACGCCCCCTAGTATTGAAATCGCTATTTTTAAGTGGTTCTTGCATTGCATTTAAGGAATCTCAAATTGCGATTCCTTTAATGCAATCGCAATTTGAGAAATCGCAATTAAATGCGAATTCTCAAATTGCGAGTGCCTTGAACCTTGATGCATCGCAAATGCCCTTTTTGCGGGCGGAAACGACCGATTTTTGCGAATCGTACCATTTGCGCTCGCAAAAATGGTTGATGTATGTGCCTGAAGGAGTTTTGTCTGATGGAAGTTTTAACTCATTTTATGGTAGAACAGAGGGCTAATATCCCTGCTGCAATGAATGTGTACCATGCAGATTACAAAGTGCATATAGTTTAAATGGATCAGTGCTTTTGTCATAGAGATCCTTTTGTTACTGACAGTGTAGATGTTAAATTCCTAACATGGAACAGTGATCTAATAACTGTCATCAAAGCACTGCATGCAGACTGCAAGGTAAAGATTACAGCATTATGTTTTTTTTCTTCTGTCTTTCATTACTCTAATGGTTCAAAAAGGGTTCATTTCGGTAAAAAACAAAATCCTTATTATTAAATGTAACCCCCAACCATGGGGGTATGTTTTAAAATCCGAGTCTGTGCTTCTCCAGACCAAGCACTCGCAAATTATACTGTCTACCAGTGTGGATGACATGTGACTCACCTTGTAGTTAAAGGGTGGTAGTGAGGGAGTCCGTGGGGGCGCCAACAAACATTGCCGCACAGGGCGCCACCAGTGTTAAAGCCGGCCCTGATTATCTTCACTGCCTGTAAACAGGGAGACAAGGTCTGTTATTTCATAGGACGCACCACACACAACCTGCATATTGAAGGAAAATAAATTAATTTACAGATAATCCTATAACATTGGGACAATGTGGCAGACAATAAAATAAGAGTTTGATATGTTTTAAGTCCTGGGGTGATGCAGGATCAAGAAACCTATGGATACAAATGTGACAACACACTTTGAGACACTCCTCCTGCTACTGGTATTATTCCCTGGTATTTTCCAGAAGCTAAAAGGTGTAGACAACACAGTACCTGCACATGGGGTGGAATAGCATTGCTTCTGTCTGTTGCGCTCTGTAGCCATGGATGTAAATCAGCTGTTAAATCCAAATGACCTGACTACTAAGCATATACTTATCAAATACCTTCTCCTCTATTTGATCAAAAAGTGTTATTCTAAAATCCTCCCCTGAAATAAAATTAGCTAAATCCGCTTTCTACGAAAGAGAAATTCTTTTAGCTGAAAATCGCCCCCGTGAAATTTTTAAAATTGCCAAATCTCTTTTTATCCCCCCCTCTTCCTCTAGCATCGACAAGGATATTCTCCAACACTATAATCTAATTGCTAAATTCTTCAACGAAAAAATCCAAGCTATTTATCAAGCGTTTCCTGTGGGCTTAGAATCACAGATAACACCCCCCGTACGCTCTGCTATTAATCAATTAGAGACTATTCCCCCTATAAATTTGACTATTCTTCAGAATATTTTTAACCAGGTTAAATCTGGGACTCCTTCAGATGTGGCCCCCCCCTACGATCTTAAACCGAGTTTTTGAAACCATTGCCCCGACTGTTCTTGAAGTAATCAATACCTCCTTAGAATCAGGCTCTGTTCCCCTTTTATGGAAACAAGCTATGGTCAGAGCCTTATTAAAGAAACCCAATCTGGATCCTGAAACACTGTCTAATTATCGTCCTATCTCACTATTGCCGGGCACTGGCAAACTGGCAGAGAAATATGTCAACTCTACGATCTCATCCTTCTTGGAAACTAACAACTGCCTCCATCCAACTCAGATGGGCTTTAGAGCCCAACAAAGTACGGAAACAGCTTTGTTAGTTGTGACGGAAAGTGTAAGAAGGATCACGGATGATGGAGGCTGTGCTGCATTGATTCTGCTCGATCTCAGCGCAGCTTTCGATACCGTGAGCCATCAACTTTTAATTCAAAGACTCAAAGGCCTTCAAATTACTGATATGGCACTAAAGTGGCTACAGTCCTATCTTGAGGACCGCTCATTTGTGGTCTTTGATGGAAATGTTGCTTCGGAACCTCTGCCTCTTGGCTGTGGGGTCCCTCAGGGTTCGTCCCTGAGCCCCACTCTTTTTAATGTGTACATGAGTCCCCTTGCCGAACTGGTAATCCCTCATGGAATTCAGATTATTACTTACGCAGACGATACCCAGTTAGTGGTATCACTTAGCCAAGAAAATAAGTCTGCTCCTAGTCTCATGCTGTGTCTGCAAGAAGTGTCAAAATGGATGGATGCTTCTTACCTAAAACTTAACGGTGACAAGACGGAGCTCCTGTTTCTTGGAAATTGTTCTCCATCCACCATAGCTCCCTTCTGGCCTAACTGTCTCGGCCCCGCTCCGATTCCAAAAACAGAAATTAAGAGTTTGGGAGTCTGGATCGACCATGATCT
Source organism: Triturus cristatus (assembly GCF_964204655.1). NCBI lineage: Eukaryota > Metazoa > Chordata > Amphibia > Caudata > Salamandridae > Triturus > Triturus cristatus. Next base: position 212,756,175 of record NC_140592.1, read on the forward strand.
GAACTTTAAGAAGCAAGCGAGTAAGGTAGCCGCTGGCTGCTTTGGATTGCTCAGAATGTTAAGGAAGATTCTTCATCTACTCCCACTCACTGTCAGAAGAACAGTGGTCCAGGCGCTTATTCTGTCGCGCCTGGACTATGCAAACGTTCTGTATCTGGGAGTTCCTCTGGCGGCCATTAATAGACTTGAAGTCATTCAGAACTGTGCAGCACGACTTCTCACCAATTCTGCTAGGTGGATGTCTGCCAAACTCTCTCTTGCATTACTTCACTGGCTGGCGGTCCCCCAAAGGATTCCTTTTAAAGCCTTGTGTATTGCTCACAAGGCTCTTTCAAGGGCCCCCCAGTTGTCAGATCTCTTATTCAGTTTTACTGTCCGGCTAGATCCTTGAGATCAGAAAATAAACACCTGGCCTTAGTACCCGTTATAAAACGAATGCGTAGTGGAGGACGATGCTTTGGCTACAATGCTGCGAAGCTTTGGAATGGCCTACCATTGACCATTCGATCTGAATCCAATTATATTCTGTTTCGTAAATGCTTAAAAACTTTTCTGTTTCCGGAATTTCTTCTACTTGCTCTGGGAGTGCTATAGCATTGGGATGCTCTGGGGTAGCCATGCGCTTTATAAATGTCCTTTCAATTCAATTCAATTCTCGTGCTCTGCATACTAGCCAAAATCATCCTCATCCTTGCCAGAGCATACACAGCTGCCACTGTGTAAGGGTTTGATGCATTTTGGGCAACTTGATATATGTTGAACCTGATTAATGCCTGTTTTGATTTGGTGGTAATTGCAGTTCCTAAACCGCATTTTGCAACTAGTCGCAATTAGGAAATGTTTCATACATATTATTTGCAATTCACTATTTGGAAATTCCTATTTGCAATTCCCTATTTGGAATTGCAAAAATAAAGATTACCAAATGAAATAAAATGTAAATAAGAACTATCAAATTGCCTTTTGTACTTTTAAAAAGGGAGTTTTGCATTCACGAACTGCCAAAATAGCAATTTGGACAATGTGCAAATACAAATATCTTTCGTACATCTGGTCTAATGTCTCTGTGCATGTATCAATGTTTTGTCTGTAAATGCGCAGTCACATGGAGCCTGATAGCTCAACAGGGCCAAGCACTTGTTTTGTATTAACAGCATTTTCAAAACCATCCAATAAAATTAGAAAGTGCGTTTGAAAATCGAGCATGTTGATGACATAGGTAATTTAAACCAGTGTCACCATATGTTTTGCTTTTGAAAATAGACCTATTTTGATAGGAGAATGTATGGGATTTATCAGACGAAGCATCTGGTGTATATTCAGGCCAAAATGTTCAGGAACAAAATTACTTATTTTTGCCCTTCTGCAGATTTGGAGTGATACAGTGTTGCATCATTGCTGATTCACCATTTCTGCATCCCATTACTGAAACAATAGGACTGTTTTTTTATACCAAGCAAAAATACATGCATCAAAATGGGTGGGAACGTATACCAGGGATCCTTGTTTTATGGTATATATATTTTTTAACATTGCCAATTGTATTCATTCATATTTATGTTTTTGGCCAGCTTATTGGTATTTATCCATACTTATTTTGTGTTTTGAACAAATGAAGCCATAACTCATATATTTCTAAATGTATATAATCTATATGATAAATGTCCATTCACACTTTGATGCCTGTCAGGGTCTACCACAATTTCCTGCCAACTATAATAAAAGATATACCCACAGGAACTTATTAGCATAATAGTAGAAACATATGAAGAGATGTGCAATGATTTAAGGAAATCTGATTCAATTGTTAACATCCCTGTCATTTGAATCTGGATAGCTATTGGCCTGAAGTTCATTCATCAATCACAGGATGGAGAGTCACTCAAAAGAATCCACATTTTCTCTATGTTACCTCATTTGAAAATAAATGCAGACAGGAAATATGCAGTTTTCTGTCTGTATTTTTCTGTATAAAATCTGTAAAAATGTGATGCAAAGCAGTACAGCAACCAAAGTGGTGCTGCCTTGCGTCAAAGAGATAGAGAATAAAATCTTCCTTTGATGCAGCATGGTAATGCACACACCCTTGTGCCGTAGTGAAAAGATTCCCTAAAGCATAGATTTTGAACTGGGAAGTGACCCTTTCAGTAATAAAAATATAATTTAAGATTTTTTCCTCTTCATATATGTGGTGTGCAATGCAGCAGACATGCAAAGTTGGAATAGTAAGGAGAAATAAAAATATTTCTCCTTATTACACCTGCCATGAGGGGATGTAAGGTTTTGGTGCAAATCCATGTCTACGAATATTATTCGTAGATAGGGATTTTAGTGTAAACTCGTGTGGTTCCATGTGAACATCAATTTAGTGCCCATTTAACGCCCCTTGAAGCAAAGTAGTGCAAAGTAGCTCATAGTGCAACATTCTGTTACTTTAGGATACTTTCAAATGCAAATCCTGGTTTGTGTCGGATAATAAATCACACCCCAACATTTTGCGCCGGGTTTGTGTCACAAAAGTGGAACAAACTTGGTGGAAAGCGATAGAAAAGCTGTGCTTAATTCAGGAGGTAATATCAAGCAGAAAAGATACTACCACTGCACTGTTTTACTTTCAGGTTTTCCTGCACTCTAAATAAGCATAATTGTGGAACTTATGAATTTGGAGAGATAGAATGCAATTGTTAAATGAATTATCAGGGCGTTTTCAGCCTGGCAAAAGTCAAAACCTTTTCATTGCACTATATTGGACTTGGCCCTTTTTGCAGGGTCATCCCAGAACATTTTGCCTTCCTCCTGTCATTTTTCGGACCTGTCTTTGGGCACTTTATCACTGTTGTTCGGTGCTAAAGTGCATGTGCGCTCGATGGTAAACTTGGTAAGATTGGTCTACACCTGTTTGGCATATTTAATTTACCTGTCAGTCCCTTGTACCCTTGTACCTGTCGTATCTCCTATTCCCAGGGCCAGTAAATTAAATGCTACTGGGGGGCTTGCAGCGCTGCTTGTGCCACCCACCAAAGTAGCCTTTCAAACCTGTCTCAGGCCCCTGCCACTGCAGGGCCTGCGCGTGCAGTTTACTGCCACTGTAACGTGGCACATAAAGTAGTTGCCACATCTGTGACTTCCCTTTTACTACATATCAGTCACCCCTAAGGTAGGCCTTTGCTAGCCCTATGGGCTGGGTGCAGTGTAGGTAAAAGTTAGGACATGTGCCTTAACTGTGGGGCATGTCCTGGTAGTGACAAACAGCCTATTTGGTTTCTCACTGCTGCGAGGCTGCCCTCTCATAGGAAATGCATTGGGGATTCCCAGATATGTGCTTCAGTGGTAATTCCTGATATAAGACGGGTGGCATGATCAAGTTTGGTATGTTTGGAATAGTGGTGATAAATGCTGCATATTGGTGGTCGCGGATTTATTATTACTATTTTAGAAATTCCACTTTTAGATGTAGGTATTTATGTGTGCTATGTTTCTTTGGTCCTCTGCTAGGATGTTTATTGACTGTCTGGCTTTGGAGTGACAGGGGCTGGGGAGGTGCAGTGGTTCCAGAGAGTGTGGATGAGTCAGCACTAGGTTTGAATGGGCCTGGTCTTCATTTGGAGTGGTGGGAGGAGAAGCACTTGCACCTGAATAGGGCTGTGCCTGAATTCCAAAATGATGGCCCCTCCCCCCTGTGGTGCGTCTGGGGCCAGGGCATACACTTACCATGGGGAGTGTAGTGCACTGTAAAGATATTTTTAAGTGCCCTTCAGAACTGTTTAGGACTGGGCTCAAAGCCCTGTGCCTGTAGACTCTATGGTCTATAAATATTGGGGCTGTGACCCCATGTCTTTTGAGCTTGCTTGGACTTGGGACCAAATGCAGATGGTCCTGTATGCTGCCACTGAGGACTGCTGGGCTACCAGTGTGCCACCATCTGGACTTGAGTTATGGGGTAGGGGGTGCACTCCTCTTTTTTTCAAGCTGATGAAAGAATCAACCGGTGCTACAGCAAGCAAGAGCTGTCAGCAGTTGCTCATAAAATACCAAATAAATCACAAGTATGGGAGCTTGTGTTTGCTGCGCACTGTTCAAAGGTCTATAACCAACAGTCTTTAGACGTGTATACACTTTTTACCAATAATTTGCTTGTAAAGAAACATTTCAAACCATAGTTGCATGGTATTTACATGCATTTATATTAAATGACATAGAATTCAATATTTTGTTGAGAATTACAATGTTCAAGTACTACAACAGAAATCATCAATGCAATTACAAATTTGCAAAATAATACATTCAAGGGTGCCCATGCCCTATGCATTTCGGAACATACAAGTTCCTTCCTCAGGGGCAATGTCTGAAATGACAAAATAATTTAAATAATTACATGTATGTCCGAATGGAGGCTCAAAAAACATGTAAAGAACACAGTTTGTAGAGGTGTATGTTAACTCAAATTGTTGTCAAAGCGTTTTGAAAAGACCGTACCTTTAGTAGCCAGATCCAACGCTGGACCTTTTAGAGCTACTGGACAAGATTTTACAATATGCAGTAGACATGAAATGGATTGATGGTCCCACTAGACAATATTTGACAACAGTTAACCCTCGAAGACCTTGTTTATACATGATACCGAAGATACACAAAAATCTTGAAGACCCACCAGGAGTGGGCTCTACTGGAATTAGATGATATTAACACAGACAAGGTTTTTCTGCTACAACTTTTACATTACTGCTTACACCACAGTTACTTCAAATGGAATGAAACATATTATGCACAACTCTCAGGTACATCAATGGGTTTTTCTGGGGCACCAGCATTTGCCAATATCTTCATGGCTTCTTTCAAACATCAGCATATCATGAGTAACCCACACTGGTGGTCTAAAATTGGATTATACAGTGTGCAGAAAACACAAGCTCCCATACTTGTGATTTATTTGGTACCATCTGGACTTTGCCATATTTGCTGACCTGGGCCTGCTTCCTATCTGGGCCCATAGTGATCTCCCAGGGGGCTGTGGCCTGCCCAGAGGGATTTAAAAGCAGTGCATGGTGAGCGCTGTGCCTACCGACAGCAACACGTGACAGGGGTTGAATTTGCTGTCAGAGCCCGAGACGTGGACTCACTCTCTAAAAGTGTGGCAGGCGCAGAGGAGGGCAATTGCACTGAAGAGGAATCAGGCCCGAGCAGAAAGTTCCGGAGACTTCACTCCGTATTCTGTGGCTGTCAGAAGCCACCGGAAGTCAGGCAGAGGATGCCTGACTGTGGACGGGGCTCCTGTGAGGAAGAAGAGAGCCCCGCCTGTTGCCTGAACCTGGTGGTAGGCGGGGTAAGGCAGGAAGGCGCTCCTGTCCGCAACGGAGAAAGCACACAAGCAGCAAAGAATCCTGGCCTGGGAGTTCTTGCTGATGTTAGAAGAGGGCGGGGCCTTGCCACGCCCCCAGAAGCCCACGAGGACGCCGGGTCATTGCCGCCTGAGGCATCCTGCGGGCTGGGTGCTGAGACCCAAGCCCGAGAGGGGAAGTTAGCTACGTGGCTGCCAGGGGTGACCTGCAAAGACAAGAAGGACTAGTACCTTGTTCGGCAGCCAATGGCTGCAAACTTAACGACTCTGTCCCTCTGTGATTGGTGAGTGCGACTGAGCTTGCTGTGTATTGCAGGTGGGGCTGCTCGCCTGCGAGCAACCACCTTTATTGAGAAGAGAGGTCCTCTGCCAACGTGGGTCGAGGGGGCGCCTCTCTTTGGGGCACTGTTGTTACGGAGGCTCCAGCTCCTCGGTTTGAAATAGGAGCATTGCGGTCCCGATCGGGAGCGGTATTTGCTGCATTCCTGGTGTTAGCTGGGCAAATGGCAGAGTAGCCTGAGAGGCACAGAGCACCACATACCGCATAAGAAGATGGCAGAGGCTGCTGCTTGTGGTTGCCTGACTTGATTTTGTGTTCCCCACGCTAAGGGGGGATAAATGATCTGCATGTGACTAAAGTAGGCATGAGGTGCTCACAATATGTGTATGGTGGCAAGTGTGTACTAAGAAGCACTGATGATTATATGTATGCACACCGTGTTGCGCTGAGTGCAATATTACCAGTAGCTACTGGTCCACAACTGTAATGGTCATGACAGTGGTCCGATTGGCCTTGTGATATATGTAGTGTTATGACAATTGCCCGATGGGCAAGGTGATTTATGTAATACCTGTGAAGTCATGACAAGTGCCTGGTTGCACTGTGTATATATGTGATAATGTTCTAATGTGTTTTATGGACAATACAAAGGCTATTTTTAAATAACCTTGTGTGGAGTTTCTTTTGTGGTGTGCCTAGTGTGTCGCTGCTGTGTGAGTGTGCAGTGCAAACGCTTTACACATTGCCTCTGAGATAAGCCTGAATGCTCTGCCAAGCTACCAAAGGGGTGGGCTGGGGTCATTTTCAGCGAGTAACTCCCTTACCCTGACTAGATTGGTGGTTTCTGTTCGGCTTAGGTGCATGCCCTAGCCAACCAGAAATCCCATTTCTAATATTGGTGGCAGCGGTGGGATAGGACTTGCGTTTGCACAGGACCATAGTGATGCATGGTTGCACTGCAAACTCTACATTTAGACAAATCACGTGTTTTGGGATTTCTCCTGAATTTTCTCCTGAATTTTTTTGTTTCTCCTCATATTCATCATTTTTCTTGTTGTGTAGTCCTGCTTCAGCTCTAACGCCTAGGAGTCTTATGTTGCACTTGTGTGTGTTTATGTGCCTTGCCTGCCTAGCGCAGGAGAGGATGGTGGATGCAGAGAGGGCCTGCGCTGAAGAAAAGCTAGCTCTTGAGGATAGGTTGTCCTCTGAGTGGAGCTTCAGTGGTCTGGATTCACCAGTAAGGGTGGAGTCCAGTGTTGGCAGCAATGTACAGTCCAGTGTAGGAAGTTCCACTCCCAGATCCCAGAGCATGGTACCTAGTTCTCAGGCAGAGGGTGTCACGAGTGAAGGGTATAGGTTGAGGTTCAGGGGCAGTAGGAAACTGTCTCACAAGTCTTGGGGCGGAGTTTGTGGATGAATGTTGTGATGCACTGGAGGATTGGGTGACGGGTAGCACAGCAAACAATTTTGAAGGGCTGTTCAATCTGATTGTCAGAGAGCACATGCTCCGTTTTCCAGGGCTATGCCAACACCTGTTGGAGTGTCAGTTCTCTGAACCCAGGGAGCTTGCACGGGAGGCAGACCTCTGGGTGAGTGCCAGAGGGTCTGGAAAGGCATTTAGGAGTGACCCTAAAGGGAGTGGCTCCGGTATTTCCCAACCGAGGGTGGTGGGAAAGGTTCATAGTAGCCCAGATAGGTCCCGGTGTAGTGGGAAGAGTGTAGGGACTCGCGTCCTGTCTCTGCGGAGAGGGAGTGCAGAACGGGATGCGCCCCAAGATGCCCGAAACCCAGTTCCAGGGCCTGGAGGGTTCCCTAAGGGAACCCCAGGTGGGGATCCTAGGCTGTACTTGTAGGAGGTTCTTCTAGTGTCAGGAGAACTTGGAGCGTCTGTAAGCAGCATTCCACTATTTCTGGTATCTGGTGGTGCTACTCCTGAGTGGAGGGTGCAGAAGTCTAGATGGAGGGGTGAGAGGGGATGCGGTCCCCAGTGGGAGAACCAGTTGGTCAGGGGCCAGCCCTAAGGGTTGAGCCATCTAGGAATGACCATGGTGACACTGTGTCTGTTTTGAGGGTCTTCGAGCACTGTCAGATGGGCAGGTGTCAGGTGATCAGCAGCAGGCAGACTGTCACGCAATACATGAGGTATGTGTTACCCTTGGGGAGGCCTGCATGAACGCCAGGAAGTCCTGCCTTGCCAGGCAAGTGCTCAGCCTTAGGGTGTAGTCCCTGGATTGGGAGGCCAGGTTCAGGAGGTAATGTCTGACCTGGAGGGAAGGACATCTGTAAGCAGTGTCCCTACCATTTTGTCTGCTTGGGGTACCACTCCAGGTGGGAGGGTGCAGAACTCTGGAAGGGGTGCAGAAGGAGGGAGCACTTGCCTCTGGCCCCGGTTCAACCTGAGGGTTTGGTCCCTGGGTTAGGAGACCAGTTGCAGGGTCAAGATCCTGAACTGGTGGGATAATTGTGTGGGAGGGTGATATCAGCGCCCACACAGTTTTTGATTCTGAGGGTGCCTCTTCTAGGAGGAGATTGCAGAACCCCAGCAGGAGGGGTAGGAGAGGAGAGCCTCGCCCGTGATCCCTGGTCATCCAGAGGGTACAGACCATGGGTGGAGGGATCAGTGGCAGTGTAGAACTGCACTGATGAGAGTTGAGAATGGATATTATTTACCTGGGGCTACCACCCCCCACTCTGTGAGATGGCAAGGACCAGAGAAATCTGGACAGCCTAGGGCCTGGTCCTGGCCATGGACATCTAAGGAGTCCCAGTGGGGTAGCTTAGTTTGTCCTGGGAGCTTTGACAAAGGGATCCACATGGGTTCAGATTGGCATAGAACTGGAGTGTGCCCCTGCAGTTGTGGGCCCACGTCCATGTTCTTTCGCCCAAAGCAGGGAAGCCCATCAAGGTATTGATTGGTCTACCCTGGCTTTAGGCTGGAAAGGGGTTGTGTTGGACTTGGCCCTTTTTGCAGGGTCAACCCAGAACTTCTTGCCTGCCTCCTGTAATTTTTCTGACCTGTTGTTGGTGGTTTTAGGGCTCTGGGCACGTTATCACTGCTGTTCGGTGATAAAGTGCATGCGCTCTCGATGGTAAACTTATTAAGATTGGTCTACACCTGTTTGGCATATTTAATTTACCTGTCAGTCCCTTGTACAGTTGTATCTCCTATACCCAGGGCCAGTAAATCAAATGCTACTGGTGGGCTTGCAGCGCTGCTTGCGCCGCCTATCAAAGTAGCCTTTCAAATCTGTCTCATGCCTCTGCCACTGCAGGCCCTGTGTGCGCAGTTTACTGCTGCTGTGACGTGGCACATAAAGTGGATGCCATGTCTGTGACTCCTCTTTTGCTACATATGAGTCACCCCTAAGGTAAGCCCTAGGTAGCCCTATGGGCAGGGTGGGGTGTACGTAAATGTTGGGACATGTGCCTTAACTGTGTGGCATGTCCTGGTAGTGACAAACAGCCTATTTGGTTTCTCACTGCTGTGAGGGTGCCCTCTCATAGAAAATGCATTGGGGATTCCCTGATGTGTGCTTCAGTGGTAATTCCTGATATGAGAGGGGTAGCGTGATCAAGTTTGGTATGTTTGGAATAGTGATGATAAATGCTATGTGGAGAGGTGTGGCTCACTGGTTAGAGGCGGCAGATCCGCAAGCAGAGAATCGGCCAGGGACCAGGGTTCAATTCCCGACGCGGCAGGGTCGTGGACCAGGGTCAAAAACGGACTCGATAATTCTCGCCTCGGTACCTACTCTAATCAGGAACACACTCGGCAACTCTGGGCATTAGCTTGCCTCATCTCCACAACGGCCCCCCACATTCGCCGGGGATGCCTGGTTTCACCTTGGAGAAACCCAGGAGGGACCATCTCACAGGGATAGCCAGGACGGGTTCCCCAGCGGTCTACAGCGCCACGACGCCTCAGGGCAGCAGTGCGCTTTACAAGACACATACATTTTTTAGTGGTTGCGGATTTATTATTACCATTTTAGAAATGCCACTTTTACAAGTGGGCATTTCTGTGTGCTATGTGTGTTTGGTCCTCTGCTATGATGTATATTGACTGTCTGGCTTTGGAGTGACAGGGGCTGGGGAGGTGCAGTGGCTCCAGAGAGTCCGGATGAATAGGTCTGGTCGCATTTGGAGTGGTGGGAGAAATAGCACCTGCACCTGAATAGGGCTGTGCCTGCCTTCCACAATGATGGCTCGCCCCACCCGTGGTCTGTCCGGGGCCAGGGCATACACTTACAATGGGAAGTGTTGTGCACTGTAAAGGTATTTTAAGTGCACCCTAGAACTGGTTTGGACTGGGCTCAGAGCCCTGTGCCAGCAGACCTCAAAGACTTTATGGACTATAAATATTGGGGCTGTGGTCCCATGTCTTTTGAGCTTGCTTGGACTTGGGACCAGATGCTGCTGGTCCTGTATGCTGCCCCAGAGGACTGCTGGGCTACCAGGGAACCGCCATCTGGACTTAGCCATATGTGCTGGCCTGGACCGACTTCCTACTCGGGCCCCCAGTGATCTCCCAGGGATTTAAAAGCAGTGTATGGTGAGCGCTGTGCCTACCAACAGCAACGCGTGACAGGGGCTGAATTTGCTGTCAGAGCCCGATACGTGGGCTCAGTCTCTAAAAGTGCGGCTGACGCAGAGGAGGGTAATCGCACCGAAGAGGAATCAGGCCCGAGCAGAAAGTTGGGGAGACTTCGTTATTCTGTGGCTGTGGAAGTCACCGGAAGTCAGGCAAAGGATGCCTGACTGTGGACGGGGCACCATTGTAGAAGAGGAGAGCCCCGCATGTTGCCTGAGCCTGGTGGTGGTCGGGGCAAAGCGGGTATGCGCTCCTGACTGCAACGGAAAAAGCACCCAAGCAGCAAGGAATCCTGTCCCGGGGGTTCATGCTGAAGCTGGAAGAGGGCGGGCCTAGCCACACCCCCAGATGCCCACGAGGACGCCCCAAGGCATCCTGTGGGCTGGGTGCTGAGACCGAAGCCTGGGAGAGAAAGTTCGGGACGTGGCTGCCGGGGGTGACTTACAAAGTCAAGAAGGACCGGTACCTTGTCTGGCTGCAAACTGAACCACTCAGCCCCCCTGTGATCGGTGAGTGGGACTGAGGTTGCTGTGTATTGCAGTGGGGGCTGCGCACTCGCGAGCAACCACCTTTATTGCGAAGAGAGGTCTGCTGCCAACGTGGGTCGAGGGACCTCCTCCACTCCCGGGTGTACCTACCTTTGGGGCACTGTCGTTACGGAGGCCCCTGCTCCTCAATTTGAAATAGGAGCATTGAGGCCCCGATCAGCATTGGTAATTGCTGCATTCCTGGTGTTAGCTGGCCAGATGGCCCAGTAGCCTGAGAGGCCCGAGCCGCATAAGAGGAGGGCAGAGGCTGTTCCTTGTGGTTGCCTGACCTGACTTTGTGTGCCCCACGCTAAAGGGCATATTTGATCTGCATGTGGCTAAAGTGGGCATGAGGTGCTCACAATACGTGTATGGTGGCAAGTGTGTACTGGTGCACTGATGATCATATGTATACATACCGTGTTGTGCTGAGTGCAATATTACCAGTAGCTACTGGTCCATAACTATAGTGGTCATGACTGTGGCCCGATTGGCCTTGTGATATATGTAATGTTATGACAATTGCCCGATGGGCAAGGTGATTTATGCAACACCTGTGAAGTCATGACAAGTGCCTGGTGGCACTGTGTATATATGTGATTATGTTCTAATGTGTTTTATGGTCAATACAAAGGCTATTTTTATATATCCTTGTGTGGAGTTTCTTTTGTGGTGTGCCTAGTTTGTCGCTGCTGTGTGAGTGTGTTGCGCAAATGCTTTACACATTGCCTCTGGGATGAGCATGACTCTTCTGCCAAGCTACCAAGGGGGGGTGAGCAGGGGTTATTTTCAGTGTGTAACTCCCTTGCCGTGACTAGAGTGGTGGGGTCTGCCTGGCTTAGGTGCACGTCCTAGCCAACCAGAAATCCCATTTCTAACACACTAAAATTATTAATATATAATATCCTTGCCTACAAGGACTTTCAGCCAGCCCTCTTAATCCATGGATTTGTTCTTATGTTTGTCTTCTGCCTGCTAAAGCATACTGCTTGGAGCAATGATCAATCCACTTTAGCCATTGGCTAACCCAGAGGTCTTCAAACTGTGGGGCATGGCCCCCACGGTGCTGTGGATGTGTTCCCGGGGAGAGGGGTGATGCAAATGGGTCTGCAATTACATGTAGATAAATATAGCCTGGAAGCGTGAAAGGCGCCTTTCTAGGTTGTCTTCATTTACATGCAGGAGTCGAAGCCCATAACAAAGTGTCAGGACGGTACTACTGAGTGACATGGGGCAGGGTCAGTGAATGTGAAGTCGGGGTCAAAGACATGACTAAAATGAAGAAAGAAATCTGCATTTCATTGTTTTTTGTTCACATTTGGGTAACTGCACACAAAAACATGAACGCACCTCAAATGAAAAATAAATGCAATTTAAACTAATCAAAGGGATATATACTCTTTTATCTTATGAAGCCTCATTTGGCTAATGTGATCACTGCAGATGTCTTTGTGTGTGACTGGAGAGTCACAGAAGTAAATCCTGATTGATGCAGTGAGGAAACATTACTTATTTAAAGTGCTAAAAGGTAACAGAAAGCACTGTGAATGTCATTATTGTTAAGTTGAATTACACTGCATAAAACAAGCTTCTGTTTCAGAAAAAAACAAGATTCAGATGTACAAAATAGCGTGTTTGAGATTTCCTATTAGTGAATTTTAGCAATAGGAAATCACAAACTGCAATGTACAACAGCTATTCACAGTGGGGTCGCAAATGGATCTGCCTCATCAATATTCATGAGGCAGGTCGCAGTTTGCTACCCATTGTGAATGGCTGCAATCACATGGATGGTGGCCTGCGATTGGTTTTTAAATAAAGAAATATATTTTTTTGTAATGCAGTCCATTTTCCTTAAAAGAAAATGGGATGCATTTCAAAAATTTAAAGCTACCTTTTCATTTTTTAGGAGCAGGCAGAGCTCTTAAAAAATATTAGCACCCACATTCACAAACGGAAGGGGTCCCTTTGGGCCCCCTTCCCATTTGCGAATGGGATACCACCTACTTGAGTTGGTGGTAACTGTGACTGTTTTGCGACCGCATTTTCGGTTGCAAAACATTCATACATGCCAGTGTTATTGAGCATTAGGAAGGGATAATACCGATTTGCAAAAGCAAAGTGCAATTCTGTAACAAGTTACTGAGTCGCATTTTGCCTTCTGTACATGGAAAAATGCATTTTACAGGTCATAAACGGCCAGATGGGCTGTTTGCGACCAGTGAAATGCTTCGTACATCTGGCCCAAGTGCTTTAAAAATACACATTATAGTGATAAGCATCCATACTATATCTAGTGTAAATATTTTCATATGTCCATCAAAAGGTTCCACTCCTTTTAACAGACACAAATATTACCTCTCTATAGGAATACATATTTGTCACCATGAAGCTGAGTGACTCCATTAATTAAAAGCTACACTTGCTCCAAAGCAGCCTTTATATTTAATGATTATCCATTGCACATATTTACGTTTCTTTCAGGTAGCAGACACCTTGGTGAGATGGCATGTGTTTTCCATAGTTCTCTACTATCTGTTTCACAGCACAGGAGCCCCCTCCTTGCCCTTTGTGAGTGGGCACTGGACCCCAGTTATGGCAATCTTACTTTGAAAAAGAAGATGTGGTTAATTTTCCTTGCTAGCATTAGGGCCCAGGTCACCATTGTTGCGCACTGAACATGATCCAAGTAACATGGGAGGAAAGGGGATAAGATTCAGATCAAAACTGAAAACTCACCTATTCCCACGTAAATAATAGCCTTTTTTCCAGGAATCCAGGCGTGCCCCGGACCTTGGTCTTTTGAGGAGCAGCAGCATCTGTCAGCGCGGGGACACACTGTTCTAGTGTAACCAGGCGCTTTAGAAATTGTTTTATTATTATTATTATTATTATTAACTGTATTTTTTGTTGTTGTGTTTTACACAAAGTGGCAGAAAAGCCTGCTTTGGCATCTGGCCTAGAGGTAATGACCCACCTAAGTGGACAGAGAGGACTGCCTGCTTTGCAGAGCTGTAGGTATCATTGGTGCTGCAGCTGCATTAGAGGCCCAGGGCATACTTCCTGTGCCAGTGTTTCTTTGAGCCTTGGAGCAATGGCCCACGGGAAGGGGAAAAATGAAGCAGAGTAGACACCATGATTTGGGCATCAGAGAAATAAGAGGGAAGCTGAGACAGGGGCGGCTGGACCGTGGGGTGAGCTGGAGCGCAACCTCACTAACTTAATCAGAAAAACATGAACAAGTTGCTTTTTGCAGCTACAGCAGCAGAAATGACAGCAGATGAACTGACACACCTGTCACTTTGAATGCTTTCATTTCTGTTGTCTGTGTGCTGTCAGGGCTAAGTGCGCATGTCAGCAGTAAAAAGGAAAGTCCTACTAGCAGAGTTCTGGGGACTGCGCATGTTTGAGGGGTACTTTACATCCCAGCTCCCTTCAAACATTCGCAAGCCATAGACATGCTGCTCATGCCCAAATCAGCGCAGCATGTCTGAAAAATGGAGCCTGCGCGGGCGGGGAGGCATTTCATCCCGCTATCCAAGCACCCTATCAGAAGACAGGTTGGAGCGGGGAGAAGCAAGTTCAGACCCAGCCCTATACTGACTTCCGATCAGGAGTTCAACAGACCCACTTGCAGTTGCATAGGAGCACACAGCTCAGCCTGGCAGATACCTACTGTTAGACGGCGACCTCAGAGGAGCCCGGGAAGGGAGTCCTGACTACCCTGAGACCCACCCTCAAGTATCGTAGCCGGGCACTGGCGGGAGACTCCTCAGGAGGAGAAGTCTCGTCTCGAGGATCGTACTTTGGGCACCACACGACACAGAAACAACACACCGTGCGTTCTCAGGAACCAATCTTTATCAAATAGGTTAGCACTGCAAATATGTACAAGGAGAGCGCGGGCTCAATGAGTCTCGGAAGGGATAGGGGGTAGCGGGACAGTCTTTGGCACAATAGTTCAAGGTAAGGATGTACCCGGCGCACAGCTCACAATCCTCGAGCTGGGGGGTAGGCTGGTTGTCGTGGGGTCCGGCGGGACCAGTGGAGTCTGTGGGAGCCGCGAGTCACTCAGCGGGCTCAGGTACAAGTTCGGAGGTCTTACGATCTTCAGGGAGCCGCGAGTCTCTCAGCAGGGCTCAGGTACAAGTTCGGAGGTCTTACGATCTTCGGAGAGCCGCGAGTCACTCAGCAGGGCTCAGGTACAAGTTCGGAGGTCTTACGATCTTCGGGGAGCCGCGAGTCACTCAGCAGGGCTCAGGTACAAGTTCGGAGGTCTTACGATCTTCAGGGAGCCGCGAGTCACTCAGCAGGGCTCAGGTAGTTCTAAGTTCCAGGAGCCGCGACCGCGTCAGCAGGCTCTCGTTGTTCCAGCGTCGAATCTGCCGGACAGTCCCAGAGCACCCCTGGTTATAGGTCGACCCCTCTTTGATGTCCGGAGTCTGTGCAGGCAGGGGTCTTGTCACCTGGGGGTCGCTTGTCGGGGGTTTCCTGCCATTGTCTTTTGATCCTTTCAGGGCCGGGTCGGGAGGAGTCCCAGACACCCAGCAGGCGTGGAGCCAGCCTTCAGGGAGGCCGGAGGGCCGATCGAAACCCATCGTCCCAGGGGAGTTCAGAGGTGCGATAGAAACTGCTCCTCCCTCTCTCAACCCCTGGAAGTGTGATGTCCTCCAGCCGGAGTGGCGCCTCTAGGCCCGGGTCGCGCTGGGGCCGGGCGGCCATCTTGGTGCATGAAGTGGGCACGCGGGCCCGGGGTGGCCGAAAGGAGAGAGGCCATGGACGAGGGTGTCCGGGTTGAGTGCGTGTGTTCTGGTGGAAAGGCTTGGTGAGGCCGGGGGATTGGGGCCGCCGGCACCAGGTTAGGTGGGGTGGGGACCAGTAGAGCCATGTTACGAGGCCGGGTCCAACACGCGTCCCCCCCAGCTGAAAGCCGGAGAGAACTGCCCATCATCTTGGGGGGTTCTCTTCGCTGAGGCGGAAGAACCGGGAGAGGCCATCGGCGTTGGCGTGGTCCGTCCCAGGACGGTGTTCCACGGTGAAATCCATCCCCTGGAGGGAGATTGACCACCGCAGTAGCTTGGGGTTTTCTCCCCGCATCTGCATAAGCCATCGCAAGGGCCGATGATCGGTTTGGACTTTGAAATGGGTGCCGAACAGGTAAGGGCGTAGTTTCTTGAGTGCCCAGACCACGGCAAAGGCTTCGCGCTCAATGGTACTCCATCGCTGTTCTCTGGGTAACAGCCGCCGACTGAGGAAGGCGACGGGCTGGTCCAGGCCTTGGTCATTCATCTGGGACAGGACGGCCCCAATGCCATGCTCGGAGGCATCGGTCTGGACTACAAACTCCTTGGAGTAGTCGGGAGCCTGGAGGACGGGGGCCGTGCACATGGCCTTCTTTAGGGCATCGAACGCCTCCTGGCAGGCGGTTGTCCACTGAACCTTTTTTGGCTGTTTTTTGGATGTGAGTTCTGTGAGGGGGCCGACAAGGCTGCCATACCCCTTGATGAATCTGCGTTAGTAGCCAGTGAGGCCCAGAAAGGCTCGGACCTCCGTTTGGGTGGTGGGGGGTTCCCAGGCCACGATGGCGTCGATTTTTGGTTGTAGAGGGGCGACCTGGCCACTCCCGACCTGGTGCCCCAGGTAGACTACTGATCCTTGTCCAATTTGGCACTTGCTGGCTTTTACTGTCAGGCCTGCCTGGCGCAGGGCGGTTAGCACCCTCCGGAGGTGCTGGAGGTGCTCACTCCATCCGGAACTAAAAACGGCGATGTCGTCCAGATATGCCGCGCTGAACTGTTCTAGCCCAGCCAGGACTCTATTTACCAGTCGCTGGAAGGTGGCCGGGGCATTTTTCATTCCGAAGGGCATTACGCGGAAGCGGTAATGCCCATCTGGGGTGGAGAAGGCAGACCACTCCTTGGCCCCCTCGGTGAGCGCAATCTGCCAGTATCCGCAGGTGAGGTCGAAGGTGCTGAGGAACCGTGCTGCCCCGAGTCGGTCAATGAGCTCGTCGGCTCGTGGGATGGGGTGGGCATCGGCTCGGGTGACGTCATTGAGCCCCCGGTAGTCCACACAGAACCGGAGCTCGGAGGCGACACCGGGGGCCGCTGCCTTCGGGACCAGGACCACGGGGCTGGCCCAGGGACTGTCAGATGGCTCGATCACTCCCATGGTCAACATCTTTGAGACTTCAGCTTGAATGCAGGACCGGACCCGGTCGGGGACCCGGTAGGCTCGGTGTCTCACCGGCTGGCTGTCCCCGGTGTCCACGTCATGGACACACCATTCGGTGACTCGGGGGATCAGGGAGAAGAGGTCGGCAAATTGTCCTAGTAGCTGGCGGCAGTCCTCTTGCTGCTGGGTAGTGAGAGCTGGGGAGAGATTCACTCCCTCCACGGAGCCATCCTGCTCCTTGACACACAGGAGGTCCGGGAGGGGATCGGACTCATCTTCGGCCCCGTCATCGGTGGCCAGCAGGAGGCTTAGTTCTGTCCGCACGAAGTGAGGCTTGAGGCGGTTCACGTGAAGGACCCGGAGGGGATCCCGGGGCGACTGGACGTCCACCAAGTATGTGACTGGGCTCTTCCGCTCAATCACTTTGTAGGGCCCGGTCCACCTGTCCTGGAGGGCGCCTGGCTTCACGGGAGCCATGACCCATACTTGTTGGCCCGGCTGGAACTCGACCAGAGTGGCATTCTGGTCGTACCAGCGCTTCATCTCTTCTTGGCTTGTCTCTAGGTTGGCCTCGGCCAGTGTTCGGAACTTCCTGGTCTGGTTCCGGAGGGTCAGCACATAGTGGAACACATCTTGTGGGGTGGTCTGGGGTGCCGCCTCCCACCCTTCCTTAACCAAGCTGAGGGGACCCCGGACGGGGTGTCCATAGAGCAACTCAAACGGGCTGAAGCCTAGGGACTTCTGGGGGACCTCTCGGTAAGCGAACAAGAGGCAGGGGAGCAGGACGTCCCACTTACGCCGGAGGGGCTCTTCTAGGCCGGTGATCATCCCTTTCAGAGTCCGGTTAAACCTCTCTACTAGGCCGTTCCCCTGGGGATGGTACGGGGTAGTGAATTTGTAGGACACTCCACATTGTTGCCACAGGGACGTCATGTACCTCGAGATAAAATTAGTGCCGCGATCGCTCACGACCTCGCGGGGGAACCCTACCCGGGAAAAGATCCCCATCAGGGCCCGGCCCACTACGGGGGCCGTGACGGTGCGTAGGGGGATCGCCTCAGGGTATCGGGTGGGGTGATCCACCAGGACCAGGATGAAACGGTGACCTTGGGAGGTGGGGGGGTCCAGGGGCCCCACGATGTCGATCCCGACTCGTTCAAAGGGGTTACTGACGACCGGGAAGGGTTGGAGGGGAGCCTTGCGCTTCCCCCCACTCTTCCCGCTAGCTTGGCACGTGGGACAGGACTTGCAGTGGGCTTCTACGGCTGCTCTCATCTTAGGCCAGTAAAAATGGGTCACGAGACGGCTGTAGGTCTTGTCTTGACCCAGGTGGCCGGCAAGGGGGACGTCGTGGGCTAAGCCCAGGAGGAAGTCTCGGAAGCGGAGGGGTACCACCAGCACCCGTCCGGATCCCAGCTCCACCGACTTCTGCTCACTATACAAAATGCTATTTTCCCAATAAATTCGGTGCGTGCCAGTTTGGTCGCCTGCGGCTTGGCCCTCGGCCTGGCGCCGCAGTCCGACCAGGGAAGGGCAGGTGGCTTGCTCCCGGCAAAACTCCTCCCGGGTGGGTCCACCCTCGTGGCGCCATTGGGCCAACTCGGGTAGATCGCCTAACTCAGGGACCTGGGTGGTGTCGGGCAGGGAGGGCTTGTCGCTGGCGACGGGCCCCTCCGATGGGGGGACGGGAGGACCCTCGGGGGTTACTGCGTTGACTTCTTCAGTCGGGGCGTCTTCGACTTCTCCCAGGGGGGTGAGTCGGGCTGACATAGATCGGGTGGTGGCGCACACCCACTCGGGGAGCCCCATCATCCCTAGGTGGGCCTTGCGTTCGACGTGCTTCCAGGGTGAACTCTCCAGGTCGTTCCCTAGGAGGCAGTCGACCGGCTGGGAGGTTCTTACGGCCACCCTCAGTTTGCCTATTACTCCACCCCACTCAAACGGCACCAGAGCTACCTGACACATACTCTCTCTATTATCGGCGGAAATGACTGGGCAAAAGACGTTGGGGAGGATCTGCTCCTCGGGGACTAAGTGCCTGAGGACACCGGTGATGCTGGCCCCGGTGTCCCGCAGGGCCTCTATTTGGTGGCCATTGATCTTAACGAGCTGCCCGTATTTCTTCGTGTTGGAGGGCAGGAGGCTACCAGGGACCATCTCCCTATCTCCCAGGGATACTAGGGCCATGGCTGCGGGTTCCCATTCCCCGGCTTCCTCAACCTCCTCCTCCAGAGCTACGTTGGCTATCTCTCTTGCAGGGGTGTTTTGGGTGGCCATGGGGCACTCTGGGTCATTGGCGTAGTGCCCGGGCTTCTGGCAACGGAAACAAGTGACGGTTACTCTGTGTCCCCGTCTCCCGGGGGGTCCGGTTACTGGTGGGGGGGGCGCTGGGAAAGGTGGAGATTGGGTCTTCGGAGGACTAGGCTGGGACTCTCTCTGGCCTCCCTGGTTCCCCCCTCCTCTCTGGCGGGGTGGTCCCTGACTGGCTCGGGGGTATTCTCCTACCATGCCCCGGGTGACCCGGGTGTTGGTCCAGCGGTCTGCTTCCACCGCCAGCTTCCTGGGATCGGTGAGTTTGCTGTCGAGCAGATGCTGGCGTAGTTCCACAAAGCAGTTCGCAGCCAGGTGTTCCCACAATAGGAGGTCGGTGAGTTCCTCAAGAGTGGTGACTTTGCTGCCCTTGACCCACCCATCGAAGGCCCGACTAAAAAAGTTTACATATTCTACCCAGGTGGTGCCCGGGATTTTCCTGCAGTCCCGGAATCGTTGACGGTACATCTCGGGGGTGAGACCGTACCTTGTGAGTAGAGCCTCTTTCATGTGGCTGTAGGAGGTCTGCAGAGAGAGGGGTAGGTCGAGCAGGGTGTCTCTTCCTTCGCTCAGAAATCGTCCCCACAACCCTGCCCCCCAGTCCTTCTGCGGGACCCGATGAGAGGTCATGGCGACCTCGTAGGCCCTGAACCATTGCTGAATGTCATCGTTTTTATAATATTCCTTGACCACATCTTTGGGGATGTGGACCTTCTGCTCCGCTGGGGAGGTCGCCTCTCGGTTTCCCGGGGGCCTCCCTTCCTCACTTCTGGCCTTGAGTTCGATTTCCTTCAAGCTGCGTTCGTGCTCCAGTTGGAGCTTCCTCCCTTCGTGTTCCCGTTGGAGCTTCTTCTCTTCTAGCTCGCCTTGCACGCGCATTTGCTCTACTGCTAGCTTTTTCTCTGCTAACTTTAATTCTCCTTCGATTTTGAGCTTAGCTAACTCGAGTTCGTGATTGCGGCTTCTCTCTCTGTCCGCGAGTTCATCCGGGGATAGGCCCCCTTCTGGTACGATGTTTCGCACCTGATTGTTGCTGCTTTCGCCTTGGGGAGGTTCGGCCTCGTCGGGGCGCTCCCCCGTGTTTTCCGGGCGGGAGGCCCCGGTATCCACCCAGGCTTTCAGTGCTTTCTGCAAATCTTCCTTGGTGTTGAGACCGGTGGTAGCGATTCTAAGTTCTTTGCAGAATTGTTTTAGTTCTTTGTGTGTGTATTCTTCTAGTTGTTCCACCTGGAACACCCTGTTGGTGTTGATTTCTGCGGGGATCACGGTGTTTCCTTCTGCCATCTTTGTTGGTAGCGCGTCCGTCGTTCACAGTACGATCTCTCGGTGATGGGCCCGAATCCCGTCGCTTGCCACCAATGTTAGACGGCGACCTCAGAGGAGCCCGGGAAGGGAGTCCTGACTACCCTGAGACCCACCCTCAAGTATCGTAGCCGGGCACTGGCGGGAGACTCCTCAGGAGGAGAAGTCTCGTCTCGAGGATCGTACTTTGGGCACCACACGACACAGAAACAACACACCGTGCGTTCTCAGGAACCAATCTTTATCAAATAGGTTAGCACTGCAAATATGTACAAGGAGAGCGCGGGCTCAATGAGTCTCGGAAGGGATAGGGGGTAGCGGGACAGTCTTTGGCACAAAAGTTCAAGGTAAGGATGTACCCGGCGCACAGCTCACAATCCTCGAGCTGGGGGGTAGGCTGGTTGTCGTGGGGTCCGGCGGGACCAGTGGAGTCTGTGGGAGCCGCGAGTCACTCAGCGGGCTCAGGTACAAGTTCGGAGGTCTTACGATCTTCAGGGAGCCGCGAGTCTCTCAGCAGGGCTCAGGTACAAGTTCGGAGGTCTTACGATCTTCGGGGAGCCGCGAGTCACTCAGCAGGGCTCAGGTACAAGTTCGGAGGTCTTACGATCTTCGGGGAGCCGCGAGTCACTCAGCAGGGCTCAGGTACAAGTTCGGAGGTCTTACGATCTTCAGGGAGCCGCGAGTCACTCAGCAGGGCTCAGGTAGTTCTAAGTTCCAGGAGCCGCGACCGCGTCAGCAGGCTCTCGTTGTTCCAGCGTCGAATCTGCCGGACAGTCCCAGAGCACCCCTGGTTATAGGTCGACCCCTCTTTGATGTCCGGAGTCTGTGCAGGCAGGGGTCTTGTCACCTGGGGGTCGCTTGTCGGGGGTTTCCTGCCATTGTCTTTTGATCCTTTCAGGGCCGGGTCGGGAGGAGTCCCAGACACCCAGCAGGCGTGGAGCCAGCCTTCAGGGAGGCCGGAGGGCCGATCGAAACCCATCGTCCCAGGGGAGTTCAGAGGTGCGATAGAAACTGCTCCTCCCTCTCTCAACCCCTGGAAGTGTGATGTCCTCCAGCCGGAGTGGCGCCTCTAGGCCCGGGTCGCGCTGGGGCCGGGCGGCCATCTTGGTGCATGAAGTGGGCACGCGGGCCCGGGGTGGCCGAAAGGAGAGAGGCCATGGACGAGGGTGTCCGGGTTGAGTGCGTGTGTTCTGGTGGAAAGGCTTGGTGAGGCCGGGGGATTGGGGCCGCCGGCACCAGGTTAGGTGGGGTGGGGACCAGTAGAGCCATGTTACGAGGCCGGGTCCAACACCTACATAGCCGTGGAGTCCCAGCAAGCACTAAAGGTAAACAAAACGAGACGCTCGTTGGCCGTATATTATACAAGCATCGGATCTCCAGTGCATAACGTTCCCTGTAACTGCTGTAGGTACCTTTCAATGTTTCCTGACTCATAACATTCTCTCCCTCAAATCATGTTTTCATTGTTACAAGACACTTATGGGCACTTGTGGGACATGCTCCAACCTTCAAATCGGAAGACACCGATTTTAATTCCTGCACTCCACTAGCCTAAATTGTGGATAAGGCAGAATCAACAGGTTTGTCTTGCTTGTGCATAGTCCATCAAGCTACCAGACCCAGCTTGTGCACTAAAGTAATAAAATGTCCACTTAAAAAACCCACTGTAATTACATGTGAAATCTTTTACAAACATCCTTTCGCTGTTGAAATACCCTAGAAAAAATTGTCTGCACTTCAGTTGTTCTAAAGGGCAAACTAGAGCTACACTGCTGGGAAATACACTTTTAACAACTCGAAACAACATCCCCTGGATGCACTGCTAGTGCAAAGCTTTAGTTTACCAACTCAAAACGTTAGCCTATGGCTGCACAGCTAGTGTAAAAAGTGTTTTACCAATTCAAAAATATTTTCAGGTCTAGGCTGTTTTCAAAGTTCCTAGAAATCCCTTTCAAGGGCAAAGGGATTGTTCACTTCGCTTACTAAATTGGATCTAAGACATGTACTTTCGCCCTACCACTTTCCAAGTTCACCAGCCGCCACTGTGCTGCGATATGGGAGGGACGGAGAGAGATGATGAGAGATGGGAGAGAGAGGTATGGTGTGAGATGGAAGCCCATGTTGTGAACAAGCATCAGAGGTGACAGCAAGGCACTAGCCATTATTAGTGAAACAGGTGTAGTGATATTTTTTCCCACGGAGACACTCCATCACAATTATGAATGCTTTACAATGAAAAGTGGGCATGAGGGCTCATTTTCTTTGCTAGCATTAAGGCAGATGGCCCTTTGGCGCAACAAAAGGGGGAAAGCATGTAGTAGCTCATTTTATTTCAGAAAGAGACCCGACTTGCTTTGAGATTGAAGTGATGGTCAGAGGCGGTGGGGAAGGAGTGAACGAAGAGGAGATGACCTGCTTCTCAGCGCTACAGCCATCATTAATGCAGCAGGTGGAGTGCCCACAGGTGCCCAATTATGGGCAGTAGTGTTTTTGATCCATTCTGTTCTTGTTTGATGCTTTTGCCTTTTTATAAGTCCCACAATACGTGTGGATTACGAGCTACAGAAAATCAACCCTGAAATGACCTCCCCCGACGAGCATCCCTCCCCTCCCTAATTCCTTGCCATATAGGTTTGAAGGGGAGGCCCAACTTCAAAACACCTTGCTTGGGGATGAGGGGGCGCTCAGAGCAAAAAAGGTTGAAGTCCTCTGTGCTAATCTCACTGAGGCCTGGCAGCTCCTCCAGAAATAAACTTTTACGAAAGCCATGACAAAACAAACCCAAGCATTGACAAAGCCAAAAGGCTGGCAGTCTACATTAGAACAGTAGCTTTCTTTTTTTTAATCAGCGGTTAACTTGATCGGAAGGTATCGGGTATCAGAGCACTTTACAAAGCACCAGCTGCACTACATGAGGACACATTCATTTTTGTTTGGCACGTTGAGATTTAGTGATGTTCCCAGAATCACAGGATGCGTCATTGCCGAAACTCGAACCCTGTTCGCCAGTTTGAAGGTCAACCGCCCTAACCGTTAGACCAACTCCTCATCCCGGTTGCATTGCTGATGCTTGTTCAGAACTATGATAATGGTGTACATTGTGTAATAAAACATTTTAGACACTGATTTGATATGTCACTCGTACAAATAGGATTGAACATTTAAAGCTGAAGAACCTGTGCAGGGAAATGAGGAAAAACATATTTTTTGAATTTCTACTGCAGCAACAGCGACATAATTTTCATTTGTCAGAGTAGCTGTATTACAGCTGTCTCTCCTCCAGTCCCTTGGTCGACACTAAGGGGGAAGCGCTAAGTGTGTAAGAGATTTCCACTGAGATCCCTCCAAGCAGCCCGCGTCCCTGGATGGCACTTTTCACTGCAGAGGCGCGCATGATTTATTTCCGCATATTGCGGATTCTTCCAAGGGGACCATCAGCAGGAAGAGCCACAGAAAGTTATTGAATGCAGTTTTATTTTTCAGATCCACAGAGCAGAACCCTCACCGGGGAATGGCGGGCTGTTCAAAGAGCTGTGACTGCTGTAATCTGTTCTGTAAAATCTACATCCTTGATACATAAAGGCAAACTTTCCATTACTCAGCAGTGGTTTTATCATATGATGGAAAACACAAAACGTGAGAGGTATCACGTTCCAGGAGATGGTAAGTATTATTAAAAGATGTGAACGCTCCCAGCGCGCCTTTCTTCTTACTGTTGATCTTGTTCATCATCAGCCAGGGCAAATCTACCGCTGACAAAGTGGTTGATTGCCTTTCATTGCAGCTAATAGTAGCCAGCCATGTGTAGAGAATTCAGCCTCTTTAGAGGCACGCAGGGCCTCATTTATGAGGTTTTGTGTTAGGGCAGTGCAGCAGGCCTTCCTTCTGCGCTGCCCTACGACAAAAGAAAGGGGCAGGAATGAGCCCTATCTATCAGATACGGCGCATTCCTGTCCTTTTCCCCTGCGCCGGCGCACAATGGGTTGCCGCGGGCCAACGCAGGCACCAGTGCACCATGGTGCAAGGGTGCTCGCGTTGCGGGGATGATTATTTTTGTAAAGGAAGGGAAAACTTCCGGCACAAAAATAATCACAAGAGGATTTTTCCTCTTTCTTTGTGTGCTGCAGAAGGCGCCTGGGAAGGCGTAAGAGTTTGGCACTGCCTCAGATTTACGATTTCTCGTAAATCCGGGGCAGTGTCAAAAGCCATGGATGTTGCTGGTAACGCCCCCAGCAACACCCACTGCACGGCCCTCCAACGCAGAAAACTGCGTTTAAAGGGACCGATATTTATCAGGCAGTAACAAGCCAAAAAAAGTGCCATGTGCTATATCACGCAGGCTTCTGCGCCAGGGAATGTTACAAAAAGTGAAGTTCCGGCAGCGCAAGGGGCCTCACAGTTCTTAATTTGTAAAGAAAATAAAGGGCAGATTTACAAGAACTGCCGCATCTCTGCATATTAGCAGGGATGCAGCAGTTAAGATGTGACACACAAAAATACCCTTGCGCCACCACGGATGCGTCGCATTTACAATGCGGCGCACCGTGGCACAAGGATAGACAAATGCGTATGGCATCCATTCTTGTTAGGGCCTATACTTATTGTGCTGCGTCACTCCTTACGCCTGCTTCATGCAGGCGTAAGGTTTTGACGCAGTGGTGTCGTAAAAGTGACTCAGTGAAATCTTAAGGATTTCACTGCATCACTTTTACGAGGCTTTCTTGCGTCAGAACGCCCACCCTGCATACATTATACCTGACGCAGGTATAAAGTAGATGCGTCACGTTTTAAATATGTTGCAACATGGCGCAATGTTTACGACGCCGCTGCGTCACAAAAGTGATGCAACGGCGGCGTAAAAGTGTCGCAAGGGGCTTGTAAATCTGCCCCTAAGTGTCAGGGCTCGTGTGAAGTGGCCGCCGCAGCTTGCGCCACACATTGCCCCGCCGTTTTCGCCAAAATCTCACGTCTGCTGAAATCCCGTGGGCTGCCTTGTAAATATTGCGATGTGAACATCAGCGATATTTTACAAGGTAGTCCAGTGACGCCCACTTTGCATCTCATTAGAGATGCAAAGGGAGGCGTTGGGAAAAAAGGTGCTAACATGCGATTATGCATGTTAGAACTCTCTTGTAAATAGGGCGATAGTTTTATCTCCGCTTTTTTGATAAAGCCCTTGTTACACTGCCCCCTTATTTGCTAAAGAAGACAAGGAGATATAGTCTACATGTCTGACCATAGTAATGAAGACTGGATTTAAATATTCTGATTCTGCAGAAAGCCTGGGGAGGTGGAAGTGATGTCACACAATGGGATCACGGTTTTTACCCCTGGCCCTAACCTTGGTTTCTCAACAGTTTCATCTTTGGTCCCAAAGGGACAGGAGAATTGCAAGGTGTGAACACTACATAAAGGGTGTTGGACTTGGCCCTTCTGGCAGGTTCACCCCCGAGACTTTTTGCTTTTTATTGGTGACTTGGTGTAGTGATTTTTGGTTTCTGCGCACTTTACCGCTGTGTCCCAGGGTAAAGTGCGTGCGTGTAGTGAGGTTGGCCTGCCCTCCCATAGGAATGCATGGGGGAATGTATGTGTCCTGGTAGTTCCTGATGCGTGGGGTGTGCAGGCCCGAGTTTGGTATGTGCGGACTCGTGTGATTGAATGCTGCGCGATGATGTGTGCGGCGTGCATGTACCTAGTGTGGAAGTGCCACTTCTAGAAGTGGGCACTTCGGTGTGCAGTATGAAATGTGTGGCTTGTCTGGCGATTGGCTGGTGGAGGTCATGTGACGGGCTAGGGATTCCCCAGAGTCAGGAGGAGTCACCCAGTGGTGAATGGGAGTTTAGCATACTGATGGCTGGGGAGGAGTACACCTGGGTCCTGAATAGGCCTGGGCAAAAATTTCGTTCCGTTCGCGGAAATTGCGATAATTTGACATTTTTGCGTTCCGCGGAGAGCGCGAAAATGTCAAAAATTCTGGTTTCCGCAGCTTGGCGATAATTTGTTTCTTGCTCGCGCTGTTAAATGATACATTCTCGCGCGCGCGCGATCGCCTTACCTGAATCCCTGCGTTCGCCGACAAGTTTTCTTGATCCGGTCGCGTTCTCCATGAGATGTTGTATTGTTTTTAGCCATTTGCGCTGTCTCGCGACAGTTCGCGCCCGCAGTGACGTCATGCGTCGCGCGATCACGTCTTTCTTCTCGCGATCATGCACCGCGAGAACAACTCAAAACAAGATGGCCGCGCCCGCAAGCAGCCACATGGGTAAGTTGGCGACCCGCAACCATGCAGAAAATCGCGCGAACATGCCGGAAAAAAACTTCCGCATCTTCGCGATATTTCTGCTTGTTTGCGATAATTTTAAACATTCTCGCGATAATTTGCGAAGGTTAATTCCGCAAATTCCGCCCACCCCTAGTCCTGAATAGGATAGGGCTTTCCCCACACAATACTGGCTCCGGCCCCTGTGGTGCGTCTAATGACCCTAGCCCTGCCAGTGAATAGGGAGAGGGGCTGAGCAAAACAAAGTGCTCAGGAACCTGTTGTAACTGGTTCGCCCCTTCCCTGCACCTTCAGACAAAGACTTTTACTGTATAAAAAGGGGCTGTGTCCCCTTACAATTTGTTCTCTTGCTGATCCAACTTTAGGGGGGCCTGCTGCTGCTGGGCGCCAGGAGAGACCGCCACTGGGGAATGCCTCCCTGCTAGAGGGCCCTGTGAGCTGGCCCCTGGGCCCAGTCTTTGCCCCCCCTGCTTTTCAAGACTTTGGCTGGACTTGCTTCCTCCCCCCAAGCGCCTGGGAAGCGCTGCACCCTTGTTGCTGAGGAGTGCCTTCACCTGTGGCCAGCAGCGCTGAGCTGCGAGTATTTGCGGGAGAATCCCGACGTAGGGATTCCCCCGCTGTGGCCAGGATTTAAAGCGGGTGCCCACCCCGCATTGTGGCCCTCGTTGGCGGGTGCCCACCCCGCTCATCTCTTTATTTTTGCGGGAGCCCATCCCGCATATTTGTGCCAGCATTCGCGGGTGCCCACCCCGCATTGTGTGCTCGTTGGCGGGTGCCCACGCCGCTTGCTTTATCGTATCGCCAACCGAAGGCGGGAGCCCGCCCCGTGCTTCGGTGAAGAGAAAGGAGAAATCACCGCTGCAGCCCGGAGTCCCGGCCGCGTCATCCCCCTGCCGTGCTGGGATTGGTCCAGCGGGAGGGAGTGTGGCCCACGTGATCGGGGCCTC
The DNA here is from genome assembly GCF_964204655.1 of Triturus cristatus. Lineage (NCBI taxonomy): Eukaryota > Metazoa > Chordata > Amphibia > Caudata > Salamandridae > Triturus > Triturus cristatus. Next base: position 212,783,924 of record NC_140592.1, read on the forward strand.
CAGGAAGGATGTCGCTTACGGAGGGAGCCGCCGGGAGCCCACCCCGTGCTCCGGCGACCAAGAAGTGCTGCCGGCACGGGTACTGTGGGTGCCGGTCCCAGACCGGCTGATTCTTCGAGCGGCCCCCGCCTCCAGCGTGGGCCCGTTGTAAAGTGAAAGCCTCGCTCAGCGCTCAAAGGTCCAGGGGCATTTTCTGGTGTGGGATGAACACACGAGGCGCCCACGCGGCGCCGTGAGTGTTTCCGAGCCCCGAGAGGCTCCAACGAGGCCCGCATTTCGTGGTCAAGAGCGCCCTGCGTGCTCCATCATGGGGGCATATTATTTTAGAGCGCTCGTGAGGCTCCAACACCCCGCTGGTGCGCTCCAACATTATTGGGGGCCATATTTTTTTGATTGAGCCCACGAGGCAGCCCATTGTCGTAGCCCAGAGAGGGCTCCAAAGGCACAGTAGTGCCCACGCTCATTTTCTCCAGCTGCCCAGCACTTAGTGGGCAGCTGCAACGTTTAGGTTGTGCATTGCGCGCCTGGCTTGCGCCGCCTGCGCAGTCGCGCCCTGACATTATTGGATTGGTCATTTCTGCACCCCTGAGAGGCCAGTTGGCCTGAGGACAGTTTTTCTGTATTGTGCCCTCCCCTAGGGTACCTGGTGATTTGCATATATGTACTTTTGCGCCTGCGCAATGTCTTCATGATATTTTCCTTCCTAAACTGTGTTTATGCATTGGAGATTGTTTTTACTAGCGGTAGTTATGCTAGTGTGTTCATGTTTCCCTGCGTGATATTTTCCTAAGGTGGTTAGGGTTGCGTAGGTGGGACTTACCTGTTACCAGTAGTTCCTGGTTGTGCGCTATATCTTCTAAGTTGGTGCTACAGTGATTGTATGTGCTATGCCCTAAAGTATTATTCTTACAAAGTGCTAGTTCTACAAGTGCTTATTCCTGACAGTGGTCCATGAGGCCCTGTCCCCTGTAAATAATTCCCTTGTAAATTCTCCCCATGCCAGTGGCACATTGTAAAGTGTGTATTTATTATCTAATGTGTTTTGCTATAATACAAAGGCTATTTTTATAATACCTTGTGTGGAGTTTCTTTTGTGGTGGGCCTTGGGTGTTGTTGCTGGGTGCGCGCGCAAACGCTTTACACATTGCCTCAGAGATAAGCCTGACTGCTCGTGCCAAGCTACCAAGGGGGTGAGCAGGGGTTATCTTTGGCGTGTAACTCCCCAGCCCTGACGAGAGTGGTGGTTTCTGTCTGGCTTTGGCGCAAGCCCTAGCCAACCAGAAATCCCATTTCTAACATTGGTGATCAGCGGTGGGATTTGGACTTGCGTTTGCGCTGTACCGCAGCGGCAACTGGCTGCACCACAAAACTCTGCCTTTAGATAATCAGATTTTGGGGATTATTGTTTTTGAAGTTCCATTATTTCTTCTCCTGAAGGTATCATTGTGTAATTGTGTCCAGTACATTTGTCCCCCGTCCTGCGCCCAGAGTTGGTACCTGTGTCACTTGTGGTCAGGTTGAGGAATCAGGGGTGGTAGAAACTGCCTTACCAGTCCGAGGGGAGGGTTGTGTGTAAATGAGTGGTGTGTGGCACTAGGCAAGTGAGTGTGAGTTCTCTGGATAGAGGGCTTACTGTATCCTTTGTGAATTATGTACTCCTGTGTTAGCTCAGACCCCCAGGTTCCTTGTGTTAAACTCTTCTCGAGAACGTCTGCCAAAATGGAGCCTGCTTTTAATTTCTGTGGTCTGTTTAGATACAGTATGTTGGAGTTGGTCAGATTCTGTGAAGAGAGAGACATTGAGGTGGGTGAGTCAGATACCCAGTCCAAACTAAGGGACAACCTGATCCTATGGCAAAAGGATGAATGGGAGCGAGAGCGCAGTGAGGAAGATAGGGCCCGGGCCGCACGCCGTGAGGGTAGTGGGTCTGAGGGGAGCCCTGAGGAGTCTGAGGAGGAGGAAGGTTACCTGACAGGGACGCCAGTAGACAGTGAAGACCCCATAGATAGGGAGTCCCTTGCTGGGTCCAGTGTCAGGAGCAGCGCCCCATCCCTTTTCCTGTCCCCAGAGGAGTGGGTGGATAGGAGGGAAGAGAGGGAGCATCAGCTGGCCATGGAGAAGCTCAGGTTAGAGCATGCCAAGCTGGAGACCGAGGGGACCGAGAGGGTCTTAGCTCAGAAACAGATGGCGGAGGCTGAGAGGGCCTTTTGCCAGGGAGAAATTAGCTCTAGAGGGTAAGTTGTTCCCTGAGCGCAGTGGTAGTTTTCTGGATTCCCCAGAGAGGGTGGAGTCCAGTGGTGGCAGCGATAGAGAGTCTAGTGCAGGATGTCCCATTCCCGATTCCCCGAGTATGTTACCTTGTTCCCGAGAGGAGGAATGTAGGTTGAAATTCAGGGGCAGTAAGAAGCTGTCTCACCAGTCGTGGGAGGAGTTTGTGGGAGAATGTGATGATGCACTGTGCGATTGGGTGAGGGTTAACCCGGAATGTGATTTTAGGGAACTGTTTGATCTGGTTCTCAAAGAGCAGATGCTCAGGAGTTGTTATCCCGGGTTGCGCCAACACCTGTGCGAATGTGACGCCTTGGATCCGTGGGTCCTGGCAATAGAAGCGGACCGTTGGGAGAGTGCCCAAGGTTCTGATGAAGCATGGGAGAGTACGTCCAATAGTAGTGGCTCAGGTATCTTCCCGTCCAGTATTGGGGAAGAGGCTCAGAGTAGCCCAGCTAGGTCCCAGAGTAGTGAGAGGGGTGTAGGGGCTCACGGCCTATCTCAGTGGAATAGGAGTGAGTGGGTGACTTTGAGTCTCCAGAGGCCCGAAACCCAGTCTCAGGGCCTGGATGGTTTCTTCAGGGAACACCAGGTTGGGGGCCTAGGCTGTCCTGTTAGGCCACTTGAGGAGGATCGCCTAGTGTATGGCGAACCTGGAGTCTCTGTAAATAGAGCTCCAGTGGTTCTGGTGTCAGGCAGTACCGCTCCAGTAGGGAGGGTACAGAAGTCCAGCGAGAGGAGTGGCATGGGTCTGTGTTCCCCGGTGGAGGAGCCAGTGGGTCAGGGACCAGCCGTGAGGGCTGAGTCTCCTAGAGGTGACCATGGTGACCACACGTCTGTCCTGGGGGATCTTCGCGCACTGTCAGGTGGACAGGGGACGGGAGATCTGCGCCAGGCAGACTGTCATGCAACATATGAGGCATATGTTACTCTCAGGGGGATGGTGTGTAAGTCCCCCGAAGTCCTGGAGTGCCAGGCAATTATTCCACCGAAGGTTCTAGACCAGAGGTTGGGAGGCCAGGTTCAGCCTGACCTGAAGGGTAGGACGACTGTAACCAGTGTCCTGACCGGTTCTTCTTCCAGAGGTACCGCCTCAGTTGGTAGGGAGCAGGACTCTGGAAGGGGATGCAGAGGGTGGGAGAGCCCACCTCTGACCCCGGTGCAACCTGAGGGGTTAAACCCTAGGTTGGGAGACCAGTTCTCAGGGAGAGGTCCTGAGCTGGTGGGTAAATTGAGTTATGAGGGTGCCTCTCAGAGGAAGAGAGGACGGAACCCTAGAAGAAGAGGTAGGGGGAGGAGAGCCTCACCCGTGACTGTTGGTCAGCTTGAGGGTACAGACCCTGGGCTGGAGGATCAGTGGCAGGTTAGAACTGCCCTGATGAGGGGTAGAGTGGAGAGTGGCCGCTATGTGCCAGGGGTTACTACCCCCCACTCTGTAGTTAGGCAAGGACCAGTGGCGCCTAGATGGTCTAGGGCCTGGTCCTGGCCACGGACTGCTGAGGAGTACCAGGGGGGTAGCCCAGCTGGTCCGCCGAGTTTTTTCAGAGGAAACCATGTGAGTTCAGAGTGGCGTAAAACCGGAGAGTGTCCCTGCCGTTGCGGGCCTGCGTCCGTGTTTTATCGCCCCAAGCAGGGAAGACCATCACGGTGGTGATTGGTCTACCCTGCGTTTTGGCTGGAAGGGGGTTGTATTGGACTTGGCCCTTCTGGCAGGATCACCCCCGAGACTTTTTCCTTTTTATTGGTGACTTGGTGTAGTGATTTTTGGTTTCTGCGCACTTTACCGCTGTGTCCCAGGGTAAAGTGCGTGCGTGTAGTGAGGTTGGCCTGCCCTCCCATAGGAATGCATGGGGGAATGTATGTGTCCTGGTAGTTCCTGATGCGTGGGGTGTGCAGGCCCGAGTTTGGTATGTGCGGACTCGTGTGATTGAATGCTGCGCGATGATGTGTGCGGCGTGCATGTACCTAGTGTGGAAGTGCCACTTCTAGAAGTGGGCACTTCGGTGTGCAGTATGAAATGTGTGGCTTGTCTGGCGATTGGCTGGTGGAGGTCATGTGACGGGCTAGGGATTCCCCAGAGTCTGGAGGAGTCACCCAGTGGTGAATGGGAGTTTAGCATACTGATGGCTGGGGAGGAGTACACCTGGGTCCTGAATAGGACAGGGCTTTCCCCACACAATACTGGCTCCGGCCCCTGTGGTGCGTCTAATGACCCTAGCCCTGCCAGTGAATAGGGAGAGGGGCTGAGCAAAACAAAGTGCTCAGGAACCTGTTGTAACTGGTTCGCCCCTTCCCTGCACCTTCAGACAAAGACTTTTACTGTATAAAAAGGGGCTGTGTCCCCTTACAATTTGTTCTCTTGCTGATCCAACTTTAGGGGGGCCTGCTGCTGCTGGGCGCCAGGAGAGACCGCCACTGGGGAATGCCTCCCTGCTGGAGGGCCCTGTGAGCTGGCCCCTGGGCCCAGTCTTTGCCCCCCCTGCTTTTCAAGACTTTGGCTGGACTTGCTTCCTCCCCCCAAGCGCCTGGGAAGCGCTGCACCCTTGTTGCTGAGGAGTGCCTTCACCTGTGGCCAGCAGCGCTGAGCTGCGAGTATTTGCGGGAGAATCCCGACGTAGGGATTCCCCCGCTGTGGCCAGGATTTAAAGCGGGTGCCCACCCCGCATTGTGGCCCTCGTTGGTGGGTGCCCACCCCGCTCATCTCTTTATTTTTGCGGGAGCCCATCCCGCATATTTGTGCCAGCCTTCGCGGGTGCCCACCCCGCATTGTGTGCTCGTTGGCGGGTGCCCACCCCGCTTGCTTTATCGTATCGCCAACCGAAGGCTGGAGCCCGCCCCGTGCTTCGGTGAAGAGAAAGGAGAAATCACCGCTGCAGCCCGGAGTCCCGGCCGCGTCATCCCCCTGCCGCGCTGGGATTGGTCCAGCGGGAGGGAGTGTGGCCCACGTGATCGGGGCCTCCAGGAAGGATGTCGCTTACGGAGGGAGCCGCCGGGAGCCCACCCCGTGCTCCGGCGACCAAGAAGTGCTGCCGGCAGAGGAGCGGAGTCCCCACAGAACAGCCCGGTGAGTAGGGAAGGGCTGGGGACTCCGCACGGGTACTGTGGGTGCCGGTCCCAGACCGGCTGATTCTTCGAGCGGCCCCCGCCTCCAGCGTGGGCCCGTTGTAAAGTGAAAGCCTCGCTCAGCGCTCAAAGGTCCAGGGGCATTTTCTGGTGTGGGATGAACACACGAGGCGCCCACGCGGCGCCGTGAGTGTTTCCGAGCTCCGAGAGGCTCCAACGATGCCCGCATTTCGTGGTCAAGAGCGCCCTGCGTGCTCCATCGTGGGGGCATATTATTTTAGAGCGCTCGTGAGGCTCCAACACCCCGCATTGTTTTCTTCGAGCGCTGGTGCTCTCCAACATTATTGGGGGCCATATTTGTTTGATTGAGCCCACGAGGCAGCCCATTGTCGCAGCCCAGAGAGGGCTCCAAAGGCACAGTAGTGCCCACGCTCATTTTCTCCAGCTGCCCAGCACTTAGTGGGCAGCTGCAACGTTTAGGTTGTGCATTGCGCGCCTGGCTTGCGCCGCCTGCGCAGTCGCGCCCTGACATTATTGGATTGGTCATTTCTGCACCCCTGAGAGGCCAGTTGGCCTGGGGACAGTTTTTCTGTATTGTGCCCTCCCCTAGGGTACCTGGTGATTTGCATATATGTACTTTTGCGCCTGCGCAATGTCTTCATGATATTTTCCTTCCTAAACTGTGTTTATGCATTGGAGATTGTTTTTACTAGCGGTAGTTATGCTAGTGTGTTCATGTTTCCCTGCGTGATATTTTCCTAAGGTGGTTAGGGTTGCGTAGGTGGGACTCACCTGTTACCAGTAGTTCCTGGTTGTGCGCTATATATTCTAAGTTGGTGCTACAGTGATTGTATGTGCTATGCCCTAAAGTATTATTCTTACAAAGTGCTAGTTCTACAAGTGCTTATTCCTGACAGTGGTCCATGAGACCCTGTCCCCTGTAAATAATTCCCTTGTAAATTCTCCCTGTGCCAGTGGCACATTGTAAAGTGTGTATTTATTATCTAATGTGTTTTGCTATAATACAAAGGCTATTTTTATAATACCTTGTGTGGAGTTTCTTTTGTGGTGGGCCTAGGGTGTTGTTGCTGGGTGCGCGCGCAAACGCTTTACACATTGCCTCAGAGATAAGCCTGACTGCTCGTGCCAAGCTACCAAGGAGGTGAGCAGGGGTTATCTTTGGCGTGTAACTCCCCAGCCCTGACTAGAGTGGTGGTTTCTGTCTGGCTTTGGCGCAAGCCCTAGCCAACCAGAAATCCCATTTCTAACAAAGGGCTTTTGTTTACTTCCTTTTACTCCTGATACCTTCCATGTATCCACAGGGTTTTGGGCATTTCAGATCAGGTACAACAAATTAAACTTTTCTCTGACTTCCCCTCTTAAATCCGCCCAAAACCATAGCTGCAGCGGAATCCCTCCGTTATTTGTGTCGCCCTTAGCACTTCAAGCATTTCTTTTAATTTTTTTCCAGTTCTATATAGTTCTAACTTGGAAAAAGTCCATTAGAGGGCTCTACATGAGCACCAGATAACATTATAGAGGGTCAGATTCATTTTTTTAGGCACAGGAAGATTAAGTGATTGGAAAGGGATCACAATATGCTGAGCCGCCGCCATGGCTTGAACCTAGTTCCACACTTTGAAAGTCAGCAGCTCTGGAAGCTTGGACATAACCCTTCTGCAGGCTTCTGTGAGATATGCTGGAAGTTCGCCACACAGATGAAAAGGCATTTCTCAGCCCTGTGGAAAGACAACAAAATCGTTTCCATTTGCAGCTGAGCCTCCTTTAGTTAATGTTGATTGTTTAGCACACATCATATCAGTATACTAGCAGTGTAAAACCTCTTTTTTAACCCCTACGGGTCACCTCAGACATCCATCCCGACATTATACCACATTAAGGGCAGATTTACAAGCCCCTTGCGACACTTTTGTGCCTCTGTTGAGTCACGTTTGTGACACAGCGGCGGCGTAAAAAATGTGGCCAACTTACAACGTGACACATGTAGGGAGATGCGTGACGTTGTAAAACCCTGCGTCACATTATACCTGCATCAGGTATAATGTATGCAGGGTGGGCATTCCCACGCAGGAAAGCGTTGTAAAAGTGACGCAGTGAAATCTACAAAATTTCACTGCGTCAATTCTAGGACGCCACTGCGTCAAAACCTTACACCTGCTTGAAGCAGGCGTAAGGAGTGACGCAGTGTAGTGGGAATAGGCCTCAAACTGCATTGCTGGAGTTGCATCGTCCTTGCGACACAACTCTAGCAATGACTGATTTTTACCCCTGCAGATGCGTCAGAAATTCTGACGCATCGGTCAATCCTTGCGCCATGGTGCGCCGTATTGTAAATACGGTGCATCCATGGTGGTGCAATGGTTCCTCAAGGTGGCGCAGGGAAAGTGACGCATCTCTAGGGATGAGTCACTTTCTTGTAAATCTGCCCCTAAGTCTTTAGGGACCTAACGCCCACTAAGGATTCAGGGGCCTGAACTACTTTCTTCTAATAGAAGAACAGTCCAATAAGTTATATATGAACGTTATTCCCCATTGAGCCTCTGTGAAAGAATGCCCTAATTCCTCTGCTTATTTGATTTGAGAGGTGTTTCTCTATTTGGTCTCCCCTACAAAACACACCTTATAGAGTCTAGGGATTAGATGTGAACCATCTTTCACATTCCAGAGAAGTATCTCACACTGATTCAGAGGGCAGGTTGCAGCTCGTCTGAGATGGCAAGTCAAGGTCCAATATCTTACCTGAGCATGCATGTACATTTCAGTCTCCTGGAGAACAGTCTCTTTTGAGTTGATTAAAAGATCTCTTCACCCTCCTTTCAAGCAAGTTGCCCATTTTAATGGACCTATGTTCATGACCATGGGAGAATTCTCAGTTCCCAAACTGGTATCTAAAGGAAATGGAAAACTTGTGAGTCTAAATCGTGTTCTTATGTGGTGTGATACCTTCGGCGTGGCTGTTGTGATGGGAGATCTTTTCATATTGTTCATACATGGGGGCTCAACAAGGTACCTCCAACAATGGTCTCCCTGATAAGGACTGATCTAAGAAGCCCCAATGCTTCTCTGTCTCGGCCCCGGACCACATCAAGAAATAACAGAGTTGGTATACCTTGTAATAAAGCAATATATTTAGGATGCCTAAACCCACTTTAGTGGCCAGTTTAAAGGCAATTTTGGAGGAGACTTGTGCCCTACGTCCCCCTTGAAAAGAACTGGTACAGATCTGCTGTATTTGGACCAGATGTTTATGATCACCTTGAATGGAAAACAGGAATAATATTTTGAGTAATATTATTATCTTGACCCTGACTATTTGTCCAAGCCAGGAAAGAGGGTGGCTGTGCCATATCAATAAGTAGCTCCTATCTTCCTGCATTAATTGAGGGAGTTTAAGGAGCTGTAGACTCGAGCTAAATATTGTAAGGTGTATCCCTGGGTATGTGATGATGGAAGAGCTCAATTTAAATGAAGAGTGCTTTATAAGCCAGGACTGGTCATCAATTGGACCAATGAGACTTGAAGCTTCTGATTTGTGTATGTTCAGCTAAAATCCCGATGTTGCACAGAAATGCAATTCAGGTTTGCAGGGAGTTGCTTGGGTCTGACAGGGAGCTCAAGATGTCTACAAAAACAGACAGCTTGAATTCTTCAATTCACAATTTTACCCAAATGTTCCTCTTTTCAAGCAAGGTTTCTCATCGTGCAGCTCCAGATATAATACAAATAAGAAGGAGGGGCTCAATAGACATCCCTGTTGAGTGCCCCTTTACATGTGTACTTTAGGGAAGTCCCTGCCCTTGGCCCAATGCGAGCAATTAGCAACACATAAGTTCCCTGTTTTGACCATTTCCAGAAACCGTAGGACAAACAATCTGACTTGTAGACTAGCATTAAGAAAACCCATGTCTACTCTATCAAAGGCTGCAGTGACAGGAGCTCATGCTCTTACTTTTTTGTTTGCTAGGGCTATCAGATGGGCCATCTTTAGCTCCCACTTACATCTTTTATAGAAAACCAGAGCTGTTTGTATTATCTGAGGCATTAACTCATTTAAACTTGTGGCCTGGTTCTTGGGCAAGATGGCGGCTGCGTGACTGCTGTGTATGCCGCTCCCACTCCACGGAATGGAGATGTAAGGAAATTACAGCCATAAAAATTACCTCTGGAGTTGAAATTGGGCTGATTGCGGGACGACTTGTGCAGCTGGTGTCGGGCGCTCTTGCTAGGTTCTTTGATCACGCCGGTTTTCATCTGCTTTGGTGCAGAATGCCGCCGAATGCAGTGAAGCCCCCCAGGGACCGGACAGAGAGTGGAGCGGTGATAGCCACGGGGGGACCCAAGGTTTATCTTCTTCCCGGAAGATGCTGGCTGGCCGCAAGGGTGAGGACGCTACTCCCTCAACGTTCAGTGAGAAGGAGGAGGAGGGCAATCCTAGACGTCAGACTCTGGAGCAGCGTCCCTCGGAGATTGCAGGAAAAACTAAACAGCCAACCGTCCCAGGGATGTTCTCGGGACGTGGACCTTCCGGTAGCAAGAAGGCAAGTGGAAAAGAGGGACCTGACAGTAAGGAACAGGCTGATCTGACCGAACTGAGAGACACTCCTCAAAATGTGAGTAATTTAAAAAAAGAGACTTTGGCTCAGACTCTTGCAAAACAAATTGATACTTTCTCTAGCTCTTCTAGTATGTTGCCTGATACTTGTGCGGCGGGGGTGACTCGATAGGTTCTCTCGTGAGACAAGAAGGAGTGTTGGACTTGGGGGGGCCTAGTATGCCCACGGAGCCTAATGTAATTATGGGCAATTTAAATGGAGTGGGCACACCGAAGGCTGATAAGTTTTACTCTCTCACTGACGACTCCGAAATTTCTATGGACAGTGAGCTGGGTGGTTCGAACCTTGACAATTCCAGAGAAGAATCAGATAGTTCTAAAACTGAGCCCGTTACTCGGAAACGGGTTTCTGCACTAAAAAAATGGAAAAATATTACTGGGAAATCGCTGCAAGTTAAGGGGTATGAATCAGACTTTGGCCAGTCCAGGCAGATGAAATGGGATTATTCGGAGATCCTCCTGGATTCATAGGCTAAAGGAATAGGAGAGGACTGCATCCAGCAGGAGACAGCTAAGCTTACTTCTGGGCCAAATGCCTCCGCCGAATCCTCTCCTTCAATGGGTTTAATCTATTCTACCCTTAAACAAATGCAAATTGAAGCCCGACAAGAACACAAACGGGCCCACGTGGTGACAAAGAAATTGCAGGGGGCCATAAGAAAAATCAATAAAGCTTGCTCTGAGATCACGGAGCGGACTGTGGCACTAGTAGAGCGGGTAGTGGCACTCGAGGGGCTGAGTCCGGTGGGCAACAAGCAACTGCAAATGAGGCCAGAATGACAGACGTCATGTGGAAGCTCGAGGATTTTGAGAATCGTCAGCGACAAAATAATCTGAGGCTGCTTGGCATACCCGAAAATGCAGAAGGAGAGGATATCCAGGGGTTTGTCCTGCGTTTACTTAGGGGAGCCTTCCCGGAGCTGAAGCACTGGGACTGGGACTCAGAAGAGCAGAGAGTGCACAGTTCCCCCTCATGCTGAGAAAAAAAAGGGACAAGGTGCTCACGAAGATAAACCTAGAGCTATTTTGATTTTCCTTGGTAATTTTTTGTTGCGACAGGCAGTTTTTGATAAGGCCTGACCTGAAGCCAGACGCTCAGCGGAGGGGTACACTTTCTTTGTCAGGCCTGACTTTTGCCACACAACAGTGGAGAGAAGGTGGCTACTCAGACAGTTGATTACTCCTTTTCAGAAAGTAGGCTGTGAAGTATACTTAATGAGCCCTGCCCGTCTGAAAGTTATATATAAAGGGGTGATCCGAGTGTTCAATTCAGAAATTCAGGCTCAAGAGTACCTGTAGGAAATATCGGTTGCAGGGAAATAATGAACATTTTCTCGATTCCTCACGGTTAAGATGTTTTGTATTTTCTCTTAATTTTCTCTCTATGTTATTTCTTGGTTTCTTTCTGGGGGGAGGTGGCGGCATCGGGTGACAGCAGGATGCAGGAGGCATCACAAGGGTCATCGTACCTATTTTGCTGGGTTTTTTGGGTTGGGGGGGTTGGGCAGGTCTGGATCCTTAATCACGAGTTTAGTTGTAAAGGGAGGGGATTTTTGGACAGAGAGAATGGGACCTTTTTTACGGGGGATAAATGGTTAAGGGCATGGTAAGGATTGCGTCTGTGAATATCTGCGGTTTAAGTAACCCACAGAAGAAACGCAGAATTAATGAGGCCATCCAATATGTAAAGGCAGGTATTGTGTGTCTTCAGGAGACCCACATAGAAGCTGGCCGCCAGAAAGTTGCAGAACTGGCTTGTTACCAATTAAGTACCTGTAAAACCCAAGGGACATGAACACAGGGTGTTGCTATTATGGCCCGAAGGGGTAGAGCTAAGTTTCCATGCCTAAGCTCTGATAAGATGGGGAGATGGGCTATTGTTCAATGTGTCATGAATGCTTGCTCATTTACTTTATGCTCCGTGTATGGATCTGTTTTAGACAACCCTGTATTGTTTGATTGGCTGAGCACTGAACTAGTTGTCTGACCTCTGCCTCTAGTCATTTGTGGTGATTTTAATATAAATATAAAACCGCAAGGAGGCTATCTGGGGGAAAAATTATACCAGGGCCGCAAGCCCAAGGTTTATGTCTGTTGCACATTTATGTGCGCTGCATGGTCTTTGGGATGTCTGGGCCATGCTTAAACCTGGTGACCCCGGCTATACTTTCTCCTCGGCCCTTCATCAAGTTCATGTCAGACTCGATTACCTTTTTGTATCTCCTGCAATTGCACAGAGAGGTCAGATCCATAAATACCCCAGGGTTATGTCCGATCATAACCTCCTCGTCCTTGAAATAACTATACAAGATAATACATCTCCAGTCTCACGTTAGACTTTTGACATGGCTTTACTGTCAGCGGATATATACAGCATAGGAAGGCTTGGATTCCCTGATTTATTATAGAAAATAAGGGGAGTGCTCGACCAGATATCGTGTGGGACTCTCTCAAGGCGGGGGTTAGGGGGGAGACCTTGAGTTATGGCTGGGTGGAGCAGAGAAAGAATAAGAAATTAGAACAGGATTTATATACGGAGTTAATAGAAACCGAAGGACACTTAGATGCGGAAATCACGGCTGGAGGGAATCTCGAGAAAGCACAAGCCAGAGTAGCAGTTGGGAAATCTGCAATAATAGAGATTTCGGCTAAAAAGGCAGCTGGCAAGTATATGGCATGGCACAGTAAACTTTATGAGAATAACAAAAGGGTGGGACAATTACTAGTAAGATGTACCAAGGAGAGGATTGTATAAGAGGCCATCTAAGAAATAAGGGATCCTATCCTGGGCACAATTTCCGATCCTTTAGCTGTCCGCTCGGCATTTTAGAGATTTTATCAGCACTTATACAAGGAAAATTCTCACGTTGATGACACCGAATATTTGGATTATATCTCTGATTTACCTTTTGGAGAACTAACCTCGGAGGAGGCTGAGCTCCTTCAGGTTCCAATTTCAGAGGAGGAAGTAAGCAGTGCGGTCAATTCCTTACCAAGTGGGAAAACGGTTGGAATTGATTCAGTCCCAGGGGAATTTTATAAAATCTTTTATCCATGCTTAAATGATATGCTGAGAGAGATAGTTATGAATGCCCAATTAGGTGGGGAGGCTCCGGATTCTTGGAGGTATGCTAATATCGTGGTCTTTCCAAAAAAGGATAAACCCACACACGAGTTAGGGTCTTACCGACCTAGCACGTTGATTAATAGTGATATAAAAATGTATGCCAAAATATTAGCCAATCATTTATCCAAAGTGATCAAGAGGCTTGTTTCCCCTGTCCAGCATGACTTTGTTCCCGATCGTAGTACCACGGATCATATTCGGCGGACAATCGCCCTGTTTGATGCCTCAAAATTGCCGGAGACCCTATGGCTTTAATCCTGCTAGATGCAGAGAAAGCCTTTGATAGGGTCTCCTGGCCTTTCCTATGGGCTATATTAGATAGAAAGGGCCTAGGCAGTGGCTTTATTAAGGCTGTACAGACAATGTATCGTGATCCAGTTGCTCGGGTCGTTGTAATGAGAGATATGTCTGAGCTCGTCTCGATCTGTCGGGGACCCGTCAAGGGTGTCCGTGTTCACCTCTCTTATTTGCGCTGTATATCGACCCCCTTATTAGAAAGATCGAGCATAATACTAGTATTATTGCTATGCATAATAAGGGGGTTGATACTAAGATTCTCGCATTCGCGGATGACCTGGCCATTACCACTCCCAATCCATCGGATGCCTTGGGGGAAATTGAAAGGGAAGCTGCCAGTTTTGGACGGTTCTCTGAATATTTGCTTAATCAAAGTAAAACTTTAGTGGTAATAAATGCATTTGTCCAACTAGATGACTTTCGGGTGGTTCCCAAGGCGAAATACTTAGGGGTGGAGATAACAGCAAATGTTGGGAACATTGTCGATTTAAATTTAGGCCCATTATTACGGAAGTCCAAAACTGATTTTTCTCAAATGAATAATCTTATGCTCACATTAATAGGGAGAAGTAATGTGATTAAAATGTTGTTTCTTCCCAGAATACTGTATTTTTTAAGGGCCATCCCACTGGAAGTGGAAAGCCGCTGGTTTAAATCTCTAAATCAGCTGGCTTCATGGTTTTTATGGGCCGGGCAACGCCCCCGAAGAGCTCTACATTTTTTGACTCTGCCAAGAGAACGAGGGGGATGGGCAGTCCCTAACTTTCAATGATATTATTATACGTCAACACTTCAACAGATGATGACACTTCTAACTTCTGCGTGAACCAGCTCAGAGGAAGGAGATCCGGTATCTATCTACAAATTGATAATGGGCATTGAGGCTCGAGGCTGTCTCCTTTGTCAGATTGAATATGGATATTTTAAAAGGGTTAGATTTAAGTTTATCATGGGCACATTTAAGGTATGGACAGCTGTCCGAAAGAAGTTTGGTATTGGTAGGATAAATAGATATACCCCTCTAGATGATAATCCTCTACTACCAGATATTTTTAAAGATGGATATATGACACAGTGGATTCAGAGGGGGATGAAGGTGATCGCTGATCTGGTAGATGAAGTAGGGATTCTCTCCTTTGATGCAATAAAGGACAAATTTGGCATTAGTAATACCCATTTTTTTAAGTATTTACAAATTAGGGATTTTTGGTTAAAAAAAGAGGCGGAAGTGTTGGCTTCAATCGGGTAGAACTTGTGGATTTAATGTTAAAATCTTCACCCTGCCTCACCATTATATATAAACAATTAAACAAAGAAATGACAGATGATTTACTGAAACATTCTGCTCGCTGGTCAGAGCTTCTACATATGGAGTCAGGAGATTGTGAAGAATCCCTATATCTTGCGCAGGTTTCATTTATCGCTGCTAATTTACAGATCCAATGTAATAAAACAAGGTTCAATCTTTACATCACTCTGCCGAAGATTGTTAAATGGGGGGCTCCAAGGGTGTTTATTGTCCAAGGTGTGGCTGTTTTGCCGCAGATCTTAATCATTTATTTGCTAATTGCCCTAAGCTTGAGAACCTGAAAAAGAGGCTGGCAAAATACTTGAAGCACAGCTAGGCTTTCCTATTCCTCTTTCACCGGGTTAATTAGATTTAGGAGTGAGCGATATGGAGATCCCTTGGAGACACCAGATATTTCTACTTATAGCCATGACTATTCTAAGACTGTGTCTGGCCACAGCTTGGCTGGACCCCGAACCACCAAATGGGCAGCAATGGCTAGGGAGACTTCTTGCTATATATCGCTCTGAAACAGCAGTTTATGAACGTGGGGGAGCCAATGCTAGGAAAAGGGGTAGGGAAGTCTGGGCTCCAATCAAACAGTGGATGGAAGGAGCAATGGAATAATAACTGCAGATATGCTGCATGTTTTAGCTATAGGATTTGTAGCTATTTTCTCTTTTCTTTTTTCTCTCTTTCTCTTTTGTTGTTTTTTCTTTTCTGATGTATTATTTTTTCCTTCGCTAAAATGTAATTCTTCTTTTTTAGATCCAACTCTAGGGTGGTGGGTGGAGTGAGAAGGGTGGGACAGAAACAATTCCTTTTGTGTGGTATCTTGCAATGTATGGAAAATTGAGAAAAAAATTGTCTGTTTTGACTAAATAAAAATTTGAAAATAAAAAAAATAAACTTGTGGCCAAAACTTGCACAGAGATCCTAACATTCGCAAACAGAAGTGACGTGGGACTGGATAAACTGCATTACTCTGTGTCTTTATTTGGCTTCAACAGCACAGTGTGTCCGGCCTCTGCCATTGAAGGTGTAACCCCTCCTGTCCCTGCAACTGTATTATAGAGCTTAGTTACAATAATAAATAAAAGCTGGAGAATATCCACCTGGTCATGGAGCTTTATTTGGCTGCAGAGTCTTGATCACCTTGATCATTTCTTCAGATATAACTGGGCTCTCTGGACCCACCCAACATGCTGTGGATATCATATCTAGGTCTGGTTCCTCCATGTACACAGCCATTTAGACAGGATTTAGCGGTTCCTTGGGGTATTGATGCTGCTTGGATTCCTGTAAGGCTTCTAGCTTTCTGGCTCCTGGATTAGCCTCACTTCCTCTCTCACTTCAATAACCCCAATACATGCTTGTGTCTGTTTTATTCTTATTGTCGCCACAATATTTGCCCACTTTATTTGATTTTTAGATAATGAATGGTTCACCTCGTTAATGTCCATTGTGCAAATGTTGCCCTGAACTGCCAATATTTTCAGCCATATTTTCTGGGACCGGGTCTGAGTTCTAGTGTACTTAGTTCATTCAGTCTGTAACTCATGAATAACGTCATACATTATATTTTAACGTGTGGCCACTTCTGATATGCATATGCCTCCAGTCACTGCCTTAAGAATTTTACAAATGATTTGCACACTGCAATCACCTGTGTCATTGTTAAGTAGGTATTCTTTAATCTCAGAGTAATGGCTACCCTGGATATCAGAACTTTATGTAGTGTGCCCTTTAAGGCATCAGTTAGGGCCTCAGAACTATGGTAGTTGCCCCCAGCTTAATGTGCCTGTCACCTGAACAAAATCCAGAGTGGCAGAACTCCAGGGAGTGATCGAGTGGGAGTATGTCTATTCTAGCATAGGTTTTGCGCCGATGCAGAATAATATGTGCAATCCATCTCTATCAGGTACTTCCATCCTTATACAATTAGCACCTCAGCTAATCACCAATTTCCTCCTTGGAGAGGACCACAGTGCCTCCATATCAATACTACAATGTGACTTTCTGGCTATCTGATGCTAGTAAACAGTTACCCCCTTTAATAATGTGCATAGGACTCCCAGCTTGATGTGGATTTTAGTATGATTGTTAGATCTCTAGCTAAACCAAACACCCTCCCAATATAATCAACCAGAAACAAAACTCCTTAAGTCTCGATCAGTTCCTCTACTGAACTATCCTAGATTGTTATCTGGACCTTCCAAATACCTCATCCTCTTTTCTTCGTCACCTTTTTTCCTCCTACTGACTATCTCCTCTGCCCAGTTCCAGTCTCCTGAAAGTGTACTCTCAAGCTACTGTGTAATTCTTCATGTTAACAAGGAAGTACATTGGGACCTCTCTTTTTGTAGTCATTACATTCTACAGCTGGGCTTGGCATAGTGGAAACAGCTGTGGGCCTCTGGAATCAGCTCTGCAGAATTGGCTAATGGCGCCTTCCTTTCTTTGTGAATGTTGGCCATGTTGAGTTCCATGCCCCAGGAAATCTACGTTTTCTACGTGGTGAATACTTTTACTAGCTTTAAAATTCTGTGTATTATACCCTTGCTAACTAGTAGTAAAATGCCTGTGCTCCCCCTTTAAACATGGTTAAATTGGAATATTTCTAATTGGTATATTTACTTGCCTTGAAGTCACTAGTATATGGTACAAAATGTACCCTAGGATCTGAAGGTTAAATACCACTAGTGGACTGCAGAACTTATTGTGCCATCCACTATAGTGGCAGTGGAGACATGGCGTCAGCTTACCACTTTAGCCTTACTGTAGCAGTGCAAAACCTTCCCAGTAACCTGACAAAATAAACACAGGTGTATAGCATTTAAAAATATGACACATAGAAAGATAATGCTAAAATGTCCTTACAGTTGCATGCAGCCAAAAGCTATTTTCTCCTTGGCAGGCCTGTCTGTCCAATCAAGAAAAACAGAGTACATATTACATTACACAAACTGCATCTCAGGAATGTGAGCAGATAGAAAAAAGCATTTTAATAGCTATTAAAAATCCAATTAAATGTTTAATTTGGATTTGTAATAAATATTAAGGAAAAGTAACTTTTAGAAAGTTACCTTTTCCTTGCCTGAGGTTCCCTGCAGCTAATTTGCACTTGGTCTCCAACTTCTCACAGTCAGGAATAAGTAATTCAATAGGTTGCAAAAATGGTGTGAAAGGTTTACCAAGAGCAAACAATAGGCTGACCTGAATGGGCAAAGATGACTCCTCTGAACCCAGCAGAATATGCAGGGATAGAGCTGTGGGCATATCTTTTGTTACTACAGTGTCAACTGCTGCTTGAGTGTCACATCCTGCTTAACAAGTCTGCTGGATTTACATCTACCTCTTGGAGCACACTTGAAAGGTAAAAAGAAAAGGATGGCAAGACATATTTTGTGGAACCATTGTCTGGATGCTAATGGACTCTGCTTTTCTACTATCAGCCATCTGTCCCTGGGTTTATTGTGAGTACACTGCCTGCCTGTAAGAAACAGGGCTGTTTGCAGATGTCCCCCAACTTGTTGTCCCCATTTGTACTACTAGATGCTGGTTTTCAACTCTGGCAGTGAACTGAACCCTTCAAACCAGGCCCCAGTGGCAATGCTCTCTCCCTAAAACAGTTATGTATAGATTGGCAACCCCAATTGACAATTACTGTCCCCCTTATAAGTCCCTAATATGTGGTACCAGTGAAACCCAGAGCATGGGGTTTAAAGGGGTCCCTAGGGCTTGCAGCACTGTTAGTTCCACCTTGAGTGACCCAACTACACTGCTGACAGCAGGCCTGCATTGCTCACTGCAGGAACAGTGCAAACTGCTCCATTTTGACTTTACCTCACCATGTGTGGCAAAGTCAATGCACCGCTTTTAATATATGTCAATCAACGTTAGGGAAGGCCTCCTGAGCCCAGGAGGCAAGGTGGCTTATATTAAAGGTATGAACCTGTAAGTGCAAGCTTATATGTCCATAAAGTGGCCTTTTCCGTTAAAGTACACTATAAGTGATAGGCAGTCCATAGGATAACATTGGCTTGCACCCAGACAAACCTGGGGTCACTAGCTCCATGATGGTACCACCTAAGTATGTCATGTTTGATATCAAACAATGTGCCTTCTCAGCCCTGACACAAATCTCATGGCAAGGGCGATATGCCATGCACACTGGTGACTACCTTAAAGGTTGCCCACCTAGTTGCCCAAGCTTTACTGTGCTCTGGCAGGACATGATCTGACCTCCTGCCAGGTAGTGCGAACACTCTCAGGAGTCAGGAACAAAATTCCGAGCAGGAAGGTGGTCACAGCTCCTGCCTCTCAGTATGGCTTGTGAAGTGGCACATCAAGGTGGTGTGCTTAAAAGGCTACATCACCTCTGTTATGCATCCAGGATGTCTCCCGGAGTAAACAGCCCTTCCACTGCACAAGGCAAATTTGCACCTGGGCTGGAGGGAAATTAGCTATGCAGGAGGGTCACACCCCCAGAAGGGCAGCCACACCTCTAGGATGAGCTACCTGGTCTTTAAACCTAAGGACGAATTCTGCCATTCTTAAAAAGTGGTAAAAATAGTAGGTTCTGGGTAGAAAATCTGATCTAAACCCTGAATGATCACCTTAGGGGTGGACTAGCTGCAAGGACTAGCAGCCTATTGGCTACATGCTCCCACACCCGTAACTCCCCTGAAGCTAGTATTTAATGGATCCCCCCAGACACCAGAACGACATTTATGATCCAACTTGCATCAAGGAGGACAAAGAAGAGACCCGTGTCTGTGGCAACATTACTTGCATAAACCAAAAGAGGGCCACTATGCATCAATGGCAACACTCCTGGAACTGCATGAACTAGATTTGTCCTGGACTAAAGGTCAGTTCTCCCAGACAGAGGGGCCCCTGTGAGAGCCAGAAGCGCCCTCAGACAACCTTGGACTAGCGGTACTAGTCCCCTGTAAACTGCAGGTAAATCTGTGCTCCGGATCCAAAGAATAGCTGGCCATCGGGCTCTCCAAAGCATCGCCCAAAAGCAGATAGTCTAGTGCATTGTGGGAACTATTTCATGCAGTTACCGTCTTTCCTGGGACCACTGGACATTGAAGTAACTATCTGCTACGTGCTTACCACTGCCAAAGCTTGATGGTCACCAGTCCTTCACTCGATGCTGCACCTACAGGGCACTCCGCAAAGCCTGCATCCGATGTCAGCAGCTGCGTGGTTGTCCACATTTTGGACCCTTTTTCCCGAAGCACCGTGTAAGCAGTAAAAATCAGCTCTCCTGCAGTTCCGGTACAGCACCAGGGGCAGCCAGGGCAACTCTGCACTCAGGTTCCACAGCCCATATAAAATTGAAATGAATGTCTTGGGTTGGTCCTGGGACCCGCATCACCTTAACCCTCCTTGGATTCCATGCAAGTCAACCTGCAAGTGACCGATTGTCACTACCACTATTTCTCATTGACCGTATTTCAAACGTTCTGAAGTATTGAATTGCTATGATGTATGTTTCCTTCTAAAATCCATAACTCCAGGTATATGTATCTGATCATGTTTATTTTAGAGCTAAATTGAGATAAAAATAAACTATTGAGTCATGTCAATTAGTTATCGCCCATGTTGTCTAAATTGCTTAGCACATGTTCCCTTAGTAAAGCCTGACTGCTCTTTGCCACTCTGCCAAGATGAGCTAAGGATTTATTATTGGGAATCCAAGGACCATATTTGGGGTCAGTGAGAGTATTACATGGTAAAGCCTAACCAGCATCGCCACATTATACTCCACCTTTCTATACTACCTCAAAGTGTATTTTAGTGTTAGATGTAGTTAGACACTTGGATTACCATAGTACACTCCTCACAATGACTCCCACCCTTTAGAACCCAAGTTTAGTGTGGTCAAAGACTTTTGTCATCTAGAAAGTGCCAAAAGTGGGCAGGGCTGGCACAGGAACGTTAACTTCATTCTTTGGGGGGTGCCTAGGAGTCATTCCCACCCACACCTAGTGCCAGGCATAAATGCTGCATCTCCAGGCACCTAATAGCGAACACCTTCTAGACCTGTTGAAGATCAAATAAGGATTGGACCTCCTGTCTATGACCTGATATCAGTGATGGACTGGCCCTGCTCACACTTGTACCCAGGACAAAGAAGTGGGCTCCAGGGGTCAGAAGGCTAACCTCCTGTGCAAGCTACAGCGCTACAACAAGCTACAAGAGGCCTCTTCCTGAAAGTTCCCAACTGGCCAATGGCAACTGGGCACAGATTGGGCCCTGTTCTTGGCCTCTGCCTGATACCCTTTGAGTCTCTAGGTGCCTCATTTGAAGTCCTAGGGGTTTTAGAAGTGTACTTCCTTGGTGAGTTGGGACTTAAAAGACTGAGTGAGCAGATAAAATCTTTGACCAAGAACACTCTGGATGGTGTATACGACCCACCATTCATTGTGGTCAGCCTCAAACTGAACCTAGGTGCCACACTCCTGGGCCCATTGACTATCATTGTTGATTGTGCTTTTTGGTGCTATTTGTAAATGAAAAAAATTAAGTTCATATCTCCACTTCCACTTAACGGATTTGTCTAATTTGTTTGTGTAATTACATTTTAGTATACCTTTCTAATTCAGTTTGGGATTTTATTGTTTTATATTTTGACCCTATTCCTGTTTTGTACTGCACAATTTTGTTTTACATTACCATAAGTTAAGCCTCTCTGTGTCATGGCAACCAGGGAGTAGGGCTTAGTTAATGTAGTGACTTGGGGGTTCACCTTGGCAAGGGTTGTGATTGTTCCTTGAAGTGGGTAGTCACCCACCCCAAATAATAATGCAGTTTCTTAAACATGCCTCCTCTTCTTTTTGAGACACTCCTCTGTTTCTCAATTTTATGATTCTGGCATTTAAACATCAGGGCTTGCCTCCAATTTGTACTTTTTTTCTGTGCGTGCCCCTGCTAGCTGTAGATTAGTATTTGTTTGTGATAGTATTTTGTTGAGTATGGCAGAGGGCCTATTTCCCCTGGACGAGACAAGTGTTGTTCTATGAGCCATGTCTAGTTCAATACGTTCTTAATAGTCCAATTGGAGAAGCACCAGGAACATCTTTAGAATGTAGTCTTCTATGTTTTTGTCCTGTAACCCTCTAGGGACTCCCCAGGTCCTTCTATGGTTTCTCAGAGAGAACCGAGTTTCTCAAGATCTTCCGTGTGACTCTGGCATGCCACATTCTGATATCTTTGCACCAGGGATTCTTGTCTCAGGAAATCCACTTTCTCAGCTCTGTTATGACTTATATGTTCCAAAGAATACACTCATTTTCCCAGCTCCTTCAGATCTCGTTTGACCTACTGTGGTTCCTGGTTTAGTTACCATCTAAAGGAGGAAAGTTATGTATCAGCACCTGAAAGAGGTCCTTTGTGAATTTCATTTGATAGTAGCTTCAGAGACATTGTTTTCCGAGGAGAAGGTATTATTCTGTTTACTTAGTCTTACTCTATGTGTATGCTTTATATAGTGTAGGGTATACTAAAATCTTTGAAGACTGGTCTCTATTCCCTCTCCAGAAGGCCATTATATCTGTAATGACTACTCTCAGCCCCCTATGCTGCCAGCCATGAGGCACCATCTTGCATCTGAAAAGGATATCTGCTTCCTTCTTTACTGACACTTCACCAGCCTGAGAGGCATCCCAACTGCTGCACTCCACCAGTTCTCCTCTAGTCTCATCCATGCATGTGTTGTACATGATCGCTTCCTGGGCCAGGCCCCCCTAAGCACCCATTCTCTTCCTATGCTTGATGGCCACATCAGTGTAGGCAACAGTTGTGGCTTCTCTGTGGACCTCTGTCGTGGGAATCCAAACTGATCTCCTGCAGCATCCACCATTTCTCTGTTGTCTGCACTGTGCATGAGCAACCACAATTCCCAGGTTCTTCCACCTACTATTGGGGAAATGGCCTGCTTTTGTGAAGGTCAGGAGAGAGAGATGAGGAATGTCCTACTCCTATTGGCAACACTCCACTTATTGTCTTTTAGACTGCTGAGTCAAGGGGTAGCGGAGGCAGCTCCTGGGGCTTTTGTGTAGCCATCATTAGTGCAGCATGTGGCTGGCCCAAAAGCACAGATCATGGGGTTTGTATTAATGTTCAGTTACCACGGAAACACTGAAAGTTTGGGATGTAATACTGATCAAAGCAGCTGTCTATTTACACCTGATTTCACTAAATTAGTATATGGAGCCAAAGAAGCTGCAACAGAAAAAGGTGAGCTTTTTGAGAGAGATGGTATCATAGCATTTGAGTCCATCAAGAGCATAACATCAGGGAATTAATTCCACTATTACCAAGTATGGTAGTGGGTGTTGCAACACTCTGTAAGGTCTCTAGAAAGTTGAGAAATTGACAAAACTAGAGAAATGTCTCTTGGGGAAGAAGATCTAAAGGACACTGATCTCACACCTGTACAAGATCCTTTAAGACAAGAGCACACATACAAAACATCCAGCACAGATCCGCTCGGAATAAAAGCTGGGAAGACTACTCCAGAGAGGGTCATTTGCTACGCATCTAGTCAGCGATTTGCCTTCTGCCATTTAATGTTGCTGCACTGAAATGGTAGATTTTCACAGATCAAAAATGAGCGCAAGTTTATTATTGGTGACTGCAGCTGTATTCCAATATTCAAGGCAGGAATCTGATCATCGACTTACTTTCTACATGCCGGCTTTGGAAATCAAAGTGCTGGAGCTGTTCGGTGAGCATCCACTCTTGGTGTTCTTTGGAAGTTTCCTTCTATTCATCGGCACTGAGGGACACCCCTTGGTGGAGCCACTTTCCCTCTTTCCAGTCTGTGTGACGAGCCATGCCTCTCTAGGAAGTTTCTTTGTTTTCAAGAAGAGTTAACCCTTTCCTTCCTTACAGGGAATGATGATGGAGAAATTATTAACCCATTCTTCTTTTGCAGGGTGGCACATGACTGTGTAGTAGCTTTATTGTTTCATTATACTGTTTTTTATAATTTTGCTAATTCTGTTTATATTTATTCCTATTGAGCTTAAGTGCAATACGTCATGGCTGTCGCAAATATGGCACATTCACCATCATTTCTGGATGAAGAATGTGAACCTTCTCTATCATGGAAGGAGTGAGAAAAAATATTCCCATCTTATTTGATTGCAATTGGGGTAAAAGGTTTTGCTCATTGAGCAAACAGGATATTTTATTGCACAATTTGGGTGTACAGGTCAGGAGAGTGTATGAAAATTTGGTATATTCTCCTCTGGAAGAGGATGATGATGAGGATCTTGAGGATGTTTGTGGCATGACTTTTCACAGGTTAGTGGAACATTTTGGGAAGAAAATAAATATAGTGCTAGAAAGACATAAGTTATTTTGTAGGCTCCAAGGAAAAGAGGAGAAGGTCACTAGTTATTTTGCTAGCTTAAGGGGCATGGCCAACTTATGTGAATGTGATTCCTTATGTGACTCCCTCATTAGATACCAGTTGATGAGGTGCACCAATAACTCTAGGGTGCAGAAAACGTTACTTGCTCATAACCCAGATTTGAAAGAGGCCATAGATTTAGCTAAAATTAGGAGCACACAGCCGAATGTATCAAAGAGATGAAATAAAGCAATGTGTCTGAGACAGTACATGTAGTGAAGACTCAGTCTAAAAGGAAGGAAATAGTGGCAGACAAAAACAAGCAACACAATTTGATAAACCTGTTTAAAGTAACAGAGGCAAAAAAAAGTATAAGTGCTATCGCTGCAGCAATTATAACCATTTAGCCAATAGTCCTATTTGCCCAGCAAAGTCAAGCATTTGTAGTAAGTGCAACAAAAGAGGTCATTTTGGACGTGTTTGTAGGGCTGTTGAGAAAGAAAAGAAGCACATTCATACCGTAGAAGAGACTGATGTGCCTGCTAACAAGTATGTCTTCCAAATCAAGTCAGTTATGATAGAGGATGGCAGTGACTATCCTGTTTGTGAAATTTAGCTTGTTGTTGCAAAGAAGAAAGAATTTGCTGGCTCATGCTCCCCATATACCTTTATTGATCACAAAGCATTTGAAGAAAAATTGGGAAATAAAATAATGGTAATGTTCTCAATTGTGCAGATATCAAGCTGGGGGTGAATCAAGAGCCTATACCCTTGATGGGTATGTCAGAAATGTGCATTTCTTTTAAGGAACACTCAAATGTAGCCAAAATCTATGTTGCTGAGAGAGGATCAAATTTACTTGGCTGGAAGCACCAAAAAGAACTAGGCATTAAATTGGATCCGAATAGTGTTCAATCTGTCATGGACATTGCAAATGTGCATTTAAAAAATAAGCTCCAAGAAAAATTCCCAGAGCTATTTACTGAACAGTTGAGACATTTAAATGATTTTCAACATAGAATTGTACGAAAAAGTAATGCAGTTCCGATTGCATATAAAGCAAAAACCATTCCTAATCTTATGCGTGAAGCACTAGAGGAAAAATTGAACAGGTTAAAGTTGCAAGGCGTAATAGAGCTGATTGAAAGCTCATTATGGCCTGCTTCCATAGTTGGAGCTCAAAAATCTGGAGGCAGAGGCATACGTCTATCTGTGGATCTCAGATTTAAATACCAACATCTGGGTGGACAGATTTCCCCTTCCAAAGTTTAATAAAATGATCAGTATAATAGGTGACGCAAGGTATTTTATTGTATTAGACCTTTCCTCGGCCTATCATCAAATTGAGCTCCACCCAGATTCAAACTCGCCCACCTTATTTATCACACCATTTGGGGCATTCCAGTACTGCCGAATACCATTCAGTCTGGCATCTGCGGCAGCTGTCTTCCAGACGGTCATGCACCAACTGTTAAAAGATATAAAGAATATCCTTTACTTTTAGGTCGACAAGTTTGTATATGGTAATTCTTTGGGAGATCACCATACTACATTGGACACAGTTCTCACTACTCTAAAGAATGCAGGTTTAACTATCATGGTCGACAAATGCAGATTTTATGTGCAATCAGTAAATTGTGTGGCCCACAATATATCTAAAGATGGAATTAAACCTAAAATTGATGTAGTCAGAAGCACCTCCACCCACAAACAAAGAGGTGTTGAGTACATGGTGACATTTGTTAAAAATGCTGCACCTATGAGATATCTTTTTAAAAAAGGAACACATTTTGAGCGGGATGAGCCTTGTGGAAAGTCTTTTGAGTTAGTCAGACAAGCCATAATTGAGTCACCATCCCTTGAAAATTTTGACATGTCAAGGAAAACTATCCTAACATCCGACGTGAGTGGAAAGGGAATAGGTGCATCTCTGATGCAAGTTGTGGATGGAAAAGAGAGAGTTATCACATTTGCATCAAGATTATTGAAGGATGCTGAAGTACAATATAATAGAAAGAGAATATATTGCATGCTATTGGGCTATAATGCTTTTTAGATTATTTTTGTGGGTTTTACCTTTTACCTTGAAGTCAGATTATAAACTGCTGACGTATATTTTTTCCTCCAAGCAGAGAGAGCACGCTACTCCTTGGATAGCCAAATGGATTCTGGACCTGGAGGGCTATAACTTTAAAACTTATTTGGTTCCTGGTAACAAAAATTACGTGGCTGATTGCTTACCTTATTTACCTTGGAAGGGAGGGAAGGAGGTTGATGGAATGTGTACTGAGGATTCTGTGTTTCTGGTGACTTTTCCAAGCATAACCAGGGAAGAGTAGAGGAAATGTTCAAAAAATGATGTCATTCTTTTGGCTCAGAAGGACAAAATCATACTAGGGTGGCCACCCAAACCTAATGGATTGAGGGAAGATATCCATTGCTTTTGGGAAGTTAGACATGAATCGTACATCCATAATGACATGATTATGCGGGATGACAAACTGATACCTCCCAAGTACTTAAGGAAAAGAGTTGTGGATTTGGCTCATGAGGATCATTTGGGTCACAGTATCACTAAATCAAAAGTTAGGGTAACGTATTGGTTTCCTGGAATTGATAGTATGGTGGAATCGAAAGTAAGTAACTATATTACATGTTCCTTGAGTGACAAAAGTAAAATTGTAAGGAGAGTGCCATTATCCCCTGTAACAGTTCCTACTAAACCATGGGACAAACTTGGTTTAGACATTATGGGTCCTCTCAAAAGTCCCAGATGGACAGAAAGTTTATGGTAGTATTGGTAGACTGCAATTCTCACTTTATTGTTGTCAAAGTAGTCAGTCACATTACAACTCAGGACATGATTGAATTCTTGTCAGACACCTTCATGACAGAAGGGGATACCTAGCTCCCTTATAACAGACAATGGTGACCAATTCACTTCGGACAAAATGAAGGAATATTTGAAAGAGTGTGTATTATCCACTTAAGAAACTGCATTGCATTGTTCTAAGGCAAAAAGCCTCATTGAAAGGGTGAACTGCATGCTAAAAGAGTGCATTCAATCAGTCTCTACTCCACAATCTCCAGACAATACAGAACACCGCCGCCAGACTTATCCTCAGGTTCCCCCAACACGAACACATCAGCCAACACCTACGCAAGCTCCACTGGCTCCCTGTCGAGAAAAGAGTCACCTTCAAGATACTCACCTATGCCTACAAATGCCTACACAACACCGGACCCCAGTACCTCAATGACCGAATCACCCTCCACATACCCAAAAGAAACCTCCGCTCCACCAACCTACTCCTCACTGAAACCCCGCGCATCCGGAGAGCCAGAGCAGGTGGAAGATCCTTCTCCTACATCGCGGCCAAGACCTGGCCCGAACTCCCCACTAACATCAGGCATGCCCCCTCCCTGGACACCTTCAGGAAGGCTCTGAAGACCTGGCTTTCAACTGAAATGGAACTGTTGCCCCCCACGCCAGTGCCTTGAGACCCTCATGAGTGAGTAGTGCGCTTATAATAACCTGATTGAATCAGCGCATGCATCTGGTGTACCTGTAGATGTTGTGGTTAAAAAACAGTTGTGGGCATATCATACTGCGCCTGATTCAGTTACTGGGGTTTCCCTTTTTATGTTGCTCAAAGGTAGGCTTCCTGGTACTGAGCTATTCCCCAATTGGTTGGGGGGGTGAAACAAGGTGGGTGCATGAAGATGTAGTGGAGGAAAAGGTCAGGCAGCACCGAGATGATTACAAGAGAAGATGTGATGGCAGGCATGGCGTGATAGATAGAAAATGGAATGTAGGAGAATGGGTGGTGGTAAAAAAAGCTATTTATGTTAGAGGTGGGGTCTGTAAGTTTTCCAAACCTCTGAGAGTAGCCTAAGTAAACCCCAAAGTTGTAGCCTTGGAAGATGGCAAGGTCTGGAGCATGGATAGGATCTATAAGTGCAGTAGTTCTGGGTTGGGGAGCTGTGGTGTGCAGGCATTACCTATAACATCACAAGGAAATCAAAATGATTTGAGTTTCCAACCCCGTCAACATCGCGCACCTAATTGGCATAAGGATTATGATTTCCAACAACTGCATATCGGAGACGCTTGCTTATTGTTCTATATGCTAAATTTGGATAGTGTGGGAACAAAGTATATTTTACTATGTGAAGGAAATATGTTGTGGTTTCCTTTAATAATGTATTAGGGTAGCATTTTCATATAGGTGATCTTGATTGATATTTACCTTCACTCAGTATTTATATATAACATATTTATATAGCACTTGGTATGTTTCCCTTCCATTCTTGTCATAGAGCATTCCATTGCACTCTATACGGTGTCTGTGACAGTTGATCTGACTCCGTTTGAGGTTTTGATGTGGTTTGAGGTTGTGCATCATTTGTTTGAATAAACATCATTCTTCAACCTCGACCAGTTTCTTACTTTCATCACATCTCCCATGTTGTGAAAGGAATGTCATATTTACTGACCTGTGTGAATATGAACCGGTCACCACTAGTTGTCAGATTTTTTTGCATCCTGTGTTTCAATTGCTTTATGCAGTGAGGCCTTTTTCTTATCGGCCTCATCTGTTTTTTTCATCTGTCTAGATTTCCTCAAAACCACTCTCAATTATTCAATAGCATAAAATCATTCCAAACTCTGCAGAAAAAGTAAGAGATTCCTCATTGATCTCCTATATTTCCTCTTTATAATTAATATTGTCCTAGATCATTTAGCGATGTGACTTCCTCGAGGCTGTAAGGTGGTTCTAGTGTCCTGCAAGAGATGAACAGAGATAATTCTTGTTATGTTGTCCCACTTTTCACTCCAAGTGCAAATTCTGTTACTTGAGTTTATGAAATTGATTTAGAGCTTCTCCTAACACTGAGTTGGTAGCTAATCATAAAATCTTGTCTGATAATTTCAAATACCATCCTACCTTTTTATTATTTACGACCATGAAGAAGCTGGCATAGAACTAGCTAGCACATGCATCAAAAATGCCATTTGTGATTCCTTATTAGCGAAAAATAAGGATTCGCTAATAAGGAATCGCAAAAGCCTATGCATGTAGAAATCGCTTACAAAATAGCGATTCCTAAATATTTCTTAATTGCGAGTCGCAAATTGTTTCTTGCCAGTTGGTCATTTGAAAATTGCCCACTGACGCAGCAAAATCCTGATTTTACTAAAAATGTTTTCAGGTGCTTGAATTTCTGAGAATGGGTTCACGTTTTTCTCTTAAACATAGGCTGAGGAATGAAAAAAGCTTCATCTAGCCCTTCATGTAATGAACTCAAGTCCAAAACAACTTCAAGAAGATCTTTGTTGAAGTCACGTAAAACTATGCAAGGTAACTTTCTGTAAAGTTCAGTTCAGTTAAATACTTTAGCTCTTCCAAGATTCTAATGAAATTTTCCAAGTCTGTCCTAAAGGATGGAACATAATATTTATAAAACAAAGATGTTCCTTCTTGAAATTGCTTGCCTTAAAGGCCAAAATGTGTTGAGAGAGTCAGAATCTCTTCACAACTAAGATTAAATTGGTAATTGTTTAGGGTAAGCTACCCACCGGATGGACGGCTGAATCTTGCTTTTGTGCCCTATTTTTCACAAGTTCTAAAGTTGGTTATGCTACAGTTGTCTATTCCCCAGGACTCTTGCAGACATACCACATAAAACCTATTTAAGAAAGTGCGAAGATCATGTTTTTAACTTTTCAAGTGGTGCACAAAGCCAGCGATATTCCATCAAAATATCTGGATACATTTCTGATGATCTTCTTTGTCTCTAAAACTAATGTTAGGTATGTTGATCCCTTGTACACAATGTTTTAGAATTAAAGCTGTTCTTCTTCCAGCACGGTTCTTTTGACAATACGAACATGAGCAGTTATTTGGCTTCATTCACTTGTGCTCTTAGAATTTCCCATTCCTCCAGCTCCTCTTTTCTGGCCCAGATCTTCTGTGCGATATCCTTAATTGCGCCAGTTTTCTCTGAGGAATTCAACATTACTGTTTTTATCAGCAAGAAAACAAACTGACAAGAGATCGGCTGAGGTCACTGAACTGAGATACTCTTACTGTCAAAAGGTTATGCCGATTTAATACATCTTAGCAACCCCTCAATTGGTAGAGTGGCTTGAAATCCAAAACTTGATTTACCTTCACAGGTTTCACTGGGTCATGTGAGTCAAATATTCCCTGATTGTGGCCTTCTTGGTATACTTTACAAGTGAGCTCAATGCTCAACAGACTTTCGGGGACCGAGTCATCCAGGGAAGACTTCAGACAAACCTGGATTGTTGGACAAACTGGCATTTTTAAGTTATGCTCAGTCATTGGATTGAATTTAGTAAGCGGTCCATTTTTCGTCTGACTTTGTGCGCACATCTTGTTAACCAATGTTAACAATCCGACAGCCATACGATTTAATATAGCCATCACATGATGTCTGATCAGTTGAGGAATCCAGTCCCTGAATTGGTTTAGATTGCTACATCCGTGCTGTCCTGTTGTGCTACTTAGTGCTTGATTAGTTAGATACTCCAATCCCTCATTAGGGTTTGAATCCTTAGGGTATATTACGTATTGCTGTTGCTTGGGAGAAATTACTACTTGACTGTATTGTGCAGTTGTGTTGCTTGGTAATGGTTATGTGTTCTTCAAATTTCGATCTGAAATGGAAATCACAATAGTGTCTGGGATTTGCTGCTCTTTAACAGTGATTACATTTTTAGCTGATGGTTCACCTAACTCCTTCTTAGGTAAATGTATTAATTGCAATTGAGTTGTTTGTGTAGGAAGATTGGAGACACTCCCTACCAGTTGCGGCTGGACAAGCAGGGAAGCGCGGTGTGGCGTGGAGCGGGCGGGGGGGAAAGTGACAGATGATGGAATAGGTAAAATAAAATAAATAAATAAAACCACTTATCTTGCGTGGTGGGGAAGTGACAGTTGACGGAATAGGTAAAAAAATAAAATAAAACCACTTACCTTGCTCTCTCCACATCGCCGACTCGGGAATGTGGTGAGTGCAAGGTAAGTAGTTTTATTTATTTATTATTTTATTTACCTATTAAGGCATTTGTCACTCCCCCACCCCGCCCTCACTTCACATGACACTTACCTAATCTGCCCGCAATTGCTCCGTACTACAGCTTAACTGTAAGTTGGAACTTTACAGGGTATTGAGATAGCGACCCTTGACCTTCCTGGTAGGTCGCTCCCCCCCGCTGCAGCTCCGCCTGCACCCCCACTGAAGTGTCCTGATCGCCGCCGAAGTCGAGGCCCTCCACCACCCGCAGGCTTCCACCTGCGCCTCATCCCTGGTGGCCAGTGGTGGCCTTGGTTTTTATCCGCTCTTCTGTGCCTTCTCTGCCTGTCCACTCCTCTTCTGTGCCCCCCCGTTTGCCGTTCTGTTCCGTGGCCCTTCTTGATTTGGTGCCCCGTTTCATCCGCTGCTGCCCCCTTGTTTGATTCTGTGCCCCGTTTTCTTCTACTGCTGCCCCCTTTGACTCTGTGCCCTGTTTCATCCGCTGCTGCCCCCTTGTTTGATTCTGTGCCCCGTTTTCTTCTACTGCTGCCCCCTTTGACTCTGTGCCCCATTTTCATCTGCTGCTGCCCCCTTGTTTGATTCTGTGCCCCGTTTTCTTCTACTGCTGCCCCCTTGACTCTGTGCCCCATTTTCATCTGCTGCTGCCCCGTTTGATTCTGTGCTCCTCTCGCTGACTACTGTGCCCTCTTGACCCCTGCCTTTCTCCTCCCCGCGGTTGCTCCGCTCCGCTCCCCAGCCCCCGTCCCCGCCACTGCTTCCCCTGCGGCATCGTCCCCTCCGCGCCCATTCGCTGCCCCTGCAACACACCTCCCAGCTGCTCCACCCTCCCCACCTCCCCATATATGGCGGCCGCGCGCAGCGGGCGCGCCGCTGGTGTGTCAAAGGCGCGCCTAAGGCAAGCCTGTCTGCGTCCGTCCGCGCCTGGACCGCGCCCAGCGCCAGAACCCCTGCCCCCCGCACCAGCCAGGAAGTCCGCCTCCGCTACGACGCCAACACCTTCGTCGCTCTCAACCCAGGAAGGACCCACACCTGCTGCAAGGCTGCCCCGAAGCGCACCCACGGTCCCTTCACCTGCCTGAACTGCAGCTTCTCATGCCTCGAAGGGACCGAGACACCCGCCATGACGGAACCCAACCAGCTTAGATGCATCCTGATCAACACTCGCTCCGCACGCAAACACGCCGTCGAGCTCTGGGACCTACTCGTCACCGCATGCCCGGACGTCGCCTTCCTGACCGAGACCTGGATGAACGAAGCCTCCTCACCAGAGATCGCCATAGCCATCCCCGACGGCTACAAGATCACCCGCAGAGACCGCACCAATGGGCCGGAGGAGGAATCGCCATCGTCCACAAAAATACCATCAGGGTCTCAACAAACACCAACGACACCCTCAGCACCGCCGAACACATACACTTCCAAATCCACACGGACCCCAAGACCACCCTAAGAGGCACCCTCGTCTACAGACCGCCAGGACCCCAGCCTCAACTCTGCGACTCCATCGCCGACCTCATCAGCACACACGCGCTGACCTCCACTGACTACATCCTCCTCAGAGACCTGAACTATCATCTGGAAAACAACAACGACAACAACTCCTCCACCCTGATCGACAACCTCGCCAACCTCGGACTAAAACAGCTCGTCACGACGCCGACCCACATCGCCGGTCACACCCTTGATGCCATCATCTCCTCCAGCCCCCACGTCACCTGCAGCCACGCATCTGAACTCACCTGGACAGACCACCACTGCATCCACTTCTCCTTCCGAAAACCCCCCACACACCACCGCACCCTACAGATCCCCCACTGCTGCTGGGGCAAAGTCACTGAAGAACAACTACAGACTAGCCTCGCACTCAACCCTCCGCCCAACCCCACCAACCCCGATGATGGTGCACTCACCCTCGAACGCTGGATGAACGACTGCGCCAACACCGTAGCCCTGCTGAAAAAAAAAAAGCACCAACAGAGACACGAGCAAAAGAGCCAACTGGTTCACCCTTGAACTCCTCGCCTCAAAGCGCACCTGCCGGAAATTAGAGAACATATGGCATAGCGACAAGATGCCGGACAGCCGCGCAGCCCACAAAGACGCCATCCGCAACCACCACCACCTCATCAGGACTGCCAAAAGGACCTCCTTCACAGACCGCCTTGACAACAACGCTCACAACAGCAAGGAGCTCTTCAACATCGTGAAGGAACTCTCCAACCCCAGCTCCAGTGCCAATGGCATCCCGCCATCGCAAGCCCTATTCGACTCCCTCGCCACCTTCTTTCATCAAAAAATCACCGACATCCATGACAGTTTCAAACCCCGGACAACCCCTGCGGGCCTCGTCGCACCGGACCCACCGCACCCCACCGTCCACGACTCCCTGACAACCAGGGCCAACGTGAGCATCGAGGACACAATCAAGACCATGGGCACAATCCACTCCAGATCCCCGTCTGACCCTCTCCCACACCACATCTTCAACAAAGCCGGAAATTCCATCGCACCCCACCTGCGCAACATCATCAACCTCTCCTTCGAGACCGCTACCTTCCCTGAGAACTGGAAGCACGCAGAGATCAACGCCCTACTGAAGAAACCCAAGGCAGATCCGAGCGACCTCAAGAACTTCCGGCCCATCTCCCTGCTTCCGTTCCCAGCAAAGGTAATCAAGAAGATAGTTAATATCCAGCTCACCCGTCACCTCGAAGACAACAACATCCTGGACCCCTCCCAATCAGGATTCTGCAGCAACCACAGCACCAAAACCGCCCTCATCGCCGCCACAGACGACATCAGGACCCTTCTTGACAACGGCGAGACAGCGGCCCTCATCCTCCTGGATCTCTCCGCCGCCTTCAACACTGTCTGCCACCACACACTACGCACGCGCCTCCAAGACGCAGGGATCCGGGGGAAGATCCTGGACTAGACCACCTCCTTCCTCTCCGGCAGAACTCAGAGAGTCCGTCTCCCCCGTTCCGATCCGAGGCCTCCAAGATCATCTGCGGCGTCCCACAGGGATTCTCCCTCAGCCCGACGCTATTCAACGTCTACATGGCACCGCTAGCACGCACCGCCCGACAGCACGACCTCAACATAATCTCCTACGCTGACGACACGGAGCTGATCCTCTCCCTCACCAAGGACCCTCTCACCGCCAAATCCAACCTCCACCAGGGAATGAAGGCCGTCGCCGACTGGATGAAGGAAAGCCGACTTAAGCTGAACTCAGACAAGACGGAGATCCTCATCCTCGGGTCCAACCCCTCAGCATGGGACGACTCCTGGTGGCCCGCATCACTGGGGACCCCCCCGGCCCCTACCCACCACGCACGCAACCTGGGCGTCATCCTCGACTCGAAACTCACCATGATCAAACAAGTCAACGCAGTCTCCTCCACCTGCTTCAACACCCTCCGTATGCTCCGCAAGATCTACAGATGGATCCCGACAAACACGAGGGAAACAGTCACCCAGGCCCTAGTCAGCAGCAGACTCGACTACGGAAACGCCCTTTACGCCGAAGCCTCGTTCAAGCTCATCAACATACTACAAAGAATACAGAACGCCTCTGCACGCCTGATCCTCGACACCACGTGCCGTGACCACATCACCCCCCACCTGAGGAACCTGCACTGGCTCCCCGTCGACAGAAGGATCTCCTTCAAGCTCCTGATCCACGCATACAAAGCACCCCACAAAACCGGCCCAGCCTACCTCAACAGCCGACTCTCTTTCTACGTACCCAACAGGACACTCCGCTCTGCTGACCACGCCCTGGCCACGGTCCCGCGCATCTGTAGAACCACTTCTGGAGGCAGTTCCTTCTCCCACCACACCGCCAAGACCTGGAACACCCTCCCCCTCTACTTACGACAAACCGAAGACCTACTGACCTTCAGGAGACAACTCAAGACCAGGCTTTTCGACCCGTAGCAACAGCACCCCCCCCCCCCGCCCCCAGCGCCTTGAAACCCTTTCGGGTAAGTAGCCCGCTTTACAAATTTACTGATTGATTGATTGATTGATATCCATTTAAGTGATCATGGTTTCCATAGTAGAGTTTTCATTGGTAACCTTAAATAAATGTGAAGAGGACTCTGTATTAGTATACAATTGGATGGGTTTGTAAGAATCAAGTGCTTTTTGTGTCTTCCCATTGATTTACTCGAATTAGCAATGCCAGACTCTTTAGCTTTATTTTTCTGAAAATTTTTATTCAGTCTTTTCAATTTCTTCATTCGTCTTTTGCTTACATACATTGCAAAAGGTTATTTTGAGCAGATTGGATTACTACTTTGAGCCTCATCTGTAATTAATCCAGCTTCTACTGCTGTGGATCTTTCTGAATGAAAATGAAAATATGTTTTCCTGCTTCAATGCCATGCTCTTCATCCATGCTAGGAATACATCATAGGAGATTCTACGTCCCCTTGACACCACGTTCCTGATGTAACTTTTAGGTTAAGCATAGTTGAAACCATTGATGTGGCCGAAGAATTATTTGATTTTTTTGTCACTAATTTGACGAGGTATGCTTAAGTCCTGCACCGTGGAGATGGCCATAGACACTTTTGGTGAAGGAATTTGACTATGCATTGATTTTAAACTAATACATGTTTTTACCTGGAGTAGCTGAAGTGTATTAATGAAATGAGATGGGTCTGAAGTTCTTGAAGTCTGTCGGGTCGGCGAATGGCTTCTTCAGCAGAGGGTTGATCTTGGAATGTTTCCCGTCGTTGGGGAAGGTGGCGGTTTCATTGGAGCAGTTGATGGTGTGGCGAAGCTATGGGACAGTACCTGGAAGTCCCCTGTCATTCCTCTCAGAACTGCTGGCAGTGTTGCGTCTTTGGCCACAATCCTAGCTGACACATCTCCAGCTTAAGGACGAGCAGAACTGCTACACTCGTGCTGTCATCTGGACCTCAGTGTTGCAGCCAGTGTCATAATCACCTCAATCCTCATCTCCCTGACTGCCTCTCTCGTCCATTTGCTGTTGATCAGCTTACGTTTTGAAAAATGAGACATTCCTTGTGATGTCTTCTTCTCTACATTGTGCTGTGATCATGGTTCCCTCTGTTTTGACTACTTTCTGGGGTTCTGGCTCAAAGGATAGTCGAAACATTCTACCAAGATACTGGTCCTTCACCAGACCCAGAGCCTGCCACTGCGGTGCCTGTGTATGCATTTTACTGCCACTTCAACTTGCTATTTAAAACTACTTGCCAGGCCTTGAACTCTCCTTTTATTACATATAAGTCATACCTAAGGTATGACCTAAGTAACCCTAAATACAGGGTGCCGTGTAAGTAAAAGAGAGGATCTGTACTTTTGTTTTGCATGTCCTGGTAGTGACAAACAGCCTATTTCGTTTTTCACTACAGTGAGGCCTATCCCTCTCATAGGCCAACATTGGGAATTTACATTTAAGCTGTAATTCTAGATAAGAGAGAAGTAGCTTTTTCATGTTTCATATCTTTGGAATGGTAATGATAAATCCTCCTTACTAGTGAAGCTGGATTTAACATTACTGTTTTAGAAATGCCACTTTTAGAAAGTGGACATTTCTCTGCACTTACTGCTCTATATGTCTGGCAGCCTGTCTCCAATACACGTCTCGGGTGGGTGACAGACACACTTTGTGCATTCCCTCTAGACAGCTACAAACAATGAAATGCAAGGCTCATCTGCATTCCGAGGACTCATCTGCATTCATCTACATTCTGGTGGTTCTTCCTGGGCAGGGAGGAATGGGAGGGGATGACACTAACATGTTAATAGTTAGGGTCCTGCCTACATACAAAGCACTCGGTTACCCCCCACAGATAGCCTAGCAGACAGGACTGAGTAGAAAGGGATCTTTGTGCATTTCAGAGAGCTGCTTTGAAGTCATCCCTACATCAAAGGCATTTTTGGGCATAAGTACTGGGTCTCCTACCCCCTAAAATCAGACACTTCTGGATCTTGAACCGAACCTCTGTCAAAAGGATTACTCTGCTACCTAAAGGACTCAATTGGACTGCTTTTCTGGAAGGACTGCTTTTCTGCATGTTGCCCTCCTGCCTGCTGCTCCCTGACTCTGCCGAAGGAGAGCTGGTCTCTGCCTTCCTGCCAAGTGATCTCCAAAACTCGCTGGCTTGCCTTCTGTTTTCTGAAGTCTCAGGGACACAAAAAACTTCCTGCAGTCCTGCTGGGGCTGCTGGACTCTGTCATCTATGAATACTACCATTGCCTGAGGTGCCCTCCTCAGGATCTGAGCATCATGAGTGGGGTCTACAGCTGTTTTGCTACAAAACCAATGCATCATCACCTTTGCCCTGATCGGAACGACACGTTGCACTTCGATGCCAACACAGAGTCAGTGGTTCCACAGCCTGCACTGCCCAATGATGACTCTCTGTGCTGCTCGAAGATAATGCATTACCTTCACCTCAGCAAAGCTCGACGATGACACAACGACCTGACTGCATAAAAAAAGATCGACGCATCGAGCCCTCAGCGTCAATGCTTTGTTCCATCCTGGGTACTTTCTTAGCGGGACCGGCGAGAGTCATGTAGACAACTTGAAATTTGGATTTGCATAGGTCGCTCGAGACTTCTACGCACTGTTTTTGCATTTAATTTTTAAAAACTAATTTCTCGACTTCTACTGATTGGATTTTTGTCATTGTGGTTTTGTTTTACTCGGATAAATATTCTCTATCTTTATAAACCTTTTTGGAGTCGTTTTGTGGTGTATTCATTGTGGTTTTGTTTTACTCGGATAAATATTCTCTATCTTTATAAACCTTTTTGGAGTCGTTTTGTGGTGTATTCATTGTGTCACTAGGTGGATGTGTTGCATAAATACTTTACACATTGCCTCTTTAGATAAACCTGACTGGGCTCTGTGCCAAGCTACCAAAGGGTGAGCACAGGTTATCTTTTAGTGTGCATCTAGCTTACCCAGATTAGAGTGGTGGTTCCTGCCTGGGTGGATACCTTAGCGAGTGGGCCAGTGTGAGGATGTTGGTCAGAGGCATCCCCAGTGTTTAGAAAATGGACACCCTTGGATAATCTGGCCCGCAGTTCCTCTGTTTCATAAGTGAAGGTACAGGTCGCCACCAGTTTTTCAGCCGCGCATGTAAAGTGTCTAGCAACTTCTCAGGTTCTTCCCTAGCTTGTCAGAATTTGAAACGGTTGTGGTTGACTTGGCCATTGCTATGTTGAGTGTGTGGCATAACTTGTAGATGTCTGCCTCTAAAAGGTGGAGAAGGAGTGCTCTTTGGCATTCCACAGCTACACTTTCCATCTGGGGCTCTGGGCAGATGCGGGGGCGTGATAATAAACATCTAGTGTGGGTATGCTCTCCATGGTTTTCGATGCTTAAGATTCTTTGGGGTATATTCACAAGAACGTGTGCTAAACATCACCAAAGAATGCTAATGCAACTTTACACATCGCAGCCTATCGCGGGAAAATAACCCCATGTCATCGTGGAATTCACAACACGGTGGTACCATGTGATAGTCCGCCAAAAACGCAGCCAATGTCCGTGATACAACCACCTCGACAGAGATAAAAACACAAACCTCAACGCGAAAAAACATGCAATGGGCCAAAGCGCGATGAGGAATTCAGCAATAAGCAGCGCCAGGCCTGCAATACACACATGGCAGGTGGGAAAAATCACCATAAAAGTAGAAAAAACACTCAAACACAAACTGACCAACACCCAAGCACCTTGGAGGCAGCCGGAGCAGGCGCAGAGGACGAGCGCAACCCCACAAGCACCCCGGAGGACCAGCCTGGGACTTAGGAGACAAAGAAGGGCAAGGACAAGAAGAAGAGGAAGACGAAGTTCTATCCGCAGGAAAACAGGATCCTAGTCACGGAGGTGATGGAACACCATCAACAACTGTTCCTCACCTCCAACGTGTCATTGGGCACCAAAAATGGAATATGGAGGGACATCGTGGACAAGGTGAAGGCCATTGGAGAGCACAAGAGGTCAATGGATGAGGTCAAGAGGCGATAGACTGACATCAAGCGCAAGACCAGGGATAAACTCGCAACCAACCAGAAGGCAGCAATGCAGACTGGAGGTGGGGGCCCAGCGCCACAGCTCGTGCTCGATGACATGAAGGAGCTAGTGTCAACAGTCATCAGTGTGGAGACTGTGGCTGGAGTCGGGGGACCAGACACTGCTCGATAGGACACAACACAACCGCAACAGAGTGAGTGACCACCAGGTACTGGGGGGACGGGTGGAGATGGCCACAATGGCACACATGCACAATCAAGCAGAGCACAGTGCACAACCACAATGACTGTGGGTCATGGCCCTGATCTACAGACACAATGTACAATGTCATGCTGTCTGAATGTCAACATGTCCCATGCGGCTACATACTTGTGGACACATTGTAATACACCATCTCCCCTTCACATTGCAGGGGCACCGTCAACACCTCCTGCAGAGAAGTCCCAGCCACTCTTCACTGATGACGAGGAGGACACCCCCAGCATCGACACCTAAGCCCTCCAAGACATCATTGACATCATCTGCAACTCACCTCCAGGATCACGGCTGCATTGAGGAGACCCCACTCACTACCCAAACCACCCAGCGGGAGGCACCCACAGCCCCGGCAGTCTCCCAAGACCCCCAGGAAAAACACATGGCCTTCCAATGCCGTGTGCTGGAGGGCCAGAGGGAGATGGCTGAGGAGGTGTGGGTGGGGTTCGACATCATGGCTACCAAACTGGATGCCATCCATGGTGTATAGGCCCGCTCCATGGTCTCCAACAAGCCCTGACTGACATCGCTGGAGTCATGACGCGGAGAAAAGAACACCTGTACGCTCAGAGTGGCTCCAGCGATGCCAGCCATGAGCTAGCACACATGTGGAGGCTCATGGAGAACATAGTGAGGACGGAGGCGGAAAGGATGGCAGCCACTGCTACACATCAGCGTAATGTAGCTGGGATTTACCATGCCCTGCAGATTCTCATCATGGCATTGATGCCACAAGGCGTGGCGCTGGTGAATGCTGCTGCCCCCACACCATCCACATCTCCACCTCCTGGTGTGTTAGTGCCTCACAGTGTGGCAGGCGTATCCACTCCAGCACCTGCTGTGTCACTGCCACACAGTGCGGCCGACAATCCTCCTCCGGCCCCTGATGTGTCAGTGGCACACAGTGCCGCAGCCGGTACTGCAACACCCACAGGTGGGGCAGAGCACACATCCGAGGACGTTGATGGGTTTGAGTTCAGAAGGAGGCCCTAGCATTCATTTCTGCCACCTGGCCTGTTTCTGCTTGGTGCCGCACATGACCCCATGACCTTCCACTGACCCCTGATAGACTGCGGACTGTACCCTTCCTCTTCTGCAGTACTTGACATCCCAGGATAGACTCTGGCTGGCCCTCCATGGGCCCATATTGTGTGGTGTGCTTGGCATGGCCCTGTACCGCTCCAGCTGCAAACCTCCACTGGATGTGCAATAAACATCCAGTAATACACTGCTGTGTCATGTCTTTCATCATTCATGTATGAATGCGCGGATGGATGTAGGAACAGTGATTTGTCAATGATGCTCATCTAGTGGGATGCCAGTCACAGTGTGCTACATTGCCTATTGTGTTCCGGGTGCCGTGGACACTACAACAGGGACACACGCATTGGTCACTTCCTTGTCTGGACATGGACTGAACCACGCCCAGAGCCCCCGAGTCATTGTTGCAAGCCCTGCTCTAGTCCGGCGTATGCCAGGCCAGCCCACTACGCTTACGCTCCGAGGGGGGGCCCACATAGCTACCTGTCGCAGGCGTACTCGCTGGTGCTGTGCAGGTCACTGGTCTAGTTGTCACGGCCACTCCCTGAAGGCTGGTTTGCACACACACCACACCCATCCGGCACAGGCATCACAGGCCATGTGACCCCGCAAATATAAGGAGCAGACAACATCACATTCCCCTCTGCCAGTGGTGACTGGATGACAGACGCTCCACGGTTCTCAATCATAATGGGCCCATGAGTTGTTGCGCACAGGGTCATTGGCACCCGAAGCCCTGCGGCCATCACGGGCCTACCACCACGTGGCACTGACTGGGGTTGCACAGGGTTAGTGGCACCCAAAGCCTTGCAGCCATCACAGGCCTACCACCACATGGCGCTGACTGGCATTGCACAGGGTTAGTGGCACTGAAATAGCTGAGCGGGTGTGCAGCCTGCGATGATGATGTGTGCACTGATGTGGTCTCCGCCATTGATGAATCAGGACTCAGCCTCATATGTGGGACCTGATGGGCCGCGGGGCGGGTCCGCATGATGTGGACCATGCCATGGTCGCGGGTCCGGGGCCTGGTACTTGCATGGGCATATGGTGTGCCCACTGATGGACACACCGGTGGCAGCAGGTGAGCAGTGGGGCCTGGGTGCGCAGGGGTGGCAGTGTCTCTCTCTCTCCCTTCCCTCTCTCTCTCTCTCTCTCCCTTCCATTCCTTTCCTTCCCTCTCTTTCTCTCTCTAGCTTTCTTTTCTTCTCTGTTTCTCTGTGTCTCGCTCCTTTGATGTGCGCATGACGCACGTCCTGATTTTGTGCTTTATTTTCCAGGCTGTGACTTCGAGTTGTCCCTGACGGACCCGACAGGAGTCTTCCGCATTGGTGTTTTGTGTTGTATTTCAATACATTTTTTGGTTCTAACTTCAGTGCTGTGTGACTGTTTCTCATTCTTCTGGCCACACATGTGTGTTTATTTTTGGCAATGTGTATCATCATGTGCTTTTGTCGTACACAGTATGTGTATGTCCGGAGGTGGGGTGGGGACAGGTCTGGGGGTGGTTGCGGTGGGTGTTGTGGCCCTCATGGGTTTCCGCGTTACATGATCATTGTCTCCATGGCATCTGTCGGTCTTCCGATGTGGCTCTTGGCTGGGCTCCCTTTTATGCTACAGGTAGTCATCCTGCTTAACACAAAGCAAAAGGCAGGTGTTAATTCCCTGCTGCTACCGCAGCTTATCGCCTGTTTTTGGTTCGCATCGCAGATCTGGCAGGTCATTGTGAAAGTGGTGTTGTGGTTTTTTTGTGTGTTTTTGCACGGGAACGCCTACTCTGCATCTCATTAGGGTTAGTTGGTGTTGTCCACCGTGGAAATATTTTTTGGGGCAGTCATCGCGGGAATACTGGCGATGTCTGCAGTTTGCACCGGCTTGTGAATGGGGTGTTAAATCTATCTCCACTTTTGATGTGTTAAGGTGGAGATAAATTGGAGATAGGTCCTTGTGAATATACCTCTAGGTGCTGTCTTGTTGCTTTACCTCCCAATTAAAGCGATGTGTGCTTGGTATGGTCAGCAGTGATGCAGTGGCTTGGTGTGTTATTAGTCAATCAAGACCTGTATGCCGTGAACCCCTGCATGCGTATTCAATGCCATTTGCAGGCTGTGTCTTCTGCTTCCCGCCATTTGTATGACTGCTTTATTCCAGCAGGTGGCGTTACTAAGCCATATTGAGGTCACATTGCAGCACATCATACTTGACTCAAATTGACCTTGAGAAATGCAAAAGATGACGGGCCATATTCTCAAGGAGCTATCGCCAAGTTAACGGCACTTTACCGCAGCCAAACTTGTGATAAATGTATCACCCCATTCACAAGCTGGTGCTTACAGCCCATAGCACCAGTTTACCTGAGATAGCAGCCGCAAAAAACATCGTCACAGATGACCCCGGCAACTTTCGCTAATGAGATGCAGAGTAGGTGTTCCCGAGCAAAAAGCTGCGACAACACCACTCCGCAACATTTTCAATGACCAGCCACATCGGCAAAAAGACCACGAAACATGCGATAAGGCGCGTTAGCACCAGAAAAATAACACCTGCTCTGACCTGGTGCAAAGTCGGACGCCAGCCTGCAACAGAAAAGGGAGCCCAGCCCAGAGCCACACCTGAAGAACAACAGATGCCATGGAGCCATTGAACATGCGTGCTGGACACCCAAGAGGGCCACAACACCCACCGCCACCACCCCCAGGACCCCCCCTCCCTGGCACCCCCCCGGCCAAAGACATGCCACAT
The DNA here is from genome assembly GCF_964204655.1 of Triturus cristatus. Lineage (NCBI taxonomy): Eukaryota > Metazoa > Chordata > Amphibia > Caudata > Salamandridae > Triturus > Triturus cristatus. The sequence goes on from NC_140592.1 coordinate 212,827,105, forward strand.
CAACTACACGTAATCATGTACCAAATAATCAGCCTGATGTCGCACAATCACATCTGGTGACATGCATGTGTTGTCACGAAAATGAACATCACACATTCACCTTCGAAGCAACAAATGAAAATGTATTACACACAGAACAGAAATGAAGACACATGGCGGATCCCCTCGGGACATTCCGTAGGTCACAGCATGCAACACAAAAATTATGATGAGGAGGTGTGTCCTGCACACATCAAGGGACAGAGAGAGAGCGAAGGAGAGAGAGAGAAAGAGAGGGAGAGAGAGATAGACGGACAGAGAGGGGGAGAGAGAGATAGACGGACAGAGAGGGGTGAGAGAGATAGAGAAAAAAAGAGAGGGACAGGGAGACAGAGTGCTGACACTGCACACCCAGACCACACTGCTCACCTGCTGCCACCGGTGTGTCTCCAACCACATGCCGGTATGTAGAGCAGTTCACCAGGTCAAACATATGAGACAGACCCATCATCTGTAACAGAGTCCAGATACATGAATGGCACAGTACATACAAGTGCACACAACATCATCGCCTGTCCGCCCCTGCGCAGCCAGGCATCTGCACCCAGCCCCTCCCGTTGCCCAGCAGTGCATGCCCACCCCTGCGCACCCAGGGAGCTGCACCCCAGCCCCTCCCGCCACCCGGTAGTGCATGCCCGCCCCTGCACACCCAGGTCTCACTGCTCACCTTCCGCCCTTGGAGTGTAGCAATGAGGGCCCACCACGTGCCGCTGCAAGCTACAAACCCGGGGCCCGCGGACATGGCATCCGCCACATCATGGAGCCCCGCTCTGCAGGCCACCAGGTCTCACTTTTGGTGCTGGGTCTTGATTTCGCCATGGCAGAGGACACACTAGTGCACACAGCCTCATCGCAGGCTGCACACCCGCTCAGCCCTTGAGGTGCCACTAACCCTGTGACCCACAAGGCCACACCACATGGCAATAGGCCCCCCCTGTCCGCAGGCTCAGGCCTACACTGCAGTCCAGCAGGTCACACAAAACCTGAGCAGTCCGGACCACCAGGACGGTGCATCATCGCAGGCTGCACACCCGCTCAGCACTTAAGGTACCCCTACCTCAGTGCACCGAAAGTCACAGTCCCATGGCGGTGTACCTGTGCCGGCCGCAATGTATCCGGTGCCACCAAGCCTGTGCCCTGCAACTCATGGACCCTCTATAATTGGGTCACGTGATACGGATGCCATCATGTCACCTCTGGGCCTGTGGAATGTGATGTTGCAGGCCTCTGGGTCCCCATGCCTACATGCACACCACACGATACACACTGAGAGAGGTTGGAAATGGCGTCCAGCACGTGCGCCCGGTTCTTTTTATTGACAGGGTCACATGTGCTGTGATGCGTGTGCTGGATGGGTGTGGTGTGGGTGTACACTAGCCGTGAGGGAGTGGCTGTGGCATGCTGACAACTAGACCTGTGACCAGCAGATTCATACATGAAAGACCTGGGACATGCAGCGTTGTCGTACCCCCTGTGAGCGTAGGTGGAGTGGGCTGGCCTGGCGTATGCCAGTCCAGCATAAGGGTTTGAACAATGAGCATGGGGCCCTGGGCGTTGTTCTGTACGGGGCTGGACAAGGAAGTAACAAATGCGTGTTTCGCTGTGGTTGTGTCGGCGACACCCAGACAACATTCGGCAATGTGTCACCCTGTGACCCAAGTCCAACGACATGAGCCACATGGACGTAAGAGGAATTCACTGACCCTACATTCATCCATGCTACCGCACTTGAAAGACCATAGACACAACACGTTTGTGATTCCGAATTCCATGGTGATACGCAGTTTCTATTTTTCTCCCTTTTTTTTGTTGCTTTTATAGTGCCTTTTCCCACATGACGCGTGGGAATTGCAGGCCTGTCGTTGGTTTTCGCTGATTTTTGTATCGCAATTGGCTTCATTGCAGCTTTTTTAGCGTTTGTGTTTCGCGTTAACTTTATCACGGACATTTGACACGTTATTGTGAGCCTCTTGCATGGTATCACCGGCTTGAGAATACCACGTTACCACAGTGTTATTTTTCCGCGATTGACTGCAATGTGCAAAGTTGTGTTAAGCTAATTTTGCGATGATTATCACACGTTCTTGAGAATATCCCCCTTAGAGTGCTGTAAAGGCACAAACTACAAAACAAAATCATGAAACAGAGAAAAAGCAAATAGTGTAGTTTTGTGACAGGGAAGAAATGAGAAGAGAATAAAATCCCTGTGGTGCAGAAGGGACATGGCCCAAAAAATCAACAGTGATGTTCAGTCTGTACCTGCTTCCTTTAATTGTTGTTTTGTGCAGTTGTCCATGCCTTTACAATAAACAAGACAGATACTGAACTCCATCACACCAAATTTTAAGGAATCAGTGATTTATGTATGCTGCTAAATCAGATATAATATATTTTGCACTTTGCTTACGACACCCATGTTATTCCAATATTAAAAAGAATACCCCAAGAACTATGAGTCAGTGTCCTTATCTAGTCTAGTCTAGTTTTCTCATGCAAATGTGTACAGATCTCAAAGTATGCTACATACATTGTTTGTATATTTCAATAATTGGAGATTTACTTCTGTATGATGTCATAACGTTGGTACTCACAATGTATGTAAATCATCAGAAAACTTCCACACTGATTCTCTCCTGCCACTTATGCAACCCCACATGTATGATTTGACTTTTCTTTGCATACTCTTGTTCTTACCTGACTGCACATGCAAATTATGCTTCGTTCGTATTTTCTTTGTATTAGGCTTTGTATGGTTTATGTCTGGCTCATGCAAACGTTTTAATAAAATTCCTTACTTGAACACACATAAAAAGGTTAAGGGCCTTATTATGAGTACGGCGGCCCTGGGACCTGCCCGCCCTAGTACAGGGACCACCACAAGACAGCCGCCTCTGCTGGGATCAAGGATCCTGCTGTAGCGGCGGTCTGGCAACAGCCTGAATATGTTAGCAGTGCCAATGCCAGCACCGCCGAGCATATTCCGACCTGCATATCCACCGCCCTTTTCATTGCAGGGTTACTGCCATGAAAAGGGTGGGGGACATGAAGGTAAGGGCACACTACACAGCCATGAAAAGGGTGGCGGACATGCAGCCTGGGGGCACATGCGGGGAGGCACATGTTGTGCACACATGGAATTTCACCCTTGTTTCTGCGTGGTGTGGCTTGCACGAAATGGTGCATGCCACACCATGCAGGAACGTGCAGCAGGGCCTCTTACGGTGGTGGTATGATTGTTAGGCTCTTCTAGGATCTGTCAGTGGCTCTGAGAGTTGGTATGTGAGTGAGACATTAACAGGGGGGGACCAGGGACAAATAACGGTCTGGCACACGAGCCCCAAGGTATGAACTGTAAATCATGAGGTGTGCTGTTCCACACTGAAGGAAGGAAAATGGGTTTGGAGACTTTAAAGGAAAGGGGACTAGCTCCTATAAGGAGCAAGGGCCCTCACACACCCCGGGGGGTATTATGCTTCATCATAGGGCAGCTCCTCGTTGAGCTGGTGCTGCAATGCCCAATAGGCCCCGCAAGAGGGGCTCTTTGCAGGAGATCTTTTCCCTGTGGTTTTAGCCGTAGATGAAGTGGGTGTGTGTGTGGGAACTGTGGTGTATTAACAAGAGTGAGTAAAGTGTGGGGTGGATACATTTTAAAATAACTATGGGAACTAGCTATATTAACTTTATTTAGCCGTTTATTTACACTACAGACATTTGAGGTGAGCAGATCTAGAGTGTCACTGGTGTTGAGAGTGCTCTATACAGGAGTTGCTTTCCACCTAAATTTGAGAACTACCCAGAGTTCACTACTTCTTTTTTGCATAATTTATTCTTCATTCTACGCCTGAAAGGGTAGTGTTTTGATATTATATATATATATATATATATATATATATATATATATATATATATATATATATATATTACCTACTGGCGGTCGCCAGTAGGTAGTTATAGTTAGGACCCTGTTTCCATAGGAAAACCGCAACATTCTATTTTGAATAACTTTGGCGCCGGTCGACGAATCCTCGCGAAATTTTCAAAACTAATGGGGCGCTCCGCTCCGCTCCTACCCTGAAAGTCTCGGGGGGATTCGTCAAGCGGGGGCTGAGAAAAAAGGGGGGTCCCAAAACGCGTTTTCCCCATGCATTTTTCCATAGGACCTTTAGACACAGCTACAGCCCGAACGGCTGAACAGAGTTACTTGAAATTTGGCAGAGAGGTAGTCTACAGGTCAAGGAAGTGCCTTTTGTAGGTCTGGTGTAAATCTGTTCAGTAGTTCCTGAGAAAATAGCATTTAAATCAATATATATATCTGTGGCAGCTTACCGTGCGCTTACCGTGCGCTTACGGTAAGCTTACCATACGCGTACGGTGCCGTGCGCGAGCTCAAATCTGATTGGTTGTCACATGACTGTAAACATTCGAATCGGACGAAATCAGGAAGTGTCGGCCGCCATTTCGTGTGTTTCACACAGAAAAAAAAAGGGAGATAACTTGAAAAGGGGACAAGGAAGAGAGTTACAGACCCCCTAACATTTGAAAGGGTGTCAAAGAAGGACAGAAAAGTAAAAAAAAAACATTTATTAATTTTTAAAAAAAATCGCGGGGTACGCGTACGGTAAGCTTACGGTAAGCTTACCGTACGCGTACGGTAGAAAAAAAAAATAAAAAAAGAAAGAAAATTCAGGTTTAAGTGTTTAGATATTAGGGGGCTCTAAAAAGAGCCGTTGTGTTTATGAAGTGATTTTTTAGTGGTACCTACAAGTAAGTACCGATGCAGAGTCTAAGGTTCAAGAGGAAGACTCTGTTCCCTTCATCAGTGAAGTGTACACCATCTCCTCTATAAATGTCTTGCATGTCGTAACGCAAGTTGTTGTGGTAAATGGAACCCATACCATAGTCTCGGAGGAAAGCAGAAACAGATTTGTTGACGTGCTTTCTTGCTTTGTCAATCTGCGGACAAAAATGATTGGACCAGTTCCATTTTTGCCTTTGGCATATGTTAGAATATGCAAAGGCAGTTTTAGGGAAAAGTGAAAACAGTTGTGCAAAGGTCTCCTTCATAAGCATTTCCAGACCTACCCCAGTCAAAGTGCCTAGGTCATTGCCACCACAGTGCACTATTATGAGGTCAGGGTGTTGGATTTGCATGAGGGATTTCACCAATGGCATCAATTGGTGCCACTTTAACCCTCTCTGACCAATCCATTTAATGTCTACATTTGGCAAAGCAAGGTCTCTCACCATACCTGTTTTCTCTGCATACTTTTCACTCCAGAAGACATAGCTGTGCCCTACAATCCACACTGTGAACATCTTCAAAGGAAATCTGGATGCACTCAGGAGGTGTATTTCAGTAGAATGGGAAAAAGAAATGAAACACATTTTGGAAATGGAGGCATACATATTTTTTTAAAATAAAAAGAACTCATTGGCTGTTTCATACCATTCTACCCTAAAAACTAGGCTGTATGTGTCAATTTATAGAAGCATGTTTTGTATTGGTACAGAAAAATGTGTTACCAAAGAACAGTACTATGGATTTGCTGTTAGGTTTGAAAAGTCAAGCACTCTTGCTCTTTGGAAATGAAACATTGTGTGGTGAACTTCTGACCTAACTCCACACAGCAGTGTTCCATGAGCTGTTGCTATGGTAGCAGGCAGAAGTCAAGTTGGGGGAAGGGTACTAGGCAGAAGTCAAGTTGGGGGAAGGGTACTTTTGAAAAAGGGTTGGTTTTCAACCAATAGAAATGTGTGATTACATTTGAAAAAAAGGGGGAAGCACTGAGATTTGAAATTAACATGTATATGTGTGGAAAAAGAGAGGGAAACATTGCCATTATCTGGTTCTGCTGAGAGGAGAGAGGTGTACAGAACAGAGATCCTGGCTCTGATAATCTGCTGTTTGAGTGCCACATTTCTTTCACAACTAACTAATTTTAAAGGTGAGTTATGAGTTTGAGAGGGGATGTATATGGTAAATTAAGAAATGAATAATAGAATTGGAATTCCTTTTGTTGAAGTTGTGTTTATCATTTTGTGTTTTGGGAGAAATTTAAATGTAAGGAACATGTAAAATAATATGGACTATGTTTTCACCATAAATTAAGGTGTACTGGTATAAATGAGGAATACTTATAGGGTTTGAGGTTGCAGTCAGTAATGCAAATACATTCAGCATCACTAAGGCTGGTTGCCCTTGCTGGAGTGCAGTTAGTAACCCAGGTTACACATGTTGCTGGTCTCAAAAAGCTGTTTGGACATGTGCTGTTTTCAGAATCTGAAAAGTGGATTCAAAATGTGCCAGACTGTAAAAGTACTTATCACTTGCCAAAAAAAGAGTAGTAAGTGTGCTTTCAAATTGGCAAAGAAATTTCGTTTTCTGCCTAATTTCAAACCATGACTGTGTGTGCAAAGAGGAATTATAGACAGAGATTTATTGCGTATTACTCTGGTAATTTTACATTTGCATTAGTAGGAAAGGGGGAGCTATTTTTTCTGCAGAAGCAGACTCTTAGCACACACCCAGCTGCTTATCCTGTAGAATCATGCATAGTATTCACAACCGAGTGGGGTTTGAGGTTGCAGTAAGTAATGCAAATACATTCAGCATCACTAAGGCTGGTTGCCCTTGCTGGAGTGTAGTCAGTCACCCAGGTTACACATGTTGCTGGTCTCAAAAAGCTGTTTGGACATGTGCTGTTTTCAGAATCTGAAAAGTGGATTCAAAATGTGTCAGACTGTAACAGTACTTATCACTTGCCAAAAAAAGAGTAGTAAGTGTGCTTTCCAATTGGCAAAGAAATTTCGTTTTCTGACTAATATCAAACCATGACTGTGTGTGCAAAGAGGAATTATAGACAGAGATTTATTGCATATTACTCTGGTAATTTTACATTTGCATTAGTAGGAAAGGGGGAGCTATTTTTTCTGCAGAAGCAGACTCTTAGCACACACCCAGCTGCTTATCCTGTAGAATCATGCATAGTATTCACAACCGAGTGGGGTTTGAGGTTGCAGTCAGTAATGCAAATACATTCAGCATCACTAAGGCTGGTTGCCCTTGCTGGAGTGTAGTCAGTCACCCAGGTTACACATGTTGCTGGTCTCAAAAAGCTGTTTGGACATGTGCTGTTTTCAGAATCTGAAAAGTGGATTCAAAATGTGTCAGACTGTAAAAGTACTTATCACTTGCCAAAAAAAGAGTAGTAAGTGGGCTTTCCAATTGGCAAAGAAATTTCGTTTTCTGACTAATATCAAACCATGACTCTGTGTGCAAAGAGGAATTGTTGACAGAGATTTACTGCGTATTACTCTGGTAATTTTACATTTGCATTAGTAGGAAAGGGGGAGCTATTTCTTCTGCAGAAGCAGACTCTTAGCACACAGCCAGCTGCTTATCCTGTAGAATCATGCATAGTATTCACAACCGAGTGGGGTTTGAGGTTGCAGTCAGTAATGCAAATACATTCAGCATCACTAAGGCAGGTTGCCCTTGCTGGAGTGTAGTCAGTCACCCAGGTTACACATGTTGCTGGTCTCAAAAAGCTGTTTGGACATGTGCTGTTTTCAGAATCAGAAAAGTGGATTCAAATGTGTCAGACTGTAAAAGTACTTATCACTTGCCAAAAAAAGAGTAGTAAGTGTGCTTTCCAATTGGCAAAGAAATTTCGTTTTCTGCCTAATTTCAAACCATGACTCTGTGTGCAAAGAGGAATTATAGACAGAGATTTATTGCATATTACTCTGGTAATTTTACATTTGCATTAGTAGGAAAGGGGGAGCTATTTTTTTTGCAGAAGCAGACTCTTAGCACACACCCAGCTGCTTATCCTGTAGAATCATGCATAGTATTCACAACCGAGTGGGGTTTGAGGTTGCAGTCAGTAATGCAAATACATTCAGCATCACTAAGGCTGGTTGCCCTTGCTGGAGTGTAGTCAGTCACCCAGGTTACACATGTTGCTGGTCTCAAAAAGCTGTTTGGACATGTGCTGTTTTCAGAATCTGAAAAGTGGATTCAAAATGTGCCAGACTGTAAAAGTACTTATCACTTGCCAAAAAAAGAGTAGTAAGTGTGCTTTCAAATTGGCAAAGAAATTTCGTTTTCTGCCTAATTTCAAAATATGACTCTGTGTGCAAAGAGGAATTATAGACAGAGATTTATTGCGTATTACTCTGGTAATTTTACATTTGCATTAGTAGGAAAGGGGGAGCTATTTCTTCTGCAGAAGCAGACTCTTAGCACACACCCAGCTGCTTATCCTGTAGAATCATGCATAGTATTCACAACCGAGTGGGGTTTGAGGTTGCAGTCAGTAATGCAAATACATTCAGCATCACTAAGGCTGGTTGCCCTTGCTGGAGTGTAGTCAGTCACCCAGGTTACACATGTTGCTGGTCTCAAAAAGCTGTTTGGACATGTGCTGTTTTCAGAATCTGAAAAGTGGATTCAAAATGTGTCAGACTGTAAAAGTACTTATCAATTGCCAAAAAAAAGAGTAGTAAGTGTGCTTTCCAATTGGCAAAGAAATTTCGTTTTCTGACTAATATCAAACCATGACTCTGTGTGCAAAGAGGAATTATAGACAGAGATTTATTGCGTATTACTCTGGTAATTTTACATTTGCATTAGTAGGAAAGGGGGAGTTATTTTTTCTGCAGAAGCAGACTCTTAGCACACACCCAGCTGCTTATCCTGTAGAATCATGCATAGTATTCACAACCGAGTGGGGTTTGCGGTTGCAGTCAGTAATGCAAATACATTCAGCATCACTAAGGCTGGTTGCCCTTGCTGGAGTGTTGTCAGTCACCTAGGTTACACATGTTGCTGGTCTCAAAAAGCTGTTTGGACATGTGCTGTGTTCAGAATCTGAAAAGTGGATTCAAAATGTGCCAGACTGTAAAAGTACTTATCACTTGCCAAAAAAAGAGTAGTAAGTGTGCTTTCAAATTGGCAAAGAAATTTCGTTTTCTGCCTAATTTCAAACCATGACTGTGTGTGCAAAGAGGAATTATAGACAGAGATTTATTGCGTATTACTCTGGTAATTTTACATTTGCATTAGTAGGAAAGGGGGAGCTATTTTTTCTGCAGAAGCAGACTCTTAGCACACACCCAGCTGCTTATCCTGTAGAATCATGCATAGTATTCACAACCGAGTGGGGTTTGAGGTTGCAGTCAGTAATGCAAATACATTCAGCATCACTAAGGCTGGTTGCCCTTGCTGGAGTGTAGTCAGTCACCCAGGTTACATATGTTGGTGGTCTCAAAAAGCTGTTTGGACATGTGCTGTTTTCAGAATCTGAAAAGTGGATTCAAAATGTGTCAGACTGTAAAAGTACTTATCACTTGCCAAAAAAAGAGTAGTAAGTGTGCTTTCAAATTGGCAAAGAAATTTCGTTTTCTGACTAATATCAAACCATGACTCTGTGTGCAAAGAGGAATTATAGACAGAGATTTATTGCGTATTACTCTGGTAATTTTACATTTGCATTAGTAGGAAAGGGGTAGCTATTTTTTCTGCAGAAGCAGACTCTTAGCACACACCCAGCTGCTTATCCTGTAGAATCATGCATAGTATTCACAACCGAGTGGGGTTTGAGGTTGCAGTCAGTAATGCAAATACATTCAGCATCACTAAGGCTGGTTGCCCTTGCTGGAGTGTAGTCAGTCACCCAGGTTACACATGTTGCTGGTCTCAAAAAGCTGTTTGGACATGTGCTGTTTTCAGAATCTGAAAAGTGGATTCAAAATGTGTCAGACTGTAACAGTACTTATCACTTGCCAAAAAAAGAGTAGTAAGTGTGCTTTCCAATTGGCAAATAAATTTCGTTTTCTGACTAATATCAAACCATGACTGTGTGTGCAAAGAGGAATTATAGACAGAGATTTATTGCATAATACTCTGGTAATTTTACATTTGCATTAGTAGGAAAGGGGGAGCTATTTTTTCTGCAGAAGCAGACTCTTAGCACACACCCAGCTGCTTATCCTGTAGAATCATGCATAGTATTCACAACCGAGTGGGGTTTGAGGTTGCAGTCAGTAATGCAAATACATTCAGCATCACTAAGGCTGGTTGCCCTTGCTGGAGTGTAGTCAGTCACCCAGGTTACACATGTTGCTGGTCTCAAAAAGCTGTTTGGACATGTGCTGTTTTCAGAATCTGAAAAGTGGATTCAAAATGTGTCAGACTGTAAAAGTACTTATCACTTGCCAAAAAAAGAGTAGTAAGTGTGCTTTCCAATTGGCAAAGAAATTTCGTTTTCTGACTAATATCAAACAATGACTCTGTGTGCAAAGAGGAATTGTTGACAGAGATTTATTGCATATTACTCTGGTAATTTTACATTTGCATTAGTAGGAAAGGGGGAGCTATTTCTTCTGCAGAAGCAGACTCTTAGCACACAGCCAGCTGCTTATCCTGTAGAATCATGCATAGTACTCACAACCGAGTGGGGTTTGAGGTTGCAGTCAGTAATGCAAATACATTCAGCATCACCAAGGCTGGTTGCCCTTGCTGGAGTGTAGTCAGTCACCCAGGTTACACATGTTGCTGGTCTCAAAAAGCTGTTTGGACATGTGCTGTTTTCAGAATCTGAAAAGTGGATTCAAAATGTGTCAGACTGTAAAAGTACTTATCACTTGCCAAAAAAAGAGTAGTAAGTGTGCTTTCCAATTGGCAAAGAAATTTCGTTTTCTGCCTAATTTCAAACCATGACTCTGTGTGCAAAGAGGAATTATAGACAGAGATTTATTGCGTATTACTCTGGTAATTTTACATTTGCATTAGTAGGAAAGGGGGAGCTATTTTTTTTGCAGAAGCAGACTCTTAGCACACACCCAGCTGCTTATCCTGTAGAATCATGCATAGTATTCACAACCGAGTGGGGTTTGAAGTTGCAGTCAGTAATGCAAATACATTCAGCATCACTAAGGCTGGTTGCCCTTGCTGGAGTGTAGTCAGTCACCCAGGTTACACATGTTGCTGGTCTCAAAAAGCTGTTTGGACATGTGCTGTTTTCAGAATCTGAAAAGTGGATTCAAAATGTGTCAGACTGTAAAAGTACTTATCACTTGCCAAAAAAAGAGTAGTAAGTGTGCTTTCAAATTGGCAAAGAATTTTCGTTTTCTCACTAATATCAAACCATGACTCTGTGTGCAAAGAGGAATTATAGACAGAGATTTATTGCGTATTACTCTGGTAATTTTACATTTGCATCAGTAGGAAAGGGGGAGCTATTTTTTCTGCAGAAGTAGACTCTTAGCACACACCCAGCTGCTTATCCTGTAGAATCATGCATAGTATTCACAACCGAGTGGGGTTTGCGGTTGCAGTCAGTAATGCAAATACATTCAGCATCACTAAGGCTGGTTGCCCTTGCTGGAGTGTAGTCAGTCACCCAGGTTACACATGTTGCTGGTCTCAAAAAGCTGTTTGGACATGTGCTGTTTTCAGAATCTGAAAAGTGGATTCAAAATGTGTCAGACTGTAACAGTACTTATCACTTGCCAAAAAAAGAGTAGTAAGTGTGCTTTCCAATTGGCAAAGAAATTTCGTTTTCTGACTAATATCAAACCATGACTGTGTGTGCAAAGAGGAATTATAGACAGAGATTTATTGCGTATTACTCTGGTAATTTTACATTTGCATTAGTAGGAAAGGGGGAGCTATTTTTTCTGCAGAAGCAGACTCTTAGCACACACCCAGCTGCTTATCCTGTAGAATCATGCATAGTATTCACAATCGAGTGGGGTTTGAGGTTGCAGTCAGTAATGCAAATACATTCAGCATCACTAAGGCTGGTTGCCCTTGCTGGAGTGTAGTCAGTCACCCAGGTTACACATGTTGCTGGTCTCAAAAAGCTGTTTGGACATGTGCTGTTTTCAGAATCTGAAAAGTGGATTCAAAATGTGTCAGACTGTAAAAGTACTTATCACTTGCCAAAAAAAGAGTAGTAAGTGTGCTTTCCAATTGGCAAAGAAATTTTGTTTTCTGACTAATATCAAACCATGACTCTGTGTGCAAAGGGGATTTATAGACAGAGATTTATTGCGTATTGCTCTGGTAATTTTACATTTGCATTAGTAGGAAAGGGGGAGCTATTTCGTCTGCAGAAGCAGACTCTTAGCACACAGCCAGCTGATTATCCTGTAGAATCATGCATAGTATTCACAACCGAGTGGGGTTTGAGGTTGCAGTCAGTAATGCAAATACATTCAGCATCACTAAGGCTGGTTGCCCTTGCTGGAGTGTAGTCAGTCACCCAGGTTACACATGTTGCTGGTCTCAAAAAGCTGTTTGGACATGTGCTGTTTTCAGAATCTGAAAAGTGGATTCAAAATGTGTCAGACTGTAAAAGTACTTATCACTTGCCAAAAAAAGAGTAGTAAGTGTGCTTTCAAATTGGCAAAGAAATTTCGTTTTCTGACTAATATCAAACCATGACTGTGTGTGCAAAGAGGATTTATAGACAGAGATTTATTGCGTATTACTCTGGTAATTTTACATTTGCATTAGTAGGAAAGGGGAAGCTATTTTTTCTGCAGAAGCAGACTCTTAGCACACACCCAGCTGCTTATCCTGTAGAATCATGCATAGTATTCACAACTGAGTGGGGTTTGAGGTTGCAGTCAGTAATGCAAATACATTCAGCATCACTAAGGCTGGTTGCCCTTGCTGGAGTGTAGTCAGTCACCCAGGTTACACATGTTGCTGGTCTCAAAAAGCTGTTTGGACATGTGCTGTTTTCAGAATCTGAAAAGTGGATTGCAAATGTGTCAGACTGTAAAAGTACTTATCACTTGCCAAAAAAAGAGTAGTAAGTGTGCTTTCCAATTGGCAAACAAATTTCGTTTTCTGACTAATATCAAACCATGACTCTGTGTGCACACAGGAATTGTTTTTAGATATTTAATTTGTGATGGTGTTATTGTGATTTTCACTTGTAGGAAAGGGGTACATAGTATTTTAAGATTTGAAAAGATCATAAAAAATGTAGTAATATATTTAAATAAAATAAAGGAATTTTTTTTTTAGTTTTTTTCAGGTATTGCTGAAGAGCAGTGAACAAAGTTTAAGATGCCTACAAAATCCAGACTAAGGAAAAACCACAAAAAAAATCTATATTTGAAGACAACTGGAGGACCTAAGTTAGTTGGAGATGCTCATGTTGGGAAAAAGAGAAAGTCTTCTGGTAAGCAGACAAAAGATTTTTTAAACAATATCTTCAAAAAAAGGAAAAATGTACAAAATGTCTGTACTGGAAAGAATGTTTTAAATAGAAAACAACAGGAAAAAATTGAGCATTTAGTTAATGCAAATATACCTTCAGAAACAATAAAGATTAACTTAAAAAGAAAAACAGCGTTTAAAGAGATTCGTAGAAAAATGTTTCAGAGAAGAGTTATGTCCAATTTGATAAAGGATGTGAAGAAATATAAGAAAAAAGCAAAATTTTATGAGAGAAAAAAAGAAATTGAAACCATTGCAGCAAAGGCTTTAGAATTAAAAAGGAAACTATTCATTTTAATTTTGAACAGGATGCGTACATTAGATAAAATGGTCAATGTACTGAAATCACAAAGCAAAAGGAAAAGACTAGTGAAAAGAACAAACTTTTGTAAAGTGTTTTTAGGAGAATGGATGCATAGTTCAAGTAGTGAACCTTTTTTTAATGAAGAGAGTTATTTTCAAAGTAATAGTTTGCTGCATGCAGTTGACACCAGAGGTCGTGCTTATGAAGTGAAAAATGGTTGTATAATAGAGAAGGAGAAAATGGTTCCAAGAGATGAGGAACAAGTGATGGCGGATGAGGCTATGGGGAGACGTCCTAAAGCCCCAGTGTACACTTGGAATTGTAGTAGTATTTGCACTGTGCGTCAGGAATCTATTGATAAATTTCGTGAGTTTCTAAGAGAATATAGTAAAAAAAGTGTTAAACAGAAGATTAAGGTGCTTCAAAGTCTAGATCCATGCAGAGTGAGAGAGAATACTGGTTTGCAGGGACATTCTCTGGCTTGTCTATCTAGAAAAGTGTGTAAAAGTGTTTTTCATCATTTTAGGATGCTGGCTGTTCATCATACTGAAATGAGAGAGTTTGTGAGACGGTTGTATTTTGCTAAAAGTCCAGCAATAAAGTTAGATGAATTGAATAGGGCTCTGTTCCGTGGATCGGTATCAGTTGTAGAGAAAGTTACTGATGAAATTCAGTTTTGTTACTTTGGTCCAGAACAAGAAAGTGCAGAAAAGGACACAGTAAATGAGGAAGAAGTGGAAGAGAATGTAGAACCCTCTGTGAGTAAGAAATTTAATGATCACATAACAAAATTTGCAATAATCTCTAATGAAAGACCAAATATTACTTGTATTTGTTGCCGCAGAACTCATTATAGAAAACAAACCAGGAATGTTGATCTCTACAGAAAAAGTGAAAATGAAGATAATTATAAGTGGAAGGATTTTGCCACATATATATTTCTTGAAAATTGTTTTGAATTGGGTGAAGATCAGCGTATTTGTAAATACTGTTACAACAAGTTAGAAGAAAATAGAATGCCAACCAGAGCTGTACATAATAATTTAGAATTGGATGCTATTCCTGCCGAACTTTCTGAATTAAATACATATGAGTCTATACTTATTCAATGTGTTCATCCGTTCCAGACCATAGTACGTATGGAGCCCAAAACTGGTAAATTACCTCCTTCAGATTTACTGAGAGGTTTAAAAGGTAGAGTGGTGTATTTGCCCTTGGATTTGAAAAAAAATATGGAAACTATTGATGCAGATACTTTGGAAACTGAACCATTAGTTATTCTGGTTAATGGTGTACCTACAAAGAATAAGAAGATTTGGCAGGAGCTGGTAGATGTACGGAAAGTACAAAGAGCAAATTTGTATTTGAAAAGGAATAACAAATGGTATGAATCAATTTATATAGAAGAAGAAGAAGAAGATTTACAAGAAGACACAGAAACACCAACTGGACAAATTGAAAAAGTGGACAAGTCAAAGGAAGAAGAAATTTATGAACATTTTAGCATACATCCTCTTCATTCAAAAGAAGTTAAGGGAGACAATATTGATCTGTTTCAGATGAAGAAAGCAAAAGGAACTCCTGTGAGTGTATGGGAGGAGAGCTTGGAAGCTCGATGTTTTCCCCAGCTGTTTCCTACAGGAAAAGGAGGACGATACGGTGAACATCCAGAACAGATTCCAGCTTCTGAGTATCGAACTACAAGACTATATGCAGAAGATCCAAGATTTCGACAAAGTATTCCTTATTTGTTCCATCTTTTATTTGAAAGCGACTTGTCTGCATTATCTTATGCAGTAAATCACATTTTAAAAAGTGGAGTACATTTACAAAATGTGTCTGCTAAGGATTTTATGGAGAAAGTGCAGCACCGAGATGATCATTTGGAAACACAACTGATCAATCTGATGGCTTGTCAGCGTGGGACAAATGAATATTGGTACCGACGCCATGGTGAATTAAAATGCATGTTACGGAATTTAGGAACTCCAACATGGTTCCTTACCCTAAGCTGTGCCGAGTACGCTTGGGATGATTTACTGGATTTTCTACGAGAGGCAAATTCAAACATTAAAAACATCGAATACAAGACAGCAGGAGAACTGTGCTCATTGGATCCGGTTAATGTTTGCAGATATTTCAATCATAGATTTGAGGCTATGATGTCCTTCATCTGCAATAAAAAAAATCCACCTCTTGGAGAAGTTGTGGATTTCTTTTGGAGAAAAGAGTACCAAGCCAGAGGTGCTCCTCATATTCATATGCTGTTGTGGATCAAGGATGCCCCAAAATTTGGAACAGATACTGATGAAGCAGTGTTATCTTTCATTGAAGAATATGCAACATGTGCTATACCAAAAAGCACAGAAGTGAAAAAGTTAAAGGAGCAAGTTTTACGTTTCCAAAGTCATCGGTGTGGAAAATACTGTCGACGGAAATACAAGAGCAAAGATAAATTCTACACTAAGGTGCCAATTCCGATCCGGTAAAAACCGGGTACGAACCGTCGGACGGAGCCTTTTCTCCGTCCGACTCGTACCCGGTGCGAAATCCATCCGAAAATGCAAGTACGATTCATACGGAAACACCATTTCCGTACGAATCGAACAAAACACCGACCGAACAGAAACTAAACACAATTCCGATCCTGAAAGGCGCCGACGTGACGTCGGTACGCATCCAGCCTACGTTTCACGAACCAGGAAGTACGATTCGAACCGACGTCATCCCGCACGGTAAATATTTACCGGCTGCCAAAAACTGCCGGGAAATCAGGACGACACACGCAAGGAGCAGCTGGACGCGACGAACAGACATGGACCCGAACCTACGTGCCATCCCTGCCCTCCTAGCAGTCCACCTGGCGTACAGGAACCGACGCAGACGCCGCAGAAGGTCAGCACAACAACCAGGGGCAAAGGGGGGGGCAGGGGCAGGACACACAACACCAACACATGGTACCAAATCACACATGGCCTGGAGATACCTGACCATCAGGGCCTGGACACTGCCAGGGTGTGGGGGCGAGGCCAGCAACGCAAGCGTCCGCCACAACGGAAGTGGATGGTCACGCGAACCGGTACGTACCCTACCCAGGCCGCAAGAGCGTGGGTACGGAACGTACCACGCGTCCCCCTACGTCACTCCAACAATGGCGGTACGGCCCGTACCCACGTCAGAAAGGCCTTGGTACAGCTCGTACCAGCATTGCTGGGGTCATGTAGGGGTACGCGTGGTACGACCCGTAGCCACGCCCCCAAGGCCTGTGTACGGTGCGGACCCCACGGCACCGCAACAATGGGGGGACGCACCGTACCCACCCACCAAAGGCATGGGTACGGCCCGTACCCAGGCACGCAGAGCGTGGGCAGGGGTATGTACGGACCGTACCCCCACCCGTGGAAGTACGGCCCGTACCCCCACCCGTGCATGTACGCCCCGAACCCCCACCCGTGTATGTACGCACCCAAGCACCACCCGTGTATATATGCCCCGAACCCCCACCCGTGTATGTACGCCCCGAACCCCCACCCGTGTATGTACGCACCGAACCCCCACCCGTGTATGTACGCACCAAACCCCCAGCCGTGTATGTACGCACCGAACCCCCACCCCACCCTGGTATGTACGCCCCGAACCCCCACCCGTGTATGTACGCCCCGAACCCCCAGCCGTGTATGTACGCACCGAACCCCCACCCCACCCTGGTATGTACGCCCCGAACCCCCACCCGTGTATGTACGCCCCGAACCCCCACCCGTGTATGTACGCACCCAAGCGCCACCCGTGTATGTACGCACCGAAACCTCACCCGTGTATGTACGCACCCAAGCGCCACCCGTGTATGTACGCACCGAAACCTCACCCGTGTATGTACGCCCCGAACCCCCACCCGTGTATGTACGCACCAAAACCTCACCCGTGTATGTACGCACCGAACCCCCACCCGTGTATGTACGCACCGAACCCCCACCCGTGTATGTACGCACCAAACCCCCACCCGTGTATGTACGCACCGAACCCCCACCCGTGTATGTACGCACCCAAGCGCCACCCGGCCACCCGTGTATGTACGCACCGAAACCTCACCCGTGTATGTACGCACCGAACCCCCACCCGTGTATGTACGCGCCAAACCCCCACCCGTGTATGTACGCACCGAACCTGCAATAAGAATGGGGTGTGCCAAACACCCCCAGCAGTGCCCAGACACAGGAGGGGTGGGTGCAGGGTCCTCCCAGCAGTGCCCAGACACAGGAGGGGTGGGTGCAGGGTCCTCCCAGCAGTGCCCAGACACAGGAGGGGTGGGTGCAGAGTCCTCCCAGCAGTGCCCAGACACAGGAGGGGTGGGTGCCTATCACTCCCAGCAGTGCCCTGAGACAGGAGGGGTGTGTGCCTATCACTCCCAGCAGTGCCCAGACACAGGAGGGGTGGGTGCAGAGTCCTCCCAGCAGTGCCCAGACACAGGAGGGGTGGGTGCCTATCACTCCCAGCAGTGCCCTGAGACAGGAGGGGTGTGTGCCTATCACTCCCAGCAGTGCCCAGACACAGGAGGGGTGGGTGCAGAGTCCTCCCAGCAGTGCCCAGACACAGGAGGGGTGGGTGCCTATCACTCCCAGCAGTGCCCTGATACAGGAGGGGTGTGTGCCTATCACTCCCAGCAGTGCCCAGACACAGGAGGGGTGTGTACCTATCACTCCCAGCAGTGCCCAGACATAGGACAATATACCCCATCAACAAGTTCAGTGACCTACAAGGGTGATACCCCAGATGCAGGCGGAGCCATCGCTGAGCCAGCATGGCTATATTGAACGGCAACCCTCACACATCCAGGAAATGTAGACACAGCACAGCACAGCATTTGGGAGACACCCTGCAGGGAAAATGGCCTGCTCCACAGAGGATGGAACACACCTTGGGACAATGTCACCATACAGTGAGAGCAAACATGACCAAATACCATTGGCAGAGACCTTTGTGATGGCACGCAGATGGCAGGGTACACCCCATGAGCAGCACACTCCAACATTTCACAGACCCCTAACACATTATCACCACCCCAACGCAGGGAGCACCAGCACCAACAGCAAGTCCAGGAAAGCATCAGTGTGCAAAACCAAAAGAAAAGGCTTTATTCAGCAGGAAAATATATCTGAGAAAATGTCCACTATGTACAAGGGCCATGGGCCAGCCCAGCAGCAAAGTCCGGGGGGGGGGTACACATCGGGACGTGTGTCCCCTAGCTTGCCTGCACAGTTCACAAGTCCATTTCATCCACAGAAGAGGGGGCATCAGGGGGGAGGGTGGAAACAGGCACCGCAGGGACAGGAGGGGAAAGGGTAGGTGTTGTGGGTGCAGGGAGGGATGATTCTGCCACAGGGGGGGTGCCAGCGCCAAAGGTGGAGGACAGAATGGCGCTGCACACGTCGGCAAGTTCCCCCAGCGACTCCCCCGCACCCAATCCAACCACAGGCCCCAAGGAGGGGGGGGGGGGGCAAAGGGATGGGTCGCAGCGCCACTGGGGGAGGGTGTGGACAGGGTGGGGGACTCAACTCCCCTGGCTGGGTCCCGCCTCCACCGCTTGCGGGGTGGTGTCATCCTGGGGCTGGGGGGCACACTCGCAGTGGATGATGCTGTCACTGACTGTTGGCCAGGAGAGCTAAGGGGAGTGGATTTGGAGGGAGTGGGTTGTGTGGAATGCGGACTCCCACTGTGGCTGCGTGTTCTACGTTTCCCCCCCGACCCAGTGGGTGTGCCTTCCTCACCCTGTGTGTGCGTGACAGGAGGTGTGCGCTTCGACTTCCCTGGTGGTGTGGTGCCTGTGTCTGTTGGGGTGCGTGCACGCTGACGTCTGGATGTGCGTGGGACAGGCACGGGAGTGGGAATTGTGGATGGGGCAGGGGTAGGGGGTGTTACGCAGCGCTGCAGGAGATCCAGTGCTGCAGTCAGTGTGGAGTCTATGGACCTCAGCAACTGCCGTTGGTCAGACTGCGCAGCCGACATGCCCTCCATGTATGCCTCCATCTGGGTCAGCACCTGGGTGTGGGCATGGAGGACATTTAGCATCGCAGTCTGACCAACCTGCAACTGCCTCAGGATGTCCACAGACTCCGCACTCACCGCAGCAGTGGTGACAGGGGCAGGGGGTGCGGTGCCTGGCAGGAAGGAGACATGTGGGGACCGAGCACGGAGGGAAGGGCCACGAGCATGTGGGAGGCCGGTGATGGAACCTGAGGTGGCAGGGGGATGTGGAGGGCTGCCATCAGCTGGGGGGGCAGACTCCGCCACCTCTGGGAGCTCAGCCTCGGACCCGTCTGCGTCATAGTCTGTGTTGGCAGTCAACAGGTCCTCTGCCTCACTCCCTTCGGCCTCCGTGCCACTCCATGTGCCAGACAGGACAGCACTGCTGGCACTGGTGCTCAATCCTTCCTCCCGGTCCGTGCTAGTGTCTCCTTCCGTGTCCCCCGGCGATGCTGTGGGCAAGGTGAAGAGACAGGAGAAAATCAGACACCTGTACACATATGTCACATGAGTCAAATATACATAGGTCACATTGCATAGCCTGAAAAGCAACAGGAGTAACACCTACAAAACAATGTACACATGTAGGCCATGGAACACACAGTTTTTCGACCCACCATGCCACTGAGACACAATGGAGATCATGACACAACAGCAAATCACTGCACCTGAAATTTTAGAGAGGAGCCAGCCTCTGGGGACAAATGTGCACAGCACCTGCACCACACTGCGTCGTCAAAAAGGGATGAGCATGAATCATATCCATTTACTCTTGCCGCATGCTGCAAAGGCAATACATGAAACCAGGCCACACATGACAGGGTCACTGCACCTTGAGCGTATGTCCAGTCAAACATCACACACAGGCTAAACCCAGCAAGGAGGATGAAGCTTCTGACATGTAGGCCTTGTACGCACAAACCACCCACACCTGAGACAATCTCATTGAGACGGAGAAAGTATGTACACCTCTTACTCTGGGATGGAAACACATGGCCTCCACTAAT
Organism: Triturus cristatus; assembly: GCF_964204655.1. Classification (NCBI taxonomy): domain Eukaryota; kingdom Metazoa; phylum Chordata; class Amphibia; order Caudata; family Salamandridae; genus Triturus; species Triturus cristatus. Next base: position 212,847,713 of record NC_140592.1, read on the forward strand.
TCATGACTGTACACACACAGCCCCTGGTGGCCATGTCCACACATCATTGACAGGCAAACATCATCAGATTGTCTCAACAACACACACAGGTAATGCCCACTGTGAGTATGCACAAGCAAAATGGGTCCCCCTGTACAGTGGACACATGTAGCAACCTGTAGGTCCTAACAGTTGAGCCCAGGGTACAATGCCACCCTACCCAACCCATGGTGAAGACACAGTGAATGGCCATATTGTTGGATGACGCACATGATACCTAGGAAGAGGTGCCCCAGGGCACAGTAGTGCCCACACTCCTCCATGGTCCAGGATGGACATGACTGCAAATTAAGCAACCGTCCCTGCACTTAGCAGGCCTCCCACTCAGGCACATCATGTCAGAGGGCACACAATTGGACATGCATGCTGGAAGGCTGTACATTTTGGAGACACACCCCTATGTCGTGATTCACAATCAGTGCCAAGTGACATGGACACCACAATGACTGAAATTGGCCATGGCACACGCAAGGTCCCCATACCTGTGGCACATCACCCCCACACATGATGCTGATAGCATAGGGCACCTGCATGAACTGCCTGCCTAAATAACCTTGTGCAAGAGTGGCTACAGACAGACCAGGGAACACATTGCAAGGAGGGGAAGGGAGGGAGTGAGAACAGCACTGTGCTACTTTGTGGAGAAGTTGACGCACTGCACAATCAAACCCTGGCAGTGTATCCATGCAACTGCACACTTACATTGGCTGGGGACACACAACTGACACACATGTACCTACCCCCTTCCTGCTGCTGCCTCTCCTGTAGGCGCCTGTTCATATCGGGGAAGACCACCGCCAGCACACGCTTCTGGATGTGGGTCAGACGACGGCGCCCACGGTTCTTACGGCTCTCAGGTGAGTCCCCCAGCAGGAGCCGTGCAATCCTCCTCGTCCAGCACCGGATGTCCTGCCAGCGTTTCCTCACCTGAGACAGGCTCCGCCTCCGACCCTCTGTACCCCTCACGGCACTGACGGCTTCCCTCCAGATCTCCCCCTTGGCAATGGCGCCTACCTGTGAGGATGCAAAAGAGAGAATACATTAATCCACATGAGCAAAGACACAGAGACACACATATAGAACAATCCTCATTATGAACAGGCCATGGTATGCATGCAACTAATTGCACCTTTGTCATAGGGACATTATCCACTGTGGAAGGCCAAATGCACTACGTGCCAGTGAAAGCACACGGGTGGCATGAGGGGTACCACACACTCACTGACCAGGGATCACACTGTGCCTCACAGGCTACACCAGGATTATGTACAGCACCTCACAGCAGTCACCTGCCCCAGCACACTGATGCTACCTCAGCAGAGTACACAGACACACACAGGTACAGGACAATCACATGGCATTGCCAACTGCGGGTACACACCTCACTCTGCCCATGTGCCAGTAGACGGGGGTGTCACAGGTGTGGGGCTGGCTCAGCACGGCATGCACATAGCACTGCTCCCTGCTCACATCGGATGGCCAGGCCATATCCATCCCTCATGCTGCTTGTGTGCAACACTCCCCATATGCACTCACCCACATGACAGGGGACTAACACACACACCAATGTGCAGGGGACGAACACGGCCTTTGGACACTCACAGCACAGGTACACTGAACAAACACACATCCATGGGTACTGACACCTGTCACACTGGGGGGAACACAGGATCACATCAGGACTGTGGAAACAACATCCCCAGGAGGAGTATGCAGGCAGAATGTGGCATGCACCTTGCATTCATTGTCACAGTAGGCACTATGCAAGTGAGGAGTGCACACAGGAAACACAGCATGCTCTGCATGGGTGACATGAGGCCTTCCACACCCTGGGACCCACTCCAAACAACAGTGCATGTCTGTCACACATGGACACAATGCCAGAAGTCACTGTCACACAAAAGGGGCACAGTCTAAGCTAGTGGAGTCTGCACTCACCTGAACCCCTGGTCGACCATACAGGCTCTGGAACTGTGGGAGGATCACATCTATCAGGGCAAGGTTCTCCTCCTGGGTGAATGGCTGTGACCTCTCCACAGTCCTGGACATGGTGCCAGAGGAATCACTATCAGCAGCAGTGGTCATGGATGAATGGATGTGCAGGCAAGTGCTCTCTCATGGGACCTGGCTGCCTTATATATGCCTGGCTGGCCTGTTCATGTATAGGAGTACAGATTGATTGGTCAGTCACATTAGCATCCTACGTTTCATCCAATCCCTTCAAACCTACCCCAGTGTGTGGCTTTGCATGGTTTCAGTTTTGATAATGATGTCAAGTCAATATCCACATTGCAACAATGTAGATTCTTTCAAACTGACTTCTGCTGTGCACCTGGTGCTCAAATTCAAAAATTTAACTCAGTCTCCATGGCAACCATCATGCATTTAGGCCCTTATACTTGTCCCTCATGTGTCCCCTATGTGTTTTCATACATTTACACACAGGTACGGTGCGTTCCACGCCCTAGGGCACCCCACAAGCAGTGATACCGACCGTACAAGCGCTTGTACGGTCCGGATCACAATATGGGCGCTGGCGTATGCGTACGCCACAGTAGTACGGACTGTACAAGCGCTTGTACGGTCCGGATCACAATATGGGCGCTGGCGTATGCGTACGCCACAGTAGTACGGACCGTACAAGCGCTTGTACGGTCCGGATCACAATATGGGCGCTGGCGTATGCGTACGCCACAGTAGTACGGACCGTACAAGCGCGTGTACAGTCCGTACTACTGTGGCGTACGCATACGCCAGCGCCCATATTGTGATCCGGACCGTACAAGCGCTTGTACGGTCCGTACTACTGTGGCGTACGCATACGCCAGCGCCCATATTGTGATCCGGACCGCACAAGCGCTTGTACGGTCCGTACTACTGTGGCGTACGCATACGCCAGCGGCAATATTGGCCCAGGGACCCTATACACGCACTCCGAGCGTATGTACGGTGCGTTTCACAACTGTCAGTGGTGACAGGCGGCACACAGACAGGAATGGAGCAGACAGGTATTGCCAAGGGTGGACACCAATGCATTGTCTGTGCAATACCACATGTGTGTGACACAGGTGTGTCAGGATGTGATGTGGCACTTTACCCCTGAGGTGTGGGCAAAGCACATGTACGATGAGCTGTGTACACATGTCGTGTGTGATGGTGCGCATTGTACAACACATCCCCTGCACTCATTTGACATGTGTGCATGTCGTACACACTAGTGGAGCCATGAGTCACTTGCATGTCCCAGTCACGGACACCCGCACCTGTCCCCTGATGCCAGGTACACGGAATATTACACATGACATGTGTATGGCTGCGTTGCACGCTGCAACCATGTCATGTGTGTGGCATGTCTTTCCATGATTTTGCTGTAGGTGTGTGGTTCAATGCATCAGCAGTTGCTGCTGCCAACATCTGTCTGTGTGTCGATGGGCATGGCACACTGTTCCGCACACCAGCCCACATATGTGATTTGCCATGAGGTGTGTATGTATGCAACTACACGGAGTATCAACACAAGTACATATCCACATGCTCCCTATGTATGTTCTGTCTCGACAGGTACTCCTCAAAGGCAATGTGTGTGGCCTGTCCTATTCCTATGACATGTGACCAGTGCATATCGCATCCAACTACCTGTCTGTACCATACGCATACTACTTCTGCACATGTGTGGATGTCTGTGAATCCTGTGATGCGTGTGCATGTTCACTCACACTGGCCCACAGCTAGTCTCATGCCATGTCATCGTGATCTTGCCCCCCTCCGTTAGTGGCTGTCCCTTGGTAGGAGTGTCACCTGACTGGCGTACGTGTCCAGGAAATGTGGCACAGACCTGACTCACAACGTGGCATATGTGTATTGGCTGTGTAACATGTGCTCAGTGCATTGACGATGTCGTTGTACAGTGCTCACTCTTCGGTGTTCCTTCCATTTCACTGCAGGGCTCCGCCTCTCCCTCGACGTATGCCAGACATGGCTGCCCTGCATGAACGGGACTGTATACGCCGCTACAGATTCAGCCAACGGTTGATTGATGAGTTGACTGGCCGGCTGGAAGCACAACTCCTCCCGCGCCACAGGTATCCCAGTGCACTGACACCCAAGTTGAAGGTGATGGCAGCCCTACATTTCCTTGCCACGGGTACGTTCCAACATACCATTGCTGATGTCGGGGGCATGTCCCAGACGATGTTCAGCCGTGTTCTGCATGATTTCTTAGAGGCCATGTTGGTTCACCTGGATGAGTACATTAAATTCCCAATTCGTGAGCAGTTGACAGATGTCAAGCGTGAGTTCTATGCCCTGGGAGGGATGCCCCATGTCATTGGGTCCATAGATGGGACACATGTTGCGTTGGTACCACCACAGGCACAGGAGGTGGTGTATAGGAATCGCAAACATTATCACTCCATTAATGCCCTTGTGGTGTGTCTGTCCAACATGGTGATTTCACATGTCTGTGTTCGCTTTCCAGGATCAGCACACGATGCCTTCATCATGAGGCGTAGCAGGCTGCCTGAAATGATGCTGCAGCTGCGGAACGAGCGAGCATGTATTGTTGGTGGGTAGACTCTGGCAGTTCAGTGTTTGGCGTCATCTTCCAATCTCACTGCCTGTGCTGACACACTTCTGTCCATGATGTTTCCTTGTAGGGGACGCTGGCTATCCCAACATGCCATGGCTGATGACGCCTGTCCGCAACCCCAGCACGGCTGCCGAGCACCGCTACAACAACGCACATGGGCGGACCAGGAGAGTCATTGAGAGGACGTTTGGACTTCTGAAGAGCCGATTCCGGTGCCTCCACAAGACCGGCGGAGCACTCCCATATGCCCCGGTGAAGGTGTGCAAGATCATCATCGTCTGCTGCATGCTGCACAACATGGCAGTGGAGGAAGCTGTTCCACTCATACTGGATCAAGATGACCAGGACCATCCACCCGTGGAGGATGAAGGCCTTGGTGACGGGGCAAGTGATGTGGAGGAGGAGGAGGCTGTGGAGGACATGCGGAGTCGGCTCATACGCAACTTCTTTGCTTAGTGGTGAGTTCCAGTGTCTGAGTGTGCACGCATTGGGCCGTGTGTGGCATGTGTTGCAATGTGTGTGTCCATCTGCATGTCTGCCAAGTGAGTCAGTGGTGTGTATTGAAGTGTCACTCAAGTGATGGCGCAATGGAAGGATGTTGTCTGAGGGTCATCATTGTCACCTGTCATGTTGACAACATGATACGTGTTGAGTACATGCTTGCGGATGTGCTCCTTTGTGCTGACTCCTTGTTTGTCTCTCTTCCACAGGTCCATGTGCATGCTGTCTGCTGGTGGCATTGTTGTGCTCCTGCTACTCCTCATGAACACAGCAACATGTGCTGATTCAGCGTCACATGCACGGGCAAGTGTTGAAATCTCCTTAGGGTAAGGGATGCCTCACGTCGTTTTGGGTGTGTGAATTGTTTGTAGTCTGTGTGCACTTCTCCGGTTCATGTGTGTTCCATTTGCATACATGGTGATCCTACATGGGGAACATGACATGGGGCAGGCTTCACCTGGAGCCATGGTCAGACTTGGTGACTGTCATGTGGCAGGGGATTGGGGATTGTGATGAGGCCATCATTGTGTGTAACACTGGCCTCGGAAACATACAGGTTGCACCGGGTTGACATGGTGTGTGATTGCCCCATCAGGGCCTCAATGGTGTATAGCGGCCTCTCCGTGGCAGCAGGGGGTGTTTAGCTGTTATCCGTCACTTGTGTGCCAGGTCAATGGGATACCAGCATCTGTGTTGCAATGGGGGGTGCCAGTGTTGCTCCCACATGTTCATCCACATGACCTGTGTATGTGTTGACAGAGTATCATTGTCATTCCAACACACATGACTAATAAATGTGTCCCTCTGTCTCCAAGGTGCCTCTTCCCTGTCAATGGTGGCCTGTTGCCACTGTGCGTGCGGCATGTCTGGCATAGTTTTCATAGGTGGTGCATATGTGTCTATGTGTAGAGTGACAAGATGCTAGGGGTTTGTCAGGGAGTGGGAACTGTATTATGCACAAGATGCACAGTTCCATCCACCTCAAGGCAAGAGAGACCATCCCCCAGGGCAACTACAACATCCGTGTCGAATCCTACCCTGCAGTCTACGGACATGTGCCTTACGACTCCCATGGTACTTGTCCATATCCGGAGTGCATCTGCACAGCTCTGCTACTGCGTCGGGCAACCAGGCCACATCAACGTCCAAACGGGATGGGGGGAATGTTTCACAGCCAGCTGCAGGATGACCTTCTCGATCCACGCCCACACTCATGATGCAGCCCACAACCCCAACACAACCATGTGGCACTGTGATCCTAAACTGCATTCTGGCATCTCCATGCATCCAACCTTGGCCTAGCCACCATTCTCAACATCCGCCTGACGCAAGCATGCTGCACATTGTAGGGACACATGTCTAGACATACCTGGGAGCGGCAAGCCAGGTCACTCCACATGATCCCTGACCTCTGCGCATGACTGTTGCTCCCCTGAATGTGTCTGTAGCCACAGTTGTGCGGGAACCACTCAGCTGGTTGGGCCCAGCACAGGTGAGTATGGTACTCCATGTCTGTATCAGATGATACATTGGGACCCATGTGTGTCCTGGGCAAGACTGCGACCCCACGGTTTGGATGGTTGGAGTTAATTCTGAGATCAGGCATGCTTTGACTTTACGACACACACATGTATTGTAATAATGCAGAATCACGGCATCATCTTGTAAGTGTGATTAATTTATTTGTGGTGGGGTACGGGTTTGTGGGGATGACAAGAGGTGCACAGCGGGAGTGTAGAATCCAAAGTTCACTGGGGGAGTTGGTATCCTTGCCGTAGCAAAATGTCAGAGTCCATGCCACAGTCTTCGTCAACATAGGTCAGACAGTGACCAGCAAGTCCATGTGGCAGAGAATGTCATGTGCTGCTATTGGGCCAGAGGGCCAGGTGCCAGGCCAGGTGACCTGGGAGATGGTGATGTTCTGCTGACTCTCACAGTCTTTTTCGTGGACGACCCACCTTCCTGCGGGGACCCTCGGAAGCAGTCCGTGACGATGTCTGTGACGCTCCGTCGGATGAATCCTCCTCCTCCTGATCCCTCCCTGTGTCTGGTAATGGCCTTCGCCTGGTGCCACAGGGAGGGTTGCCCATGTTGTCGGCAATCCGACGGAGTACACCGGTCATTTGGGTTTGCACCGCCACGAGCTCAGCCTGTCTATCCTCCATCCTTCCTTGGTGTTGCAGTTGACAGGCATGTTGCTGGGACTGCAGGGTCTTCATCTCCTGGAGGGTCCCCTTGATGTCATTGAGGGTGGACGCAATCTGGTCCATGCCCCTGGTGTCACGCCGGTATGTATCCAGGATGTTGCTGACCTGGGACACTACCGGGTCCTGAGCTGCCTGGTCAGGTTCGCGCCTCCGCCGTCCTCCACTCCCGCCACCCCTGCCCACGTGCACCTGGCCTGCCGTTGTGGGTGCATCGGGTCTCCGGGACCCCTGAGGGATGGCATCTGCGTTGCCGCCTGCCTCCTCCTGGGTGCCCGGAGGACCGTGTCCCTCCTGGGCAGACTGGCTGGGTGGTCGTGTGCGGGCAGGGCTCCTGGACGTCTCCTGGGATGTGGCAGGAATGGGGGTGGTGGTTGGCACAGTTGTACCTGACGCAGGTGCTGCAGGTGGTTGGACACCAGAGGGGCCAGGTTGGTCTGGGTCATCCACGGAGTGGTGAGAGTCATCGCTGGCGGTGGGGTCCTCATCCCGCGGAGCCTGGTCCTGTGAGACTTCCCCCCAGTGTTGGGGGGTATTCGTCGACGTTGACCTGTGTGTGAGAGAGACAATGTTAACAGTGTCACATGTGGCATCCATGTTGCATGCATTTCTGATTTGGCACTCTTCCTCTGGGTAGTTGGATCTGTCCTGCATTCCTCTCACAGTGCACTTGTGCATGGCTATGTCCCTTGGCCACAGCTGTCAGGGCTTTACGCATGTGTGATACACAATCTTAGTTGATGCATCTATTTGGGTACACAGTCAGCAGTGTGGTGTGCGGGCGTAGCGAGCCATGCAGAGGCGCCTTACGTGTTGCACTGTACGTGGCCAAATGGTGTTTTGCCAAGGCAATTTGATGTTGCAGGTAGGGGACTGAAGCATTTGTGACAGGGTTCTTACCGACACAGTGGGTGGGTATACTGGGTGTGTGGTTAGGTCTGTGCCTGCAGCACGGATGGACTCGTGCACAGATTGACACATGGACCGGTCTTCAACTACGGAAGGGGGGGTTGAGGCACTGCCAGACCTGGTCTGCATGCACACAGTCCACCGGCTGACGAGTGGACATGGCCACACCACCCAAGGGTGATTTAGTCTCCCTGTGTCTCCCTTCCTCCCTCCCTCTGTCACCCTCCTCCCTCCCTCTGTCGGTCTCCCTCTGTCACCCTACTCCCTCCCTCTGTCTGTCTCCCTGTGTCCCCCTCTGTCTCCTTCCCTCTCATTCCCCCTCTCCCTCCCTCTCTTTGTCACTCTCTGTCACCTCAGGCCAGCTTCCTGGGCACACACAGTTAGCCGGTCTTTGAATGGCCATTGGCTTGTTCATGTGAGTTAGTCCCTGTTCTCCGGGCACCCATTGGGCAGTGTGTCTGAGTGTAGGCTGCTGCTGTGGCGGTGTGTGCTGAGACTCTATCAGAGCGATGCATCTTCATTGTCTGCTGTTATGTGCAAATTGTGCCTTCAGACCCATGTCATCCTGCATGGCAGCCACCATTTGCAGGCAAGACAGTACTGTGTGGGTACACACAGTTTGTATGGCTGTGCCCTGGGCCATATGGGCTGAGGGCATTGTTGTGTGCTTGTGAGTTGCTCAATGTTAGTTTTGATGCCCCCACTCCCAGCATCGACCACATCCTGTGTTGTGTTGGTGTTTTGTGTGGCCTGTGACTTGGCATGGCCCTGATTGATGCATGGGGCATGGAGGCGCTAGTGGCATGTGTGTGTTTGTGGAGTGTTGTTGTGTCCGGTGGTGGCTTGGGGGGGGTGGCATGCATGATTGATTGTGTATGGCATCCCCCCCATGTGAGGTGAGTTGTTTGTGTACTCACCAGGGTCTGGGAGTCCTGGCAGTCCGTGTAGTCCCTCCACCGCCAGCGTGGACATCACCTTCTCCTCCCAGGGATGGTATTGTACCGGTCTGGGGGGCGGCCCTCCTCCAGTGATGTTCCCCTGGTTGTGATTGTCAGTCATCTTCCTCTTGACCGTCCTCCGCAGATCGTACCACCTGGATTGGCACTCGTGCCTGGTCCTTCTGGTGGTCCCAACAGCATTCACAGAATCGACGATCCTCTGCCACATGGCCGTTTTTTCGGATATGCTGGTCTGTCTGACCAATGTCCCAAAGAGCTGTGGCTCGACTCTGAGGATTTCGTCGACAAGGATCTCCAGCTCCTCCTTTGTGAACTTTGGATTCTTGGTGGTGGACATGGCGTGGGGTGTGGGTGTGGATGGTTGTGGGGGTGTGGGTGTGGATGGTTGTGGGGGTGTGGGTGTGGATGGTTGTGGGTGTGTGGGTGTGGTAGTGGAGGTGTGTGTGTGAATGTGATGAGGGGGTGTTTGTGTAGGTGGTTGTGTGAAGGTATGCAAGTGTGAGGTTCAAGTATGGTGGTGTGGGTCGTCTGTGGGCTCTGGCAGCAGTGGGTCTGTTGCAAAGGCTCATGGTTTGTGTGTGTGGTCCATTTTTATTGGTCCATTTGTGGGTGTGGCTGTGTTTGAAATTTGTGTGGGTGTGTTATGAGGAGTGATTGAGTTTTGGGCCTCTGTTTGGCAGTTTGGCAGTTGCAGGTGAGTGTATGTGATGTTTGTGGGGTTGTTGGGCATGTTTGGTGGTGTGGGGAAACTCTACTTGACTCTCCTTGTGTAAGTATGGTTTGTCCTGGTTCAGTACGTGTTTTTTTGGCGTCAGTACGGTCGGTACATGCACTGGTGGGGGTGCGGTCCGTACATTCCCTGGTGGGGTGGGGGTTTGGTGCGTACATACACGGGTGGTGGTTCGGTGCGTACATACACGGCTGGGGGGGGTTCGGGGGCGTACATACACGGGTGGGGGTTCGGTGCGTACATACACGGGTGGGGGTTCGGGGGCGTACATACACGGGTGGGGGTTGGGTGCGTACATACACGGCTGGGGGGGGGTTCGGTGCGTACATACACGGCTGGGGGGGGTTGGGTGCGTACATACACGGGTGGGGGTTCGGGGGCGTACATACACGGGTGGTGGTTCGGTGCGTACATACACGGCTGGGGTGGGGGTTTGGTGCGTACATACACGGGTGGGGGTTCGGTGCGTACATACATGGCTGGGGGGGGGTTGGGTGCGTACATACACGGGTGGGGGTTCGGGGGTGTACATACACGGGTGGTGGTTCGGTGCGTACATACACGGCTGGGGTGGGGGTTTGGTGCGTACATACACGGGTGGTGGTTCGGTGCGTACATACACGGCTGGGGGGGGTTTGGTGCGTACATACACGGCTGGGGGGGGGTTTGGTGCGTACATACACGGGTGGGGGTTCGGGGGCGTACATACACGGGTGGTGGTTCGGTGCGTACATACACGGCTGGGGGGGGTTCGGGGGCGTACATACACGGGTGGGGGTTCGGTGCGTACATACACGGGTGGGGGTTCGGGGGCGTACATACACGGGTGGGGGTTCGGTGCGTACATACACGGGTGGGGGTTCGGGGGCGTACATGCACGGGTGGGGGTTTGGTGCGTACATACACGGGTGGTGGTTCGGTGCGTACATACTCAGGTGGGGGTTCGGGCGTACATACACTGCTGGGGTGGGGGTTGGGTGCGTACATACACGGGTGGTGGTTCGGTGCGTACATACACGGCTGGGGGGGGTTCGGTGCGTACATACACGGCTGGGGGGGGTTCGGTCCGTTCATACACGAGTGGGGGTTTGGTGCGTACATACACGGGTGGGTGTTCAGGGGCGTACATGCACGGGTGGGGGTTTAGTGCGTACATACATGGGTGGTGGTTCGGTGCGTACATACACGGGTGGTGGTTCGGTGCGTACATACACGGCTGGGGGGGGGTTTGGTGCGTACATACACGGCTGGGGGGGGTTTGGTGCGTACATACACGGGTGGGGGTTCGGGGGCGTACATACACGGGTGGTGGTTCGGTGCGTACATACACGGCTGGGGGGGGGTTCGGGGGCGTACATACACGGGTGGGGGTTCGGTGCGTACATACACGGGTGGGGGATCGGGGGCGTACATACACGGGTGGGGGTTCGGTGCGTACATACACGGGTAGGGGTTCGGGGGCGTACATGCAGGGGTGGGGTTTTGGTGCGTACATACACGGGTGGTGGTTCGGTGCGTACATACTCGGGTGGGGGTTCGGGGCGTACATACACTGCTGGGGTGGGGGTTGGGTGCGTACATACACGGGTGGTGGTTCGGTGCGTACATACACGGCTGGGGGGGGTTCGGTGCGTACATACACGGCTGGGGGGGTTCGGTCCGTTCATACACGGGTGGGGGTTTTGGTGCGTACATACACGGGTGGGGGTTCGGGGCCGTACATGCACGGGTGGGGGTTTGGTGCGTACATACACGGGTGGTGGTTCGGTGCGTACATACTCGGGTGGGGGTTCGGGGCGTACATACACTGCTGGGGTGGGGGTTGGGTGCGTACATACACGGGTGGGGGTTCGGTCCGTTCATACACGGGTGGGGGTTTGGTGCGTACATACACGGGTGGGGGTTCGGGGGCGTACATGCACGGGTGGGGGTTTGGTGCGTACATACACGGGTGGTGGTTCGGTGCGTACATACTCGGGTGGGGGTTCGGGGCGTACATACACTGCTGGGGTGGGGGTTGGGTGCATACATACACGGGTGGGGGTTCGGTCCGTACATACACGGGTGGGGGTTCGGGGCGTACATACTCTGCTGGGGTGGGGGTTCGGTGTGTACATACACGGGTGGTGGTTCGGGGCGTACATACACGGGTGGGGGTTCGGGGCGTACATGCACTGCTGGGGTGGGGGTTCGGTGCGTACATACGCGGGCGGGGGGGTGGTGGGGTGTTCGGCGCGTATGCGGGCACATGTCTCCATGGTTGCTATGGGAGTTCGGTTCGGACGGTGTTTTTTGCGTACGGTTGTGAAATGGGGAGGACGGGAGGGATCGTACTTGCGCAGTCGGACTTTATTTTTCCGCACGGTGGGTTTTTCGACCAGGGACGTGTCGGTGACTTTTCCCGACCCGAGGACGTGTGGGGAAATCTTCCCAATGCGATTCGTATGGACTTTTTTCCGTTCGAATCGTACTTGGCAGTTTGTACGCTACTTTGACGATTCGGACGGAAAAAAATCCGGATACGAGTCGGACGGGGAATTTTTTTACCGGATCGGAATTGGCACCTAAATGTCGATTTGGATTTCCTAGACCTGTTCTTTTGAAAGGAAGAGTCAACAGTTTTATATCAGCTGTGAGACATACTATTACAAGAAAATCAACTAAGAATACCTACAACCTAAAAAGAAAAGAAGAATCAAAAAATATAAATGACTACAACCCAGTCATTTTATCCATGCGGAATGCTAACATGGATATACAGTATGTAGCTGACAATTCCATTGCTGTTGCTCGATATGTAACGTCTTACATTACTAAATCAGAAAAAACTGAATTGAAAGAAATGTGGGAAGAGATTTCTCACGAGAAGACTGTCAGTAAGAAGCTATACAGTTTCAGTTTAAAGATGTTATCGCATCGAGAAATTGGATCCTACGAATGTTCAGATAGGTTATCTTCTGCAAGTCTCTACTCGAAATCAAGAAGAATAATTTGGGCAAGTTTAGGCCTTGCAGCAATGAGAAATCGGGTACTGAAATCTGTTGGAGAAATTGAATATTTGGCCGAGAATGACCCAGAAAGTACAGATATTTTGAAATCAAACATGTTGGACACATATTACCCAAAGAGAAGTCTTCATCTAGAGAACATGTGTCTCTATGAAGTGCTGCAGAACTACATTTATTCACGGAAAGCCACAGAAGACATCAACAATGGAAAATATAAAGTCATTGGTGAGGAAGGATGTTTGGTGAAGCAAACAAAAGGAAGTTTGATAAATCACAGGAAGCTGAGTTGCGACACTACTGACAAAAAGGAATTTTACTACTTGGCTCTTTTACAGCTGTTTAAACCATGGCGTACAGAGGACGAACTACTGGGAGAATTTCAAAGCTATGAAGATTCCTTTAATGCTTGCAAAGACAGCATAGAATGCAGTACTTTCACAAATTATGTGCAAATGTTAAATGAAGAAATTGAACAGGAAACTACAATTGCAGCTGAAGTAGCTAGAGACAGTTCTCAAGACAGCCAAAGTTCAGGAACACTCAGTCAAGATCCCCTAGGACAACCAATCGTTGAAAATGAAGCTGCAATAGCTATGACTGAAGTGGAAACGGCTATGAATCAAGCTCAAGAAGAATTTATAGACTTACCAAATTTGGAAAGACAACTGAATGAAGAGCAGCAACAAATTTATGAAGAGATCAGAAACAAAATTGATCACGGATTACTACATGAAAAAAAAGAGTGCTCATGCACATCATTTCAACCAATCAGGATGTATGTAAGCGGACAAGCTGGAACTGGAAAAAGTTTCTTAATAAAAGTCATCAGAAGCTACCTACAGCAAAAAACGGATTCATCTTTGTCTTGTGTGGTTACTGCTCCAACTGGGTTAGCAGCATATAACATAAAAGGAATCACCTTACATCGTTTGCTAATGTTACCAGTGGAGCATGAGAACAAAATACAATACCACAAGCTAACTGGAGAAGCATGCTTGGAAGTTTCAAGAGTATTGAAGAAGATGCAAGTTCTCATTATTGATGAGGTGAGCATGGTATCAAACTTAATGCTTGCCTTTGTGCATTTAAGAATGCAGCAAATTCTAAGGACAGACTATGACGTGTTATTTGGTGGAAAACATGTCATAGTTTTTGGGGATCTTCTACAGCTTACTCCAGTTAAAGGACAACCCGTGTTTAATACTGTGACACATGAAGACACAAAGAAGTCATTGGGAAGCATTGGTAATGCAAATATTTGGTCCTTCTTTGAGTACAAGGAACTTACTACTAATATGAGGCAAGCAAACGATGAAGAATATGGAAGTATTCTGAAAGATATCAGAATTGGACTACTCACTGAAGCTGGCACGGAAGCATTACAGAGTCGGTTGCTACATAATTTATTTCCAAAGGAAGAAATAGTTGCAGAGAAGATATACAAGAACATTGCAGAAAAGAAAAGTGTCATCTGCTTAATGCCAACTCTACGTGAATGCTCAATATTCAATGAGGAGCTTTTGAAATTGGAAAAGGAAGAGATTAGGAAATTGGAAGCAGTGGACAAAATTCAGCATGAAAGAATTACTATTACATTAACAGGCAAACTGAAAAATAAATTAGATTCACTAGAGAAGAACATTTCAAAAACTGCTGGATTAGAAAAAAATCTATATGTTTGCATGAACTGTAGAGTATTTTTAAGGAGAAATTTGGATGTTGAAAAAGGTTTAGTAAATGGAGCTATGGGAAGAGTTGTGGGTTTTATTAATTATCAGAAAAAAGATGGAATTGAATGTTTAAAAATAAAATTTGATCAGATAGAAGAAGTTATAGACATTTGTCGTTGTACAGTTCGTTTCATGCTTGTGAAAGACTTATATGTACGTAGGAAACAGTTTCCGTTTTCTCTAGCATATGCTGTAACTATTCACAAGTCTCAAGGATTGACTGTAGATTGTGCATTTGTAAACATTGGTTCAACTGTGTTCAAAGAAGGTATGGCTTATGTAGCTTTGTCACGAGTGAAAACATTATCTGGTTTATTCATGATAGACTTTGATGATTCAAAAGTTAGTGCTGATACAAACTGTGTAAAGGAGTATAATAGATTAAGAAGAACCTATGCTCCTCATTTAGGTCAGTATCCTGTGTTGGAGAAATGTGTAGTTTCTCGAAAAAGGAGAATTGAGAATATCTGTAATGAGGATGTAGAGAGGAGAAAAAAAAAGAAGAGTGATGTAATTGCAAGCAAAAAGAAAAAGGAAAATGTTGAAGAGGTTGTAGGTTGTCATTTTGAAAATAGCTCTGGTGTCAACTGCTACGCTAATGTAGTGCTGAATGTTGCATTTTATCTGGAAAGTTTGCAAGAGCAGATAATAGTAAATCAGAGAAAAAGATTCTGTTCTGAGTTGAGTCTCCTTTTTCAAAAGCTGAGTAATGATAAAACTCAAATAGATAGTGCTACTGAAATTAGAAAACTTTTAGATGTATGTTCAGGACGAACACAGTTTTCTCAAAATGTACAGCAAGACGCGCAGGAATTCTTGATGTATTTTCTTCAGGTACTGGAAGAAGAAGGGGTACACATTGAAAATATGTTTGGTGTCTCTTATAAATGGGAACATAGTTGTGAAAACTGTTTCAATACATGTGGCTCTAATGTTGATTCTGAAAGGTTTATTTATTTAACATTGCCAGACAGTAAAACAGTCACTTTTGCTAAATTAGTTAAAGATGCTAATCATAGCATGGAATGCAGTGAGTGTAAATCTGACATGTTTTCAACGTTAATTTTAAAGGACTACGGACAGTATGTAATTTTAATGATGCAACGATGTACAGCTGATGGTTCAAAATTGGATACTTTAATAAAGAAGTTTATAGGACAGCAATTATCAATTTCAGGAAAAACTTTTGTAACAGTTGCAATAATTTTCCCTGAAGGACCTACTGTAACTTCTGGACATTACACAGTTTATCTTAAATGTGAAAAAGGCTGGACACTGTGTAATGATTCCCAATTGATTTTCAAGCAACGTTTGCCTTTTGATTTAGCAAATTCCTATCTAATCTTTCTGAAACCTAAATTTTAGAGAGAATTGGCAAGATCTGTACAAAACAATTTTACCATTTTATTGGATTACCATTGGAATTTTCAAATAAAAAGATTTTTCAAATTACCATTTGGCCTAAAGGAAAGGTAACCAGTTGTATTGTGGACTTATTTAATTCCCAATGAATCTTTCAGAAACCAAAAATTTGGAGAGAATCGGTAACATCTGTACAATTTAAATTTTGAAATTTTATTGGATTACCATTGGAAATTTAATCAAAAAAGATTTTTAAAATTACCATTTGGCCATAAGGAAAGGTAACCAATTGTATTGTGGACTTATTTAATTACTAATTAATGTTTCGGAAACCAAAATTTTAGAGAGAATCAGTAACATCTGTACAATTTAAATTTTGGAATTTTATTGGATTACCATTGGAAATTTAATCAAAAAAGAATTTTAAAATTACCATTTGGCCTAAAGGAAATGTAACCAGATGTATTGTGGAGTTATTTGAGATATATTATTTTTGTGATTATGCTTCTGTAACAAAATTGTCAGACGGTATTTTAAAGAAATAGTTATTGTTATTAGATGATATTTTTTTTGAATATTTTGCATTTCTATAATGTTATGTTTAAGTGAAAAGAGATTCTGGGCTTTTTTAAAACAATCTTTGAGATTGTTATTTTTTTTTTGCCCGCTGTTAAGTGATGAATGCAATTGCTTTCACGATTTATAGTGAGATGCAATATATTCTAAAAACAGCAAAAAAATGGCAAAAAATTGTTTTTGGAAAATATGTAAATACGTATACTGTATTATATAATGATTTATTAAATATTAATACTTTTTTCTTTTTTTTCAGATTGTGAAAGAAAATTTTCGAAAAAAAAAACCATTTTTACAAGTAATTTCAATTAAATTTTAATTAAAAAATAAAATTGTTGGGTGGGTCAGGTAAGTCAGAAATTAGATGGTCCCTTTCTTCCAGTTCTCCTCAAACAGATTTTCAGTATTTAGTTATTAATCCCTCAAGGACCTTGTAATGTGGTAATTGTTTTTTAGTGTTTTAAAAAAAAAAAAAAAAAAAAATACGCTTACGGTAAAAAAAAAAAAAAGTTTTTAAGAAAAAATTAAAAAAAGTTGAGAGGTAAGGTTGGCTCTTAAAAGAGCCGTTGTGTTCATGCAGGGACAGAGGAAAGGAAGAATGGGAACATTAGCTGGTAGGACAAATGTGCTGGTCTATTTTGTTGTTAATGAGGGGAAGACTGGTCTCCCTATGAACAATTAGACCATGGCAAAATGAACATCGCATTGTAACCCTCGCAAACCGATGGTTAGTTTCCACAGGACCAGAAATAGGTGAATCTGCCCCCACAGATGAAGGGCTCAGCTGAGCTTCCGAAGATGGACTCGGCTGAGCTGCTGTGGATGTGCTTGCTCGACTTTCTGAAGGGTTACCTCTAGTATGTCGTGCATGTGTCCTAGGGTGTACATCCTCAAGGTGTCGTAACATAGTGTGATTCCCGAAGGAATACTTCTTGTTAGGATTACCTCTTGAAAGTACACGCTGGCACAGCTTACAAGTCACCAAAGCAGCATTGACTTTTTCTCGCCCTCAGGAAATGTAAAATACTCCCATATTAAAGAGCTCTTCTGTTTCCTCTTTCTCTGCCTGATGGTGGTGCTGCTAGCCTCACTCTCA
This sequence comes from Triturus cristatus, assembly GCF_964204655.1. Lineage (NCBI taxonomy): Eukaryota > Metazoa > Chordata > Amphibia > Caudata > Salamandridae > Triturus > Triturus cristatus. The sequence goes on from NC_140592.1 coordinate 212,865,415, forward strand.
GCAGAGGAGTGCTGGTCTGCCATCGTATCACAAAGACAACTCAGCTCTTTCTCCTAAGGGATCACAAGCAGAAATGAGTGGAATGGGTGTGGTGTAGGAGAGTTCTAGAACTGAAACTACTTTGAACCAATCAAAAGTTTTGTTTCTTGATCACATGACCCACCGTGCACATACGTTACGCTTACGGAGCGCTTACGGAGCGCTTACGGTAAAAGTACGCATGCGCGTAAAAAAGACACGCGCTCGCGCGCATGCGCAAAACAGGCACGCCCCAACACTTCCGCGTAACATGCGAGTGTAGCGTACACGCTTACGCGCCACGTACGCAGTACGCACGGCTAAGTAAATTGCGTAACCATACGCAAAAAGAGTAGAAATATTACGAACATTACGCAAACCGTACGCTTACCGTAAGCTTACCGTACGCGCACGTAAAAAAAAAAAAAAAAAGGAAAATAAAAAATCACTATGTTATACGAATATATCTTACCTGTTTGGTAAAAAAAGAAAAAATGAGAAAAAATAATATATTGCAGAATTTTTAAAAATTAAGCATAGTGTTTTAAGAGAATATAAAGTAAAAAAAAAAAAAAAAGTAAAAAAGCTTGCAAATAAAAAAAAAAAAAAACATGTTTAATATAAGAATTTGTATTAAAAAAACCATACAAAAACAATGAAAAAACCATGGGAATCACACATGTTATAGGTAAGAATTAGCATTTAAAAAAACCATACAAATTCACTGAAAAAACCATGGGTTTCACACACGTTATAGTTAGGAATTAGCATTTAAAAAACCTTGCAAATTCAGTGAAAAAACCATGGATTTCACACACGTTATAGTTAGGAATTAGCATTTAAAAAACCTTGCAAATTCAGTGAAAAAAACATAGGTTTCACACACGTTATAGTTAGCGGACATTTTACTCATAAAAAACCAATGAAATTCCCCTGTTATAGTTAGTTAAGCTAACTATAACTCGCGCACCCGCAATCCACCGCTGATGACGTAACATATTACATCACTCATGACATGGTCAGTGACATCACTCATGACATCACTGATGACATCTCAAATGACATCACTGATGACATCATCCTTGTGACAGAGTCGTAGACCTCCTCTCACCCTAATATAACCTTTGATACAAACATTCAAAAATAGAGACAGAAATTTTCAAAAAAAATGGACATACCAATACCAGTTACAACAACCTCTTCAGTAATTCTAAGATCCACATACACATCCACTCATTCACCAACAGTCCTGTACAGTCACTCATACGTGTACTCACTCATCATATGTACTCATACACCTATACATCCTGTTACACAATGCCACTCATCCATAGAGTTACTCACACACATAGTCACTCATGCTAATAAAGAATCAAACATACATTTACTTGCATATACAGTTATACACACACCACCACACTTACTTCTACGGAAACTTACACATACTTACTCTTTTAAATAATCACTTATAAAAACACATACTTATTCATACAGGAACTGTTTCAATCTCTCACTCTCACATATACTCACTTATATACACCAATAGTCAAATATACTTGTTTAAAACATATTTAGTAACTCATAAAGACACTATTGAGACAGTCATTCACTCACTAACACACCCATACACGCACTCATCCAACCATACAGACATGCACACATGCTGTCTTCAACACATACAACCAGAGAGTCAATCATTCATGCACCTATGCACTACGTAATACCCCCCACCAAACCATGCAGACACTCAGACTGATACTCAAAAAACAACCTAATATCCTATATAAACACCCATGTAGCTACTCACCAACCCATGCAGCCACTTATACACAAAGTGAGAGACTGATACAGATATTTACACATTTAAACATCACTCACTAAGCCATGTATTCAGTAAGATACACTTAATCAGTCAGTTATACAATCAATTTTTCAAAAACAAATCATCCTTTTAGACACTTATATACCCATTTATTCTTCCATCGACCTTGAGATATACATATATAAAACATATGTAATTTTCAGAAAAACACACATTCGCTGGATGATGTCATCAGTGATGTCATTTGAGATGTCATCAGTGATGTCATGAGTGATGTCACTGACCATGTCATGAGTGATGTAATATGTTACGTCATCAGCAGTGGATTGCGGGTGCACGAGTTATAGTTAGCTTAACTAACTATAACGGGGGAATTTCATTGTTTTTTTATGAGTAAAATGTCCGCTAACTATAACGTGTGTGAAACCTATGGTTTTTTCACTGAATTTGCAAGGTTTTTTAAATGCTAATTCCTAACTATAACGTGTGTGAAACCCATGGTTTTTTCACTGAATATATATATATTCAGTGAAAAAACCATGGGTTTCACACACGTTATAGTTAGGAATTAGCATTTAAAAAACCTTGCAAATTCAGTGAAAAAACCATAGGTTTCACACACGTTCTACTTAGCGGACATTTTACTCATGGTGGTGTGGTGGTGTGTGTATAACTGTATATGCAAGTAAATGTATGTTTGATTCTTTATTAGCATGAGTGACTATGTGTGTGAGTAACTCTATGGATGAGTGGCATTGTGTAACAGGATGTATAGGTGTATGAGTACATATGATGAGTGAGTACACGTATGAGTGACTGTACAGGACTGTTGGTGAATGAGTGGATGTGTATGTGGATCTTAGAATTACTGAAGAGGTTGTTGTAACTGGTATTGGTATGTCCATTTTTTTGAAAATTTCTGTCTCTATTTTTGAATGTTTGTATCAAAGGTTATATTAGGGTGAGAGGAGGTCTACCACTCTGTCACAAGGATGATGTCATCAGTGATGTCATTTGAGATGTCATCAGTGATGTCATGACTGATGTCACTGACCATGTCATGAGTGATGTAATATGTTACGTCATCAGCAGTGGATTGCGGGTGCGCGAGTTATAGTTAGCTTAACTAACTATAACGGGGGAATTTCATTGGTTTTTTATGAGTAAAATGTCCGCTAACTATAACGTGTGTGAAACCTATGGTTTTTTCACTGAATTTGCAAGGTTTTTTAAATGCTAATTCCTAACTATAACGTGTGTGAAACCCATGGTTTTTTCAGTGAATTTGTATGGTTTTTTAAATGCTAATTCTTACCTATAACATGTGTGATTCCCATGGTTTTTTCATTGTTTTTGTATGGTTTTTTAAATACAAATTCTTATATTAAACATGTGTTTATTTTTTTTTAATTGCAAGCTTTTTTACTTTTTTTTTTTTTTTTACTTTATATTCTCTTAAAACACTATGCTTAATTTTTAAAAATTCTGCAATATATTATTTTTTCTCATTTTTTCTTTTTTTACCAAACAGGTAAGATATATTAGTATAACATAGTGATTTTTTTTTTTCCTTTTTTTTTTTTTTTACGTGCGCGTACGGTAAGCTTACGGTAAGCATACGGTTTGCGTAATGTTCGTAATATTTCTACTCTTTTTGCGTATGGTTACGCAATTTACGTAGCCGTGCGTACTGCGTACGTGGCGCGTAAGCGTGTACGCTACATGCGCACGTTACGCGGAAGTGTTGGGGCGTGCCTGTTATGCGCATGCACGCGAGCGCATGTCTTTTTTACGCGCATGCGTACTTTTACCGTAAGCGCTCCGTAAGCGCTCCGTAAGCGTAACGTACGCGCACGGTGGGTCATGTGATCAAGAAACAAAACTTTTGATTGGTTCAAAGTAGTTTCAGTTCTAGAACTCTCCTACACCACACCCATTCCACTCATTTCTGCTTGTGATCCCTTAGGAGAAGGAGCTGAGTTGTCTTTGTGATACGATGGCAGACCAGCACTCCTCTGCTGAGAGTGAGGCTAGCAGCACCACCATCAGGCAGAGAAAGAGGAAACAGAAGAGCTCTTTTATATGGGAGTATTTTACTTTTCCTGAGGGCGAGAAAAAAGTCAATGCTGCTTTGGTGACTTGTAAGCTGTGCCAGCGTGTACTTTCAAGAGGTAATCCTAACAAGAAGTATTCCTTCGGGAATCACACTATGTTACGACACCTTGAGGATGTACACCCTAGGACACATGCACGACATACTAGAGGTAACCCTTCAGAAAGTCGAGCAAGCACATCCACAGCAGCTCAGCCGAGTCCATCTTCGAAAGCTCAGCTGAGCACTTCATCTGTGGGGGCAGATTCACCTTTTTCTGGTCCTGTGGAAACTAACCATCGGTTTGCGAGGGTTACAATGCGGTGTTCATTTTGCCATGGTCTAATTGTTCATAGGGAGACCAGTCTTCCCCTCATTAACAACAAAATAGACCAGCACATTTGTCCTACCAGCTAATGTTCCCATTCTTCCTTTCCTCTGTCCCTGCATGAACACAACGGCTCTTTTAAGAGCCAACCTTACCTCTCAACTTTTTTAAATTTTTTCCTAAAAACTTTTTTTTGTTTTTTTACCGTACGCGTATTTTTTTTTTTTTTTTTAAAACACTAAAAAACAATTACCACATTACAAGGTCCTTGAGGGATTAATAACTAAATACTGAAAATCTGTTTGAGGAGAACTGGAAGAAAGGGACCATCTAATTTCTGACTTACCTGACCCACCCAACAATTTTATTTTTTAATTAAAATTTAATTGAAATTACTTGTAAAAATTGTTTTTTTTCCCGAAAATTTTCTTTCACAATCTGAAAAAAAAGAAAAAAGTATTAATATTTAATAAATCATTATATAATACAGTATACGTATTTACATATTTTCCAAAAACAATTTTTTGCCATTTTTTTGCTGTTTTCAGAATATATTGCATCTCACTATAAATCGTGAAAGCAATTGCATTCATCACTTAACAGCGGGCAAAAAAAAAATAACAATCTCAAAGATTGTTTTAAAAAAGCCCAGAATCTCTTTTCACTTAAACATAACATTATAGAAATGCAAAATATTCAAAAAAAATATAATCTAATAACAATAACTATTTCTTTAAAATACCGTCTGACAATTTTGTTACAGAAGCATAATCACAAAAATAATATATCTCAAATAACTCCACAATACATCTGGTTACATTTCCTTTAGGCCAAATGGTAATTTTAAAATTCTTTTTTGATTAAATTTCCAATGGTAATCCAATAAAATTCCAAAATTTAAATTGTACAGATGTTACTGATTCTCTCTAAAATTTTGGTTTCCGAAAGATTAATTAGTAATTAAATAAGTCCACAATACAATTGGTTACCTTTCCTTATGGCCAAATGGTAATTTTAAAAATCTTTTTTGATTAAATTTCAAATGGTAATCCAATAAAATTTCAAAATTTAAATTGTACAGATGTTACCGATTCTCTCCAAATTTTTGGTTTCTGAAAGATTCATTGGGAATTAAATAAGTCCACAATACAATTGGTTACCTTTCCTTTAGGCCAAATGGTAATTTGAAAAATCTTTTTATTTGAAAATTCCAATGGTAATCCAATAAAATGGTAAAATTGTTTTGTACAGATCATGCCAATTCTCTCTAAAATTTAGGTTTCAGAAAGATTAGATAGGAATTTGCTAAACCAAAAGGCAAACGTTGCTTGAAAATCAATTGGGAATCATTACACAGTGTCCAGCCTTTTTCACATTTAAGATAAACTGTGTAATGTCCAGAAGTTACAGTAGGTCCTTCATGGAAAATTATTGCAACTGTTACAAAAGTTTTTCCTGAAATTGATAATTGCTGTCCTATAAACTTCTTTATTAAAGTATCCAATTTTGAACCATCAGCTCTACATCGTTGCATCATTAAAATTACATACTGTCCGTAGTCCTTTAAAATTAACGTTGAAAACATGTCAGATTTACACTCACTGCATTCCATGCTATGATTAGCATCTTTAACTAATTTAGCAAAAGTGACTGTTTTACTGTCTGGCAATGTTAAATAAATAAACCTTTCAGAATCAACATTAGAGCCACATGTATTGAAACAGTTTTCACAACTATGTTCCCATTTATAAGAGACACCAAACATATTTTCAATGTGTACCCCTTCTTCTTCCAGTACCTGAAGAAAATACATCAAGAATTCCTGTGCGTCTTGCTGTACATTTTGAGAAAACTGTGTTCGTCCTGAACATACATCTAAAAGTTTTCTAATTTCAGTAGCACTTTCTATTTGAGTTTTATCATTACTCAGCTTTTGAAAAAGGAGACTCAACTCAGAACAGAATCTTTTTCTCTGATTTACTATTATCTGCTCTTGCAAACTTTCCAGATAAAATGCAACATTCAGCACTACATTAGCGTAGCAGTTGACACCAGAGCTATTTTCAAAATGACAACCTACAACCTCTTCAACATTTTCCTTTTTCTTTTTGCTTGCAATTACATCACTCTTCTTTTTTTTTCTCCTCTCTACATCCTCATTACAGATATTCTCAATTCTCCTTTTTCGAGAAACTACACGTTTCTCCAACACAGGATACTGACCTAAATGAGGAGCATAGGTTCTTCTTAATCTATTATACTCCTTTACACAGTTTGTATCAGCACTAACTTTTGAATCATCAAAGTCTATCATGAATAAACCAGATAATGTTTTCACTCTTGACAAAGCTACATAAGCCATACCTTCTTTGAACACAGTTGAACCAATGTTTACAAATGCACAATCTACAGTCAATCCTTGAGACTTGTGAATAGTTACAGCATATGCTAGAGAAAACGGAAACTGTTTCCTACGTACATATAAGTCTTTCACAAGCATGAAACGAACTGTACAACGACAAATGTCTATAACTTCTTCTATCTGATCAAATTTTATTTTTAAACATTCAATTCCATCTTTTTTCTGATAATTAATAAAACCCACAACTCTTCCCATAGCTCCATTTACTAAACCTTTTTCAACATCCAAATTTCTCCTTAAAAATACTCTACAGTTCATGCAAACATATAGATTTTTTTCTAATCCAGCAGTTTTTGAAATGTTCTTCTCTAGTGAATCCAATTTATTTTTCAGTTTGCCTGTTAATGTAATAGTAATTCTTTCATGCTGAATTTTGTCCACTGCTTCCAATTTCCTAATCTCTTCCTTTTCCAATTTCAAAAGCTCCTCATTAAATATTGAGCATTCACGTAGAGTTGGCATTAAGCAGATGACACTTTTCTTTTCTGCAATGTTCTTGTATATCTTCTCTGCAACTATTTCTTCCTTTGGAAATAAATTATGTAGCAACCGACTCTGTAATGCTTTCGTGCCAGCTTCAGTGAGTAGTCCAATTCTGATATCTTTCAGAATACTTCCATATTCTTCATCGTTTGCTTGCCTCATATTAGTAGTAAGTTCCTTGTACTCAAAGAAGGACCAAATATTTGCATTACCAATGCTTCCCAATGACTTCTTTGTGTCTTCATGTGTCACAGTATTAAACACGGGTTGTCCTTTAACTGGAGTAAGCTGTAGAAGATCCCCAAAAACTATGACATGTTTTCCACCAAATAACACGTCATAGTCTGTCCTTAGAATTTGCTGCATTCTTAAATGCACAAAGGCAAGCATTAAGTTTGATACCATGCTCACCTCATCAATAATGAGAACTTGCATCTTCTTCAATACTCTTGAAACTTCCAAGCATGCTTCTCCAGTTAGCTTGTGGTATTGTATTTTGTTCTCATGCTCCACTGGTAACATTAGCAAACGATGTAAGGTGATTCCTTTTATGTTATATGCTGCTAACCCAGTTGGAGCAGTAACCACACAAGACAAAGATGAATCTGTTTTTTGCTGTAGGTAGCTTCTGATGACTTTTATTTAGAAACTTTTTCCAGTTCCAGCTTGTCCGCTTACATACATCCTGATTGGTTGAAATGATGTGCATGAGCACTCTTTTTTTTCATGTAGTAATCTGTGATCAATTTTGTTTCTGATCTCTTCATAAATTTGTTGCTGCTCTTCATTCAGTTGTCTTTCCAAATTTGGTAAGTCTATAAATTCTTCTTGAGCTTGATTCATAGCCGTTTCCACTTCAGTCATAGCTATTGCAGCTTCATTTTCAACGATTGGTTGTCCTAGGGGATCTTGACTGAGTGTTCCTGAACTTTGGCTGTCTTGAGAACTGTCTCTAGCTACTTCAGCTGCAATTGTAGTTTCCTGTTCAATTTCTTCATTTAACATTTGCACATAATTTGTGAAAGTACTGCATTCTATGCTGTCTTTGCAAGCATTAAAGGAATCTTCATAGCTTTGAGATTCTCCTAGTAGTTCGTCCTCTGTACGCCATGGTTTAAACAGCTGTAAAAGAGCCAAGTAGTAAAATTCCTTTTTGCCAGTAGTGTCGCAACTCAGCTTCCTGTGATTTATCAAACTTCCTTTTGTTTGCTTCACCAAACATCCTTCCTCACCAATGACTTTATATTTTCCATTGTTGATGTCTTCTGTGGCTTTCCGTGAATAAATGTAGTTCTGCACCACTTCATAGAGACACATGTTCTCTAGATGAAGACTTCTCTTTGGGTAATATGTGTCCAACATGTTTGATTTCAAAATATCTGTACTTTCTGGGTCATTCTCGGCCAAATATTCAATTTCTCCAACAGATTTCAGTACCCGATTTCTCATTGCTGCAAGGCCTAAACTTGCCCAAATTATTCTTCTTGATTTCGAGTAGAGACTTGCAGAAGATAACCTATCTGAACATTCGTAGGATCCAATTTCTCGATGCGATAACATCTTTAAACTGAAACTGTATAGCTTCTTACTGACAGTCTTCTCGTGAGAAATCTCTTCCCACATTTCTTTCAATACAGTTTTTTCTGATTTAGTAATGTAAGACGTTACATATCGAGCAACAGCAATGGAATTGTCAGCTACATACTGTATATCCATGTTAGCATTCCACATGGATAAAATGACTGGGTTGTAGTCATTTATATTTTTTGATTCTTCTTTTCTTTTTAGGTTGTAGGTATTCTTAGGTGATTTTCTTGTAATAGTATGTCTCACAGCTGACATAAAACTGTTGACTCTTCCTTTCGAAAGAACAGGTCTAGGAAATCCAAATCGACATTTAGTGTAGAATTTATCTTTGCTCTTGTATTTCCGTCGACAGTATTTTCCACACCGATGACTATGGAAACGTAAAACTTGCTCCTTTAACTTTTTCTCTTCTGTGCTTTTTGGTATAGCACATGTTGCATATTCTTCAATGAAAGATAACACTGCTTCATCAGTATCTGTTCCAAATTTTGGGGCATCCTTGATCCACAACAGCATATGAATATGAGGAGCACCTCTTGCTTGGTACTCTTTTCTCCAAAAGAAATCCACAACTTCTCCAAGAGGTGGATTTTTTTTATTGCAGATGAAGGACATCATAGCCTCAAATCTATGATTGAAATATCTGCAAACATTAACCGGATCCAATGAGCACAGTTCTCCTGCTGTCTTGTATTCGATGTTTTTAATGTTTGAATTTGCCTCTCGTAGAAAATCCAGTAAATCATCCCAAGCGTACTCGGCACAGCTTAGGGTAAGGAACCATGTTGGAGTTCCTAAATTCCGTAACATGCATTTTAATTCACCATGGCGTCGGTACCAATATTCATTTGTCCCACGCTGACAAGCCATCAGATTGATCAGTTGTGTTTCCAAATGATCATCTCGGTGCTGCACTTTCTCCATAAAATCCTTAGCAGACACATTTTGTAAATGTACTCCACTTTTTAAAATGTGATTTACTGCATAAGATAATGCAGACAAGTCGCTTTCAAATAAAAGATGGAACAAATAAGGAATACTTTGTCGAAATCTTGGATCTTCTGCATATAGTCTTGTAGTTCGATACTCAGAAGCTGGAATCTGTTCTGGACGTTCATCGTATCGTCCTCCTTTTCCTGTAGGAAACAGCTGGGGAAAACATCGAGCTTCCAAGCTCTCCTCCCATACAATCACAGGAGTTCCTTTTGCTTTCTTCATCTGAAACAGATCAATATTGTCTCCCATAACTTCTTTTGAATGAAGAGGATGTATGCTAAAATGTTCATAAATTTCTTCTTCCTTTGACTTGTCCACTTTTTCAATTTGTCCAGTTGGTGTTTCTGTGTCTTCTTGTAAATCTTCTTCTTCTTCTTCTATATAAATTGATTCATACCATTTGTTATTCCTTTTCAAATACAAATTTGCTCTTTGTACTTTCCGTACATCTACCAGCTCCTGCCAAATCTTCTTATTCTTTGTAGGTACACCATTAACCAGAATAACTAATGGTTCAGTTTCCAAAGTATCTGCATCAATAGTTTCCATATTTTTTTTCAAATCCAAGGGCAAATACACCACTCTACCTTTTAAACCTCTCAGTAAATCTGAAGGAGGTAATTTACCAGTTTTGGGCTCCATACGTACTATGGTCTGGAATGGATGAACACATTGAATAAGTATAGACTCATATGTATTTAATTCAGAAAGTTCGGCAGGAATAGCATCCAATTCTAAATTATTATGTACAGCTCTGGTTGGCATTCTATTTTCTTCTAACTTGTTGTAACAGTATTTACAAATACGCTGATCTTCACCCAATTCAAAACAATTTTCAAGAAATATATATGTGGCAAAATCCTTCCACTTATAATTATCTTCATTTTCACTTTTTCTGTAGAGATCAACATTCCTGGTTTGTTTTCTATAATGAGTTCTGCGGCAACAAATACAAGTAATATTTGGTCTTTCATTAGAGATTATTGCAAATTTTGTTATGTGATCATTAAATTTCTTACTCACAGAGGGTTCTACATTCTCTTCCACTTCTTCCTCATTTACTGTGTCCTTTTCTGCACTTTCTTGTTCTGGACCAAAGTAACAAAACTGAATTTCATCAGTAACTTTCTCTACATCTGATACCGATCCACGGAACCGATCCCTATTCAATTCATCTAACTTTATTGCTCGACTTTTAGCAAAATACAATCGTCTCACAAACTTTCTCATTTCAGTATGATGAACAGCCAGCATCCTAAAATGATGAAAAACACTTTTACACACTTTTCTAGATAGACAAGCCAGAGAATGTCCCTGTAAACCAGTATTCTCTCTCACTCTGCATGGATCTAGACTTTGAAGCACCTTAATCTTCTGTTTAACACTTTTTTTACTATATTCTCTTAGAAACTCACGAAATTTATCAATAGATTCCTGACGCACAGTGCAAATACTACTACAATTCCAAGTGTACACTGGGGCTTTAGGTCGTCTCCCCATAGCCTCATCCGCCATCACTTGTTCCTCATCTCTTGGAACCATTTTCTCCTTCTCCATTATACAACCATTTTTCACTTCATAAGCACGACCTCTGGTGTCAACTGCATGCAGCAAACTATTACTTTGAAAATAACTCTCTTCATTAAAAAAAGGTTCACTACTTGAACTATGCATCCATTCTCCTAAAAACACTTTACAAAAGTTTGTTCTTTTCACTAGTCTTTTCCTTTTGCTTTGTGATTTCAGTACATTGACCATTTTATCTAATGTACGCATCCTGTTCAAAATTAAAATGAATAGTTTCCTTTTTAATTCTAAAGCCTTTGCTGCAATGGTTTCAATTTCTTTTTTTCTCTTATAAAATTTAGCTTTTTTCTTATATTTCTTCACATCCTTTATCAAATTGGACATAACTCTTCTCTGAAACATTTTTCTACAAATCTCTTTAAACGCTGTTTTTCTTTTTAAGTTAATCTTTATTGTTTCTGAAGGTATATTTGCATTAACTAAATGCTCAATTTTTTCCTGTTGTTTTCTATTTAAAACATTCTTTCCAGTACAGACATTTTGTACATTTTTCCTTTTTTTGAAGATATTGTTTAAAAAATCTTTTGTCTGCTTACCAGAAGACTTTCTCTTTTTCCCAACATGAGCATCTCCAACTAACTTAGGTCCTCCAGTTGTCTTCAAATATAGATTTTTTTTGTGGTTTTTCCTTAGTCTGGATTTTGTAGGCATCTTAAATTTTGTTCACTGCTCTTCAGCAATACCTGAAAAAAACTAAAAAAAAATTCCTTTATTTTATTTAAATATATTACTACATTTTTTATGATCTTTTCAAATCTTAAAATACTATATACCCCTTTCCTACAAGTGAAAATCACAATACCACCATCACAAATTAAATATCTAAAAACAATTCCTGTGTGCACACAGAGTCATGGTTTGATATTAGTCAGAAAACGAAATTTGTTTGCCAATTGGAAAGCACACTTACTACTCTTTTTTTGGCAAGTGATAAGTACTTTTACAGTCTGACACATTTGCAATCCACTTTTCAGATTCTGAAAACAGCACATGTCCAAACAGCTTTTTGAGACCAGCAACATGTGTAACCTGGGTGACTGACTACACTCCAGCAAGGGCAACCAGCCTTAGTGATGCTGAATGTATTTGCATTACTGACGGCAACCTCAAACCCCACTCGGTTGTGAATACTATGCATGATTCTACAGGATAAGCAGCTGGGTGTGTGCTAAGAGTCTGCTTCTGCAGAAAAAATAGCTCCCCCTTTCCTACTAATGCAAATGTAAAATTACCAGAGTAATACGCAATAAATCTCTGTCTATAATTCCTCTTTGCACACACAGTCATGGTTTGATATTGGTCAGAAAACGAAATTTCTTTGCCAATTTGAAAGCACACTTACTACTCTTTTTTTGGCAAGTGATAAGTACTTTTACAGTCTGACACATTTTGAATCCACTTTTCAGATTCTGAAAACAGCACATGTCCAAACAGCTTTTTGAGACGAGCAACATGTGTAACCTGGGTGACTGACTACACTCCAGCAAGGGCAACCAGCCTTAGTGATGCTGAATGTATTTGCATTACTGACTGCAACCGCAAACCCCACTCGGTTGTGAATACTATGCATGATTCTACAGGATAAGCAGCTGGGTGTGTGCTAAGAGTCTGCTTCTGCAGAAAAAATAGCTCCCCCTTTCCTACTAATGCAAATGTAAAATTACCAGAGTAATACGCAATAAATCTCTGTCTATAATTCCTCTTTGCACACAGAGTCATGGTTTGATATTAGTCAGAAAACGAAATTTCTTTGCCAATTTGAAAGCACACTTACTACTCTTTTTTTGGCAAGTGATAAGTACTTTTACAGTCTGACACATTTTGAATCCACTTTTCAGATTCTGAAAACAGCACATCACCAAACAGCTTTTTGAGACCAGCAACATGTGTAACCTGGGTGACTGACTACACTCCAGCAAGGGCAACCAGCCTTAGTGATGCTGAATGTATTTGCATTACTGTCTGCAACCTCAAACCCCACCCGGTTGTGAATACTATGCATGATTCTACAGGATAAGCAGCTGGGTGTGTGCTAAGAGTCTGCTTCTGCAAAAAAAATAGCTCCCCCTTTCCTACTAATGCAAATGTAAAATTACCAGAGTAATACGCAATAAATCTCTGTCTATAATTCCTCTTTGCACACAGAGTCATGGTTTGAAATTAGGCAGAAAACGAAATTTCTTTGCCAATTGGAAAGCACACTTACTACTCTTTTTTTGGCAAGTGATAAGTACTTTTACAGTCTGACACATTTTGAATCCACTTTTCAGATTCTGAAAACAGCACAAGTCCAAACAGCTTTTTGAGACCAGCAACATGTGTAACCTGGGTGACTGACTACACTCCAGCAAGGGCAACCAGCCTTAGTGATGCTGAATGTATTTGCATTACTGACTGCAACCTCAAACCCCACTCGGTTGTGAATAATATGCATGATTCTACAGGATAAGCAGCTGGGTGTGTGCTAAGAGTCTGCTTCTGCAGAAAAAATAGCTCCCCCTTTCCTACTAATGCAAATGTAAAATTACCAGAGTAATACGCAATAAATCTCTGTCTATAATTCCTCTTTGCACACACAGTCATGGTTTGATATTAGTCAGAAAACGAAATTTCTTTGCCAATTTGAAAGCACACTTACTACTCTTTTTTTGGCAAGTGATAAGTACTTTTACAGTCTGACACATTTTGAATCCACTTTTCAGATTCTGAAAACAGCACATGTCCAAACAGCTTTTTGAGACGAGCAACATGTGTAACCTGGGTGACTGACTACACTCCAGCAAGGGCAACCAGCCTTAGTGATGCTGAATGTATTTGCATTACTGACTGCAACCGCAAACCCCACTCGGTTGTGAATACTATGCATGATTCTACAGGATAAGCAGCTGGGTGTGTGCTAAGAGTCTGCTTCTGCAGAAAAAATAGCTCCCCCTTTCCTACTAATGCAAATGTAAAATTAGCAGAGTAATACGCAATAAATCTCTGTCTATAATTCCTCTTTGCACACAGAGTCATGGTTTGATATTAGTCAGAAAACGAAATTTCTTTGCCAATTTGAAAGCACACTTACTACTCTTTTTTTGGCAAGTGATAAGTACTTTTACAGTCTGACACATTTTGAATCCACTTTTCAGATTCTGAAAACAGCACATCACCAAACAGCTTTTTGAGACCAGCAACATGTGTAACCTGGGTGACTGACTACACTCCAGCAAGGGCAACCAGCCTTAGTGATGCTGAATGTATTTGCATTACTGTCTGCAACCTCAAACCCCACCCGGTTGTGAATACTATGCATGATTCTACAGGATAAGCAGCTGGGTGTGTGCTAAGAGTCTGCTTCTGCAAAAAAAATAGCTCCCCCTTTCCTACTAATGCAAATGTAAAATTACCAGAGTAATACGCAATAAATCTCTGTCTATAATTCCTCTTTGCACACAGAGTCATGGTTTGAAATTAGGCAGAAAACGAAATTTCTTTGCCAATTGGAAAGCACACTTACTACTCTTTTTTTGGCAAGTGATAAGTACTTTTACAGTCTGACACATTTTGAATCCACTTTTCAGATTCTGAAAACAGCACAAGTCCAAACAGCTTTTTGAGACCAGCAACATGTGTAACCTGGGTGACTGACTACACTCCAGCAAGGGCAACCAGCCTTAGTGATGCTGAATGTATTTGCATTACTGACTGCAACCTCAAACCCCACTCGGTTGTGAATAATATGCATGATTCTACAGGATAAGCAGCTGGGTGTGTGCTAAGAGTCTGCTTCTGCAGAAAAAATAGCTCCCCCTTTCCTACTAATGCAAATGTAAAATTACCAGAGTAATACGCAATAAATCTCTGTCTATAATTCCTCTTTGCACACACAGTAATGGTTTGATATTAGTCAGAAAACAAAATTTCTTTGCCAATTGGAAAGCACACTTACTACTCTTTTTTTGGCAAGTGATAAGTACTGTTACAGTCTGACACATTTTGAAAGCACTTTTCAGATTCTGAAAACAGCACATGTCCAAACAGCTTTTTGAGACCAGCAACATGTGTAACCTGGGTGACTGACTACACTCCAGCAAGGGCAACCAGCCTTAGTGATGCTGAATGTATTTGCATTACTGACTGCAACCTCAAACCCCACTCGGTTGTGAATACTATGCATGATTCTACAGGATAAGCAGCTGGGTGTGTGCTAAGAGTCTGCTTCTGCAGAAAAAATAGCTCCCCCTTTCCTACTAATGCAAATGTAAAATTACCAGAGTAATACGCAATAAATCTCTGTCTATAATTCCTCTTTGCACACAGAGTCATGGTTTGATATTAGTCAGAAAACGAAATTTCTTTGCCAATTTGAAAGCACACTTACTACTCTTTTTTTGGCAAGTGATAAGTACTTTTACAGTCTGACACATTTTGAATCCACTTTTCAGATTCTGAAAACAGCACATGTCCAAACAGCTTTTTGAGACCACCAACATATGTAACCTGGGTGACTGACTACACTCCAGCAAGGGCAACCAGCCTTAGTGATGCTGAATGTATTTGCATTACTGACTGCAACCTCAAACCCCACTCGGTTGTGAATACTATGCATGATTCTACAGGATAAGCAGCTGGGTGTGTGTTAAGAGTCTGCTTCTGCAGAAAAAATAGCTCCCCCTTTCCTACTAATGCAAATGTAAAATTACCAGAGTAATACGCAATAAATCTCTGTCTATAATTCCTCTTTGCACACAGAGTCATAGTTTGAAATTAGGCAGAAAACGAAATTTCTTTGCCAATTTGAAAGCACACTTACTACTCTTTTTTTGGCAAGTGATAAGTACTTTTACAGTCTGGCACATTTTGAATCCACTTTTCAGATTTTGAAAACAGCACATGTCCAAACAGCTTTTTGAGACCAGCAACATGTGTAACCTGGGTGACTGACTACACTCCAGCAAGGGCAACCAGCCTTAGTGATGCTGAATGTATTTGCATTACTGACTGCAACCTCAAACCCCACTCGGTTGTGAATACTATGCATGATTCTACAGGATAAGCAGCTGGGTGTGTGCTAAGAGTCTGCTTCTGCAGAAAAAATAGCTCCCCCTTTCCTACTAATGCAAATGTAAAATAACCAGAGTAATACGCAATAAATCTCTGTTTATAATTCCTCTTTGCACACACAGTCATGGTTTGAAATTAGGCAGAAAACGAAATTTCTTTGCCAATTTGAAAGCACACTTACTACTCTTTTTTTGGCAAGTGATAAGTACTTTTACAGTCTGGCACATTTTGAATCCACTTTTCAGATTCTGAAAACAGCACATGTCCAAACAGCTTTTTGAGACCAGCAACATGTGTAACCTGGGTGACTGACTACACTCCAGCAAGGGCAACCAGCCTTAGTGATGCTGAATGTATTTGCATTACTGACTGCAACCTCAAACCCCACTCGGTTGTGAATACTATGCATGATTCTACAGGATAAGCAGCTGGCTGTGTGCTAAGAGTCTGCTTCTGCAGAAGAAATAGCTCCCCCTTTCCTACTAATGCAAATGTAAAATTACCAGAGTAATACGCAATAAATCTCTGTCAACAATTCCTCTTTGCACACAGAGTCATAGTTTGAAATTAGGCAGAAAACGAAATTTCTTTGCCAATTTGAAAGCACACTTACTATTCTTTTTTTGGCAAGTGATAAGTACTTTTACAGTCTGACACATTTTGAATCCACTTTTCAGATTCTGAAAACAGCACAAGTCCAAACAGCTTTTTGAGACCAGCAACATGTGTAACCTGGGTGACTGACTACACTCCAGCAAGGGCAACCAGCCTTAGTGATGCTGAATGTATTTGCATTACTGACTGCAACCTCAAACCCCACTCGGTTGTGAATACTATGCATGATTCTACAGGATAAGCAGCTGGGTGTGTGCTAAGAGTCTGCTTCTGCAGAAGAAATAGCTCCCCCTTTCCTACTAATGCAAATGTAAAATTACCAGAGTAATACGCAATAAATCTCTGTCAACAATTCCTCTTTGCACACAGAGTCATAGTTTGAAATTAGGCAGAAAACGAAATTTCTTTGCCAATTTGAAAGCACACTTACTATTCTTTTTTTGGCAAGTGATAAGTACTTTTACAGTCTGACACATTTTGAATCCACTTTTCAGATTCTGAAAACAGCACAAGTCCAAACAGCTTTTTGAGACCAGCAACATGTGTAACCTGGGTGACTGACTACACTCCAGCAAGGGCAACCAGCCTTAGTGATGCTGAATGTATTTGCATTACTGACTGCAACCTCAAACCCCACTCGGTTGTGAATACTATGCATGATTCTACAGGATAAGCAGCTGGGTGTGTGCTAAGAGTCTGCTTCTGCAGAAGAAATAGCTCCCCCTTTCCTACTAATGCAAATGTAAAATTACCAGAGTAATACGCAATAAATCTCTGTCTATAATTCCTCTTTGCACACAGAGTCATAGTTTGAAATTAGGCAGAAAACGAAATTTCTTTGCCAATTTGAAAGCACACTTACTACTCTTTTTTTGGCAAGTGATAAGTACTTTTACAGTCTGGCACATTTTGAATCCACTTTTCAGATTCTGAAAACAGCACATGTCCAAACAGCTTTTTGAGACCAGCAACATGTGTAACCTGGGTGACTGATTACACTCCAGCAAGGGCAACCAGCCTTAGTGATGCTGAATGTATTTGCATTACTGACTGCAACCGCAAACCCCACTCGGTTGTGAATACTATGCATGATTCTACAGGATAAGCAGCTGGGTGTGTGCTAAGAGTCTGCTTCTGCAGAAAAAATAGCTCCCCCTTTCCTACTAATGCAAATGTAATATTACCAGAGTAATACGCAATAAAGCTCTGTCTATAATTCCTCTTTGCACACAGAGTCATGGTTTGATATTAGTCAGAAAACGAAATTTCTTTGCCAATTGGAAAGCACACTTACTACTCTTTTTTTTGGCAAGTGATAAGTACTTTTACAGTCTGACACATTTTGAATCCACTTTTCAGATTCTGAAAACAGCACATGTCCAAACAGCTTTTTGAGACCAGCAACATGTGTAACCTGGGTGACTGATTACACTCCAGCAAGGGCAACCAGCCTTAGTGATTCTGAATGTATTTGCATTACTGACTGCAACCGCAAACCCCACTCGGTTGTAAATACTATGCATGATTCTACAGGATAAGCAGCTGGGTGTGTGCTAAGAGTCTGCTTCTGCAGAAAAAATAGCTCCCCCTTTCCTACTAATGCAAATGTAATATTACCAGAGTAATACGCAATAAATCTCTGTCTATAATTCCTCTTTGCACACAGAGTCATGGTTTGATATTAGTCAGAAAACGAAATTTCTTTGCCAATTGGAAAGCACACTTACTACTCTTTTTTTTGGCAAGTGATAAGTACTTTTACAGTCTGACACATTTTGAATCCACTTTTCAGATTCTGAAAACAGCACATGTCCAAAACAGCTTTTTGAGACCAGCAACATGTGTAACCTGGGTGACTAACTACACTCCAGCAAGGGCAACCAGCCTTAGTGATGCTGAATGTATTTGCATTACTGACTGCAACCTCAAACCCTAAAAGTATTCCTCATTTATACCAGTACACCTTAATTTATGGTGAAAACATAGTCCATATTATTTTACATGTTCCTTACATTTAAATTTCTCCCAAAACACAAAATGATAAACACAACTTCAACAAAAGGAATTCCAATTCTATTATTCATTTCTTAATTTACCATATACATCCCCTCTCAAACTCATAACTCACCTTTAAAATTAGTTAGTTGTGAAAGAAATGTGGCACTCAAACAGCAGATTATCAGAGCCAGGATCTCGGTTCTGTACACCTCTCTCCTCTCAGCAGAACCAGATAATGGCAATGTTTCCCTCTCTTTTTCCACACATATACATGTTAATTTCAAATCTCAGTGCTTCCCCCTTTTTTTCAAATGTAATCACACATTTCTATTGGTTAAAAACCAACCCTTTTCCAAAAGTACCCTTCCCCCAACTTGACTTCTGCCTGCTACCATAGCAACAGCTCATGGAACACTGCTGTGTGGAGTTAGGTCAGAAGTTCACCACACAATGTTTCATTTCCAAAGAGCAAGAGTGCTTGACTTTTCAAACCTAACAGCAAATCCATAGTACTGTTTTTGGTAACACATTTTTCTGTACCAATACAAAACATGCTTCTATAAATTGACACATACAGCCTAGTTTTTAGTGTAGAATGGCATGAAACAGCCAATGAGTTCTTTTTATTTTAAAAAAATATGTATGCCTCCATTTCCAAAATGTGTTTCATTTCTTTTTCCCATTCTACTGAAATACACCTCCTGAGTGCATCCAGATCTCCTTTGAAGATGTTCACAGTGTGGATTGTAGGGCACAGCTATGTCTTCTGGAGTGAAAAGTATGCAGAGAAAACAGGTATGGTGAGAGACCTTGCTTTGCCAAATGTAGACATTAAATGGATTGGTCAGAGAGGGTTAAAGTGGCACCAATTGATGCCATTGGTGAAATCCTTCATGCAAATCCAACACCCTGACCTCATAATAGTGCACTGTGGTGGCAATGACCTAGGCACTTTGACTGGGGTAGGTCTGGAAATGCTTATGAAGGAGACCTTTGCACAACTGTTTTCACTTTTCCCTAAAACTGCCTTTGCATATTCTAACATATGCCAAAGGCAAAAATGGAACTGGTCCAATCATTTTTGTCCGCAGATTGACAAAGCAAGAAAGCACGTCAACAAATCTGTTTCTGCTTTCCTCCGAGACTATGGTATGGGTTCCATTTACCACAACAACTTGCGTTACGACATGCAAGACATTTATAGAGGAGATGGTGTACACTTCACTGATGAAGGGAACAGAGTCTTCCTCTTGAACCTTAGACTCTGCATCGGTACTTACTTGTAGGTACCACTAAAAAATCACTTCATAAACACAACGGCTCTTTTTAGAGCCCCCTAATATCTAAACACTTAAATCTGAATTTTCTTTCTTTTTTTTTTTTTTCTACCGTACGCGTACGGTAAGCTTACCGTAAGCTTACCGTACGCGTACCCCGTGATTTTTTTTTAAATTAATAAATGTTTTTTTTGTACTTTTCTGTCCTTCTTTGACCCCCTTTCAAATGTTAGGGGGTCTGTAACTCTCTTCCTTGTCCCCTTTTCAAGTTATCTCCCTTTTTTTTTCTGTGTGAAACACACGAAATGGCGGCCGACACTTCCTGATTTCGTCCGATTCGAATGTTTACAGTCATGTGACAACCAATCAGATTTGAGCTCGCGCACGGCACCGTACGCGTACGGTAAGCTTACCGTAAGCGCACGGTAAGCGCACGGTAAGCTGCCACAGATATATATATTGATTTAAATGCTATTTTCTCAGGAACTACTGAACAGATTTACACCAGACCTACAAAAGGCACTTCCTTGACCTGTAGACTACCTCTCTGCCAAATTTCAAGTAACTCTGTTCAGCCGTTCGGGCTGTAGCTGTGTCTAAAGGTCCTATGGAAAAATGCATGGGGAAAACGTGTTTTGGGACCCCCCTTTTTTCTCAGCCCCCGCTTGACGAATCCCCCTGAGACTTTTAGGGTAGGAGCGGAGCGGAGCGCCCCATTAGTTTTGAAAATTTCGCGAGGATTCGTCCACACTGTGAACATCTTCAAAGGAGAACTGGATGCACTCAGGAGGTGTCTTTCAGTAGAATGGCAATATGAAAAGAAAGACAGTTTGGAAATGGAGGCATACATATTTTTTTCAGAAAAAAAAGAACTGATCGGCTGTTTCATACCATTCTAGAATAAAAACTAGGCTGTATGTGTAAATTAATAGAAGCATTTTTTGTATTGGTACAGAAAAATGTGTTACCAAAGAACAGTACTATGGATTTGCTGTTAGGTTTGAAAAGTCAAGCACTCTTGCTCTTTGGAATTGAAACATTGTTTGGCGAACTTCTGACCTGACTCCACACAGCAGTGTTCCATGAGCTGTTGCTATGGTAGCAGGCAGAAGTCAAGTTGGGGGAAGGGTACTAGGCAGAAGTCAAGTTGGGGGAAGGGTACTTTTGGAAAAGGGTTGGTTTTCAACCAATAGAAATGTGTGATTACATTTGAAAAAAAGGGGCAAGCACTGAGATTTGAAACTAACATGTATATGTGTGGAAAAAGAGAGGGAAAGTTTGCCATTATCTGGTTCTGCTGATAGAAATGCAATTCTTTTTGTTGAAGTTGTGTTTATTATTTTCTGTTTTGGGAGAAATTTAAATGTGAGGAACATGTAAAATAATATGGACTATGTTTTCACAATAAATTAAGGTGTACTGGTATAATAAAAGAATAGTTTAAGGGTTTGAGGTTGGACACAGTAATGCAAATACATTCAGCATCACTAAGGCTGGTTGCCCTTGCTGGAGTGTAGGCAGACACCCAGGTTACAAATGATGCTGGTCTGAAAAAGCAGTTTGGACATGTGCTTTGTAAAAAATCTGAAAAGTGGATTCATAATGTGTCAGTCTGTAAAAGTGTTTATCACTTGCCAAAAAAAAGAGCAGTAAGTGTGCTTTCAAATTGGCAAAGAAATTTCGTTTTGTGACTAATGTGAAAACATGACTCTGTGTGCAAATAGGAATTACAGGCAGAGATTTATTGCGTATTGCTCTGGTGATTTCACAGTTGCATTAGATGGAAAGGGGGAGACATTTTTTGGTGCAGAAGCAGACTCTTAGCACACAGGTAGCTGCTTACCATGTGGAATCATGCACAGTATTCACAAGCGAGTGGGGTTTGAGGTTTCAGTCAGTAATGCAAATACATTCAGCATCACTAAGGCTGGTTGCCCTTGCTGGAGTGTAGGCAGACACCCAGGTTACAAATGATGCTGGTCTGAAAAAGCAGTTTGGACATGTGCTTTGTAAAAAATCTGAAAAGTGGATTCATAATGTGTCAGTCTGTAAAAGTGTTTATCACTTGCCAAAAAAAAGAGCAGTAAGTGTGCTTTCAAATTGGCAAAGAAATTTCGTTTTGTGACTAATGTGAAAACATGACTCTGTGTGCAAATAGGAATTACAGGCAGAGATTTATTGCGTATTGCTCTGGTGATTTCACAGTTGCATTAGATGGAAAGGGGGAGACATTTTTTGGTGCCGAAGCAGACTCTTAGCACACAGGTAGCTGCTTACCATGTGGAATCATGCACAGTATTCACAAGCGAGTGGGGTTTGAGGTTTCAGTCAGTAATGCAAATACATTCAGCATCACTAAGGCTGGTTGCCCTTGCTGGAGTGTAGGCAGACACCCAGGTTACAAATGATGCTGGTCTGAAAAAGCAGTTTGGACATGTGCTTTGTAAAAAATCTGAAAAGTGGATTCATAATGTGTCAGTCTGTAAAAGTGTTTATTACTTGCCAAAAAAAAGAGCAGTAAGTGTGCTTTCAAATTGGCAAAGAAATTTCGTTTTGTGACTAATGTGAAAACATGACTCTGTGTGCAAATAGGAATTACAGGCAGAGATTTATTGCGTAATGCTCTGGTGATTTCACAGTTGCATTAGAAGGAAAGGGGGAGCCTTTTTTTGGTGCAGAAGCAGACTCTTAGCACACAGGTAGATGCTTACCATGTGGAATCATGCACAGTATTCACAAGCGAGTGGGGTTTGAGGTTTCAGTCAGTAATGCAAATACATTCAGCATCACTAAGGCTGGTTGCCCTTGCTGGAGTGTAGGCAGACACCCAGGTTACAAATTATGCTGGTCTGAAAAAGCAGTTTGGACATGTGCTTTGTAAAAAATCTGAAAAGTGGATTCATAATTTGTCAGTCTGTAAAAGTGTTTATCACTTGCCAAAAAAAAGAGCAGTTAGTGTGCTTTCAAATTGGCAAAGAAATTTCGTTTTGTGACTAATGTGAAAACATGACTCTGTGTGCAAATAGGAATTACAGGCAGAGATTTATTGCGTATTGCTCTGGTGATTTCACAGTTGCATTAGAAGGAAAGGGGGAGCCTTTTTTTGGTGCAGAAGCTGACTCTTAGCACACAGGTAGCTGCTTACCATGTGGAATCATGCACAGTATTCACAAGCGAGTGGGGTTTGAGGTTTCAGTCAGTAATGCAAATACATTCAGCATCACTAAGGCTGGTTGCCCTTGCTGGAGTTTAGGCAGACACCCAGGTTACAAATGATGCTGGTCTGAAAAAGCAGTTTGGACATGTGCTTTGTAAAAAATCTGAAAAGTGGATTCATAATGTGTCAGTCTGTAAAAGTGTTTATCACTTGCCAAAAAAAAGAGCAGTAAGTGTGCTTTCAAATTGGCAAAGAAATTTCGTTTTGTGACTAATGTGAAAACATGACTCTGTGTGCAAATAGGAATTACAGGCAGAGATTTATTGCGTATTGCTCTGGTGATTTCACAGTTGCATTAGAAGGAAAGGGGGAGCCTTTTTTTGGTGCAGAAGCAGACTCTTAGCACACAGGTAGCTGCTTACTATGTGGAATCATGCACAGTATTCACAAGCGAGTGGGGTTTGAGGTTTCAGTCAGTAATGCAAATACATTCAGCATCACTAAGGCTGGTTGCCCTTGCTGGAGTGTAGGCAGACACCCAGGTTACAAATGATGCTGGTCTGAAAAAGCAGTTTGGACATGTGCTTTGTAAAACATCTGAAAAGTGGATTCATAATGTGTCAGTCTGTAAAAGTGTTTATCACTTGCCAAAAAAAAGAGCAGTAAGTGTGCTTTCAAATTGGCAAAGAAATTTCGTTTTGTGACTAATGTGAAAACATGACTCTGTGTGCAAATAGGAATTAGAGGCAGAGATTTATTGCGTATTGCTCTGGTGATTTCACAGTTGCATTAGATGGAAAGGGGGAGACATTTTTTGGTGCAGAAGCAGACTCTTAGCACACAGGTAGCTGCTTACTATGTGGAATCATGCACAGTATTCACAAGCGAGTGGGGTTTGAGGTTTCAGTCAGTAATGCAAATACATTCAGCATCACTAAGGCTGGTTGCCCTTGCTGGAGTGTAGGCAGACACCCAGGTTACAAATGATGCTGGTCTGAAAAAGCAGTTTGGACATGTGCTTTGTAAAAAATCTGAAAAGTGGATTCATAATGTGTCAGTCTGTAAAAGTGTTTATTACTTGCCAAAAAAAAGAGCAGTAAGTGTGCTTTCAAATTGGCAAAGAAATTTCGTTTTGTGACTAATGTGAAAACTTGACTCTGTGTGCAAATAGGAATTACAGGCAGAGATTTATTGCGTATTGCTCTGGTGATTTCACAGTTGCATTAGAAGGAAAGGGGGAGCCTTTTTTTGGTGCAGAAGCTGACTCTTAGCACACAGGTAGCTGCTTACCATGTGAAATCATGCACAGTATTCACAAGCGAGTGGGGTTTGAGGTTTCAGTCAGTAATGCAAATACATTCAGCATCACTAAGGCTGGTTGCCCTTGCTGGAGTGTAGGCAGACACCCAGGTTACAAATGATGCTGGTCTAAAAAAGCAGTTTGGACATGTGCTTTGTAAAAAATCTGAAAAGTGGATTCATAATGTGTCAGTCTGTAAAAGTGTTTATTACTTGCCAAAAAAAAGAGCAGTAAGTGTGCTTTCAAATTGGCAAAGAAATTTCGTTTTGTGACTAATGTGAAAACAAATGTAGTAATATATTTAAATTAAATAACGGAATTTTTTTTTAGTTTTTTTCAGGTATTGCTGAAGAGCAGTGAACAACATTTAAGATGCCTACAAAATCCAGAGTAAAAAAAGAGCAGAAAAAAAACCTATATTTGAAGACAACTGGAGGACCTAAGTTAGTTGAAGATGCTCATGTTGGGAAGAAGAAAAAATCTTCTGGTAAGCAAAAAAAAGATTTTCTAAGGAACATATTCAAAAAAAGGACAAATGTACAAAATGTCTGTACTGGAAAGAATGATTTGAATCGAAAAGGACAGGAAAAAATTGAGAATTTAGTTAATGCAAATATACCTTCTGCAACTCAAAAGATAAACTTAAACAGAAAAACAGCGTTTAAAGAGATACGTAGAAAAATGTTTCAGAGGAGAGTTATGTCCAATTTGATAAAGGATGTGAAGAAATATAAGCAAAAGGCAAAGTTTTATAAGAGAAAAAAAGAAATTGAAGCCATTGCAGCAAAGGCATTAGCATTAAAAAGGAAACTATTCATTTTAATTTTGAATAGGATGCGTACATTAGACAAAATGGTTAATGTACTGAAATCACATAGCAAAAGGAAAAGAGTAGTGAACAGAACAAACTTTTGTAAAGTGTTTTTAGGAAAATGGATGCATAGTTCAAGTAGTGAACCTTTTTTTAATGAAGAGAGCTATTTTCAAAGTAATAGTTTGCTGCATGCAGTTGACACCAGAGGTCGTGCTTATGAAGTGAAAAATGGTTGCATAATGGAGAAGGAGATAATGGTTCCAAGAGATGAGGTACAAGTGATGGCGGATGAGGCTATGGGGAGACGTCCTAAAGCCCCAGTGTACACTTGGAATTGTAGTAGTATTTGCACTGTGCGTCAGGAATCTATTGATAAATTTCGTGAGTTTCTAAGAGAATATAGCAAAAAAAGTGTGAAACAGAAGATTAAGGTGCTTCAAAGTCTAGATCCATGCAGAGTGAGAGAGAATACTGGTTTGCAGGGTCATTCTCTGGCTTGTCTATCTAGAAAAGTGTGTAATAGTGTTTTCCATCATTTTAGGATGCTGGCTGTTCATCATACTGAAATGAGAAAGTTTGTGAGACGGTTGTATTTTGCTAAAAGTCCAGCAATAAAGTTAGATGAATTGAATAGGGCTCTGTTCCGTGGAACGGTATCAGATGTAGAGAAGGTTGTTGATGAAATTCAGTTTTGTTACTTTGGTCCTGAACAAAACAGTGCAGAGAAGGACACAGTAAATGAGGAAGAAGTGGAAGAAAATGTAGAACCCTCTGTAAGTAAGACATTTAATGATCACATAACAAAATTTGCAATAATCTCTAATGAAAGACCAAATATAACTTGTATTTGTTGCCGCAGAACTCATTATAGAAAACAAACCAGGTATGTTGATCTCTACAGAAAGAGTGAAAATGAAGATAATTATAAGTGGAAGGATTTTGCCACCTATATATTTCTTGAAAATTGTTTTGAATTGGGTGAAGTTCAGCGTATTTGTAAATACTGTTACAACAAGTTAGAGGAAAATAGAATGCCGACCAGAGCTGTACATAATAATTTAGAATTGGATGCTATTCCTGCTGAACTTTCTGAATTAAATACATATGAGTCTATACTCATTCAATGTGTTCATCCGTTCCAGACCATAGTACGTATGGAGCCCAAAACTGGTAAATTACCTCCTTCAGATTTACTGAGAGGTTTAAAAGGTAGAGTGGTGTATTTGCCCTTGGATTTGAAAAAAAATATGGAAACTATTGATGCGGATACTTTGGACACTGAACCATTAATTATTCTGGTTAATGGTGTACCTACAAAGAATAAGAAGATTTGGCAGGAGCTGGTAGATGTACGGAAAGTACAAAGAGCAAATTTGTATTTGAAAAGGAATAACAAATGGTATGAATCAATTTATATAGAAGAAGAAGAAGAAGAAGATTTACAAGAAGACACAGAAACACCAACTGGACAAATTGAAAAAGTGGACAAGTCAAAGGAAGAAGAAATTTATGAACATTTTAGCATACATCCTCTTCATTCAAAAGAAGTTATGGGAGACAATATTGATCTATTTCAGATGAAGAAAGCAAAAGGAACTCCCGTGAGTGTATGGGAGGAGAGCTTGGAAGCTCGATGTTTTCCCCAGCTGTTTCCTAAAGGAAAAGGAGGACGATACGATGAACGTCCGGAACAGATTCCAGCTTCTGAGTATCGGACTACAAGACTATATGCTGAAGATCCCAGATTTCGACAAAGTATTCCTTATTTGTTCCATCTTTTATTTGAAAGCGACTTGTCTGCACTGTCTTATGCAGTAAATCACATTTTAAAAAGTGGAGTACATTTACAAAATGTGTCTGCTAAGGATTTTATGGAGAAAGTGCAGCACCGAGATGATCATTTGGAAACACAACTGATCAATCTGATGGCTTGTCAGCGTGGGACAAATGAATATTGGTACCGACGCCATGGTGAATTAAAATGCATGTTACGGAATTTAGGAACACCAACATGGTTCCTTACCCTAAGCTGTGCTGAGTACGCTTGGGATGATTTACTGGATTTTCTACGAGAGGCAAATTCAAACATTAAAAACATCGAATACAAGACAGCAGGAGAACTGTGCTCATTGGATCCGGTTAATGTTTGCAGATATTTCAATCATAGATTTGAGGCTATGATGTCCTTCATCTGCAATAAAAAAAATCCACCTCTAGGAGAAGTAGTGGATTTCTTTTGGAGAAAAGAGTACCAGGCAAGAGGTGCTCCTCATATTCATATGCTGTTGTGGATCAAGGATGCCCCAAAGTTTGGAACAGATACTGATGAAGCAGTGTTATCTTACATTGAAGAATATGCAACATGTGCTATACCAAAAAGCACAGAAGAGAAAAAGTTAAAGGAGCAAGTTTTACGTTTCCAAAGTCATCGGTGTGGAAAATACTGTCGACGGAAATACAAGAGCAAAGATAAATACTACACTAAATGTCGATTTGGATTTCCTAGACCTGTTCTTTCAAATGGAAGAGTTAACAGTTTTATGTCAGCTGTGAGACATACTATCACAAGAAAATCACCTAAGAATACCTATAACCTTAAAAGAAAAGAAGAATCAAAAAATATAAATGACTACAACCCAGTGATTTTATCCATGTGGAACGCTAACATGGATATACAGTATGTAGCTGACAATTCCATTGCTGTTGCTCGATATGTAACGTCTTACATTACGAAATCATAAAAAACAGAATTGAAGGAAATGTGGGAAGAGATTTCTCACGAGAAAACTGTCAGTAATAAGCTGTACAGTTTCAGTTTGAAGATGTTATCGCATCGAGAAATTGGATCCTACGAATGTTCAGATAGGTTATCTTCTGCAAGTCTCTACTCGAAATCAAGAAGAATAATTTGGGCAAGTTTAGGCCTTGCAGCAATGAGAAATCGGGTACTGAAATCTGTTGGAGAAATTGAATATTTGGCCGAGAATGACCCAGAAAGTACAGATATTTTGAAATCAAACATGTTGGATACATATTACCCAAAGAGAAGTCATCATCTGGAGAACATGTGTCTCTATGAAGTGCTGCAGAACTACATTTATTCACGGAAAGCCGCAGAAGACATCAACAATGGAAAATATAAAGTTATTGGTGAGGAAGGATGTTTGGTGAAGCAAACAAAAGGAAGTTTGATAAATCACCGGAAGCTGAGTTGCGACACTACTGACAAAAAGGAATTTTACTACTTGGCTCTTTTACAGCTGTTTAAACCATGGCGTACAGAGGATGAACTACTGGGAGAATTTCAAAGCTATGAAGATTCATTTAATGCTTGCAAAGACAGCATACAATGCAGAACATTCACAACTTATCTGCAAATGTTAAATGAAGAAATTGAACAGGAAACTACAATTGCAGCTGAAGTAGCTAGAGACAGTTCTCAAGACAGCCAAAGTTCAGGAACACTCAGTCAAGATCCCCTAGGACAACCAATCATTGAAAATGAAGCATCAATAGCCATGAATGAAGTGGAAACAGCTATGAATCAAGCTCAAGAAGAATTTATAGACTTACAAAATTTGGAAAGACAACTGAATCAAGAGCAGCAACAAATTTATGAAGAGATCAGAAACAAAATTGATCACGGATTTCTACATGAAAAAAAAGAGTGCTCATGCACATCATTTCATCCAATCAGGATGTATGTAAGCGGACAAGCTGGAACTGGAAAAAGTTTCCTTATAAAAGTCATCAGAAGCTACCTACAGCAAAAAACGGATTCTACTTTGTCTTGTGTGGTTACTGCTCCAACTGGGTTAGCAGCATATAACATAAAAGGAATCACTTTACATCATTTGCTAATGTTACCAGTGGAGCATGAGAACAAAATACAATACAACAAGCTAACTGGAGAAGCATGCTTGGAAGTTTCAAGAGTATTGAAGAAGATGCAAGTTCTCATTATTGATGAGGTGAGCATGGTATCGAACTTAATGCTTGCCTTTGTGCATTTAAGAATGCAGCAAATTCTGAAGTCAGACTATGACGTGTTATTTGGAGGAAAACACGTCATAGTTTTTGGAGATCTTTTGCAACTTACTCCAGTTAAAGGACAACCAGTGTTTAATACTGTGACACATGAAGACACGAAGAAGTCATTGGGAAGCATCGGTAATGCAAATATTTGGTCCTTCTTTGAGTACAAGGAACTTACAACTAATATGAGGCAAGCAAACGATGAAGAATATGGAAGTATTCTGAAAGATATCAGGATTGGACTACTCACAGAAGCTGGCAAAAAAGCATTACAGACTCGGCTGCTACATAATTTATTTCCATAGGAAGAAATAGTTGCAGAGAAGATATACAAGAACATTGCAGAAAACAAAAGTGTCATCTGCTTAATGCCAACTCTACGTGAATGCTCAATATTCAATGAGGAGCTTTTGAAATTGGAAAAGGAAGATATCAGGAAATTGGAAGCAGTGGACAAAATTGACAGGCACGCTGAAAAATAAATTGGATTCACTAGAGAAGAAGATTTCCAAAACAGCTGGATTAGAAAAAAATCTATATGTTTGCATGAACTGTAGAGTATTTTTAAGGAGAAATTTGGATGTTGAAAAAGGTTTAGTTAATTTAGCTATGGGAAGAGTTGTGGGTTTTATTAATTATCAGAAAAAAGATGGAATTGAATGTTTAAAAATAAAATTTGATCAGATAGAAGAAGTTAAAGATATTTGTCGTTGTACAGTTCGTTTCATGCTTGTGAAAGACTTATATGTACGTAGGAAGCAGTTTCCGTTTTCTCTAGCATATGCTGTAACTATTCACAAGTCTCAAGGATTGACTGTAGATTGTGCATTTGTGAACATTGGTTCAACTGTGTTCGAAGAAGGTATGGCATATGTTGCTTTGTCACGAGTGAAAACATTATCAGGTTTATTCATGATAGACTTTGATGATTCAAAAGTTAGTGCTGATACAAACTGTGTAAAGGAGTATAATAGATTAAGAAGAAGCTATGCTCCTCATTTAGGTCAGTATCCTGTGTTGGAGAAACGTGTAGTTTCTCGTAAAAGGAGAAATGAGAATATCTGTAATGAAGATGTAGAGAGGAGGAAAAAAAAGAGGAGTGATGTAATTGCAAGCAAAAAGAATAAGGAAAATGAAGAACAGGTTGTAGGATGTTATTTTGAAAATAGCTCTGGTGTCAACTGCTACGCTAATGTAGTGCTGAATGTTGCATTTTATCTGGAAAGTTTGCAAGAGCAGATAATAGTAAATCAGGGAAAAAGATTCTGTACTGTGCTGAGTCTCCTGATGTAATATGTGACGTCATCAGTAGTGCATTGCGGGCGCGCGAGTTATAGTTAGCTGAACTAACTATAACGGGGGAATTTCATTGGTTTTTTACGAGTGAAATGTCCAGCTAACTATAACATGTGTGAAACCTTTGGTTTTTTCATTGAATTTCTAAGGTTTTTTAAATGCTAATTCCTAACTATAACGTGTGTGAAACCCATGGTTTTTTCAGTGAATATATATATATATATATATATATATATATGCAAACGCAAGAGAGTTGCCCTCATGAAGATGCCACACACATCGGGGTCAAACACAAATCACCGCAGGCAGCAGTGTAGTCAGCAGGCTGCAAGCGTTTCGTGGGCCATACGCGTTTCGAGCTGCATCCAGCTCTTGATCACTGGCGGCAATGAAGCAGGAAGCGGGCTCGTAAGAACAACAAATTAATTTGAATTAGAGTCCCGCCCATATATATATGGAGAATACGATTTGAATCCCTTTTTGACGTAGGCGCTCATATTTCAGCGCGGTGCGAGTCTGTTCGGCAGGATCCAGCCGATAATTATGTATCAAGTTCTTAGTCTCTCAATTCCTTAGACTAAGGAAAGAACGCACTCACTCGTAGTTTTCTATCATGAAAAGGGCTTTATTTTCTTTTGCCAAACCCTACGCGTTTCGCCTCTGCAAAAGGCTTGATCACGGGATGAGGTTTCATGGCGTACCTCTCTTTTATGTTTAGCACACCTTCACTTCCTGTTAATTTTAAACTAGTGCATTATGGTTAATGAAGTGAAGTGTATTAAAGTAAAGTGAAATAAAATAAAATACATTTGTGCTCTTTTGTCAAGTGAAATTAGTTACATTGTGTTTGCGCATTCGGACTTTTATCAATGAACTTTTTATACTTTGGTGTAATTAAAATACAAGACTGTTCGGAAAATAACTGGATAAACAATGCTCACCAGAGAGCAAAAAAAATTTAGAAAACTTCATCAAAAAGAAACCCCCCAAACAACAACCACGAGGAATAATGGGGAACAAAAGACTGAGAAACGAATATGGCAAACATCAAAAGATGATAATAAGTACCAAGTACACCAAAGTATAAAAAGTTCATTGATAAAAGTCCGAATGCGCAAACACAATGTAACTAATTTCACTTGACAAAAGAGCACAAATGTATTTTATTTTATTTCACTTTACTTTAATACACTTCACTTCATTAACCATAATGTACTAGTTAAAAATTAACAGGAAGTGAAGGTGTGCTAAACATAAAAGAGAGGTACGCCATAAAACCTCATCCTGTGATCAAGCCTTTTGCAGAGGCGAAACGCGTAGGGTTTGGCAAAAGAAAATAAAGCCCTTTTCATGATAGAAAACTACGAGTGAGTGCGTTCTTTCCTTAGTCTAAGGAATTGAGAGACTAAGAACTTGATACATATATATATATATATTACCTACTGGCAGTCGCCAGTCGGTAGTTATAGTTAGGACCTATTTTCCATAGGAAATCCGCAACATTCTATTCCCAATAAGTTTGGCGCCGGTTGACGAATCTTCGCGAAATTTTCCAAACTTTTGGCCAGCTCCAGTCCGCTTCTATCCTGAAAGTTTCGGGGTGAATTGTCAAGCGGGGGCTGAGAAAAAATGGGGGACCCAAAACACGTTTTCCCCATGCAATTTCCCATAGGACCTTTTGATGCAGCTACAGCCCGAACTGCTAAACGGAATTACACCAAATTTGGCAAAAAGGTAGTCCTCAGTTCAGACTCGTGCCTTTTGCTTAAATGGTGTAAATCCGTTCAGTAGTTCCTGGGGAAATTAGAGTTAAAAGTACATATATATCTATGGCCTCGCAGGATCCGCGTACCCTATGCGCACCCTGAGCACACCCTCTGCGAACCGTGCGCACACCCTCCCGATCACGCACTGAATGCTAATTGGCTGTCAAGTGTCTGTCAATATTCGAAAGCAGGAACTGTTGGCAGCCATTTTGTGCCTCGGTAGTAAGTAAGGGAAATAAGTGTGTGAAAGATATAAAGGGGGTAGGGTAGAAATACTCTGACTTTCTAGAGTAGCTTAGGGGGTCCCAGAAGGACTCCCAGGGCCCCCTTTTTTTTTTAACCGCAAAATGCGTGCAGGGTGCTCGTATCCAGCCGTAAAAAACAAACAAACGAAGCGCAGGCTTTTGCGCTTCCTTAATAATTAGCCCCCAGGGTGCCAAATCCCAGGGGTAAAATGCGAAAAAAATTATTATAGTTATAGTTAGTTCCGCTAACTATAACTTGCGCCCCCGCAATGCACTGCTGATGACGTCACATATTACATCACTCATGACATGGTCAGTGACATCACTGATGACATGTCTGATGACATCTCAAATGACATCACTGATGACATCACTGATGACGTCATCCATGTGATAATTTGATGCATCTTCTCACAACCTAATATAACCTTTGATACACCCACTCTAAATTACATACTGCCATTCTCAAAACCATAGACACTCCAACACCAATAAGTACATACCCACTCACTGATTCTTAGGTCTACACACCCATCCACTCACTCACCCGTACAGTCACTCATACTTATGGTCACTCAGTACAGGACTATCATATGCACTCATACACCTATATAGACACTCACACACCCCCACTCATCCATAGAGGTACTCACACACCTACTCAGTCATGCAAATAATTAATCACACTGCCATTTACTCACCTCTACAGTTATAAACACACTAGCTCAATTACTCATACAAATACTAGCACATTCTTACGCTCCTATACAATCAATGATACAAGTACACACTCATCCATACAGCCACTCTCACAATCATACACTCTCACTTATAGCCATTTCTGTACTCCAACACACATATATACTGCTGTTCACATATGTACTAAATCACACATGTACTAATGAAATATAGATTCACTCACTAGCACAACCATACACACTCACCCACCCATACAGTCCATCACAGATCTAGTTTTGAAACCACACACCCAGTGAATCACCCACTCACATATCTAAGCACAGAGTCACACACACCCCACACACACAAACACTCAGGCACCCATACAAATACTCAGACAACCAATCTATAACCCATATAGACAATCATGTAGCAATTTGCAAACCCATACAGCGACTTACACACCAGCAGACAGACACAGACATTCACACAGTTTAGTCACTAACCCATGCATTCAGTAAGATACGTTTAATCACTCACTTATACAGTCAGTCACGCACCTACAAAATCATCCATTCACACACTTATACACCCACTCATTCTTCAATAAGACTTCCCCTATATATAATAAACATATTTAAACTTTATAGAAACACACAGACACTGGATGATGTCATCAGTGATGTCATCAGTGATGTCACTGACCATGTCATGAGTGATGTAACATGTGACGTCATCAGCAGTGCATTGCGGGGGCGCGAGTTATAGTTAGCTGAACTAACTATAACGGGGGAATTTCAATGGTTTTGTACGAGGGAAATGTCCAGCTAACTATAACGCCCCTGAAACCTATGTTTTTTTCAGTGAATTTCTAAGGTTTTTTAAATGCTAATTCCTAACTATAACGTGCCTGAAACCTATGTTTTTTTCTGTGAATATTACCATGCATATATATATATATATATATATATATATATATATATATATATATATATATATATATATATCCAGTTTGAAGGTCACTGATAGTGCGCTCTCAGTAAACGAATCACAGGAAACTGCAGAGGTACAAGGGTGTTTAATTACGACGCGTTTCAGATTGCAACAAAGCCTTGTTCACGTAACCCAACAGTGCGATGTGAAAAGCTTCAATTACTAAACATGAACAAAGGACAAAAGTTATCAGATTGTGGTTGTCATGGCAGACATCTTTGAATAGTGACGATTACCGACGTTCATGGTCAGAACAAAATACACTTAATGTGGCCATGTATTCAATGCTGTGTTTGAATCGCACTGTGAGAGATCATGTCGTATAGTTGCACATGATTCTTATGCAGATTAGAATAAAGGCGAGGTGGCGTGCATCATGGACAAACTTAGTTATATCGAGGCATGTCGGCAGATATCTTAGAATAGTAAAACGCCCCTTGTTGTTGATAAACGTCTTAATACAAAAATGTGCTGTTGTTGCCATAATATACAGGACCTGCTCATTGTGCAAAAAGATCAATCTGACCACACAAACAAATTATCCAACAATGCCCTAATGTAATCGTTAATCATAACAGAATATGGTAAACATACTGTGTATCTCGAATAGATACCGTCAAATCATGTAATAGCATTATAACTACATAGTGTAGAAAGATTCTAAAGGCATCTTACAAAATAAATTGCTGCAAGATTGCCCTGGGATAATAGTAACACGAATACTGACTACATGGAGCAAAAGAGCATAGAACACATTGATGCACATAGTGTGCATTTGCTGTTTATCAATATTGTCACGCCACTGTTACCCTCGCAAGAGTGAACCACAATAAAAGGGCAAGTGCCTCTGTGTATCATCAAAACCTCATGAAACCCACAGTGTTCTTATTTGAATGTCAGTGTGTAAAAAAAACTCAACCATTATATAATACATCTGACAAGTGCTGGTCTTGCAAAACAATGTCCAAATACCCCTGCGACAAATGCCAATGAGTACTTCCTACGTGATCTCAGAAGCCAGCCAGTCATGGTGCTATGTGAAGAAAAGGGGGAAAAGGGTAGGTTGCCCGTGAAGTGAACGTGCCAGTGTCTGGGCCCCTTCCTTTTCTCCTGTGAAAAGAGAGAGAAAAAGAGATAGTAAAAAACAAATGTATATAAAATGTATATAGAACACATATAGCTTGCTAATGTTCTCAAATGCACAAATCCACCACACGGAAGAGAGAAGAATCATAAATTGCACATTAAAAATATATCGCAGATATATTATAACCATTAAACACTAAGGAGAACTGTGGGACAAAGCATAAAGGGAACAATCAGAATCATCTAATGTTCT
The DNA here is from genome assembly GCF_964204655.1 of Triturus cristatus. Lineage (NCBI taxonomy): Eukaryota > Metazoa > Chordata > Amphibia > Caudata > Salamandridae > Triturus > Triturus cristatus. The sequence continues at coordinate 212,901,312 of NC_140592.1, forward strand.
CGCAGATATATTAAAACCATTAAACACTGAGGAAAACTGTAGGACATAGCATGAAGGGAACAATCAGAATCGTCTAATGTTCTCTGAGGTGTATCGCCAATTCCTCATCCTGATTTAGCCCGCCCGGTGCCTTAGTCTGGAAGTCCACTATATACTTAGACTCCCTTTGTCTTAGTTTCAGTACTCTGTTACCGCCCCTAGGGTTGATGGTAATTTGTTCCAGAATAAAAAATCTCAAAAGGGCTGGATTAGAAAAATGTGTATCCCTAAAATGACGAGCCACTGGATATTTATCATCATTGTGTGTAATAGCTCGGTAGTGTTCCAATACACGTTTCTTGGCCAACAGGGTGGTACTCCCTATATACCAAAGCTTGCATGGGCACTCGATGTCATAAATAACGAAAGTAGTGCTACAGGTAAGGAATTGTGCAATTTCTTAGGTGACACCATTGTACGAAATACTTTTGACAAAAATGCTGTTTTTGCATGCCTTGCAATGTCCACAAGGAAAAAATCCCTTCAGACCATGTTCATGTCTGTTGGGATAGACAGTGACATCGCTGTGAACCAACATGTTCCTAATGCTCCGGCCCTTTCTGTATGTTATAGTAGGCCTGTCTGATATGTGATTACCAATCATGTGGTCACATTTAAGAATGTCCCAATTTTTGGCCAGGATTCTTCTAATGTTGTTGGAGTCAGCATTTTAGGTCAGGATCAAACGGGTGTTATCATCACCACTGTCAGGGACTTCAGTCTCCTTGTCACTTATGGTAAGAGCTCTAGGCATTGCGTCTGCTCTCTTTTTGGCTTTCTGTAACACCCAATTGGGATAACCTCTGATTTTAAATCTAACCATCATTTCTTTGCTCTCAAGTTGGTAAGCCTCCTCCGTGTTACAATTGCTGCTAGCCCTCAGTACCTCTCCGTAGGGGATACTCCATTTCAGTGTCTCAGGATGGCTGCTGAGGGCATGTAAAACACTGTTCCCTGCTGTGCTCTTCCTAAAGAAAGTGGTATGTATTTTATTGTTCCTAATATCAAGACTAACATCAAGATACTCAGCATGGGTCTTGCTAATGTTGCTCGTGAGAACAATATTTTTATTGTTGATATTGAGCCTGTCAATGAAATGGATCGCCTCCTGATGATCACCTTTCCACACAATAAACAGGTTATCAATGTACCGCATCCAGATACGGACATGACCAAGATCAACATTCCAATCAGGGTTGGTAAAAATCTCTTCCTCCCAGTGCCCCATGAAGAGGTTCGCTCCCAGCAAGAACCCATCGCTGTACCGACAGTCTGTCGGTACAGAACACCATTAAAGAGAAAGATGTTATTAGAAAGGCAATATTTGATCATTTCCAAAATCATTTTGTTATGTTCTCTGAAATGGGCAGGTCTGGATTTAATGAAATATTTGCAAGCTTCTAGTCCTTGCTGGTGGTCAATGATAGTGTATAAGGATTGTACATCCAGAGTGATCATGAGGAGCTCATCATCCCATTCAAGACCGTCTATTTTGTTGAGAAAGTCTTTAGTGTCCCTGATGTAACTGGGAAGACGGATGACATTATCCCTAAGGAAGTGATCCACATACTTAGATATATGTTCTGATGCACTTCCTCTAGAGGAGACAATGAGACGACCTGGGGGATTAATGGGATCTTTGTGAAGTTTGGGGAGCAGATATAGAACCGGCAGAATGGGATAATCATTTTTCAAATAACAAAATTCCTCCCATTCGAGGATGCCCTTATCTTTCCAGGTAGTAAGTTTGTCCCAAAATTCAGTGATGCTGTTGTTGTAACCTTCACTACTAATAATCTCATAATACCTGACGTCATTAAGTTGCCTATAAGCTTCTGCAATGTATTGTCCATGATCACGACATTGCCACCCTTGTCAGCTGGACGGATGACAATATCAGTGTCATCCATGAGTGACTTAAGTGCCTGTTTTTGAACAAATGAGAGGTTGTTCCTGGGAGAGATGTGACCCTTACTCCTGTCCCTAAAAATGCACAAAGCCTTGCCTACACTTTCGTGAAAAGTGTCAATGGTGTCATGAGGAAGTGTGGGAAAAAATGTAGATTTGGGTCTGAAGCCTGAAGATGCACTACAGTCAGTGACAAGGCCTATATGTTCACACGTCTGCGTGAGTTGTTCAGTGGTGTTAATGGGCTCATTCTGATTAAGTTGAATCATGTCAATGAGGGTGTCAATATCACCCACATTGATGTTGTCCTGGTCCCTGGGGGTGTGTATCCTAGTTTTTCTCGTTTCCCCTAGTCTTTTTAGTTTGTGCCATTTTTTAAGTTTCAGTTTTCTGATGAACTTAAATAGATCTATTCTGGCATCAGTGTACTATCTTTTTCTCTCTCTTTTCACAGGAGAAAAGGAAGGGGCCCAGACACTGGCACGTTCACTTCACGGGCAACCTACCCTTTTCCCCCTTTTCTTCACATAGCACCATGACTGGCTGGCTTCTGAGATCACGTAGGAAGTACTCATTGGCATTTGTCGCAGGGGTATTTGGACATTGTTTTGCAAGACCAGCACTTGTCCGATGTATTATATAATGGTTGAGTTTTTTCTACACACTGACATTCAAATAAGAAAACTGTGGGTTTCATGAGGATTTGATGATACACAGGGGCACTTGCCCTTTTATTGTGGTTCACTCTTGCGAGGGTAACAGTGGCGTGACAATATTGATAAACAGCAAATGCACACTATGTGCATCAATGTGTTCTATGCTCTTTTGCTCCATGTAGTCAGTATTCGTGTTACTATTATCCCAGGGCAATCTTGCAGCAATTTATTTTGTAAGATGCCTTTAGAATCTTTCTACACTATGTAGTTATAATGCTATTACATGATTTGACGGTATCTATTCGAGATACACAGTATGTTTACCATATTCTGTTATTATTAACGATTACATTAGGGCATTGTTGGATAATTTGTTTGTGTGGTCAGATGGATCTTTTTGCACAATGAGCAGGTCCTGTATATTATGGCAACAACAGCACATTTTTGTATTAAGATGTTTATCAACAACAAGGGGCGTTTTACTATTCTAAGATATCTGCCGACATGCCTCGATATAACTAAGTTTGTCCATGATGCACGCCACCTTGCCTTTATTCTAATCTGCATAAGAATCATGTTCAACTATACGACATGATCTCTCACAGTGCGATTCAAACACAGCATTGAATACATGGCCACATTAAGTGTATTTTGTTCTGACCATGAACGTCGGTAATCGTCACCATTCAAAGATGTCTGCCATGACAACCACAATGTGATAACTTTTGTCCTTTGTTCATGTTTAGTAATTGAAGCTTTATCAGTCATGGTTTCACATTGCACTGTTGGGTTACGTGAACAAGGCTTCGTTGCAAGCTGAAACGCATCGTAATTAAACACCCTTGGATCCTCTGCAGTTTCCTGTGATTCGTTTACTGAGAGCGCACTATCAGTGACCTTCAAACTGGATTATTTTACCGGCGTGCTCCACCGGTGTGTGCGCCACCTTCCTTGGGTCCCCCGTCTGTCGGCAGGAGCGACTTTGTGGAACTATATATATATCTATATATATATATATATATATATATATCCAACATCAAAAGTATCCCACTTAGAAGAGCCAGCTTACAGGTGGATAAATCTTCGTTTTAATGTGCAGGAAAACAGCGCAGGGAAATGAAAACAGAGTCCAAATGAATTTGTTGCCTGACGCGTTTCATGCTCCTCGAGCATTTCTTCAGAGGCTTCCTTTAACACTGCAAAGAGCACCAGCATCTTTTAATGATTAACACCTGCCCCAGTGGGCGTTGGCTCACCCAGAGCCTGCTGGTCTTAGTAGTGCCGCAATAACGCTACAGTGAGCTGCTCAAATGCAATGTCAATTTTGATAAAAATAAACACCACAGTGGGTATGGAAAATGTCACAAAGTCTCTGCGCTGCCCTTTAAAACCTGCATCACGACCTTCCTGCCCTCAATGCTGCTTGCAAAATACCTGCAGCTCGGTCCACACCTCTGTGGCAGGGCTCTTCCCCGACCGGGATCGGCCGTTAAACATCCAACATCAAAAGTATCCCACTTAGAAGAGCCAGCTTACAGGTAGATAAATCTTCGTTTTAATGTGCAGGAAAACAGCGCAGGGAAATGAAAACAGAGTCCAAATGAATTTGTTGCCTGACGCGTTTCATGCTCCTCGAGCATTTCTTCAGAGGCTTCCTTTAACACTGCAAAGAGCACCGGCATCTTTTAATGATTAACACCTGCCCCAGTGGGCGTTGGCTCACCCAGAGCCTGCTGGTCTTAGTAGTGCCGCATTAACACTACAGTGAGCTGCTCAAATGCAATGTCAATTTTGATAAAAATAAACACCACAGTGGGTATGGAAAATGTATATATATATTTTCACTGAAAAAACCATAGGTTTCAGGCACGTTATAGTTAGGAATTAGCATTTAAAAAAACTTAGAAATTCACTGAAAAAACCATAGGTTTCAGGGGCGTTATAATTAGCTGGACTTTTCATTTGTACAAAACCATTGAAATTCCCCCGTTTAGCTAGTTCAGCTAACTATAACTCACGCGCCCGCAATGCACTGCTGATGACGTCACATATTACATCACTCATGACATCACTGATGGCATCTCAAATGACATCACTGATGACATCATCCAGTGAATGTGTGTTTTTCTGAAAATTACATATGTTTTATATATGTATATCTCAAGGTCGATGGAAGAATAAATGGGTATATAAGTGTCTAAATGGATGATTTGTTTTTGAAAAATTGATTGTATAACTGACTGATTAAGTGTATCTTAGTGATTACATGGCTTAGTGAGTAATGTTTAAATGTGTAAATATCTGTATCAGTCTCTCACTTTGTGTATAAGTGGCTGCATGGGTTGGTGAGTAGCTACATGAGTGTCTATATAGGTTATTAGTTGGTTTTTTGAGCATCAGTATGAGTGTCTGAGTGTCTGTATGGTTCGGTGGGGGGTATTACGTAGTGCATAGGTGCATGAATGAGTGACTCACTGTTTGTATGTCTTGAAGACAGCATGTGTGCAGGACTGTATGGGTGGATGAGTGTGTGCATGGGTGTGTTAGTGAGTGATAGACTGTCTCAATAGTGTCTTTATGAGTAACTACATATGTTTTAAACTAGTATATGTGACTATTGGTGTATATAAGTGAGTATATGTGAGAGATTGAAAGAGTTCCTGTATGAATAAGTATGTATTTCTATAAGTGATTGTTCAAAAGACTAAGTATGTGTAAGTTTCTGTAGAAGTAAGTGTGGTGGTGTGTGTATAACTGTATATGCAAGTAAATGGATGTTTGATTCTTTATTAGCATGAGTGACTATGTGTGTGAGTAACTCTATGGATGAGTGGCATTGTGTAACAGGATGAATAGGTGTGTGAGTACATATGATGAGTGAGTACATGTATGAGTGACTGTATAGGACTGTTGGTGAATGAGTGGATGTGTATGTGGATCTTAGAATTACTGAATAGGTTGTTGTAACTGGTATTGGTATGTCCATTGTTTTGAACATTGTAGTTTCTATTTTTGAATGTGTGTATCAAAGGTTATATTAGGGGAAGAGGAGGTCTGCCACTCTATCACAAGGATGATGCCATCAGTGATGTCATTAGTGATGTCATTTGAGATGTCATCAGTGATGTCATGAGTGATGTCACTGACCATGTCATGAGTGATGTAATATGTGACGTCATCAGCAGTGGATTGCGGGTGCACGAGTTATAGTTAGCTTAACTAACTATAACGGGGGAATTTCATTGGTTTTTTATGAGTAAAATGTCCGCTAACTATAACGTGTGTGAAACCTATGGTTTTTTCACTGAATTTGCAAGGTTTTTTAAATGCTAATTCCTAACTATAACGTGTGTGAAACCCATGGTTTTTTCACTGAATATATATATATTCAGTGAAAAAACCATGGGTTTCACACACGTTATAGTTAGGAATTAGCATTTAAAAAACCTTGCAAATTCAGTGAAAAAACCATAGGTTTCACACACGTTCTACTTAGCGGACATTTTACTCATGGTGGTGTGGTGGTGTGTGTATAACTGTATATGCAAGTAAATGTATGTTTGATTCTTTATTAGCATGAGTGACTATGTGTGTGAGTAACTCTATGGATGAGTGGCATTGTGGAGGCTCAGATCCTACATTGAGGTACCGACGGAGAGGGCGGGGCCTCCTTCATACCTGAGTTGTTACCGGGTGAGGTGAGGTTCACTTCTCGTGCTGATCAGATGTTCATGTATATACTGACAGTACGAAGAAGCTATACACCACAATAAGGTCGTATTTTTTTAATACTTTCACAGTTTATTTTTTCACTGTTGTTGCAGTAGCGATAAATATAATGAAGGTCCCGACGAAAGCCATTTGACCCTCTGGGCAAGCAGGCTGAAACATGTCGACCCTATTGAAAAACAGCCTATTTGTTAGAAGCTGTTTCTGCACCATTTTTAGATAAGGATTGGCAGGAATATTTCTCAATAAATTGCCTTTTTTCCTCCTTATCCTTTTTTAATATTTCACTTTACTGCACTGCACCACTTATTTATCATTTCGGTATATATCACACATCTTGCCTTAGCTAGCGGCTTGGCTGTCTTCTCTCCTTCCCCCTCCCCGGGCCTCGAATACGTGCTCCGGTCAATAACTTACCACGAATGAAACTCCAAGATGGAGTGAATCACAGTGGTGGGAAGGTTTGGATATCCAGATGATGATATTTACCAATCACTGGTTATTGATGGAAATCCTAAGAAATCCAACAGCACTCTGAGGCTCCTCTTTCATACTCTACGCTTATCTCTATCCCTTTGGTGACTGTGCCTATTTTTCAGACTGACAGACTCCTTGTTGTATTATTTACACCCACCAGTGCCCGCCGATTGCCTCACACCTCTGTGTTGTATTCCACCAGCTAGTGCGTATGCTATGACACTCTCTAACCCATGTGCACTGTAACACCACCCCGTGAATATGTCATGCCACACTTGCCTTCACACGGGTTATATTGCCCCATCTAACGTGCCTTCCTCGATGTGTATGTTATAACGCACAGCGCTATGCCATACATATTACAATCTGGGATCCATATCTTTGTCACAGTGCATATGCAACGTTACACTCTCCAGCACATATTTTATATTACAACTTTAGAGACTCGTTATGTTACACAACACTGCCCTGTGCATATTACACTCCAAGGCGCATATCGCATAGCACGTGCTAGTGCTTGTGCTATCTTGCGCTCTCCAATGAATCTGTCATTGCGCACAATGTATTGCATATTATATTTCACGCCCCGGTTCATCTTATATCACACTTTTTGGTGCATAGTTTATACCATATACTACATCTAGTTTTCATTTTCAATCGTGCTCTCAGGACTATGTTATATATAACACCGCGTCCACCTACCCTTTCCACGGGCATTACATTTTGCGATGGGTGTGGAGGGTCAGGGGGTGTTTCTGCCAAGTGAACCCGGAGTCACAGTCACAAACGTCCTCTTCTTCCTGAATAAAAGTGAGATTTTGCTGCATACTTGTTCATATTTTAAGTAGTTCGCACAGACACACATTTTAAAAACAATAAGGTTCCTAATACCCACCTTCTCTGAACAGTTAGCTTGCTGCCCCATCCACCTCCTCCCTATCCTCTGTTGTCTGAATCCATGGACTAGCCTCCTCCCTCCTGCCATGCATGGTCTGATGTGCTGCCACTGCCCTCAATTTAGCATGATGTACCAGTCCACTCCTCCTGCCCTCCATTGCCCAATTCTATGGCCCATCATTGACCTCCTGCTTAGCCTCTGTGCTTAGCTTGCTGCCCCTATTCTCCTTCCCCCTGCCCTCCGATGTCTTTGTGCATGCCCCTGCTCCATCCTTTTTGCCCACTATGTTCCATGGACCTGCCACTCCTATCTACTCTGAGTGTTCTGTTGAGCTGCCACTCCCCTCCCACCTGCCTAGCATTGTCAGATGACTGTAACCTGTCCCTGCCACCTCCACCCTGCCTGTCCACATGCCATGCCCCTATCCCCTTCCTCCTGTCCTCCATGGTCCATTTTACTGCCACACCCTTCTGCCCTCCCTGATCTGTTGTGCTACAACTGCTCCTCCTGCCTGCCCCGCGCGGTCTGTTGTGAGGCCCCTTCCTCTGAACTCTCTTGTCTGTGCCCAGGTCCTGACCCTCCCATCTATCCTCCATGGTCCTTTGTGCATGCCCCTGCACCCTCCTTCTTGCCCATCATAGCCATTGTGCTGCCACTAACCCTCCCGCTTGCCCAGCATGGTCTTCTGTGCTGGCATGGCCCCTCCCACCTTCCCTGTGTGGTCAGCTAGTTGCCCCTGACCCCCTCCCACCTTCCCTCCATGGTCTGTGTGTATGCCACCATAGTCTCATTGTTGCTCTCCATGGTGTGTCTTGTTTCTAGTGCCCATCCTGCCTGACCTCCATGGTCATCTTGCTGCTCCTGCCCTGCCACCTTGCCCCCTGCCCTCTGTTTCCATGTGCAGACCCCCTTTTCCCTCCCTCCTGGCTTGTCTGTTCCATTGTAATGCCCCTGATCCGTCCCTCCTGCCCTTTATGGTCCGTTATGCTGCAGCTTTCTCTCCTGTCTGTCCATTATGGTCAGCTAGCTACCATTGCCTCTTTCCCATCTGTTCTCTGTTGTCCATGTGCATGGTCCTGTCCCCTCCCTATTGTTTTCTATGGATTGTTGTGCTGCACTCCCGTCCCGCATGTGCTGTGTGGTGTATTGTGCTGCTGCAAACCCGGATGCCTGCCCTGTAGGGTCTGTTTAGTGCACCTCTCCATGTCCCTCCTGTCCTATGTTATCCAAGTCCATGTCCCTACCCCAATTCCTCCTGCCTACCATGATTCAATGTACCATACTTGCGAACATTTTGAACTTGGTAAGAGGGAGATTTTGCAAAAAAACTGGGGTATTGATTTTCCCCTTTGAGTTACATTGAAAAAGAGGAGATTGTAGACAGAAGACAGATCAAATAAAGCCCATTTGAGCTTAAAAACATTGGACGTTTCCTGGCTGAAACGGGTCTGTTGGCATGTATGGTTGTACTACCACTGCCTCTTCCTTCTGCCCACAATGGTCTATTATATTGCCACAGCCTCTCATGCCAGTCCTGTATTGTTGGTTTGTTGCCCCTGCCCCCCTTTCCACTGCCCTCCATAGTCTGTTGTGCTGCCACTGCCCTTCCTGCCTGCCCAGTGTGGTCAAATTGTTGCCTCTGCACTCTCCTACCTTCCTTCAATTTTCAGAGTCCGTGCCCCTGGCCTCTGCCTCTCAACAGTATCCCAATGAACAACTAGATTGCTAACATTCTATATTTATTACAAAAGTGTGGAACGCCTGACGTCATCTTGATGTAATCAAAACTGTAATACCTAGAGTATTTTCTTTAGAAATTACATATATGAGAGGGTCTTATTTGCATCAAAATTATGGTTAGTGCTCTAAAAAACTAAAATGAGGACATATTTTCTGAATTTTCAAATAGCGACAAAGAACTTTTAAATTATTTGTAATCTTTATGTTTTTTTATCCAGTTGACCACTTGATTAAATGTTGCACCTTGGCGAGAGGATGTGGTGTTACTTCCAGAGCTGCAGACTTTGCAACTGGGGAACCAGGTTGGAGTTTCTGCTTAAGCTCAACATTCTGTGATTGTGGTCAAATCACTTAATCTCCCCATGTCTACAACCAAAATAAATTTGATCTTGTGTGATGTAACCAATGCTCATGTAAAGCATTCCAATGCCTGACAAGTCTGCACTATATAAAACTGCAAATACACAAAAAATAAGTGTTTTGCACACTTCTGTCATTGGGCTACATGTGGGCTACATCTGGGTGATATTTGTGCTGAATTTAGGCTCTTTTGTGTCTGGTGGCCATCTTGGGAGATTTATTTCCTAATTTCCTCATTTACTGCAGTCTCCTCAGTAAGAAATGCTTTCAGTTTTTTACTTTGATTCCATCAAGAAGGTATTCAGATATGTCACACATTTGCCATAAATTCTGAATGTTAGCACTCTAGTTGCTCATTAGATCACTGTAGTAAAGCTACTGCTCACCACGGAAGTCTGCTGCTGGTATTAAAAGTGCATGTTTCAGTCTGCATATCAGAATTTTTTTATGAAATAGAAGAGGATTTGAGAAGTCACTCAAAATGTGCCCTAATTTTTCTTTCTTCAGCACTAATCATAATTTCTATGGCAAAATGAACCCCCTCATTGTGTTCATTTTTAAATTAAATGTTTTAAGTGTTACCAGTTTATTCCAATCAAGATGGCTTCAGGTGTGCCATACTTTTGTAATAAGTAAGACAGTAAGCGCTCTAGTTGTTCTTAAGAACACTCTGGGACATTCTGTCATTGGGCTATACTTGGGCTACATCTGGGTGATATTTGGGCTACATTTGGGCTCTTTTGTCTCTGGTGGCCATCTTGGGAGATTTATTTGTTATGAAGTTTCCTAATTTCCTCATTTACTGCAGTCTCCTCAGTGGGAATACTTTCAATGTTTTATTTTGGTTCCATCAAGAAGGCATTCAGATGTGTCACACATTTGCCATAAATTCTGAATGTTAGCACTCTAGTTGCTCATTAGATCACTGTAGTAAAACTACTGCTCACCAGGGAAGTCTGCTGCTGGTATTCAAAGTGCATGTTTCAGTCTGCATGTCAGAATTTGTTTATGAAATAGAAGAGGATTTGAGAAGTCAAAATGTGCCCTAATTTTTCTTTCTGCAGAACTAATCATAATTTCAATGGCAAAATGAACCCCCTCATTTTGTTCCTTTGTAAATTAAATGTTTTAAGTGTTACCACTTTATTCCAATCAAGATGGCTTCAGGTGTGCCATACTTTTGTCATAAGTAAGACTGTTAGCGCTCTAGTTGTTCGTTAGAACACTCTGGGACATTCTGTCATTGGGCTATACTTGGGCTACATCTGGGTGATATTTGGGCTACATTTGGGCTCTTTTGTCTCTGGTGGCCATCTTGGGAGATTTATTTGTTATGAAGTTTCCTAATTTCCTCATTTACTGCAGTCTCCTCAGTGGGAATACTTTCAGTTTTTTATTTTGGTTCCATCAAGAAGGCATTCAGATGTGTCACACATTTGCCATAAATTCTGAATGTTAGCACTCTAGTTGCTCATTAGATCACTGTAGTAAAACTACTGCTCACCAGGGAAGTCTGCTGCTGGTATTCAAAGTGCATGTTTCAGTCTGCATGTCAGAATTTGTTAATGAAATAGAAGAGGATTTGAGAAGTCAAAATGTGCCCTAATTTTTCTTTCTGCAGAACTAATCATAATTTCTATGGCAAAATGAACCCCCTCATTTTGTTCCTTTGTAAATTAAATGTTTTAAGTGTTACCACTTTATTCCAATCAAGATGGCTTCAGGTGTGCCATACTTTTGTCATAAGTAAGACTGTTAGCGCTCTAGTTGTTCGTTAGAACACTCTGGGACATTCTGTCATTGGGCTATACTTGGGCTACATCTGGGTGATATTTGGGCTACATTTGGGCTCTTTTGTCTCTGGTGGCCATCTTGGGAGATTTATTTGTTATGAAGTTTCCTAATTTCCTCATTTACTGCAGTCTCCTCAGTAGGAAATGCTTTCAGTTTTTTACTTTGATTCCATCAAGAAGGTATTCAGATATGTCACACATTTGCCATAAGTTCTGAATGTTAGCACTCTAGTTGCTCATTAGATCACTGTAGTAAAGCTACTGCTCACCAGGGAAGTCTGCTGCTGGTATTCAAAGTGCATGTTTCAGTCTGCATGTCAGAATTTTTTTATGACATAGAAGGAGATTTGAGAAGTCAAAATGTGCCCTAATTTTGCTTTCTGCAGCACTAATCATAATTTCTACGGCAAAATGAATCTCCTCATTGTGTTCCTTTGTAAATTAAATGTTTTAAGTGTTACCACTTTATTCCATTCAAGATGGCTTCAGGTGTGCCATACTTTTGTCATAAGTAAGACTGTTAGCGCTCTAGTTGTTCGTTAGAACACTCTGGGACATTCTGTCATTGGGCTATACTTGGGCTACATCTGGGTGATATTTGGGCTACATTTGGGCTCTTTTGTCTCTGGTGGCCATTTTGGGAGACTTATTTGTTATAATGTTTCCTAATTTCCTCATTTACTACAGTCTCCTCAGTAGGAAATACTTTCAGTTTTTTACTTTGATTCTATCAAGAAGGCATTCAGATGTGTCACAAATTTGCCATAAATTCTGAATGTTAGCACTCTAGCTGCTCATTAGATCACTGTAGTAAAGCTACTGCTCACCACGGAAGTCTGCTGCTGGTATTAAAAGTGCATGTTTCAGTCTGCATATCAGAATTTTTTTATGAAATAGAAGAGGATTTGAGAAGTCACTCAAAATGTGCCCTAATTTTTCTTTCTTCAGCACTAATCATATTTTCTATGGCAAAATGAACCCCCTCATTGGGTTCCTTTTTAAATTAAATGTTTTAAGTGTTACCAGTTTATTCCAATCAAGATGGCTTCAGGTGTGCCATACTTTTGTCATACGTAAGACAGTAAGCGCTCTAGTTGTTCTTAAGAACGCTTTGGGACATTCTGTCATTAGGCTATACTTGGGCTACATCTGGGTGATATTTGGGCTACATTTGGGCTCTTTTGTCTCTGGTGGCCATCTTGGGAGATTTATTTGTTATGAAGTTTCCTAATTTCCTCATTTACTGCAGTCTCCTCAGTGGGAATACTTTCAGTTTTGTATTTTGGTTCCATCAAGAAGGCATTCAGATGTGTCACACATTTGCCATAAATGCTGAATGTTAGCACTCTAGTTGCTCATTAGATCACTGTAGTAAAGCTACTGCTCACCAGGGAAGTCTGCTGCTGGTATTCAAAGTGCATGTTTCAGTCTGCATGTCAGAATTTTTTTATGACATAGAAGAGGATTTGAGAAGTCAAAATGTGCCCTAATTTTTCTTTCTGCAGCACTAATCATAATTTCTATGGCAAAATGAATCCCCTCATTGTGTTCCTTTTTAAATTAAATGTTTTAAGTGTTACCACTTTATTCCATTCAAGATCGCTTCAGGTGTGCCATACTTTTGTCATAAGTAAGACTGTTAGCGCTCTAGTTGTTCGTTAGAACACTCTGGGACATTCTGTCATTGGGCTATACTTGGGCTACATCTGGGTGATATTTGGGCTACATTTGGGCTCTTTTGTCTCTGGTGGCCATTTTGGGAGACTTATTTGTTATGATGTTTCCTAATTTCCTCATTTACTACAGTCTCCTCAGTAGGAAATACTTTCAGTTTTTTACTCTGATTCCATCAAGAAGGCATTCAGATGTGTCACAAATTTGCCATAAATTCAGAATGTTAGCACTCTAGATGCTTATTAGATCACTGTAGTAAAGCTACTGCTCACCAGGGAAGTCTGCTGCTGGTATTGAAAGTGCATGTTTCAGTCTGCATGTCAGAATTTTTTAATGAAATAGAATAGGATTTGAGAAGTCACTCAAAATGTGCCCTAATGTTTCTTTCTGCAGCACTAATCATACTTTCTATGGCAAAATGAACCCCCTCATTTTGTTCCTTTTTAAATTAAATGTTTTAAGAATTACCACTTTATTCCAACCAAGATGGCTTCAGGTGTGCCATACGTTTGTCATAAGTAGGACTGTTAGCGCTCTAGTTGTTCTTTAGAACACTCTGGGAAGCTGCAGTAGAACACAGTCAGTCAGTCATAAAGTCTTTATTCGGTTTTAGTGCAAACCATAAAAGCATACTACAATAAATACATATTAAAAACAGAGATTTCATTAAAAATACAATACCAACATTAAAAGGGTACAGTTCATTTCTTCAGGGTACGAATTACCACAGGTAAAAAACTTGCAATGTTGAAGGTTTCCCAAACATTATTTAGAAGCTGTAGATACAAAAAAGCAGGTCTCACTTGGACAAAGCCTTTATCTTTTAAAATTGGGATTAAGAAACGTTTCCTGATGTCGATGAAGTGCTCACAAAAGAAAAAAAGGTGTATAATGTCCTGGGGGGAGAAATTGTCACAGGAACAAGGGCCAGGGTCTAGCACCCTTTTCCAATCTTTCTTAGCTCCGATCAATAAATGTAGTTGATTCAACCTAAATCTGGTTAAAAGAAAACGATGATTTGGGTTTGTTACATATCCCAGATAAGGTTCCATAAGAGGTGTTGTTTTACAGAGCTGGTGGCTCCTAACGGAACCCTTAACCAGCTCCTTCTCTTCCCTTGCCAAAGAGGATATGCAACTATAACTTTCTTTACACCAGTTGATGTCGCCTTTTACCAAAGTCTCAGGAGAAAGATACAGCTCTGGTCTCCCGAGATTTTTGGCCAGGGTCCGAATGTATTTCAACCAAGGTATATACGAACCATGATCGAGCGAGAGACAATCTCTCAGAATGGTGTGGTTCAAATGTAAATCCGGGTTGAGCCAGATGCTAATCCATTTCAGGATCGGGGCCAGGGCAATGCTGTCTTCAAGATAACCAATTCCTAGTTCCTGGTGGACGATATAATTAGCCGTACAAATTGGTACTGAGAGGAGATTTTTTAAAAATCTATCCTCGACAGTCTGAATGCTTTTAGCATTTTTAATGCCCCAGACCTCAGCTCCGTACAAGGCTATGGAGAGACACTTAGCCTTGTAGACTTGGATGAGAGCCTTCAGTGGTCTGGCTCCCAGTTTTCTTGCAAAGCCCAGGACTCCTACTGTAGCTCTTGAGAACACAATCTTTTTTGCCTGTATCTGGGTTACCCCGGAATCTCGATCATCAAAGAGGACGCCCAGATAAGGAAAAGAAGAAACTCTCGATAATTGATGCCCCCCACAAGAAAAAGTTTTGAATTTGGCAGATTTAGGGCCAATGACCATGACATGAGATTTAACAAAGTTAACAGATAAGTCCAAATCCTTCATGAAATCAGCGAAAGAATTTAACAGTAGCTGAAGGCCCACTCCCGTTCTGGCAATTAAGGCAGCATCGTCAGCATAAAGGAGGGCAGGGACTGAATATTTCCCCGCATGGGGGATATCTTTACAAGAGGCGACAAGGGTAGTGTCCAGATCATTTATATATAAAGTAAAAAGGAGAGGTGCCAAGATGCACCCCTGCCTAACCCCATAAGATATGGGTATATCTTTGGTACAATTTCCCTTTTGATCATAACGAACTGTAGCTATTAACTCTCTATGTAGGTCCGCTAAAAAATAGACAATCTCTTTATCAACACCAAGATCTAGGAGCATAGGCCATAGTTTTGATCTATTAACACGGTCAAAGGCCGAGGACAAGTCCATAAAGGCAACCAATAAGGTTCCTTTTTTGGCCACCGTGTATTTACCAATTAAAAGTTGTAGGTTTAAACATTGGTCTATGGTGCCCATCCCTTTCCTAAATCCATACTGGACCATAGAGAGTTTTCCAGATTCCTCTAGCCAACCATTTAGTTGGGCAAGAACAACTCTCCCCAGGACTTTCACTGAGGAGTCTATAAGAGAAATTGGTCGATAGCAGCTCGGGTCGCCTCTATCCCCCTTTTTAAAAATAGGGACGATGACCGATTTCGTCCATGTTGATGGGAGGCCCTTTTGGCATGCATTTATAAAAACATTAAAAAGAATTTTAGACCAGAGTTTAATATCTGATTTGAAAAGGTCAGCCGGGACTCCGTCGGGTCCCGGCGCCTTATTACTTGTCATTTGTAAAATAGCATTTGTCACCTCTATTTCTGTGAAGGTCAACGTATAATTATCAAAATTAAATAAGGGCCCCGCCCTTAAACCATCTCCATCATAAACCAGTTTAAAATGAGCATACCAGGCATCCTCTTGGATGCCGCATTCAAGCTCAGTGTTACTTTTACCGTTAAAAAAAGGTTTATTTATGATGGACCAAAATTTCGCACTATTATTAATGACATCAGTAGACAGTAAGTCATTCCATGCATTTTCCCTAATTTCGGTTTTACGTTTCTTCTGAGCCAGTTTGTAGGCCTTCCGACAGATGGCAATTTCCGCTCTGTCCGGTGGATCGGCTTTAAGAGCTGACATAAGCTTCCGTTGGGAGAATGAGCAACTGTGATCAAACCATTTCTCCCCAACTTTGGGATTATCCTTACATACTTTTTTAAGATCACGGTTCACCTGACAGCAGATTTTTTGATAAGCTGTCAACACTGCATCACTACAGATCCCATCCTGTGAACACAAAAGTATTTCGTCCCCAACCGTCTCCCACAAATTTTTGGTAAAATCCTCTGGGACCAACTGACACCATTTCAGGCGTCACATTTGGTCTGTCGGCCTTATGTCCAGTATACTGACAGTAGGTTTATCCGCTATTCCTTTTTTAAGATCATCAGTAAGAGTTAACTGGACAGGATTATGGTCACTAAGAGTAGACCAATTAACCTTATAATGACTTACATTACCAGCTAAATTAGATGTAACAAAAATGTAGTCAATAGTGGATCCTATTCCACTTCCTTTAAAGGTCGGGGTGTCATTTATATCATTTACGGGATAAACCAAATGATTCCCAACTAGAAGCTCATCTAAAAAAGTCCCCTGTGGTGTGTGTTCAAAATGGGAGTTACCTTGATCTTGTGGACCTAAACTGTCCCATATAAAACAATCTTTAAAACATAAATGAACATTAAAATCGCCAAGCACAATGACCGAATACGGATTTTTACAAAGTTCATTATACATTTGTAAAAAATCAAATAGACTGCGTAAGTGTTCATTAGGCATATTCTGAATAAAAGAATTATAAAAATTTACTATGAGCCAGATCCCATTTAAGTTGGAATTAATTTCGACTGCTAAACAGTAAGGCGAACCCGTTTCCACTTTGCTATATTTGCCATCAATGGTTAGTGCAATAAGGGTCAAAAGGCCGCCTTTAGCCCTTCCCCTATTTGAGGCCACCGCTGGTGACCAAAAGGCACAAAATCCGTCAAGTAGAAAGGTGTTTTCAGTGTCCCAAGTTTCTTGCAAGCCAATGATTTCATGACCTAATAGAGTATCCCTCCAAGTAGGGTCATGAAGTTTGTTGTTTAATCCAGCTATATTCCAACTAAGGACGCTTGTGCCAAGGGGCATTTGAGGGATACTGACAGTCGTATCCACTCTTTCATCATTGACAGTCCTCGACACAGGCATGACATTTTGTATGTCCTCTCCATATGTGGTTGATACAGAACCACCTGGTGCCATGACCTCACCCTCCACAACGGACAAGTTCTCCATGCTAAGTCTTATAGTGCCCCCATGATGCAGTCAATCATTAGAGTCTAAGTTACTCAGGGCCTGAAAGCGATTTGAAACGGCAAGACCCTGAGGAAACTGGCTTTCAGGATGACTTACTCTAGACTCCCATAGAACACTGTGAGGTAGTATTTTCTGTTCTTTATAGAAATGACCCAGTGAATGCAGGGTAATACCCTCACCAGTGTAAGGAAGCAGGGTGGCTTTTGATAGAATGTTGTGCACTATATGGGGATTACTAAAGTTTATTATTACACAATCCCCCTTTATAGTCTTGCGTGATCGCCCAACCCAGGAAACTCTTCTCGCGGTTAAAATCAGATGAGATAGATGTACTGGAAAACCATAATTCCTGTTTAGCCACGAGACTGATTTGTTTTTAAGAGATTCATGGGTTTCAGAGGAGGAGTTCTGGGCAACATCCTTCAAAGGAGGAACATTTTTTAGCACGATAACAAAAGGTGCGCAGTCAGGGGGGAGATCTGGTTTTGCACCTCCCAGGTGTGTACTTGATGTTGCATTATTATTGCTTAGGCAACTGCCAGGGGGAAAGGTAATCTTCTCATTTACTGGTGGAACAGTCACCGATGGGGCTGTGCTATTTAGAATGTCCTTTGAGGGCCTCATAATATCAACAGAGACAGGTAGGCCCTCCGCGGCTTTGGTCGGGTTCTCAGAAGAAATGGTCTTATTTGCCAAAAGATTACGTAGACCTTCAATCTCAACAGATAGTTCGCCAATTTTGGTAACTAGGGGTTCAACAATTTTCAAGATTTTAGACTCTACGAGGCCTAACAAGGATTCAAGTTGATCAGAATCTAGCTTAGCCATAGGATGATTAGTAATGGCTGTATCCTTAGTGGCCTGAGTAGTTGGCACAGAGCCCGTCTTCTTATGATTACTTCGTGTGGGACCCTGTTTAAGATGAGTCCGTTTACGGGATCTTAACATTCTCTGGGATGGCCGTTCCGGAGAGTCTTCTACAGTCTCGTTAACGTCAGTTGTTAAATCTCTATTTACTTCACGTAGTTCCTGTTCACTAGGGATGTGATCATCCAAAGGTGTTAAATCGTTCTTTCCATTTACACAATTTGTGACGTGGGATGAAGTAGAGAGTACAATGTCTGTATCATTCAACAAAGGACCAGCAGGCAATGTGTTTGAACCATGGCCTAATGATTTCCGTCTATCACTGTTGATTTTAGTGACAACTTTAACTAGGTAGTTATCCAACGTAGAGATAGGCGCCGATTTACCTCCTGCTATCGCTTTAGCCATGTTTTATTATACCACTGGGAGGGCCTAAAACTTCAATTAAACTAACACAAATGCGGCAACGCCAACATGTGTCAATAAGCCTAATGAAACTTAATAGCCACACAATTAAAAACAATCCAAAGTCTTACGGTTTAGTGGAGGGGCCCGTCCCGGCCTCAATCGGGCCTCTGAGGGCCACAGAGGGCCCGCCCTTGTCCCGGGCTTCTCCCGCGGGTGCGACTCGTGGGTGCGAGGGGCGTTCCGTGCCTTAAGGCGCCTCCTGGCGCTCGTGCGGCGTCACTTCCGCCGCCGGGGCACCTGGGTACTGAAGTTCCCCCGGGCGTCGGTGTGCGAGCGCTGGCCGTTTCCCTCACGGCTGGAGAGCTGGAGCGCTATTGCTGGGCACGCTGGACACGCTGCTCGTTCCCCTCACGGCTTGAAAGTAAGTCCCCCGAGGAGCTCAGGGCGCTCCGTGCCTTAAGGCGCCTCCTGGCGCTCGTGCGGCGTCACTTCCGCCGCCGGGGCACCTGGGTACTGAAGTTCCCCCGGGCGTCGGTGTGCGAGCGCTGGCCGTTTCCCTCACGGCTGGAGAGCTGGAGCGCTATTGCTGGGCACGCTGGACACGCTGCTCGTTCCCCTCACGGCTTGAAAGTAAGTTTTAAGAATTACCACTTTATTCCAACCAAGATGGCTTCAGGTGTGCCATACGTTTGTCATAAGTAGGACTGTTAGCGCTCTAGTTGTTCTTTAGAACACTCTGGGAAGCTGCAGTAGAACACAAAGGAATCAACTGACAGTCTCTGCCCTTGTTGGGTGTACATGTTTTACTGAGAATGTCAGACTTCATTCTCACATGACTGAGAAAGATAATGTGAATTTACAGAAAATATGCTCTCAGTTAGCTCTTAGTTAGCTTATAGATCACCTTCCAAACCTCTGTGGGAAAGCATGAGAAAATAGTTTTCTCTCAAACATGATTCATGATATCACAGCAGAAGGCTTTTTCACATGGTAACATCACCTTAGAACACACCACAATTCCTAAAATGAGTATGGTACAAATCAACAAATGATTTATAATGTAACTAAAGTCTTAAAACCTTCTATTAACTGGAATGCTTTTTAATGAGGTGCTATCATGTATATTGGTCCCAAGATGGCTGCCAACACTTCTTGGATGAAGTGCTGACAGCCAATCAGATCTCACGATGAGATGTGTGGTTAGGCTCCGCCCAGATAGATATGTGATTTAACTTTTGATTTTCTCAGGAACTACAGAACGGATTTACACCATTTAAGCAAAAGGCACATGCCTGACCTGAGGACTACCTCTTTGCCAAATTTCAAGTAATTCTGTTCAGCCGTTCGGGCTGTACCTTCGACTAAAGGTCCTATGGGGAAATGTGTTTTGGGACCCCCCTTTTTTCTCAGCCCCCGCTTGACGAATCACCCCGAGACTTTCAGGGTAGGAGCTAAGCGGAGCGCCCCATTAGTTTTGAAAATTTCACGAAGATAAGTCAACCGGCGCCAAAGTTATTCAAAATAGAATTTTCAGATTTCCTATGGGAACTCGGTCCTAACTATAAGTATCTACTGGCGACCGCCAGTAGATAATATATACATACATTATCTACTGGCGGCCGCCAGTAGATAGTTATAGTTAGGACCTATTTTCAATTGGAAATCCGCAACATTCTATTGGGAATATCTTTGGCGCCGATTGACGAATCTTCGCAAAATTCTCCAAACTTTTGGCCAGCTCCGCTCCGCTCCGCTCCTACCCTGAAAGGTTTGCGGTGGTCCGTGAAGCGGGGGCCGAGAAAAAAGGGGGGTCCCAAAACATGTTTTCCCCATGCAATTTCCCATAGGATCTGTTGTCGCACCCTCCCCGAACGGAGCACGCACCCTCCCGATCGCGCGCTGAATGCTAATTGGCTGTCGAGCGTCTCTCTACATTCGAAACCTGGAACTGTTGGCGGCCATTTTCTGCCTCGGTAGAAGCGAGGCTGAAGATGGAAGGGGAATAAGTGTGTAAAAGATATAAAGGGGGCAGAGTGGAAATACTCTGACCCTCTAGATCTGCTTAGGGGGTCCCAGAAGGACCCCCTGTGGCCCCCCTTTTTAAAAAAAAAAAAGCGGCGAAATGCGTGCACGGTGCACGCATCCTATCGCGTTGGATGCACGGATTCTCTCGCGGTGGGTGCGCGGATCCACGGCAAAGTTTTTTGAACAACGACAATAAATCATTGGTTGCATAACAACTTTCTACACTGAAAGGTAGGGTGTATATTTTTGTTTTTTAAAGGTATGATTGTTATTGGTTAACAAAAACAGATTGTAAGGAACATTATATATGATAAGCTGATATGTTGAAAAGTCAAGCACACTTCCTGTCTTGTGTAGGAACATTGTGTGCTGAACTTGTGACCTGTGAGCTCAGTGCAGTGTTCTATGACCTATTTCTATGGTAACAGGCAGAAGGCAGATTGGGGGAAGGGTTGAAATGTATTTCAGTTGGAAAGGGTTGAAATGTTTAACCAATAGAAATGTGTGTTTGCTTTTGAGTTTATGTGCGAAGGATTGTGATTTGATGTTTACATGTATATGTGTGGAAAATGAAAGGGAAATTTTTTCATTCTTTGCTTTTGCTGAGAGGTGCACAGTGCAGAGATTCTGTAAAAGAAAATATGGTGAGTGATTGATATACTCCTTAATCTACAAAAGAACTTGAAAGATGAGTTATTTAATTGTGAGGGGATGTATGTAGACTATTTTGATTTTAATCAGACTAATGTATTTTTCCTGCTAAAGTGTAGGGAGTACTTTTTTTCTCTACAATGTGTGTGCATGTAGAAACCATTCTGTGATTGGCATTTGTGTTTTCATGTGTTTGTAGACAGATAACTGTGCAGTTTTTATATTTTGGTAGAATTAGAAACCAGTCATTGTTTATGAATTTGTGAAATGAGTTATGTTATGTTTCTATACTAAAATGTAGTACTACTTCTAGATGAAGAAATGTGTTTTGATATAGTGCAAGGGATAGTGTTGTTTGTCTAGAATCACACAGTGAGTCTGTGTGCATTTGGGAACCACTGTGAGAGAAGCATTTGGTAACATCGTGTATTTGCTGACAGATAACTGTTTTAAAACCAGTCAGGTTGTCAAGTTTTAGTAGCATTAGAAGACAGTTATGGCTTATGCTTTCATTAAATGAGTCAGGCATTGACAGTAAATTGCAGTCGTGAAATATGTAGATTGTGTGCAGTTCCCTTACCACTTGCACTGTAGTTAATGAGTTTTGGTAAACTCATAGGGATAGTGGTGCTTGTCTAGAATCACACTGTGAGTTAGTGAGTATTTGGGATCAGTGTGAGAGAATCATTTGGTAATATCATGTATTTGCTGACAGATAACTGTTTTAAAATCTGTCATGTTGTGAAGTTTTAGTAGCATTAGAATCCAGTCTTTGCTTATATGTTGATTAAATGAGTCATGCTTTGACACTGATGTGCTGTACTTAAATATGTAGATTGTGTGCAGTCCCCTTACCCCTTCCACAGTAGTGAATTAGTTTTGGTAAAGTCCTAGGATAGTGTTGATTGTCTAAAATCACACTGTGAGTCTGTGTGCATTTGGGTAAGGATTGTGAGAGAAGCATTTGGTAACATTGTGTATTTACTGACAGATAACTGTTTTAAAACCTGTCATGTTGTCAAGTTTTAGTAGCATTAGAAGCCAGTCTTTGCTTATGCGTTGGTTAAATTAGTCAGGCATTGACATTAAAGTGTAGTCGTGAAATATGTAGATTGTGTGCAGTTCCTTTACCACTTCCACTGTAGTGAATGAGTTTTGGTAAACTCCTAGGGATAGTGTTGTTTGTCTAGAATCACACGGTGAGTCTGTGTGCATTTGGGAACCACTGTGAGAGAAGTGTTTGGTAACATCGTGTATTTGCTGATAGATAAGTGTTGTAAACCATGTCATGTTGTCAAGTTTTAGTAGCATTAGAAGACAGTTATGGCGTATGCTTTCATTATATGAGTCAGGCATTGACAGTAAATTGCAGTAGTGAAATATGTAGATTGTGTGCAGTTCCCTTACCACTTGCACTGTAGTGAATGAGTTTTGGTAAACTCATAGGGATAGTGGCGCTTGTCTAGAATCACACTTTGAGTTAGTGTGTATTTGGGATTACTGTGAGAGAAGCATTTGGTAACATCATGTATTTGCTGACAGATAACTGTTTTAAAACCTGTCATGTTGTGAAGTTTTAGTGGGATTAGAATCCAGTCTTTGCTTATGCGTTGATTAAATGAGTCATGCTTTGACACTGATGTGGTGTACTTAAATATGTAGATTGTGTGCAGTACCATTTACTCTTCCAGAGTAGTAAATGAGTTTTGGTAAACTCCTAGGATAGTGTTGCTTGTCTAAAATCACACTGTGAGTCTGTGTGCATTTGGGTAAGGATTGTGAGAGAAGCATTTGGTAACATCGTGTATTTGCTGACATATACCTGTTTTAAAACCGGTCATGTTGTGAAGTTTTAGTAGCATTAGAAGCCAGTCTTTGCTTATGCTTTGATTAAATGAGTCAGGCTTTGACACAAAAGTGCAGTCCTGAAATATGAAGATTGTGTGCAGTTCGCTTACCACTTCCACAGTAGTGAATGATTTTTGGTAAACTCCTAGGTATAGTGGTTGTTGTCTATAATTACACTGTGAGTCTGTGTGCATTTGAGAACCACTGTGAGAGAAGCATTTGGTAACATTGTGTATTTGCTGACAGATAACTAAATTAAAACCTCTCATGTTGTCAAGTTTTAGTAGCATTAGGAGCTAGTCTTTGCTCATGCATTGATAAAATGAGTCAGGGTTTGACACTAAGGTGCAGTTCCATGTACTATTCTGTTCACTGTGGCCGAACTGAAAATTTAAAAGTTTTACCTAAGCACTGTCCTAGAAGTAGTCTGATTATTTAATCAGTTTCTAAGTACCAAATAGACTGCTTCAAATGTCTATGCAGTATGCATGTAGTGTTCTAACATACTATAGACTTGTCTTTTACACCTTCAATTCCCTAGTCAGTATCCATACACTTCCAGGAAACATCCGGTCACTTCCTTTGCAGTCCTCTAGAGACCCATTCAACAGTATGTACTAATCCATTCACTGTGCCAAAACCCAAACACTTATAAATTCACCAAGACACTCTCTTTCCAGTACTCTTATGATTCAGTCACTGCCTAAGTATTCATGCACTGAGCCAGGTCTTAGCACATGGACTTCTTCAAACCCCTATCCACTATGCATGCAGTCCTCTAAGCACCTACACACTTGTCTTTCACACCTTCAATTCCCCAGTCAGTATCTGTTCACTTCCAGCAAACACCCTGTCACTCCCTTTGCAGTCCTCTAGTGACCCATCCAGCACCATGTACTAATCCATTCACTGTGCTAAAACCCAAACACTTATAAATTCACCAAGATACTATCTTTGCAGTACTCTAATCATTCAGTCACTGCCTAAGTATTCATACACTGAGCCAGGCCTTAGCACATGGACTGTTTCAAACCCCTATGCACTATGCATGCAGTCTTCTAACCACCTAGACACTTGTCTTTCATACTTTAAATTTCCTAGTCAGTATCCATACAGTCCAGCACTTGTGACTGCTTTTGCACTACTCTAGTTACCCATTCAGTACCAAGTACTAATCCATTCCCTGTGCAAAAAGCCTAGCACTTATAAATTCACCTGGGCACTCTCCTTGCTGTACTCTAATCATTCAGGCAGTACCCAAGAAGTAATGCAGTGAGCCAGGCCTTAGCACATGGACTGCTTTAAATGCCTATGCAGTATGGATGCAGTCCTCTAATCACCTACACAGTTGTGTTTCACACCTTCAATTCCCTAGTTAGTATTCATACTCTTCTAGCAAACACCATGTCACTCACCCAGTGTGTCTCCTTATACTACTGTAATCATTTAGTCAGTTAGCATGTAGTCTTTTAGTGAGGTAGGCTTTAGGGCATGAACTGCTTCAAAGTAGTATACACTATGCATTTAGTGTTTTAACGATCGTCACACTTGTGGTTCAAGGCTATAGTTTCTTAGTCAGTTTTTATATAAAATGTGTTTGTACAGTAATGGAATAGTATAAATTTGAAAGTTATTAATATACATTTATTTGTGATTCTTTTTTATAGATACAGAACAGGAGTGTTTCTCATCTGTTTGCACTCTTCTCATGCAAGATTGTTTGGATGAAGGGTCCTTAGGTGTTTCATCATACTCGCTGTGTCGCACGAGTTTTTTTTGTTAGGATCCCCTCGTAACAGAACTCTTTGGAAAATCTTGCGAATGAAGAAGGTGGCATTGGTCTTTGTTTGCCCCTTGGAAAAAGTTAAAAATTTCTTCACCACTGAAGAAAAACGTTGTGGGCGTGGTGCCTTCTGCAAAAAAAATCCTCAGATTCGGTAAATATTTTAAAGCGGCAACATTTACAGTTTTTGTAAGTTAAACTTACAAAATTTTGTTAGCTGTTTACATTTTATATATCTGTTATTTTTTTTCTTGTGGTATTTTGTTGAGAATACCATGTTGTTGTTTTTTTAACAATCTTTCTGATTTTCCAGGTCTGTCGTCGACATCCGTGGTTCCTACAGGAGTGTTCCGCCTTGTTGTATTATTGTTGTTACATTTTGTTTATTAGTTTATTGTTTATATTTATGCTAATAAAAAAATAAGTTTGAAAATAGTTTATCGTTTATATATTTATTATTATAAAAAATAAAGTTTGAAAAAAAATTAATAATGTTTTTGGTTGTTCTTTTAATTGCTGTGTGACTCTTTCTTGTTCTTATTACTGTTATTTGATGGAGTCCACCATGGTGTTAAATTTTGGGGCACTTATCGCTGGAGTACTGGTGATATCTGCAGTTTGCACCAACTTCTGAATAGTGTGTTAGATTTATCTCAACTTTACTTCCGTTAAAGTGCTGATAATGAAATGGAGAGTAGCCGTTCCCGTACAAAAAGACACGAGGTGCACCTTTGCGATTTATTCTAAATACTAAAATCCTGTATTGTATTGCACTGAGGTATTGGCTGCACTTACAGTGTACACACAAAATCTATTAAGAAATCTCATTGTATTTATATTGATTGGGAATAGTGCGTCAGGTGCTGGATCTTGACGAGATACACTGCTCAGTTCGTATATTGTTGTGCACACGAAAAAAATCACATCACAACTTTCAAACCAATTGCAATGCAAAACAAATTCCGGCAATAAGACACGTTAGCACCAGGGATTTTACACCTGCTTTCTGCTGGTGTTAAGCAGGACAACTACCTGCACCATGAAAGGGAACACAGCCAAGAGCCAAACCAGAACACCCACAGGTGCCATAGAGTCAATGAGCATGATACAGGGATAGCCATGAGGGCCAGAAGACTCATCTCAACAACTGCAGGACCGCCAATGCCCCCCAAACCCACATCTTAGTAAGTGTGTCCCTGTGGTCATTGTCTTAGCATGATAGGCACGAGCCCTGCAACATCACAGTGTGCTGTCACCTCAGCGTTGGCAGTGAGCCTGGATGTGTAGCTATGTACGCATCCTCCTGCATGCACAACTGGCGTGTGCTGGTCTGTCGTTCACAGGTCAGTGCAGGGGTGTGCCTATCCGGCAAGGGGAACGGGGTGTCTCGGACATGTCTGTGTACAGGAAGTGCGGTAAGTGTGTCTCTGTGTTCTGGTGTGGCCTGTTACAAGAGCCGCAGCAGTCGATGTTGTAAAGTGGCATGCACCACCTCCAAACGGCACTGTGATGTTGTAGTTGGAATGTAGCAGGAGATGCGCAAATAGGCATTACAATGGCGTGCCGTACGAGTGCACGAGATACAACAGCTCACCGTACAAAAGTGTGGGGGCTTGTGGAAGGGAGGAGCAGCCGTTTGGCAACATAACACACAGTGAACTCGACCATGTGCCACATGCTGGGCATCTCATCCATGATGACCACGGTCGCAGACATCCCACAACACCAACGACTGGCCTTTGTACACATCCTCTATGAATGCAGCGTGGTTTTCACTTCTATGCTCATTCAGTGGTGTGATGTTGGCAGGTTGTGTGACTTGTGCTCCTTGTTGGTGTGTTTCATTTTGGCCATTGTTAGTCTATATGTGTGTTGTACTTAATTGTGCATGTGTGCCATTCTGCCCATCTCCCCCCCTACCCCCACTCCCTGCTTCTTCTTTTTCCTAGTGCTGTTGTGTCTATAATTGTGTTGCTGCACACATAAATACATGTAAAGAATAAATTAGAATAGTTCCTAGATTCTTTTAGGTTTCAAAACTTCTCTATTGGTTTCTTTTTAATTTTCCATATGAACCGTTTTTTTTAATATTCAACAACACATAGAAGTCAGAAGTGCAACGTATTCTATCAACACACAGTCAGTCAGTCATAAACTCTTTATTCGGTTTAAGTGCAAACCATAAAAGCATACTACAATAAATACATATTAAAAAGACAAAATTCATTTTGGTAGATTACCATACCTAAAAAAACACATTGACACAGATAAATTTAACAGGGCAACGTGTCCAATTAAAAACATTAAAAGGGTACAGTTCATTTCTTCAAGGAGCGAATTACCACAGTTAAAAAATTCGCAATATTAAAAGTTTCCCATACATTGTTTAACAGCTGAAGATACAAGAAAGCAGGTCTCACTTGAGCAAAGCCTTTGTCTCTTAATATAGAGATTAAAAAACGTTTCCTAATATCAATAAAGTGCTCACAGAAGAAGAAAAAGTGTATCATATCCTGGGGGGAAAAATTATCACAAGAACAAGGGCCAAGGTCCAACGCCCTTTTCCAACCTTTCTTAGCTCCAATCAGTAGATGTAATTGATTCAATCTAAATCTGGTTAAAAGAAAACGGTGATTTGCATTTTGTAACAAATCCAAGATAAGGTTCCATGGAGGGTGTTGTTTTACAGAGCTGGTGGGCCCTAACGGTGCCCTTAATCAGCTCCCTCTCTTCCCTTACCGAGGTAGATATGTACATATGAGTTTCTTTACACCATTTAATGTCATCAGTGATGTCATTTGAGATGTCATCAGTGATGTGATCAGTGATGTCACTGACCATGTCATGAGTGATGTAATATGTGACGTCATCAGCAGTGCATTGCGGGGGCGCGAGTTATAGTTAGCTGAACTAACTATAACAGGGGATTTCTAGGGTTTTGTACGAGGGAAATGTCCAGCTAACTATAATGCCCCTGAAACCTATGGTTTTTTCAGTGAATATATATATATATATATATATATATACATATATATATATATAATACAACACTGATGCAAAGAGTAACTTACACACAGAAATTAAGATATTTCGCCTCATTACGCCCGCCTCAGGGGGGGCACAGGATGTTTGGTGCAAATCACTGTCTGCAAGTCTTTATAGATATGGGTTTCACGTCAAAATGTATGGGTGAGTGCAGGGGAACACCATTGTACTACTCATGAAAGGGAGCCTGTCATTTCTTGGTGAAGGCGAGGGGGCACAACAGGGGACTCCATCCCCCAGCACTCATCGGGGCAGGAGCCGCCGAACTTGTCCCGAGCACCCGAAGGCGCATTTAAAAACAGCCTAGGGCACCCGTGGTCAGAGTGCGCGTGGGCGTGCCTGGGCCACACCTTTGCGAAGCCCGGGCCACGTGCGGGCCCGTCAATGCCAGACAGAGCCAGGGCAAGGCCACCTTCCTTGGTCCCTCATTGGCAGCATTCCTGGAAATCGTAAGTGCTGCTCATCGTGAAACTTGAGTTTTTATTTTGCATGCTCATTGACTTTCCCCGGTGGTCATCATAATGGGTAAAAGAAAAGCGTCCGATAAAAGCATGGGCCCAGGAATCCTAAAAAAAATCTCTAGACATGCTACTGAAAACTGTACTCTAACTGAAATAGATGAGCTAATAGAGGAGGTAGAGGTTCTTTTAGCCCCCATTCTGCACCCTCCAGTCAAAAGAGCAAGAGAAAGGGAAAAAGCACCATGGAGAAACGTTCTTCTTCAAACCACAAAAGTATATCATCCTATTTTGGGTCCTTCATACCTCCAATATCACCTATGATCCCGCTTAGCCAAAGCCCACCCCTTGAGCACCAGCAACAACCTCTGCTCACCATAGACTCTGTAAATAACGGTAATGACCACTATGTAAATAACTATGACTGTGCAAATAAATATCTGGCCTTGGCAAACCAGGAGAAAGGGGAAAATGACTTTCCACATCCATCTAGAGCAGCACTTACTCCAGAGCCAGGTACGTTCTCGACCAGTATGGGTTTAGCAGATGAAGTGACAGCCCTCAAGGAGGAAGTTAAATCTCTAAAAGGTGACAATGGAAAGAATGGCAAAATTGTTACTTGAAAAAATGGATACACTGACCGCAACTGTAGCTGTGAGGGATGCGTCAAGCCCTGGAGGGCACAGCAACTCCCAGAGTTCTGTACCAAATGAGCACCCCAAGGCGCCCACTAATAAGCCTCACAATATTCCCGGTGCTCATTACACAAACTTATGTACTCGCTCACAAGGCCAATTTAGGAATGACATTATATATGAGGATAACTCACGTACATGGGATCGTGCCAACCCAAGGGAAATGATGCATGCCAAACCTGCTGTTCCACTCAAAGTACTGCAAAGTTCTCATAAGCCCCACAGTCTCCCCATAAAGAACTTCTCCATAGGAGCCAATAACAAAGATCCACACAGTACTGAGGGCTTTGACCTGTATATGACTAATGTCCCAAAGCCTCAGAGACCCTACTCAGAAACATACGAGGGCCTAGTGAACAAAATAACACATTGGATTCGCAATAAATGGGGATATCGTTCAATTATAAGGGAGGACATAACAAGAGCAAAGAGGTTCTCAACAGGATCACACGAAAGGGATTTTATAGGTGTGACCTTTAGAGACCCAGCACTAGCAAAAGACCTAATCGCACTTGAACTTCGTTTCAGAACAGACACAGACTTGCAAATATTATTAAAAATGAACCCACAGTGTCACACTCCGATCATACCCCGCTCCATCAAAATCAGCCCTCTACCCCAACGAAGTCCAACCCCAGGGAAATTGCCACGGCTAGCACCTCCTACACGTCAGACATCGATTGACTCACTTTTCACTGCCCAGCATCGTGTATCGTAAACCCCATCTCCTTGCACAACACCAACCGAAAGGTCTCCATCATGTGTCATGGTGGGTAGAGGTGGGTTGTTGGGCCACAGGGGCTTAGCCATGGCAAACAACAAAGGGGGGCGTGTAATATCGAAAGAGAAAATCCCCCAACCTGCTCAAGTGGTCCCTAGGACCAAAGGACAGTGAGCATTATTATCATGGAACGTTGCGGGCATTAAGTCCAAACGCTCGGACCCAGAGTGGAGAGCGTTTATTGATTCTTATCATATTATCCTGTTTCAAGAAACCTGGGCCACCAAGCAGGTCCATCGCCCTGGTTATCTTGCTTTTAGTGAAAGTGCAGCTCCGTCTCCAGCAGGGCGACCATCAGGTGGACTTTTAATATGGCTAAGAATGGATTCGTTTCCAGTGGCCAAATTCCTACCAACAACCTCAAAAGATTTGCTTGCGTTACAAATTAATATCAACACCGGTCTAGGCCTTACACATATAATTTTAGTAAATATATACAGTAGATAATTACCTCTAAATGTCCAATCCCCAATAGTTACCAAGTTAAATCATCTACTGGGCCAGTTTGCTGATAATTCTTTGAAAATTGTTGTGGGAGACTTTAATACCTGCCTTCCAACTTCCACAGGGTGTCCAGATGATGACCTATCGCCCTCCCGCGAACAAAAGAAAATAACAAAACTGTTAAAGGTGTGTACTCAAATTGTAGATTTTATCACTGATTTTGGACTGAGAGTAGAGAATGGCAACATCAAATCAGATTGCCCTCCACACTTTACGTTCAACAGAGGCCTTAGTAAATCCAGAATTTATTACATACTAGTGGATAATGACCTCTGACCTGAACTACAGGATATGCAAGTTATCCCCAGACCAGACAGCGATCACCAGGTATCAAGTGTATCCTTTCTAGTGCCTAGATTTAGAGACACAAAACTTGAGGCGGTTGTATCAACTGCGATAATAACAACTTCCAATAATTTAAGAAACATCAAGTGGCCGGAACTGGTAGCAGGCGGATATTATCTTTGCAAAATGTATGATCTGTTTGTTTCCAAACTTTCTTTGAACGACACAAGTAATATTTTTGACATTAACTTTGTCCCTATACACTGTGCTCTCATGGACCCACTGAAACCGTGCTTCATGAAAGAACAGAAGAGAGGGGCACTCAGAAAGACAGTACCATCCTGGTATGATAAGGCCTGTCAAACGGGAAAGACTCTCCTGCTGAGTGCAATTAAAAATGGCTCAATGACTGAGATTATGAAAACTAGGAGAGACTAAAAAATTCTCCTAGTGAAAGCCAAGAGATATTGGGAGGAAGACCAATAGGCAACGATCGCCAAAGCCCTTGAGAATGGTCACCAAAAATGTTTCTGGAAACTTTTAGCTGTGAATCCTTCCAACTCTCATCCCTTAGACCCAACGATTAACCCCGTTACCTGGGTTACTCATTTTAGTAATCTATGCGACTGCCACCTTACAACACCCCTGCAGCGACCCCTTGGCCCAAAGAGGCTAATACCCCCAAACTCTAACCTCTACTAGCCCATCTTTTACCCCAGACACTCACCCTACCCTTACATTTTACTCTATCTGAAATACTCTAATCAATAGAACAAACAGAAATGGGTTGGGCCCCCGGGATGGATAGCATCCCAGGCGACCTCTTTCTATCCGAACCTTGCATCTGGGCCCCTTATCTGAATGTATTATCAAACAGAATAATAAAGGGGAAGAGTATCCCACCCTCATGGCAAGGTGCAGTCATCATACGAATGTTTAAAAAAAGGGACAGAACCATTCCTTCAAATTACAGACCTATAAGTCTACTCGATAACTCACAAAAGATTTTCTGTAGACAAGTCTTATCCAAACTAAATGAGTGGATTCTCCAAAACAATGTCTTGGAAGAGTCTCAAGCAGGCTTTAGAGTAAAGGTCAGCACACTGGACCAGGTCCTCCGCTTCAAGGTGATAACCTGGAAATATATCACCTTGCTGCATGAATATCTATTCGTCGCTTTTATTGATTTAAGAGTGGCGTTCGACCTGGTCCCTAGAAACACTCTTTGGGAGGTATTAGCTAGCTATGGTATCCCCTCTGACTTATTAAGAATGCTCAGGCTGCTACACTACAACACATATGCGAAGGTCAGATGGAATTCGCTAGGGGATATGACTGATAAGATAGAGATCTCGAAGGGGGTCAGACAGGGGTGCATCCTCACCCCAACACTGTTCAGTTTATACATCAATGGAGCAGTGAAGAGGCTGATGGATTGCAAACACGATGCCCCGAGGGTGGCAGGAACACCGATCCCTATATTAATGTTTGCTGACGATACCCTGTTGATCTCCCGTACCCCTATGGTCCTCCAATCCAAACTAAACGCTTTTGTAACCTTTTGTGGAGAAAAGGGCCTAGAGTTAAACTTGTCAAAATCAAAAGACATGACGATAAACCCACATAAAGGATACAGAGGTAGTCTGACTGTTGAGGAGCTTCCACTGGAGGTAGTCCACCATTTCGACTATCTTGGTGTGATGCTAAGTGACACCCAAGCATGGGGCTTTCAGTTGGAAAAAAGCAAAAACATTCTCCATCAGAAAGCCTTTACAATAGCGATGTGCTATAAAGCAGCATCCAGTGGGGCAGTCTCTCCAGTCATCACTGTATATAAGTCCTCAGCAGTAGCTTCATGGATATATGGCTCTGAGATCTGGGGTTACGCTAATGCCGAGGGCTTAACAAAAATTTAAAATAGGTTTATTAAATCACTTTACAGGCTTCCCTCAAGTTTTCCCACTACACCGCTGCGTTTTGATCTGGCTCTCAATCCTATTTCCCTAATAGTGGTACTAAGACCTCTTCTATACTGGGTCAGATTATGGACCACTAATGAACTGACAACCTATAGAGAGTGTGTGAAAGAACTTATGGTCCTTGACAGAAACCTGAGAACACCATGGCTGAAACACATTAAAGAACTAAAGCACAGAATAGGAATGAGCGACCTATAGACTGTCGGAGACAATAGTAAGAGGTATTGTTCCAAAAATAAAACAGTCTTATTGGGAGGCAGTCCTATTTCAAACCTGGGAAAGATACCAGTCCAGCTCTACTATAGGCAAATTTCTAAAAAACAAAAGCATGCCCAGGCCTGAACCCTACCTGCATAGAATGCACCCACATCCATTAAAATGCCTCTATGTACAATACAGGTGCGGGGTTCTCCCCCTGAGATCACACACCTCCAAATGGGCCAATTGCACCTGTCAGGCCGATTGCTGCCCAAACTGCCCGAACTCAGTCGAAACAGATTCTTATTTCATGCTATTCTGCCATTCTTATAGGAAGACTCGGAAAAAATGGCTCGTGGTTGCTTGCAAAAACATAGGTGTGAGACATTATTGGGAAGCAGAAAGACTATTTAAAAGTGACACTAGTGAACCCTTAGTGTTTTCAGGCTCAAAGTATTTGTATACCACTTGGGCCCTAAGAAAGAATGCTATTCATAAATCCGAACTCCGATACTGAACTGTTTTATCCTAACTCTCATCTATTTAGTATTTATAAATAGTTGTACATGTTACTTCTGCTAACCTTTCTATACTTATTGCTCCCTTGTCTGCTATTTTGCTCAACACTCCAGTGGATCCTTTGAGTATCTTATGACTGACTGGGACACTCCCCATCTAGCTGTATAATCGGTTAGGACGATAGGTCCTCAATTTGTTTTTGGATGGCGTCCCATTTTTAGTTTTTATTCTCTATTTTTAACCTAATGTTTTTATTGTTCCCATAGTAATGCAATTGCACTTTAATGTCATCTGTTTTTATTTTGTATAACTTTTAAAGCATCTAAAATGTATATTCATTGTATTGTTTTCATGTGTTTTATGGGCTGTGCCCAAAATAAACGATTATATCTACTACTCATGAAATGCTCCCCTGACCCAAACTATCAACAGGCAGTGCAATGCACTTCCTTGAGTTACTTTTTTTTGTTAACAAATTAACGCACATAGCCATTTGTGTTGCTTTGTAAACACTAAAAAGGATTTTGCCTTGGGTCGGTGTTAAAAAAGTAACTCAAACCTGATGCAAAACTTGTAAATCTTTTACTAAGTATGTATGTATGTGATATTTCCATAGTACAAACCATGCCAAAAGGCAGATGTGTAGGGTACAAGGTACCAACAGATCGTTTGGACCGGTAGCGCCACTGGGGTAGGAAAAACTGTTTGTCTCCACCTGAGAACCGGCACTAGAATTCAGACGGCGACCGGTACTGTTATGGCCCGGACCATAAATAACAAGGGTTACATTTAACTTTATTTGACACCAGAGGTACCCCCACATTTTTTAGGGTGCTGTAAGGGTGGTCACTTTTCACTACTTGTGTTTGGTGTCCACCACCAAAAAATGTGGAGGTAGGATTTCTATTAGGTCCTGAGGAATTGCCATCGAACTGATAACAGGGCAAGAAACATGTTGACCTCACATTTCAGCGTATAATAGCACAACATTGGGTGTCCATACGCGATTCTTTTTATTTTTAATTAGGGGAAGAACCATATTCATCAAAATTGTCTTGATTGGAATATTTTTCCCTATTTTAACTTCGTTACACACTTTCACATTCACATTCACCTACACCAAGACCCTCACTTGCACCTCACCTGTCGGCTTCGGAAAAAAGATCTCCGCTAAGTAGGCCCCATCACGGGTGCCTGATCGGGCATTGCAGCGCCGGCCCGAGTAGGAGCAGGCCCGATGATGAAGCAAGACACCTTCTTGTCAGGTGTGTGAGGGCCTTTTTCCAACAAGGAGATCACTCTCCTGCATTTCACTGGTGTTTACCTTACAGTTAGTATTTGTCTTTACTCTCTTTTGTTAGGAACTGCATACTCTTTGTTTATATATAGTCGCTTGGGTACGTATGCTGGTCCTTATTACAAAAACCCTTGATCCTTGTTCCCCTCCTCTTTGTTTTCACCAGCATAAAGTTAACAGGCGAAAGAATAAGAAGCTGGTTTGTGGACTGTAAATCAATTGTGATGCTCCTTCAAATCTTTCCAAATAGGAACAGCAATGGGGTGATCATGATGCATACAGGGATGTTATTCCAGATCCTGAATGCATAGAAGGAAAAAGCCTGCTGCCTTGTTTGTTTCTCTTTCTTTCTGGAGGAAAACAACCTCCTTCATTGCACTCAATCAGGTTTTCGTCCACAGCGCAGCAATGAAAAGGCCCGTCTTGAGGTGATGGAAACTATCAAACCTACTTTGGATGAAGGGTAAGTATTGCTTTGAGTTTGCTTGATCCCTCTGGGACTTTTGATACCGTATCTCATACAGTCCTATTGCAGTGGAAAGCAGAGATAGGTATTGGCAGTACAGCCAACCATTGATTTAAATTCTTCCTTGAAGGAAGAGAACTAGAGATTTGGCTTGCCCCCATTCCTCCTCTTGGAAGAGGCTGGCGTGCAGAGTGCCACAGGGCTCTTTTTACAGCCCTGATCTATTTAACATCTATATGTCACCATTAGCCAAACTAATTGAACTGTATGACCTTGTAACTATCTCATATGTTGATGACACCCAACTTCTTCTCACCTTTGATCCGTCTGGTGCTGACAAAGCTGAGCTTTTATTGTTTGGGACGGTTAGAGACCTGTAAACCAACCATTGTTGGGAAGAGGATCTTCCCCTGTCTCCTCCTCCATCAGTTGCCAAGAATTTGGGAGTTAAAATAGATGATAAGCTGTCTCTGGGTTCCCCAAATTCTGTTAGTAGTGGGGACCTGTTTTGGCCTGCTTCGGTCAATAAGGATATTCATAGAAGTTTTGCCATTAGACACACGTAGAGCTGTAGTCTGTGTGCTGATAACCTCAAGGCTGACTTGCGGAACTGCCTCTATCTTGGTGTTTCAGATTATAAGATCAGAAGGTGGTGCAAAATTCATCAGTCTGCCTTATTGTTGGCATATTCAGGAAGGAACCTCTATCTGGTTACCATAGGGATTTACATTGGCTTCCTGTCAAGAAAATACTTTTGTCCAAGGTGCTGACAGTTATTCATTGAGCCTTCTATAAGAATGCCTCTACTTCTTCCTCATTTCTAGGGCGTTGCATTATAACTAAGGCTCCAGGTTTCCCGTTTTTATGGATTTTTACAGATAAGTACAAACAGAAAACTAAGTGTTTCCTGTCTGTATTTATTTTTAAAAGCGGAAAGCGTGCTTTTTGTGGGTGACCCTCCATGCTGTTTTTTGTGATTTGTAGGGCAACAGCTGAGCAGATTGGCAGCATGTGAAGTTAAACATAGCTTGAGATTTCCCTAAATGCAGGTGTGTGGTAACATATATTTGTGTTATAATGGTCATATTTACCTGAAGGTGTAGAGTTTTGCTATTTTTTCTGCTTAATTTGCTAAAATGCGACAGGCAGCAAAGTATGAGTGCGTGTTTATCAGTTAAATAAATGTAGAAATATACCATTTTATGACTCCATATATACGTAAAACACAAAATAAATATGGATAAATACCAATAAGATGGGCAAAAAACTAAATATGGATAAATACAGACGGAAATCTTAAAAAAAATAAATACCATAAAACCGGGAGTCCTAATTATAACCCACCCAGAACTCTACACTCTGCAATTGCACTTCTGTTATATACACCTAGAGGGTCGGTGAGTGGTCCTTCTCGGTACTTGCTATAAAAGCATGGAATAGGCTTCCAGTATCTCTTTGTCAATATCCCAGGAATCGTTATTTAGAAACGAGCTTAAAGCTCATCGTTTCTCACTTAGCAGGTTTGTGATCTTGCCTTTATGGATGTAGCTCCGGAACACTCCATTGAGTAGCTGTGCACTCAGTATATTGCCTCATTAATTCATTTTTTTATTCTATTACACTTTTTAGTCTGAAGTTTGATGGTGAACTGGTTCTGGGTGTGCTGAAAACCACCAGAGATGCACACTCACTTTTTGCATGGCGATTACTACAGCTATGTGCCCAGGCTAAAAGGTGGGTAGAGTCAGCAGAGCCTGCTTGGCTGCTTGTCACAGTGCAATCTGCTCTTACAATGGAACAGTGTGTCAACCCCATACAGGGTAGCACTTGACACAAGTGGTGTACTAGTTCAATAACTTCTAACATATGGACAGCCTGCAGCAGAATTGCCTGATCACGAGCACCATGCTCAGTCATTGCATGCTCTAGGTGTCTCACTCTTTTGATGTCTCTATAACATCTACCAAGTTTACTCATTTATTAGCAGGCCAAGTTGCCATCCATTTGCAGAGCACTGGCGTTGGGAATATCTTGCCCCTATCTTCACTC
Source organism: Triturus cristatus (assembly GCF_964204655.1). NCBI lineage: Eukaryota > Metazoa > Chordata > Amphibia > Caudata > Salamandridae > Triturus > Triturus cristatus. The sequence goes on from NC_140592.1 coordinate 212,938,607, forward strand.
CTTTTCCTTCCTTGGTCAACGGTAGCAGAGGAAATGTCCTAACTGTTTTTAAAAAATATATGAAAACGTAATTGAGGCAGCAAATTAATTTTCCCAAGAAATCTCGGACAGGGGAAATTACTACTCTAAATCCAGTCATAGGTTATTTGGGTAAACCGCTTCTACCAGGTTCTATGCAAATTAGGGGATATGTCCAGAGCATACACATGTGTGTACATGCAACAAGTTATAAATAGGTGTTAGACATGACGGCCTTAAAGTGGTCTTCCCTCAAATGTTAGATTCTTCTTCTGATGGCCTTAGGACTCTGTGCACTTTACTACAGATAACCAGTACTAAAGTGCTTGTGCTCACTCCCGTAAACATGGTTTGATCGGCATACCAATAATTGCCATACTTCATTTGCCTAAGTCCCTAGTAGAGTGTACTGCATGTACCCAGGGACGGTAAATTAAACTGCTACTAATGGGCCTGCAGCACTGATTGTGCCACCCACTGAAGTAGTCCTTTAAGTATGTCTCAGCCCTGCCACTGCAGAGCCTGGGTGTGCAGTTTTAAACTGCCATGTGGGCCTGCCAAATTAAACCTCTTGCCAGGCCTAAATCTTCCTTTTTAATACATATAAGTCGTCCCTAGAGTGGCCCTGAGCAGCCCAGAATGCAGGGTGCAATGTATTTGAAAAGCAGAACATGTACTTTGCAGCATCTCGGAACCGGCTCATCACCTCGGCTGCGTGAAGCTGCTTTGCCTCGGATCCACACAACGCTCCGCAACCAGTATTAAAGGTTCTTTGTTCAGCAGACCTAACTGGGTCCCTGTAGTTTACCTGCGTTCCATCGCGGTCGGCCTGAACTTCGGACTTTGCCCCAGTCTGGAACGACCAGATATCCCTTTCTGGCGCTTTGCACTTTTTGGTGCTATTTTACCTTAAAACTTTGAAATTCAAAGTCTCCAGTTTTACTGATTGGATTTTTGTGGCTTGGGCCTTGTTTTATTTATTAAAATCCACTCTATTTTTCTCATTCTGATGTGGTATCTTATTGTGTTGTGTTTACAGCGTTTTTAGTGTTTGAAGTGTTGCATAAATACTTTACACATTGCCTTCAAATTTAGCCTGACATCTCTATGCAAAGCTACTTGAGAGTGAGCATAGGTTTAATTGGGGTTCACTTGTTCCGTACTTTGATTAGTATTGTGGTTACTGCTTGACCAGGGATAACATCCGAGCCAAACAGAAACCCAATTTCTAACAATACAAGACTAAAGAATCCAGAACAGTACCTTCTCCATCTTCTTCTCTGTGCCTGAGTATTACCATTCTGATCCCAGCAATAGACAAAACTGGTTGAAAGCAAATTGTGCCTACTCTGTCCCTACTGCTTTCAGTTTCTGCATGATTTGACATTACTGCATGCTGTCACACCATAGCAGTTAGCCTCCCCTGGCATGTATCTCAATATCAGTCACTACTGTGGTTCGTACATAAAACAAATTCAGTGTGGCCTGGCCATATCTTGATTATCAATCAGATTCAGGGGGCCATTTAGGGTTTTGTGGAATGGGAGAGCCATCAGAAAGTGTGTGGCTTTCCTCACTTGCTAAACATGTGATAGCCCCATTGCCCACCTCATTTAGAGTTGAGCAACCACCAAGTTTTCTCCCGTGGAGATCAGATGACTTTGACTCGTAAACTCTGGATCCAGTGGTCCAACCATCAAAAGGTCACTAGGTTACAGTGATAGTTTCTCCAGGAACCCCACCCTAAATAGGGCAGGATGACCATTACTGATTTTGCCTACCCGGGTCCACCATGCCTTATTCAACCGGGCAGGGAAAGCAAACAATGGTTGTTATGCAGAGAGAGAAAACTCTGTGCATCAGGGCCAATACTTTCTTCCTGAAACCAACTCAGACTTTGGGCATTCATCTACATCTTAAGTACATTCAATGAATCAGTGGATGCACTTTGAGCATAGCGACACCCGACATACAGGCAGATATGTCTAAGTCAGCAGATGGTCCTCCACTGGGTTGTAAGCTAACCACTGACCTGGTGAGCTGGTGGGTCGCCCATCAGGGGCTAAATAACCACTCTATTTGCTAAAGTCACTCCTCAATCACATAAGAAATATGCTATGTGATGTTGAGGGAACAACTAGAACCATGTTATCCGTAATGCATATATTCTTCACACTCTTTTAGAAGAACAGCTACCCAGTAGACCACTAGTAACAAAGTGTAATTGTAATAGGTAAGCAACAGAGGGTCACAGCAGGAGAAATCTTATCAGCATATTAAGTTTAAACATTAAGTTGAAGAAAATGAAGCTACATTTTAATTGTAACTGTACAACCAAAGTCACAGTTTTTGCAATACATCAGGGGCCAAATTTTTAAGAGCCACACTGGCTGATCTCAGAGCCAATGTTTGAGACGTCTAAAGTTAAAATATATAACTTGAAAATTCTCCGACGTAATGCATGACATGTTGTAAGAAACTGGCTCTACATATACTGCACCAAAGTGAGGTACAGTGTGTATAGAGTCCAAGAGTCTCCAGAGGTTTGGCAGAAGTTAAAGTTAGATAGAACCTTACTCTCTAAAGTGGTAGCTTGGTCGAGCAGTAAGGCAGTATCAGAGGACAGTGTAAAGCATTTGATGTACACACTCAGTCAGCAAATGGTCTCCCACACTCAAGAACTGAACTCTAGGCCAATTGTTTTGTATAAAAAATATACTGTTGTTTTTTCTCTAGAACCAAGCAAGCCTGGTACAGGTAAGCATATAAATACTTTGCAGTAGTAATTGACTTGTTTGAACACAGTTCAGAATTGCAGTATAACTGGTACTGGTTTTGATTACAGGTTTAAGAAAGCAGTTTGCAATGCATTGCAGGTATAGCACATTCAATTGAATGGGCTTTTTAAGTACAAATGCAGTTAATTACTTTTCAGATTACTTTTCTAATCACAGGACTGGATCCTAGATTCAGCCCTGGGACATTTCCTGGAAACAGGTGAGTAAATGCGTTTTGGTTAAAGGTATGATTTTTAAGGAATATTATTGAATTTCAAAAGTTGACAGAAACTTTTTCACATAGAATCACCAATGTTATCCTATGGGAGGAAATTCACTTAGCAGGTAAGTTAGGTCATTGTTACATTTTCTTACTCAGTGCTGGATCCTGGATTCAGCACTGGGACATTTCCTGAAAACAGGTGAGAAAATGTGTTTTGGCTAATCAGCTGATTTTTAAGGAATATTTGTTGTTTTCAAAAGTCGACACTTGGAAACTTTTTGAAAGAAAAAGTGTCAATATTATCCTATGAAGAAAAATGAGTTATCGGTTTCAAGGTAAGTAATCGGTCTTTTGAGTTAGGGTTCTGGGGTTACACTCAGGGGTCTCCCAGGGTCATTGATGCACTGTTGTTGCACCTTCAGCTGCACTCGGGTGGCCGGGTGCAGAGTGTTGAGGCCCAATGTTATCCTATGGGGGATAGGGGGACTCCGGTTGGTGGCTTCAGGCAAGCAGGCCACAGGGTTGTGGGAGCAAAGCTCCTACGGTTGAGCTCAGGGCACCTTGGGGACCAAGTTAGCAGCAAAGGGACACCCTCAAGGGCGCTATGGCAGCCAGGTGCAGAGTGCAGTTTTGAGGTCAGGTGCCCCGTTGAATTCAATGGAGATTCTCCGGGACAAAGAAACACTGCAGGCTCAGGATGAAGATCTTCCAGGAGTGACCACCACTTTGAGGGGTAAGTTGGGATGTAGAGGGATGGTTAGGCACCACTGGGTTGGGCACACAAGGCTGTGGGGCGTCGGGTGCAGGGGTGCCTTTAGGCATCGGATTGTCTTACCTGCTCTGGTCGCGGTAGGGGGGGTCTCCTGGATCGAGGCTGCAGGCATCGTCTGGAGGCTCGAGGCTCGAGGCAGGTCAGGGGTCGCCCGATCTTGGGTCAGGATCGCCGGTGGGACCTCCTTATGGTGTTTGTTCACTCAAACACAGGCCGGGCTCGGCGGGTGCAGAGTGTGCAGGATTCGAGGTTTCTGGCTCGCACCAGAAGCTGCAGTCCAAACACGTCCGGTGTTCACGGGAGAAACAGCTTGGAGAGTGGATGCAGGCAGGTCCTCCGGGGTTTTCGAGGTTGCTGGCTGCTGGACACGCCGGGGTTTTGCAGGAGCAGGTTCGAGGGTAGACAGGCCTGTAGGGCTGTGGCCAAGTCAGTGGGCGTCGTCCTCTTGTTAGCTCTGCATGGCTTTTCGTCCTTCTTATTCTTCTTCTTTTCTTGTGGTTGCTGGATCTGAGGAAGGAAGGTTCAGGGTGCCCCTAAATACTAAATTTAGGGGTGTTACAGGTAGGTAAAGGGCAGGGACCAATGGGTCCCTTCCCTGGGGTGGGTACACCCCCTATTCTGCCACTCTCCAGTGAGAGGGGGGCAGGAGCCAGTCCCTGGTTGGCTGGGTCCCCCCATCCTCAAACTGGCAGGGACTCGAGGTTGTGCTTCACCTCGCCTCCCCCACCTTAGGGGTGGAGTTGGCAGAGGTGGGCACGCCTCTCTTCCTCACTTTGTTTTTCCCGCCGGGTCTCCCGCCCAAAGTGGGGGGTAGAACCAGTGGGGACCAGTTGCTGAGTACAGAAAGTGGTCTGGAGAAGCTCACAAAGGCGGCATGCCTTTGAAGCTTCTCCTTCGTAAACCCTGCCCACCCTGGGGGAGGAGGCTTGGCACCTTGTCCCAGGATGTGCATTGTTTCAGGCCCCTGAGAGCAGCAAGCTCTCGACCCAGGGGTCCAGAAACATGTCTGGTGGTGGCAGCCTGCGCAGCAACTCAGTCAGGTCACTGGGAGTTGGTCGGGTTTCAGGGGGCTTCTTTAAAATGCCCTCTGTCGTGCATTTTACATGAAATCCCACACTGGCAGCAGTGTGGGTTTAATGTGCTGAGAAGTTTGATACCAAACTTCCCAGTCTTCAGTGCAGTCATTATGGTGCTGTGGAGTTCGTAATGCCAACCTCCCAGCACCATATACTCTTAATGGCAGCACTGCACTTACAGGGCCCAGGAATGGACCTGGGCACTGTAGGGGTACAGGGCTCATCCACCTGTACCCTCACCACTGGCATAGGGTACCCAGCTGGAGGAGTGACAGATGTATGCCAGGGCAGTGGTTTGTGGGCATGGTACACAGGGATGTGTGCCATGTCGTCTCTTTGTTTTGTTCTGCACCCAGATACTCAGCCTGCAAAGGCAGTGTGTGTGTGTCAGGGTACAGGGCCTCTAAGGGTGGCACAATAAGTGCTGCAGCCCTTAGGGGCCTTCTCTGGTCACAGTGCCCTGGGTACCTATGGTACCATTTACCAGGGGCTGACATATGGCCAGAGATGCCAATTGGGTTTAGGCTTCAATGCAGTTTTAGGGAAGGAACACAGGCCCTGGGTACCTGATTGGCAGGAGCCCAGGGCACACTCAGTCAAAGTACATCAGCAAATCAGCAAAAAGTGGGGGCATACCATGCAAGAAAGAGGGCACTTTCTCACACAACCCCCCCCCCCCCAAACGAAAGATGATGAGACTAACCTTGCCCTAGAGAGTCTTCAGTGTCTAAGTGGAAGAACCTGGAAAGTCCATCTGCATTGGCATGGGCAGTGCCAGGTCTGTGTTCCACTTCAATGCCCATTCCCTGTAGGGAGATGGACCACCTCAACAGTTTAACATGTTCTCCTTTCATTTGCATTAGCCATCTGAGAGGTCTGTGGTCAGTTTGAACCAGGAAGTGAGTACCAAACAAGTATGGCCTCAACTTCTTCAGGGACCAAACCACAGCAAAGGCCTCCCTCTCAATTGCACTCCAACGCAGCTCCCTGGGGAGAAGCCTTCTGCTTATAAAAGAAACAGGTTGGTCTTGGCCTTCATCATTGGTCTGGGATAGGACCGCTCCTATCCCTAGCTCAGAGGCATCAGTCTGCACTATAAACTGCTTGGCATAATCTGGAGCTTTTAGAATTGGTGCTGAGCACATTGCTTCTTTCAGGGTGTCAAAAGCCTTTTGGCAACTAACTGTCCAGTTAACCTTCTTGGGCATTTTCTTGGAGGTGAGTTCAGTGAGGGGAGTCACAATGGACCCATATCCCTTCACAAACCTCCTGTAGTACCCAGTCAAGCCAAGGAATGCCCTGACTTGGGTCTGGGTTGTTGGAACTGCCCAGTCTAGGATGGCCTGGATCTTGGGCTGTAAGGGCTGTACCTTGCCTCCACCAACAAGGTGGCCCAAGTACACCACAGTGCCCTGCCCTATCTGGCATTTGGATGCCTTGATAGTTAGGCCTGCAGTTTGCAGGGCTTTTAAAACCTTCCCAAGGTGGATCAGGTGATCCTGCCAGGTGAAACTAAAGAAAGCAATATCATCAAGATAAGCTGCACTAAAGGACTCCAACCCAGCAAGGACTTGATTTACCAACCTCTGGAAGGTGGCAGGGGCATTCTTTAGACTAAAGGGCATAACAGTGAACTGATAGTGCCCATCAGGTGTGGATAATGCTGTTTTCTCTTTTGCTACTGGGGCCATGACAATCTGCCAGTACCCTGCAGTTAAGTCAAAGGTACTGAGAAATGTGTCTGCCCCTAATTTGTCTATCAGCTCATCTGCTCTTGGAATGGGGTGAGCATCTGTCTTGGTGGCAGAGTTGAGCCCTCTTTAGTCCACACAGAACCTCATTTCTCTCTTTTCACCCTGTGGATGAGGTTTGGGGACTAGAACCACTGGGCTGGCCCAGGGGCTCTCAGAGGGTTCAATAACCCCTAACTCCAGCATCTTGCTGACTTTAGCTCTGATGCTTTCTTTGGCTTGGTCTGACTGTCGATAGATCTTGTTTTTGACAGGTGCACTGTCACCAGTGTCCACATCATGGGTACACCAGTTGGTCAGACCAGGGGCCAGGAAAAAGAGCCCAGCATACTCTTGCAAGACTTGCTTGCAGTCAGTCAGCTGTTGGGCAGAGAGGGTGTCTGAAAAGACAACTCCATCTACTGACCCATCTTTTGGGCTGTAGGAAAGGAGATCAGGGAGAGGTTCACTCTCTGCTTCCTGTTCCTCATCAGTCACCATCAGCATGGTGATGTCAGCCCTGTTATTGTATAGCTTGAGGCGGTTCACATGGATAACCCTATGGGTGTCCTGCTTGTGCCCAGGTCAACTAAGTAGGTGACCTCACACTTTTTCTTTGGGATAGGGTAAGGACCACTCCATCTATCTTGGAGTGCCCTTGGTGCCACTGGCTCCAAAACCCACACCTGTTGACCAGGTTGAAATTCAACCAGTGCAGCTTTTTGGTCATACCAGTGCTTCTGAAGCTCCTGGCTGGCCTCGAGATTCTTGGATGCCTTTTCCATGTACTCAGCCATTCTGGACCTTAGGGCAAGCACATAGTCCACAATATCTTGTTTGGGTTCTTGGAGAGGCCTCTCCCAGCCCTCCTTTACAAGACAAAGTGGTCCCCTCACAGGATGGCCAAACAGAAGTTCAAAGGGTGAGAAACCTACTCCCTTCTGTGGCACTTCTCTGTAAGCGAAAAGCAGACAGGGTGAGAGGATATCCCATCTCCTTTTGAGTTTCTCAAGGAGCCCCATTATCATGCCTTTCAATGTCTTGTTAAATCTCTCAACAAGGCCATTGGTTTGTGGATGATAGGGTGTAGTAAACTTGTACTGCACTCCACATTCCTTCCACATGTGTTTCAGGTAAGCAGACATAAAGTTAGAACCTCTGTCTGAAACCATCTCCTCAGGAAACCCTACCCTGGTGAAGACACCAATGAGGGCATTGGCTACTGCAGGAGCTGTAGTAGTCCTAAGTGGAATTGTGTCAGGGTACCTAGTAGCATGATCCACTACCACTAGAATGAATTTGTTCCCTGAGGCTGTGGGAGGTTCAAGTGGACCCACTATGTCCACACCTACCCTTTGAAAGGAAACCCCCACCATAGGCAGTGGTATCAGGGGGGCCTTTGGGTGGCCACATGTCTTGCCACTGGCTTGACAGGTAACACAGGAGCTGACAAACTCCTTCAACTTTTGGTGCATCTGGGGCCAGTAAAAGTGGCTAACTAGCCTTTCCCAAGTTTTGGTTTGGCCCAGATGTCCAGCTAGGGGGGATGTCATGAGCTAAAGTTAAGAGGAACTCCCTGTACTTCTGTGGCACTACCACTCTCCTGGTGGCTCCAGTATTGTTTTTTTCTGCCTCAGTGTACGGTAATCCCTCTTCCCAATAGACTCTCTGGGTACCCCTGACATCTCCCTTTGTTTCTGAAACAGCTTGCTGCCTCAGGCTTTCAAGAGTGGGACAGTCTTGCTGACCCTGGCACAGCTCTTCCCTAGAGGGTCCCCCTGGGCCCAGGAGTTCAACCTGGTAAGGGTCAAGCTCCATAGGCTCAGTTCCCTCAGGGGTGTCCAAGTCCTCTCCCTGAGGAGAGAGGGGTCCTGATCTGGTTGCTGAACAGAAGCTGGTTCCCCTGTCTTCTTACCTTTTCTCTTGGTAGGTTGGGCCATTCTTTCAGGCTCCAAAGCTTCTTCACACTGCCTTTTGCTCTGTGCTCTTGTTTTCACACACACACCAATTCAGGGATATCCAGCATTGCTGCATGGGTTTTTAGTTCAACATCAGCCCAGGCTGAGGTTTCCAGGTCCTTGCCAAGCAGACATGCAGCTGGTAGCTTTGGAGAGACCACTACCTGTTTCAGGCCAGTAACCCCCCCCCCCATCTAATGTCACCACAGCCATTGCATGTTTAGTGGTAACACTGTCAGCATTGGTGACTGGGTAAGTACGCCCAATCAAATATTTCTCAGGGGAAAACAGTGTATCTTTCACCATAGTGACACTGGCACCTTTATCCCTCAGAGCCTCTATCCTAGTTCAATTGATCCAAGGGTATTGTAAGTATTTCTTTAAGTTGGGTGGCCACACAGCTACAGTGGCAAACTCAACTTCCCCCTCTGAAACTAGAACTGCTTCAGTGTGCATCCTGATTTGCTCTGGACACACTGTTGATCCTATCTGTATACTTGCTACCCCGGGAGTAGCTGTACTTGTTGAACTAGGGGCCTTGTTGTGAGGGCAAGACTTGTCTACAGTTAAGTGTCCCAACTTCTTACAGTTGTTACACCAGGCCTTTGAAGGATCAAAGTTCTCCCCCCTATAGGGCTGTGGCACATAAGGAGTAGTTTGGGACCCACCCCGTGTGGGGCTCTTTGGAAGAATCAGACTTTTTAGCTCTGGGATCCTCACCACCTTTCCCCTGGGGAGGTTTTGTAACCACTTTCTTCTGGTCACCCCCAGTGGTTGTCCTTGTCACCCTAGTATTGACCCAGTGGTCTGCCTTCTTTCCCAATTCTTTGGGAGAAATTAGACCTAGGTCTACCAAATGCTGATGTAACTTTTCATTTGTGCAATTACTTAATATATGTTCCTTCATAAACAAATTGTAAAGTCCAGTAAAGTAATGCACACTGTGTCCAGTTAACCAACCATCCAGTGTCTTTACTGAGTAGTCTACAAAATTAATCCAGGACTGGTTGTGGGTTTTGTGAGCCCCCCTGAATCTAATTCTGTACTCCAAAGTGGTGAGTCCAAATCCCTCAATCAGAGTTTTCCTAATGAGATCATAGGACCCTGCATCTGGCCCAGAGAGGGTCAGAAGCCTGTCTCTGCAGTTACTAGAGAACAGTTCCCGCAGGAGTGCCCCCCAGAGCGTTTTCTTCAGCTTCCTCATTTCACAAGCCCTCTCAAAGGCTGTGAACCATTTGGTGATGTCATCACCCTCCTCAAATTTAGGGACAGTCCCTTTGGGGATCTTAGGATCAGGGGATTCCTCCCTGTCCTTATTTTTAGTATTGCTGCCACCATTGATGGGTGCCAAACCCATCTCCTTTCCTTCTTTTTCTAGAGCCAGTAGTCTGGACTAATGATCCAATCTTTTGGCCAGCCTTGCTAAAATGCTTTCCTCCTCATTGAGGCTGTCCTCAATGCCCTCACTGGAACCTGTACCACCTGTTAGGCCTCTAGGTCCCCAGGGGTTAATTCTTGGAGTTAGGGGTCTGGGGACCCTTTCCTCCCTAGGGATTATTGGGGGTGGGCTACCAACCCTGTCCTCCTCATCCCCTTCCTCATCTAACTGGTCATCACCATTCTCAGATGGGTGGGCCTGGGCATACTCAGCCAGGAGCTCCTAGATCCCTTGTTTGGTTGGATTCTGGCCCATTGGTATATTTTAAATTTTACATAAGGACCTTACCTCCCTGAAAGACAAGTCAAGGTAAGGGGTGAGGTCGAGCTCCTCAACCATGTCCTGTATGATATCTTGGTTATCTTCACTAATAGCTGGGTTCTGTTTTTGAGACATTCTAACAAAAAGTTCTAATCCCTCTACCCTTGACTATAGTGACTTTTATTTTCTACAATTCTAAAGGGACTTAAGCAAGGCCCTAACAAGACTTTTAGTAGTTTGGTAAAAATGCCAATTTGTAAAAATCAGAATCCTAAAGGCAATTTAAGAGTTCTGTTATGTGATCAGATGGTAACCAAGTAGTCCAACAAATGCAATTGTGTATCCCACCGCTGATCCACCAATGTAAGAAACTGGCTCTATATATACTGCACCAAAGTGAAGTACAGTGTGTATACAGTCCAAAAGTCTCCAGAGGTTTGGCAGAGGTTAAAGGTAGATAGAGCCTTACTCTCTAAAGTGGTAGCTTGGTCGAGCAGTAAGGTAGTATCAGAGGACAGTGCAAAGCATTTGATGTATACACTCAGTCAGCAAATGGTCTCATACACTCAAGAACTGAACTCTAGGCCAATTGTTTTGTATAAAAAATATACTGTTGTTTTAATTCTAGAACCAAGCAAGCCTGGTACATTCAATTGAATGGGCTTTTTAAGTAAAAATGCTGTTAATTACTTTTCAGATTACTTTTCTAACCACAGGACTGGATCCTAGATTCAGCCCTGGGACATTTCCTGAAAACAGGTGAGTAAATGCGTTTTGGTTAAAAGTATGATTTTTAAGGAATATTATTGCATTTCAAAAGTTGATAGAAACTTTTTTACATAGAATCACCAATGTTATCTTATGGGAGGAAATTCACTTAGCAGGTAAGTTCGGTTATCGTTACTTTTTCTTACTTAGTGCTGGATCCTGGATTCAGCACTGGGACATTTCCTGAAAACAGTTGAGAAAATGCGTTTTGGTTAATCAGCTGATTTTTAAGGAATATTTGCAGTTTTCAAAAGTCGACACAGAAACTTTTTGAGAGAAAAAGTGTCAATGTTATCCTGTGAGGAAAAAGGAGTTATCGGTTTCAAGGTAAGTAATCGGTCTTTTGAGTTAGGGTTCTGGGGTTACACTCAGGGGTCTCCCAGGGTCAGCGATGCACTGTTGTTGCACCTTCAGCTGCACTCGGGTGGCCGGGTGCAGAGTGTTGAGGCTCAATGTTATCCTACGGGGGATAGGGGGACTCCAGTTGGTGGCTGCTGGCAAACAGGCGAAAGGGTTGTGGGAGCAAAGGTCCTATGGTTAAGCTCAGGGCATGTTGGGGACCAAGTTAGCAGCAAAGGGACACCCTCAAGGGCGCTAGGGCAGCCGGGTGCAGAGTGCAGTTTTGAGGTCGGGTGCCCCGTTGAATTCAATGGAGATTCTCCGAGACAAAGAAACACTGCAGGCTCGGGGACGAAGATCTTCCAGGAGTGACCACCACTTCGAGGGGTAAGTTGGGATGTAGAGGGATGGTTAGGCACCACTGGGTTGGGCACACACGGGCGTGGGGTGTTGGGTGCAGGGGTGCCTTTAGACGTCGAATTTTCTTACCCGCTCTGGTCGCGGTAGGGGGCGTCTCCTGGATTGAGGCTGCAGGCATCGTCTGGAGCCTTGAAGCAGGTCAGGGGTCATCGGATCTTGTATCAGGATTGCTGTGGGGACCTCCTCGTGGTGTTTGTTCACTCAAATACAGGCCGGGCTCGGCGGGTGCAGAGTGTGCAGGATTCGCGGTTTCTGGCTGGCACCAGAAACTGCAGTTCAAACACGTCCGGTGTTCACGGGAGAAACAGCTTGGAGAGTGAATGCAGGCAGGTCCTCCGGGGTCTTTGAGGTTGCTGGCCGCTGGACACGCCGGGGTTTTGCAGGAGCAGGTTCGAGGGTAGACAGGCCTGTAGGGCTGGGGCCAAGTCAGTGGGCGTCGTCCTCTTGGTAGCTCTGCACGGCTTCTCGTCCTTCTTCTTCTTTTCTTGTGGTTGCTGGATCTAAGGAAGGAAGGTTCAGGGTGCCCCTAAATACTAAATTTAGGGGAGTTGCAGGCAGGTAAAGGGCAGGGACTAATGGGTCTCTTCCCTAGGGTTGGTACACCCCCTATTCTGCCACTCTCCAGTGGGAGGGGGGCAGGAGCCTGTCCCTGGTTGGCTGGGTCTCCCCATCCTCAAGATGGCAGGGACTCGAGGTTGTGCTTCACCTCGCCTCCCCCACCTTAGGGGTGAAGTTGGCAGAGGTGGGCACACCTCTCTTCCTCACTTTGTTTTTCCCTCTGTGTCTCCCGCTCAAAGTGGGGGGTAGACCCAGTGGGGACCAGTTGCTGAGTACAGCAAGTGGTCTGGAGAAGTTCACAAATGCGCCATGCCTTTGAAGCTTCTCCTTTGTGAACACTGCCCATCCTGGGGGAGGAGGCTGGGCACCTCGACCCAGGATGTGCATTGTTTCAGGCCCCCGAGAGCAGCAAGATTTCGACCCAGGGTCCAGAAACATGTCTGGTGGTGGCAGCCTGCGCAGCCTCTCAGACAGGTCCCTGGGAGTTGGTTGAGTTTCAGGGGGCATCTCTAAGATGCCCTCTGTCGTGCATTTTACATTAAAAACAACACTGTCATCAGTGTGGGTTTAATGTGCTGAGAAGTTTGATACCAAACTTCCCAGTCTTCAGTGCAGCCATTATGGTGCTGTGGAGTTCGTAATGACAACCTCCCAGCACCATATACTCTTAATGGCAGCAATGCACTTACAGGGCCCAGGAATGGACCTGTGCACTGTAGGGGTACAGGGCTCATGCACCTGTACCCTCACCACTGGCATAGGGCACCCAGCAATTGGAGTGACTGATGTATGCCAGGGCAGTGGTTTGTGGGCATGGCACACAGGGATGTGTGTCATGTCGTCTCTTTGTTTTGTTCTGCACCCAGACACCCAGCCTGCAAAGGCAGTGTGTGTGTGTCAGGGTACAGGGCCTCTAAGAGTGGCACAATAAGTGCTGCAGCCCTTAGGCGCCTTCTCTGGTCACAGTGCCCTGGGTACCTATGGTACCTTTTACAAGGAGCTGACATGTGGCCAGAGATGTCAATTGGGTTTAGGCTTCAATGCAATTTTAGGGAAGGAACACAGGCCGTGAGTACCTGATTGGCAGGAGCCCAGGGCACACACAGTCAAAGTACATCAGCAATTCAGCAAAAAGTGGGGGCATACCATGCAAGAAAGAGGGCACTTTCTCACACATGTAGGCAGCATGAATTGGAAATAATGAGCAAGTACTACGTCTTTCTGTTTTTGCATGAGTTAGAAATAGTCTGCAAGGATTACATCTTTCTGTTGTTGCCTTGTGTTGTCTGCATGTCATGCATTTAATCAGAGAATTTCCGAGTTATATGAAAGAACTTTAGACATTGGCAACGCAAAGAAACGGTACATGGATCTGAGCTGATTCAGTGTAACTCACAATGATATGGCACCTGTATGCTACGAACAGTTTTTGCGAAATACATTTGCAAAATATGTGCTCACAGGGTGAAAATCTGCCACTACATTTATATGAGTATATACAAAGAAACAATGCAGAATGAAAGAAATGTTGGGGGCAATCTGAATGTATTCATTCAACAAGTCTATTCAAGACGGTAAATTATCTAACTTGATTGCCTGCAGCATTGACGGTGTTTCAACCTCTCAATCAATATTGGATCATAATCATCAGTACATTTAAAATTTGAGCATAAACAACATCAATGTGTCAATTTCATAAATCTGCTAAATGTTCTCGGTTATACAAGTGCTTTCAAGATGTCATATAATGCCCGCACTGTGCCCATTCCAGGAAAGGTACCATACATGTGCATTTGCATTACTAAACACAGCCAACAGTCCTTGTATTTGGTGGTCATTGTTGGCCTCAGTTTTATGACTCATTACATATGTCATACATGTGCAACTCCCCTGGACACCTTCTTGGGGAGCTGGGGTCATAAATCCTCCTCATGCGTTATTGCATATAGGGTATCACACAGTGTCAGTTGGACATCATAAACCCCTCGGGTCATAAATCATTGGGGTATCATAAATCATTCTGCCACAATCTGTCATCATTTTGTTGTCATAAATCATTGTGCATGATCATCATAAATCAGCAGCCATAAATCATGGGTCATAAATCATCAAGGTATCATAAATCATTCTGTGATAATCGGTTCTCATTTTGTTGTCATAAATCATTCTGCCTGATCATCATAAATCATCAGCCAAAAATCATTAGCTGGTCATAAATCACTTGTTTGACTTTTGCTCATTTGCGTCTCCTCGGGCTGCAAATCACCCTGACAGTTTGTCGATTGTTCTTTGCTGTTTTCCACGCACCTTTGCGTGTGGGGGGTAGCCTTTCCCCTGTTAGGCCCCAAATCGCTACCTTGCTAGTCTCTTTTGTGCTCTGCCGTCTGGCGGGGGCTGGGCTGCGAGTGCCATCTTTGTTTACTACCCCCTTTTTGTCAGGCCTACTCACCCTGCTGTAAGGCATCCCAAAGTGAGTGGCCCTCCTTCTACACACCACCCTGTCGGTGTGTTTCCATAACCTGGAAATTGTTGGTGCCGCTTCCCCACCTCCATGATGTAGAAGTGAGGTGACGTAGGGGGGAGTCGCCTTATATCCCCCCTTTCCTCTTTTTGCCATTTGCACTTGGAAAGGGGGAGGGGAGGGGGTGCCCCTGATTGGGGGATCCAAACCCTCGCCTGGCCCCCCCCATTGGCCCGGTGACCTCGCACCACTCAGGTGCGTGTTGTGCTGCGCGAATCAGTTCTGTTCTCTGTCGGGCTTTGGTCCTCATTATGGCGCTGGCCCTCGAGGCCCCCTTGGGGAGAGGCCTCTGCTAAAGATCCCAGGTCACTGGAATTCAGCAAAAGGATCACTGTAGTAAAGAAAGACATGTTGGCAGAGTTATCAGAGTTCTGTGTAGTCAAAAGTGATTTGCATCAGGAAGCGGTGTTAGTGTTCCATTGTAGTCAGAAGTAATTATGTTATGACTATTATACAAGAAAATCTACAACTGAGCAACCAGACATTTGCTGAGAGGAATGCTCCTTGTGTCGTTGGGGAGACAGACGCTTGCAGTGCCAGCAGCTGACTGTAATGTGAGTTTGATGGAATTGATACAGAAATTCATAGTACTTAAAAGGTTTATATCACAGTCAAACGCGCTTGCTCATATATTGCACATTCGCCACAGCATCAATCAAAAACTTAAAAACATACATAGCAAACTTTTACATAAAGAAATAGTATTTTTCTAACGATAAGGGCAATCACGTGGAAAAGTTCAACCTCTCTCTTGCTAGACATGAAACATAACACATAAAGTTGCTTTTATACGTTGAAGAGCCTCAAAGTTGCTTGCCTGTATAATGGAATTTTCCTGTCAATGTTCTTACATTTCTATAAAATATTGCAATTTCTGTTCCAATAATTCTCCATCGCCAACGATAATGGAAAGTTAAGCACAATCTTTACTGCTTCCAAGAGATGTAAAGCTTTGCTTATCAAACTTCTCTGAAATGCAATTATGCCAAGCACAATCCAGACACCAGTTAGAATGCAGATTAAATCAGGAAGTCAATTAGCATTTAACCAAGTCTCTTACGCACACAACTCAAAACAGGATAAATAAAACAATAAAAACCAGACTGTAAATCATCCATTTAAGGGATCCGGACTACACAGGGCTATATATTTGTAACCTGCCCATAGGGTGTTTTTAAATCCCCTTTCGACTAGGAGTATCCCTTTTATTTGTAAGAGAGGCCCAGTGAGGGCTATCTCGTAATGCAGAACTCCACACCGTTAACTCTTGTAACCCCTAATGAACTGCACATGTGTAGTGCTTTGTGCACCAAAACTGCAGAAAGAATAACAGCATAAAGTAAACGTATTACTGTGCGAAAAACATACACCCAGAAAATTATGAATTCATTCTTAAGGCAGTCCACATATGCATATAACATCCATATGTCTGTTTAAAAATAGTGCTCCTTCCAGCATTTCTGAGTTCTATTAAACATTGATATGTGGAAAACCTGCATGTGATTTGTAAAAAAGTAAAACAAACCACGAAATGTTCTTTTCACATTTTTGTTTGAACTTTGTTAACTTCTTGTATTTGTAAAATATGTACCTTCATTTTATCAAGGAATATTGAGCGGTTTTTACATTCCCTATTGTGATGTCTCTTTCATGTTACCTCACTGTGAATTGCACATGCTAATTGGCTCCCACTATATTTCCTAGTTCTTTTGCCTTGGGCTTAATAAATGATTTAGAACAATCTGCCTGCTCACTTCATATGAGTTTACAGTGTAGTAAAACATGGTTTATTCAATTGATGATCACTCCTTACTTCTGTCAACATTAAGCCCATCATCAAAAGTGATGTTTCACTGGCGCACAGGGCTTGCAAAAGAGCCCCAAAGGACTTCCTATGGAGGGAGAACTGCAAGCTGCAGAGCAAAAGGCAGGATGAGGGTGGAGTAGCCAAACTGGTCTTGAGTGGGAAAATGACAGTTTAAGGCAGCACAAGCTCACCCCCACATCATGCACCCCCCTGACAGACAAGAGCTCTTGTAATTAGATTGGGAGAGGGACAGGAAGAGGAATGTTAGGGCAACTTAGCCACGCCAGGGGGCTGGTTAAGCAAGATCTAACCCTCCAGAAGAGAGTTTCTTCATTTTGGATTTTGGAAAAATAGTGTTTTCTGGGACAAGACTACGGCTCACTTTGGAGACAGTTGTCATACTTCTGGGTGTCACCCAATACCCCATTGGTCAGGAGTGCCCTCTCTACTTGTTTCCCAGGAAAAATGGATAAATATGGAAGAACTGCACAACATCTCAGATCCCTGCCTGGAATAATCAAGGGAAGAAAGATTGCCCTGCTGGAACCCCTGGTCTGCACCCCAAGAGGGCTGCACTCATGAGGACTGCACCTTCTGCACACTTTGGAACTACAGCCCGAAGGTCTTTGCCATGCTTAAAAAGGATTAAGGAGGAAAACCCTGAAAGCATCAGGTACAAAAGAGCTACCAAATCCCCTACCTAAAACAACAAGGAGAAGAAGGACTGCCCTGCGGGAATCCTGATCTGCACCTAAAGGACTGCACTTTGAAGGACTGCACCTGCTGCACAATCTGGAACTACAACCCTAAGGACTTTGCCTGGCTTCATAAGGAGTAAGGAGTGGACTCCCTGACAGCAACAGGTTAACAAAGCTCACCTGCACCATCTCCACCAAGAAGACCCAGGCTGTAGTGTATCAAGTGAACTTTTAAGGATTTGGCCAAGTGCATTATGGAAAACGTAGTCCCAACATTCCAAGGACTATCTGAGAGCTTATAGTCCCTTAGATTTGTGTTGCTGACACTTTGGAATCCAAAATGAACCTTTTGGAAGGAGATCTAGAAGTTTGGAAAAGATTGGAGAAAATGTGTCAAAAAGCTCTACAAGGTGGCCAATTGTCGATGATTGTCAAGACGCTGAATTGGAACCATTGCGTGGGCTGACCTGGATTTCAGGTACATCCAAATGAAAGCTCCAGAGCTCGAGACTTCCAGGACTTCACAGTGCCCTCGAGCTGAGCCAAGCCTCTGTCATCGACTTGAAACTGCCTGACGAAGAGCCGCGCTCGACATCAAGAGAAAAAGCTCCAAAAAAACAACTAAATGAGAAGGTAAAAATTTGACCGAGGCCTCCCACTTAGTGTATCTGACCAGGGCTCCTTCACGGTCGGCCTCAAACTTTGACTTTGTCCTGGTCAAGTGCGACCAGATGTTCCAAGTTGGCACTATTTTTTTAAGCACTAGAAAGTGTTTATTCTTTATGAATTCGAATCTCTGAATCCCTTCATTGGATTTTTGTCATTTTGGTGTCTATTTGTTCATAAAAATATAACCTATTTGTATAAATTGGTGTTGGATTTGTATTGTGTATTGTATCTTTCATATTTAATGGATTGGTGTTGTAACTGCTTTACAAACCTGTCTCCTAAGTTAAGCCTGCCTGCTAGTTCCCATCTACCAAGGGTTGAGCAAGGAAATAATTTATTGAAACCTTGACTGAACCTTTTATTGTGTTTTTGGCCTTATTACTAGTGGTAGGTCCCTACTTATTGCTACTAATAAGTCACTTTCCAAAAGCCCTCCAAAAGGGGTACTGACAAATATAATTTAGTAGCTGGGTCAGGACAAGTCAGTTAACACTAGTGAATTTACGGTGGCAGTGTGTCACCTTTGTGGACATCTTTGAGATTTATTAACATGCCATCCCATTCCCAAGGGATTGAGTGTTTCTGTTGGTCTCTGGCCTCCTCTCTATCTATTACACTACTTTCAGCTTTAGGACATTTTATGTTGGCTTGGCACCAAGTCTTGTTCGTCGGAGGGGTGCTGCCTTTTATTAGTGATAGCATGTGATCACTCAATTGGCTACCAAGAAGGCGAGATCCAGGAAAGCAGGCTGTCACCTTATTTTTGGGTCTCCTATGCAAACCTAAGGCACAGGCTTCCCAGAAGTCTAGGTTTGCTAGCCTGGTAACATTCACCAGTCTACTCAGGACTCTCTGCAGGACTATGTAGTCACTAACAACTGGCAAAACCAAAGCATATGGTGAAAAGCACCTGAAACAGCAGTGCAGCATGGACAGAAGGCATTATATTGGTTTTAGCAGGGGATAGATGGGGCCTATTTTAGATGTTTGAACTACTTGGGTTTGAATTTAACGCTGTGCGATAGGGTATGGGGATATGCAATTATCCAATCTCATTTCTTATCATAGACCGCTCGCTCTATTTCAGTCTTCCAAGTGTCTGCGAAAGGCTAACTTGTAAACATGAGAAAGCCCAGTTACAGTACTCACAATTATGGCCAATGCAACTTTGTATTGAAGAATTTCAGATTTATCCTCTGCAATCTCACCTCTCCTCTTTGCTGAGTATACTGCCGAAATATTGCACTGTTCAAAACTTTTGAGGTGCCACTTATTTCAGACTCAATCGAGATACTGTTATATATTTACTTATACTTTAGTCTTTATCTAATGAAAAGGGCAACATCGACATAACTCAAAGTGTATATATTGCGTTGAAGAGCGGTTCCTGTTCCGCTGCTTTGGTGCTGTGTTTTGCTTTATCTGAATTAAGCCTTTGCAGCATGAAACTGACTTTTACTCTGATGCTTTTGCAAGCTTTTTACATTTCAGGGACCATTGAGAGGAGTTTAGTATTTTTTTCAGATACCACTAACAAGGCAATATAGATCTAAGGGGATTATTTAGAGTTAAGCGCATGCCGGACATCTTCCAAAAATCCTTTTTCAACTCACTGCTTTCTTCATTCCATTGTAAGTTTGAGATCATCAATGACACCTGTTTTCTCCACTTCAAATGCCAAAGGTGCATGCCTTCTCTCTTACATAATACACTTACTTTAACATATTCACGAATCCAGATTTACTGGGAATTTTAATATTGAAACTTGCATTTTTTTCCAAGTTACTTTGAAATCATTTAATTAATTTCCCTTTCTTATTAGAAACAGATATAAGATTCTAAATTAAACCACATCTACTTAAGTATTATGGGTTTGAAGTCAGAAAAAATGTTAGTGGGTTTTGTAGTTGCTGATAACAAGTGACTGTGCAATTTATACATGTAAATCCTCAGGTCCCTGCATTTGCAATGCAGAAAATGGGTATTGCATATTATTGCATTGCCACTTAAGTATTTGAACTTACATACCACTTCATGCCCTTATTAAGGAGCGGAAGTGCATTTAGGATGGATCGCACGTTATTATGTTGGTTATGCCTGGTTGAATGGTTGTGAGTTTGAAGTGAATATGTCAGAGGCGATTTGGTGCCATTAGCGATGACCAGAACTTTTATAATTTAATATTTCACTAATCATCAGCATGCAGTGGTGTGGGAAATATGTGAGTGGTTGAAATGTTTGTATGGCAAAAAATTGCTATTATGTTTGATTGGAAGTGTGTGGAAATGTATGTGGGAACTGTTTTAGTGTTTTGTTTATGTGGACCAGGATGCTCATATCTTGTCACTATCCATGTGTAGCTGCATTTATGCATCTACTGCAGTAAAGGAAAGTGAGCAATAGCGCTTGTGATCTGAAGAAACAGTTTGTTTGCGAGGTGGAAGAGCACGTCACCATCTCTTGGTGAAGAAACAGATCTGTACCACCTTTCTGAATTCCAGGTAGTCTTGAATGTGTCTTGTGTTTGCTGGGAGGGAGATTCATAGTTTTACTGCCTGTAAGAAGAAAGGAATGCCACAAATGTGTTTCTTCTGGTAGAGTGGGACATTAGTGCAGAAAGCAGTCTATAGTGAAGGGATCTGTTATAAAAGTCTCTTTCAAGTTCTATCTTGATGAGGCTTTTTTTGTTGTTGTGGATGGCCATGTTGACAATTCAGAGTATTATGATGGTGGGGAATAAGGAATCCAATGCTTGGAGGGCTGGTGTGATGTGGTCACATAGTTGGGGTGTAGTAGTCACCTTTTTGTTGCCATTTTTTATTCTTTGCAGCCTTTAGAATTGTACGAGCATGGCTCCTTGATAATGTCTGTTTGTATAGTCATGATGAGATATGGTCAGGCAACGGTGGTCTTGTTGGTTCTGTGAGTGTCTGTAGGAGCAGAGTAATTTGAGAGTGTTGATGTCGAGGCCAACCCATCCGTCTCCCACCAGAGGTCAACTTAATCCCTTGCAGTGGTCCAATGATGTTGATGAAGACCCAGGATAATGGGGTAAGCAGGAGAAACAGGGAAACACTCCAAAAGGCTGGAATTCGTAACACCAAGAATGGATTTCAGCATGTCTGAGCTATCAACTTCAGGTTTTTACCTCTGGGTGAAAGAACACACTTACTGAAGGGTCGACACAGCTTGATAGAAATTAGACTTAAAAATAGCAAAGTGAAGGACGTACGCGGTGCAAGCAGAAGGGACACTATAACTAGACACGATATACCGCAGACCTCATTCTGGAAAGGAAGATGAACAGCCATGCTGCATACAGAGGAAGTCAGGACAAAGAGACACATTTACAAGAGGGTATTAAGGCAGATAATCAAATACAAGAGGTAAAAAAAAATAGAGAACCAAAGGTAACTGAACAAGGAAGAAAACAACAAAGGTGAAGAGACAAAACATGCAAAGTGAAAACTGTAGGGAATTGCAAAAAGTCACAACAACCACTATTTCCAGACAAGAGAACTCTAAATAGGTGACGCTGAAAAACAGGTTTGCCGCTGTTGACCTAAATTTGTGCCTGATTGTGCGTTTTCTTAATTGGCTGGGGCTGTACAAGTGCATCTGCGTAGAGTAGTTTTTTCCAGGTACAAGTGTGTAGTGTACACTATCCAAAGTGCCATCTCTTCCAAGTTCCCAGTGTCCCATGTCAAAACAAGTTTTAAACCCTAAAGGTGGGAAGGCTGGATGAGGCATAATGTGTCAGGGGCTAACATGGTGTAGAGATAGTTCTTGTGATTTGACTCACTTGGGGACTGGGTAAAGGTTTAAGTCCATGATCACTTTCTACCTTCACTCGATGTTGCTGATGATGTGCCAAGTCCCTGAAGAAAGATGGCTGGAGTTTGTTAGTTCTTCATTCTTCGCAGATCATTATAATATCTTTTTTAGAAGAGTTAAGGTAGGCTTGCAAATTGGGTTACTGGTTGACAAGCAAACTGCAAATTAACCTGTGCTTTACCCTCTGGCAGCTTGGCACAAAAGCAGTCAGGCTTAACTTAGAGGCAATATGTAGAGTATTTATGCATCAAATCAAACCAAACAGTCATAAAGTGAAAACACAACACAAGAAAAATCCCACATCAAGTTAGTAAAATTGAGTAAAATGTAGTAAATAATTTGAGACCACAACAACAAAATCCAATCAGTAGTAGGCCTGGGCAGAGTTCGCAGACTTTTACTCCGCGGAACTCCACGAAGAGACAAAAAAACTCTGCCACAGTCCGCAGAGTTCCTCCAGTGGTGGAGTCGCAGCTCGCACTGATTTGTAGTGCTGGTAGTTTGTCCCACGCTGTAAAATCAGTGCAAAGAGCCCTACGTGTCGAGCCAGAGGGTGCTGCTGCTTTCTGCCGCTCGAGTAGACATTCTACATGAGCAACAGCTTCCTCAACTCGAGCAGCAGATTTCTCAACGCAAGCAATCGCGACTTGCCGCAACCGTCTGTGTTGAGAAATCTTGCGTGATTTTTTTCACACGAGCGCTCACCAACTTATTCTTGGCGAGCAGCAAAAGAGAAAAAACTCCGCTCAACGTCACTTCGTGGAGTTTGAGCAAAAGTTTGCAAATAATTCTTTGCCCACCTCTATCAGTAGAACTCAAGATATCTAATTTCAAAGATTTCAGGTAAGTAAAGAGCCTAAAAACACAAAGTGCTTGTTGGGATGGAACAGTCATCTGCATGCCCTGTGAAGAAGAGGAGAGCATTGAAGGCAGTGAGGTCCAGTGCGAAGCCCTGCCTAGAGCAATCTCTGAACAAGGTGTGAGGAAAACAACTGCACACCAGTCAGGTCATTTTCTTATGTGTAGAAATGGTCTTATGACCCCCATATGCCAGGAGAGGGCCGCCGTGATTTCAGCTGTATGAAATGCGCAATGCAGAAAGCACCAGGATGTGCCATGGTGACCCTGTATGCCAGAAGGGGCCTCTCCTGAACTTAATTGGGCAAGAGCATGATACCTTTGTACACCATGTTTAGGGTTATTGGGCCAAAGAATCAGCACTCGATAGTGAGCAATGTGGCAACCCAATTGGCCAGAGGAGCTGCAGGTACTACTGTGGCCAAATGTTTGGGTCGTGGCCTGGATGAGAGTATTACTGCCATGACCAGAGGGTCTAGCCCGCCAACTGCTCCTGACTGTTTCCCCAAAGATCGCAGGATACCACTAAGGATGTTGCACCCTCACCAGACCTCCAATCGGGAGCCAGAGAACTACCCTGCCCTTTAGTAGGGAAAGAGCAACTTGCCTTTTGTATTTACCAAGTTGGAGCAGCTACAGGTATATTATATGTTATGTTATAATATGTTATATTGATTTGTAGTGCACTAATCACCCAAGAGGGTATCCAGGTGCTTGGGCAGGTGTGTAGGTGTGTGGTCTACAAGATGCTTATACTAAGAACCAGGTCCTCAGATTACTGTGGAACTCAAGTACTGAGGAGGAGGCTCTGATGTTTTGAGGGAGGAAATTCCATGTCTTGGGTGCAATGTAGGAAAAAGAGCGACCTCCAGTTTTGCATTTGCAGATGCAGGGAAGGTGTGCAGGGTAAGTGCAGAGTACAGGTATCTGGTGGGTTGGTGAAAGTGTATGTGATTGTTCACATATTCTGGCCCTGCGTTGTTTAGGGTTTTGTATGTGTGTGTGTGAAAAGTTGGAATTGGATGCACTTTGGGATGGTGAGCTAGTGAAGCTCCTGGAGGTGCAGTGTGAAGTGGGTGCATCATGGGAGGTCAAGTATTAGTCTTGCAGCAATGTTATGGATGGTCTGGAGTCTGTGTAGAAGTTTTTTGTAGATTCCAGCATAGAGAGTGTTGCCATAGTCCAGCCTGCTGGTGATGAGTGCTTGTGTGATGGTCAGTATGGTGTTCTGAGGCAACCATTTGAAGATCTTTCGTAGCACGCGTAGTAAGTTGAAGCAGGAGGTGCACAATGCGTTGACTTGAGCCATCATGTTTAACTTGACATTTAGAATGATCCCTAGTTTTCTTGCATGACTGTGGGTGTGGGTGTTTGTCCTAGCTCCGAAGGCCACCAGGTGGAGTCCCATGGGAGGTCTTGTTGCCACAGATTAATACTTACGTCTTGTCCACGTTCAGATGAAAGCAGCTGGCACACATCCATTCTGCTACCATAGTCATGCTGTTAGTGAAGTTAATTCTGATAGAAGTTGGCTTGTCTGTCAGCGAGAGGATGAGGTTGGATGTCATCAGCGTAGAAGATGACAGTGATTTCTTGTGATCAGATGATGTCAGCAAGCGGTGGCATGCTCTTGTTGAAGAAGGTGAGGCTGATGGACAATCCCTGTCGAACTGAGCATATCAATTTCTTAGTCTTCGATGTGAAGGGTGGCAGCCTGACCCTTTGGGTTCTTCCTATGAGGGAGGGACAGATCCATTTGAGAGCAGATCCTTGCATGCCAATCTCGCGGAGTATTCTGATAAGGGTGTTAAGAGAGACAGTGATGAAGGTGCAGAGAGGTCGAGCAGGATGAGGTTAGCTGTTTCTCCTCTGTCCAGGATGATTTGAATATCATCAGGGGCTGTGATGAGGGCTGTTTCGGTGCTGTGGTCTTTCTGAATCTTGATTGAGTTTTGTCTAGAAGATGGTAAAGATCGAGGATGGCTTGTTGATGGAATTCTCAATCACTTTGGCTGAATACAGGAGTACGGAGATGGGTCGAAAGTTGCTCAGTTGATTCAGGTTGGCGTTGGGCTTCATTAGGAGGATGTTGATTTCTGTAAGTTTCCATTAATCCAGAAGAGAGGCTGACATGATGAAGGTGTTGATGATGTGGCTCAGGGTGGTGCTGATTGGTGATGTTCCAGGTTCTAGATGGAGTGGGGGCATGGGTCGGTTGGGGCCCTTGAGTGGATGGTCCACATGATTTTTGCTATGTCATTTTGGTGAGTGGCTTCCATTCAGTCAGGTGGCCATCTTGGTTGGTGGTGGGTAGGTTGGCAACGAGTTCTCTGCGGTTGGGATAGGGTGCTAATTTGCTGTAGGTGTTTGCGATTTTGCTGTGGAAGAAGCTGGAAAGGTTGTTGCCGAGTTGTTGGGCGGCAGCGGTGTTGTTCAAAGTGGCTGAGGGTGAGGTGAAATCCTTAATGATTGAGAAGATTTCCTTGCAGCTGTTAGAGCTTCCTTCGATGTGGTCCACAAGTCACTGGAAACCAAACGGCAGCGCTGCTTGACAGAAAAAGCCTGCGCCACTAGATGCTACTGCATCCATTTGCGAGTGGCCTGACTTCGCTGTCCAGGATCTTGATTTGGGATGGCTCAAGGAGAGAGCACTCACTGCACCACTGAATACTGCCACACCACCAGAGTAGGTAAGACTGGAATCAGGCCTTTAGGGCTCAGAGGGATTCACTGCTGAAGGTGTTGCGGCATGATAGACACTTTTGACTGAAATCCTAGAGAGTCAAAAGGGAATTCTTGTGTACAGCCTAATAGTCTACAAACTGGATTCTGCCACCAGTGAAGGCGAAATAAACCTGAACACATTACATAAAGGAAGATGGGACACAGATTTGCATGCCAACTACTAAATTCCCCTACCGCAAGGGGGATTGTGTTTTTGCTTCTGAATGTCATATCCCTTTGCATGTGTAGAGTTATAAATAAAATACAACTTTTTCTAAAAACAAGTATTTGTCTGGACATTGATTTATTGTTCTTACTGTCTGCACTTTGAGTTTTGAGTTGTGTTTACTGACTTGTATATACATACCCACTGACAGAGCCTTCACTGCTGGACCACAGCTATCACTGAGAGTCAAGTGTAGAAGGGGTACTTGGCCCAGTTGAGCAGGGTCCATAGTAGGTCGGGCCCCAGGACATCAGGAGTAAAAGGCCTCAGCCACTACGGTTGGACCCAGGAGTAAAAGGCTTCAACTACCACAGGCGTACCCTGTGACCCTCTGAAAGGGGTTGTGACAATTGGCTGCAAGTGGTTGAGCGCCTAATGTATTATTAGCCCCAATGTACCCTAATATAGGCCTAGGTAGTTGCATGATCTTCTTTCTACATTTGTCGTACCTTGCTGTACATAACAGCTGTGGTGCTGACCTTTTACCTAGTTAGGTGTCGAATAGATGTTGTGTGGTTTTCTTCGAAAACTAACCTAATTTATTATGCATGAGGATTCTTGGTACCACAGCAGGATTACCATCTTCTGCATAATAGCTCTGTACAAAAGTCACCACTATCATCATCCTTGACATTTCCACAGTACTATGACACATCTAGGTAGAACCCCTAATGGTACCTTTCGGGTATATAATTACCACATCTTCGCTGGGCAAACTAGAGGAGAAACTTCCATGCTGACACGAGACACTGAAGTCCCTGTACGCAGACACTCCAGTACGCAGTGGTCTGACATCCCTTGCAGGGTGTCCAACTAAAGACCAAGACGGGGTTCTTCATTATCTCCTATCAGGTAATGGGGTTGGCTCTTTCCTAGGGGTTTTCTTGGCTTTCCACCTACATACATGCTAGAAACACTTAGGTACACTTAAGCTAGGTTAGCATTTTAGGAGTACCTATGTTTATTACCATGTATGTATATGCCTGCATATATTCACTGTTTTAGCACCATGGTAGAATTCTACCTTTAATTTACTTTGTTGGTGCTCATACTCGTATATATCTGATTCTGTCTAATGGGTGTTGCACGTATTTTACGCTAGAATGACGCTGATTCAATAAATACTTATTGAAAACGTCCCCACTGTTTATTCTGTGTATCTCTCTGAGACGAAGTGAGCACGAGTGACTGAGCGAAAAGTACTTTACTGTTTCCAGATGACTCAGGGGTCAGGGTTGTCATGTTCGATAGTTGCCAGAAACTATTCGCTCTTTGGTAAGGTTGTGCGGCTTATAGTGGCACTGTGAGGTAGCTGGTCTACAGACTAACATATCCTTTGGGTGGATCTAGAGTCAGTCTGAACACCAGTCCCTTAGTTTATGTTGTCTAAAGGCGCAGATCCTATATAGATTTGTAGGAACTACACGACAAATGTTAAGGAGTCACAGATAAAGAGATGGTAACGTCTATTCCAGTTTGCATATTGTAGTGCAGTTTTTTTCTTCTTCGCACACAAGTGACACGCATAAGCAATGTAGAACACAGATTTGAATCGACCTCAGCACCATGCCCATAGTGAAGGACTGGGCAATTTCTAAGACCCAGCGGTGCCAGGGGACAACACCTGAAACCTTCGGGGTTCACCTGTTTTGGCGTACTTAACAAACAGAGACACGGGGTTCTTCCTCTGGCATCAAAAGATCGTCTTTAATGACTGCAGTCAGGAACAGAAGTCACAGAAGTATCATGCAAGATAGATTCTAAGGAGACTGCTCGATTTGTACAAAGCAGGTCGCTCCTTAAATACTGAATATTCTGCTTCGGGCAAACATTCCTGCAAGTTTACAATTATTCCCGTTTCTGTATTCCAAACAATAAGATCACACAATATCACATTCCCATCTCCAGGTGTCTGGCCTTCAATCACATGTTTCTGACATCCCTCTATTGAAAGGCCGGACCGCCCCATAATAAAATTGGTCACCTCCTCATCATAAAAGGCTAAAGGGAAAAGCAGGAACAGATGCAGAAAATAGAAGAGTCAGATAAGACATATTCGTAGGCTAATAAAAGAAGCGTGGTCTATTGTGTCAGGGTCAGTAGCTTGGCTCAGGCAGGACAGGACAGAAAACCAGTACGGCAGGGTCCGCCTCAGGCGACAGGTTCAGCTTTCGCCAAGTCATGCAGAAGTCGGCAGAACGCGCACTAGGGACTACGTGCCCTCGAGGTTACCTAATCAGGGTCATTGTTCGGACATCGCTCATTCACTGACTATGTGAGGGCAATGATACAAAATGGACGTCGTGCACGAAATGGAACCCGTAGGTTCGAGCACAAGAATCAGTAATACATGACGAATCCTTCAGTGCAGCGTTGCGAAAACGCTTGCTTTATATTAGACTCATTATTTGCAATTCGCTAATGCCAGGATCGTCACGGTACCATTAGCTCAGAAACATGGGTTCAGTTTTCACGGAATCTCAGACCCTCCTTTTGCCCTTACATAGGCAAGCACTAATCGATATCCGAGTCGATACCTATTTTCATCAAATCACTGAGATGTTGCTGAAGCATCATCCTTTCCATCAATACCTCTCTAGTAACAGGTGGCCTTCTTACACACGTTGTGGCGCAAAAACCACATAAGGCAGGACCACACTGGACACAGAGACAGCACGAAAACAGGAGAGCTAAGGCAGCCCCAATGATCATCAGAACCCTCCATCCCCACGCAGATAGTAGGTTCCAAAACCATCCAGTTAGCGACCACTCCCCTTCATCCATATGTATAGAATCAGAGATCTTATGCAACTTGGAAATGGCCTCATAAACTGTCGGAGCATTATCCGGGATGAAAACACAGCAACTCGATCGGATCACTTTACACACTCCACCTCGATCTGCAAGTACCACATCTAGAATCATACGGTTCTGCAACGTCATAAGGCGATCTGCTTGAAGCCCAGCCGTCAAGTTACCAAGGGCACCAGCCGTTACATTAACAGTGGATTCAACTACACGAGTCAGTTGTCTCAGGTTCCTACTATTAACCATAGGTCCCCAAAACGGCAGAAAACCCTTGAGGAAGTCTCCCACTTCCTGACCCGCAGTGTCTTCCTGACTAACAACGCCCCTCACAATTCTGGCCTTGTGATAATCAGAGGCAGCCGTAAATGTAGGCGGCAGTAAGTTAGCAACATAACATGTTCCCGAAAAATCTGGGGGCAACCATGTGTATGCTCGGTCATAACAGACAAAGTATGTACCCTTGGCAGCCAAAAACGCAGGAGAAGACTGTGATGGAAAAACGTACGTTTCAGTACAGTCACTCTTCCCTAGCTGAGCTCTCGTATTCTGACCATTGCCTTGCAAACAAAAACGACCTAAGTGTGGTACGACCCAAATCGGAGACGAGCTCTTGCGCTGTTTCTCACCCAGACTAATGCTATACCCAGTCGCATTCCAACCCACATAAGCTCGCAACTCATCCTTAGGTGGTCGCTCCCCTTCCACTGCTGCTACCTGACGCCTGCTACCTGACGCCTGCCTGCCTGCCTGCTGTCACCGCTGACCCCCCTGACGCCACTTCCCTCTTCCACCGCCGCTGACCTCTGCCCCGCCACTACCTGACGCCTGCCTGCTCGCCTGCTGTCACCGCTGACACCCCTGATGCCACTTACCTCATCCGCCGCCGCCGACCTCTGCCCCGCAACTTCCAGGTACTGCCCTCCGCTCGCTGCCTGCTCTCCTGCCCTTCTTCGTGCCAGCTCACCGCCGCCGCTGCCCCGGTCACTCGCCTTCCTTTCCCGCCTCCCAGTTCCGGTTTCCCGCCACTGACCCCGCAGTCCCGCCTCCCCTTCCTTCCCATTGGCCACCGAGCCTCCCGCCTCCCAGCTGACCCTCCCTCCCGGCTCACTACTTAAGGGGTCCACTCCGCGCTGGTCACTGTGACCCCCTGTTCCTCAAAGGTGGTCGCTCCCCTTCCACTGCTGCTACCTGACGCCTGCTACCTGACGCCTGCCTGCCTGCCTGCTGTCACCGCTGACCCCCCTGACGCCACTTACCTCTTCCGCCGCCGCTGACCTCTGCCCCGCCACTACCTGACGCCTGCCTGCTCGCCTGCTGTCACTGCTGACACCCCTGACGCCACTTACCTCATCCGCCGCCGCCGACCTCTGCCCCGCAACTTCCAGGTACTACCCTCCGCTCGCTGCCTGCTCTGCTGCCCTTCTTCGTGCCAGCTCACCGCCGCCGCTACCCCGGTCACTCGCCTTCCTTTCCCGCCTCCCAGTTCCGGTTTCCCGCCACTGACCCCGCAGTCCCGCCTCCCCTTCCTTCCCATTGGCCACCCAGCCTCCCGCCTCCCAGCTGACCCTCCCTCCCGGCTCACTACTTATGACGCCCCCTCAGCGACCGCGCAGCGGACGCGCGCAGCGGGAGCGCCGACTGAGCGCCGAAGGTGCGCCAAAGGTAAGCCCGTCTGCGCTCGTCCGCGCCTGGACCGCGCCCAGCGCCAGACCCCCTGGCCCCCGCGCCCGCCAGCCCCCCCGCAGGACCTACGATGCCGCCACACTCATCGCACTCAACACCGCCCGGGTGCCACCAAGCATCCCCGCGACACACCCACGGACCCTTCGCCTGCAGATCCTGCAAATTCTCCTGCCTCCGCACTGGCACCGCACCCACCAAGACGGACAACAGCAACCACCTGAAGTGCATCCTGCTCAACACCCGCTCCGTCCACAGACACGCCGTGGAACTCTGGGACCTCCTCGACACCGCATCTCCTGACGTTGCCTTCCTCACGGAAACCTGGATGAACGCTTCCTCAGCCCCCGACATCGCCATCGCCATCCCGGACGGCTACAAGATCATCAGGAAAGATCGCGTCAACCAGACCGGAGGAGGCATCGCCATCGTCCACAAAAGCACCATTCGCATCTCGACTGACTCCACCGACACTCTCAACGCCGCCGAACACCTGCATTTCCAGATCCACCTCAACCCCAAGACCACCCTCAGAGGCACCCTCATCTACAGACCCCCGGGACCACGCACACAATTCAGCGAAGACATCGCCGACTTCATCAGCCCGCACGCCCTCCCCTCCGCCGACTACATCCTCCTCGGGGACCTCAACTTCCACCTGGAGAACAACAACGACCGCACCACCACCACCCTGATGGACAACCTGGCCAACCTCGGGCTGAAGAAACTGGTCAACACCCCCACCCACTACGCCGGCCACAGGCTCGACCCCGTCTTCTCATCCAGCAAGCACGTCACCTTCAGCCACTCCACCGGACTTCACTGGACTGACCACAGCTGCGTCCACTTCAGCTTCAAAAAGAACACGGTCCACCACCACCCGAAGCGGGTTCCCCACAGGAACTGGAGCAAGATCACCGTCGACCAGCTCGCCACCTCCCTCAGCCAGAACCCACCTGTCAGGACAACGGACCCTAACACAGCAGCCCTCAGCCTCACTCAGTGGCTGACCTCCTGTGCCGACGACCTCGCCCCACTGAAGAACCCACTCACCAGGCACAGAAGCAAGAAGGCCCCCTGGTTCACCGACGAACTCAAGAACTCCAAGAAGGCCTGCCGCACCCTCGAGAAGGCCTGGCTCCTCGACAAGACCGCCGACAACATGACCGCCCTCAAACTCGCTACCCGCAGACACCACCAGCTCATCCGCACCACCAAGAAGAAATCTCTGAAGGAACGACTGGACAAGAACGCCCATGACAGCAAGGAGCTCTTCAACATCGTCAAGGAGTTCTCTAACCCCAGCACCGGCAACAACGGCATCACTCCCTCACAGGAACTCTGCGACTCCCTCGCCTCGTACTTCCACTTCAAGATCGCCAACATCCACAACAGCTTCGGCGTTTCACCCCCGCACCCATCGGTCGAACCTACGCACCCCGCCGCCATCCTCCAGACATGGACCAAGGTGACCCCCGAAGACACAACACTCATGATGAAAACCATCCACTCCGGATCGCCGACAGACCCGTGCCCCCACCATGTCTTCAACAAGGCCGCCTCTACCATCGCACCCCACCTCCGAGACATCATCAACACCTCCTTCGACACAGCCACCTTCCCGGAAAGCTGGAAGCACGCCGAGCTCAGCGCACTGCTGAAGAAACCAACAGCGGACCCGACCGACCTCAAGAACTTCCGCCCCATCTCGCTCCTTCCCTTCCCCGCCAAAGTCATCGAGAAGGTCGTCAACAAGCAACTGGCCGCCTTCCTCGAGTCGAACGGATCCCTCGACCCATCACAGTCCGGATTCAGAGCCAACCACAGCACCGAGACCGCCCTCATCGCAGCCACCGACGACATCCGAGCCCTGCTTGACAACGGTGAAACAGCGGCACTCATCCTCCTAGACCTCTCCCCAGCATTTGACACTGTCTGCCACCGCACCCTAGTCCAATGCCTCAACGACACCGGCATCCAAGGGACGGCCCTGGAATGGATCACCTCATACCTCTCCGGCAGAACACAGAGAGTACGCCTCCCTCCTTTCCTCTCTGAGGCCACCGGAGTCATCTGCGGCGTCCCGCAAGGATCATCGCTCAGCCCCACTCTCTTCAACATCTACATGAAACCCCTCGCTGCCATCGCACGCCAACACAACCTCAACATCATCTCCTACGCCGATGACACCCAGCTGATTCTCTCCCTCACCAGAGATCCCGACACCGCCAAAACCAGCCTACACGAAGGGATGAAAGACGTCGCCAAATGGATGGACATCAGCCGTCTGAAATTGAACACGGACAAGACAGAAGTCCTCATCCTGGGAGCATCGCCCTCCGCATGGGACGACTCCTGGTGGCCCCCGGCCCTAGGCACCGCACCCAAGCCTACGGACCACGCACGCAACTTGGGCGTCATCCTGGACTCCTCCCTATCTATGACCAGACAAGTCCACGCCGTATCCTCAGCCTGCTTCCACAACCTTCGCATGCTCCGTAAGATCTTCCGCTGGATCCCGACCGAGACCAGGAAGACGGTCACCCAGGCCCTCGTCACCAGCAGACTAGACTACGGAAACACCCTCTACGCCGGTACAACAGCCAAGCTTCAGAAAAGACTTCAACGTATCCAGAACGCCTCCGCCCGACTCATCCTGGACGTCCCCCGACGCAGCCACATCTCGAGCCATCTGAGGGACCTGCACTGGCTCCCTGTCAACAAGAGGATCACGTTCAGACTCCTCACCCACGCACACAAATCCCTCCACGACCTTGGCCCAAGATACCTCAACGACCGCCTGACCTTCTACACGCCCACCCGCCAGCTACGATCCGCAAACCTCGCCCTCGCCGTCGTCCCTCGCATCCAGAGAACCGCCACCGGAGGAAGATCCTTCTCCTACCTGGCGGCTAAGACATGGAACTCCCTGCCCGTCCACCTGCGACTGACCCCGGACCACCTCGCCTTCAGGAGACAGCTCAAGATCTGGCTGTTCGAGCAGTAGCAGACCCCCTCCCTCATGCGCCTTGAGACCCTTCCGGGTGAGTAGTGCGCAATACAAATTTCTTGATTGATTGATTGATTGATAGGAATGGAAGAATATGCATTGATATCTCTACTCATATCGGCAACTCCTCTTACCAAGGCTTTAGTGCTAGAGCTATATCTTGTGGAGCGTGGTGGTCGCGGGGGATAGGTCTCAAGCGCAAAGAGGAACATAGTCTGGAATGCCCACGATGACCCATTATAGCTAAAAGGCAGAACTAGATACGGGATACCTTTATCGACGGTATGCGGCATTAAACCACATACCCAGCAATTAGTCATATTCATCACTAGTTGGTGTTGGTGCAGGAGTTGAATAAACGAATTGTTCACAAACTCAGAACGTCTCGCTTGTTCGTGTTCAGGTAAAAGGTGGAAAGAGTGCGAAGAAGCAGTCGTAACAGGAAAGGAAACGTGAGGAGGCACCGTAGACATAGTAGGTACAAAAATTAACTGGGCACCAAAGACAATTCCACCCATCAGAGTTACCAAGACAATCAAAAACATTAGGGCACACTGGATCAGGAAACATTTGTTGTGCAGTATTTCATGCAATTTCACTTTACGCTCAATCATAGTATTAACACCTCGCAGCGCAGGAAGCTCCATCCTCTACTCGAGCCGTCCGTGGCGGTTGGTTTGTACCTGTTCGGAAATGTGTCCGTTAGCCTTGGGAGTTCCCAAAGACCAACCGGGGGAACCGACCTAGCGTCTGGTAACCTGCAAATCAAAACTAGGCACACGTCACGGCCCTACGGCGAACCCGGATGGCCGGTTCTAAATACATATAAAAAAAAAAACAACGCACACAGCAAACTTCCTGGCTGAGGAGAATACAATTGTCCAAAGATGAGTTGTCAGGGCAGAGGGGGCAAAGGAAAACACGAAAGGGTATTCACTTTATTAGTCCTTGGAATGGGAAAGTAAAGAGTAACGATGTCTTCCAGGTTGTGTCTGTTCTTCGAACAAGGGACCAGATGGCGAAACAGTGTTCAATTGTTCAGGTGAATGTTTGAACGGAGTAATGTTCGAATCCAGGGGCAAAGGCACAGTTCCAGGTGAAGCAGCAGTGTTCTTCAGGTTAGCAGACTCAAGACCTTTAAATTGTGCATCGCTGAACGGGACAAGCCTAGGAACACACTCTGTCTCAGAATTGCCAATTCCCTGTCTAATCCATTTGTCATACGGTAAAGGAAGCGGTACACGTTTCGTATGGGCAGCGTGTACCCAATGCTTTCTTCCAGCCAATCGAACAGCAGTTTGTGTTGACAACAGGACCTGGAACGGTCCGATATATCTTGGCTCCAAGCTTCTTGATTTCCCAAAGTTCTTTATGACCACGAAATCGCCAGGCTGTAACTTGTGTCCTGGTCCCTCTGTTGGCTTTGGCAGAGCCTCAAAAACCTTTAGCAGTCAAGTCATAAAGGTAATCGATCAACATGGGATATTCGAGCTGGGTGAATTCTTTAGGTCTAGGGACTCCCCAAACGTTCGCAGGACGACCAAACACAATTTCATACGGGCTAAGCCCTATTCGAGAGTGAACAGTCGCCCTAGTGGATAGAAGAGCCAGAGGCAATGCATCTGGCCATGACATCCCAGTGGTCGTTTGGATCTTGGCTAACTTCAATTTCAGAGTCCCGTTATAACCCTCAACAAGACCTGCAGACTGTGGGTGATTTGCACTATGGAACTTCTGTCTAATTCCCAAACCCACACACACGCTCTTCATGACCTTTCCCACAAACTCACTTCCGTTATCCGACCATACAATCCATGGCATGCCAAACCTAGGGAAAAACTCTTTGAGAAGGACTTTGGCTGTGGACAGGGCTGTATTATCCTTCAAGGGGTAGGCTTCAATCCATCGTGAAAATGCACAAACTACAACAAGGACATACTTAAGGTTGTTACACCTTTCCATATGAATGAAGTCTAATTGGATAACCTCAAAGGGACAAGTCGGGGGAGCAAAATGACCAGCTGGAGTTGGAGTTCCCTTGCCAGGATTATGCATCAGGCACACCATGCAATTCTTAACCACCCTCTCCGCACACTTAGAAATTCCATCATTCTTCCATACCGGGGCCAACAACTTGCAAATTCCTTTCGCACTAATGTGTGCCATTCCATGTGCCATTGTAACTACTGCAAGCACATACGCATCAGGTAACATCCATCTTTGATGTTCTGACAGATCGATCCAACAACCAGTCGAATCCAATTTACCCGTACTGTCTTTCCACACATTCTTCTCACTCTCAGTAGCCTCATTCTGAATTGACTTCACACTCTCAATCGTGTCTTCACACATTCCAGCATACGTAACCCATCTTGCAGAACTTGCAACATACATTTGACTCATCATGTTCTTTGCCGTCTTTTTCGCAATCTCATCTGCAAATGCATTACCACGACCAACATCATCCGTGACCTTCCGATGAGCACTACACTTCACAATCGCAACTTGCTTTGGCAAAGTAAGTGATTCCAGAAGCTCATTCACCAATTGTCCATGCTGTATTTTTGTCCCGTGGGATGTCAAAAATCCTCTCTCTCTCCATAATCGTCCAAAACTATGTGCAACACCAAAAGCATACTGGCTACCGGTAAAGACGTTGACTCTCTTTCCCTTGGCCAAAACGCACGCTCTTGTCAGCGCAATTAACTCTGCAGCTTGTGCAGAATTCTGACTTACTCTCGCAGTCTCAACAATCGTACTCAATGTCGTCACAGCATACGCGGCAGTCACATCACCGTTCGACAACTTAAAGCACTAACCATCCACATACAAAGTACCATCCGGATCTGACAACGGGGTATCTTTCAAATCGATCCGACCCTTCGTTTCTTCTTCAGTTCGCAAACAACAATCATGTGGTTCTGAATCACTCGATTCTACAGTAGTCGGCAACAATGTGGCTGGGTTCAACACATTACATCTCTTAATCTGAATATGACTTGCCAAGAGTGTCGGTTCATAGCCTGACAACCTAGCACTCGTGAGATGTTGAGTTTTTGTTCTGTTCAATAAAGTATCTACTGCATGTGGAACCATTACCACTAACATATTATTCATGACCAGACCAGCAGACTGTTGAATAGACACAGCAGCTGCCGCTGTCGCTCTAAGGCAACTCGGCAATGCTCTTGCTACTGGATCTAAGGTTGAAGAAAAATACGCACACGGACGCTGTTTATCACCAAATTGTTGTGTCAACACGCTCAACGCACAACCCTCTCGTTCATGAACGTATAGTGTAAATGGTTTACTGTAGTCGGGGGTACCCAACACAGGAGCTGAACACAACGCATCTCGTAGCTCAGAGAAACTCTTCTGGCAGTCATCAGACCATGGCAGAGGATTCGAAACATCTTTGCACGTGAGAGCTAACAAAGGTTTTGCTAACAATGAAAAATTTGGGATCCATTGTCTGCAGTATGATGTGATACCCAAAAAGGCACGTACTTCTCTTTGAGTGTTTGGCACAGTCATTTGAGCAATTGCTCTAATTCGTTCTGGGGTCAACCTTCTTCCCTCCTTTGACAAGAGATGACCTAAATAGGTTACCTCTTGGCGACAATATTGCAGCTTAGAAGGTGACACCTTGTGATGTAAATTGGACAAATACTGTAGCAAAGATATCGTAGCTGCTTTGCAAGTTGTCTTGTCATCAGCAGCCACTAAAAGATCATCTACGTACTGGATCAAAGCAGCCCCGACAGGCAATACAAAGGTATCAAGCTGGCTTTTCAGAGCCTGACTATATATTGAAGGACTTTCACAATAACCTTTGACGTTGCGCGCTTGAATCTGAAGCTACGACCACCCAAGGAGAAACCAAAAATGTCCCTACTCTCTTCTGCTATCGGGATGCTAAAGAAGGCAGTCTTCAAGTCAATCACCGAAAACCAGGTAGCTGAAGCAGGAATCAATGTCAATAAAGCTGTGATATCGGGAACCACAGGAAACTGCGGAACCACAATCTTGTTTACTTCTCTAAGATCAATTACGAAATGATACACAGGAGGTTGGGAAGAATCGGTACGTTTCAAAATCGGCAAAACAGGACTATTACACACGTTACCTCGTGTTTCTTCGATCACACCCTTCTGGATAAAATCGTGGATAATCTCTAAGAGTGCTCGTTCACCATCGCTCGAAATTCGATACTGCGGAATTCGCGGTAACTTGACATTCGGTCTGAGCTGAACAACATATGGGGGAATTTCCAGAAGACCCACATCATTAGGACCCGTAGCCCAAAGAGATTCGGGGAGCGAACGCAATTCTTGTGGAAGCCTATCTGTCGCCACATACATAGGAGAGATTACTTTCCTGCCCAATGTAAGTTGTACTCCCGATGGGGAACAATGCAATGTCGCATACAATCGTTTCAACAGGTCCAAACCCAGCAAGTTCTCACCACAACCAGTAGTCAAAATCAACGGTGCTTCTAACTTACATGGTCCAATTGAAAGGGACAAAGGACTAGAGACTGGATTACGAACAGGGGCGCCAGAGAATCCCACTGAGACATTAGTTAAGCCAGACAAGGGTGCGCCAGGGAGTTTAGAATGTTTGATTGAACTTTTTGCCGCACCAGTATCCAACAGAAAAGGCTCAACCACACTTGATAAAGCTACTGAAACGTAAGGCCCACTCTGATCAACTGGAACTGACACTACTCCCTCTCTTTGTCCATGGCTATCCTAGCAGTCATTATACGCAGTACTCTCGCCCTCGACATAGTAGTCATCTACATGGTACTGCGGAGATCTATCAGATTGCACCTTCGATTGGTCAAAACAATTAAGAGAACTTTGTGATGGAAGAGAACGCTCATTCTGAGAAGGCGTGACACCACGTCCTCTACCTCTAGAGATTTGTTGGAAACCACGACCTCTCTGAACTGGCACACCATTCATACGCTGTCGCAGAGCAGGGCACTCGTTCTTATAATGACCCTCTTCCTTGCAGTATGCACATTGATTCAATCCTAACAATGGCCTAGAAACGAGGTACTCCGGTCTCAGTTGTACTCTCGGAAACGGTGTCTGTTGCTGAAATTGCGTACGTTGCTGTGAATCGTTCTGATTCGAGCGAGGCGGATACGCCTGCTGCAACAACACCTTAGTCTTCAGGTCCTTCGTTTTCCTCTCTACACGTTCTTTTTCTTCCTTAGCTCTATTCTCGTAATATTGGGCTGTGGCTAGAATCTGAGCCGTTGAAGAGACAGCCCAAGCACTTTCTGAGTCTTTCAACTTGTTGCACAAGTCAGGCAGCAAGTTAAACACGAACTTATCAACAAATAGTCTCTGGCCTCCCTCTGAACTCATATCTTGGCCGCTGTGGTCCACAAAAGTCTCCTCAAATCACGTGAAAAAGTCGGACACACTTTCATCCTTCTTCTGCTTACAGGCCGACAATTTATCCCAGTTTACTCTCAACGCTGGCATCAGCGTCTTCATTAGATTAACTATCCTACCTGGTAACTCCGCTACTAGGGGTTCAGGTTTTGCACCTCCTACTTGGAGAGCATCCGCCGCTAAAATAGCAGTCCAGATACCACCTAACTCGTTCGGATGATCCTCATGGCGGATTTGCGCCCATACCGGTAGTGGCACTACATTGCCAAACAACATCTCAATATCTGCAATGTTCATAATACAGGCGTCTACTGTCTGGGACAATTCTTTATAGTAACCAGCGGGATTCTTATGTGGGTCTGGCAAAGTCTGTTTTAATGCTAGTACTTCAGACCTTTTCCATGGGACATGTATCCAAACTCTCTGAAAATGTGCCGGAGCGGCCGCCATACCTCTCCCTGCATCAGCCTGTACTGCATCACGCCATACTGGCGGAACCTCTCTCATAGGATACTGTCCTAACGTCTTGTTTGCCGAGGAATCATTCGCAAACAAAACTCTAGAAGGTAATACAGACCTATAGGCAAGAAGCCGTTCCAACGCATGTCTAGCATCAGAGCCCACAAGCATACCTTTCGCAAATTGACTCTGGAGTTCGAGCATTTTAGCAGGGGCTGAGTCTAATTCGTCGTTGTCCCATTCGTCTCGCAACAACTTACACATCTCCTCAAACACATATCTCTGAGTCATTCCACTGGGAAAATGTATCGTAAACTATACGACAACTATACCTATCGGGTTTCAAAATCCATCTATGAGCCATCGAATCTAATAATGCTCGTTCCCTAGACTCAGGGAGCTGGCTACGTCTCTGCATGGAGTCAGAAACGACGGGCGCAATTAGCGACCCAAAAAGAGGAGACAGAAAACTAGGGACAGTGTCGGTTACTCGCCGACGAGCGGAAGGTGAAGTAGACATAAGGGCGGGAGAAACAGCATTCAGCGAAAGCGAAGGAGCAAAAGGGGTAACAGAAATAGGAGTGACAGGCGTAGTAAGGTGAGGTGTAGCAGTTAAAGACGAAAAAGGCAGCCCAGGAAGAGGGGGTGCCGGAGGAACATAACCTTGCTGAGGAACAGGAGGTGGGGGAGGAACTACCACGGGCTGACCAGCAGCCGGTTGTACAGCAGGGGGAACAAAAAGGGCTGTAGCGCTGTGTACATAAGGAGGTGGTGACTTCAGTAAATAAGACATCAGAGGATCCTTTTCGGGGTCCTCTTTCGGCTTATCGGGACATGATGGCAAAACAGGGTAGCACTTATCAATTGCCATGCTATGTTGTCTAGTGAAAATCTCGGTCGCTTTCTCTTCTTCATCTTCCTTAAACTGCCTAGCAGCTTGCATAATCGAGACACCTTTTTCTCGCTTATCCTTTTTAGCCTGTTTGATTTCTTTCTGCTTGGCTTCTTTGCGCCATAGACGAAAGGAGTCAAACATCGCCGGCCGGGCTTTCTTCTTAAATAACTTCGCCTCCAAATTATCCAAAATTGCAGTTTCAAAACTACCATGTAATGGCCATCTGAGAACACCATCTTTCCTCGTATAGCGGACCCATACCTCGTTATACGTGATAGGGCCCACACCATGCTTCGAATAGAGCTCATAAGTCGGAGTTCCAACCGGAGGTATCGGACAAGAGTCCTCCAATCGGGAATCCTTGTTGAAACATCCAAGACAAGACAAGAAACCAAGACTACGGTTAGGCATTTTCGCTCACTAACCGAGTTTCAAACTTCAAGGGGCTATCTCTATCGATACACTCGTAAATGTACGAGACCCTCGGTTTTTGGGAACTGCAGCTACCAAATAATCCTAAGGACCAAACTAAACCAAATGCAATGGAACCATGCAAACCAAAACTAAGGACCAAAGAACTCGAGTTAAACCTAAGGACTGGGAGCGACCCACGTATACTTAACTGAAAGATCAATGACGTCACCAGGAAGACCCGTCTATCGTCTCGCCGTACTAAGGACTACGCCAAAACAGGTCGACAGACAGGGCGCCAGTCCTTTGCAGCCGTCTGGAAGCGGGAACCTTCGCGGAAAAAGACCTTCGGACCACTTATACGACATAAATGGATCGATGAAGTGGGGTGCTCCTCCCTCGGAAATTTCACACGAAGCTCCTCACAATCTTCAGGCTAGGACCGGAACCGCTCGATGTCGCACCACGCTAGGGCGCCAACTGAAGGACTGGGCAATTTCTAAGACCCAGCGGTGCCAGGGGACAACACCTGAAACCTTCGGGGTTCACCTGTTTTGGCGTACTTAACAAACAGAGACACGGGGTTCTTCCTCTGGCATCAAAAGATCGTCTTTAATGACTGCAGTCAGGAACAGAAGTCACAGAAGTATCATGCAAGATAGATTCTAAGGAGACTGCTCGATTTGTACAAAGCAGGTCGCTCCTTAAATACTGAATATTCTGCTTCGGGCAAACATTCCTGCAAGTTTACAATTATTCCCGTTTCTGTATTCCAAACAATAAGATCACACAATATCACATTCCCATCTCCTTCAATCACATGTTTCTGACATCCCTCTATTGAAAGGCCGGACCGCCCCATAATAAAATTGGTCACCTCCTCATCATAAAAGGCTAAAGGGAAAAGCAGGAACAGATGAAGAAAATAGAAGAGTCAGATAAGACATATTCGTAGGCTAATAAAAGAAGCGTGGTCTATTGTGTCAGGGTCAGTAGCTTGGCTCAGGCAGGACAGGACAGAAAACCAGTACGGCAGGGTCCGCCTCAGGCGACAGGGTCAGCTTTCGCCAAGTCATGCAGAAGTCAGCAGAACGCGCACTAGGGACTACGTGCCCTCGAGGTTACCTAATCAGGTTCATTGTTCGGACATCGCTCATTCACTGACTATGTGAGGGCAATGATACAAAATGGACGTCGTGCACGAAATGGAACCCGTAGGTTCGAGCACAAGAATCAGTAATACATGACGAATCCTTCAGTGCAGCGTTGCGAAAACGCTTGCTTTATATTAGACTCATTATTTGCAATTCGCTAATGCTAGGATCGTCACGGTACCATTAGCTCAGAAACATGGGTTCAGTTTTCACGGAACCTCAATAGGTCAGATGGAGGATTTATGTATGGACAGAAGGTGGAGGATTCCCAGGAGTAGGGACAGAGATGTCCTTGCTAATTTCACTAGGGACTGTTGGCGATACTGGGAGAAAGAAAGGAAGCTGTAGCTGACTCTGGCAAGGGAACCATACTAGGAACTCAGTTATTTAGCACTATGGACACAGGCTTAAGCACAGGTATATCCCAGACACACACTGAGTGTGTCCCTAATGCATTTTCCAGAGTTTCACCGACACACTCACCAACTTTAGTTTCTACGGTAGTGCACATCACCTCGAATTTGTAGGGTACCACTGCCCCCAATTCCAGGAGTAAACCACTTGGCTGGGTTGAGTCTAGAAGAGACCCTAAGCTTGCAGTTGGCACTTAAGAAAGCTAAAGCTGAGGAAGATTAGAAAGCAAGTGAGTTCAAGAGGGAGAAACTATGACTAGCTCACTGGGAACAAGAAAAAAGGAGGAAGGAGAAATTAGATGAATAGGATCAGAAACAGAAATTGAGAGAGAGAGAGGGGAAACTGAGAGAAAGGGAGGAAAACAGAGAGAGTGGGGGGAGAAACAGAAGGAAAAGGAAAGTGACCTTGTAAGGGAAAGGATAACTCTTGAGAAAGAGAAACTTAGGCTGCCAGCAATGACAAATCCATCTGGGATAAGATGGGCTGTATGATACGGGGAAGCTCTGCAAGACTTCTGCCTGTGAACAAGACTGCGGGTCAAGGCCTACTAGTCTCCATGCTAGGTAATTAGACATTCCCCAGGGAAACCATACCTGCCTGCGTTCCAGAGGATCACTGGACACTGCTGAGGTTGCCGCACCCTTGCCCTAGCTCTAGTGTGGACCCAGAGAATGCCACCTCTTCTTTGCTAGGGGAAGAGCAACTTGCCTTCTGTGTCCACAATGCAGGAGCAGCTCTGATCACTGGAAACCGACTGGCGGCATTGCTTGACAGGAAGAGCCTGTGCCTCCAGTTGCTGCCACGTCCATCAAGAGTGGCCGGACTTTGCCGTCCAGGATCCAGACTTCGGAGTGACCAAAAAGAGGGCACTCACTGCACAGCTGAACACTACCACACCATCGGAGCAGGTAAGACAGGAACCAGGCCTTTGGGGCTCCAAGGGATTCACTGCTGTAGGTGCTGCGGCACCATAGGCATCTTTTCAAAAGTCAAATGGGAACTCTTGAGTATGGCCTAATAGTTTGCATTCCCGTATATGGCCACCAGTGAATGGGGAATAACCAAGAACAAGTTACATGAAGGTGGGTGGGACAGGGATTTGCCTGACAACAGCTAGCCCTGACACCAAGAAGGATTGTGTTGTTGCTTCTGAATGTTGTATACAAACATTTTAATGATTTTTCAAGGTCTGCAAATAGATAACTATAGATGTACTATTCTTAACTCCTCCGGTACATACCTTGAAGGTATATATATCGTCCAGGTACATATCTGTATAGTGATATATAGAAAAACTTGACTTACTTATGGAAACTTATCTTCATGATATTTTTGTCCTCCATATTCTTGACACGATCTTTTGTCCCACTATATTTTTGGTTCCGATGTTCTGTCTAAACACCGTTATACACTCTTTCACATTCAATGACATCACATGGTTGACCCAACATCCCCCTTTTTGCTCCTCAGCACTTTCGAATGGACTAAGGAAAGAGCGAGAAATGGAAACTACAGAAAGTAAACCAGTCTTTTTGAGCCCATTTTACCATATATCCTGCCACTGCCTTCACGACCTCCAGGAAAAGAGGTACCAGGGCAATGTCAGGGGTACTACAGGCCAAGCCAGGGATAGAACATGCATTGCTAACCCCAAATGACGCATATGACTCCTGCATTTAAGCCAATCTTTTGCCTCACTTCCCCTCCCATCCCTGCTGATATCATTATCAGACTTCAAGCACTCATCTCATCCCTTTATCTTCACTCTTAGAAGCAAGTCACCAGAAATATCGCTAAACAGTGACAGAAGGGATAGGGTACCCCTTGCCATAAATTATAATGATATTGCAAGTCACAGAGGAGTTTCCTAACTATGAAGAAGAAGGAGGCCTTAGGCTGAGTTCATTTATAAGGTTATGGAACCCCAAGGTGACTTGCAATATCCTTATCATGTATGCCGGGGGTACTTTCTCCCATATAATACATGGTCACACACACCACCTTTCCCACAAACAACCTAAAACCTTGGTGCATAGCTCTTTCATATGAAAGAGTGAGAATGTTTGCAAACATGAAGAATACAAATAAAAACTCTTGCGCAAAATTAAACACATCAAAAACCTTTAAGTTATTTTTTTGCAAACAGATATTAGAAACAGTTCAATATAT
This sequence comes from Triturus cristatus, assembly GCF_964204655.1. Taxonomy (NCBI): domain Eukaryota; kingdom Metazoa; phylum Chordata; class Amphibia; order Caudata; family Salamandridae; genus Triturus; species Triturus cristatus. The sequence continues at coordinate 212,982,690 of NC_140592.1, forward strand.
GTCAGTTTAAAAATATATATATTTACACCAGCTAAGATATGTAGATACATGGAGAAAGATTCTAGCATTTCTCTAACTATGAAGGATTGCAAAAATAAACATGCTCTCTCAATTTCTCATTGTAAGCTAAAAATTAGAGTCAAAGAAAGCAAAGCAACGCTCATTTTCATTGCTTTCAACAACTGCTTCAATTATACTTCATTGTTAGACCTGTCAGCCTTGGGGTGGTCTTCCCCTAAACTTTTTGCCTGTTGCCTCTGCTGGAGCAGAGTTTTCAGTTTGAAAATTCTGGGGCTTTTGAAGCTCTGGCATGTCTATTCGTTGTACTAATTTATTAATAATTAATAATTAATTATTTGTCTTGTGCAAGTGCGTTTATATTAATCAATCCGTTTGTTTTAACAAGAGAGAGTTACACGTGAGTGTGCTTAAATGTGCTGACTGATAATAACACGCGAGTTAAATGTGTTTTCATGTTTAAACGTTGCTATGTGCTGTTTATTTTTGAGCACAAAACGCTTTTGAATTAATGCTTTTCCATGTTGCAAGTGCTAGATAAATGCATACACATAAGGGTATTAGTGGGGTTAACACTGTTTAATCACTATGCTGTAGTAACGTTGTTTTTGTCTCTTTTAATTAAGATGGTCTATTAAGGCCTATGTTGGCTGAGAAAGATGGCTGAATAGTGAGCCTGGCTGTGATTATAATTTGAAAACTGAGACGAGGGAGACCCCTGCTGGAAATGGTTCTGAAGCTAACTGACCATGGTCCTTGTCGAAAACTTTCCATGAGGACGGCAGCAGTTTTTGGGAGATCTCCAAGAGAAGTGAAAGTGTCCTTGGCAGCCTTGGGAAACAAAGGAGCCTTAGAAAGAAGCTCTGAACTGTGGCTCGATGGCCGAGGAGAAGCAGGATAATTGTGATACATGTTTTATTTTCTTGGTTCCTGTTCCGTAGTTTTCGCTATGTGTATTTTTCCTGAGCGGAGATTCTCAAATGTAGCAATGTTACATCCTTTCCTTCTCGCTCTGCTCAGCAAGTCCGGCGGACATTATGGTTTTTTTTCTATGTTCCCAATGTATCTTTCTATTGTTTAGAGGCTATAAGATGTTAGTCTAGAGAGGGTCACTTGCCACTTGCCAATTTGCCTTTGCTGCGTATCGAATCTGCGTTGCTGAGGATTGATGCTGAAGGGACTTCGTCTTGAGAGACATTTACCGAGAGACTTGTCCTGACCCGTTCTGACATTTAGCTAGAATAGGTAACTATGAGAAATGATTTACTCTGATTGATTTCCCTTGACTAATTTTAGATAAAGCAATATAATTTTAAACATGGTGTTGGATATTCTTTCTTGTCAATTATTGGGTTTGCATTATTGATTATTGTTGTATATTTTGTATAGATTATGCTTAGGGACAGTCACAAAAACCAGGTCTTATCGACCTCGATATAAAGGCAGGGTGTTTAGGAGTGTTTCCCTCCCACAGGTTTATTGCTGGTAGAGTATTTGAGCGTATGTTAGTGAAATGGGCCCTAGCGTATGATGTATACATGTGCGTGTAACTGTGAGATTACTCTATCCGTGGTAGTGGGAATTTTGTACACACCCTGATCTCTATCAATTTCCTGGTAGCAGAGATTGATGGTTTTTTGATGATTGTCTTGATTAGATAAGATTGTTTTTATTGATTATTGATTATTGGTTCATGTTGGTATATGTACTAATACTATATGTTGGAGTCGTAATGTTGAGTTATATGTAGTGCTTCTGGAACTTGGAAGCTGTAGCAGTTCTGTAGTAGGGCAGAGGGAAGTAAATGCTGCTCTCGGGAAAGACGGAATTGTAAGGAATAACGTGTGACAATTGAAGTTGCGCGTCACATTGTCTGGGTTCGGAATCAGTGACATCGTCGTATGTTACTATTAGATATTTCTGGTATATAAGGAGTGTGAATGATAGTGAAGGTTATCTGTGAAACTCTGGTCTTAAGTCCCAGGGATCCGTAAGGATTTCCGTTAAAGCTTATCGCGGGAGGAGTAATAGGTATTCTCTGAGCTTATTTGAAGAACTGGGCAAAGAAACCTTGCTTAGTTAATGTGTGTTATAATTCTGTAGTGGAGCAGATTGTCTGTTCTCGGGAAGCAGGATTCTGTGCGTATGTACTATATTTCCTTTGTATGAATGTGCGTGAATGTTTGTACATTTAGTTGATTGTAAGACTCTTTGGACAAGTCCTAGAGGAAACAGTTAATGAATGTATGTTAGTAGGGCAGAGTAGAAGAAGTGCTACTGTGTCAATGAAAGGTTTCTTATGAAATAGACTCTCTTTTACTATTCTGTGGTTAGCGAAGCAGACAATGGAGATGTTTTTATGTTGTAACTAATAGATTTTGTAGAAATTTTGACACGAAGTCTACTGAAAAGATTTTGTAAAGGAGGGGTAGACGAGTGACAGAAGACAAGAGACAAACTGCAGCGACTGTTGACGTCAGAAAGACCGCGCTCTGATTGCATAGTAGATCAGAATAGTGCTCGCGCTAGGATTGGTGCGTTAGTGTGAGCCGCGCAAGGATTGGAAGAGCTATCTAGTGACGTAGACGTTCCAGGATTGGTGCGTTAGTGTGAGTCGCGCTGCAATTGGTTGAAAATTCGTATTGTATATTTATAATACGGAAAGAGTAGAGAGTTCTTTGTAAACGTTAAAATGTATTATCAAGAAGAGAAGAAGAAGAAAACATTTTTTGGTAGAGTTAAAAAGTGGTTTAGCAAGGATAAAGATGTTAAAACAAGAGAGGGTGAATTGTTACCTCCACCGAAAACACCTGCATCCTTCATGGCTGCGAGACATGGGTTTCATACCTGTATATGGTTGGAGAATTGGGTTAGGTATACTAAAGAAGATGGTGTTCTAGCATTTCCAGAACATGGTTCATTTAATCTGGCCGTGTTGAGAAATTTACGGGAAAAGATGTTATGTCTTGACCCGAAGCCGAGACCTACACAGTTCGAGGCTTTAGTGGAATGGGAAGAAGAAGTACATGAGAGAGAGAAACAAAGATCTGGGGGGTACTATAGGTACATGTTTGGGAGGAGACATGATCGTGAAACTCATCATGATCGAATGAAAAGGTGGCGAGATGTTAGTATGTCAGAGGGATTATATCCGATGAGAACAGTTGAAGGAGGAGCAGAAAGGGTTCCTGAGTCAGAAATAAGAAAATATGGAATTAATGAGTATGAGGATGAGGTCTTAAATGACATGATTTACAAAAGACCACCTCCATATAGACCAGAACCGGACAAAAGTACACCAGTTGTTTCTCCGATAAGAGATACAGTTTGTGTTAGTGAGACAGAAAATGAGACGCCTGAGGTAAGGAGTGATCATTACCTTGATGAGAATGCCAGACAATTAGCCAGAACTACAACAGAGTTGACTGAGAAGATTAGGGAGTTAACGAAGAATCTAGAAGCTGTTACAGTGCCTGTAACAATAGGTCCAGTTATGCCTGTGTTTGACAAACAGAGGACAGGTGAGAATGGACTGGTGATTCCATATGTTGGGAATAATCTGACAAATTCAGTTGGTCCTTCAGGAGATTCAGGCAAAAGAGCAGAAAGAAATGACCTGAGACAATCAAGACATGACACATGTAGTGAAATATTGGATGCTAGTGAAGCTAGTTGTTCAGGGATGCCGATTTTAGAACCGCAAAAGAGAGTGGTTCCAGTGAGAAAAACTGCTGAAATAACAGTTGATGATTTGAATGATTGGATGAAGGTTCTACAGAAAAAGGATAAAGATTCACAAGTAATTGATGTAGCTAAGTTACGTGTAGAACTAGAAGAGCTTGTCACAGGAACAGTTCCAACAGAGATTCTGAAGAGTCATCATGATGGTGAACTAATGTTTATGTGTAAGAGTGTTACCTGGAGAGCAAGAAATACACATGACAGGCTAAGAGCAATAGCAAATGAGCAGGGAGTTGACATTGATAAAGTGAAAGCTTTACAGAGAACTTATAGGATGGATTTTACAGAGAAGGACATTGAAAATTTGAATGCTACTGGTAGAACAGGACAGATTAAAGAAATGGTAGCATTATTGCGTAGATGGGGTGATGTTGAAAAGTGGAAGGATAGGTGGTACAAGAAAAGAGATGAGACTGAAGATAGAACAACTTATTCAGCATTTCCAGTGAGAGAAAAGGAGAAACCAGTGGATAATTATCCTATGAGAGAAATACCTGGAGGAGGATATGTACATGTTCCATGGACCAGACAGGATATTTTATCATTTACGAATGATTTCCCTCGATTGAGAGAAAAGCCCGTCGAGTGGCATAGGCAGGTAGATAGGTTTGTGAAATTGTCAAAAGTGCTGTGGGTTGACCTGAATAGTCTGTTTGATATAATTGTTCCAGCGGACTTGTGGACTGAGTGTAAAATAGTTGTGAGTTGGCCTACTGAGGAATATCCAAGAGACCCAAGAACAGGGGCACCAGATCCAGAAGTAATGAGGAAGTATGATCAGGTGATGGTATACCTGAAGAGTAAAGTACCTGCAAAAGAGACAGACTGGGTAAAGATAGATCGAACACAACAGGAAGCGAAAGAATCAGTTCATGCTTTTTACGAGAGGCTGATACTGGCATTTAAACAATTCAGTGGAGATGAACACCTGGGTGACAAAGATTTGAGTCACTTTGTATACAGATTTGTATATGGCCTTAGACCTGAAATTGGTGAGAGAATTCGTGAGCACACAGTGGATTGGCAGAGTAAGAAAGTAGATGAGATCCTGAGACATGCAAAATACTTCAGTGATGAAATTGAAGCAAAACAAAGAAAGCTGAAAGAGAAAGCAATGTGGGCACAAGTGAAAGTTGCGGAGAGACAGGAAGCACAGTTAGTGGAACAGGCGAATAATCCAGGAAATAATGCAGGGAATAGACCTAGATATGCAGGAAAAGGAAAAGGAAGTCTTGAGGAAGCGAAGAAAAAGTTCCCTTGTCACAACTGTGGCCAATTGGGGCATTGGAGATCGGAGTGTCCTAATCCACCATTAGTGAGTAATGAGAGTAAACCTTTAAATCAACAGGTGCAGAACGAAGGAAATAATCAACAGCAGCAACAACAGAAAGTTGTGAGACAGCAGAGTCAAGAGCCAAAACCGCCCTTGCCGCAGAATAGAGGGTTACAAAAGTATAATCAGGATTCAGGATTCTACAATGATGAGCAGGTAAACAAACCAAGACGTTCTAACAAAGTACAACAGTACTTGTTAAAGAGTGAAGGGAGTGAGTCTGAGGGTGATTATTGACGGTGCCGAGGAGAGGAAGAAGAGTGCATACTTGGTGCAACTCTAGAAATAGACCAGGCAGGACCATTTGTGGATGGGAAAATAAATGAGGAGAGTGTTACTTTTTTGGTAGACACAGGTGCGACAAGATCAACTGTCAGGTCAACAGATGTTAGAAATCTTCCTCTCTCGGATGAAGCAATCCAAGTAGTTGGTGTAGCCAATACACAAATCAAAACACGTCTTACTGAACCTGTAAGAGTACAGATAGGGAAATTTTCAGACATGCATAGATTCATTGTCTGTGACACGAGTCCAGTGAACCTATTAGGTAGGGACTTGTTGTGCAAGATGAACTGCACAATTTTTTGTACACCGGATGGAATAGCCTTTGAGACACCAGATGAAGATGTTTTGTACCGAGTGACTCTAGAAAATAGAGAAAGTGAGTTAATTGGTGCATTTGCTGTGTTTAATCCGGAGGATTTGCCTCAAGAGCTGAGAGACACAGTGAAAAGGACAGTTTGGGATTTTACTGGAGAGGATGTGGGATTGATGAATAATGTAGATCCAGTGAAAATTGCAGTAAAAGAGGGAATCACATATCCTAACATTCCTCAATACAAAATGACACCAGAAATAATTGAAGGGATAACTCCTATAATTGAGAAAATGATTCAGCAAGGAGTCCTGAGAGAACTACTGAGTAGTCCGTGTAATTCACCGATAATGGGACTAAAAAAGCCCAATGGGAAATTTAGGATCGTACAGGATTTGAGAAAAGTTAATCAAATTGTGGTGGCATGTTGTCCTATTGTGCCAAATCCATCAGTGATCCTGTATCAAATTCCACATGATGCTGAGTGGTATACAGTGATTGATTTGTGTCATGCGTTTTTTTCAATTCCATTGCATCATGATAGCCAGCCGATTTTTGCATTTAGGTTTGGCCAGCGTATCTTAGCATGGTGTCGAATCCCACAGGGGTATACGGAGAGTCCTTCGATATTCAATCAGTTATTGAAAAAATCGTTGGAGAGTTTGATCATGCCCGAGAGTTCAGTGTTAGTGCAGTACATTGATGACCTACTGGTGGCATCGAAGACACGTGAAGCTTGTGAAGTAGATACCATAGCTTTACTGAATCATCTGGCAGATGGAGGGTTAAAGGTATCTCCAGCCAAATTACAGTTTTGCAAGAAAGAGGTTCATTATCTTGGACACAATATTGAAAAAGGTTTGAGAAAAGTGACTACTGACAGGATCAGAATAATCAGAGAAATGAAAGCTCCAAAGACCCAGAGAGAAGTAAGAATGTTCCTGGGTATGGTGGGTTATTGTCGTCAGTGGATAATTAACTTTTCCCTGATAGCAAAGCCACTGATTAAACTGACAAAAAGTGAAATGACGGATCCATTGGATCTAGATGCAGAACAAATGGCAGCATTTGAAGAGCTCAAGAATAAAATGTGTGAGGCTCCAGCTTTGGGTATGCCTGACTATGAGAAAGAATTTGAGCTGTACTGTAGTGAGAGAAATGGATGTGCACTTTCAGTGTTAATTCAGAAACATGGATTACTGAGAAGGCCTATTGCGTACTTCTCATCGACACTTGACCCTGTAGCTGTGGGTTTACCAGGTTGTCTGAAATCTGTGGCTGCAACATGCAGGAGCCTGGAACAGAGTGAAGGAATCATAATGGGATATCCTGTAAGGGTATTTGTTCCTCACAATGTGGCAATTCTTTTGACAAGAAGCAGAACTCAGTACATGTCACATAGTCGATTGACCAAATATGAAAAAGTGATACTGGGAGCATCAAATGTGACTCTCGAGAGATGTGTGAATGTGAATCCAGCGACGCTTTTGCCAGACATTGAAAATGTGGGTGTGAAGATGGAAGATGATCATGATTGTTTGGATGTGCTTGAGTACTGTACAAAACCAAGACCAGACATAAGAGATTTACCCTTAAATGAGAGTGATCATGTGTTGTTTGTGGATGGATCATGCCTGAGAAATGATGATGGTGTGCTATGTGCAGCATATGCGGTATGCAAAGTTTCAGAGGTCATGGAAGCATCACCATTGAAAGGAGTGAAATCTGCGCAAGTTGCTGAATTGATAGCATTGACAAAAGCTTGCGAAATTGGGAAAGATTTGAGGACGACTGTGTTGACTGATAGTCAGTATGGATTTGGAGTGGTGCATGATTTTGGCCAACTTTGGCTACAAAGAGGTTTCTTGACATCGAGTGGAACTCCAATAAAGAATGCTGAAATGATTGGTAAATTGCTTGAGGCGATACAGCTGCCTAAGGAGTTAGCAGTTGTAAAATGTGCTGCCCATGGTCTAGGGGAGGATTTTATAACGGTCGGAAACAGATATGCCAACGATGTTGCGCAATACTGTGCCAAGACGAATCAGTCCATCAACAGGGACAGAGAAGGGGAAATGTCTTTTCTCTCTGTGATGTTTACTAATGTCCTAGAGACCTGGGATGAAGTGAAACAGTTGCAAGATGAGGCAGGAGAGGAAGAGAAAAAAGATTGGATTAAAGCAGGATGTGCTCCAAGAGAAACAGACCATGTTTGGGTCTACAGAGATGGCAGACCAGTGATGCCCAACTCCATCTTGTCGTCAATGGCAAGGATGTATCATGGCCAGGGACATTTGGGGAGGGACGCGATGGTTAGGTCATTCAAGCAGACCTGGTACAATGCAAAGTTCAGGACAATTGCAGAAAGCATCTGTCAGAGGTGTTTAGTTTGTCAGCAATTTAACACTGGGAAAAAGACAGTGGTGAGTCTGGGAACAATAGGCAGAGAAGGAGGTCCTTTTACAAGAATGCAGATTGATTTCATTGAAATGCCCCAAGTAAACAGACTGAGGTATGTTCTAGTGGTAGTCTGTTTGTTTTCAAGGTGGGTGGAAGCTTACCCGACTAGAAGAAATGATGGATTAACAGTGGCAAAGTTACTGTTAAGGGAATTGATTCCTAGGTACGGGTTTCCAGTAACAGTTGAGTCTGATAGAGGTAGACATTTTCAAAATGAGCTCATAGGTTTGATTTGTGAAGCATTGAAAATACAGCAGAAGCTACATTGTGCATACCGACCAGAGGCTTCTGGTGTGGTTGAGCAGATTAATGGCACAATCAAGAATAGGATTGGAAAAATGTGCTTAGCCACTGGCATGAAATGGCCAGATGTTTTGCCTCTAGTTCTGATGACTATGAGATCTACTCCAGATAGAACTACTGGTTTGAGCCCGCACGAGATAATCATGGGACGTGCTATGCGCCATGCATTCGTGCCTGTCAATAAGTTGGTGACAATAACTGATGACATGATTTTGGATTACTGTAAAGGCCTGACTGACGCAGTTCATTCTGTGTTTCACCAGGTTGGAGAAGAAGCTACCACACTTGAGAAGAAGCAAGCCCATGATCTGAGTCCAGGAGACTGGGTGAGGATAAAAGTTCACAGAAGAAGAAATTGCTTGATTCCAAGGTGGGGAAGGCCGAGACAAGTTATTCTGACTACGACGACTGCAGTAAAGTGTGCTGGAGTGAAGCACTGGGTACATGCAAGTCATACTCTGAGAGTTCCAAACCCAAAAGAAGGGACTGGTAAAGAGTATTTTGAAGAGTCAGATTCCAGCGATGATGAAGATACAGAATCAGTGGGGAAAGAAGTAGGAAGAGCTTCGAATGAACCACTGCGAGTATCAGAAAAGAGATCAAATTCTGTAAGAGAGCCTGAGGTTTCAAACAGCAGCGAAGGAAAAAGAAAAGAAAAGAGAAATCACACAGAGACTACTCCTGAATCAGAAGAGGAGGAGATTGAAGAACCACTTGAGATTATACTTGAAGAAGTAGGGTCAGAAGAAGATAGAGAGGGACAGATTGCGGAAGACCCCTGAGGAGGTGTAGGTAACATTCTTGATGAGTCAGGTGAAGGGACAAGTAGACAGCAAGAAGATTGCGTGTCGGAGACCCGAGGAGGGACAGGAGTAGGGAAGTCTCAAACAGTGGTGAAAAAATCTGTGGAAAAGAAGAGAGCTGCTGGAAAGCGGAAACAAGAGGCACTTGAAACAGATGATGAAGATGAACAAACAGAGGGTCGAGTTCTGAGAAAGAGAACTTGGATCGGAGAAAGAAGTAATAAAGAAATAAAGCCGAAAAAGGTGTTAAGAGGAGATCGTTGGCCTAACAACAGAGTTAAGAGGCTGAGATACAAAATAATAAGAGCAAATACATCGAAAGCTGAACAAGTGAATGAAGTTTCGAGTCAAAGTTCAAAAGCTGAAGGAGAAGAATCAAAGGAGTCAAACGAACCAGTGGAAATAAAAAGAGTAAGAAGACCCAACCAAAAGTACAGATCGCCGGAATGGTCTTATGTGGCACTGTCTGAAGGAGGAAAAGAAGAAGCAGTGACTCGAGATAATCCGGAAGAGATCTTGAGAGAAGTGGTTGAGGAAGATACTGGTGAAATTCTGAAAGTACTCTTGACTGACATTGGAGAAGAGTCGAGTACTGAGGATTTTGATGTTGGAGATCTGATACAATTTGATGTTGAAGAAATTGAAGTGAAGAATGACAAATATCCAAACTGAGTGAAAGAAGGATTCACTTGGATCAAGTGAACGGAGAGATCATTTGGATAAACTGAAAGCTGAAGAATTGCTGAAGAATTGAAATTGAAAAGTTCAAACAGTAGTGGAGTAGTAGAGGCTAAACTAAAATGGCTAACATAGAGGATAATAGAAATAGATGTGCCTTCTTTAAGAGGTGGTGTAGGATGTGCTGCTGCTGTACTGGATTATTAATGCTTCTATGGGGTGTTTTAGTTTTATTAGTTACTTTTAAAGTAGAGTTTGAGATGCATACAGAGAATGTGACAAATGTAGAGAAGAATTCACAAAAAGTAGTTCCAATTAGAATTAGTAATGCTTACACACACAAAGATAGATCAATTAATAACTTTTCTAGTAATGTTTTTTCGAAACTGTTATATGAATATGTGAAGACAATGGAAGTAAGGGATTGCTACGTCTGTATGCAATTACCTGCATCCGTCTCAGAGGGTGTTACTTATCATCATTTACCAGCTACATATGGTATTTCCTGTAGTATTTTAAGTAGTGTTTTTTATTTGTTAGGGAAAGTAGATTATAAAATGTCTAACAGAGATAGTATTTTTGGGCATTTGCCAATGAACAAAGAGCTGAATCCAGCTAAAGAAGCTAACACTTTTGGTGAGATTTTTATTGAAGAAAAAGGATTAACATTAGATTACATTTTTAAGAATAATTTAACTTGCAGTTTGAAAGGAGAGGAGAAAGCTTTTCTGGATATGGTAGAAGAAAGGAGATTGAACATGCATGAGAAAGCAGGAAAATATAAAGTGAGTGAGACAATTTGGGACATTGAGATGGGAAAAGAGTTGAAGAATGGGGCTAGTCCAACTTTAGCTCTGGATGCACCACAGAAGGGTAAACTTTGTATTACAAGAAGGAAATCCCAATATGATACATATTTTGTTGGGACTAGTGAGTGCCATGATACATACTTCATTGCAACAGGTTGGGGTTTCAGAGGTGGAGAAGATACGATTTTTCCAGGAGTATATTATGTTTGTGGGAATAAGGCTTATTACAAGTTGCCTGACCATTGGTATGGCACGTGTTATGTGGGCCTAGTTTTTCCAAAGATTTTTCATATAGATAAAGTAACAGATGTAGAGGATGTTAACTTACTAATGCGTTTTAAGAGAGAAACTTGGTCTGAAATAGTGGGTGATATTTTTGGGGTTTTGATTCCAGCAGTGGGAATTTCTTTGAATGCTTATGGAATTCGGAAACTGTCCACAGTGGTTGATCGCTTATCGACAAATACCGCTGGAGGGTTTCTTTTGGTGAATACGGAATTAAGTGCCGTACGTGCCATGTCTATGCAAAATCGACTTGCCCTTGATATTCTATTGGCCAAGGAGGGTGGAGTCTGTGGAATGCTGAAAGTTCAACATTGTTGCACTTACATTCCAGACGAAAGCAGAGACCTAAAGGTCTATATCAAAAATATTACTGATTTGCATGAAGAATTAGTACCACTTGAAGCTGAGAGTTTGTGGACTAAAATAGCTAATAAAATGATAGCTGTTAAGGATTTTATTGCAAAGATAGGTAGTACTATTATAGGTAGAATATTGTTTCCCTTGTCTTGTATAATTGTGGCTTTATTAATAATAAGATTGGTGTGTGTGTGTTGTAAAAACAGGGGAGGGAGGAAGAAATTGAATAAAGAAAAGAAAAACAAGAGGTTGAGAAGAGAACCTCAAGAAATTGAACTAGAAGAATTGAGGGAGAGTGTTTACTTAGAGACAAAAAGGGATGATGAAAGAGTGACTGGTGTTTAATGTTGTGTAAAGGGGAAAAGACATTTCCGATTTCTCCTAAAATGGGACTAAATTTTCACTAAATTTTTTTTTTTTTTTTTTTTTTTGGGTTTATTTGGTGATAAAATCACCAAAGGGGGGATTGCTGGAGCAGAGTTTTCAGTTTGAAAATTCTGGGGCTTTTGAAGCTCTGGCATGTCTATTCGTTGTACTAATTTATTAATAATTAATAATTAATTATTTGTCTTGTGCAAGTGCGTTTATATTAATCAATCTGTTTGTTTTAACAAGAGAGAGTTACACGTGAGTGTGCTTAAATGTGCTGACTGATAATAACACGCGAGTTAAATGTGTTTTCATGTTTAAACGTTGCTATGTGCTGTTTATTTTTGAGCACAAAACGCTTTTGAATTAATGCTTTTCCATGTTGCAAGTGCTAGATAAATGCATACACATAAGGGTATTAGTGGGGTTAACACTGTTTAATCACTATGCTGTAGTAACGTTGTTTTTGTCTCTTTTAATTAAGATGGTCTATTAAGGCCTATGTTGGCTGAGAAAGATGGCTGAATAGTGAGCCTGGCTGTGATTATAATTTGAAAACTGAGACGAGGGAGACCCCTGCTGGAAATGGTTCTGAAGCTAACTGACCATGGTCCTTGTCGAAAACTTTCCATGAGGACGGCAGCAGTTTTTGGGAGATCTCCAAGAGAAGTGAAAGTGTCCTTGGCAGCCTTGGGAAACAAAGGAGCCTTAGAAAGAAGCTCTGAACTGTGGCTCGATGGCCGAGGAGAAGCAGGATAATTGTGATACATGTTTTATTTTCTTGGTTCCTGTTCCGTAGTTTTCGCTATGTGTATTTTTCCTGAGCGGAGATTCTCAAATGTAGCAATGTTACATCCTTTCCTTCTCGCTCTGCTCAGCAAGTCCGGCGGACATTATGGTTTTTTTTCTATGTTCCCAATGTATCTTTCTATTGTTTAGAGGCTATAAGATGTTAGTCTAGAGAGGGTCACTTGCCACTTGCCAATTTGCCTTTGCTGCGTATCGAATCTGCGTTGCTGAGGATTGATGCTGAAGGGACTTCGTCTTGAGAGACATTTACCGAGAGACTTGTCCTGACCCGTTCTGACATTTAGCTAGAATAGGTAACTATGAGAAATGATTTACTCTGATTGATTTCCCTTGACTAATTTTAGATAAAGCAATATAATTTTAAACATGGTGTTGGATATTCTTTCTTGTCAATTATTGGGTTTGCATTATTGATTATTGTTGTATATTTTGTATAGATTATGCTTAGGGACAGTCACAAAAACCAGGTCTTATCGACCTCGATATAGATGCAGGGTGTTTAGGAGTGTTTCCCTCCCACAGGTTTATTGCTGGTAGAGTATTTGAGCGTATGTTAGTGAAATGGGCCCTAGCGTATGATGTATACATGTGCGTGTAACTGTGAGATTACTCTATCCGTGGTAGTGGGAATTTTGTACACACCCTGATCTCTATCACCTCACTTTTTGCTGAATTGTTTTTCTTGGTTCTAGGACTCTGGGCAATTTACTACTCCTAACAAGTACTAAAGTACATGGGTTCACTTCCCTAAACATGGTGGCATTGGCTTATCCACAACGGGCATATTTAATTTGCATATAAGTCTCTAGTAAAGTGCACTATAGGTGCTCAGGGCCTGTAAACTACATGCTACTAGTGAGCCTGCAGCACTGATTATACCACCCACTTAAGTAGCCCTCTAAACATGTCTTGGGCCTGTCACTGTAAAGCTTGTGTGTGTAGGTTTACTGGCATGTCGACTTAACATTTAAAATCCCTTGCCAAGCCTTAAACTGCCCTTTTATTACATATAAGTCACCCCTAAGGTAGGCCTAGGGAACCCATAGGGCAGGGTGCTATGTAACTAAAAGGTAAGATGCACTTTTAAATTGTACATGCCCTGGTAGTGAAAAACTCACAAATTCGCTTTTCACTGCTGTGAGGCCTACCCCTCTATTAGGTTAATATTGGGAATTTCTTATTACACCTAATACATTAGAATTCCTGATTGAGAGAGAGTAGATCTGTCATGTTTGGTACCTATGGCTTGTAATCATAAATCCCTTTGGTTGGACTTGGCCCTTTTTGCAGGTTTATCCCCAAACTTTCTTCATTGTGCATCCTATTTTTCTGACCCTGTTTTTGTTGACTTTCGGACTCTGGGCACTTTACCACTGCTAATCAGTGCTAAAGTACATATGCTCTCTGTATAAATTGTCATTCTGATTTGTTATCCATTATTGGCATATTGCATATACTGGTAGGTCCCTAGTATAGTCGACTATGTGTGCCCAGGACTGGTAAATCAAATGCTACTAGTGGACCTGTAGCACTGATCGTGCCAAGCACACAAGTAGCCTTCCCAGTGTTTCTCAGACCTACCACTGCAGTGCTTGCGCATGCAGTTTTAAACTACTATGTCGACCTGGCAAGTGCACCCACTTGCCAGGTTCTAACCTTTTCTTTTATTACAGGTAAGACACCCCTAAGGTAGGCCCATGGTAGCGCCATGGGCAGGCGTGTATGTGAAAGGTAGTACATGTGCTGGTATGTTTTACATGTCCTGATAGTGAAATACTGCCAATTTCGTTTTTCACTATTGCAAGGACTAGCTCTCCCATAGGTTATCATTGGAGCTGCCTTGTAACAAATTACAAGCGTAACTTTTAATTGGGAACAGCTAGAGATTTGAAGTTTGGGCTCCCTGAGCCCAGGATTTAAAAACACAGATATTTTAGTGAAGACGCTTTTTAATTGTGTGTATGAAAATGCCACTTTTAGAAAGTGAGCATTTTCTTGCTTTGTCATTCTGTTTGTCTCTGCCTGCTTGTGGAATTAACATCTGCTTTAGACTGACAGGGGCTGTTTGTGTATTCACCCCAGACACTCACACAAAGGGAGCTGAGGCATGCCATACATATCCTGATAGGCCTTCCTGAGCTAGAGTGGTGGAAAGGAGTTGTCCATGACACCTGTATAGGGCTCTTTCTGCCTTTCACAGTGCTGTCTCCACCCCATGTAGTGTGGCTGGACCAGGGAGGACAGAACTGGTTCTAGTAAGCAAGATAGACTTTCTTTGAAACCAGCCCACTTCAAAGGCTGAGAGTAGCGTAAGTAGTGGGACTCTGACCCCAGAACTTTATAATATTTCTAGACTAAGAGGACCCTGCCAAGAAGAAGAGCGGAAGTGCTGCTTGGAGGAGTACTGCCCCTTTTCGGTGTGTTGCTTTGCTGGGTTGGCCTATAGTTGTTGCTTCAGTCTATGGGCAGTTTACTTTGCTGTATTCTGCTGAAAAAGATTCTCCAAGGCCTTGAAGTAGAGCTTGCCTCCTTTTAAGATTTGTCAGGAACACAAAGACTTCACCTACACTACCTGGACTCCCTTTCTGGGAGTCCTGAACCTGAAAGTGGTGCCTATGCCAGTTCTGGGCCACTGGAGGTGTTTGCTCAACTGTAACTGCAAAGAAAGGGTTGCCAACCCCATCACCAATGCCGCTACCTGCACCGACACCGTGGCCATCGTTCCCTGGGTGAGCGCAGCACCGACCTCGAATACAATGCAGCCCGGACACCTGCCGAAGCCGGCCCCGTATTAACTCTGACTTCATCACAGAGGCCGTTGCCTGTACCTAGGCTGAAGGCACCGCTAGTGGAGTGCACGAAGCACCACCCCGTCATCGACCGATGTCAGCTCCTCCCTCGCACCATCATGGAGTCAAGAACCGACCTGGATGACTGCCCGATGCCACACCATAATAAGAAACTGATGTATCGCCACCAATGCAGCATAATCTCCCCTGCTCAATAAGGAGCTAATGCCTCACCTCCTCTGTGGTTGTAAGGAACCGCCGCCTCTCCTCCCCTGTGGCAGTAAGGAACCGATGTCACTCGGCACAGGCACCGCATTATCTCCATGGCGCTGTGCAACATCGTTGTTTGTATCATCACAAAAGTTACTGTTTGTCTTGAGGTCCGTGTGACTCTGTGGCCAGCCCCCACGCCTCGAATTTTGTGCTGTACTTTCAATTTGTACATGTCACTTTGTCGAGATAGCCCTAGTTGGAGCTGTTGCTTTCTGGGAACTGTATTTTTGCAACAACCTTGCTAAAAATGATATTTTGATGTATTTATGTTGGATTTTTGTCATTTAGGTCTTTTTCTGATTAGATAAATATTTGCTATTTTTCCAATTGGTGTGGAGTCTTTTTGTGGTGTTTTCACTGTGTTACTGTATGTGTGCACAAATGCTTTACACATTGCCTCTGTAATTTAGCCAAGCTGCTCTTTGCCAAGCTACCAGAGGGTGAGCACAGGAAATCTTAAGTGTGTACTTTACTCATCCTGACTGGGAGGAAGGGTCCTTACTTGGAACGTGTGTACACCACTGCCAACTAGAGACCCCAATTCTAACACCTTTTAATGGCAAAGATGGATTTATGATTACAACTTTAAAAATGCCACTTTTAGAAAGTTAGCCTTTTTTCTGCTCTTAAACCCTGTGTGCCTGTTGGCTATCTCTAATGGACATCTGGGGTAGTTGACAACTGGGACTTGTGCACTCCCTCTAGACAGCCACACAGAAAGGAGACCTTAAGTGTGACTTCTGGGACATCCAGGGCAAAATGGGAGGGAGGAGCTGGGCACAACCTCACACTAACAACTGAATGGGCTGTGTTCTGTCACCACACACAGGACTGCTCAACCCCCTGTACTGAGTCTGGAGCCAGGGCAGGAAGGGAGGATCTCTGTGCACTTCAAATTCCCTCTTTGAAGTCTCCCCCATGTCAATAGCACCACTGGGTATAAAAACTGGACTTCTGACCATACCAACTCAGTACACTTTTGGACCTGTGGATACTCTACCAGGAAGAAGGACTGCTGTGCTGTTGAAGGGCAGCCACTCTGCTGGACTGCTGCTCTGGAAGGACTGTTTTCTGCTGCGCTGACCTTCCTGCTGCCTGCTGCCCCACTTGCCTGGGTGGGAAGACTGGATCTATCCCACATGACTCCAGAGTTGCTCCATGGGCTTGTCTGCTTGCCTCCTGTTGGAAGTCTCATGGACATCAAAGACTTTACTCTACTCACAAACAGCACCTGGACTCTGCCATCTCAGAATGTTACCCTGCCAAGTGGTGCCAATCCATTCCTCAACCCCATGGAAGTGAGTATAAAGTGCTAAAGCTAGGAAACATGCATGCAGCAATGACATTGCGTCAATTGGAACCGATGTGTCTACCCCTACTCCAACGCATCACCCCTACCACGAGGACTGAGGACATCACAATGGCGTCTGTGCAGCTCTTCACCTCCAGCACTCGATGCATCACCTAAAGTCTGCGGCTCGATGATGACACATCCCCAATTTCAGTGGCTGAATGATGAACATGACCTGCAAATCCTGCACTTCGGCGCCGATGCATTGCCTCTTGCTCCATGTATCTTGTCTCCATCGATGGCGCAACCAAGGTACTTTTCAGCAGGACCAACTTGGCATTCGATCTGCTCTTAATTGCTGTCAGCCTAAACTTTCAGATTTGACCCGGTCAAGAGCAACCAGATGGCCCTGGTTGGCGCTTTATCCTTTTAAGCATTACATTTCAAGATATTCTTTAAAAATTCATAACCCCGGTTCTACATGGATTTTTGTCATTTTTGGTCTGTTTGTTCAATAAATTAAATACTACTTTTCTAACCAAGTGTGGTATATTTTTGTGGTGTTGTCAGTGTTTTACTTTATTAAGTGTTGCACAAATACTTTACACATTGCTTTTTAACTTAAGCCTGACTGCTCTGTGCCAAGATACCAGAGGGTGAGCACAGGTTAATTGAGGATGTTTACCTGACTTTCCCTGACTAGAATAGTGGTTCCAACCAGAAACCCAATTTCTAACATCTGTGATCTGACCTGCCTTTCACCTCAGCAGCTGGCTCTGGCAGCAGGTAATGTGATGTCAGAACTCGTCTGTAATAACTTATAATAGTCGAGTTGTGACGTCTTTTCTTTGTAATCTGCGATTGGGTGCATCCCAAGTCGCCTAATATATAAAGAATTATAGATGGGTTACAGGGACTTACTGGGTTGTTCTTCACTGAGGGGTTCTGAGTGACGTTAAATAGAAAATGAGAGAGAAGCTTGAGTTTTCTATGATGTCACTCAGAACCCTGAGGTTAAAAATATCTCTGTAATTCACTTTTTACCCATCTCTAATTTATGTTCTGTATGGCTCCTCAAAATCATCTGCCCCTGCCTTCCACTATTGTGCAGGGGCAGAGGCCACTGGGAGAGCTATACATAACATGTCCTCTCCTACCTTACGCAAATGGGAAAAATAAATATCTTATCTGCTATCCTTAAACAAAACCCACTACCTTTCTTGCCTTCCTTTCCCCTCCTCCAGCTATGCTTTTTGCTTTCAGTCAAAGGAGACAAGAAAAGCTGGGCTCAGGCTCTCAGAGAGCCCCGGCACCTGGCCTGGAAGGCCTTCATGACATCAACCAGTTGATAACCAGTTTTGATAGCACCGGTTGTGATGTCATAGCAAGATGTTAAGACTTTCAGAAACTGAAATAAACGATAGAGGCCCTCTATGAGAGACATACATAACAAAGACATTTGAGATGTGCATTTATAAAGGGAGTTCAGAATCCCCTATATTAAATGTATATTTAATATGCTGAACACCGGACAATACTATTTTTATTAATGCTTTCACAAGAGGTAGGTAGAAGACCAAGGGGCAGATTTACAAGAAAGTGACGCATCTGTAGAGATGCGTCACTTTCCCTGCACCGCCATGCAAAACCCTTGCGTCATCATGGATGCGCCGTATTTACAGTACGGCGCACCATGACGCAAGGATTGACAGATGCATCAGAAATTCTGATGCATCTGTTGATGGAAAAGTCACGCATTGCTGGAGTTGTGTCGCAAGCACGGCGCAACTCCAGCAATGCGTGTTGCGGCCTATTACCAATACACTGCGTCACTCCTTACGCCTACTTCAAGCAGGCATAAGTTTTGACGCAGTGGCGTCCTAAATGTCACGCAGTGAAATCTTGTAGATTTCACTTTTACGAGGCTTTCCTGCATGGGAACGCCTACCCTGCATACATTATACCTGACGCAGGTATGTCATGCAGGGCTTTACAACGTGATGCATCTCCCTAGATGCGTCACGTTGTAAATGAGCCGCAACTTTTACGCTGCCGATGCGTCACAAAAGTAACGCAACAACAGCGCAAAAGTGACGCAAGGGGCTTGTAAATCTGCCCCTAAATGTTTTTAATCCTGTTATTTTTTTCCTTAAAAAAAAGGGAACAGATGGAACAAAAGTTAACAGTGAATAACAAACACGATTAGTAAATCAGGTAAAAGTAAGGCATTCTCACTTCGTTTTGTTTTCCTTTGTTGAATTCTTTTTGCTACAGCCCTAACGCTGGTTAATTAGCGAAGGTGTGTTTTTGCATGTGAAGGGCTCCCAGACTAACTATATTGTTGTTAATTAAATATTGTTCCCAGCTTGTGATACTACAATAAATCCAGAATCAACAAGGGTTCTTCTGCTTTGAGTAGTATAAGAGGTCTGTGTACACTGTACAATACATACTTGCTCCAGCGCCCAGCGCAGCTTGAGTATAAAGAAACTTTGTCTGAGAGGCTTGTTTGTGGGAAGGAGAGAGGCTTAAACTCGTAAAGTTCAAGAACTGCTTCTCCCTGAAGTCACAAGCTGCAGCTTTGGTCCCAGCCTCACAGCTGCTAATAACACTGCATTGTTTCTCCAAAAATATGACTACAACTCCCTAACGCAGTGACTGTCCGCACAGCCACCGAGAGAGAGACACTGGGGAGCAACAGGCCAGGGTAGGGCTGTGTCAACAGAGCAGAGCATCTTCTGGTGGGGGCCAGCGACAGAAGGTCAGAGGGACATTTACTTCCCTGACAGATGAAATGCTTGGCCTGTGACATCTTGTTCTATCAAGTGCAGTTACTCTAATCTTCCACAGCCTTGCTCTGGAAGGAGCCCAGCCCACAGGCAGGCTCTCCATGAATGCAGCCATTGTGTGCAAGGACCGTGCGGACTGCGCGGAGATGCTGTTCATTAGGTGTGTTAAAATGAGTTTTCTCCGCGATTTGAGGAAAGAGGAGAGGCCGCTTTTGATCGTCTTCCTTCTGATGCTGCTAATTGAAGCTGCTCGCTGGGTGGAATAGACTGGAGCTGTCAGGGCGCCAGGAGCCGCGTGTTTGCATATTCCCCGGTGCCGGATGCAAAGCGAGTTGCCCCACCGCCTGCTCGGAGAGCTCTGAGGAACAATACCGTTGTCGAAATGCCGACTCCCAAATAAGTCAGGAGTGCCTGCCATAGCAGGGGCGTCGGTGGAAGGTTCTGTGGGGACACTGCTGCTTAGTGAACTACCCATGACATGGGAGCTGCTCATGGAAAAAAGGTATTGCAACATTTAACATTTAATGCACACGCGTTGGATAGGAGGCAGTGTCGCTGTCATTACCTGGAGGTGGAATGATACTTGTTGCATAGACAGTGGGACATGTATAGGAAATTATTTCAGTGCATAGATATGGAAACTAAATAGTTTAATGAACCTCAAATGTTCACTCATTCATATACATTGATGGTTTATCGATCACTTGTTGTGAGCCACTGGAGATAGCGGGATAGACCTAGCGCTCAGAGGCCTAACGCAGGGCCCAGTGTTCGACCTCGCAGGTTCAAATCCCCGTGGGTCCACTCAGCCTTTCATCAATCTAAGGGGCATATTATCAAGAAACGGCGTTCAAATTATCGCCGCTTTAGCGGCAGAAAACTGCCACTAAAGCGACGATAATGGGCTTGATAATATGCCGCAGAGAATTCCCATAGAAGCCCATGTTCTGGTGTCAACATGGGCTTCTATTGGAATTCTGTGCGGCATATTACCAAGCCCATTATCGCCGATTTAGCGGCAGTTTACTACCGCTAAAGCGACGATAATTTTAACGCCGTGCTTGTAAATATGCCCCTAAGGTCGGTAAAATGAGTACAGTTGAATAAGAATAATTATCTATTATTCAGCGCCAAGATGCCTCCGGGTGAACATGCGCTTTACAAATACTTATGTTATCTCAATATCAGCAAAGCTGTTGTATTTTATTGGAGAGGGCGGCTGTGTGACAAAGTGTCCGTGCTTTTCAGTGGACACAGGCATATCTCACCTGGGCGGCTCCGAGACAGCCAGAGACCTGCATTCATCTTCGGCTCCCGCAGAGTGCTTCGAGTCGCCTGCGCCGCTTTCTCTGGGGAGGGCGTGCTGCTGGTGCCTTCTTTTCCCTGCGTACGCTGGCGCTTTTCGATGGTTGATCCATTCCATACAGCTATATTTCAAACATCCTTTGAGACCGAATGCCTTTTGGAATCAGTAGCGCAGGTGCACAAGTCCCTGCGAGTGGCTCGTTACATCGTTGACATTCAAGGACTCCTCGTGCCCAAAATAAAAACGTCTAATTTATCCCCTTGTTGTAAATGGAAAAAATGGTCTCCTGGCTTTCCCTTCAGAAGTTCTGCTGCATTTGTATCCGGCCCTCCCCCCTCATCAGAGTCAGCCGCCTTTGCGCCTTGGGAAATCCTTATTTTAGGGTTTCTTACACATTGACACTACACTCGCTCTTGGCACTGCTAACTAGACGTCGCTAGACGTATTTCCTGGTTATGGCATTGGTGTGTACTGGTCTAGCGCTGACTGTGTTTTAGAGGTAAACACATGTAAGGAAAATGAGAATTAATTTTGGAGACACCACTCCGGGTTATTATCTGTTCAGGCATAACACTTTTAGCACCATCGCATTTGGAAGTGTTCCAGAATTCACACCTCCTGTAACCATGGTGAATGCACTCTCCTATCGAAATGCTAGCTGAGAAAATAGCCCAATATTTATTTAAAATTTGGATTACAGGCAGCTTTTGGTGTTTCGAAGCAGAACTATTGTTTCACATGTAACATGTACTTAGCGTGCTATTTGGGTCAGGCTTTGTTGATTGTTATCTCATGCGTCTGTTTCAGCCTCCCAGTGTTCTGTTTGGAAAAAGTGAGGTCAAGGTAGCGGCGGTCTTAATCACTCAAAGCCCCTTACCAGTCATGCCATGACAACAAAATTGCGTGGTAAAGGCATGTGTGGCAAAGGAATGCGTGGTTAAACATTCGTGGTTCGGGATGTGTAGTAGAGTCACGTCTGGTTTAGCCATGCATGTTTTTGTCATACAGCTGCATGTGGGAAATGGCCGGAACAACGTGGGCAGAGTCATGCATGCCGTTCCAATGCACGCACAACCACACTTGCCTGAACCGCGCATCTGCCTTAGCAGATAACGGTCTAGTGTTCAGGATGGGCGGGGAGAAGACAAGGAAGCGTCAAAACAGGATGATCCAATGCAGACAGGTAAGTGGGGCTGGGGCCAGGTTTGGGGCGGGGGTAGTTTTTAGGGGTGGGGTCGCTTTTAGGGCTCAGGGCAGGAGGGGGTCAGGGTACTTTTGGGAAGGGGGCAGGGTTTTAGGACTCAGGGCGGGGGTTCAGGGTAGTTTGAAGGGCTGGGTTTGGGGGGAGTTTTCAGGAGTGGGGAAATTTTAGGGCTCAGGCCTGGGGTTCGAGTTACTTTTAATTAGCGGCAGCATTTTAGGCCTCAGGGCAGTGGAAGGGGTTGGGGTCATTTTGCGGAGAGCAGAGGGAACGTTTTAGGGCTCAGGGCTGGGGTTGGGTTAGTTTATGGTAAGAGCAGGGTTTTAGGCCTCAGGGCAGGGGAGGGGTAAGGGTAGTTTTAAGGGCAGGTTTTAGTCCTCAGGTTAGGGGGGCGAGGTAGGGGGATAGAATTTTAGGGCTTAGGGAGGGGGGGGTGGGTCAGGGTAGTGGTGGTCTTAATCACGCAACCCCTTCTACCAATCATGCCATTACAACCAAATTGCGTGGTAAAGGCATGTGTGGCAGAGGAATGCATGGTTAAGACACATTTGTGGTTTGGGCTGCATAGTAGGGGCACGCGTGGTTCAGCCATGCGTGCCTCTGTCATACAGCCGGGGCATGTATTTCCTTGCTATCTACCCCACCGATTCTCTTTTCTATGCGCTCTCTCTGCCTATCATTGTCCTCTTCCCCATGTTCCCATTTGTGGTCCCAGTATCTCTCCAATTTTCAAATGCATAGTTATGTATTTATCTATTTACATATTTATGTTTCACCAGCGTGACCGTTGCAAAGTGCTTCTTGGCACCTTACCCTTTTTTGCATTTCCGCACAATGGTTTTTCACCTTTTTCAACTTTTAATCCATCATTCTAACACGTGAGCATAGTGACACATGCAAAATCATAGGCGGTCATCTTGTAATGGGTTTTCTGGAAAAGCCATTACAAGATTGTAAGACATACGTGTACAAGTGCCATAACACATAGATTTTATTTTTAAAAGCATTGGCAAATCCAGTAACAGCCTGTTAGAGTAGAAACCTATTGGTTTTGAAAGTGCTTGTTTAATTTGGTGTCAAACCTAATTACATCTAGCTGTATTAGACAGCAGTTAAGCAGTAAGTTAGTCCACGATACCTGTGTTCAGAAACACTGGGGTTGAA
The DNA here is from genome assembly GCF_964204655.1 of Triturus cristatus. NCBI lineage: Eukaryota > Metazoa > Chordata > Amphibia > Caudata > Salamandridae > Triturus > Triturus cristatus. The sequence goes on from NC_140592.1 coordinate 213,006,064, forward strand.
TCGGTGCTTTTGTGACTTTTGTGGTGCGTTCTCTCCTCTTGTAGCAAATCTGATGGGAACAATGTGTGTTCATTTGAGCTGTTTGAGGTCGCTCCCTCGGTGTGCTGAGATAAGAGGAATTCCTGAAATGGGTAATTGTTCTGAATGGGGCAATAGGCCAAGAAGTGGAAACCCTGAATTTTCAAAGTATCGCCTTTATCATCATTGGTCCAGCAGCAACTGAGGCGTTGAAACATACTTTACCGTTAAAAACATAAAACTTGTAACAGGGGGCACCCCACATACATTGTTTTCTGTCGACCGAGCTGAAGTTTGCCAGGGACAAAAACTACTTTCAGTTACCAGTTGTAAATTGCACAGTGCTTCATGTAAGCGCCATATATCCTACCATGCAAAGCATTCTTAAAGCTTGTAAATTGTATTTTGATTAAAAAACACATTGTGAACAAAAAATGTAAACAGCGCTCACAGGTCCTATCAAATCAAATTCCGCTCAACAAGCCCGTTTATATGATGTGACCTGCACTGTTCACAACGTCACTTTCGACGACACGGATAGACAACACTGAAGGTGTGATCTATATTTAATCATGTTCTACTCATCCATGCAATATTCGAACTGGGCTGGGCATCATATTTGCATAAGGCCATCTCCTCCGCTGGATGAGGTAAACAGCAATGAACAGTGGACGTTTATGCTGAACAGTTATGTGGTTATTTGCTGTAATGTATACTTTGTCTACAGATGTGCACATGTTCTGCAATACTTCGTTTTCTATACGACCTGGTTCTAATTTTGATCGTACTATCGACGTTGATAATGAGTTATTGTCAATAGTGTTTGAGTGTTTAGTTGTTTGTTTCTATTTAAATATAAGGGCAAGGATAAATATGTCACACAACCTCTAATAGCGCTACTAGTGAAAAGTATTCTTGCTTCCTTTGGGGAATTTCGATTTAAGACCGTGAATAAAGAGGCTGCATTATTTATAGGGATACAACGGGCGTTGGCATCTGCTTTTTCCATCCTGAGGTGCTTTGCTATTACAGAAGGGGCTCTGGATACTTGTGCAGCCCCTTCTGTAAATGTATTATGCCGGCACGAAATATGGCGGGGCGTGGCCGCATGTAAATGAGGGAACCTTCAACATTACAACTGCGCCTTATTGCAGATGTGGGCCCAATGGCAGAGACAGCCAGTATTGGAATGCACAATGATTGTGTGTCACATATAGGAAGGCCCACAGTCATTCGCCTCCCAGGAGGCTTCTTGAAAGAGGGGCATGTGGCCACAGGGGCCCGCAGGCTTCCCATGCTGATGAGTACAGTCACTTGCTGCCCCCTCCTGCGTGGGGAACCTGCCTCCCTTTGAAACTGAGGCCATGTCTCTGCTTACAGTGGAAGGTAAACTAGTGGCTTCAAAGAGCATCAAATCAGTGAAGAAGGTGTGCCACCTCTCACTTAGGTGCTTTTCACAGTGCAGGAAAGAGTTTGCGCCTGCACTGTGAACAACACAGTTCACAAAAGTGAAAGGTGTGCGACCTTTCTCTTAGGTGCTCTTCACAGTGCAGGAAAGAATTTGCGCCTGCACTGTGAACAACACATTTCACAAAAGTGAAAGGTGGACCACCCTTCTCTTAGGTGCTCTTCACAGTGCAGGAAAGAGTCTGCGCCTGCACTGTGAACAACACAGTTCACAAAAGTGAAAGGTGTGCGACCTTTCTCTTAGGTGCTCTTCACAGTGCAGGAAAGAATTTGCGCCTGCACTGTGAACAACACAGTTCACAAAAGTGAAAGGTGGACCACCCTTCACTTAGGTGCTCTTCACAGTGCAGGAAAGAGTCTGCGCCTGCACTGTGAAGAATACATTTCACAAAAGTGAAAGGTGTGCCACCTCTCACTTAGGTGCTCTTCACAGTGCAAGAACGAGTGTGCGCCTACACTGTGAACAACACAGTTCACAAAAGTGAAAGGTGGACCACCCTTCACTTAGGTGATGTTCACAGTGCAGAAAAGAGTTTGCGCCTGCACTGTGAACAACACATTTCACAAAAGTGAAAGGTGTGCCACCTTTCTCTTAGGTGCTCTTCACAGTGCAGGAAAGAGTTTGTGCCTGCACTGTGAACAACACATTTACTGTAATAGGGCACACTGTCCCGGATTGAACCCGGTGCAACCAGTTGAAGGTGTGCCTCTGCGCAGACTGGGACAGTGTGCCCTACGTGTAATGTTGCCCACGGGGTGTGTTTTACATTTTCAGATAAGGCTAACACTGACCTGCGTAAGCGATATTACTGCACCAAAGAGGGCATTCTTCTGACATGATGAAAATATGTGAGCACCTTCATAGTATAATATCAGAATGTGGGTCTAACCACGTGGTCCAAAAAAGCATCTTGACTGCTTCTCTTTTATCAAGAAATGAGACACGAGTTCAGTGCTGCTTTGAATATGAAATTATGGGAAATTACTTTATTTATTAAAGGGGGCTGAGCAGAATACGCTTTAACCTATCAGAGAAGTAATTGAGGGCTGTTCAAGTAACTGCAATGGCATCACATATAACAAGGGAGCAATAGGAAAGGTGTGGAAACAAAAGAATCAATAGTATCAGAAAGGGATACTGGCTTTCTTTAGCCAATCATGGATTTAGAATAAATGTGTTAGGAGAGATGCTGAGCATGAATAGGAGCTGGAAGATTCAATGGGACTCTTTGACAGCATTTCAAACTTTGAATGTCAAATTGGTAAATGCTTGCATTAAAGTTTTTTTTATCTTTCTGGAGCACAGGTGACCTGCTCCAAATCAGTCCAGGTCCTCCAGGGGAGTAACTATCATTGGTGCGGTCGGTGCAGTGGTGCCGAAATCCGGGCCTATGAGGGCCCATTGGATTTCAAATGTGAGTGTCAGGGGTGTAGACTGTCCATTTCTTCGCTTACATTAAGGCGCACTGCACTCTCACTACCCCACTGGACCCTACTCCAGCTGTCATGTAAACATGAGGCTGAGGAATTGCTTTATTGATAGTTCAGAGGGTCTGAACGCCCTCTCATGGAGCTGTAGTCACACCCCAGACCGCCTGTGGGAGGGTCAGATCCTGGATACACCCTGAGGACCATCACTGAGTGCAGAAACCTAATAATGCCCTATTGCAAACATTGCCTACATTGATTTATTACGCCCTCCGCTGTCAATGTAAAATGATATGTGTAGTCCATTTTATTGTAATTAACCACATGCAAATAAAGCATATGTGCTAACCATGAATCAAGGATTTTTATCAGTTGTGAAGAGCATGGAAATAACATAATTCTCCACATATGTTAATCACACACATATCGTATTTGTTAAATATCACAATAAATTGCGTCATCTGTTCATAGATATGTCAAACTTACATGATTCGAGTGCACCATTCTATTTCAGCCCTATTCATTTATGCACATGGATAATTCCAAGGGTCAATCATCAAATAATTACATCTGTCATTGAACATGTTCGCACCCTCCTACTGGAAAATACTTAATACTAGCAGTTTTCCGGGTATAACAAAATTACTGTACGTAAATGCCATATTATTTATAAACCCTTCCGCATACTCATACTTCATTATCGAACCCCAAGTGGGCATTTCTAATATACTCTGACTTTCTTGGCAACACTCAACATTAATCCATGTTATGCACGACCCATCCAAAAAAATTATATAATATTAGCACCTAAAAACAAACTAAACTTATCAATTGTGGTTGCTAACCTCCATTTTGTGCTATAGAGTTGATCTTCTTCTAAGATCTCGATCCTCTCGCATATTCATATGAACGGTCAATTACGTCCAGTCCTTCTTTATACATAATCTAAAACAAAATCAAATATAAAAACAAATTACTATGTTAAACAATTATACCTATTGATTTCTTCAAAAGGATCATGTGACTGGCAGATTTCACATAGTGGTTGACTTTACAAAAATATATAATTCTTTCTGGATGTTTAACCCATTGGGTTCAATACTAACCATTAGATTAACCTGGCCTCAAGACTTTTGAGTCTCTATTCTCTATTGCCTCCCTCGGATGTTTTGGTACACAAATGAGATCACTATACCCCAATTTAGTCTCGTCTCTCACATGTTCCTTTTCAAAATGCTTGACCACAGAGTATGTAACATACAGATTCCTTATAGCCCTCAGGTGCTGTAATATTCTTTTGTGTAGTGGAAGAGTTGTGCTCTCTATATACTTTTTTGAACAGAGATATGTCAACGTGTAGACCACATAACTCGTCTTACATGTAATCCTGTTTGATTGCTACATTTTGTCTGCAGTGGGCGCTATATTCAGTTAAAATCTCTCATTTTCTGCATGCTTTGCAACTTCTACACTACAAATCCATCTTTGGGTTTCACCCACATATCTTGCCTTTTAGTACTTTTTATATTGCTTTTAACACGATGGCCATGCTTTGACCTTGCTTGTCTATAGCTTACCATTGGGCTTCTCATTACCTTATGGCTGATTATCGGGTAACTCTGTACCAAATGCCAATGTCGGTTGAGAGTAGCTCTGACCTGGAGATGCTGCCTATTGTAGGTTGAGATGAGCCTGTGTTCTATCTCTCCCTGTCCTCCCACTTTTTCTTTACTGAACAGTGCTTCTTCTTGTCTATACTTCCTTGTCCTTCCTGAAGCTCCTTTCAAAGTATCATTGGTGAAACCTCTTTGCCTAAATTGAGACACTTCCAATTCTGCCTTCACATACTCTTTTTCTGTGCTTCACACTCTTCTGGCTCTATAAATAAAAAAAAAAATATATACCACACCGGAGGGATCCACGCACTCTCCCGATCACAAGCTTTATTCTAATTGGCTGTCAACACTCCAAACCAGGAAGTGTTGGCAGCTAACCGAGGCACAAGAAAACAGAAAAACAAATGTGAAAAAAGAGAAAAGGGGGCAGGGTAGAAACACCCTGACCCCCTAGGCCTGCTTAGGGGGTCCAACAAGGACCTCCAGGGCCCAAAAAAGATTATTATTTTTTTAAAAATCGGCAAAATCCGCGGAGGATCCGGCCAAAATTTTTTAAAAAACGAAGTGCGGACTCCCGCGCTTCGTTATTAATTAGCCCCCGGGTGGGCCAAGTCCTGGGGCAATGTGAAGATTGTAATGGGAAGCCCCCGGGGACCGCCACCCCTTGGGGTTTTTCAAAAGTATGTGCGGGGGGCTCATGGCCCCCCCGCAGCCCTGGGGACCGCCACCCCCTGGGGCTTTTTTAGTAAATGGGTGGGGGGCTCAAAGGCCCCCCAAGCCCCGTGAACTGCCACCCCCTGGGGCTTTTATAAAATATTGGCGGAGTGGCACATGGCCCCTCCACAGCCCCAGGGACCGCCTCCCCCTGGGGCTTGTTTAAAAAAAAATAACTACCTGTGTGTGGGGGCTAGAACCCCCCCACATGCCCCAGGGACCGCCACCTCCCCGGGGCTCTAATTATTTAAATTGGGGGGTCCGTGACGGACCCCCAAGCCCCAGGGATCACCACCCCCTGGGGCTTTGCAAATGTTGGGAGGGGGGTCGTGCGGCCCCCCTCCTGGAGCCTGTGATTGCCCTGGGGACCGCCACCCCCAAGGGCCGGCTCCTGCAGTGTCCCGGGGTGCCCACCCCCGGGACATTGCTGTTTGCTATGGCAGGGTGGGAGCCTCGCAGCTCCCGCCCTGCCATAGCAAACTGCTTTGGTTTTTGGAAGAGAGAGCAGGGAACCTGCTATCTCTTCCAAAGACCAAAGACGATTGGTTTTCCACACGGGGAGCTGCATCTTAGCAGCTCCCCATGTGGAAAAGCAATGCCGGCTCCCGCAGGAGGCGGGGAACCGGCGGGACCATGGGGGGATTGGGGACCCCCCCACGGTCCACAACGGAGAGGGCCAGCCCCGGGGAATCGGGTCCCCGCGGCTATTAATGGCCCGGGAGGGGGGCCACACGGCCCCCTCCAAATACATAAAGAAAAGAAAATGGCCATGCCCCGGGGATGGGGTCCCCGGGGCCAATTATGGCCTCAGGAGGGGGGCCACAGCCCCCTTCCAATTTCTTTAAAAAAAATAAATAAAATTGGGGTCAAGCCCTGGTGGATGGAGTCCCCAGGGCCAGTACAACAGGAAAAGAAGGGGGGCCACACAGCTCCCTTTCTTAAAAAAATAAAATAAAATAAAAGACCTGCATTGCGCTCAGGATTCAAGGGGACTTAACCTCCCAACTTAAAACAGCCACAGGGAGTGTTTACACGGTGGTGAAGTGAGGGGACCGGGCCTGAGGTGACGTGTGCAAACACGCCCTGTGGCGCGTTTTAAGTTGGGGAAATAATTCCCCTTCAATCCTGAGGGCTCCTGGGGCCCAACTAGCCCACCAGGTGCTTCCAGTAAGTGCCACTGCGCTGTGTTGCAGAGAGGTGGTCTAGGCTGTGCCCCTTTTAACCCTCTCTGCAACGCAGCTCTGTGGCGCTTACTGGAGGTACCTAGTGGGCTAGTTGGACCCCAGGGACCCTCAGGATTCAAGGGGACTTTATCCCCCAACTTAAAACGCCCACAGGGCGTGTTTGCACACATGTCACCTCAGGCTCCCCCCCTCCTCCACCAGTGTGCAAACACACCCCGCGGCGCATTTTAAGGGGTAGTTTAAATCCCCCTGCCCTATTATTAATAGGGGCTTACAGAGGAGGGCATGCTAATCACAGGGGTACCCCAACTCATAGTGTTCCCTAGTGTATGCAGGTGTTTTCACTGTATTCTTAGTGTCTTTTAGCATACCACTGGCTCTAGGCCTGGTTAGTCAGAGTCAGTTAACACCAGTACCCGTCTGAAAAAGTTGTGGGCACAGGATGATTTTGTAACAAGGACTCTTTCTGCTCCTCTTTTGGTTCTTTCTGCACATGTCTTGCTTTTTCCTGCGTCTTTGAGGACTTCTGTTGCTTCTTTCTGAATTTCCTTTGCTTCTTTCTGTGCGTTTTTTCTTCTTCATTCACATGTCCTACCTCTCTAGGCATAGTTAGAAACTAGCATTTTAAAAACCTTAGAAATTCACTGAAAAAACCATAGGTTTCAGGCATGTTATAGTTAGAAATTAGCATTTAATTTTTTTTTTCCAAATTCACTGAAAAACCCATAGGTTTCAGGCACATTATAGTGAGAAATTAGCATTTAAAAAACCTTTGAAATTCACTGAAAAAACCATAGGTTTCAGGCACGTTATAGTAAGAAATTAGCATTTAAAAAACCTTAGATATTCACTGAAAAAAACATAGGTTTTAGGGAAAGTTATAGTTAGTTGGACATTTCACTTGTACAAAACCAGAGAAATTACCCCGTTATAGTTAGTTCAGCTAACTATAACTCGCGCCCCCGCAATGCACTGCTGATGACGTCGCATATTACATCACTCATGACATGGTCAGTGACATCACTCATGACATCACTGATGACATCTCAAATGACATCACTGATGACATCATCCATGTGATAAATTGATGCATCTTCTCACACCCTAATATAACCTTTGATACACCCACTTTAAATTACAGACAGCCATTCTCAAAACCATTGACACTCCAACACCAATAACTACATACCCACTCGCTGATTCTTAGGTCTACACACACATCCACTCACTGATCCGTACAGTCACTCATACTTATGGTCACTCAGTACAGGACTATCATATGCACTCATACACCTATATAGACACTCACACATCGCCACTCATCCATAGAGGTACTCACACATCTAGTCAGTTATGCAAATAAATAATCACACACCCATTTACTCACCTATTTAGTTATGCACACACCTGCTCACTTACTCGTACAAATACAAGAATATTCTTACGCTCTTATACAATCACTGATACAACTACACACTCATCCATACAGCCACTCTCACAATCACACACTCTCACTTATAGCCATTTAAATACTCTAACACACATATACTGCCTTTTAAATATGTAGTTACTCGCACATGTACCACTGAGATATACACACCCATACACACACTCACCCACCCATGCAGTCCATCCCAGATGCACTCTTGAAACCATGCACCCAGTGAATCACACACTTATACATCTATGCACAGAGTCACACACACCCCACCCACACAAACACTCAGCCTCCCATACAGATACTCAGACAACCAATTAATAACTCATATAGACACTCATGTAGCTATTCACAAACCCATGCAGCCACTTACACACCAACAGACAGATGGATACAGACATTCACACAGTTTACTCACCAACCCATGCATTCAGTAAGATACGTTTAATCACTCACTTATAGACTCAGTTACGCACCCACTAAATAAATCATCCATTCAGACACTTATACATCCACTCATTCTTCAATAAGCCTTTCCCTATATATATTAAACATAGTTAAACTTTACAGAAACACACAGTCACGGGATGATGTCATCAGTGATGTCATCAGTGATGTCATTTGATATGTCATCAGTGATGTCATCAGTGATGTCACTGACCATGTCATGTGTGATGTAATATGTGACATCATCAGCAGTGCATTGCGGGGGCGCGAGTTATAGTTATCTGAACTAACTATAACGGGGGAATTTCTATGGTTTTGTATGAGTGAAATGTCCAACTAAATATTACTTTCCCTAAAACCTATGGTTTTTTCAGTGAATTTCTAAGGTTTTTTAAATGCTAATTTCTAACTATAACGTGCCTGAAACCTATGTTTTTTTCAGTGAATATATATAGATAAATATAAATATATATACATTTCCCCCCAAAAAGTTCATCTACCTCTGCTTCTTCCTGGAAAGTTTCGAGGTGATCCGTCAAGCGGAGGCTGCGAAAGAAAGAGAGGTCCTAAAATGCAAAATCCCCATGCATTTTCCATAGACTTCTTTGGAGAAGGATACAGCAAAAAGTTCTGAACGGAATTTCACCAAATTCAGTAGGAAAGTAGATCACGGTACGCAGATTGTGTTTTTTGTAATTTGGTGTCAATCTATTCAGTAGTTTCTGAGACATTAAGGGTAAAATATAATTGTATTTTTTGGCGGTTGGGTCTGCAAGAATCTCAGAGACAATCATGGGATCGTCAATTTAAACCAGACCATTCTGATTGGCCTAGGGAGCTTTATTTCCCTTGGGCCATCTTGCTCCCACACAAGTCAGACTCCCACAAGACGAGCATTCTTATTTGGCTGCCAGCAACATGAGAAAAATGTTGTTGGCAGCCATTACTGGACTCGGGGACTTATGGCCTGATTGTGAGTTTGGCGGTCCTGGAGCGGACCGCCATGCCAGCGCCCCACTGCCAGGACTTCTAAACTCAACCGCCGGCTGCACACCTGATTACAAGTAATCGCATGGTCTGGCGAACGGTCCTTTGGCGTTCCCACAGCAGCGCCTATTAAAAAGGCAACTCAATGGGAACGCCAAAGGGCTGTGTGGACCCCATCCCAAGCCTCCAATGGCCCCGGGTGCTGAAAGCTGTTTAAATGGGAAGGTGCGATATGCGGCTTCCCTCCCTGAGCTGCTGTGGGACCAGTGGAGGTCATCCCCAGGGCCAACATGACTTTTTATGAGGAGGCCTTTCCAAATCTCGGGATGCCCCGGGGAGCCCACCTGTAGGGAGGGGGCCACACAGCTCCTTTCCCAGAGCCTGAAAAAGCCCTGGGGAGCCCACCTCCAGCATTGAATTCCTTTAAGGGAGGGGGTCCACACAGCTCCCCTTCTTAAGCGGTTAATTGCCCCGGGGACCCCATCCCCCATGCTTGCTCAGATGCCATGTTCTGGTGAGCCCACTCCCTAGACATTGCAGCTTCCCCGCATACAGAAGCATGGGCTGGAAAACCTGTTTGCTCTCACTTTGAAGGAGCATTTTTAAATCAGGTGGGAGCAAACACCAAGTCTACTCCCAGCGAATGGGATCTTAAAAAAAATTGCTTCCGCCTGCTGGGAGCAGATTTTAGATCAGTTTTCCTGCTCACACAGAATATTGGCATTAGAAGCTGCTTCCTGTGGGTGGGAGTAATGGCGGCTCCTGCTGGATGAGGGGAGCCAGCTGTGGGGGTCTTGGAGCCACTATGGTGGGTGCCCTGGGTGGGCACCCACTTTTTATTGTGCTGGGCCCTGGGTGATGGGGCCCAAGGGCCGAAGAGGGCACGGCAGGTGGGGAGCATGCCCCCCTCCTCATAAAAAGTGTGCCGGGCCCTGGTGGATGAGGTCCCTAGTGCTCGAATTGGCCTGCAAAGGGGTTGAACGTGCCCCCCTCCCCAAACAGGCTTCTCCAGGCCCCGGGGGACCAGGTCCTTGGGCAGAAATTTGAGATGTCATCAGTGATGTTATAAATGATGTTATAGAACATGTCATGAGTGATGTTATATGTGAGAAATAAGCAGTGCATGGCAGAGGCGCAAGTTATAGTTAGCCCTACTAACTATAAGAAGTGAATTTCTGTGTTTTGTTTAGTTCAAAACATTAATTTTATCACTGACATATTCACCTTACTATAAAATTATGTCACCTAACTACAAAACTATGTCACAACTGCAGCTCCATACATGACTACAACACACAGGCACAGTAGCTAAATAGCAAAAAGAGACTGTCCCTCACATTGAGTCAAAATGGCCAAGAATCTAGCCAGAAATAACAATTGGGATGCACTTTTGGAAATCAACAAAAAACCTCCAGAAGACATATTCAGTTGCGTAATCACGGGTACTGCTGATTCCAACCAGATATGCAAGATTATTAGAAAACACTGGGACATCGAACAGACGGGTAACCTCACAATGCCACAGCCTCTAAACCTTTAAACGCACCCCCAACAATAAAGATATGCTGATACACACAATACCCTAGATACCTGATATCTTGGACCAAAGAACCCTTTGGACCTTGCCTCTTGTGAGGGGCCACTTTTCTTGTGGCTCATGCGCGATTTGTGGACTCACCTCTGCAACAAAAGAGGTCAAGCTAACTGGCAGGTTTACCTGGATACAAAAGGCACATACTAACTGCAATACTAGAAATTACATTTACAGAGTGACATGTCCTTGTGGCAAAAGGCATATAGGGATGACAACCAGACCAGTAAAGATACACATTACTGAACACCGCAGTAATGTTAGATGTAAGAAGACTAGCAATGAGATGTGCACACATTTTGTCAATCAAGGTTATTCACCTGAAGTCATAGGATGGACGTGTCTCGAAGCTCCTTTAAATCTGAGAAAAGGTGCTCTCTTCAATAGAAAACAAAATTGGATTTTCCAATTGTCAACCCATGCTCAGGAGCTTAATGAGGAGATACCTTGGAGGGAAGTGAACCTCTGATACCAGCCTTCCATTGATGTGTTTGGCTACCACATGTTTCCTTTACATGCCTTATTATCGGCAACACGTCACACATGCCATGCACTATAGGAATCCCCTACATGTTGTTTGAGTATTTTTCCACACTGCATTAAGACCTTGTTATCTTGTTCCTCATTACCATCATTCCCTAGCTATCCATCAGTCACCTGTCTCTTTGGAACTAGCCTTCTCTTTGTGCCCCTCCTTTTGTCTTATGTGGAGTTACATACTTTCACTTATGAGTCAGGATGGAGGCAACCCCTCCCCCGATCCCACCCTTCATTACGTGGGCCCCAGTATTTTTGACTAGCAATGACACCGCTGTGCGGAAGGCTTGCCCTTTGCACCCCACCCACCTGTGATGTGGGCTATGTGGCTCGATGCCATGAGCAACTGGACCACTTCCATGCATGAGTTGGTCTGTGACGCTAGGCAGCTCCGCCCCATGATCCTGCCCACTATGACACAGTGAGTGGTTTTAGATGGCGGACCGAGACTGGACACCTCGGTCCAGCTATGATGGGTCTCACTGCACTACAACATCAGGCCCCACATATTTGAATACGTCATAGCCCCGGCTGGGTTCATTACACTATGGACATACTTGTCCAATATGGCGCCCAAGCATCCCTGCTAGCACTGACCATAGAGCACACCAATCACCACCTGAAAGTGATTTATAGTCCATAGACAGACTATAAACCGCTGACCTCCCCCTGTTCTCCCTCCCGAGACAGGGTATGTCACAGCATGCTATTACCAGGACAACGTAAGTACCACAATAGCGCATGCCAATTTTTATCAGGTTAATCCCTGGTGCCTTTTCACTGCTTTAAGTTCGGTTCCAACAGCACGCTAAAGTATAGCGTGTTTCCAGCGCTCACGCGAGGAGGCAGAAAGACTTCCCAAATTGGGTAAGTGATTCGTCCTTGATGTTTACATTGTTTGAAACCATATATAAGTTTGTCACCTGCTTGCCACATGTTTCTCCTTAGCTCCCCTGTGTGACATAATCACAGTTGGTAGCATGCCAAATGTTGTATGCCTTGCCAATAATGTTTTATCTGATTGAATGATTCCACAATGCTACTTCCCCGTTACCATTTCAGGTCAGCCTCTTGGCATCTCTTATTAAGGTACACCGATTTTGGGTACTGTGTGTTTGGACTCCATACATTTCACCATTGGTCCCAAATGTTGTGTAAGATTAGATTCACCTGGCCCTTAAGATTTACCCACTGATCATTATTGATTCCATGACGGCAAAAAACATGTCGACCTTTTAACTCACTTTTTGCCACCAGGGATCATTTTCTGTATTGGTGGCTATCACGTTTTTTAATTGGACAAGCAAACTCATTGAATAAAATTCTTTCCGGGGATTTGCTTAGTCAATCTTAAGTCACTATTCACTATACACTCACGCCTACTTTCACCAATCTACACCCAGGGCCCTACACTTGCACTTCACAGCTGGCATTGGGACTAAAGTTCTCTGATAAAGAGCCCCCTCGAGGGTGCCCGTCGGGCATTGCAGTGCCGGACCAATGAAGAGCAAGCCCGATTATGAAGCATGACACCTATATGGGTGTGTGAGGGCCCTAGTTCCAAAAGGAACTATCCCCCCCACCTTTGGATCCCATATGTCTGACCTGATACCCTCCCTCTCAGGAACTGCATATCTTTAATTGATTAAGTTTAACCCGGAGCACATAAACTGGGCGTTAATGAGCTCTTGGTCCCCTCTTGTTGTGATTGAAATTGGTACACACCATAACGAGTGAAGAGAAGTGTCCCTATTTGCTATGAAGATATTACCAGACATGCTTATTATGAAAAATATCCTGACCTGCTGCATTGCAGCCAATTAGATTACATCTTGCACACACACACAACTCTGCCAAACATCTCAAACCTGATCTGTAGAATCCACCCTCTGCTGTTTCATTACTTGGACACACATGTAGGTCTGCCATTTACCTCCTGACCTGCAGCACTGCCACTTTCCTTTCAGTACTGGGACTCACAAGCTGTTCTGACATTCACCTCAGTCCTGCTATTCAAGAGCAGAGACCCAAAGAGAACTCTGCCACTAACCTTAAGCTTTTTAAGTAATATTCACCCCTATTCTTTCAATACTGCCACCAGTATCCTGACCTGTAACACTTCATCCTGTTCCATAACTTCTTGACTTGTAGACACACACGTACACTTCAATCTGACCTGATGAGCCCACTCAATACACTTGCAGTACAGGAACATACAAGACACCCAGCAATTCATACACTAACTACTCCTGCAGTACTAGGACCCCAAGAAGCTCTGCCGTTTACATTCATCTTGAACTTCAGCAACCACCACTGCTACTCCAGCACTTAACCCACATGTAGGTGTGTCATACTCTTCAGTCCCTAACTGCAGCACCTACTCACTGACTTTTGAGTACCGAGACCCACATGCAATGGACTCATAAACCTCAATTCTGACTTGTTGTACTAATCCTGGTTCTTTCCAGGAGTGAGACACAAAGGGAGCTCTAGAGCTCTGCTATACACCTCTATCTTCAGTTGCAGCTCTGATTTACTACACTTGCTGTGCTGGGATCAGCAAACCACTCTGCTGCATACCTCAATTCTGATCTGCAGTATTGACCATTGCTATTTATTTAATGAAAACCACAAGCAGCTCTGCCTGACACCTAATTCACCTACCTGGTATTTTTCAAGTATACCACAATCCATTAAAAAAATGTGCGAATGCCGGCAGGTACTGGAGCCCATATGCTGCTCGGCCATACAGCTAATGGCGTGATTTAGAGTTTGGAGGATGGGTACTCCATTACAATGTGATGGATATCCTGTCCTCCTTATTACAAGTGCAGTAGAAGAGAATGTAGTTGTAGAAAAGGGATTGGCTATTTGTCCCATTTGTCTTATATTTATGACAGAATACCAATCTGCCAAACTCTAAATAGGTCTTAAGTCGTGATATATTGCACTGACCACTCCTCTTTCAGTGCTGGGAGTAAAATAAATGGCTGCTGTACATCTAAATTTTGATCTGCAGCACCTATAATTGATCTCCCAATACAGTTACCCTCGCACAACTCTGTCATTCAGCTTCATTCTGACCTGTACCCCCACCCATTGCTCTTCCATTATTTGGATATACGTGTAGTTCTGCCATACACCTCATGACTGCTATGCAACACCCACCCACTCTTCTATCAGTACACAAGCAGCTTTGCAATGCAGCTAAATCTTGACCTCTAACCCCACCCACTGCTTTTCCAGTACTGGCACTCACACACAGGTATGCCATACACCACAGTCCTTACATGAAGTACCTATCCACTGGTCTTCCAGTATCAAGACTAGGGAGAAAACCTTTCTCAGAGACAAATGCCAGTCCTTACTTTAGACCTTGAGGTTCTGGGAGGGCCAAGAGCTGGCACTCCAATACAGGGTTTCTGTTAAATTATCTGTATGCTTTTTCACTATGGTAATTCTTCTTGTAGTTGATGTTTTGACTTCATTTTCCAAACATTTGTTTATTTGCATTGGCATGCAAATACAGACCAGGAAATAGAATACTGGCCATTGTACAACCCTAAACAGGACACAAAAGCAGCAATATCTTTCTGCTCAATCGTGACTTCTAGTACCTCATCACATGCCACCCACACCCATAAAACCTGACCTTAAATTCCCACTCTTTAGCTGAGATGTTGATCCAGAGACATCATTTTAATGTAAGTTCAATTTGCTGGATACAGCCCACAAGTTCAACCGGCTGACTTGAACAGAGTTCCAGGAAACTCATAGCAGAGGAACTGACTGAAGGAAAGTCCATCTCACATAGTTCCTCACTTGAGGCATTGGACACTGAAAGCCTCTTTGCCCCACCCAGAACTTTTTATACAAAGTCAAGGAGAAATCCCACTTAGTGTATCTTAGATCTTGGATTCTATGGACTTGATGTCCCAAGTTAATTTACGGTCTCAAAGATCAAATTTGAGCCATTTCGACCTCAAAATGTTTTTTTTACTGTAAAAATCGAAATTGCCATTCAGTAACATGTTGCTGAATGGCAATTTCGATTTTTGGTTACAGATTAATAATGCCCTGCGCTTGGCTCCTATCCACGGTCAGTAACCCAACTGACATAAATCAAATATACAATTTAAGGGGGAGTCATTACATAAATCAAATATACAATTTAATGGGGAGCCACAGTGTGCTTATTGAATATAATACTTCATACAACTTTGCTTGTACAAAAATTAACTTAATTATAAAAGATTTTTCCCCCAAATGTAATCTTCCTTCAAAAGACTCCTTTGTATTCTGAAGACTGACTAATTTCATTCACAGAAATACTACACATTGCTCACTGCTATACAAAAGGCAAAATATTTTCTCTTGCAAAGAAAAATTAAAGTATCTTGAATTCATTCTTGATGAACAGATACAGCCACAGTCATGAATAAATGCTTGATATACAGATACAGCCAACACATGTTTCGCGGCAGAGCAACCGCTTCTTTAAGGCTTAGATGAAAAGGGAAAAACAAAGACTCCTGACTACTGAGTCCCAAAAAGTCTCATATTCAACGATGTACAAGATATAATATCACAAGTCCTTGATGTGCTGCTATTCTAGTCCCTTCGTAATGGAAATATATTGGGATAACTCATTATAACGCTTCTCCAAATGCTCCATTATCTTTGTCTCATTGCGCTTTTGAGTCATCGCTGAGTCATCGTTCCAGAATGACAATTGTGTTTTAGAATAAATACAGAATCAGTATTTGCAAGGGGTGTGTAAAGGGCATTCCTCCAAATATCAACTCTGTAGCATATGTATTAATATTTTGCCACCGAAATCCAGACGCCAAACATTAATATTTTACCACTAAATCAAAATTGGTGGTAACCTTTTGCAAACAGGAAGGGGTCCTCAACAGACCTCTTCCCCTTTGTGAATGTTGAAAAAACAAGTTTTGTAAGCAGGCAATGGACCAAAATTGCCGGTTGGTTTCCCACCAATGGCCAAAACGGACATGGAAACCTTCATGAGGTGAAACTATATAAAAAGCGACTTCATTTAATTGAGCGCACTTGCTTTTGAACTAGGGTATCAGCACCTAGGAGGAGAGACACCTGGGAAGAAGGGGAAATGAGAGCTTTAGCCAAAGCTAAAGGGGGAGAGGATGTGGCTTAACAGCTAGGGTGGTCGATCTCAAATCTGGGAAACCGGGTTTGAGTCTCTGCAATGACACTCATCATCCTGTGATTCTGGGCAAATCACTTAATCTCCCCATGCCTAACAAAAATGAATGTGTCCTTGTGTAAGCAAGTGGTGCTCATGTAAAGCGCTCTGATACCCGATACCTTTGGGTCAAGTTTGCGCTATATAAAACTCCAGATAAAAAAAGCTCAGCAACTCAAGGAGCCTTATACATTTTTATCTGCTGCCGTTATCTGTGTGATATTCCGTTTTAAGTGTGTGTCTTAAAGAATAATTTTCCTACCGAAGTAAAGCACTGGGTTGGATATTCAATAATTGCACTGCTGGATGGTTGTTGAGTCCTAACTTTGTGAACTTCACACAACCTCATTGAGAAATCTGTGACTGCTTACAATCACTACCACTGTGAGTCAAATGCTGAAAGGGTCGTACTTGGCCCAGAGCCACATCAGGAAGAGCACAGGGACATCAGAGGCAAACAACCCAGGCCCCATGGCTGAGGCCCAGTAGCCCTGACTTGCCCCGTGGCCACCTCAATGGTGGCATGTCTGAAACAAAGCATGTGTGAAACAAAGCATGTCTGAAACAAAGCATGTCTGAAACAAAGCATGTCTGAAACGGAGACTGTCTGCAGTGGAAAAACTTTAGGCAAAATGTTGTTTACCAAGTGTATTCAGTGTCTTCATCTGGATGATAAACATGTAATAACATTTGACACTGATATGCATGTGTACCATCTTAGGTCTACCGTGTCCTTTTTTTATATAGAAAGGTAATTGAACCTTTCACCTGTTCCCAGATGCCATTCATCTCAGAGGTCAGTGCTACAGAAGTAGTTGCCAAACCACATCTACGTGTTGGCATGAGTGCCTGCAACCTTATAGAAACCCTATTCATTGTTGCACTGATTACAGAGCTATGGAGATAGTGCTAAGTGATTGCAATAATCGCCAATCTTAATTATCTTTCAACCTTTTGTCCTTTTTGCTTTAGTACACACATCATGAAAAGGAAAAATAATTATATTGTCAGGCATGAATGCTTTGGCATTTCCCCTAAAAAGTAAGATCAAAAGATTTTCTAAGCATTGATCAACAAATTATCCATTAAGATTACTAGTGGGTTGTTACCTACATCAAAACCCTACATTGAATTAACTATGTCGCCATTCAGCAATCCCTCTAATGTCGTCAGTTCATGATGGAGTTTTGTTTCTGTAAACAGGTGATGTGCCAAAGTTTTAAAAGCACATTTACCTCTCTCACTGCAGTTTCACTTTAACTACATCATCATCATCGCTTTAAGTTTATTTTTGGACTAGGATGACGTTGCTTCTTGTGTTGTACCTGCTAACATTTGAGAAAAAGAATCTTATAATCAGGATACCTGAAAGAACAGAGCAGCTTAGCAAGGTTTGGGATATTAGTGTGTACAAAACAATAATGTTTGCCTTGATTGAGCTTTCAAACATGAAATCTTTCACACCTGCTTCTGGGATTAAATTGCAGTGATCTAGTCCCATGCACTGGAAATACTCCTGTTTCAAAAGCCTTTTTCCATATTATGGATATTGATGTACTGACTTGATAACCTAGAATCAATGTGCTAGGACTCCAGGAGAAAACACCACCCTGAGGCCAAACCCCATTGACTTGCCTATCTCGTCAATCACTCCAGATCACTCTCAGCCTGACATAGAGTAGTCCTGCCGGCAGTGAACTGTTGACTGCAACGGGCTTACGTCAATCGAGCACGCTGCTTATGTGCACCTGGAACAAGCAACTCTCGATTGAAGATCGTTCACAATCGAGGCACTAAGGGGCATATTATAAAGGACGGCGTTAAAACTACCGCCGCTTTAGCGGCAGGAAACTGTCGCTAAAGCGGCGATAATGGGCTTGATAATATGCCGCAGAGAATTCCAATAGAAGCCCATGTTCACACCAGAACGCCGTCCTTGATAATATGCCCCTTAGTTCGAGGGTCACTCTCTGAGGACTAAAATGCAATCATGTTCCTGCCTTAGTACTTTTCTTGTGTTGTAGATATGGAACTATACATTAGGCTAGCAACACTGGATCTTGTTCGTAAAGCTTTCTTTAGGGAGCCTTTGTGCCTAAGTGACTACTTTCTTATTTTGGAATTGCTGGTAACTCTCCAGGTCTGATTCAGGAAACATTTTCTTTCCTCATTTCTGTCTAAGTCGAGGCTTCGGTGTGACAAACTCATGGATATTCACCAATCAACTATGCCCTCTCATGAACCTGATTCATAAAACGTATTTTTCCTTGTGCAAGTATTTCTCTCTTGTGCAAACGGGAATAATGTGTGTGGACAGTTGTATAGTGGGAACCTAGCAAAAAGGCAATGGATTTCTGTGCAGGGCTGGTGGCCCAGATTGTATTCCAAGATCGTTTATTGGTTGAGGAGAGGGGGGTACTGAAGTTGGTGAGGGAAAGAAAGTTTACAAGATTAAACTGTTTTTTGAAAAGGTGACTTTTTAGCCCTGTAATGAGTCGGCTGTGATTGGTGGCACCTTGATGGGTAGAAGAAAAATTGTTTCAAATCTGGTGTGCATAGTCGCAAAAGGAAAGTTACCTATTTTGTGTCACATGTTTATTTTTTTGCCCACCAGGTGATGTCCTGGCCACAGGTATGTCAAGGTATACAACAATGGTTAATTTGTTAGCCAAATAGATAGGTTTGCTGCTCATGTTCGCCTTGTAAATGACTGCAACAACAAGATGATGGATGGAATGCTTGGATTAATCTCAGCCACTTGCCCTCCCTCTGGGCCACATGCCCATCCATTGTGTTTCACCAACCAAGCCACCTCAGTTTGGACCCAGCCATATGCAAATAGGTATTAACCCTGCTCCAACGGGAACAGTCAAGCCCGAACTGCCAAGCCAGGTCCTCCCTGAACTGGAATACAAGAAACCTGGGAATGTTTCCCCCCTTATTACGGGCTCCTCAGCCAGGTATAGCTCGATCAGTGGTGAACTCTTAGGGGCATATGTACAAGCACCTTTCACCATGGGGATGTCACTTTTTGTGACGTTTCCGTGGCGATAGGGGCATTGCCTTATTTACAAGGCAGAGTTAAGCCATTTAACGTAGCTCAATGCCGCCTTGTAAAAAAAGCCCCCTTTCACCCTATGCTTAGCTTGAAAGTGGTGGGCTGTGGGTATTGCGGTGTGCGTTCCACTACAACACCCATTGATTTTGACGCTGCCCCCTAGGTTGGCGTAAATAGGAGGCAGCGCCAAAATTAAGACCAGGGGAAACCTGGTCTTAAATTGGCAAATAGAGGAGAAATGCTTGATTTTTCCTCGTTTTTGAATTTTCAATGTGTGCTGCTATGTGCAGCACACATGGAAAAAGCAAAAAGCCTTGCATTGTTTATGTACAGGAAGGTGACCCTTCCTGCACATAAACAATCTTTTTAAAAAAAATTATTTTTTGCATTAGGCAGCACACATAGAAGTGACAAAATGGCATTTCAACATTGTTTATGTGCACGCAGACACCCTTGCACTATGGTGCAAGGGTGCCTCCGTCGGCGCTAAACTGCTAATTGTAGTGCCAGCGCAGGGGGAAAAAGCAAGGCTGCACCATATTGTGTAAATATGGTGCAGCCTTGGGTTTCTGAAGTGGCTGAGTGAGGTGTTAAGCCATGACGGCTAATGCCTCACTCCGCCACTTCTGTTGTACATATCCCCCAAAGACTCCACAGCCCTGACTGCCTTTGCTCAGTTCACCAAATTCTAAATCAGGCACTAGATCTGGCTCATTTGTTAATTATTAAATTGGTTGTGTTGAGACTTCTCTGCTAGAAACATCTGCGACATTTACATTACTAACACTTTCAACATTAGAGGCCTATTATGAGTCTGGCGGTCCAGAGAGCACCAGACTAGTGGGGGCGCAGTGTTGGCGGTCTCCGACCACGCTATTACAATAGGGGCAGTCAGACCACCATGAACACATCACAGTCACCAGGAAACCGTCGAATACTGGCAGTGTTGCGGCGGTCAGGAGGCAAGAATATGCTTGGCGGGACCTTTAAAGTCCCGCCAAGCATATTACAAGTTTCCTCTCAGCCACAGTTTTCATGGGGGTTCCACCGCCATGAAAGCCGTGGTTGTTAAGAAACAAAGGAGGCCCTATAGGGCCCCCTGGTGCCTCTAGCCCAATGGATACACACAGAGGGGCACATCATATGCCCCCCCTGTGTGCATGCACACCAGTTCCTTCATGGCATGGACTTCAAAGTCCATGCCGTACCGGAACTGTTTTTGGTGTTCCCATTGTGGCGCCCATTATCAGGGCACCGCCAATGGAACATCAAAAATAAAGCCCACGGCATCCTCTCCCCTCTACAGCCAGTAACACTGCCTCATTAACTTCCCTGGGTACCACCGTGGTTTGAAGGTTTTCCCTTCTCTATCTTCTTTCTTAGTCACCTTTCTTTCTTTATCCTTTGTACTCTGCTTTTTCCTTAGATTTATGTTACATGCTCTGAAGCAATATAGACATTGTTGACAGAACACTTCCAAGATGGTTTTACTAGATGTTAGTTACACATCGCACGATGACGTTTACCTAAGTAGGCGCTACACAGAAGATTTGGCCTAGTAGCTCCGGGGAGATACTGGGTGTATTTTTCTATTCTTTGTTAAGCTACATCGCCTTCTGAGACAACATGTCAAGGGTCATACCTGCCCAGGTCATTAGAAAATGTGCTTTCTATGTTAGCTACCTGAAGAACGGTATCTATGCCCACTGGTCGACACGAAACCCATGGTATGATGTATTTGTTATGCATTGTTTGTATTTTGTGACAAATGTTTCAATAAATACATTTTGACAAAAAATAAAGCCCACCAGATAGGAGGAAACTACTAATCTGGCGGATGACCTGACCACGGCTTTGGCGATGCACCAGTGGGCGGACCTGGCGTCGCACCACCAAAGTTGTAATCAGGCCCTGAGTGTTTGAATGATTCAGTGGATAACTCAACACTTTCAGCAATGTGAATTGTTTCTGCCAATGACAGATTAATATGCCTATGATCCAGTATCTATTAGTTGGAGGAATGGCGGATGGGAGACCCTGTTGTGGTCAGGAGGCAAGAATATGCTTGGCGGGACCGTCACAGTCCCGCCAAGCATATTACAAGTTTCCTCTCTGCCACAGTATTCATGGGGGTTCCACCGCCATGAAAACCGTGGTGGTTAGGAAACAAAGGGGACCCTGCCCCCTGGTGCCTCGGGCCAATGGATACACATATGCCCCCCCTGTGGGTTTGCACACCAGTTCCTTCATGGCATGGACTTCACAGTCCATGCCGTACAGGAACTATTTTTGGTGTTCCCATTGTGGCGCCCATTTTCAGGGCACCGCTAATGGAAGGTCAAAAATAAAGCCCACCAGATAGGAGGAAACTCCTAATCTGGCAGGTGATCTGACCACGGCTTTGGCAATGTGGCAGCGGGCGGACCTGGCATCGCACCGCCAAAGTTGTAATCAGGCCCTAAGTGTTTGAATGATTCAATGGATAACTCAACACCTTCAGCAATATGAATTGTTTCTGCCAATGACAGATTACTATGCCTATGCTCAAGCATCTATTAGTTGGAGGAAACCTATACATTTATTTCCTTCTTTTCACGTTGGCATCAGACCAGGAGCGGTGTAGTCCCTACCAGACTTTGGGGGACAGAGGTACATTAGGCAAGAATAAAGCATTTCTGGGCAGACAAGGATTTCTGTTTTAGGATTTACTTAAGAATTGAAGTACATCCTTTTATAGGGCTTTTGACAAAGGCTACACAGATTCACTACATTAGTACATGGTTTACATGCTCACAACCAATAGAAATTAAGAAAAGAGCACCAGTTCATAATGAAATACATTCGAAGATTTTCTCACTAGTCTAATACATGGAGCTCTAGGGCCTGATTTACAAAGGGCCTCCACACTCGTGGCGGAGGCCCAAAAGTCGTGGGGGAGTCTTTACACTCGAGCGGATTCTCCATAATGAGAATTCTCATGTCTCGAGTGCCAAAGCCCTTTGTGAATCAGGTCTTTAGTGCTCACAGTATCTGTTCTCAGTATATGAAATGTTACATAGTAATTCAGCATGGGACAGCAGATCTGTCCTTGGGAAAGTATACTCTGCTCAAGTAATCCTTTCTCAGCTAGAGAAGTCTGTGAGTCTTTATTATTACACAGAATAAAACATTGGTTCAGAAGATCACGTGTTAAACAGCAACCTCACAAGAAAGATAAACAATGAGGCCTAAATTGTCCTAAATGAAGTAGACATGAATTACTATTATTTTTTAGTTTAATAAAAGCTTTATTAAAGTGTAACACAAATGTACAGAACTATCTTTTGTATAGAATTAAAATCCAGGTTATGAAGTACTAACAAAAAAATAATATTTAAAATACAGAAGAGATAAATTGTATGATAAGCTTATTAAGCTAATATCATAATTCTGCACTTATGAAATTGCATTTTTGTGTTTTATATTCAAGGGAAAAGGAAAAAGTAAAATAAACAAAAACAGAAGTGGATAGAGAAGAGAAGGGAAGAGAAGAAGGAAGGAAAAGAAAAAGAAGAAAATATGTAGTACACATCTGTGCATGTATCACATAACAAACTTTATGTCATATAATGGCTTAATCCATATAGCAACTTCATGTCATATAACAACTTATCTCATATAATAACAATGGTAAAATAACTATGTATGCTAATAAATAGGGAACTGAGAAACAGTCAAGGGGGCTGAAAAACCATCGTAGAATCCTTGGAGGGTTTAGATTTTTTGTTTAAATAACCAATGAGCGGAGACCAAAAGAGGTCTTTATTAATCATCTGTAATGTACATGTAGCCGATGCTGTATCAAGTCTATAATGGGAATAAAGAAGATTCCACCAACTAGTAACATTAGCATTCTTGGCATTCTTCCAGTTGGAGATAAGAACTTGAAAAGCAATGGCAAGTGACAGGTCCAGAAATGTAGCTAATTTAGAGTGAACTAGCCACGGATGTGAGGAACTTCCCAGAAAAATGCATTGGATATCAGAAGGGAAGTTAATGGAGCATATTAGTGGAAATAGTTCTACGAACCTGCAGCCAAAAAGCTGTAATTGGCTGTCATTGAAAAAACATATGTAGATTTGTGCCAGGGAGGGTGTTACAAGACCAGCACATAGTTGAAAGATTTGGGTTGTACTTCTGCAAAGAGAGTGGGGTAATATATAACCTATTATAAAAATAATAAATGGTTTGTGTAATGCTAGCATTAATTGAGGTGTGGAGTATCTTGCTCAAAATGAAACCCCAAGCCCTTAAAGAAAAGGAATGCTGAAGATCAGACTCCCACATTAATTCAGTTTTAGATTTGGGACGGGACGGGGTAATGTAATGTAAATATTTATATATATATGATGCTTTAAGCGATCCTGAAAGTATAAGCGGGTCAGGAGGTGAGGAACGAGTAGGAGATCGCGATTGATTGAGCATGGAAATAGCCTGCAGAAGAGCACCTTTGAGAAACTCATATTTGATGGCATAAGCAGTAGAAAGATCAAATTTAGGTTGAATTATCCAAAACGAAAGAGGAGTCATATCACACAATATTTGTTTGATTTGAATAATGCCTTTAAGAACCAATTGCTTCCAATAAGTAGTGTGATTATAAATTTTCATGGATTTATTATGCCATGTGGAGGATTCCAGGAATTCTTGTATTGCGGACATGGGTCGTGTAAGAATACGGGAAGATACTATAATAGAATATTTATTAGATGGAGTGGGAAAAGCCCAAGGAGTTTTTAAAAAATGTGCTAAAGAATAAAAAGGAAAAGGTGACATAAGTGAATCTTCTAGTCAACGCCAAATAATATTAGGTGAAGAATCAGTGTCTCTAATACAGGGTAGGATTTGCTTTAGAACAAAAGCGGTATGGTATTGTTGAAAGTTTGGAAAACTTACACCATCCAATTCTTTGGGCGTACAGAGAGATGGTAAGGAAATGCAAATTTTTTACCATTCCATAAAAATATGGTAAGCGATTTATTTAATAACTTAAATATATTTAAAGGCAGTTTAATAGGCATTATGGACAGGTACTATACAAAAATACTGTGGGTCTAATGTTCTGTATAAGGGAAACACTGACAAGACAGACAAGTGGAGGCACCAAAAAATATGATCAAAGAGATATATCAAAAAAGTTTAGTTCCCATCACCCACCAGAGGTGGCTTATCATCATCTGGGAAGTAAGGACAGTACTAAGAGAACCGACCACTCTGATGGTTATGGTGGTTATCCAGTTGTCCCAGGCGTGAATATAAACGGTAGGGTGATGGTTGCAGTGCAAAAAAGTGGTACAAACAGTAAAGAGGAAAAGTGCTATTAAAAATGGCTACCAAGATGCTGTAAGTTTTATTCTGGCGCTATCTTGATGTCACTTTAAAAACAGTGCGTAGACAGCTTAACAAATAACTGTCAGATTGACAGTCTACATGTTTCGGCTTCTGGACCTTAGAGTCCAAGCTCTCATCAGGACCATGTTGACGCTACTGCAAAGAGGTGTATAAAAAAATAGGAAAAACAAAAGGTTATTATCCAAGTTGGTATACAATACAACCTGATTGGCTCTGTGTGTCCCTATGGAACTGTTACAGGTCAGAAGAACCCATCCCATTCCAGCTCGGACGACAGAGCGGGGTACCGATGGACAGAGCGGTGCCTCAAAACCCTGAGCAGATGCCAGGCGAGGCGAGGTGCGTACCCACAATTTTCCGGGTTCTTCTGACCTGTAACAGTTCCATAGGGACACACAGAGCCAATCAGGTTGTATTGTATACCAACTTGGATAATGACCTTTTGTTTTTCCTATTTTTTTATACACCTCTTTGCAGTAGCGTCAACATGGTCCTGATGAGAGCTTGGACTCTAAGGTCCAGAAGCCGAAACATGTAGACCGTCAATCTGACAGTTATTTGTTAAGCTGTCTACGCACTGTTTGTAAAGTGACATCAAGATAGCGCCAGAATAAAACTTACAGCATCTTGGTAGCCATTTTTAATAGCACATTTCCTCTTTACTGTTTGTACCACTTTTTTGCACTGCAACCATCACCCTACCGTTTATATTCACGCCTGGGACAACTGGATAACCACCATAACCATCAGAGTGGTCGGTTCTCTTAGTACTGTCCTTAGTTCCCAGATGATGATAAGCCACCTCTGGTGGGTGATGGGAACTAAACTTTTTTGATATATCTCTTTGATCATATTTTTTGTTGCCTCCACTTGTCTGTCTTGTCAGTGTTTCCCTTATACAGAACTTTAGACCCACAGTATTTTTGTATAGTATATGTTGATTTGGGGATTTATACTGTAGTTGGTCTTTAAACATCTCCCTTGGACCCTCCCCCACCCCTTTCCTTTTTGTGAGAGATTTGTGTATTGAATTATGGACAGGTAAACATTAATGACAGGTAAAAACATCATCTTTATAGTAGCCAACCTGCCCCACCAAGACAAACATAAAGGAGACAATTTCCCTGTCATTTGAAGGATTTTATGTTGGACATAATCTAAGTTTATCTAAATTGTCTTAGCCATGAAGGTTGAATATTTACTTCCGAAACATTTAATACAATTTGGAGACCATTTAAGCCCAGTGCCATCAAACATGTCCTTCCGACAATATTTATTAAGGGAAAGTACCTCAGACTTTGGAAAAATTAAATTTATATCCAGATAACTTGGAATAACAGGATAAAAGATTAGTAAAAATCGAAATGGATACTTCCAGTTCTGAAACATAGAGGATCACATCATCGACGTATGCTGTGAATTTAATCTCAGTGTCTTTATGTCGGAAGCCGTAAAATGATGACGAATGTCCCAGTGTATGCAAAAAATGCTTTAGGGATAAAATAAAAACTAAAGGAGTTAGAGGGTATCCCTGTCTGGCACCCCGTATGAGAGGAAAATATGAGGACTGAATGCTATTTTAAAAAACAGATGTAATCGGAGAAGAATATTAATATAGAAATATGTTTGAGAAAAGTTGGACTAAATCCAGGCCATTTAAGAGCCCGCATCATAAATTTCCAATTGACACAGTCAAAAGCCTTTTCGGCATCCAAAGTTACAGCAGCTATTCGCGTTTTGTTAGCAGAGGCCATGTGTAAAGTATCCAGAAACACCCTAGAATTATCAGTCATGTGCCTTCCTTTTACAAATCCAGTTTGCTCAAATCCAACCATATCTGAAATAAAGGAGAAAGCCTAATAGATATAATCTTGGCCAAAAGTTGGCAATCTAAGTTAATAAGGGAGATGGGTCTATAATTGGCACACGAGGAAAGATCTTTATCCTTTTTAGGAAATAAAAAATTATAGCCTCCAAAAAAGTACCCTTTGCTTCATCTAGTGAGAGAAAGCACTGAAATAAGGTGAGTAGTTGCGGGAGTAAAAGATGCAAAAAACTGGAATAAAATTCAACAGAAAAACGATCCGGACCTGGTGCTTTATTTTTGGGTAGTGCAGTAAGAGCAGATTTGAGTTCAGAAATTAAAATAGCCTCTTCTAGAAAAGAAAGATCCTGTACCTGCTGCTGTCTTGGTGGGAGAGAGTGAAAATAGGAATCTAATGCTTCATCTGTGGTAATGTGATCTGCAGTGTGAAGATTTGTATAATAATCAGAATAACACTTCAGAATGTCATTGTTTTTAACATGAGGAATCTGGCTTTCATCTTTAACCCTTACTATTTTGGAGATTTAACCTTCATGTAATTGGCAAGTAATTTGCCAGCCTTATTTCGTCCATTGTAAAACTTGGAATTCATTTCTAAAAATATTCCAGCAACTCCCTCTGTTGACTTTTTATTGAATTCAAAATTGGCATTCATTAACCGTCTGCTTGTTTAATAGATTGAAGCAGTAGTGAGGATTATTAATGAATTATATGTCCTCGGTCAGAAGCCTTAATGGCATCCCAGACTATATGAAATGGAATATCAGGTGTAATATTATGCAGAAAAAACTCTTGCAGAAAACATTCAAAATTCTTCACAAATTCTTTATCTTTCAATTAACTATTGTTGAAGTGCCATCTATCTGCATTTTGTTAGGAACATATTTAACTTGGGATTTTCAATCCAAAAAAGGGTCTACAATCTGGTTAAAATCACCGCCTACTATTAGATTTGCATTCAAACATGAGCGTAACATTACTGACATTTCTTTTCAAAATTGAACATCAATACCAGTAGGACCATAAATATTGAGAATGGAAATAGGTGTGTGATGAATAGTGGCATGTATTGATACCCATCGCCCCTCCACATCTCTTTCCTCTTTCTCTATTATCAAGGGGAGGGATTTTTGAACCAGTATAATAACCCCATTTTTGTGGTCAAGGGCTGGAGTACAAAAAACCTGTCCAACCAATTTTTCACACAATGAGTTTAGATCTTTGTGAAATAAATGTGTCTGCTGTAGTAGGACAATAGTATATTTAAGACGTGCTAAGTGAGTGAGCACTTCCTGTTTTTAAGAGGATCACGCAAGCCCTTGACATTCCATGAAATAACTTTAATGGACATACATATTGAACTTTTATATCCATAAAACAAACCAAAACAAAAAACCATCTGAATATAAATATCTCGAGAAATGACCTAACAATCATATTCAATGAAGATCTAAAATTCATAATGAGACCAAGGAAAAAGAATGGAAAAAAGAAGCAGGAGAGGAAAGAAAAAGAGAGAAAAGAAATGAAAGTGAGAAAAGGAACAATGAATCTGTTTGAGATGATGAAGATGTAAAAAAACCCAAGAAGCCTCAGTCATGAAGAGAGTAGGACACAACCAGTGCGAGGAGTTTATGATGGAAGTGTGGTGAAGCGCAAAACTGAAGAAGGACAACAGGCCAAAATTAAATTAGATTGGACAACAATAATCATGGAGATAATCATTGTAATAGTAAAAGAAACAGAGAATATAAAGAAAAAGTCAGCAGTTATTCATATGAATAAAACCAATAAGACAACAGTACAAATATGTCAATAAAGAAGAATGCAAAGCACATAAATGACCAATAAATACCACTTACCAAGACATTAGGATAATATGGAAACAGTAGGTCTAGGAAGGGTACTTGGGAAACAACACGCCAGCGGAGGGAATCCGGACTAGACAACAAACAGCTGCAAAGGGGAAGAAATAAATAGCAAAGTTAAATAAGTGGATAAATTAACTAAAAATATCAACAGTATCACAAGCACCATTAACAATAAACATGTTAGCATTAATATTGTTAGATTTAACTCCCGGAGTAATAAATACAGTCAATTCAAAGAGAAGAGTCCAAAAGTACAAACATATAACAGGTTAAGAAACACTAAAGAAAAAGTTCAAGCTTTTCAAAGATCCATTGCTTCACCCTTGTGTTGAAGAATACATTTCCTCAGGTCTTCTGGACAGTCAAATGAGAAAGTTTGCTCTTTATACGTGACTTTAGAGAAGCATGGGTGCACAAGACCATATCTTGCATTCATGGATCTTAGAATAGGACGGAAAAATAAAAACTCCTTCCGACGAGTGGCAGTTGTACGTGCTGCATCTTGGGAGATAAATAATCTCTGACCAGACCAAAGTATTTGTTTCATTTGCTTGGCCGCTGATAAGACCATAAGCAGCTCAGTATATTCCAGAATGAGAGCAATTATTCCTCTAGGGCGGCCAGGGCTTGAAGTACCGATAGGTTTGGGGACAATATGGTGTACGAGTTGTAGATTGAGATGTGTTCCTTCCCCAAGGCCCTCCAGTTTACAAATGTGGACTCCAAGAAAAGCAAGCATGTCTGACCCCTCAGCTCCTTCCAGAATGCCATAAATTAGGAGATTATTGCGCCTATTCTGATTTTCAAAATTATCTGTTTGTTGTTTCAAGAGCTCTATCTCTTTAGTCATACCGTCAATTTTGTGGTCGCATCCTGCACTTCACTGATCCATTGTTCAACACCTGACACTCTGGACTCCAGAGTAGACCATTTTTCTTCAATACGTTGAAGTGTGACGTTAGTCTCCATAACAAAAGGCTTCAAATGCTTAATTGCCTCCATAAGTTATTCCAAAGTCAAAGGTAAACGAGACTTTGTAGGGGATCCAGGACCTTTTTTTGAAGCTTGGTAGGAGCATTTGAATCCATACGAACAGAGGCCATATTTGTGTATGATATGGCAGCCTTCAAATTAGAGGGTGGAGAGGACTCCATAAGCATGAGGAGAGTATTGCAAAAAACACAGTAGAGAAGACTCAATGCCACACATCGAAAAATATCTGAAGGATGTGCGTTATTGAGTAATGTCAAATGCGGCACCAAAAAGTAGGAGACTGCACAAAATAAGTTATTGTTGAAGGAATGCATGACAAAAATAGCCCAGACTATTAGCTCACTGTTCAAAAGGAAAAAATAAAGAAGAGCTTCACATGGAATAATATATCAGTTGGATACTCTGTATCCTCAAAGATTGCCATGGGTGACGCGATATAAAGTCAATGCCATTGGTGCTTGTATATGTAATTTGCCCACATTCCTAGTTAATTAACACTCTTATATGTGCAACTATGGGTTGAAAAATAACAATAAGGACTTACTCTGCTTCGTAAATGTTTGGGGAGCCATAGAAGACTAACAAGACTGAGAAAGGAAGCCAACTCTGACATGCTCCTTATTGCCCAAAATGGCTGGGTGGACAACGCGAAAGAGCTACAGCATGGTAAATACCTTTAAAAAAGCCCACAAAGAAAAGTTCCTGCTCTCCCCACGTTTGTGCACCAAATTCTTCATGGCATAGTCCTTTGCCACACAAACCACTGCCCATAATGTAGGAGAGTCTCCGACGATGAGCGGAGCTTTATGGGCCTGTGCCCATCTTCCGGATGTTTCGTCCACGCCCCCCCCAGACATGAATTCTTACACTGTAAAAACCGAAATGTTGAATTCTAAGCAATCCACGTTATCAGGTACGTGCTGATAATTAGGTTATAACATGGGATCAAATAGATCAGTTAAATCCTCTGCATCAGTCATGAAATAGCCACCAGAGCATCAAATTAGTCGTCCCTTAAGCAGTATGCATCTCCACATGAGTATGAATTATCCCTCACAACTTAAATTAAAATCTTTGTAAATAAGCTCTTTTGTCAGCTTATCTTTTTCTGAATGTACAGATTTTTTCTCATAATAATCATTTTCAATTTTGAAAGACAACCATTTTTCTCCTTAAACAACAGCTTGTAATTTTCTTAAAATACACTAATTTTCCATTATTACCTAAAACACATTAATATTAAATAGCAGTTTGCCATTTTAGAGGAGTGAAGTAACTACCTACTTACATATCAGCTTTTCATTTTAATTGCACCAGCCATGTGCGTAGCCAGCTATTTATGGAGCAGACATTGACATCAAATGTTCCAAATGTCCTTTAAACTCCAGCAGTGCTACAATGTGACACAGTCCCCATTTGCCAGCCTTGCCATAATGTGCCCTTTTCACAATGTGCCTACTGTATCATGCTGTGGCTTTTTCATCCATGTGCCAAGCGTGTCATCCTCTTTCCGTGCTCTCCTTATACTAGAAATGCAGTGGTGGGCCTATTTCACCCATAGTCCAGACATACATGTTTTGACAGTAAAGCCATGATATATATGCTTCTCCCATGACAGTGATGCCAGGATGCACCCCTTTTCCCCCATATGCTAGTCATTATATGACGTGCCCCTGACCCATCTGAATTTAATTGGTTACCTTCTGTAATTTCACAGGGAACTAAAATTCTATTTAAGCAATATGATCCAAGGGGGAAGGCAATCTCAGGTAGTTAATGAGCAGGGTGGAGTCAAAGGGCCTGAGGCGATGCCGAAGGCTGCAGCTACATCATGTCCCACCCAAAGCATTATAAATGGCACCCTTGTAACACCTTAGCATACCCTAAAGTGTAGGGCAGATGAAACAATTTGTTTATGGACTATACAGAATGGGCACATTCCTGGTGCGGAATGGTCTGTTGTCTTTTGCAAGGGATAAGTTTGGTCTCCTGAAAAAAACTATTTCATCACACTCATTTGCGAGAGAGTAAGCTGGCATTTGCCTAATTCATGGCATGGCTTTAAATAGTATCACATGTGGTTTGCGATATATCACATAACCTGAGACTGTGAAGAGAAGTAATGTGCACTTTTGAAGGAGAAATGCCATCCTGAGGTGTTTGTAACCATGACCCGAAAGAAAAGAGTAAGTTTCCATGATGGAATAGTGCTGGTGTGAATTTGCATATGAATTATCTGACAAGACAAGTCTGAAGAGTGTGACATTGACTGCAAAACGGTTATTGGGTGTGTGAAATATTTCTAGAAACTGGCATTTAGAATGCGTACATTGAGCTACAGAATGCTTTTGTATGGAGAAAATGTGGCTTCTAAATGCACAGAGAATGGAGGGTCATCATGACCGCTTAAATATTAGCGACAAATTAATATTTTGGCACCCTAATGGAGGTGTTGCTCGTCAAATTGAAAAAAATGTTTACCAGCCCAGCAGACATTTAAAGGATTGGCATGAATCACCGTCATGGCGGTGCCTGTCAATGCAATGGAACTTTGACTGATAGCCCCGTCAACAAGACTGATGTGTACAGCAAACCAATAATGGTTTTCAATTTTCAAAAAGGAAATCTCTAAGCAGGGTATACAGGGTCCCCCTTGCCATCAGAGTTTCCTCCTATGGCCAGGGGGCATTGAGCTCTTTTCAATGCCTTTTACCACTAGGTTTTTCATGGTGGTGATGGGCATTAAAATTCGGCTGTATATCCACCCATCTAAACTAGATGGATGGAATACAGCTAAACAGCCCTTACTATAACGAGCTGTCGAAGACGTTTCGCCAAGCCAGAGTCAGAATAGCTTCCATCGTTGTCATACCCATAGTCCGCCCAATTCTAGATCGGGCAGGCTGACCATAATGTTTCTGGGGAGAGGACTTCCTTGATGTTGCAACAGAGTTCCTTCCCCACCAACATTCAAATCAGGTTCTCAGTCTCTTGTCAGTCATGGTCCACCACACACTCAACAATGGTAATAAATAGCATATTACACTCTGCACATTTCCATATGTATGGTATATAGGCAGATGTGCTGAGTGGAATATATTTATAATATGCTATTTATAACCGCTGTTGAGTGTTGGCAGAGAGTACAAAAAAATACATAAAACTTCCCTCACACATAGATATTACACAGGCAATTAGTCCAACATTTCATAGAACCCACAAGACCCCCAAAATATTTTCTTATAAAAACGATTTTTACTTCATTTGTTTATCAAAACATTTCATTTTTCATTATTTTTCTGTATGATTATTAGAAAAGCAGTACATCAATGAAACAATTTTAACCCCAAGCCCAGCACAATAATATGGCAGGAAGCCTATTTGTAACTATACATGCTAACACCCCAACCACCACATGAAAACATAAATCCAAAAATAGACAGACCCAACAAAGGACTAAAGTACAATTTTCGACATGGAAAATACACAAAACACAATGAACAAGTGCAAAAGAAGAAAAGAAAGAAGCGCCGACGCGCGTTTCGGAGGTCCCATGTACATCACAATCTCCTTCTTCAGGGCGCAAAGTATTTATTTATATCGGCAACCATCTTGATTGCAAGCACATAACGTTTTAAATTGAGTACCGGGCTCAAATCACAAAAAAACAGGTTTGTAATCCATTCAAAACCAAGAACCAAAGGGACATGAGTAAATCGTATGTCCTCCGACAAGAGCTCAAAGGGATGAATAAAAAGGAGTCAAAATAGAAGGCAGGGACAAAGCTTGATGCATTTAGTCCTTTGTTGGGTCTGTCTATTTTTGGATTTATGTTTTCATGTGGTGGTTGTGGTGTTGGCATGTATAGTTACAAATAGGCTTCCTGCCATATTATTATGCTGGGCTTGTGGTTATTATTCTTTCATTGATGTACTGCTTTTCTAATAATCTAATAATCATACAGAAAAATAATGAAAAATGAAATTTTTTGATAAACAAATGAAGTAAAAATCTTTTTTATAAAAAAATGTTTTGGGGTCTTGTGGGTTCTATGAAATGTTGGACTAATTGCCTGTGTAATATCTACGTGTGAGGGTAGTTTTATGTAATTTTTTGTACTTATTCCCTGGCTACTTCCCTCCCTCATTTGCTCATTTCAGGGTCCCTCTTCCGTGTATTGTTGAGTGTTGGGAGAGACCATGACTCACGAGAGTCAAAGCCTCAAGTGAGTAAAGATACCCTTTTCTCCAGCACTAACTAATGGTAACAAATTGCATATTATACTCTGCACATCTGCAGGTGAGTAGCCGTGCTTTACAAACCCTGACTGATTGATTGACTGGCACGATGTTTTTGTGTGTGTGCGTGTGTCTGTCTGTGTGTGTGCACGTGTGCGCGGGTGTGTACATGTGTGTGTGTGTCCCCTGTTAAATCCAGCAAACATAATGTCTCTGAAGACCAACGCGCTACTGTGACCAGTCCCTGTAGTCAGTTTATATACTTTCAATCAATTGTGTTACCTGTATGTATGCCTTGTGTAATAATATTAAGTGAATACTCTGTTTCCTTGATCGATAAGTCTACCAAGGCTTGTTACACAATCCCTGGTAATTGAAGGACAAGCACAATATGTTATCCTGTTGTACTTTTCCAATCTAATTTTAGTTTAAAACTAAATATCGCCTTTGCGGAAAATCGATGTTCCCTGCTTGGAGTTATTGCTTTGTTATTTTCTCAATTAATGTGTATGCCTATTGCATTTTGGATGAAGATGTTATCAATATAGGATCCTTAAATGTTCTCATGCATAATACATCACCATTCCTAACTTGTGATCACAGCAGTACACACAGATCTAAGCCAGTGTAGCTCATTCTGAAAAACAGGAGTCAGGAGGCATGAGGTGGTGGGGAAAAGGGCACAATGTGACCTTAGCATATTCCCCCTGCCTGCACTCAAATGTCCTCTGTGCACTTAGGGTGCTCTCTGTAAAATGGGGTCAGAGAAGGAGCTCATTGCATTGAACACGAGGAGGACATTGCAAAGAAAATGAGGCAAGCTATTGTTAGCCTCAGAGGTTCTATACACTTGCAGAGGTTCAGAAACGTGAACTACGAGTCTCAGGAAGAGTTTGGTGTCATTTGTGTTTTGTTACAATAATTCTAATTGGTGTGATAAATGGTATTATCAAGACATAGCAGGGTTATGACTGCATTTTTGTCACTGGGCATCAGCTCCTGCTCACTGCTAAATCACTACAGCCAGAAATACCATCCACAGTGTTAAAGGCAAACTATTTGTTTTAAGAACTATATAAAACGGCGAAGGGTGCTGCACAACTTTCATACAACAATTCCATTTCTACAACAGTTATAACACTTTTCTCTTTTTTCAAAAGAGCCCTCATTTGATTACAATCTATTGCACGCACAGGGACAAATAATGCTGCATCATTTTCCCTCCATGCTTTACGTTTGATGATTTATTATTGGGACATGCCGATACTGAGAGCAAGTGTAACGATTTATTTGCATTTGTGGACTTGCCCACCATGCATTACAAAGCAGTGGGCTTTCTCTGTTATGCTTGGCTACCATGAGCCACCGAAGCATGGTGATGGGACCCGCCAATAGGAGATTAGGCACTCTTACAATTTCCTTTGAAGAGATACAAATAATACATAAAAGAGAGAGGTGACTGCTAAAGCTGCCTGGAGCTGTAAGCCCGGTTACCAGACTTTTATGTTCAACTCCCAGAGCTCCAAGGCCCTGCTTAGTTGGATTGTGAATCGGGGGAATGGGAAGCAAACCCGAGGAATGCAGTGCTTAATTTGTAAAATATGAAGTGCAGGTGCTGACATGTTTGTCGGAGGCCACACCCACTCTCCCGGCTCCACCCACTTCTTCCACGGGTTCCACCCACTTACTCTATTGGCTCCACCCACATCCTGAACTGGCACTGCTAAAAGTCAGATGTAATACCCGATCTGAATTTCAGCAAGGGAGAATTCCTCATAGTAAGGTTTTGATAGGAGGTTCCCCTGCCCTGTGCCTA
Organism: Triturus cristatus; assembly: GCF_964204655.1. Taxonomy (NCBI): domain Eukaryota; kingdom Metazoa; phylum Chordata; class Amphibia; order Caudata; family Salamandridae; genus Triturus; species Triturus cristatus. Next base: position 213,041,907 of record NC_140592.1, read on the forward strand.
ACGATTGCTAGAGGTGTGTGGGGGGAATTATCCCCTCAAGAACATTTTGTAACAAGAAAGACCAAGATGGTGGACAACACATTTTCCATTACATATTCAGCTGTATTAAATTTCAAAGTATAGTAAATCGTAAATGATGACCCGACATAAGCACCCAGGCCAGAAAGCATGGAAATGTCACACATAAGCACCAATTCCATAAACCTTGGAAATCTCACATATAAGCACCGCGGCCATTAACCATGGAAATGACACACATAAGCCCTCAGGCCATAAAGCATTGAAATGTCACACATAAGCACCCAGGCCAGAAAGCATGGAAATGTCCACGTAAGCACCCAGGCCAGAAACCGTGGAAATGTCACACATAAGCACCCAGGCCATGAACTGTGGAAATGTCACATATAAGCACCCAGGTCATTAACCATGTAAATGTCACTCATAAGCCCTCAGGCCAGAAAGCCTGGAAATATCACACATAAGTACTCAGTCTCAGACCAGGAAGCATGGAAATGTCACACAAAGGCACCCAGGCCAGAAAGCATGGAAATGTCACACAAAGGCACCAAGGCCAGAAAGCATGAAAATGTCAAACAAAGGCACCCAGGCCAGTGGTGCTGGAACAACTTTCAGAGTGTTGTCCTAAACATTGCCACTCTTCCCTTCACCTCTCTCACTGTCTTACTTCTTTCTTACTACACCTCTCCTTCTCTACCTCTTTTTTTCTGTCCCTCTCTCATCTTTCTGTGCCCCTTTCCCAGTATCAACCCACTCTCCGTTCCTCACCGACAACCATACCTCTACTTCTCCCTCTCTTTATGAACTTTTGTATCTCACCTCTTACTCTCTACCTCTTTACCTCAACCACTCTCTAGCTTTGTTTCACCTTCAGCTCTCTTTCACTACCTCACCTATTTCTTTTTGCTTTACCTCTGTACTCTCAACATCTCCTCTTTCTGCCCTTCAGCACTCTAATTCTACCTTTCTTTCTACCTCTCTACACCTGCCTTATCATTCAACGCCTCACTTCACATTTTACCTTTCTTTTCCTCACCCTTATATCTCTAGCTAGCACCCCTATATAGTTCTCGTACTGTAACTGCCCACATTCTACCTGCCAGTGCTTTAACTACTTCTTGCTGCCTCAAGTGCTCTCTTACTAACCTCTTTCTACTTTAGCTCTGTGTCCAACTCACCTCTCTTGTACCCTACTACCACTCCTAAAGTTTCTTCGCTATATTTCTTGATGTCTGTCTGTCTAACGGGCATCTCTAAAGGAGGGCTAGATAGTACCACCTGTGCAATGAAGGCAACCAAACTGAAGAGATGGCTCTAAGCCAAAAGCACATGATACTGCATGCAGCTGAAATGTCTGACAATCCTACAGTCTCTTTCCTTCAAACAGCTTTTTATTTTCTCTTCCACATATTCTGCTGAACAGAACAGCTGAAGACATACGAATGATCCAGGTCCCAGACTAACTGCATCCTGCATTTCTACATTGAGAATTTCGACAGTGCAGTGCTACATCATAATTGAATCCTGAACATAAACAAACTAAAAAAATTAATGCCATTAAGGACATTGTATTTGCACATGGTGCCCAGGGCCGGAGGCATGCTTGCTAAGGGCAGGCCTGGCCTCGGACTCCTCACTCTGTGGTTCACTTCACAGTTCACTTCATACATATAAAGTGACCTGTGAAGTGAACCATCGAGTGACGAGCCTAAGGCCTGCCCTGAGCAATCATGCCTCCGGCGCCGGGCACCATGTGCAAGGACAATGCCCTGGGCCTGGACTAGGAGGCTGGAAGTGAAAGCAAGCAGGAGTTCAAAGAAGAAATATTTGGAGAAGTACTGAACAGAAAGTGCGCACACAGACTGAATAGTGTTTGGCAACGGGGCCCCTGCTAACTTGATATACAGCCCAAGCAGGGAATAAACTAATAAAGGAAAAAGTGAACACCGGGCACAGTGTCAGGTAAACACTAGTTGCAAATTGACTCCCAATTGGACAAAGCTATCTCCAATTTTACTAACAGTTAGCATACATGCCTAACACACATATATCTACATATGGAAAAACCAACAGGCTAATAAGTTCATGATATATCTCTTTAATTAATACAAAATATAAATATATTTTTTTTGGTTTTCGTTTTCAATTTATTTTTTTACAGTGAATTATTTTCTTTATATCAACATATATATTTGTGGGCAGCAATATATCAATATGTCATCATGTTACTAATATACATACAAGTTAATTCCAATATACTGTATGTGGGTTCTGATTAAACTATGATTAGTTTTCATGATAAATTTGCATTGCCTGCTTATGATATCACAATAATTTCTCATTTCTTTTACTATAATTGTTTTTCCTTAAACATTCAATAGACAGTAACAATATTCAAAAAGCAGTGAAAACATATTTTTAACAGATTTTTACTCTATTGATGATAAATGAGCACATGGGCAGTCGATTGACACAACGCGTTTCGGCTAGGCCTTCGTCAGGAACCCGCTCTGAGTTTTACACCTTTTTCAATTGGCTGTTCTCGTTCTTGACCTCGGTTAGTGAGTTGAACCCAGATTGTATTCTTCTTTAGAAAGATGATATATGATATTTCTGCTTTGCTCAAAATGTACTCTTCTGGATATCAATGTGACTTCCAATAAAAAATATATATATGGCAGAGGATTACACCTTCTTTTCTGTCTTCACGGGAGGGATCAGATCTTGATCGCTCTTATCTTTTTGTTCTATTCATGATAAATCTTTTTCTTTTTATCGTCTGTCCTGGCGATATCTTTTCTTCCGCGTCTCGCGATCTATTCAGTTCTCCTCCTCTCTCTTGTACTCCGCGTCCTCGTTTGGTTCGGCAGATATCGCCAGGACAGACGATAAAAAGAAAAAGATTTATCATGAATAGAACAAAAAGATAAGAGCGATCAAGATCTGATCCCTCCCGTGAAGACAGAAAAGAAGGTGTAATCCTCTGCCATATATATATTTTTTATTGGAAGTCACATTGATATCCAGAAGAGTACATTTTGAGCAAAGCAGAAATATCATATATCATCTTTCTAAAGAAGAATACAATCTGGGTTCAACTCACTAACCGAGGTCAAGAACGAGAACAGCCAATTGAAAAAGGTGTAAAACTCAGAGCGGGTTCCTGACGAAGGCCTAGCCGAAACGCGTTGTGTCAATCGACCGCCTATGTGCTCATTTATCATCAATAGAGTAAAAATCTGTTAAAAATATGTTTTCACTGCTTTTTGAATATTGTTACTGTCTATTGAATGTTTAAGGAAAAACAATTATAGTAAAAGAAATGAGAAATTATTGTGATATCATAAGCAGGCAATGCAAATTTATCATGAAAAACTAATCATAGTTTAATCAGAACCCACATACAGTATATTGGAATTAACTTGTATGTATATTAGTAACATGATGACATATTGATATATTGCTGCCCACAAATATATATGTTGATATAAAGAAAATAATTCACTGTAAAAAAATAAATTGAAAACGAAAACCCAAAAAAATATATTTATGTTTTGTATTAATTAAAGAGATATATCATGAACTTATTAGCCTGTTGGTTTTTCCATATGTAGATATATGTGTGTTAGGCATGTATGCTAACTGTTAGTAAAATTGGAGATAGCTTTGTCCAATTGGGATTCAATTTGCAACTAGTGTTTACCTGACACTGTGCCCGGTGTTCACTTTTTCCTTTACACAGACTGAATAGTAAAATGACTTGGTGGCATTTAACTGATTAAACAAATTTATGGACATTCCTAATAGAATAGATTTTTGAAACATGTCCAAAACAATATTACCGTTTAAGTAGGTGTCCCAGCAGTGACAAAACCCCACCATATCTGTCTGACAGGGTTGTAGTTTGTCTACTGGGGAGATCGTCACCTTTTCAAAGACATCACATAATTAGTTATTTCTCTTACCCTATGTGAATCTGTAACATCTTTAAATATTCTTCATATATATATATATATATATATATATATATATATATATATATATATATATATATATATATATATATATATATATATATATATATATATATATATATAATATATATATATATATATGTTCATACAGTTTCTCTTTACTGCGGCATATGTCATCAAATCACAGAAACATATTTTTATGTTGTGATTGACTGTCTCTCACTATAAAATTAGTTTCCTCTCCTCTCTGTGGGCACTTGAAAGGCACAGCATGAACGCTTCATTTTCTTCATGGTAACCCCTTAACTCCGATTCTACTTCCAACAGGCACTAGAAACCCAAAAGAGAAATTGCACAGCCAGTGTACCCAGAAAAGCAGGCTGCAACCGGGATAATTACCAAAATATCAAACTACAAGTCAACAGAAACATAAACCCACAGCCAGAAGCGCAGGGACATAAACGATGTCAGAATAGATCATAAGGCAGCAATATGAAGACCGCCCAGCAAAGCAGGCATATTTCAGCCGAAGCAGTTCACTTCATAGTATACATATGAAGTGAACTGTGAAGTGTACCACCGGTAAGTGACGAGTTCAAGGCAAGGCCTGCGCCCTGCCCTGAGCAATGAATCATGCCTCTGGCCGTGTACAACTGGAAGCACAATGCCCACTCGGGCCAGGACTAGCATAGAAGGCTGGAAGGGCAGAGGTCCGGGAAAGGCCTTCAACTTAACCATTACCACGGCCGGTCCCCAAGCCTATCGTGACTGCCCAAGGAAGAAAACTGTAGGTGTATTAGATGCTGAAGAGGGCCGTTCTTTCATCTGTGCGCGCGCTGCGCACCACAGAGACAAGGCTTTAAAAAATCCATGGGACAACCAGATGAAGGGTTTTTGTGCATTACTACAGTCATTAACACCTGACTAACTCACTGTTTCATTTAAATTCCTACCGTTTGTCCGGCTCAGTGGTGGGCGGTCGGGCTCAGTGTGAATAACTGATTTGTTAGGATTAGGCGGCCTGGTGCACTAATGCTGTTTGCTGCCAGCAGAACCAGACAGTACTTCACATCGATGCCGGCCGATGCCGGCCTGCACAAAGGCTGCCCTGCCCTCAACGTCGTTGTCTTTCGTGGGTCGGGCAGCGCCGGCCCGCGGCTGGCTTGAACAATGGATGATGACTCACGCTGTCCTGGTTAGCAGTGCGCTGCCGTGGTTATGCTGGGGCGTGGCGTGGCCATGTGACAAAAAAATCTGCGCATGCTGCCGCGCGCTGCGCATTCAGCCCGCCCTACCCCCATCAAAACCCAAATCCAGCCCGCCCCTGGCGCCCCAATAAATCAGTGAGTGTGCCTGTCAGTATGAAGTACTGCCGTGTGTGTGTACTGTGTCCCGCGGCCCGCCCACTGGCAAGTGGCAACACAGCAACGCACTCACAGTCAACTACTGCATGCACCCACTCACTGTATGAAGTAAACTAAGGGCTGCATCCCGCGGCTGCCATGATCACGACATAATTTATTATATTACACGGCACGGCAGGCAGCCTCAGGGCCGTCAGCTAATTAAGAGAAGTGAAGTTCTCTCACACACAGCCACAACCAGTCACTGTTAACCGCTGTGACTGACTCATATTGAACATGCTGTCGCTGAAGCTGCACAACGCACTGAGTACAGACTTAAGTGTAAATTTTAAAAAACATGTGACGCACGTGCGAGATGCGTAGACCCGGCCCTGTCATTTAAGTGCCGGTGCTAAGCACCGGAAAGCACCGGCACAAATTAAGCACTGGAGGGATGTAACCCAAGGGCGGTGAGCCGACACGACGAGTTGCAGAGGAGCTGTGTAAGCGGCCAGAGTGCTCATGTGCGACTTGCCTGTCGACTTGGAGCCGGCTCTTTTAGTTCTCCCAGTTCCCTCTGGAATCCGGCTCTCTATGCGCCCAAAGCCTAAGAGTCCAACTGCAGCCACCCACCTTGTTCTTGGAATGATTCAGCTGTGAAGGTAACTGAGAAGTCACAAGTAGGGGGTTGGGAGGGGCGGGGTTATATAGGCCTGAATTCGTTTTGGGGTGGTTTTGGGGCATGCATCTGGGAAGAAGAGGTTGCCTGTTGCCCATTTGGGCTTGTCAGCTGGTGACCCTGGTGCGGCTTGAAGCCAGCAGCCATCAGACAATCCTTTTCGCCAACACTGTGGGCCCAGAGTACTTAACCTGGCTGGCTGTTGTCATCAAGCCTAATTTGCTCAATTCAACATAATTTGGCAAACTCTGGTATCTTCTGGCATCCTCAGATGAATTAAGGACCTGAGTCTTTTCTCTACCAACCGGACAGCATACCCCTCTTTGGATTATTGCTCATCACTCTTTGCTAGCCCTTGCTCTGGATGGCAACCAGCTGTCCAGGCCTGGCCTGGTCGATCGTCGTAGTTTTGTGATAGGCCAGTAGTGCCTGAGTGTAGTGTTAGTATGTGCATATTCCTTTAAATCACGAGCATGCTTGCTAACTGTTATTTAAAAATGCATGCACTGTTTACTCTTGTTATGTGTTCCAGGTTCTGTGTTCTTTCTCCGTGGTTGCCATCTACAACTCGCTCAGTTGGAGTTGGGAACATATGGAGAGAGGAATGACAGGCTCCTTTCTTCCAATAAAGAAGACTTCGTATTTTTGTACTCCCACAGCCTTCGCTTGCATTATTTGTGGGAACCCATCACTCTTCATTTTGGCGACGAGCACATTTCAACATTATAGGAGTCTGCTGCCTGCATCTCCATTTTGCCCGGTGTGGCAAACATATTCCTGTTGTGCAGGTCACTTCCTACGTTCTGGCTGTTTTGCAACCTATCGAAAACTGGATATGGCTCACCTTCTAATGGAGCCCCTTGATGTCATCAACCATCTATTTTGGCAAAGCCTGTTGACGCGCGCGACTCACCACATGACCAGGCAAGTTTGCTATCATTCAAGTCTGTATGACACGCATGTGTGCTACCCTAGCAATGAGCCAGCGTGCCCTTACCAACAGGCGCCGCGGTGTCTTGTAATACTTGGGATTCAGCAGAGAACTAGTTTTTACACACAGCAAGAGTGCAAAGACAGGTATTTATTGTATTTACTTGGCCTTCCACCAATTTAACTTGATTTAAAGAATGATTCTGCTTACCTGTACTTGCTCTTTCTTCAATCTTAAGTTTAAAAAAGAAGAAGAAGAAGGAGAGGACTTTGATGTAGATAAGTGGTACAAACCACACTGGAACCTTTCTTCAATTAACAAGATGTTTATTACGGGAGTACAGACCAAGCGTACACCACACCAGCTGACTGAACACCAAATGTCTATTTTCGAACCTCACTTAGATCGCAAGCGAGCATTTAGAACACCACAGGTGTTCCACACGGAGAACGGGGAAAGGACATAAAGGAAAGGCTAATACATACAGACACATCAGTACGTACATTGCAGAAGATAATTGTTTACAACAGACTTAATGTACAAGAAGCTTATCACTGCGCTCTTTACAAAGGACATTTGGATTTCTCTACAAGCATAGTACTCTAGCACAGCTAGTTCACTTGCAGCCTTTTCTGCAACTGCCTGGAAAGCCTTGTTTAACATGGAACATGGAAACAGTGGTTCATGGTGTTTGAAAGCCACTTGATGGCATTGGAAGCTGAAATATATTCAACGAAAAGGAAAGCAGCCTTCCTCTTTAATAACTTGGGCACAGAAGGTCAGCAAGTGTTTGGGAATTTACCCAAGATAACACCCTCTCCTGAACCAGAAGGTTGGAATGAATATCTTGAAAACATAGCAAGGCTTGAAAAGAAGATTACTGAACAACCCAGTGTTCTTTTAGAGCATCTCACCTTTTTCAAAAATGAATCAGAATGTAGAAGAAACTGTGGAAGACTACGTATTGGCCCTTCGTCATTCTGCTGTAATTGCAATGTTGGTATCACTATAGAAATTAGTTTAAGGGACCAATTTATTTTTGTTTGCAAATTTGAAAAAATCCAGGAACTCCTGTTAAGCTGCAGAGATCCAACTCTATCTGAGGTTACAGACTTGGCTAAGGCAATTGAAAGGTCTATTGTTTCTAGTGAGAGGATGACTAATTATCTAAATTCTCACCCTGTAAATGTAGTTCATGTTTCTAACGCTTTAAATGTGTTATCTTTTAAGGAGAAATGGAAGAGGTTTTATACCCAAAAAGGATTCTGGGTTTTGTTTCAGGTGTGGTTTAAAACTTCACATGAGCAATTTTACAGGTTGTCCTGCTTTTTTTAAGAAATGTAAAAAATGTTGCAAAGAGGGACATTTTCAGGGAGTATATAGAAGCAAAGAAAATACGCAAGTGCACACTATTTATGTAGACTTGTCAATTTCATGTATTTCACATGATCTTTCCAAAGTTCTTCTTACTTTAGACTCTATTGATTGTAAGAGCATGTCTGTCAAGGGACCCCTGTGCTAAGCAATGGTAACATGGTCATGTTAGAAATTATAGTTAACTCTGGAGCTCCCATTACCATAATTTCTTACATGTTGTACAATGTACATTGGGCTAATTCTAAGGTCTTGTCACCAACAGACGAAATGCCAAGTCCTATGGAGACCAAGATATCACTATGCTTGGCTTCGTTCTTAAAAAAGTAGAATTTTTGGGTAGGAAAATTACCACAAAGATATATGGTGCTCTGAAAGGTAAATTTATTATTGGCTGGAAAGATTTAGCAAAATTAGGCTTATTCCTGGTTCTAGTGTTCCAGTGGTTGTCAATCCTGCATGTATTGCTGCATTGCTGCTGTTTGTGAATCGTCTGAAGAGGCTAAAGAAATTAAACGCGTTACAAATGCTTATCCAGATGTGTTTGAATAGGGATGATTTCTGATTTTGAGCACAAAATCAAATTGAAGGCACATGCCGTGACTATCTCTCATAAACCCAGGCCTGTACCATTATCAGTAAGAGGAGAGCTGAAGAAGTTATTGAACAAAGTGATTACAAAAGGTATAATCACTCCCACTGACTCTTCTGAATGGGTCAGTCCTATTGTTATAGTACGAAAAAAATATGGCAATATTCGTCTATGTGTGGCTTTGCACACACTTAACAGTAATATACTGGTTAATTATCAACCTATTCATAACATTTAGGATATATTGGCCAATATTTCAGAGACAATGTATTTTTCTCTTCTGGACTTACGCTCAGCTTATCACCAATGCCACTCGCTGTAGATTTGCAAGAGTTAACAACCTTTGTGACCCCATTTGGAGCCTACAAATTCCTTAGACTTCCATTTGAGTTGGCATCTGCAGCAAGTGTTTTCCAAAAGCTCCTTGATACAATATTGGTAGGTATCTCAGGTACTCAAGCCTACCAAGATGATGTGCTGTTTTTTGGAAGGGCCATCAGGGAACATAATGATACTCAATTTAGGGTTTTGGATGTTCCAAAAAAATATGGAATCATTTTGAAATATAACAAATGTCGCTTCCTTGTGCAAGAACATGATTATTTAGGTCATCGTATTTCTGTAGATGGCATCAAACCAACATTTTCCCTGGTGAAGTCTATTTCCGAAGTACCACTTCCCAAGGAAAAAGAGGAATTAAAATCCTTCCTTGGTATGAGCCAATACTACTCTTGCTTTATCCAAGGGTATGCCTTCGTACTGCAACCTCTCTGTGTGCTTTTAAAGAAAGGCGAGGAATTTGTATGGGACAACTAAGCAGCTCAAGCCTTTGAATTCATCAAACAAATGGTCATTCAGGCTCCATCCCTCCTCTCATGCAAGTCTGGATGTGAGTGTACATTGATGGTTGATGCTAGTTAAATAGGTCTAGGTGCTGTTCTTTTTCAAATGGTGCAAGGCAATGAATGCACCATTGCATTTGCTTCTCGCCTTTTGTTACAATCTGAGAGGGCATACAGTAATATTGAAAGAGAGGCATGGACTTGTTCATGGGCAATTGAAAAATGTAAGAGTTTTCTCTGGGTACACATTTTACACTATACACGTGATCCAGCGCATGGTCAATAACTGATCAGGGATCAATACTCAATTCATACATTTGCAATGGCTCATACACATTCACTCAGAATCCCTGATGCGCTGGGGTCAATTTGTTTTGTTCAAATACTTTTCTCTTCTTTGAATCATGTAAAGCGTCTTTTAAAACCTATCAATTTAATTCATCAACTTTCCTTCTACTTGGTCGATAGACCAATTAGTTGAATAGTTGATGATAATGATGATCATACCTAAATTAACCCTACAGTTAACTAAATACCCACAGACACTTGGTAAAGTTAGATAGCTTTATCTTAATAAATTGCGGTTTGCTCAATGCATTCAGTCACAAATGTAAATAATGAAAATCACGAAGGGAGAGATCCATATCAGCAACATAAATGAAATACAAGCACATCAGATTAACTCAATGACATTATGCATGAAGGAGTGGCTAGTTTAAGAGACAGAAGTTTCAGCAAAATCATATGCAAAAACTGAATACGCCTAATGGAGGGGATAGATGAAGAGACAATAGTTTCATCTAAATAATTTGTTCAATGAGTCAAGCAGAGTGGATAGGTGGAGAGACAAAAGATTTCAGGAATAAAATACATTTGCAACAAATTGCATGAATGAATCAGAGACAGAATACAAACCTATTGGTTTGTGGAAAATCACCCCCTTGGCCTAGGTGATGATGGGGGTTTCCCGAAATAGGATCTGGGAACAAAGACTAAAAGGACAGGAAAAGGACAGGTCAAGTACAACTAGGCCTCACTGCAAACTGATGGACAACAACTCATCTCCCCTCTTTCTCTACTGCCAGCCTAAGCATTACTTCACACCCCTAAAGGCACCCCAATTATACCCTAAAACTAACATGTCCATGCCACAATTGTTGCACATTTTCATAAACTCGCAAAGGGTTTAGTGGGCATGGGAGGTGGCATTGTCACACCACTGTGACTTCACCTTTAATTCAACTAAATCATTGTTCTATATTAGTTCCCAGGGTTTGAGTTTTAGTTTGTTCTCACGTTTACTTCGTATGATACAAAATTTAACATTTCTATTCATTCTTTAACATCATCCGCAGAATAAATCTCAGGTCCCACGCCTGGGCAATTCATTTGGCAGTCGTTCGACACACTGGCCTTCAACCTTCTCGTGCCATCTGCGGTGCATGGCACATTATGTCTTGCTTCCGGCAGAGCGAACTCACTCCTCGAATTACCCCCTCCCACTTCAGCCAAGTTTAGGAAGATGGCTGTTTCATCCAGCACACAGTAAATGAAAATGAACATTTATTAATTATGTGATAATGAAACCTTCACTGTTTATCACCCACCTTGTACTATTTCCCAATATTGTTAGCTGGCATAAACTTTGTGCAAAAGCAGCATTATTTATTATTCCAAAGCAGGATGCAAAATTACTGATGCACATGCGGCCTAGTCATGCAGCATTTCTCGTTTCTTTCAAAAGACAACAGTTATTACAATATTATTTATTTACTTTTTTGGTCAAGCATGTGCAAAGCAATTTCCTTTGTGTTCTTGTTGGGTGTACGTTTGTTTTTCTACCACTACTTACTGTTAGTACGTATTATGGGGAATATCAATTTGAGCAGGTTTCATTTTTGCCAAACCCTGCTCCATCACATGGATCATAAGCCATTGCTCCACATGTTTAATGGAAATGGTTCAGGTAAAGCTTCTTCAAGGTTGGTTAGACTCTAGGAATACAACTTCACAATTTTACATGTGCCGGGGGGGGAAATGTCAGGGCTGATTGCCTTTCAAGGTTACCATTAATGGATGTAGAGCATGGTGACATTAAAAATTAAGTTGAATGTGTGGCGGCTATTCTAGATGATGCTCTCTTATCCTCTTCTGGTACTATTTCTCAGCTTCAGTGGATGGAAGCTCTAGGTAAAGATGAAGTACTCTTATTGGTTAAAGAGTTCCTGAATAAGGGTTGGCCTAAAGAAAGGCCTTTACTAGCATATTTGAAACCATTTGCACAAATTCAAGAGGAGCTTTCAATAGTTGAGGATATTCTTATGAGAAATGATTTTTGTGTTCCTTCAACTTAAGGGAGATAAAGCATTATTGCAGCAGCACATTCCACTCATCTAGGAGTGGGAAGCCAGGCCTGCCAAGTATGACGCATCAGGCGTGACTCTAACGCATTTCAGTGCAGTGTTCTGCATCACCGCACTGAAATGCATTGTCACGCATTTTAATGCCATCTCTCTGCTGTACCAGCACTGAAGTATTGGCCACGCCAGACTGCTAACGTGCGCGCCTGTGACCTGTGCCGGCTCTGCTGCTCCCTGCAGAGTTGCCGGCCCGGGAGCTGCCACCAGCACAAGCTCAGTTAGTAACAGTTATTCTTGAGCACTCACCACTACAGCCCAGACCTGACGTCACCGGACCGAGACAGCGACACCTGCCGGGCGGGGCCTGCCCTCAGTGGGCCTTCCACCCCACCCCCTTCCTATTAGTGCCACTGACACCTTTTGGCGGCCGCCTGGGACACTATGTGCCGAGGATCACATGGGTATTTACTATCAAATTGGCGCCCTCTGCTAGAGTGGGACCCGACTGATGGCGCCAGTCTGTCAGGTCACGTGAACAGACTCCCACTATGTTGCACGGTCCGGACTCAGCGTGAGGCAGGCATCATTATGTGTTTTTTTTTCAATTTCTTGCCAATGCCCGTGCAGCCGGTGGGAGTTTGATTGTCCTCCCTGACCTCGACAGATGGACGCTTACTTCCGGGCGGCCCAGGGCAGCAGGATCATGGTGTAGCACACACTATCGGCATGGCTTTCCTTGAAGTGCAGGGGCCTCCATTTCCCAAAGTTTTAAGTTGGTTCGAGTTGTAAGGTAGGAAGCATTTTTCTTTTAATAATAGAGTCGCGTTTGTTTCAGCTGTTGTGGTGCAGGGTCCCGCATGTTCAGCACGTTAGGCTTCCCTCTCCTGATAGCGTGTTTTCCAATTTGATTCACTTTTATTTCTTGCAGTGCAGAGGCTCGTGTGTTCTGTGTATTTGGAAGCGGTTGCAGCCATTGCTGAACCCGCTCACTTTTGTTTTAATACTGGTTCCACCTGCGAGTGAAAAGGAGTCAGGGAATCGGCCCTTTTAACCACGACAATGTTTTCACCATTAAAAACACCTTCTGTCTAATCTCTTGGGTCTCCAGGAGTTTCTGGCAACAATTAAAATCATGCCAAGATAACTCTTGTGAATACTGTTCCTGCTGGACCAACATCAGTATTCTGTCAGTGGCAGTTTTCACCCATCCTGATGTAGCACAGAGGGTTAATATGCCTGCTGCAAAGAACGTGTACATGCAGATCACTAAAGTGCATTTTATGTGAGTAGCTCAGTGGGCTACTGCTTTTGTCACAGAGATTATTTAGTTACTTACAGTTCATAAATTACAATCGGGATATAACACAAATATGTATGCACTGCAGTGAAGAGTTTGTATTCAACTGTGTGGTAAGGTTAGAACTTTACCCCCCCCCCCCCCCCAAGACTCTCATTATCATAATTTTGTTATAAGGTTTAGTTTGGGTAAAAATGCATTGTTTTTAGTAAAACCAACCACTGTGGTACGTTTTAAATCCAGACCAAAACTCTTAAAATATACTGCCTACAAGTATGGATGACGTGATTCTACAACTTGTAAACCTCACTATTTTATGTAACATTTCCTTTAGACTGATTACAAACGTATGAATCATTGTCTCTCTCTAATGTGGGTATGATGTAAAGTGCTCTGACACCTTACACTAGTAACGGTGCTTTGTAGAAGTTTCAAGATCCTCTTTTAGTTTCTCATTGCTCATATGGGTGTACTTTTGGTATTTATATGTTTCCATGGATGTCATTGCTTGATTTTACTCGGGAGAAAGTGTCATTCTTAAGTGTCACACATTGGTTGATGAATGTCACTCATAAGTACACTGAAACTATGAAAATGTCACACATAAGCAATGTCAAACCTTGGTAGCTATGGGAAGCACATGAAAAAATATCGAACAGTTCTTTTGGTGGCTACTACTTTTCTGATGTCTGATAAACATTGGACAACTAGCATGATACTGCCCCATTCAGTAGCGCTCCCAGATGAAGTTTGGTCTAAAGTGGCTATGGACTTTGCTGGGCCATTTGATATTCTACCATTGTCTCAAAAATATCTTATTGTTCTGGTGAACTATTGCTCTAAGTGGGTCTATTTTGACTTTGTTCTGGATCCCTCTACATCTAATGTTATCACGTTTTTGCAAAATATTTTAGCTATAGAAGGTCCACCCAGAGAGATAGTGACAGACAATGCTACTCATTTTACTTCTACACAAATGAAAGGGTTCCTGTCCAAACATCATATTAAAGACATTTAAGTTGCACTGTATTTACCTACATCCAATGGATTGGTTGAGAGAGTGAATCGGTTTCTCAAGGAAGGTGTTCAAGGCCAGTAGCAAACAAAATACTTGTGGGAGATTTTTTGAGAGAGAAAATGTGGGCGTGTTCTATTACACCACAGAGCACTTCTGGATTTTCACCTTTCTGTCTTTTAAGGAAAAGGTTGCATAAGACTAATACTTGTCCTGATTGGATTAGAAACATGTTCACCAAAGTTTAGACAACCTGTTGGTGTGAGCTCAGTGATCTGGTCAAGTCAAGAGTGTCTCAGGCACAAGATAGTCAAAAGAAGTACTATGATGATAAGCATCGTGTTAGATGTGTAGGTTTTTGTGTAGGTGATTTTGTAATGATTAAAACCCCATATAAAGTGAAGAAGGGAGAGACTAGATTTTCTGTTCCTCTCAGAGTAATAAGAGATGCTAAAGTTTCTCTTCAAATTGATAGAAGAGGGTGGTGGAGAAAAGGGCAGTAGTGAAACTTACTCATGAACATGACAATGCTATAAGCAAATGTAGGGAGAAGTGTGGCTCTGATCAGAGCATTAGTGACATTTGGTTTGCCACTCAATCTGAGTACTCACCTTGTGGTCATTCTAGTCAAGAGAATCTGACACAGGAGAATAGTACTAGGCAGTGGTCTGCTAATGGGATGGCAGCTGGTCATTCTAGTCAAGAGAATCTGACACACCTGAATGGTACTAGAGAGTTGTCTGCTGATTGGATGGCAGCTAATGTTCAAGGTGCACCTTCTCAAAGAGAGTTGATTGATATAAGGGATTGTACAAAGATTTCACATGATTCTGGTATCCTTATTTCCGACAAATGAGATGTCTCAACTGTTTCAACTCATGGTTCTAGATCTACACACAAAATATCTTTACCTACTAGGATTATTGTGTGACTTGATGTAAAGCCTCTCCTGTAGTTTTGTGTTGCAAAGGAGAGGGATGATGTAGTGTTAGTATGTGCATATTACTTTAAATCACTAGCATTCTTCTAACTGTTATTCAACGACGCATGCACTGTTTACTCTTCCTATGTGATCCAGGTTCTGTGTTCTTTCTCCGTGACTGCCAGCTCCAACTTGCTCAGTTGGAGGTGGGAACCTGTGGAGAGAGGAACAGCAGGACATGGGCTCCTTTCTTTCAATAAAGAAGAGTTTGTATTCTTGTACTTCCACAGCCTCCGCTTGCAATATTTGTGGGAATCGATCACTCTTCACTGGGCCCTGTGTCATCAAGAGTGATCATAAAAGGAGGCAAGGGGATGTGAGAGGGGTTGTGTGAATGAGTTGTGGTGGTTAGATGCCAAGGACCTAGGTTTGAGCACTGCTAGCACAGAGGCAGACGTCTACGTGTAGGTGTGGCTTGGAAAGCTGTGCTCCCTCATCCCCTCACCTCTCCTGTTGCCTCTCTTGGGGTGACTACTACTATTGGATATTGGACTCTTCATCTCTTCATTGAACGTAATCACTATAACCAAGCTTTGCACTCGTACCATCACTCCAGGAAGGACAATGCAGATCTACAACAAGCTGTTTTCACTGTCACTAAATCTTTCCAGTGCAGAAGGTTTTAAGAAAGGATGCCAACATGTGAGCAGCAAAGACTGCAGTGAGGATTTGGGCCTCAAGACATGTGGAGTAAAAATCACTCCAAAGAGTTTGACACAATCTTCAAATGAAATGGAAATTCTACGAGAAAAGTCCTGTACTAGGCTTAGGATAACATTAACCAAGGACTACTACCCAGCGTAGCCCAGTGTGGTTGCCAATGTCTGTCTGGGGGCAGGTCATCCCCAGATTATTATATTGTGGTTGCTCCCAAAAGGAATGGTACCCTATCCTGTGCACCTTGTAGTGAGCCAGCTCAAGGTGGCTGCAATCATAACAATGATGCTACTGATCCACAGATTTTATCAGAGACTGCGACTGAAGCTATGACTGCAACTGTTGGTGTGCTCTGCCCAACCAGTCCATTCCATTATTATGGCTTTTGCTTTCCATTCTATCCCTTGCTTGGTGGCAGCCCAGGTGTGCTGTCCTAGGAATTATGTACATAATGCAATCTTTGTTGATACAAAGAATGAATCAATATTCATTGAGTCTGCAACATCTATTAAGACAGTAATGCCTGAGTGGACAAAGATGGATGCAAATTCCCTGCAAGAGCCTAACTTCCCAGAGGGATGTTTTCCACCAGTACCCCTCTTTGCACCAATTAGCCCAGAGCAATATTGTAACCCCATGGGAGAGTTAGCATAACAACAACCACCCTTACCGGAGGGAGAGTTTATAGCGCAAACAATACACCATTTCCCACTTCTTCCTCTCCAGTTGATCTAACCTCCCCTAGGTCACACCTGTTTGACCAAGAGAACATACCAAATACCCTAAAACCTCATCACAAGTGAATTTGCTTTTGGTAAATGACTTTACCCCTCCAGACGTTCCCTCCAATCTAGTAAATATGAAGACCAGTGTGCACAACTCTGGTATTTCAGTACTGAGACCAGAAACTGCACAAATTAATATCGATCTACCAGAGAATCAGGTATTATTGTCAAGATTTCCAATTTATCCACATCCATAAACATGATGTTATAACGCAGAGTCTACTAGCCTACCAGCCAGCAAGTGGACCAGGACACTATAGTCTTGATCCTTGCTAGCAATCGAGAAGATTCTGTGCTAAAGTTACTTTAAAATGCAATACGGGACAC
Organism: Triturus cristatus; assembly: GCF_964204655.1. NCBI lineage: Eukaryota > Metazoa > Chordata > Amphibia > Caudata > Salamandridae > Triturus > Triturus cristatus. The sequence continues at coordinate 213,059,083 of NC_140592.1, forward strand.
AGACCATAACACTGGATTGGTAGCTCTTTTGTCACAAGTGGTGAATGTGGAAATTATCTTGAAAAGGACTAGTGTGGATGCCTTTATTCAGGTCACTGAACCTGGAGAATCCCTTGCGCCATGTATGTGCCATGATGTAAGTGCAAAGGCCAAAGCGGTAGTGAATACATGAGAAGGTCACATCATTCTAGTCCACGATAATAGGACTAAAGCAACTTGTCTGGCAATAAAGGCTAATGTGGTATGAAGAATGTTATAGGGACTGAGGCAAAGACCAGCATTGGAGATGACGAAGATGTCCAACCCATCCACATCACGATAAAGCAACAAAAGTAGTAATAAAAAGTGCCAGAACTTGGAACAGTATGACTAGTGATGAAAGAATAACAGGTAGCAATAAAGGTCTGCCCTCCACACCGCTCAAAGAGGTTAAAATCAAAAATCAAAAATCCACGAAGTGGTAGGGAGAGAAAAAAGTCTAACAGCAAAACAATAAAAGGATAATCAAAATATCAACTCGCCAGATACCCCCAATCATGATTTAACCAAGGATGATGATAAGTGATTTGTTCAAAGATCCAGTTGAAACGTGCGAGGATCCACAGTGACTTTATTCTATATTTAGATCTAGAGGAAAGGGGGCACTTACTGTTCCGGTGCAAAAGGGCCCACCATTGATAGAACCAGCCCTAAAATCCAATCAAAGGTCAGAATGAAGTGCAGGTTTAAAATGATTGTTAAGATGCAGAGGAAATCCACTAAATAAGAAAAGGGGGATGTGGTAAGGACCGAATCTAGGGAAGCAAATGAGGGAAGCAGCTCCCAAGAAAGTCCAGCACCAAGTTCGATTGAACCCAAGAACAGCGAAGGCCCATTACTGGGAACACAGGTCACAATATCTGGAATGTCTTCTTCTACAGGATCCAGAAGCCCCCTAAATCCAATGGCGATCGAGTTTCAGCAAAGAAAAAAACCAGTTCTTATATTAAGACCATATCAGCCAGAACCTACCAGCCCATTGTGATTGGCTGCCGACTGTATACACTTTCATTGATCTGTTTCCAGATCCATTACATTTAGTGCCCTTGAGCCGGTCCCATCTGCTGAAATTGCTCCACTTAGAGTGGAGTGGCGTCTAGTGGAGTGGCATATAGTGGAATGACGTAGAAGAAAGTGTAGAGTGGAGTTGGGTAGAGTGAAATGGCGTAGAGTACAGAGGGGTAGAGTGGAGTGTCATACAGTGGAACAGCGTGGAGTGGTCTAGAAAGGCATAAAGTAGAGAGGCACAGAGTGGAGGGGCATGTCGTAGAGTAGAGTGGAGTGGTGAAGAGTGGAGTTGTGTGTCGTACAGTAGAGTGGAATGTCAGGTCATTGTTTGTTGTGTTATACAGTGTGTTAAGGTGAAGGGGCAGAGACTGGAGTGGCATAGAGTAGAGTGGCGTAGAGTGTAGTGGCTTAGAGTGGAATAGCGTAGATTGGAGTGGTGTAGAGTGGAATGGCATAGAGTCAAGTGGCGTGGAGTGGAATAGCATAAAGTGGAACAGTGTAGAGTGGATCTGTGTAGAGTGGAGTGGGAAATAGTGGAGTGGTATACAGCTGAGGGGCAATAGAGTGGACAAGTGTAGTGTTTGGTGAAGAGTGAGTGGTGCAGAGTGCAGTGGCATACAGTATCTGTAGTAGAGTGGAGTGGAGCAGAGTGGGGTGGCATAGAGGGGATTAGCATGGAGTTGAGTGGCATTGAGTGGTGTGCCGTTGGGTGGAGTGGTGTAGAGTGGAGTGGCGTAGAGTGGAGTGGAGTGGCATAGAGTGGATTAGCATGGAATTGAGGCGTGGAGTGGAATAGCATAACGTGGAACATTGTAGAGTGGAGCTGTGTAGAGTGGAGTGGGAAAGAGTGGAGTGGTATACAGTTGAGTGGCATAGAGTGGAATAGTGTAGTGTTTGGTGAAGAGTGAGTGTTGTAGAGTGCAGTGGCATACAGTATCTGGAGTAGAGTGGTGTGGAGCAGAGTGGAGTGGCATAGAGGGGATTAGCATGGAGTTGAGTGGCATTGAGTGGTGTGCCGTTGTATGGAGTGGTGTAGAGTGGAGTGGCGTAGAGTGGAGTGGCATAGAGTGGATTAGCATCGAATTGAGTGGCATTGAGTGGACTGCCGTAGGGTGGAGTGGTGTAGAGTGGAGTGGCGTAGCGTGGAATAGCATAGAGTGGAGTGGAGTGGTGTAGAGTGGAGTGGCATAGAGTGCAGTGGCATAGAGTGGAGTGGCATTTCGTAGAGTATAGTGGAGTGGCAAAGAGTAGAGTGGTGTGTCATCATCATCATATCAACTTTATTCGTCTGATTAAAACCATAAAAGTACTCAGCAAAACATTCTATAAGACAGCATAAGAACCTATACAGAGATCATGTTCCAGTAAATGGTATGTCATTCAGTAGAGTGGAATGTCAGGTCATAGAGTGTCATGCCATACAGTGTGTTTCAGTAAAGGGGCAGAAAATGGAGTGGCATACGTCAGAGTGGCATAGAATGTAGTTACGTAGAGTGGAATAGTGCAGATTGGAGAGGCATAGAATGGATGGCATAGAGTGGAGTGGCATAGAGTGGAATAGCCTAGAGTGGAGTGGAGTGAAGTGGCTTGGATTTGAATAGCATAGAGTGGTGGCTTGGAGTGGAATAGCAGAGAGTGGTGCGGTGTAGAGTGGAGTGGCAAAGAGTATAGTGGCATAAAGTAGAGTGGTGTAGAGTGGATTGGCGTACAGTGGAGTGATATACAGTGGAGTGGTGTAGAGTGGAACAGCATGCATTGGAATGGAGTAGAGTAGAGTGGCCTAAAGTGGAGTGGCATAGAGTGGAATAGGGTAGAGTGGAGTGGCATAGAGTGGAGCAATGTAGAGTTGAATGTAATAGAGTAGAGTGGCATACAGTGGAATAACAGAGTGAAGTGGCATATAGTGGAGTGGTGTGGAGTGGCATAGAGTGGAGTAGCGTAGAGTGGAATAATGTAGAGCAGAATAGCATACAGTCAAGTGATATAGAGTGGAATAGCTAGATTAGAGTGACATTGAGTAGAGTGGAGCACCATAGAGTGGGAGTGGCGTAGATTGCAATAGCACAGAGTGGAGTGCCGTTGAGTAGAGTGATGTAGAGGAATAGAGAAGGGTGGACTAGCATAGAGTGAAGTGGCATACAGTGGAGTGGTGTGTTTTACAGTAGATTGGAATGTCTGGTCACAGAGAGTCATGCCATACAGTGTGTTACAGTAAAGGAGCGGAGACTGGATTAGGGTAGGGTAGATTGGCATATAGTGTAGTGGTGTAGAGTGGAATAGCATAGATTGGAGTGGCATGGCATACAGTGGAGTGGCGTAAAGTGGAGTGGCAAAGAGTGTTGGCATAGAACTGAGTGGTGTGGACTGGAGTAGAGTGGAGTAGAGTAAAATGGAGTGGAGTGGCATAGAGTGGAACTGTGGACAGTAGAATGGCATAGATTGGAATAAGTTCAAGTGGAGGAGTATACAGTGGAGTGGTGTAGAGTGCAGTGGCATTGAGTGGAGTGGCATAGAGTGGAGCGGTATGGAGTTGGATATCATAGAGTGGAGTGGCATGTCATAGACTGGCACATGGTACAGTGTCCTGTATTAGAGGGGCAAAGAGTGGGGTTATGTAGCGTGAACTTGAATGTCATAGAGTGGAGTGGCATACAGTGGAGTGGCATGGAGTGTTAAAGAGTGTGGCTTCATATCGTAGAATGGAGTCGCATGGCGTTGCATGGAGTGTAAACAAACCTAGAGGGAAAATGTCTGAACAAACGTAGGTGAAATTTTGCAGGTATATAGATTATGGGGTGGGAAGGGTCATTTTTTGTAGTAGATCTAAATTGGTTCAGTAGTGTTCAAGTTAGAAGGCACAAAACAACAAGTTATATATTGTGCTGTGGTGTAGTAACTTGAAGGTATTCCGCAGTGCATCATGGTGAGAGAACAGTATATGTTTGGATGATGAAAACCCTTTATAAAATTGAAAAACCGTGAGGGTATTAGGTTCAGGTCACCGTTGGTTTTATCACCTACATGGGCTCCAGAGAGCCCTAAATAATCTGCCTAGAAAATCCCTGAGTGGTCAGACTCCATATGAGGTCCTGTTTGAGGTTTAGATGTGGGTACCAGACCTCGACAGTAACAGAACAGCGGTGGCTGAAAAACTATTTAACAGCAGTGAACGTTTGACTGTTTTACAGGATCTGAACAACTTTCGAGAAGCTCAGAGTAACACACAGCAGAAACGTTATGCCACTGGGGAAGGGAAGGAAACACAGGAACCTCCTGGTTGGATCCCAAGATGGTGAATTAGTCCAAGAGAAAATGATGGACAAGAAAGAATTCAGGCCATCTTACAGAACGCCTGTACCTGTCATGACCGCTTAAAGTACGATAACTGAACTTCTCCCTCCCCTTGCTGGTTGTAAAAACAAGAGATTTTTCTCAATAGATCTCATCAAACCACACTATGTGGCTGGTTCTACACAGTAGGCCAAGAAGACTCTTAGGTGAATATCTGCCTCCTCTTTCGACCCTACAGGCAGTCCTAATGGAAGCTATGATGAAGCCTGTTCTTACATTCGGGGAACAGCTAAGACTGAAATATCACTTCTTACTGTTACATCAACAAACTCTTTGCAAACATCATGCACAGAAACACAAATTTCAATTCGACTAACAGACAAAGAAGGTATATACTGCAACGTACCACCACAAGAGTCTATTCCCAGTTCTCCGAAAAATCCAGAGCTGCCAAAAATAGATCGATCAGCCACCGGCTACTTCATCAACTTTAATGAGGTCTCTTCATATTCATCTGCCCCAAAACCACTACCTACCACAGGTAGATTGCGTGAATTCTACATTTGACTGAAAAATACATACTTTATTCTACCATGGACATACATTTGGACTACAATTTTGGTACTTCTCCTTTTCCTTTGGATTAGTTTTGTGACAGTCTTTTTCCTGATTTTCAACAGACAGTATCTCCTAGACAGCTTTTCTGTTAAACTGGTGAACTTGGTTTTGAAACCCCATTCTTCATCACACAAAGTGCAAAGAGATCTTTCCCTGGTGAATATTGTTGCTATTCTGGTTCCTGATGGAAATGTTTGGGATAAGGTATCCTATGATATATTTGGTCATACTGAACTGATTCAAATTCCATATGTATTTAAAATTTCTCTGCATGATTTCATTACCCCTAGTTCTATCTCTGATGATTGGTACATCTATACAGTGCATGAAAAGCTAGATGATCTGCAGTATTCAACTGTTTTCAATGATAACAAGATTTATGAGGGCATGGCTAATTAGGATGATATGTTCTGTCTTCACCATTATGAACACTGTTTGCACAGACGTTTTCATATTTTTCTAGTCATAATACAGCTGACCCAGAGTCTTATTTTTACAAATTTAGACCATCACAGGCTCGAAAAACTATGTTCACTAACACCAAGCTGGTATATTATGCATCCTTAATGTGCACCAGGGTTTGACTTTTGGTAAGACAATGTTAATTTAAAATCCATTTGGGGAAGTCAAGATTGACAGGTACAGGGAAACATGGCTATAATTAAAGGAGGCCTTTCACCACAGCAAATGATTTTCTTCAACAAAGCTGTGCAGCAAACATCCTGTAATGGCTTGGCTAAGGTAAAATATTTGAATACCTCAAACATTCCCACATTTGCACGGTTTGTAAACTGGCAACTGTTCACAAATTACACAGAGGAACCACTAGACATCATGCTTCGTAATGGTTCATGCAATTCTTCAGACTCCAATCAAAGTGGATGGTTAGTGTGGTCATTAGCTACTAACGGATATCAGGCTCGTTTTCTGGGTAAGACTGACAGGCTTAGGATCAGTAGGCCCAACCCACGGTATGTGCAGACACAGCACTCGGGCGTATTAACAATTTACAATGTTGAGAAGTTATGCCTTGACTGGCTAAAAACCTCAACATTGACACAGGTAAAACAACACTTGTCCCTCCGTTCTGATGGCATGGGACTACAGGTGTTTTTACTAGGTCCTTCAAGATCACGTCAAAAGCGCTTTCTATATGGAATATACAATGAAGTGTGGAAACTTTCACATCAGGAAGCTTCTGAGAGATTGCACAAAATTGACAGGGCAAATTTAGAAAGGACTCTGGCAGTAGTAGATAGTGGTATTACTACTCCATCCAATAGAATATATTCTCTTTGTAACATAGTGTCATCTGCAATTGGCATCATTCAGAGTGACATGTCTTTTTTACAACATGGCAGTCGCAGCTTAAAGCTATGCTACTGAGTTGGACTTTGCAGACTCTTCGGGTTGGTCACGTTCCATGGAGACACCTTAATGCCACTAGCTTGTTTTTGACATATAATCTCACCAAAATAAAAACAGGCAGTAATGGCAAAGAAGGATGCAACTTCTTCTATGTTATGCACAGAGAGGCTAGAGAAACTACCATTCACTGTTTCTCAAACACCTTTTGTGGATTCAATAATCCACTGATTCATTTCTCTCCCAATTTCAACATTTCACTTCCAATACTGCTTACAACACCACCAAGTGGGCAGATATGAGGTGCTAGGAGAGAGATATGTACATGAGTCATTGATCTTACCTTTCAAATACCGATTTTGGAATAGGGAGACTGAGGTTTTTCTTGTTGGGACTGACTGTGAGAGTACCTTGGGACATTCCTTATTTTGCAGTAATGTTTCTCTTCATCGCGCATGTAATGCGTCTATGTCAAACTTGTCACACTACTTGAAAGGTTCCCCAGCTGCTGTGATCCGTCTGGCTTTCAGATTACTCTCAAATAGGAGTAATCTGGTAACGGTCTCTGCAGTTGTGACTTGCCATACACAAGTACTGTTTCCACCTGCCCTCACAGTTAGGGTGCAATGCTTTGGACTTTGTTAAAGCTTACCAAGTTGTGCTTTGCCGCTTTAAGCAGACTGAAAGCCTTATTGTTCCAGAAAGATGTAGCCTTAACATTTGCACCGGAAACGTTTGATTTTCAAGTTGCAAGGTTCGCTTCTGAGATACAGTCGCTACTCTGCACTAATTTCCCACTCCATTTTGGGAAGCTTGTACACCGCATCTTTAATATGTCTAATACAGTGGGAGCAGTGCCATTTTTTAAGTCAATTGACTCCAGTTTGGTTAGCATCTTCCCATCATTCATACACTATGTGCTTGGAATCATGTTTGTAGGCTTACAGCTTGTCCTACCTAAGTGTTGGGACAGTGTTTTTAATTTTTCTGCTCCACAATGGATGCCCCACTACAAAGTCAAATGAGGATAGCACTACCACACGTGCTCTTGTGTCATGAACACATGATACAGTGCTTGAGGGTGCACTCTTATTTCAGGAACTGAATGACCATTGATTCTTGTCCTTTTGACTGTCTGGCTACACTGCATGCAGCCTGTATTCCGCTGTCTACTGTGCACTTTCGACTGTGCCCTGGACATATGCTTGGGATCACAATTTGTTCAACCTCCGGACATTGCACGACTGGTGGGCCAGTTAACAGCTCACTTATACTGTTGTCCCTTGTGCTTGCCATTGATGCTGAATGCATATTATGAGCCTTCCCTGGGATGTTTTGGCTCCTGGTGATCTGGATCCTGGCTCATCACCTGTCGAATTAGCACCGGATGTTCCTTCCTTGGCAGAAGCTGAGGTGGATGGATGAGAACATCTTTGCTCTATAGACCTGATGCGTTGGGTGCCTCTGGGATCATTGTCTGTGGTTTCTGGTAGCAGCAATATTTTGTCTACTCCTTGGAACAAATAAACAATCAGGCAGTTTTGAGTTGTGGTAACACTTTATTAATTTGGATTTGTTTTTAACATCCTAAACTGTTTTTAAATTGTTTCATGCAGTGCGTTTTTAATGCATTTTTTAAATTTCGCTTTTAAGCTTTTTAAATATGGCTTTCTGTGTGCTTTCATCCTCAAACTGGCATACGTGTTTTCATAATTATAATGTTTTTTATGCTTTTGTATTTAGATAGCTTTATTTTTATCACCTTACAGCCCAGGAATGGGTGTCACATGGCGGTATTACTCCAGGTTAAGAAACGGTGTCTTTACATGCTCACGTTCTTAAGTTGCCTTTTCTCTTCTTAAACACAATGACATTTGACACACATTCATTTGTTATACACACAGGATAGCATTTCTCAAACTCTATTTGCTTATGATATCTCTTCGTAGGAACTATATCAGGACACCTTGAACACTCTGTACAAACGGTAAGTACAGCACACAAGATGTTGTTATTTGTTTTCGGCCGCTCGGTGACAGAGCTATCCCAATAGAATAAACAATGGCGGCCTGACTGGGGCTTCGTCATGGTAACGTGGAGGATGTTCTTATATATAAGACATCAAGACTCTGTTTATTCAGCAGAGCATTTGGCTAGCATTGAAAAGGTGGGTCCATGCCGGAATTCCATCTCATCTGATTTCTGTCAACTCATGTGAGGGATGCTGTCCAGCTCTACACCATGACCAGCAACTTGCTGACACTTGCCCAGAGGTAATGGGGAGTTAGACCACCCGACAGGGATTTGGCAGATCCACTCACCTTAGACACAATAGGGTAGAATGTACTAGGTTGGAGTACACGATATTGCAGTACTTGTATGCAAGCATATAGTTTCCTGTAATCAACAAAAAAGTTGAATTGTTCATCTTTTTCACCATTCTCATAATGCTGATCACATTCTTCTGTTTCTTTCTATTAATCATTGCAGCACAATTATTTTACTCATGAATCACAAAGCTTCAATAAATATTGAAATACTTTACTGTGCATTTCTTGGGTATGTCTTTGGGTATGTATAAGTAACTATGCGAAAAAGTTCTAGATCTGTTACCATGATTTCCTTGGGAGATCAGGGTTGTCATGTCCTGAGGTTGCACATGCATTTGTTACCCTGTAATGTTAGGGGTACAGATGGTGCACGGTGAGCTAGGCGGACTATAGGTCAACATATCCTCAGGGGTTACTCAGAATCTGTCTCACACCATCCCAACGTTTATGCTATCCAACAAACGCACAATTTTACTTGAAAAAGTACAAGCCGTAGACTGTTTGAACATAAAATACTGGACCGGGTGAAGGTGCCAAAGGTATCTGGCCGGTGAGAGGACTTCTCCAGGCGTGAATTTTCCCTCTTAAACCAATGGCTTCACTGGGACCTCGTTCAATGCCTATCTAAGGTTGTTATTCCCTTCTCTGATACAGCTTGCTGTCTTGCCCGCTGAAGGACTTAGACTTCCAGAAAGACTTAAGGGGTATATGTACTAGGAAGTGGCGGAGCGTGTCCTTAGCCTCCTTGGCTTAATGACACGCTCCGCCACTTCTGAAATGCAAGGCTGCACCATATTTACAAGAATGTGGTGCAGCCTTGCATTTCCCCCTGTGATGGCGCTAAGTTTAACAACTTAGCGCCAACTTAGGCACCCTTGCACCAGAGTGCAAGGGTGTCTGTGTGCAGGAAAGGAATGGTTATGCTTCATGCAGCACACATGAAAGTTACAAAATGGCATTTTTTAAAGGTTTGTTTATGTACAGGAAGGGACACCTTCCTGTACATAAACAAACCATGGCATTTTGCTTTTTCCATGTGTGCTGCACAAGGCAGCACACATGGAAAAAGCAAAAACGAGGAGAAATAATGCATTTCTCCTTATTTCGCCAACTTAAGACCAGGATTATCCTGGTCCTAATTTTGGTGCTGCCTCCCATGTACACCACCCTTGTACATAGGGGGCACCATCAAATACAATGGGTGTTGCGGCGGAACACCCACCACAACACCCACTGCACGCCCCTTTCATACTAACCATAGCGTGAAAGGGTGCCTTATGTACAAGGCAGCGTTAAATGGCTTAACGCTGCATTGTGCATAAGGCGCAGCCCCTATCGCCATCACAACGTCCGTGAAAGTGATGTTGTGGTGGCGATAGGGGCTTGTACATATGCCCCTAAGTCTTAAGGTAAAACCTCTCTGTGGAACCTGGTTGATGTGTCCCACCTGCTCTCCATCACAGTAAGCCTCAAATAGCCACCTAGGTCCTGGTCTACTGCTTCCAGTGGAACTGTATTGGCAATTACTGTTTTTAATGCTATTTTTATTTAAAGCTTTAAAAATTGATATCTCCAGTTTCATCTATTGGCTTATTTCGTTTTGGTGTCATTTTTCATTACATTATTCTCTATTTGTATAAATTAGAGTGGGATTGTTATTGTGTTATGTTTTTTGATTTTTAACAGTTTTAGTACTGCTAAATGCTTTAGACATTTTCTCTAAATTAAGCCTGTCTGTCCTGTACAATAGCTACCAGAGGTTGAGAACAGGTTTAAATGACTGAAATCTTTACTCTAACATGATAGTGACAATGTTACTTTTGATGGACTCCCAAACACCCCAACTAAAATCACCTTCCCATAGGATGCATTTCTGAATTTCTTTTTTAATTAACCTGGCCTGATTTTAGCTACGGGCTAGTGAGTAAGCCAGAGTGTTTTAAAAAAAAATGTTCTTCTCTATAGGAAACCAATATAAGTGCTGGCTATAAGATTGTTGTCTAAGACTATACGAAGTGACAGTAATCTCTCTGTGCAAACTGAAGATTACATGAACTGCAATATTCTTAGTCAATTATAGTTTGGCAATAAACTTTTTAGGAAAACCAAGATATAAAATACTACAGTCATACAGTCTAGAGATGATCATTGCTAGCAATACTTGTCTCAATCTAAGAGTGGTAAAGGAGAAATCTTTGCAAGCATTTTAAGAAAAGAAGGCAAGCAAAGGTTACTTTATTCGCCGGTGTAATAAAAGTAAGAGCATTCTCTAAATGGAAGCCTAGATTTTTTACAATGGCACCTGGAATTGTTAGAGGCCATAGTTCAAATGAGCATTAGTCATCAGACCAAATTCCTTTAGATTGTCAAATAAATCAGAATCTCAGTTTTATTTTTGTTGAGATTCAAAGCATTGTTGCTGATCCAGTTGATCAAAGATAAACAACACTTAAATTTGCTTGTGTGTATTCCATTGGGCCATCCAGCTGAATAACTAGTTGAATTTGATCGGTGTAAGTAATGAAAGTGATTCTGAATGATCTTATTGGGTGGCCAACATAGATATTAAACAGCTTTAGTCTCAAAGAATAGCCAGGCAGTACCCCGTGCTTCACTGATTTAATATCCGAAAAACAAAAGGCAATGTTTACCAGGTGCATCCTATTCTGTAAATAAGACATCACCCACATTTGTATACTAATTTCATACATCACATTTTTAATATATCATACAATATGGTGTCAAATGCCGCAGACAGATAAGATGGATGCTAGAATCAGCTAAAGACTTATTTAGAATGGAGGAAACCACTGTATGTTTCCAAAGAAGAACTACCTCCTCTGTGAGAGAAGCACTGCCCAATGCAGTAAGAACAGGGATTAACATATCAATTTTTAAATGAATCTAAGCTGGACAGACTTCAAGGGGAGAGCCTGATTTTCTAGGGAGACAAACTCTTTCACCTGGGCCGAAGTAAGATGACCAAATTCTGTGAGATGCAGAGGTGTTTGATACATGTCAGTGTCGGGTTCATTGTGATATACACATTGACAGTTAATCGTCTAAACAAAGGACAAAAGGCAAACATGTATTATCTATTTTCTCAATTAAACAATTTGCCAGACTGTTACACAACTCTTGCATTGGATATTTCATTGACACTACATTAGGGTGGCTAAGTAAAACTGCACTCTTAAAAACGTCTTTAGTAGCATTAGCTGAGGATTGAATTTTTCGTACAAGATATTTGCCTTTGCTTGTCCTGATAGTTGTTGGTGCTGATTTAATGCTGCTGAATACAATGTCATATTTGCAGCACTGTAGTATTGTCTGCAAATTTGCTCTTATTTTCTACATTCTCTCTATGAGTGCATCAATTCTGGCAGGAACCAGGGTTCGAAGGTCTAGAACATTGGGTTGGGAACATCTTCATGGAGGCTAAAGAACCCAGGGGCATATTATCAAGAAACGGAGTTAAAATTATCGTCGCTTTAGCGGCCGAAAACTGCCGCTAAAGTGGCGATAATGGACTTGATAATAAGCCTTTGAGAATTCCAATAGAAGCCCATGTTCTGGTGTCAACATGGGCTTCTATTGGAATTCTCACGGGCATATTATCAAGCCCATTATCGCCGCTTAAGCGACAGTTTTCTGCCGCTAAAGTGGCGATAATTTTAACGCCGTGCTTGATAATATGCCCCCCAATGCTTTAATTAGCCAGCTCGCTACCTAATCAAACTAATTCAAACAAGGGACAGACCTGGTATAAGGATCACTCTTAATCCTACCAGCATTGCTGAGTGAACAAAAGATAATGTCAAGACCGTTAACGTGGGTAGGACAATTCACAAATTGAGTAAAGCTCATTGCTTGACAAGCCTTGAAGAGATTCTTAGGGCCGTATTTACAAGCTCAGTGTGCCTCCGGTGAATCACTTTTATTGATGCATCTGCAACGTAAAGGGCTTCCCCATATTTACAACGCCATGTAAAGTCACCAAGACTGATTTCTCATGGCCTTGTAAATATGTTTCTCTTTCACGCATAACTCTACATGAAAGGTGTGTTCTATGGGTGTTGCTGTGGGTGTTCCCACGCAACATCCACGGAACTTGACGCATACCCAGATTTGTAATATTTTGTAAATCTGGGAATGCATCAGAATCCTACACCTCCCCAGGGGAGGAGTAAGGAGGCGCAACGAGGAGAAATACTTTTATTTCTCCTTGTTTTTTTTCTCTTTCTATTTGTGGTGCATTCTTCAGCACGCATAGAAAGAGAAAAATACCTTTAATGATTGTTTTTGTGCAGGAAGGTGGTCCTTCCTGCACAAAAACAATCATCCCCTCAACGCAGGCACCCTTGCAAAATGACGTAAAGATGTCTGTGCTGGCGCACGGCTTTTGTTTATGCGCCGGCGCAGGGGAGAAGGACAGGAATGTGTTGTATCTTGTAGATATGGCGCATTCCTGCCCTTTTATTTTGACACACGACAGCGCAGCACCAAGGCTTCCTGCGCTTCCATGCGTAAAAATATTGTAAATGAGGCCCTTAGTGTCTGGTAAAGTCCAATCTGCGGTCACATTTCTATAATTGGATTTAGCCTTCACCATGCACTGACTTAAGGTGATGTGGATGGGATGTGTGGCCCTTATAAGAACCTTTTGGTTCTTGGAATTGAAAAAATGTGTGACTCTAGAAAAGATTTCAGAGAATCATGTTGTACATGCTAAAAAATTATGTTGAGCCCTAACATGATGACTCGAATTGTAGGCACTCCGAAATGTCTATGTGTATGGGTCCAATCAGTGGGTATTCCCCCTGCACCTTGTATGTACTTTTGCATAAGAGGGACAAGAAGGTGCCATTTAGTGTGATTGTGTTGACAGCTGGCACGCATGCTGCCCTGCGCCTGTCTTCATCGGATTGTTCAAAGAGAGACAAACCTTGCTCACAGTTTCCCAGCTGTACTGTCTGAAAATAAAGCACTAACTCAGACAAATATGGGTTTAAATGAATATGCTTTACTTCCTTCAGGCACATCAAACAGGCAGTCTGCACTGTACCTGAATATCCCATCATGCCAAAACCCATGTAGTCTTCATGAAGTTGTACCCTGAAAACTGTCCTGTTAATAAGACCAAAATGACTGTTTTTTAAGTTTTGCTTTATTGTGTGAAAAAATTAATAAAGACTTTAAAAACACACTATTTCCATAGTGTGGAACAACTAGAGGTATGACTATTGAGCTAACAGCAGGAGAACTCTCTCGGTGTTTGTTAAAGTCATCCATTATAGTAAAAATACTTATAGGGTTGGCATTTATTTCCCATGTAGTTAACAAACTGATGAACTGTTATTGGACTTTTTTCATTATCAAAGCCTCTACTTATGAAATTGCCTGTCACACTCCTTGCGCAGCTGATGCATTTTAAACGACCCTCTAAGGCGTGGTGCTGTGACTATTAATGCTCGCCCACAGTCCTGGAATCACAGCAAAGGAAATGCTGCTCAGAAAAATCTTTCTGAATCCTCCCAGTCCGCCGGCATTGGCTGCCTTCCACATTAAAAAGATCAATTCTGCGCTTATCTGCAACCTGCGCTTTCAGAATAGAAATAAAACATTCGGTGAAAAGAATTCAACTGATTTTTTTTTATTTTTTAAATGATTTAGGAAAGACGAAATATCAGAATGCATTCAGTAAATGAATATTTGTGCTATATTTTATCGAGTTTTTGGAGCACAGAAAACCAAATCACAACTTTTTACTAGATCTGAAGAGCACTTATAAGAAGTTATGTGGACATTTTAATTACATTTTGTCACAAATAAATGGCAAAGCACAGAAAAGCATCATTTGTCTTACGTGGCTGAGCGATCCTTAGTCTGGATTCATCTCAAATACTATAAGTAACAGAAATCTGCAGGACTGGTGCCAGGCCATTTGAGACTCAAAGCAAAAAATGCGTGCCTGCCATCCACAATTACTTTGTAAGGAATCCCTTTTTATTATCCCAGGAAGGCAAGCAGACTGCATGTATATACCAACGCACATCATGCTCCTCACTGGCAGCGGAATGTGTAGTGCCTCAACCACTAATATCAAGGCTGGCTTTAGCGCTGGTGGCGGCCAGTGCAACAATCATTTTTGGTACCCCCACACCCCATGACCTCCTTATTGGATTCTATTACTATCACCGGGCAAAAGCGCCCCTCATCTCTCCAATCATAAGTTATTGCTAAACACAGCGCACCCTCCTGAGGTCAACGCCCCTCCACAGTTCAGCGCCCAGTGCGGCCGCACCGATCGCACTGCACTAATGCCGGCCCTGACTAATGTATGTAGAACAAAAACACTCCTCTTACACAAGAGGTCAATATGTGGACCACACAAAGCAGAGACAGCTCCACGAGTTGATCTTTTAAAAATGGTAGCTTTCCTGGGTGGTGGCACATGCTGTTCAAAACAGTGACCAAAGGAGAGCAAAGCATAAGAGAACTATGGAGAACAGATCTTTTCCAGGTGTTTCTAGGATTATTGGACCATTTATAAGGAGAAATGCCACCTCTACTGGTGCACATTTGAAGCCATCAAGTCCCAAGCATAATCTTTCCCTTTGCCGGCCTATGCTTCTTTTCACTACAATATGGCATAACCAAGTCTTGAGGATTAATGTTGAGACAGCCCGGGTTACACTTTTTCATTTCCCTCAATCCCAAAGTGGCATAGAATTCTGTTTCATGGAAAGTGCTCTTTAAGTGATATGACTCCCACCTGCCTACTTCAATGGAATAACTGTTCCGAGTCACTGGTTGAAACGCAGCCGATTGCATTGGGGCCATCAGTCTGCTCAACGTCTTCTGAGAACAATAGCGCTTATACATGTACAAATTGAAATGCAATAGCCCCTTCCCTGATGGGTCAGCTACGGTATCCCAGACAGAGTTTTCCAATCATACGCATTTACATTATTATGGCATTATTCAAATTACTCCCTATAGGGAGAGGAGTTGGCTTAACGGCTAGGGCGGCCAACCTCGAATGTGGGGAACTGGGTTTGAGTATCGGCAATGACGCTGAACATCCTGTGATTCTGGACAAATCACTTAATCTCCCATGCCTAACAAAAAAAAAATGATAAAAAATAAAAATGAATGTGTCCTCATGCAATGCAACTGTTGCTATGTAAAGCGCTCTGATACCTGATTCGGGTCAAGTTTGTGCTATATAAAACTCTGTAAAATAAAAACAAAATAAATATAGGGGTTTACTATACTGTTCAGACAAAATCTTGAAAATATACCTGTAAGTATATTCAAAGATTTAACAAACAGATGGTCTGAGTCAGCACAAGTGCAGATAAGGTACATACATAGATGGAAAAAAACATTTCTACTTATGTTGTAAAAAGTAACACAGTGTACCAGGAAACCGATTCTTAACTAGGTCCTTCAGTCTCTGCTATCACTCCCTGAAGTGTGGCTTATTTCCTGCTCAAGGGAAATGCATTATGGTTGTTGGAAATGGGCCTTTCTGCAGGGTCACCCCCTAACCTTTTACCTTCCTCCTCCCTGTTAGAAATGGGATTTCTGGTTGGCTAGAGCATGCGCCAAAGCCAGGCAGAAACCACCACTCTAGTCACGGCAAGGGAGTTACACGCTGAAGATAACCTCTGCTCACCCCCTTGGTAGCTTGGCACAAGCAGTCAGGCTTATCCCAGAGACAATGTGTAAAGCATTTACGCAACACACACACAGCAGCGACACACTAGGCACACTACAAAAGAAATTCCACGCAAGGTTATATAAAAGAAATAGCCTTTGTATTATCATAAACACATTAGAATCACAAATGTACACTGTGACACCTGGCACTAGGCAATACTTCACAGGGGATTATATACATGACCAGGGCCAATCAGGCCACGGTTAGAACCATCAGAAAGCACAAGTAACAACACAACCAGTAACTACTGGTAAAATAATGAACTCAGCATTATCTCATTAGGCATAAACGCATTCTGCAATCTCATTAGGCATAAACACCATTGCATTACACTTGCATTAGGCATCATGTTAGGCGTACATCCTAATCCAGCAGTGCACTCCAGTAACACTAAGGAGGTGCATTCATCTCCTGGGGGCCTCACGCCACACCAGGACACCACATGACCCCAGGTCAACTGGCCTTCTCTGGGGCCCAAATGACCTCTGATCAAAAAGTCAGGGCTCTAAATGGGGCCTTCCAACTGGCCCCCCCGGCTGCCTTGGCAGCGAAGACAAATGTGCACAATGCACTGGGGGCGGGGGAGTGTATCTCAACCCTTCCTTGCCATCAAAAGCAATGCCCCTTCGTTGCAGCTGCCTGCGCTCCTGTGGTGCAGCTTAGAAAATTGGCTTCGGCACCACTTGCCTCTGGAGCCCTACGTTGGGACTCCTACAACAATGCCCCTTCGTTGTAGCTGCCCGCACTCTGGCAGCGCAGCTATGCTCTTCCAAAATCTGCACCAACTGTGCCTAACGAGCTCCCCCCTCATCAGGGCTCTTCCGGTGCTGCTCACGGCACAAAGAAAAAGGTTTAAGTGCAGCCCCACTCACTAGGGCTTCTTCTTCAGCACCTGGGATTGGCGCAGGACG
The DNA here is from genome assembly GCF_964204655.1 of Triturus cristatus. Classification (NCBI taxonomy): domain Eukaryota; kingdom Metazoa; phylum Chordata; class Amphibia; order Caudata; family Salamandridae; genus Triturus; species Triturus cristatus. The sequence continues at coordinate 213,076,371 of NC_140592.1, forward strand.
TCAGCATGGAGCCCATGAGGCTGCGGTCCTCTTCAGCGCCGGTCTCGTCTGCTCCCAGGTCAGACGCACGCGGGGTGGGCTCCCGCCGGAGTGTAAGCTCTGTGGCCCTGTCCGCTGGTGCTCACAGAGGCAGGGTAGGCTCCCGCCCTCCTTCAGGCACAACTCTGCCTGTCTTCCGGCCGGCACTTCCTCTTCCCAGCCCTGCCCACAACCAGGCAGCTAGCCTGGCTTCTGGGTCGCGTTGGTGGCGGCACAGAAATGCGGAGTAGGCTCCCGCTTCTTCTGGGAAAGCACCAAAATGTGGGGTAGACTCCCGCTTCTTCTGGGAAAGCACAAAAATGCAGGGTAGGCTCCCGCTTCACCCCTGGACCACGAGGGAATCCCCATGCCGGGATTCCCTCCAGACACTACGCAGCCCAGCCCTGCAGGGCCCACACGCTCCTCTCGTCCTGGAGCAGCAGGATAAAGGTGCAGCGTTCACGAGGCGCTAGAATCTGAGTCCAGAAAGCAAGGCTGGGCCCGGGCATGCCAGCTCACAGGGCCCACCAGCAGAGGGGCAGTCCCTCGTGGCGGTTCCTCCTGGGGCCCAGCAGGTCCAAACAGCACCCAAGAACAGCACAAGGAAGTACACCTTACATGGGGTCACAGCCCCACTATTTATACTTCCTTTTCTCTTTGTTCTGCCCTGGCACAGGGCTTGGGGAACCAGCCTCAACTGGTTCTGGGGGGTGTTGAAGCACTCTGTTTACTAAGCTTCCACCCTCCTTTGTCAGATGGGGACTCGGTCCTCAGACACACCACAGGGGGTGGACCAAGCATTCACCCAGGCAGGCAAAGAGCTATTCAGGGTCAGGGACTACTCCTCCCACTACTCTGCCCATTCAGCATAGTGCTGACTCACCCTGCCCTCCCTGGAGCCACACACCTCACCAGCCCCTGTCACTCCAAAGCCAGACATGCAATACACATCAGGCAGGCAGACACATAGCACACAGAAATTCAAACTTCTAAAAGTGGCATTTCTAAAATAGTGATAATAAATCTGCGCACACAATCCCGCAGCATTTATTATCACTATTCCAAACATACCAAACTTGACCACACTGCTCCTCTCATATGAGGAATTAACACTGAATCACTTATCAAGGAATCCCCAATGCATTCCTATGAGAGGGCAGCCTCACAACAGTGAGAAAGCAAAATGGCTGTTTGTCACTACCAGGACATGTCACGCACTCAAGGTACATGTCCTACCTTTTACCTACAATGCACCCTGCCCATAGGGTTAGCTAGGGCCTACCTTAGGGGTGACTGACATGTAGTAAAAGAAGGGTCACAGACATGGCACACACTTTAGGTGCCACGTCAGAGCGGCAGTAACACTGCGCGAACAGGCCCTGCATTGGCAGAGGCCTGAGACAGGTTTAAAAGGCTACTTTGGTGGGTGGCGCAAGCAGCGCTGCAGCCCACCAGTAGCATTTAATTTACTGGCCCCGGGTATATGAGAAACCACATTACTGGGGACTGACAGGTAAATTAAATATGCCACACAGGTGTAGACCAAACTTACTGTGTTTACCACAGATAGCACACGATAGACAGAGTTTTCCAATCAGACGCATTTACATTTGTATGGCATTATTCAAATTACTCCCTATAGGGAGAGGAGTTGGCCTAATGGCTAGGGCGGTCAACCTTGAATCTGGGGAACTGGGTTCAAGTATCGGCAATGACGCTGAACATCCTGTGATTCTGGGCAAATCACTTAATCTCCCTGTGCCTAACAAAAAAAAATATTAAAAATAAAAATGTTGTAGACCAATCTTACTGTGTTTACCACATGCACTTTACACTAGACATCAGTGCTAAAGTGCCCAGAGTCCTAAAACCACCAACACCAGGTCAGAAAAAAGATTAGGAGGAAGGCAAAAAGTTCAGGGATGACCCTGCAAAAAGGGCCAAGTCCAACAATCCCCTTTTTCCTGAATTGGTTTTTGTTGGCTTTAGGAGGCTGTGCACTCTACCCCTACTAAATAGAGCTAAAGTGCTTGTGTTCTTTTCTTAAAACATGGTAAAATTGGCATATTTAATTTACTTATAAGTCATTAGTAAAGTGATAGTGCATGTACCCAGGACCAATGAATTAAATGCCATTAGTGGGCCTGTAGCACTGACTGTGCCACCCACTTCAGTAGCCCTCTAAACATGGCTTAATGGAAGGGCACAATTTATTTAAAAAACAGGGCATGTACTTTCAAGTTTTCTATATCCTGGTACTAAAAACTTCTCAAATTCGTATTTCACTACTGCAAGGCTATATCTCCCATAGAATAACATTGAGATGGCCTTAATACATTTTATAAGTCCACTTCTGAACCTGCGGATACTGTGCCAGGAAGAAGGACTGCTGTACTGCTGAAGGACTTCTACTCTGCTGGACTGCACTCTGCTGGACTCCTGCTTTGTTTGCTGTGCTGACCTCTTGACTGGGTAAGAAGGATTGAACCTGCATCTCTTGAACCCAGAACCCTAAGTGACTCAAGGGCTAGTTAGGTGGCCTCCTAATCTGAAGCCTCAGGGACATAACAGGCTTCCAACAACCTTGCACCTGGACGCTGCCATCTGTGAGTCTACCCTGCCAAGTGGCGCCACCTCATACCTGGACCCTTGGAAGTGGGCCTTAAGTCCTTGCCAGCAGAATCGAAGCCTCTTCTCTGCTGAGCGGTGCATCCCTGAGTAAAACTGACACATCTCCTCGGCTGAGTGTCACACCTTCAAGCAGAAACAATGCATCACCGCTGCTGCATGGATTAGGACCTGTCGCAAAGACCTGCGTGACCCCTGCAGTCCTCAGAGCCAGTGCATCACCAATGGCGCGGCGCATCTATAGCCCATGAGTCAATGGCAGTCTCAACAACGACGGCAGACTCTGCTTCGCAGCTACTTGGAACCAATGCATCGCCAGTTGCACGTTGCATCCCCAAAGCCAGGATTTTGCATTGCATGTCCCATTGAGGGGATCCTTGATGGCAATGCAACAGCAGCTCGCACTCCAGCCCCACCGTATCTCGGAAAAGAAACATTGGCTGCCTGGTGCGTCTTCGACAAGGATCCACACAATGCTCCACACCCTTGATTTAAGGTACTTTGTTCAGCGGGTCGAACTGGACCATGTAGCCTGCCCACGCTTCATCGCGGTCGGCCTGAACTTCTGACTTTGTCCGGGCCCGGCACAACAAGATATCCCCAGTTGTCACTTTGTGCTTTTTGGTGCTATTTTGTCTAAAACCTTAAAATTGAATATCTCCGGTTCTACCCATTGGATTTTTGTCCTTCTATTTTTCTAAACTGATGTGGAAATCCTTTTTTGTGTTTTTTTTAACTGTTCTACTGTTTAAAGTGTGGCACAAATACTTCACACATTGCCTCTAAGTTAAGCCTGACTGTTCTGTGCGAAGCTACCTGGGGTGAGCACAGATTAATTTAGGGTTTGCTTGTGCCCTACCTTGACTAGAAATGGTGGATGCTGCTTGCCCAGGGCAAACACCCCAGTCAACCAGTAACCCAGTTTCTAACAAAGGCACTATAATTGTATACTCTTGCAGGTAAGACAAGTTCCAAGATGGTGTGCGTCTCTTTAGGGCAGAGAAATCTCATCCCCTTCTCTAACATCCACCTTTTCGTGCTTTGTTAGACCTGGCACCTTGGCGTGGGTCTCCCTTCCATTTTTTGCTGTTGCCTCATATGTTTTTGCTGGTGTTAGATGTTTTGGGCACTGTGCCACTGCTGTCCAGTGCCACAGTGCAAGTGCTCCCTATTGTAAATTGGTGTATGGATTAGTGATTCCATGATTGGCTGATTTGGTTTACTTGTCAGACCCTAGTACAGTGCACCAGGAGTGCCCAGGGCTTGTAAATCCAAATGCTGCTGGTGGGCTTGGAAAAGAGCTTGCCTCCTGCTGAAGTCTCAGGGCCAACAGACTTCACCCACCAGCTCCCCAAGAGTCCTCTTGAAGTGCCTGCAGCTGTGCTGGACTTTTGAGGACTTGCGTGTCGCAAGAAGCTGGAAGCGCGACTCAAGAACAGGATGCGTGTCGCCAAACTGCCGCTGCCGCTTCACAACACGAAGAGCCTCACATCACCGGAGAAGAGGATCGACGCCGCAGCAGATGCCGCCGCATCACCGGGAAGAGTGTTGCAGGGCCTGTCGCGGCTCACATTATTGTGAAAGCAACTCGCATCACCAGGGGAGAGGATTGACGTCACAGCAGATGCGGCCGCATCACTGGGAAGCGTGTTGCAGGGCCTGTCGCGGCTCGCATCGTGTAAAACATCTCGCATCGCTGGAGAAGAGGATCGACGTTGCAGCAGACGCCGCTGCATCACCGGGGCGCGTGTCGCATCAAGAAGAAAGCGCCATCTTTGTTTCTTTGCACTGGATCTTTAACGCATCACCGTCCTTGCAACACTTTCGTTGCCCTGCGTGTCGCATCTTAAGGTACATTGAACTCTGAGTGTCACATTTACCATCTTAAGAGAACTAAGCTAAATTCTACCATTTTAAAGTAGCAGTATTGTGGATTTTTGTTGTTTATGGTCTTGTATTAAATCTATATAAAGAATACTTATTTTTGATAAAAAACTTGTGTGGTGTCCATCTGTAGTGTTGTCACTTGATTACTGTACGTGTTCACAAATGCTTTACACACTGCCTCTGAGATAAGCCTGTCTGCTCGTGCCAAGCTACCAAGGGGGTGAGCAGGGGTTATTTTAGGAGTGTACCCCTTTACCCTGACTAGACGCAAGGGTCCCTATTTGTCACAGGTACCTACCTATGCCAACTAGAGACCCCCAAATCTAACATTGGTGGTTAGCGGTGAGGATTCTGGACTTGCATTTGTGACTCATGTACAGTGATTGGTGAACACTACTAGTGAGTGCAGACCAAAACGCGACCACATACTTTGGTAGATTGTTTTTTCTGGGACTTTCTATTTTTGACAAGTTTAACCACCATGGAGAAAGCAGCATCCATAGCATCTGTTGATCTTGATTGGGAAGAGGAGAGACTAGAATGCTACACTGTTAACCAGCTCAAGCACTTCTACAGGAGGTTCAAAGTTTCTATGACCGGTATCTCCAGAAAGGAGGATTTCCAAAAGGCGCTGAGGGCCTGGTTTGAAGCAAGGAGCACCCCTGAGCATGTGGAGGGAGCAGATAATGCAGATGAGCTGTTAGGTGGGCCATTGGGTCCAGAAGGGAGGAGAGCAATCTCCCCAACAGGTAGCAGTGTTTCTGCCAGAGGCCTGTCCCCTGAAGAGCTGGAGGACAGGAAAGAAAACAGGATGCATGAGATGGAGCTGGCCAAGCTCAAGTTGGGTGGGTAACTGGAGTTAGAAAATAGGAAACTGGCCCTAGAGGAAAAGAAAATGCAGTTGGATCATGAGAAAAGTTTGAGGGAGTTGGAATTGAAAGCCAGGAGCTTAGAGATTGCTCCCTCTGGTGGCAGCACACTGTCTATGCCTGTTGAAGCTAGAGTGTATATTCCCAAGGATGTGGTAAAAGAATTTTACAAGAATGATGATATTGTGCAGTGGTTTAAGGCCTATGAGGTAGCCATGTCTTCCCACCGGGTCCCTGACAAGGATTGGGGAGCGGGGTTGTGGGGGCGGTTCCTTAGTGAGGGGCGGGACACACTGCTAGACTTGCCTTCTGAAGTCTATAATTCATATCCCCACATGAAAGATGCATTAATGTCCAGGTATGGTTTAACTTCTGAATTGTACAAACAGAGGTTCAGAGGTTGCAAGAAGATAGAGAACAGTACCTGGGTGGAATATGTCACTTTTTTCTGCAGAGCATTGGATGGTTGGGTGAAGGGTAGCAAAGTTGATGATTTTCAGGGGCTCTTTGATTTGATTGCATGGGAGCACTTGGCAAGTAATTGTTTTCCAGAGCTACGCCAGCACCTGATTGATAGCAGGCTGACTAACCCTAGCAAGCTTGCTGAGGAGGCGGACCCCTGGGTCAGTACCAGGATCCACCAGGGTCACGTGGGAGATTCAGCCAAGAGTGGGCAGGGTCCCCAGCAGAAGAGTGGAGGGGACAAGGGTAAACATAGGGAGTTCCAAAGAAGGCTCCAAAGTAGTCCCCAAGGGAACCAAGGGAAAGGTTACCAGCCTCCCCCCCCCAGAAACCATCAGGGGCCCGACAGGTCCACCTGTTCAAGATGGACCCTGAGATGTTACAAATGTGGAAACCTGGGTCATAAAGTGAATGATCCCAGGTGCCGCCAGTTTGTAAAGAAAGCACCCCCTGGTGCAGCCCCACGGCAGTTGGCTAGTGTAGCCCTGGGTGAGGAGATGGTTGCCCAAGGTGGGTGGGGTCCCGCAGAGATGCCCCTTGTCTCTTTAGAAGACTGTGAGGTGGTCCCCAGGACCCGGCTGCCTAATAACACTAAGAAATACAGGCAGTGGGTGACCATCGATGGCCATAGAGTGGAGGCTCTTAGAGATACAGGAGCCAGTGTGACAGCTGTCAAGTGTCACCTGGTATCTCAAGAGCAGGTTGTCCCCAATGCATTCTATCCAGTTGTTGCCGCTGACAACACAGAGAGCCACTGCAAGGTGGCTCAGGTTCCCTTTGAGTGTGGGGGAGTCTCTGGTACTCTTCAGGTAGCTGTAAGGCCCGCCATGCCTGTTGACTGTTTGTTAGGGAATGATCTGGAGAGCTCACCTTGGGCGAAGGTGGAGCGAAGTGCTCATTTGGAAATGTTGGGACTGCCTGACTGGGCGTGTGCCACCACACAGTCCATGGCAGCCCGTAGGGGTTCTCAAGAGGACCTGGAGCCTGAGAGGGGGACCCAGGTGCCTGCCTTAGAGAGAGGAGACAGGGGGCGCGAGAAACCAGCCCCAGGAGTTCCCATGGTCCAGGAGGAAGCAGACCTTGAGCCTACAGGGCAACAGGTAGCTGAACTGGGGGACCTACCTGAGCTGACTCATTGGCAGCAAGAAGGAGGACCCTCCAGGGAAGAGTTCTGTGAGGAACAGAACAAGTGCCCTTCTCTCGTGGGTCTGCGGCAGCAGGCTGCAGACCAGGCAGCAGGTGATCAGTCTGGGTCACATTGGGTCGACTGGGAGAATGGTCTCCTGTATTCTGAGCCTAAGGTTGCTGAGCCTGGGTCAGCCCGTGTGCTGGTGGTACCCCAGCGCTTCAGAGCCTTCCTACTAGGGCTGGCTCATGATGTGCCATTGGCAGGACATCTGGGACAGGACAAGACATTTGAGAGGCTTGTCACCCACTTTTATTGGCCCTAAATGCCCAGGAGTTCAGACACTCACTGCAGGACATGTTAGACTTGCCAGGCAAGTGGAAAGAGTGGGAGGAAGCACAAGGCTCCTCTCCAGCCATTCCCTGTGGTCAGCACCCCCTTTGAACATGTGGGTATTGACATTGTGGGGCCACTGGACCCCAAGACAGCCATGGACAACAGGTTCATCCTGGTCTTGGTGGACCATGCCACCCGGTACCCGGAAGCCATACCTCTGAAGACAGTGACGGCCCCCGTGGTATGACGAGCACTGATGGGAATTTTCTCCAGCATGGGATTCCCTCGCGAGGTAGTGTCTGACCGAGATACTAACTTCATTTCCAAGTATATGAAGTCCCTGTGGCAGGAGTGTGGTGTAACCTACAATTTACCACTCCTTACCACCCCCAAGGAAATGGGTTGGTTGAAAGGTTCAACCGAACCCTTAAGGGCATGATTATGGGTCTTGAGGAACCTATGAGGCATAAGTGGGACGTCCTCTTACCATGCCTACTCTTTGCATACCGTGAGGTGCCACAGAAATCTCTAGGGTTCAGCCCCTGTGAGCTTCTCTATGGACACCCAGTGAGAGGACCTCTAAGTTTGGTCAAAGAAGCCTGGGAGCAATCTCCCAAGAAACCTCCCCAGGATGTATATAGCTACATGCTGGCCTTTAGGAACCAAACTAGGCGTTTCAGACAACTCGCTGAGGTGAATTTGGAAGCCAGCCAGGAGGAGATGAAGCGGTGGTACGACCAGAATGCTAGTTTGGTAGAGCTTTTGCCTGGTCAGAAAGTGTGGGTTATGGCCCCAGTGGAGCCCTGCGTGCTCCAGGATAAGTGGACCGGACCATTTGAGGTTGTGGAGCGCAAAAGTCCGGTTACCTACTTGGTGGACTTGTGGTCTCCCAGGAACCCCTTGAGGGTCCCGCATGTCAACCGCCTGAAGCCCCACTTGGAGAGGTCCCTAGTGGGCATGCTCTTAGCGATAGATGGTGGAATGGAGGAGGAGGAGACCGAGCCTCTTCCAGACCTCCTGTCGGCAACAGAGCAAGATGGGTCAGTTGATGGTGTCAACCTCTCTTCCACCCTGACTCCTGAGCAACAGAATGACTGCCGCCAGTTGCTGGGACAGTTTTCTGATCTGCTCTCCCCGATTCTCGGTGTCACTGATTGGTGCGTCCATGATGTGGACACTGGGGATAGTGCACCTGTGAGGCACAAAACCTACAGGGTGACTGACAGGGTGAGAGCTTGCATCAAGGAGGAGGTCTCCAAGATGCTTGTGTTAGGGGTGGTTGAGTCCTCTAACAGTCCTTGGGTCAGCCCAGTGGTCTTGGTCCCAAAGGCTGCCGCACCGGGTGCCATGCCAGAACTCCAGTTCTGTGTGGACTACCAAGGGCTCAATTCAGTCACCAGGACTGACACGCACCCCATCCCCAGAGCTGATTAGCTCACAGATCGGCTAGGGGCTGCACGGTACCTCAGCATGCTTGACTTAACGTCTGGGTACTGGCAGATCGCCTTGACTGATGGGGCCAGAGAGAGGTCAGCATTCTCCACACCAGATGGGCACTACCAGTTCCGGGTGATGCCCTTTGGGATGAAGAATGCCACTGCCACCTTTCAGAGGTTGGTCAACCAGGTGTTGGCTGGACTGGACGAGTTCAGTGCCACATACCTGGGTGACATCGCAGTTTTCGGCGCCAGTTGGGAAGAACATCTGCGCCACCTCCGGAAGTGTTGATGGCACTTCGATCAAGGCGAGTAAGTGCCAGATCGGGTAGGGTTCCGTGGTGTACTTAGGACATAAGGTGGGGAGCGGCCAGGTGGCGCCCCTGCAGCCCAAGATTGAAACCATCCTGGCTTGGGAGCCCCCCAAAACCCAGACAGAGAGAGCCTTTTTAGGACTCACGGGTTACTACAGTAGGTTTGTCAAAGGGTATGGCAACATTGTTGCACCCTTGACCGCGCTGACTTCCAGGAAGCAGCCCAAGAGAGTGATTTGGACTGACACCTGTCAGAAAGCTTTTGAGGCCCTGAAAACTGCTATGTGTACGACGTCCGTGCTCCTGGCACCCGACTTCTCCAGAGAGTTCATAGTACAAACAGACGCTTCAGAGCATGGTGTGGGAGCTGTTCTGGTACAGATGAATGAAGATGGCTTAGATCAACCCGTAGCCTTCATCAGTAGAAGGTTGCTTCCACAGGAACAGAGGTGGAGTGCTATTGAGCGTGAGGCATTTGCTGTGCTCTGGGCACTGAAGAAGCTGAGACCATACCTGTTTGGGACTCACTTCCGGGTTCAGACAGACCACAGGCCCCTCAGATTGTTGATGAGGGGTGAGATCCAAAGCTGTTGAGGTGGTCCATTTCCCAACTGGGGATGGATTTCATGGCGGAACACCACCCTGGTACAGGACACGCCAACGCTTATGGTCTGTCCAGATTTTTCCGCCTTAGTGATGAGAACTCCCAGGAGGTTGGGTAGTTCTCCCCACATTTCAGCTGGAGGGGACACCTGCTAGACCTGGCACCTTGGCGTGGGTCTCCTTTCCATTTTTCGCTGTTGTCTCATCTATTTTTGCTGGTGTTAGATGCTTTGGGCACTGTGCCACTGCTGTCCAGTGCCACAGTGCAAGTGCTCCCTATTGTAAGTTAGTGTATGGATTAGTGATTCCATGATTGGCTGATTTGGTTTCTTGTCAGACCCTAGTACAGTGCACCAGGAGTGCCCAGGGCTTTTATATCCAAATGCTGCTGGTGGGCTTGCAGCACTGGTTGTGCCACCCACAGAAGCAGCCTGTAAAAGTGTGTCTAAGGCCTGGCATTACAGAGCCTGTGTACAGTCTGGCACTGTCATGCTGACTGGGCAAGTGCACCCACTTGCCAGTCCCTAAACCTTCCCTTTTCTTCATATCAGACACCCCTATGGTAGGCCCAAGGGCAGGATGCATTATAAGGATAAGGTAGGACATGCCCTGGTGTGTGTGGCATGTCCTAATAGTGATTTACAGCCATTTTCGGTTTTCACTATTGCAAGACTACCTGTTCCCGATAGGCCAGAATGGGCAGTTTGATTATTACATCTTATAATCCTAACTGACTCAGGGAACACGGTAGAAATTCGAATTTTGTATGCCTGAACTCAGAGTGATAAAACACATCTTTTAGTGAAGTTGGTTTTAACATCCTGTGTTTGAAAATACCAGGCATCAGACATCAGACATCAGGCATCGACAAGTATCAGACATCAGACATCCACAAGCATCAGACATCAGGCAACACACACCCACAAGCATCAGGCATCAAACATCAGGCATCAGACATCAGGCTTTAGATATCCACAAGCATCAGGCATCAGACATCCACAAGCATTAGACATCAGGTATAAGGCATCAGACATCCACAAGCATCAGACATCAGACAATAGGCATCAGACATCCACAAGCATCAGGTATCACACATCAGACTTCAGACATCAGACATCCACAAGCATCAGACACCAGGCATCAGACATCCACAAGCATCAGGCATCACACATCAGGCATCACACATCAGGCATCAGCCAGCAGGCATCAGACATCCACAAGCATCAGGCATCAGACATCCACAAGTATCAGACATCAGGCAGCAGACATCCACAAGCATCAGACATCAAGCATCAAACATCAGGCATCAGACATCCACAAGCATCTGGCATCAGACATCCACAAACATCGTACATCAGGCATCCACAAGCATCAGACATCAGACATCCACAAGCATCAGGCAGCAGACATCCACAAGCATCAGGCATCAGACATCCACAAGCATCAGACATCAGGCATCAAACATCTGATATCAGACATCCACAAGCATCAGGCATCAGACATCCACAAGCATCAAACATCAGACATCAGGCATCAGGCATCAGACATCCACAAGCATCAGGCATCAGACATCCACAAGCATCAGGCATCAGACATCAGACATCCACAAGCATCAGGCATCAGACATCCACAATCATCAGACATCAGGCATCAGCCATCCACAAGCATCAGGCATCAGGCATCAGGCATCAGTCATCAGACATCCGCAAACATCAGGCATCAGACATCAGAAAGCTCGGTCAGTTGTATTATGTCCACTGGAATAATAGCAAAGTAAACAAAGCAAAGTACTAACTTGTACTACAAAAAGTATGTGCGCTGCTATTAATATAAAGCTTAGCATGCAGCGCAGTTATGTGCTCATGGTAACCTAAAAACAAACAAAAATGTAAAAAGACCCGCTCTGTTGGAATTAAATAATGTTAAAGACGTACATCGTAAAGCCCTTCACTCCGAATATAAAGAAACCCATTTCGATGATGCAGGCTTTTGTAAGCACATGATAACATGAATGTTTAAAAAGACGAAAAATGCATTGGCAAGGGCGTCGAAAGAAAAGCTTAAAGCCGTTCGCTCCGAAAATAAAAAACCCATTCCCAACATGCGGCTTTTGTAAACACATGATAACATGAATGTAAAAAAAGACGAAAATGCTTTGCCATGGGCGGCGAAAGAAAGCCTAAAAAAAAGTCCAACAATGCAAACATATCTCTTCAGACCAGAAGGCGTACACGTAAAGGGGCCAATAGCTTTAGGCGTGTACAATGTCCAAAAGGAGGGACTTTCTGACTGCTTGCACCAACAACAACGTGAACGGAACTCGGACGGTTTGAGTGACACACCAAAAAATGAATCGAAAGTCTGCAAGAAAGAGAGGCGGTTACCAACATCATTTAGTGTAAAGAGCATCTCTCGTCGAGACAGCGCATGCGCTGCCTAGGCGAGACCTATTTATCATTGGTTCCATTACCAACGCCTGGCCAATTGGCTTTATTAGTGGTTATTTACATAAATGATTTTGGAAACAAAACTGTTGTCACTTTGGTTGATCAGAGACACTCTTTGTCATTGGAAATTGATTTTGACGCTTTCTTCATAGACTATTTCTCAAAACAGTTTATTTCACTAAGTTGTTCTGAATAGGAATCTGTATGTTGGGCTTGTAAAATATAGGTGGACATCACTTTAATGCAGCCAGGGACCTAGCAACCTGTTGTTCAGCAGGTGCAGTGGCACCAGGGCCCATAGGCCTGAGGAGTCCATTGGTAATTGATTAATGCTTTATTTTACTACCCAGCCAATAGTTGGGGCAGGTGGGGGAGTATGTTCTTTGCCTGCGCTGGGATCCGTGCCACCCTGACTTTGCCACTGAGTGCAGTCTATGAGCTCGAGCAGTGCCAATTTGATGGGGCAGTAGAGGGCCAATTTATGCGGCAGGGTTGATTGAGTAAACCATAGGGGTGGGCGGCAAATTCCGTTCCGCCGCGGATCGCGTACGTTTCGACATTTTTGGGTTCCGCGCGGAAAGCGAAAATGCCGAAATTTCGCAATTTCCGTGAGCGGAACGGAATTTGCCACCCACCCTGTTTTCATAGGTCTAGAGGCACACTGAAGAGCTGGGTTAGAGGGTCCATTATTTATTCTTTGGGCCCACATTGAAGTAGGAGAAGGTTGTGGAGGTTTACGCCCCCAGAGGTACTTAGAATTTCCTCTTTCCCTGCCCTGGCCCCAGTTTGTCTGGCGATACAAAAGATATCTATCAAAACCCTTTGTGGGTGTTCTCGGCAGAACCTTTTTAATGTGCAAGTGTGGTAGGTGACAGCTCCTACCCCTCATCAAGTCAGCGATGGCCATCCTGCCAAAATCTATTCCCCTTTTGTCTTGCTATCTTGGAGCAATGCACAAAGATCAACTGCCAGCTACACCTAGTCATGTGACCCAGGATACAGGCTGCAGGCACCAAATGAATGGTACGAGAAAATGCCAACTTTCCTAAAGTGTCCTTTTTAGAATTGTGAATCAAAATCCAACTTTACCATCAAAGAGTGTTTTAAATTGCAATTCTTTAGACACCAAGTTCTACATTCCTACCTGCTCCTAATTGAAAGTAACCCATATTAAATGCAATGTTAGCTCAGTGTTATGTTATGGAAGAGGCAGGCCTTGCAGTAGTAAAAAACACATTTAAGAGTTTTTCACTACTGGGGCATATAAAAGTTAAAAGTACATGCCCAACTTTTTAATTAGACAGCACCCTGCCCCATGGGCTATTTACTGCCTACCTGAGGGGGAACCTACATGTATTACAAACGGGTTTAGGCCTGGCAAAAGGTGAAATGTTTAAAACTGCACACACAGACTGCAATGTCAGGCCTTAGACATGTTTTTAAGGCTACTTAAGTAGGTGGCATAATAAGTGCTGTAGGTCCACTAGTGGGACGGGTATGCCCAGACGTGAGTCCCATGCTCTCCATGCCACTGGAGTCAAGCTAGCCTGGTTGATGAGGGGTGAAACCCTGAAACCAGTCCTAGGATGCTTGTTTCCAGTCCAGGGAGGACCTGGCCTGGCAGTTCGGACTGGACTGTTCCCATTGGGAGCAGGGTCAAGACTGATTTGCATATGACAAACAATGGATTTAGGCCCAGATCTCAGTACTGGGGTGAATGTTTGACATAGTTCAATATTCTGTCCATCAATTGGTGTTTTTGCATTTGTCACCCCGAGTGGGAACTGTATGCCTAGACGTGAGTCCCGTGCTCTCCATGCCACTGGAGTCAAGCTACCCTGGCTGATGAGGAGTGACACCCCGAAACCGGTCCTACGATGCTTGTTTCCAGTCCAGGGAGGACTTGGCCTGGCAATTCTGGCTAGACATTTCCCATTGGGAGCAGGGTCAAGACTGAGTTTAATATGGCTGGGTTTATACTGGAATGGCATGGGGAGCAAAAAAACGATGGATTTAGGTCCAGATCTCTGTACTGGGGTGAATGTTTGACATTGCTCAGCATTCTGTCCATCAATTGTTGTTTTTGCATTTGTCACCCCGAGTGGGACGGGTATGCCCAGACGTGGGTCCCATGCTCTCCATGCCACTGGAGTCAAGCTAGCCTTGCTGATGAGGGGTGAAATCCCGAAACCGGATCTTGGATACTTGTATCTAGTCTAGGGAGGAGCTCGTCTGGCAGTTCGGGCTTGACTTTTCCCATTGGAAGCAGGGTCAAGACTGATTTGCATATGGCTGGATTCAAACTGGAACGGCATGGGGAGCAAAACAAACATGCATTTAGGCCCAGATCTCTGTACTGGGGTGAATGTTTGACATTGTTCAACATTCTGTCCATCAATTGTTGTTTTTGCATTTGTCACCCCGAGTGGGACGGGGATGCCCAGACATGAGTCCCGTGCTCTCCATGCCACTGGAGTCAAGCTAGCCTGGCTGATGAGGGGTGACACCCCAAAACTGGTCCTACGATGCTTGTTTCCAGTCCAAGAAGGACCTGGCTGGGCAGTTCGGGCTGGATTATTCCCATTGGGAGTAGGGTCAAGATTGATTTGCATATGGCTGGATTTAAATTGGAATGGCATGGGGAGCAAAAAAACAATGGATTTAGGCCCAGATCTTTGTACTGGGGTGAATGTTTGACATTGTTCAACATTATGTCCATCAATTGTTGTTCTTGCATTTGTCACCCCGAGGTGGATGGGTATGCCCAGACGTGGGTCCCATGCTCTCCATGCCACTGGAGTCAAGCTAGCCTGGCTGATGAGGGGTGAAATCCCGAAAATGGTTCTAGGATGCTTGTATCCAGTCTAGGGAGGACCTCGTCTGGCAGTTCAGGCTTGACTGTTCCCATTGGGAGCAGGATCAAGACTGATTTGCATATGGCTTGATTTAAACTGGAATGGCATGGGGAGCAAAACAAACATGGATTTAGGCCCAGATCTCTGTACTGGGGTGAATGTTTGACATTGTTCAACATTCTGTCCATCAATTGTTGTTTTTGCGTAGGTCTACAAGCAGCATTTCATTTACATGCTTAGGGTACGTGTAGTACCACCTCACTAGGGACTTACCAGTAAATTTAATGTGCCAGTTGGGTGTAAGTCAATTATACTATGTTTAGGGGAGAGAGCACAAGTCCTTTAGCACAGGTTAGCAATTGTAAAGTACGCAGAGTTCTAAAAGCCCACAAAAATGGCAGGAGTGAAAGTAAAAAGTTTGGGAATGACCCTGCAGGAATGGCTAAGTCCAACAGTTTTCAAATGTTATTGTGCAAGATACCATCACCCAATTTCAATTAATGGAGGCATGGGTGTTACATTCTTCCTCATTCTTTATGTCCCCTTTGTAATATTATTTCTCCCTTGCCGCTTGTAATCTTTTATCGTTGAGGAGGTAACGATGACAATATCGCACTCAACACCGGCCGACTGCCAGAATGCCATCAAGCCACACCACGACGCACCCACGGACCCTTCAGCTGCCACGCCTGCAAGTTCACCTGCATCCGGACCTGCCTCGCTCCAGCACCCGTCAAGTCGAACACCAGCAGCACCCACCTCAAGTGCATCCTGCTCAACACCCGCTCCGTCCACAGACACGCCATCGAACTCTGGAACCTTCTAGACGCCACAGCCCCTGACGTGGCCTTCCTCACGGAGACCTGGATGAACGCCTCTTCAGCTCCCGACATCGCCATCGCTATCCCAGAGGGCTACAAGATCATCCGGAGGGATCGCAACGCCAACCAGATGGGAGGAGGCATCGCCATCATCCACAGGAACACCATCCGTCTCACGACCAGCACCGACAACACCCTGACCAGCGCCGAACACCTGCATTTCCAGATCCACACCAACCCGAACACCACCCTCAGAGGCACCCTGATCTACCGACCCCCTGGACCACGCACACAATTCAGCGAGGACATCGCCGACTTCGTCAGCCCACATGCCCTCCCCTCCGCTGACTACATCCTCCTGGGGGACCTCAATTTCCACCTGGAGAACAACAACGACCGCAACACCAGCACCCTGCTCGACAACCTCGCCAATCTTGGACTCAAGCAACTGGTGTCCACCCCCACCCACCTCGCCGGACACACACTCGACGCAGTCTTCTCTTCCAGCACAGACATCGCCTTCAGCCACGCCACAGAGCTTCAATGGACGGACCACAGCTGCGTCCACTTCACCTTCAAGAGAACGATGACCCACCACCACCAGCAACAGGCCGCCCGCAGAAGCTGGAACAAGATCACAGCAGACCAGCTCGCCACCTCCCTGAGCCAGCACCCTCCTGCCAGCTCAGCGAACCCCAGCCAGGCCGCCGACAACCTCACGAAGTGGATCAGCAACTGCGCGGACGAACTCGCCCCTCTGAGGACCCCGCCCAGCAGACCCGGCAGCAAGAAAGCCCCGTGGTTCACCGACGAACTCAAGAGCTCCAAGAAGAACTGCCGAGCCCTCGAGAAAGTCTGGAGAAGGGAACCTACACCGGACAACAGGACCTCCTTCAAGCTTGCCACCCGGAAGCACCACCAGCTGATCCGCGCCGCCAAGAAAACAGCATTCAAGGACCGGTTGGACAACAACGCACACAACTGCAAGGAACTCTTCAACATCGTGAAAGAGCTTTCCAACCCCAGCACAGGAAACAGCGACATCACCCCATCGCAAGACCTCTGTAACTCCCTCGCTTCATACTTCCACAACAAGATCGCGGACATACACAACAGCTTCAACAACCAACCAACGCACACCATGACCGAACAACCACCCCCCACCACCACCCTCCACGCCTGGACCCCGATCAGCACCGAAGACACCATCCGCACGATGAACTCCATCCACTCCGGATCACCGACCGACCCCTGCCCTCACCACGTCTTCAACAAGGCCGACGCTGTCATCGCACCCCACCTGCGAGACATCATCAACACATCCTTCGACACCGCCACCTTCCCTGAGAGCTGGAAACACGCCGAACTCACCGCTCTGCTCAAGAAACCAACAGCGGACCCCACCGAACTCAAGAACTACCGCCCCATCTCGCTCCTCCCGTTCCCTGCGAAAGTCATCGAGAAGACCGTCAACAAGCAGATGGCCGCCTTCCTCGAGACGAACGGATCCCTCGACCCCTCACAGTCCGGCTTCCGAGCCAATCACAGCACCGAGACCGCCCTCATCGCCGCCACCGATGACATCCGAGCCCTGATGGACAATGGAGAAACAGCTGCCCTCATCCTCCTAGACCTCTCCGCGGCATTCGACACGGTCTGCCACCGCACCCTAGTACAGCACCTCAGCAACATCGGAATCCAGGACAAGGCGCTGGAATGGATCATCTCCTTCCTCGACGGAAGAACACAGAGAGTCCGCCTACCACCGTACAAGTCAGAGGCCTCCGAAGTCATCTGCGGCGTCCCTCAAGGATCATCTCTGAGCCCCACCCTCTTCAACGTCTACATGAGCCCCCTCGCGGCCATCGTACGCAAACACAACCTCAGCATAATCTCCTACACCGACGACACCCAGCTGATCCTCTCCCTGACCAACGACCCCGCCTCCGCCAGAGCCAACCTGCACGAAGGGATGAAAGAGGTAGCCGAGTGGATAGCGACCAGCCGCCTGAAACTGAACTCTGACAAGACGGAGGTCCTCATCCTGGGCTCTTCACCCTCCGCCTGGGACGACTCCTGGTGGCCTCCCGCCCTGGGCGCCGCACCCAAACCGACAGACCATGCACGCAACCTGGGCTTCATCCTGGACTCCTCCCTCTCCATGACCAGGCAAGTCAACAACATCTCCTCGGCGTGCTTCAACATCCTACGCATGCTACGGAAGATCTTCTGGTGGATCCCCACCGAGACCAGGAAGACCGTCACCCAGGCCCTCGTCACCAGCCGACTGGACTACGGCAACACCCTCTACGCCGGTACCACC
Source organism: Triturus cristatus (assembly GCF_964204655.1). Classification (NCBI taxonomy): domain Eukaryota; kingdom Metazoa; phylum Chordata; class Amphibia; order Caudata; family Salamandridae; genus Triturus; species Triturus cristatus. The sequence goes on from NC_140592.1 coordinate 213,094,496, forward strand.
GCCAAGATCCAGAAGAGACTCCAGCGGATCCAGAATGCCTCAGCCAGACTCATCCTCGACATCCCACGAACCAGCCACATCACCGGACACCTGAGAGACCTTCACTGGCTCCCCGTCAACAAAAGAATCACCTTCCGCCTCCTCACCCACGCACACAAAGCCCTACACGACCAAGGCCCGAGCTACCTCAACAGCCGGATCAACTTCTACGCTCCCAAACGCCACCTCTGATCAGCCAACCACGCCCTCGCCGCCGTCCCCGCATCCGAAGAGCGACTACAGGAGGAAGGTCCTTCTCCCACCTGGCCGCCAAGACCTGGAACTCCCTCCCGACCGACCTGCGCCTGACCCAAGACCACCTCTCCTTCAGGAAGAAGCTGAAGACCTGGCTGTTCGAGCAGTAGCGGCACCCCCCCCCCCCCCCAGCGCCTTGAGACCCTACGGGTATGTAGCGTGCTCTATAAGTGTCATTGATTGAATATTGAATCTCCGTAATAAAATCCTACCGTTGAAGGTTTCTGAAGATAAACCTTTACCAATATGGCTGCCGGCATGATGACTGATGAGATGATCAGGGATCAAATCATCGTGCACGTTAGAAGTAAAAAAGTTTATCAGAGCCAATTTTTGGGGGCCTGGCCTTGACAAAATGGTAGATAGGACTGTTAGAGAGTGTCCAGAATGCATAAGCAGTGATAAGATGCTTCGTGTTTCCTCTGCCCCTCTTAAACCTGTGTCTTGGCCTGATTTTCCTTGGCAAAAGGTGGCTTTTGATGTTTCTGGGCCCTTTAAACATCTGCCCTCGAATGCTCGTTTTGCTTTAGTCATGGTGGACTACCACTCTAAATGTCCAGAATTCAAGTTTGTGGCTAAAGCTTCATCCCAAGTGATTATCACTTTTTTTAAAGAAGTTTTTGCACGTAAGGGTTCCCCCTGAGATAATTGTAACTGATAATGGGCTACAGCTCAAGTTGCATGAAATGGAGGATTTCTTTACCATGTGCAATATCAAACATTTGACTACTTCTTTATATGAACCAATAGAAAATGGCCAAGTAGAATGCTTTAATCCTGTTCTTAAGGATGGCGTTTAATCAGCTAGCATGTCCAGTGAACCTTGGATGGATGTTGTGAGAAAGAGGTTGAGGATGTATCGCATTACTCCACATTCAGTAACTGGTGTAAGCCCTTTCAGATTATTGAAGTGAAAAGAACCTTCCTCAGAAATGTGTCCATGGTGGATAAAAAAAATTCATAAAACCAATGACATTGTTGATATCAATCTTGTTGCTAAGCGTATTGAAAATAGACAAGACAAAATGAAAATGGTGTTCAACTCTAAAATAAATGTCAAAATTCCTGACTTTACGGTAGGATAATGGGTCAGGATCAAGAAGCCTGGTTTTTTGGCTAAGGGTTATTCCAAATTTTACCATCCCATTAAGATTGTGAAAGTTTGCAAGAACAGTGTCATTACCCAGGATGGTAGGGTTTGGAATGTAAGAAGAGTTGCAAAATGTAAAACTTTGCATAGTGGTAAACCTTTTATGTTACATGAACCTCCTAATAGTTCTGGTAATGTTTCTCATTCTACACAGTCAATGGCATCCAGAGTAGAGGGTAATATTCGACAAAAAAAATTACCCGTAAGGTATTTGACTTAATTATCTTGTTTTTAGGTCTCGCGAGCCAAAGGCTCGAAGAGACATTTTATATGTGGGATTTTCAAAGTGCTACCCAGTCTTTTGGCTGGCCTAAACCTTGAGTGCACGAGATCACATGCACGTGCACAGCTGCTCCTCTGCTAATTGCATTTCCCCCTCCCTTCTCACCCAGTCCTTTGATGCTCTGCTCGATTACTTTCACTTTCGCCGCTTTGTCCCCCTCCCTTCTCTCCCCACCTCTTCGCAGAGACGGAGGAGACAGAGCCTGCTCCTCGGATTGCCCTTCCCCCTCCCTTCTCTCCCCACCTCTTTGCAGAGACGGTGGAGACAGATGTATCTCTTCCTCTCAACCCAAATCTACCTCTCTTAAACCCGCATTCTCTGCTCACAGTATACCTGTCTCTCTACCCATCGCTCTCTATACTCACACTCTATTCCTCTCTGTACCTCTAGCTCTAAACCTCTCTCTCCAGCTTTCTCTCTATCCCTCTCTTAAACCCTCTTTCTCTGCTCACAGTATACCTGTCTCTCTACCCATCGCTCTCTATACTCACACTCTATTCCTCTCTGTACCTCTAGCTATAAACCTCTCTCTCCAGCTTTCTCTCTATCCCTCTCTTAAACCCTCTTTCTCTGCTCACAGTATACCTGTCTCTCTACCCATCGCTCTCTATACTCACACTCTATTCCTCTCTGTACCTCTAGCTCTAAACCTCTCTATCCAGCTTTCTCTCTATCTCTCTCTTAAACCCTCTTTCTCTACACCTCTTAACCCTGTCATCATGCCAGTTGCAGTTCACAGGTCTTAAAAAGAGCATTTGCATGTTAATGAGGCCTCGCTGTTGTGTCACCCCTTTTACGAGACCCTGCAGCTCCACGCTGCCTATTGCTTAACGTTTCAGCCCCCCCCCCAAAAAAATGTATTCTAAGCCCACCCCCCCCCGAAATTTGGCTTACGTTGCGCCTCTGCAACAAGACAACAAGCTCGTAAAACAACTCTCGCGCACCTCAAGGGAGATACTCCTGCCACTGTGTACCGGGTGGGTAAACGTAAGGGGGAAGTTTACAAGGCTGCACCGCCGCAGGTCTATCACTTTGCCTCGTAAAAAAAAACACGTCCAGCCGGGGAAAAGGGCTTGCGAATCAGACCCGTAGCACAGCTTTCCCAACTGCATTAGCAAGAAACACTCAAACACTGTCGCTGGTGCACCCTGGCGATGCCTGCAACAGTCTGCGCATGCTAGAGTGACTTCACACAACACCTGGAAGGGTTCGAACATCTCGTCGTTTGTTCGGGTGCGAATTGTCTCTGGAGTTACTTGGGGGCATATTTTCAAGCCAGGCTAAAAAATTATCGCCGCTTTCGCGGCCCAAAAAAGCCGCAAAAACGGCGATAAAGGGCTTAATAATACGCTCTATGGAATTCCAATTCAAGTCCATGTTATATGTCCAAAACATTTAGCATGGCCTTTAACTTAAATTACATAGAGCATATTATCACGCCCATCATCGCCGTTTTAGCGGCAGTTTTCCGAGGCTAAAGCACCGATAATTTACACGCCTGCCTTGTTAATATGCCCCATAGAGCTTTGGTCACATTATAATACCCCTGACTAGCGTGAAATGACTCGCACAAAATCTAAAGCTAAGTGTGCTTCCAGGTTTCCTTCTCTTTGCCAGGTAGCTCAGTCGCTGCATGCAGTAACAAGAAAACATTCATAGTCATGTGGCAAGGGCATTAGTACACGGTGACTACATACTGGGCGCAATCCACGACGGCCCGTACAAAGGGCAGCTTTGGGGGAGATACATTACCAAAAAAAAACACTGTGAGACTGCAGTAAGTTACACACCACATTCAATTCCACAACATGGTGCTATAAAAGGGGACAGGTGTGTACGGGCCGGGGGGCTGGAATAGGAGGCTCCTACAATCGGGCACTCTTTGCTCACCTGCAAAAAATTTTTGAAAATCAATTTTGAGGAGGGACACAGCACAAGCAGTTTCCTTTAACGAAGGGTCACAAGGACAGACCTGCAAACCCTCCCGATTTAAGCGGGAGACTACCGATTTCAAGGCTAGTCTCCCCCCTCACGTTTCAAGCATCCACAAACAAGATTCCTCTGAGATTCAGCTGACAGGCCTTGCAATTGTGTAACGTCCGAAATCTTACAGCAAGACTCAGCGTGGAGAGGCAGGGGGCACTAGAAGGGGTGACAAACCAACAAAGCACCATTCCCAAGCAATAGGCCTTTCAAAGACCTGTGAAGTACTCGGTGGCATTGTGTGGGTGCCCGGAAAACTGTTTCAGGCCAGGCTGCCACACATGGGGGGGGGGGGTTGCACCGCCACCTGTTAATTGGGACACCCTCTCTCTGCCTGGCAGTGCACTCCATGAAGAAACAAACGTGCATTTGGTCCGGCAGCAGCACAACTTTAATAGCCCATACATGGCAGTAAACCGATTCAAGGCAGCATTCTACGGGGGGCAGACACACATTGAAGGGGGGATGGAATTGGCCATCCCGGTGCAAGGTTCTCCGCTCACGCACCACCCACCCCCCTCTCAGAAAAACAATAACATTTTACTCCCTCACCAGAAAAAGGTACACTTTCCTTAGATTCAAATCACAACACTCGAACCTCTCCTTCGCAACTGCTCACAAACACATGCTCGCCGGGAAATACAATACTGCCTCAGCAGTCCGCGTCGTGTTTCAAACGCGAACATTTCAGGGGTGAGTACAAACCACTACTTCTAACATTAAAAAAAAAAAAAAGGAGACAAATTCGACAGAGTCCGGTTGCGCACATCCCAAAACAGTCCAGCTGGTGAGTTCTAGGAAACTTGGAGCCAAAACACACTGAGGGCACTGGGGACTACATTGCCACAACACAAGGGGAGGAAAAAAAAAAATACAGAGGTCACGTGTCAGCAGCACACACAAATTGATACAAGCGGGGCCTCTGGATGCAACGTAAAGCACTACCTGCCGTTAACTGAGAAAGTGCCGCTCCTCCCCCTCCTCCCCAAACTCAGTCGTTTGCCGGGACAATAGCTCAAGGGGTTCAAATGCGAGGTGCACAATGCACCGCGAATAATAAATCCGCTTTCTTCGTGGGAGGCTTTAAGAAAAACACATTTGGGGACAGGCGCCTTCATTACAATATTACAGAAAGTGGGTAGGCAGTTTACAGCGTCTCCCATTAAGCCCCAAAGCTAAAGCACGCACAGGGATGTGGTCTGTCGGATTAAAATGCCGAATTTGGTGCAGGAAAACAGGGATAGAGCCTCGAGGTCGCGTCCACAGCCGGTGATTCTGTGCTAATCACTTCATCTCCCCGTGCATAAATGTGTAATGTAAATACGATGATACGTAAAGCGCACGAAAACCTTCGGGTCGAGTGCGCGCTATATAGAAAGATGCAAAATGAACCCCCCCACCCCAAAAAAAAAAAAAAACTGGCGTCACTACAGGTCGGGCAGGATGCATAATGTTTCCAGACTTAAATAGAGCTTTTGGCCCATTTAAATGCCCCGGAGTAGCGTACAATGACTAGCACTACATCTTAAGCAAAGAGTGCATCCAGCTATTCTTCTTTTTGCCAGGGTAGCTTCGTGGCTCCATGCGGTAACAAAACCAATTTAAAACTTATGTGGCCAGGACTTTAAGTCGGATGAAACAAGCATTTGCAATGCAATAGGTCTCGCATTTGCAAAAGTTTAAGCTATTGGCATTGTTCATGACAATGCCTTTTTTAATCTATTTTATAAAACAAACACATAATGGCATTTATTTATCATTTACAAAGCCAATAGCTAGTGTTGCATTATTATTAGCAATGCCAGCTGCTCACACTTTTATAATGCGAGACCTATTGCATTGCAAATGCTTGTTTTATTTTTGATAGGGGTGGGATGTGTTACATTCTTCCTCATTCTTCATGTCCCCTTTGTAATATTATTTCTCCCTTGATTTCCCTGTCTGGAACATGGAACGCTGTACCTGCGCTGTACAACTTATGTTCCATGTTCCAGAGTTGGCAGTTAGCATCTTATCCTCTTGTACTAAGATGTACTGTGTCTCTCTCTACCTGAATTTTAAATAAATACCTGGAATTTACCCGTTTCCTGGATGTCATTACTCTACAATGGGCATTCAAATTTAGTAGATGGTAATTAGAATGATATGCTAAGGTGGCGATGACAAACCACGGAAGTCTTATCTGGCATTATAGACCCTAATTTCACACTATGGGATATAATAAGCTAGTTGTTCTCAACCAGAGATTCTGCTTTCAGCTTTATAAAAGTTCTTTGAGAAACCATTCTTCTACTGAAATGAAGTGAAAGGCCTTGTCTAAACAGAGCTCAAGGACCTCTTATATGTCAAGTAGGAGCGGATGGAGAACTCTGGAGGTGTGTAAAATCTCAGAGAGAGTGAAAAGACTTCCAGTGCCCAATGTGAGGATGCTGGTTACAAGGATGCAAGATGGAGTCTGTTCTTTTCACGTGGACATATTGAACCTTGTGTTTCTTACATGGTTGCTTCTGAAGGCTTGTCCTTTATCAGGACTCCTTGACCCCACCAGTTAATTTCTTGGGCTCCTGCTTAATGAATTTGCGAAGTTCAGGACGGTGCAGAGTCGGACAAGACACTGCTGCATATAAAGTAGTTGTGTCATTTGCTTAAGAATGTTCCTAGGTTCCTCGGGTGTTCTCAAACACAATATATGGTTCTTTTATAGTGCAACAATGTAAAACAAATGTACATTTCTAATGCAAAGATATTTTCAGGCAGTTCTTTTTACTGATTTCTTTCAGCCTGGACTCAGTGACCTCAGTTCATTTGAAATGAGTTGTAGGTATGTTTCAACAAACTAAATGGGTTTCCAAAGATCCTCCTGGTGCCTTTCAGTTAATTAGGAAACTTTGAAATGGACTACTTGCTTCCTCTGGATCACAATAGTCTCTGCCTCCCAGCAAATTACAGTCTAAATGACGAATTTGCCAGAAGAGAAGCAGGCTATGCCCAGCAGGACCAGCTTTAGGTATATATTGAATCAATTCAAGAAATGATTTTGATTCAAACCTAGGACAGGTTCTGTGTGACAGTGATTCAAGATGAAATATTTAAAAAGCCCTGCATTATTTTCTCTAGCAGGTATCCGACATAGCACAAGAAACCCCTTCAACAACACTCTCCCCATTGTATCAAAATCCTTTGAACTGATAGCAAAGGCAAATGGTCAGTCTGGGCCATTTACATAGTATAATTGCCTGTTCCCCCTAATTTCTTCCTAAACAGCAAAACATTCTTTAATTGACCCCCTGCTGATTTAAGAAACATGGGGTGCTTTAAAAAAAAGCTATCCCATTCAGGAATTTGAACGCATGGATGGAGATCTTAAGTTCCTTGCAGGTCACCATCACTGCATGTATAGTCAACTACTAGGCATCACAAAAATTCCCTACCTAATTAACGTTCATTAGGCAGGTCATTTTGTGACAGCCTGTGATCGTGCATTTTGTGATGTGGCCTATTAGCATATAGGTTACATTGTAAAATGACAGGCAGGTAGGAAAAAGTTGGTGATTGACTTAATATTTAGTTTTCATGTAATTTACTATTCATTGATTAAACTTTCCTTTAGTTTCTGGTGTATCCATGATCAAATATTTTGTACTTTCTTCATCCAGTCAGAATTAGTGCAGTAATTCCATCTTTTGAGTTGGGGATAAAACCAATTGTCCCCTGGACTACTGCCTGCTTCTTTCAAGGACACCAATCTGATTACCAAAGAGGAAGCTGTCCTGTAAGGACAGTTTCCTACGTGCAACTGAGTTACCACCTCCTCCAAGATGTCAATATCTTTTCAAAGTTTTACGACTCCAATTGCAACAACAAACTGTTGATGTATACCAATGCAAAGCACATTTAAGAGGTAATCTCCATTTCATTCCCAATCCTAACTGTGATTTGAAATAATTTGCAAACGCCCTTTTGTGAGTTGGAAAGGTTTTGTTGTCAATTTTATAAATGGAAATGTCATGAAACTTGGCCTGATTTCATGACAATTCTATGTATAACATTGGGAGAAAAACTGAGGGAGGATTGGGCAATTTCTTAATTGCTACAATCTGCTGTCCACAAGACAACTGATGATGTTTCCTTAGGTAATAGAAACCAAAGAGAGGCCATAAAATCATGTAATTTACAATAAGCTGACAATTTCTTAAGTTCCTTCTCTACGACATCCCAAACTTTAGTCTACATAATTCCAAATCTTAATTACAAACTTTACCATACTGATTCTTAGTATAGAAATACTTTTGTGGTAGCAAGATGAGTGATCGAGGGAAAAATCAAAGATTGCCCTTGAATATGATGCCTAGATTTCTAAGCAGATAGCACGTATAAGGGTTGAACCTATATCAGAAGGTCACCACTCATAAGACCAGATGGATGGTTGACTGCAAACATTTAGGATCTCAGTTTTATCACTATCAAGTTTAAAGCAGTTAGTATTCATCCAGGAAGCGATCTTAGCCATGCAGTCACAGAAGCAGTCTTGAATGGAGGAGACATTATCTTAAATAAATAACACAATATGGGTACCATCTGCCTAGGGCACGATTTTAAAAGTCAAAGTATGTAATCAATGCCGAAAGAGGAGCAATTCAGATTTTGAATAGTGTGGGACTAAGTAAAGAGCTCTGAGGGACACCATAGGTAACCTTAGCAATTCAGAGAGAGGGAAATAGATTTCTCTCTGCTTGACAGAAAGGGTCTAAGCCAGATGAGTGCAGATTTACTTATGCTAATGTAAAAAAGAAGGCAGATAAATATAGAATGAGAGACTCCGTTAAAAGCCTCAGAGAGCTCTTGTAAGACCAGGGTCGTGAGCTGCATTTGTCCATCATGGTTCTAAGATCATTTGATTTATGATATGGCTAAAAGCGTGGTTTTCATGCAGTAGTTAGCTCCAAGAAAGCCATATTGGAACCTGTCAAGCAGGTTATTACCTCTAGATAATTGGAAAGCTGGGGTTGATATATTTCTCCAGACTCTTGGTGGGTAAGGGCAATGACGACGTAAAGTGATACTTCCCCAGAACATTAGAATCCCAAGAAGGCTTCTTAAGGAGAGGTATGGTCATAGCATGTTTTCAGCTAATGGGGACAGTGGCAAAAGGAAAGATTGCATAGGTTGATGATGAGGGAAATGAAAGTGTTTATAGCTAGGAAAGAGGGCAGGGGTCAAGTCGAGAGTCAGATTTGAGGAAGGTGAAGAGATATCCGGCTATCTCATCTGAAAACAAGGAGTGCAGAGTCGCCCCTGTGTGGCTGGAACATATTTTGGCACCTCTGAGGTCAGGGTTTGCAGAGGCAGTGCCAGGGGTCAGAAAGGCAATGTAGGAGTCACAGTTGCAACACCTGGCAACCTGTTAAATGACTTTCATGCAGAAAACCTGAAAGTATAGTCGAATTTCAGCATATTTAGGGCTGGACAATGGAAGTAGGGGTTGGCAGGGGCTTTGCAATAAGGTTAGAGTTCCAACAATGAAAATGGTATAACATTTGTGGGAGGTATTCAATAAAGGGTTCCTTCATGTGGAAAGCATTTTGCTAGCATCGTTATAAAACCATTTGCAGTGCTCCATCATACCTAACAGAACTATCATCGTACTCGACAACCTGCCTGAGAGTAGGATTAAGGATTAATCAAGAGATTGATGCCAACAGAAAATCCTCGATTTGTAGACAAAAAGAAAAACATTTCTTGGAACATATTTATTTCTGGTGGGGATTCTGTTTGCAGAATTACCTCCACTACGGCGATAGGATGGCAGAGGCACTTCTGGCTGTGGATTACTGATGGCAGATTCTAAACCAGAGAGGAATCCTCAGTCAGTGGATTTTGCATTAACACTACATTTTGGATGACTTTGTGTTATCAGCTAACTTTAAACCAAGTGTCGAAAATTAGTGGTAGGACTCCCAGTAATTGTTGCGGTTTATAAAAGTTGTAATAATAATAAACTCCAACTCTAGGAGGACACATGCAGGATTATACTTCTCATGGAATTTAGAATTCCTAAACTGCTAAAATAAGTCACAGAGTTATCTGCATGACTTGCATATAACACGTATGAATCAGAACATGATTAAGTGATTTAAGTGATGCAGACTACTTAGGATATTACTAACTTCTTTTATGATCAAATCATGAAGCCATAATAAGGAGTTACTATGCACTGGAATTAAAAACAATGCAATCTTTGATCATGATAATGGTGATTAAATCACAAAGGTGTTGCATTATAGCTTTGTCATGAGTATATATTTATTAGTATCCTGTGTTGGTCAAAGACCTTCATCTGCTTTGGTATACCTAACGGTTAATGACTGGGTGGAGAATGAGGGGCTTAGAGATAATGCTTTGATTACTTACCAATAATCTTCATCACTTTTAGGGGCATATTCACAAGAACGTGTGATAACTACCGCAAGAGTAGCGTAAAGCAAATTTCAATATTGCAGCCCATCGCGGGAAAAAATTTCCCTGTGACAACGTGGAATTCACAACAAATCGGTAGCAAGCGATAGTCTGCCGAAACCACAGACAATGTCCCCAATACAACCACCACGACGGTGATAAAACCACAAACCACTACACCAAAAAACACGCGATGGGCCAAAGCGCGATGAGGAAATCAGCGATAAGCAGTGCCAGGCCTGCAACACACACATGGCAGGCTGAAAAAGTCACCATAAAAGCAGAAAAAACACCCACATACAAACTGACCTATACACAAGCACCATGGAGACAGCCGGAGCCGGCGCACAGGACGAGCGCAACCCCACAAGCACCCCGGACGACCAGCCTGGGACCTCGGGGACAGGGGAGGGCAAGGACAAGAAGATGAGGAAGACAAAGCTCAGTCCGCAGGCGAACAGGATCATAGTCGCCGGTTTTGTGTTCCTATCACCAAACTGGCTGGTCGTTAAGAATGTTGAGGAGTGGTGTTGTCGCGGCTTTTGGCACGGGACCGCCCACTCTGCATCTCATTAGCGATAGTTGCGGGGGTCCTCTGTGGCGATGTATTTTGCTGCTGCTATCACAGGTAAACTGGTGCTGTGGGCTGTTAGCTCCAGCTTGTGAATGGGGAGGTAAATTTATCACGACTTTGGCTGCAATAAAGTGCCGTTAAATCGGCGATAGCTCCTTGTGAATATGCCCCTTAGTCTTACTTGTAATTGACAAAGTCATTACATATATCGCCCACCCTCCCTGGTACTGAGGCCTATGGCAAAGAACTTTGGATTACAAGAAGTACCATGAGTATGCTACTCTCTTAAAGCACCCAATTGAGGGTGGGTGGGACATTTTCCCCATTGTGGAATCCCACCCCAAGGTGCTTGCATCCGTTGTCAAGATCTACTGTGGGATTAGGGTGGATTGGGATTCCTTGACAAAGATTGTCACCTCCAAATTCTTTTTCTGTAAGACTCCAAGTTTCTGTTGGATCCATAAAAGAGTTCTCAAATGCAGCATTGCCCACTAAACCCTAACTGCTGAAGCTGCCATATTACCTTTGAGTTCCCATGATTTGGCGACTGCCGCCTCTTTTCGTTTTAACAAAGAATTCAGAAGGCTCTGAAGATGGGTGACTGTCTCCATAGGGAAATATACCTTGCCTTGTTCCTTGTAGAATCTCGCACCTATTAACGCGCTGTATTCAAAAGGTTGTAGTTGACATTTGCGAAAGTGAGAACAAACCTAGGTTGGTCTAGAATATTTACAGTCTTTGTTAAGCAAAGATCCCACATTTAAGTAGAAGGGGCTTGATTTAACCAATCATCTAAGTTGAGTAAGATTGATATTGCATGCAGATGGAGATGGGCGGCCAACAGAGCCACCACTTTGGAAAACATCTTGGGGACAATTAAAGGCCAAATGGAAGAACTTGGTACTGCCAGTACAGACATTGAACACAGAACCTCAAGGACTTCCAATGGGGTTTGAACAATGGGAGATATAGATAAGCATTCACCAAATCTGTTGTCACCAGCACATATTCTTTCTGAATTACAGGAATGATCCTTTAGAGGGTTTCCATTTTGAAAGGAATATTCTTCACTGATTTGCTCAGGTCTTTCAAATTAATCACACTCCCGAATTCTCTATCACAATTGGGTAAATCTTTTGCCAATCTTCTTTCTATGGAACAGGAACATTGGCTTTCATCCGTAGCAGGGACTGAATACCCTCCTTCAAGGCTTCCATTTTTTCTGGGGACTTTGATAAGGAAACACGAATGGTCCCTGAGAGGATAGGGGAGAGGAGAACTCTATTTTGTAGCCCCTCTCAATTATGTCCCAAAACCACCTGTTGGTTGTGGATTATGCCCATTTGTCCTGATTGTGCTGCTCACTCCAACAGCCCTTTAAACACGTCTCACGTGTGTGCAGTTTTAAACTGCCGTTTTGACCCTGCAAGTTCACCTACTTATCAGGCCTAAAATGACCTTTTTATTGCATGTAAGTCACCCCTAAGGTAGGATCTAGACAGCTCTGAGTGCAGGTGCAGTGAATTTAAAAAGTAGGACATGAACGTTTACGTTTTACATGCAGTGGTAGTGAAATACCATTGAATTCGTTTTTCACTATTGCAAGACCTCTCTCTACCATAGGTTAATATTGGGATTACCTTGTTCCTGTTTATAAGTCTAATTTCCAATTGGGAAAAGATTGAAGTTTGGAGTCTCTGGACTCACAATATAAAATCACAACTAATGGTGCAGTTGAATTTCAAATTGTAAGTCTTTAAATGGCATTTTCTTACTTTAACCACTCTGTGTCCCTGCCTGTTTCTGAATACACGTCTGGGGTAGGTGACAGCTGGGCTCTCTGCATTCACTCTAGAAAGTGACACACAAAGATAGCTGGGGTGTGCCACTCACATCCTGATGTCCCATCACCTGATGGTCCTTCCTGAGTTCGTTTGGGAGGGAGGAGCTGACACTTGCACCTGAATAGGGCTGTGCCTGTCCCTACACAAAGAGTTTCATACCCTCTGAAGTCTAGAGCCAGGGCAGGAAATGTAGGAACACTGTTGACTTCAAAGGCCTCTTTGAAGTCTCTCCCACTTCAAAGGCACAACTGGGTGTATGTACTTGACCCCTAGCACCACCAATTCAGTACACGTCTTGATCTGAGTACATTCTGCTAGGAAGAAGGACTGCTGTGCTGCCAGGAGGTGCTGCCACTCTGCTGAGCTGCTTTGCTTTGTTGGCCTGCTGCCTGCTTCCTCTTGTCTTGGAGTGAGAAGGACTGGATCTGCATCTCTACATCCTCCAAGAACTTAAGTGACTTTAAGGGCTTGCTGGCTTGCCTCCTGTTATGAAGTCTCAGCAGTGGCGTCACTAGGGTTGGTGTCACCCGGTGCGGGTAACTCATGGTGTCACCCGCTCACGACTTACCGCATGGACCTCCTCCGCCCCGGGTCCACCAGTGGATACAGTTGGCAAATAACGGGACCATACAGAATCCTTAGTAACGTTTGTAAATGTAGGTCCTATATTTGCAAAATGTGCCTGTTAACAACAGTGTGATAATGACTCATTAATCAGGTTGTCTAGTGAGCTACCTGCTAGTCAACAGTTTATTGGAATTTATAATATCATAGGTATGGTACTTTTTACTGGTGTGGTGTTCCCAATATCCAGCAACACGATATATCCGTGGTCGAAGTGGGGGGAAAAGAAGTAGGGGAACTGTGGGCGGAGAATCAGAGGGCGGGAATAACCCAAGGATTGGATCAGTGGGCAGAGCCAGAGGCGTGGCCAGAATGCGCAAACATCCCAATTTTTTGTATTTGTCTGGTTTCACTGCCCCGTTATATCAACCAATGGATACACATGATTATTTACGGTTATAATGAGTTATTGACAGTAAAATGTGTTCACAAAGTGGGATATGCTTCTAATCACAGAATGTCCCCAAATACGATAAAATGTGGAAGCACAAACCATTTGTCTCCGAGCCATGGAATTTCTGTCATCAGCACTTCTCCCTTTTCCAAAACAGCAGTTCAAACATGAATGGCTAAAAATCCTAGTTTGCAAATGTTTTCTAAATAATAATGGCTCTGCCATATTTGCCTCATATTGCAAGATCTGCAGCATGATCTGACCATATAAACAAATAAATTGTTTGTAGCTCAAACGTATCAAAAGTTAATACAAAATGTGACTTGTTTTGCTGCGGAGTAGATGACAGTTAATAGCTCACTGTTCTATGTTAGGATTTTAACTTATAAACTGAAAGTAACAAAAGGATCTCTCTGACAAAAGCAGTAGCCCACTGGCCTATTTACATTATGTGCACTTTGTGATCTGCATGGTACATGTTCTTTGCAACGGGTACATTAACCCTCTGAGCTACCTTTCCATGAGTCAAATCTTCCATTAGACAAAATTCCGATCTCTCGCTAGGAAGAACATTAATCACCAGAGTCATCATGACATTTTTATTGTTACAGAAAATTACTGGAGGCCAGGAAGGAGGCAGCAAGCGCTTTTAAAACCATAATATACTTGCAAAAAAGATGCCTCCACCTAAAGTGAGCACCTGGTGCGGTCACACCGGTTGCACCGCCCTCGAGCTGGCCCTTCTCAAGGGTCCGGTGATCTCAGTGACAGGGTCACTGTTCTAGGGTGTACTGCTACATAGGCCTGCCCGCAAGACTGGAGGTGAACTTCAGTATGAATAGTGGTGGACATGCCTTGAAGGTTAACCTACACTTGTCATGCTAGGGTCCACCTGCTGGTGCTACGACACCAGGGCTTCTACGGTCTTGCAAAGTCTTCTAAGGTCTAGCATGGGATTGTGCTCTTTCAGGAGAGTGGTCTGGCGGACTGGTTATTAAGGCTGAACCTGGTTCCCCAGTTCCAAATTCAGCAGCTCTGGCCATAGTGCCACATCCTCTCCCCCACTGAATACCATACTGCCCCACTGAGAAAAACTCAGACTGCCTTCAACTACAACCCAATTGTTGCCAGCTATAAACACCTGGATGCGGCTCAATTTAAATTATGCACTGGGCAAGAGCAATATGTGGCCTACAAAAAAAAGTGACAGCATCCTGGAAAAAGCAAACAATCATAGGGAATGCAAAATTTTGCAAACCATGTGAAATGTAAGCACGAACAACATGGTTATCTTAACGCTTTTACACTCACTGTTCAGAAATCAGTGAGTGCTTTTGCCTGAAAAGTTAAGGACATGACAACAGGGCCCTGAATGGACCCATTTCAATGGCCATTACTTATATCCTTACAAAACGTAATAGGGAGTGGACAAGGGCGTTGGAGTACACCAAGAAAGTGTCCCGTAACTATCGGTTTAAGAACATACAGTTGCATATCCTGCATAGGGCGTATCTGACCCCAGAAAAGTTGCAGAAATATTTCCCCGACGGGGTATTTGGATGCCCTAGATGCCTGGAGCCTGCTGCCTCGTTCAGGCACATGTTTTGGGACTGTCCGACGCTCTACAGTTACTGGCACACAATTCACGCTGCCCTAAAAATGGTTACAGGATTCCAGGACATGGACACATGGGAGGCGTGCGCGCTGGGAATCCATGGCCGGCATAAGCAGCAGAAAGTGTAGAGGAGGTTTGCCTTCCTCATGTTGATCCTCGCTAAACGATGCATTGCCATGCATTGGAAGCGCCGGGAGGGCCCCCTCTAGCGGCATGGGTGGGGGCTGTCAGGAAGTGGGGTAGGGTGGAGGAAACCACACTCAGAACGGAGGAAGCCCGTGGGATGCGCAAACACCCGATCTTTATGCCCTGGGCCATGTTAATGCACACATTCGCGCAGGAAACAGAGGCTGTGGCGAACTCAAGACTGATAGATCCCCTGGGGGCACCCGCAACACCGGAGTCCACCCCGGGTAATGCACAGGCAGGCCAAGATCCCGGGTCTCGCAGAGGTTGTCACCACAGGCCCCACAACTAGAGCCCTCATAGGCCATTTTGGATGCTCCCGCCCCCCCTGCCCCCTCCTCATCTCCGCGTCCGCGATCGCCCCGACCCTTTCCCACACGATGGTCCAGCATATGAGCGCGCAGCTACCAGTACTCCCGAAGGGCGACACAGTGCACCCCCCCCTTTTCCCAGGTTTCTCCGCCCCCAGTTAGTTCGTGGTTATTTAATGGCTGCAATTCTATAGCCCCTGCGACGCCCCTCACGGGGGGTTTAGTCCTACTGCATGGCACCCCTGCGGTGAGGCGATCATGGCGCGCTCTAGTAGGGTGCACCCAGAGGCTGGGCCCGGGCACGCATCTGCGGCCCCACTCAGGACAGCGACGAACGGCTTGAGGGGCCAGAATGCTGCAAGATCGTAAGGACTGTGCATGGGTGCACTCGAAATGTAAACCTATGTGATAATGGCGATATCGCCTGTGCCCGCGTGTTATACTATATATAAATGCCAATAAAGAAGGTTTAAAAAAAAAAAAATCCTTACAAAACGTAAACAGTATGGTAAAAAAAAGACAACATCCCTAGATACAGAGCAGCAGTACAAATTTTGTTTTTCAATCCTCACATTGCAGTACCTCCAGGATTGGTGCACTAGTTCCAAGCCAAGGGAAAACAAAGCAACAAAAATAGCGCTTCACTGCCAAACTCTGTAAAAGTGGCGCTAATGTGTTTGGGTGTGAATAAAATCAATCTGGACAGTTTGCTACCACTCTGTCTTACTTTATTTAGTTATTTATTTTTCATATTTTTTAACTTTTATTCCCGATGCTGCATTTTGGAATTAAATGTCAGAAAAATACGACATTGATTTCCAGCAAAAGTGATTTTCTTTTTTGGATCCATTTCACAGGGAAGCAAATAAAAGAAAGGAGAGGAGACAGTGCGCACTGCGCACAGGCACCTCCTCCTCCTAAAAGGTTAGGTTGCTCTGCGTACACCGGCCCTGTTGGTGTCAACCCATGTGAGGGTGTCACCCGGTGCGGTCCGCACCCCCCGCACCCCCATAGTGACGCCGCTGAGTCTCAGGGCCATCAAAGACTTCTTTAACTCTGCTTCAGCTGATGGACTCTGCCAACTGAGGTGTCAATCTAGTTCTGGGCCTTAACAGTAGGTTCTGCAGCAGGTTTCTGCAAAAATGGATGCAGTAACAACTTTCTACTGATAGGAACTGGCAAAGTGCCCTTTGACGCTGACGCAGTGCAGCTTCGAGGACATCCCTGCATGGCTCAACGACGAATTGGAAACCGACTATGAGCTTTGATGACAACACATCCCCTGCATGGTAAGTGCTTCGATGATGACATGGAACCCGACTGCGTAGCTCGACGACAATGCATTCCCTGCATCGTAAGCGGTTCAACGATGAAGCAGGACCTGTCTGCAAGGCTTGGTGACAATGCATCTACCTGACTTCTTGGATCGGAACCGATGCATCAAGTTTTTGAGGGAGACGTTTGCTCCATCCAAGGGACTTTTTCAGGGTACCTACATGAGTTCTGTAGTCAGCATGCCCTCCATCACAGTTGGCCTGAACTTTGGATTTACTCTGGTCCAGTGCAACCTCAAGTAACCCCAAGCTATCAGAGGGTGAGCACAGGTTAATTTAGAGTGTGTTTCTGATTGTGGCTCCTGTTTGCCCTGGGTGCATTCCTCTGCCAACCAGAAACTCAATTTCTAACATTAGTGATCAGCGGTGAGGATAGGACTTGTGTTTCCTCAGTATTTCACAGTAATGTGGTGTACACTACCATCCACATCTAAGACTAATTTGAATCAATTGTATCTGACCCCCAGTGATATTTTTTTCCTACTCTCTTTAATTGGCATTTTTACTTTTTCTGTTCTCTCTGATTGGCATTTTTTGCTTTTTCCATAAAAGCATGTCTCTGATTAGAGTTCCCATAACTGCACCTGCTAGTTCATCTTACCAGGGTTAGAAGTGTCTGTAGTAGGGTTTGAGAAAAATGTATCTCTCTTCTCACACCTCCTCTCATGATGACATGTATACATAGTATAAATAAACAAAGAAAGAGTGTGTCCGTCAAGGTTGAACAAGTGCAGAAGTGTTTAAGAAAAGTGAATCACTGTGTTTTAAAAGAACCCTCACTCACCAACCTAGTTGGTGACATGCTTCATCATTGGGTTCCCACCAGAGAGACCGAATGTCTCCCCGGTGTGCTGCGACGCCTGATTTACAGCGGAGCTGGTTTTTTGTGTGAAGGCAGTGCAATCCGTGATAGTGCTAGTTTAAAAAGGTGTCGCAATTTTAACCAATAGACAACTTTAATGGTGGTAAACTGGACACAGTTAAAAGTAGTGAGGTGGACGTGTGAACTCTGGTGGTAAGTGGACAAGCTACGTCCTAGTCAAAGTGCAATGTGATCAATGTGGTCAACATGTTTCTGCTTCTGACGATATTACATGAAGCATTCTTCAGGACCTAGTGATAGACAGCCACGGCAGTATACGCTCGCTAAGGCGCACCCTGACCTGTGGAGTCTGGAACCGCTAACACTTACGGTTATGGTAAACTAACCCTTCAGGATTTCTGAAAGCTTTCGATTCTGTTGAAGCCAAAAAGATGTGAAGAGACAAAACAAAACAAACAGTGCTTCACAACATACATGTATATTCACAGAAAACAAAGCATGGAGAAAAACCAGTTTGTGAATGAACTTCATGTTCACAAAAGGTGAATTTCCATAATACCTGGACAAATGGGAATAAACACTCGTATCAGCCCATGCCGGTATAGTGAATTTATCGTGGTGTAACTGTAGTGATGCTTAGTAACACTAACAGGTGGTGCCAAGAGTGCTGCACCCTAGTAGGTAGTGATTACGACTGAGATGTAATTTCACGTGGCGTGCACTCTAAGCAAAGAAACAACTGGCCATCAGACTATTAATCAGCGGCATACTCTGGCTGACTGTAGGAGGCGAAATAAAATGCTTGGATTTACAAGTGGAGGTGCGAGGCATTATCAAACTGATTCGTTAACACCCAAACGGAACAGTAAGTTTGGTAATAGGTGCCTACGTGATGTTGGATTCAACGTCACTGCATGAGTCCGAGTGGGGGGTGGGACTTATAGTCACACTCTAAACAGAGAATAGTAAAAGTAAATGACTTATGAGGTAGAGGTGAAACAGCGGGATTAAGCAAGCCGGAGCCTCTACTTACTACGCCAAAGTCACCAGCCCACAGGAAACCTACTTAGCCCTCCTTCGGACTCGGATGTTATCGTCCGGCCCGGGAGTGGTGCAGATATGGAAAGCGCTTTGCCTACGAAAAGACGTAGCATCATCACGCATGTCACGTGGTGCGTTAGACGCGGAAGCAAAGACTAGACTGCTACAGTGGCCTCCCATGCGAGGATTTTCTCCGTGGCTAAAGGAGCAAGAAAGGGTATTATACAAAAATGGATAAAAACACCAGAAGGTTTATTATTGTGATCTTATTGGAAAAGCGTCGCTTATTTTCTGACATAGGATCATGCAAGTAGGTGGAGATTAATGATGTTTAATACAAAATTAGTAGAGCATCATGGTGATTGTGTTCCCTTCTCTGGCTGGTTGGGAGAATAAAACATAGGTATGGGTACACGTAAACAAAGGTCTACGATGCTCAATTCTTAGTTTATGAAGCGTCATGGTGATCTGTACCCTTGTTATTGGTAGCGAGCTTGAAAAGGTCATTATTACAGCAGGCTAGGGAAGAACCAGCTCCTTCCTAGAACACATTATGGAAATGTGTTAGATGGTTAATGACATTTGGAATGGGACTGTGAAGGTAGAATCCTTTGCATACTAGTACATATATGTATTCAAGATAGTGTAATGTCTAGCGTTTTAGCACTGTGCCCCAAGGGATATTGTCATTAAATCCCATAGTGTGACTCGAAAGGCGATAGATCCACCGTTGTTCTTTCTCAAACAGGATGTTCGCTGACTTATTACCTGGTCTAATTTGTTCAATTATTGTCCAGTTAAGGTCATCAGGGGTATGTTTGACATGTGCATAATGTTCTGTCATTTTGGTGATATTTTTCCCACAACGGATGTTGCTTCTGTGTTCGACAATACGCTGTTTTATTTTGCGTGTGGTCATACCAACGTATCTAATACCACACGTGCATGTTAATAAATAGATTACGTTGGATGAGTTACAATTTGTGTGTGCACGTTGGGTCCAAACTTTGTCTCGTTCAAGGTCTAGAGTTTTGCTGGCTTTCGTGAGATGGCAAACACTGCACTGACCGCATGGGAAATGGCCTGTCACTTTCGGGAGCCCCCAAGCCTGCAGTACAGAGGGAGTGTTGTCAGATAGTGCTAGCCTTGGTCTAGTGTCCACCTCACTACTTTTAACTGTGTCCAGTTTAAGACCATTAAAGTTGTCTATTGGTTAAAATTGCGACACCTTTTTAAACTAGCACTATCACGGATTGCACTGCCTTCACACAAAAAACCAGCTCCGCTGTAAATCAGGCGTCGCAGCATACCGGGGAGACATTCGGTCTCTCCGGTGGGAACCCAATGATGAAGCATGTCACTAACTAGGTTGGTGAGTGAGGGTTCTTTTAAAACACAGTGATTCACTTTTCTTAAACACTTCTGCACTTGTTCAACCTTGACGGACACACTCTTTCTTTGTTTATTTATACCAGCCCTGGGGGACTAAGAATGGCTCCAATTAATTTCCCTCTCTCTCTTGTTGTTAATTTATATGTATACATAGTAGACAGTGGGTAGAAACTGCCCTGTTTCCTGGTACAAGTTTCTTGCATTGTAACATACTACAGTGTAGGAAACCAGTTTCTCTCTTGTGACTTGTCTCTTCAATGATGGGTCTGCAAATTACGGTGTGAAAAATGGCTTACATCTCTGGTTGCAGCTCTCCCCAGTATGGCAGGTGTACAAGTAAAGTATGGAATTGAAATTACCTATATGCTCGGAAGTCTGTCTTGCATAACAATTATAGAGACTATTGTATGAAAAAACACTGACCTATCAGGACCCCAGAGTAACATATGTGCAAAGTAGACTGTGGGTTGAAGCTCTTCTCACTGCACATACCTCTCTTCATTCTAATGAATTGCCATAATAGATTATAACATGGATTATCCTCTCTCTCTCGAGAACTACACCTTGGACAGCTGGTGTCCATATTTGATTATGGAGACCTACTCACCTCTCTTTCAGATGCCTTCCCAATGGTAAAACCCATATGTAATAGGGTGTTCATAGCAGCTGATAGGAGTGTGTATTAGAGTGTGAAGATGCCCTGCTCTCTGTGCCAAGACCTCTCTCTTCTATCAGAGATCCCTATACTACAGTATCCACAACAACTAATCTAAGTAGGAATACCTCACTGTTGCATGACAAGTAACCATAGCTGTGTCGCAAAATAATTGGGTTCTCCATTACCAACTCTCTATAGGATAAAATATGTGCATGGTGCCATGGACATACATATATATGTAGTAGCACATTCACAGTCCCTCAACATGGAACTACCAGTTTTACTGAATATTATAATACTATAATAAACTTGAAATTTAAAATACATATTAAGGAAAGTAATCCAAAGGAACTTTAAACTTCTTTATTAGAACAATTTAAAAACATTACAAAACTACAACAACTGTATTATCAAACTATATGAACAACTAAAATACAAAGAAAACACAATTTTAAAATATACAACATTGTTTCTGACACTTGACAGCAATTGCTATACACTCCCCTCCCCCTTTTTGCTTTATTTGTCTACTGGATTTTGATATTGGTAGCACATCTTTTCCATTCTTGCAGCCATTTTAGCCCTCCAAAGACTCTTCAATTTCCTGGTATGTGATGGTAGGATAGGTGGTGATAAAGTCTCAGTAAAGCAGCATATCTATAAATTTTAGTTCACAAAGCCTAGCTCATGCAGTTAGCTTGTGCTTCTTAACTACTCAACTGTACAGGTGCCTTCACATCCTTTCAACCTGAGTTCACTGTGCCTGAAGACGTAGTTATTGCTAAACAGTACAATAATACTGCTTGTCTTATCGAGGCTCTTCTTTGCTGCTTATTTAAGCCGACAAGTATTTCCTCAGGGTCACGTTTCAATTTTTTCTTCTCAAAAAGACAAAAAAAGAAAAAGATAAAAGTTACATAATGGTCAATGATTGGTAACAGTGATACATCAGTATACTTTCTGAAGTACCTCATGGCAAACCTAGTAATTTCCATGCGGGTCTTGCAAGAGGCTCGCAAGATCATAAAACACTTAGTGGCAGGCTCAGCAATTTTCCAAAAGGGTTCTGTGAGTATATTGTGGGATCGACCCAGCCTCATGCGGCAAGGTTCACTCTCTGAAGCTTGCACACTACCAATGTGAGACTTTTGTGGGATTGCAACTAGATTTTAGGGAAATGGTACTATGTAGAAGTGACTGGCCTCTCTACTGATAACCCTCTCTTGGATAATGGCTGTCCACACTAGGGTGTGAGACGGACAGCCCTCTCCTTTCAAACTTCTCTCTCAGATGACAGCTCTGCGCAGTAGGGTGTGTGGATTGACTCACCTCTCCTTCAAGACCTCTGTCTCAGATCATGTGTGTGCATTCTAGGCTATCATCTCTCAGATCACAGGTGGGTGTAGCAGGGTGTGTGAAGGGACTGGCCTTTCTGCTGGGACCTTATTCTATAACAATGCATGTGCATAGTAGGGTGTGGAGAGGGACAGACCTTTCTCTCAAATGACGGGTGTGCATAGTAGGATGTGGGGAGGAACTGCCGTCTCCTTTCAGATCTCTCTCTCCGGTGGCAGCTGTGGGTATAAGGGTGTGTGGAAGGATTGATCTCTCTGCAGAGACCTCTCTCTGTAATGATAGGTGTGTGTAGTAGACGGTCGGGAGGGACTGAGCTCTCCTTTCAGACCTCACTCTCAGATGACAGGTGTGCATAGCAGGGTATGGGGAGGGGCTGCCCTCTCCTTTGAGACCTCTCTCTGAGATGACGGGTTTGTGTAGTAGGGTGTGTGGATGAGCCTTAACTCTACTCACAACTCTTCTCAAACTAATGACAAGACATAGTAGAGTCCGATAAACACCACCTCCTTTTAGACTCCTTCCTACAGTAACAAGTGTGCACAGCAGAGTGTATTCAATCACCTACTCCTTTCTACTTTTCACAATTCTGGGAAAGCCTGCCGAGATCGTAACTTTAAAAAAAAAAATAATTCACCATCTAATTATCACAGTACTTATCCCTTACACACAATCCCTGGATAGTGTAAAAATGTGTTTAAACCAATATACATGTATTTTCTTCACAGTAGTTTTCCGTTAGACATCTCATCTCTAAATCTAGGTGGACAGCATGCTTTTCTGCTGCACACTTATATAGCTTTTTTACTTCATTTCCACACCTCAAATTTTTACCAGTAAACAGGAACGGTGGGCATTTCATTTCTAGCATTCCAACAGCTAGCCAATCAGAGAGTGCTATCTCTTGCAAGACTCGATGGTTCCTCTCACATCCTCGAGTGTGAAAGCTCACAGGAAAAATAGGCCTCCTGGTGATTTTGCACCCTTGTGGGAGGCCTGCAGGACTCTCGCGAGCCCAACTGCTAAAGTATACAATTATTTTTCACCCTCAATATCTCAAAAACTGCTGAACTGATATACACCTAATCACAAAAAAACACTCTGCAAACCTAGATATAGCTTCATG
The DNA here is from genome assembly GCF_964204655.1 of Triturus cristatus. Classification (NCBI taxonomy): domain Eukaryota; kingdom Metazoa; phylum Chordata; class Amphibia; order Caudata; family Salamandridae; genus Triturus; species Triturus cristatus. The sequence goes on from NC_140592.1 coordinate 213,117,937, forward strand.
CTGAATTTGGTGCAAATCGTTAAAGCAGTTTCTGCTGTAGCCTTGTCTAAAGTAGTCCCTGGAAAATTCATTGGGATTTTTTGTTTTGGGAATCCCCTTTTTTCTCTGCCCCCACTAGATGGATCACCCCGACACTTTAAAGGAAGGAGCTGTTGTGGCTGAACATTTTTTCTTGAAAGCTTCATGAAGATTTGTCAAATGGGGCCAAAGTTATTTGCAAACCAAAAAACCCTCCGTCCATGGAAAAGCAGACTAAACTATAACTACTTACTGGTGCCCATCAGAAGGTAATATGGACATGTTTAAAAATGCAATAAATAACTATAAATAAATCCCCATCAAATTCAAAGAATATGTCTTATATTTTTTCAGCCATATGTCAATCTTTAATAATAACATTCTTTAGAGAACATTTTCTTCCAGCTATTAAAAGCAAAACTGTGTTTCATATTTCCATACTTAGCTACTTACCCCTCCCATTGACACATCAATGACAGAAAGATGATGAGTATATGTAATTAGGTAGCAGTCACTGGACCTAGGTTCTTCTCACAAAAAGTTTGTGCAAGGAACAATTTTAAGCACATTCTCTCCACTTTTTCCAGTTTGACAGCTGCACAAACGTTCATTCTGCCTAAATTCTGCTGCAATTACAATGACCGGATACATAGAAGGCATAAACTGATGAATGGGACAGCAAGTTTTTGAATTAGTACCATATGTCACTGTACAGGGTAGGATATATCTATAGTGCTTAAAGTTTCTTCTTCTTTCTTTTTTTTTTTGCATAATGTTTCTGTCACAGTGCATTGAACCTGCTGACAAATATTGTCTGTGTAACAGATATAAAGGCCCAGACTTACTATGATTTTGCTTTGAGTTAAAGCACTTTTGTTGTGCAGCCCATGTACAGAAGCCTTTTTGGAATTTACAGAGCCATGCAAAGTCGAATTGTTTGGCTTTGCTTGGTTTAGTAAATACAAAAGGAACCCAGCACATAGCGTTGTCCTGCGTTACCTTGCGTCAAGTAGACTTTGCATGGGTGGAGCATGGGCATTACCATGCATCCACCTGTGTATTTTGATACAATCTACAAAGACTTGTAAGCCTGGGTTTGCACCAAAATGGTGTGCCTATCCGAAAGTGGCTTAATCTATTTCTCTTCATTACTTCCCCTTTTCATGTGTGATGCATTCTACAGCACTAATCGAAAGAGGAACATGCTCCAATTATTGTGTTTGTGTAGGAAGATTCTCCTTACTGCACAAACATAATCCTGCCCATAATGCAGGCACCCTTGCACCACGGTGTAATAGTGCCTGCATTAGTGCTAGGCAGCCTCAAGTGTACCAGTGCACGGAGAGCGCGGAACAGCACCATACATTGCTTATTGCCCTGCGTTATGTGAACTTTTGATAAATATGCACCAACATGTATACTTTCCTATCAGATGAATGTATCCAATGATACTTAGCTTTAGCCAAGCCGATAGGTCTTGCCCGTGACATCTATTGGCTTTGTAAATGCTTGTTTTCCCCGCAGATGGCTGCCACATGTTTTCAGGGTCACCTGGTGGCCATCTTTAAATGGCGTTTCTGTAAGTTTAAGGAGAATCTTTCCCACATGGCCGCCTTGCAGCACGCACATGCAGACTCACCAACAGCCTACTTCAAATGGATTAAAAAATATCTTGATTTCTGTCCTGCAATACCTTTTTTTTTCTCTAAGCTTTATATAGCTCGAACTTGATCAGAAGGTATCAGAGCGCTTTACATGAGCACCGGCTGTGCTACATTCATGATTGTTAGGCACAGGTAGATTTAGTGACCTGCCCCGAATTGCAAGATGTTGAACGTCCTTGCCGAGACTAGAACCCGGTTCCCCAGATTTGAGGTTGACCGCCCTAGTTAGGCTGCATCCCTTCCTTGGTGGGCAATGTGAGTTGGGGGGGGGGTAGTAATTACTTTAATAAACACAATGAGGGCAGAAAGAAGCAGGAGAGCAGAAAGAGACACAAATAAATGAATTCCTCGTGCAGTGCAAGGTTGGGCGTCATTAGTAAAAGGAGGCATTCATCTAATCAGAACACAATGGGACTCAAATGCTCCTTGACTGGGACGAAAACACAAACAGGGAGAAAAGTAATTGATTCAGGAGCAGAGAAGTGAGATGGACAAGAAAGACCTCGAATTGCGATCAAAGGATGGACACAAAGCGCAAACCAAGCCTATGTTGGATGCATTAGGTCTGTTTGACAAGGGACTGCTGAAGCTGTCTCTAGGTGAGGCCTAAAATGGCCTCAAAGTGAATTCAGTGCACATTGGATACTTGCCAAATTCCTACTAGCCCATGCATGCAGATCAGCAAATAGGAGCTGGTTCTAAATGGACTGTACACGAGGGAGTGCTGGGGTGAAGATATCATATCAGAAAAATGGAGTGGGGTGAAAAGGGCACCGTAGCTAGCAGCAACAATGCACTGTGTGTTAGAGACATCTGATAAGATCAGAACATTCCTGTAGAGAGGTGGATAAACATGAAGTTTCTTTTGAGTGATGAAGACTCAATGTAAGAAGCCAAACGTCTAAAAGCATAAACACAGCTGGTGATCAGGTGTGTCCGGGTCCTGGAAGGCACGGGGTGAAGCAGTCGTGGAGTTACCAGATGCCTGTCTGTTTTTATGTATACATGTGTCTGTGTTCATTCAAAGTAACTAGGAGTAAGCAAGAGGGGTGTGTTGGGAGACAGTATGGAGATTCCAGATGCAGAGAACACTTTCTCCTTTTTGCAGTTCTGCATTTTAGATTTGTAATAAAACCCCATGTACCTAAGGTAAGATAGTGAGAGAAAAAGAACAAAAAAGAAAGAAATGGATGAGGAGAGATAGAGAGACAAAGAAAAAGGGACAGGACGAAACAGTGTGCATAAAGTCGAGTGGTAGCACAAAATCGTCTGATTTCTGGATGATTTGTTAATGTTGGAGGTGAATGCACCGCTGGAATGTCCTCCACTCTGCTACTCCTGGAGTGGAGTTCATATTTGTCGAGGTGATTTTCCTGCACTTTAAACATTTCTTCTAGAAAGGGGAGGGGCTTCAGATGATACACCAGAAGGGGATAGATTTAATGGATGAAATTAATAGGGGCAAGAGACAGCACAAATATCTTTTATACAAGAGTACGCCCCCAGCATGAGTCCGGTCTACACCGGGACAATATGTTAACCTGTTTCAGCACAAATTATATCTCTGATGGGTCATAGGCATTAATCTGTGCATGGACCCGTGCAAAGAATCACCTTCACTAGCCTGTGAAAGTATGTAAAAACCACCCTGCCCGCCTTGGCATTCAGCCACACTTGGGGGGATATCAGCAAGCGGCAGCGATAATTATCGCTGGCCTCATATAGCGTGCAAAATCCTAACGCTGCCTAACGCCGGATTCTATCGCCCGGTCAGCGCAATATTTACAACGCGCATCGCCGAGGCGATAGAAATCCCGACAAAAGCGGCGGATAGGCATAAAAGATCGCAGGAATACCAGCGATATAACAAATAGTTAGAGAAAACCTTGTAAATAGGGTGAGGTAGATCTAGCACTATGATCCACCTCCCATGCAACATATTGCTAAGTCATGAAATTATCAGGTGTAAGGAACCGGCGAAATACCCGGTTAGCGCTAGTTTTAATGTCGCTAGACATGTTAGCGATTAACTGGTCAATAGAGAGTAGCCCTGTTAGCCATTATTCCCGCTGAGTTTCAGTCGGGAACGCCTACCTCCCATCTCATTAGCGATGCGAGGCGAGGTGATAAGAAAATGAGCACAAAGGCATGGATTCACGCGTTAGCATGTCCATGCCGATAGGGCGTTAGAATTATCGCCGCTTTTCGTCCCAAAACGGATGCTAAAGTGGCGATAATTCTAACGCCGTGCCTTGTAGATATGCCCCATGCTTGTACTCAGTAAAATTAAAAAGAAACTAAACACAAATCCTATTAAATACTTGTGAAAAAGAAGATTAAATCCTATTGCAGATGGAGGGTATTACATACTTACCACCATGAATGTGTGTAACCTGAGATTCTGAAACATGTCTGCTAATCGTGGGCATGAGGAATGTTTCCACTCTTCCTCCTAGTCTCTTGTGTGGTGCGAGCATGAATACATTTTAATTGCTGACTCACACAATTGTAACTGTGTGTGTGGGTGAACAAATAGTATATGGTATATGCAACAACTTAGCGAGTATTGTGTCAGTAGACAGGCAATGCTTCAGACTGGATTTATATTTAAATAAGAATGGTTGAGGTGAGATAACAAACGCTGGGATGAGGCATCCTACAGAGGTGCACACCTTTTAAAAAGATCTACTGATGAGAGCAGAGGGATGAGGAACAACCTTATAATTATATGGGGACGGAAGCACACTGCTTGGCATATTAGTACAAATTTCTCTCAGATGCATTATGGTAAATGTAGTGCATGATTCTACTCTTGTTAGTTTACTCCCAAGTCTCAAAGTGTTTGTCATTGTTGGCATAGCCAGTGCGGAGTATTTCCGGACACATGTTTGAGAGTAGCACATCAGTGATGGGGTGCTTGGAAATCTGCTCCAAAGTTTGCACAGGTTAAGTAGACCTCCCAGAGCAGGTATGTCCACTGGATTTTCAGCCCAGTGACTTCAAGAAGGAGCAAATAAAATGGGTAGAGGCAAGTGCCTAATTTCAGCTGATGGTTGCCGATGGCCCCCACTGGTAATCGATGTTGGGGGCCAGTATTTATTTTTCCTCATCAGACATTTACCAAGAGCAAGAGAGAAAAAGCACACAAGGAGGAGAGGAGGAGGAAGAGAAAGATAGAAAACAGCGAAAAAGGAAGAAGGCAGGAACGAAATAGAACACTCAATAGTGAAATAAAAGGGGCACAGGGAGTAGGTTAATGTGAGAAAGAGGCTTGGGTGGAATGACTGTTAAACAGCTTTGATATTTGGCAACCCTGACATATATAGCACCAGCTGCAGGCTTCGTAGCAAAACCTTGGGCCCCGACACTTATTGTTTTATAAGTCAAGCAGTGATGGAGGGGAACACACTGCCTGGCATCTCAGCACACATTTCTCCCAGATGCATTATGGTAAATGCAGTGCTCTCTATCTGTGAAGGACAAAAACAAGCATCAAGTCTAAATCTCAAACATTTCAAGCATCAAGAGATAACCAGCAATTGAAGTTTCAACAATGAGAGCTTGTTATCCTGAATGTTATCCATATGAATTTGGGAGAAATGTGGTCTGGTATGCCAGGCAGTGTGCGCCCTCCACCCCTTTCATTGGCTCCTCCTTGGAGTAACTGGCTGATGAGCTCCTGTAGATGCAGCTGGTACTTCACCAAAAGACTGACCAGCATTTCCATGCGCATGTAAACCAACATGTTGGCGTTGATGGACAAAAATCCAAAAACATATGTCCAGAGATACCTAGCAATAGCTGTGCCAACAGTGGTGAACACCTGGATACTTGTGAGGAAACGTAAGAGACGGTTATCATGCATTGGATTCACCACAATGCATCTGGGGCAAATGTGCTGGTGCACCAGGAAGTGTCGCCCCCTGACTCCACACTTACAATAATGCTTCGATGTCTTTTTTAATCTATGTTTATGATTGGGTGTTGTTTCCTGAGAGCTATTAGGGTTCAAAGAAATAACTGCATTTATTTCAGTGAACTATTGCCAGTTGTTGCAATTATTTGTCTCTATGCTTGTTTGTGCATCAATAGTCGTAGGGACCAGCCTGATCTGGATGCTCCTCTCACAGCCCTCCTCATTGTGATAAGGATTTCCAACTACCATCCACCCCTTAAGCAGTCTCTGAGCGTCATAGCACTGTGCAGCAGTTACACTGTAACTTAACTGAAATTAATACAAGAAATCAAAATAACCAAAATGAACATTGAGCACAAAGAGTCCATGTACAGGCTCCATCGAGGAACTTTCAATGTATGATGGAGAGAAAACTGACAGTGGTGTGGCAGGACTTTCAGTGACAAGGTCCTGCTTTGTTTCTGATCTCCAGTGTGATCCTGAGCAATTCTCTTGGTATATTTATGTTTAGTAAGTCACGAGTCAATAGATGCAGTGCAACTTGAAGGACACCTCTTCTGTTTAAGGCTTCACACTGTCAGTCTGTGTAATAATAGCTACAGCTCTCCTGTCTCCTAGGTTTTATGCAGATAGAGCGATAGATACACTGTCTTTTCCAATACCTGTTTTCTATAACCTGAGAGATACCTCGGCTGTGTAAAGCTCCTTTATGTAAAATATGCATACCCGTTGGATAGCTTTGCTGTCTGTTGCCACAGAATAAACCTTCTTCTGCTATTTGAGAGATAGCTCCTCTATGTAAGTTTTGAGAATGTGATGCTTGTTAAACCTTGGTTTAATCTTTGCTTTCTGAAGACTAATGTATGTAGGATTTGTGTAGATTTAGGGGAACAAATATGCAGGAACAGACCCTATTATGTAGTGTCTCACACTCCTCAACAATAGCGCTCTGGTGAAATGCCTTAACATGTCCATTGTCCGCCTCTTTATGAGACAGCTTTACTGTTCAAAGCCAATACCTGTGGGTCTTTGTAACATGTTGGAAATTTCTAGTGTGTGAGGCTTGAGTTTGTAAATTCATTGTCATGATATTCTATTGATTATTAGGATGTGGGGTGATAAGGTAAATTCTGGAAAGATACTACACCCACCTAAAATGTGAGCTCTTTAAAAAACATTCCTTTGATTACAGATCCTCCTCCTCTTTAAACATGTAGCATTTGTCCCAGACAAATTACTTGATCTGTCAAAGGTATGATACAGGATTATGAACAATAGGGAGGGATTAGAAGGGTGAGGAGTTCATCTGATGGGCTATAGGCTGGGAGAGATAGAGATCCATATCAGGGATTTATGAAGAGTTTCCTGAATTTGCAGGTCTTAATCTCTGCCATGAATTGCAGGTTTGAAGATGCAAGCTCATACAAGGAAGAATGTCATTCCAGATTGTTGGTCTGTAAATGAAGATGTCTTGACTGCTGTATTTCTCCTTTTTCCCTTCTTGATTTCAAGCTTGACAATGCTATGACTTTTCGTGTTACATTGGTCAAATGCAAATGTTTTCAATTTGATAGGCTGGCGTCGCTGTTCTTTAAAGCTGATACAAGAGATTCTGAAATTGATGCAGGCCTGGTGAGGTAAACAGATAATGTCCTTCTAGGTGGGTGTGATGTGGTTGTGTTTCTTTGAGATTCTGAAGCAGTGGCTTGTACGATGACTATCAGTGGAGAGAGCATGGAAGCTGAGACACCAGCAAACAGCGGTTTATGTCCATCCAGGTGGGTCCAGGGATAGAGCTGTGGCTCTCTTTCTGGAGTTAGTTTCCAACAGCTAAGGCTTCCCTTTATTCAAATCGGCAAGGTGGTTTCGTGCTTTTTCTTTCTTCTTGTGTCTTGAAGGATAGGTAGAGAGTGAACACAAGCAATATGGTGTTAAAAGCAAGTTGGGTCGGAACACACAAGGCATAAAATCAGCAAGCTATTTGTTTGCAAACAGGATAAATGTGTTTTTGCTAAGGTTTAATTTAAAGTAGGCTCTTGACAAACTTACAATAGTTATGAAAAGATAGTAATACATCAACCACACTCCAGAATGGCTAAGGCCATGGTGATAAAAGCAAAAAGAAAGCACTACTCACACCGTATCTCAATAATTGCACCTCCAACAAAGGAACCAGCTAAGCGCGCTTTGCAATATTTATTGCCGGCCCTTGATAATATGCCCCTTAATCTTGAAAATTTCACCAACACATTTACAGATGTTGGAACGACCAGATCAGGGGAGGAACCATGTAAAGCTTAATCTTCAAGGACATCCTCCCCAAAGGCTGTGGGGCTTTCCCAGACAGGGCTCTAATAAACCATGCTCTAGTCATTGAACTAACCCCAAGAGAACTTAAATAATTCACATTAAATCTACAGTAAAAAACGTGGTCTGGATCCCTTTGACCCTACGAACTACTAACCAATTACAGATGTTCATTTTTAGGCAAACTGTTTTCAAATAAACATCAGCATTCATTAAAGATAACAACCTGCTATTTGACTATCAAAATGTTTTTTGTCTGGACGTGACATCACTGACTGTGACATGGATGATATCAAAATCACTGTTGACTTAGGTGGAGTAGCCACCCTCGTACTTGACTGATCATTGATCTTTGACACAGTTTACTGTCTTGTACTACTAGTGAGTCTTCCTGATATAAATATTCAACAAACAATCCTAAAATTGATTTGATCATAGCTCTCCTATAGGATTCTCATTGTATCACTTCACCCGACACCCGCGAAACATTCGACTTTTCAGCAGTTGTACCTCAAGGCTCAACTATTGCTCCGCTCCTGTTCAACATGTATCTCAGTCTGCTACATACCTTTGATATTTTCCTTTAACCTCACCTGCTGTAACTATCCTGATAATATGCAAACCTTTCTAAAGCTTGAATGTTTATCTTATCTTGACCCCAGACCATGAAGAAATGTATAGAAGCAAGTGATCTCTGGTTGCTTGCTAGCCATTTCAAGCTCAACACCAGTTTTCAGCCATTTGGAGTAGAACCATCAACACTGCTCAAGTCTTACTCTGTAATTTAGTAGTGATCATGGACTCTAATTTATACATTATACCTAAAAATAAATAAAGTTGGTAAACAAAGCTCCCACCTGACGAGATGCCTCAATGAAATCAGCAGTATATTGGGTTTGTGCAAAAAATCCAAAGTAAGATTGTATTTGTGCTCTCACTTCCTGACTACGGCAAAGTGAATTATCTTAGAACTTGGCTGTCAGTGCTTTGGAAACTACATACAGTCTTAAATGTGACTAGCGAACCTCTTCTCAACCTACTAATGTGGACTCATATTATGCCAGGTGCATAGGTCACAGGGTAATCCATGGGAATGGACCACTCTTCAGCAAATCCACCTCAAGTATCATGATGCAAGACCTCTGTCCTCAACGCTAGTTCTATTACTGACTGTACATCCCTCCAAAATGAAACAAACCTTGGTACCTATTTTTCCGTCTAGTTAGCCACACTTTAGAACTCAATGCTTGCTCAGATTTGGAAAATTGACAACCACCTACAGTTAAAGAAAACACTCAAAGTATGACTTTCTCCATCAATATAACCACACGATGCAGAGTATGAACAATGCACCTTTAATATGTAATGGGATATGCATGACTGCCTATTGTTATACTCTCTGAAACAAAACAGGCTTGCACTCTGTGCTGCTTGCTGCACCACGTTTTGAGCATGTCTCTAAATCTCAAACTTTTCAAGCAGTATCTCCACCGTAAGCAATACTACATCCAGCATCCTTCCAACCTTGCATTCCCGAAGGTCACCCATTAATCTATACAAAACAGATCGCTTTGCCGGTGTATACATGATTATACAAACACCTCAGTACAATGCTATAAAGTATACACATCAGTGTCTTAAGAAGTTTGGTATCATTGGCTGTTGAAAGTTTCAGGTTGAATTGATTGTCGACAAAGTCTTGGTGGATTTTGATGTTGAGTACGGGAGTAGGATTCTGAAGAGTTCTGTAAAAAAGATGAATATAACAGGAGACAGTATAAACCCTACTAGCACTATGCTGGTGACAGCTTCTGGGACATAAAGATGTCTGAAGTTTGTTTCTTGGTTGAGCTATAACAGGTGATCCACTCAACTACTTTGCCTATGAATCCATATGCATTTTCAGGATGTTCAGCATGTCATGCTGTCAACACTATCAGAGGCCACAAAGTAGTTAAGGAGGATTAGCAGACAGGGCTCTATTAGTGATCACAGAACCAGAATAGCATAGAAAACTTGTATCCCTCACAAGAGGTGGATAATGAGGTCTTACACTCTGCACAGACTGACCTTATCTTAGGCATATCCTCTCCTTGGCCCATCAAATACTGGACTGACCCCAACCTGAAGCAGGCATTGCCATTATTGTAATCCTCAGAGTTACATTTCTATCTCTTTATCTGTACTTGTAACCATTGTTTTATAGCTACAAACATGCTCTGGGGTACATCTTCATGACCGTTGACCGAAATTAAAACAAATGCAATTGATACAAAAGTCCAAGTCCGGCATAACAACCACATTTGCACACACATCAATTGGCAAACAACTGACTGAATTTATAATCAATTCCAGCTCATTGTAGTCACTGGATATTTGCTCTGCCCACTTCATGAGCTGGGAGATTGCATATCTGAAACACACCATTTATCTCAAGAGTTAAGCTTTCAACACAGCAAGGCAAGCAAATGTTCTACATGAATAAGGCAGGATTTCAACAAAAAATCACGTATGGAGAGAAATTATTATTTCAATGAATGTTTTCCACTGAAACAAGTGTTTTTTTCTTTAATATAAATCAGCGTCCAGTGGCGGCTGGCGGATTTTAAATATGGTGGGCAATTATTTTATGCCATAATGTGTGAGAGCAGCAGGTGAGGTAAAACTGAAAAAGGGGATTGCTTGGCATTCTCCCCCTGCAAGAATATTATTGAAAAATGAATTGAAATGGGGGATTTTACTGCATACCGTCCGTCATTGAAAACTTTTCACTTCAGTGTAAGCAAACAGCAACAGCACAATGTGCAGTGTTATCACCTAGATATAAATGCACTCATAAGTATGCACTGACATAAGAACACTATGATCTCAGTACAAATTGTGTATTTATGTATGATACGTTCTGCTAGCAATTGCTTTTTATGTCTCCACTGAGCCAGCTCGTGCACTGTCACTTGTAAGTTCTATTGTTCTTTAAGAAAATCTAAAAAGGGCTTAGGGCCAGATGTACTCCCATTTTATTTTGCGCCTCGCAATTTGCTACTAATTGCGAGGCGTAAATTGCGAGGCGCAAAATAAAATATACAACAGTGTGTTTACCACTGTTTGCGATTCCCAATTGGGTCGCAAATTGCGAGGCTTATTAAAATTAATGAGCCTCTCGCAATGTGCGAGCACATTAGGAATGACATGCCCTCCCATGGATAGTGGCCTGCTGGGCTCAGCAGACCACCATGTCTGGGACTGCTTTGAAATAAAGCAGTTTTTTTAAAAATGCATCCCCTTTTCCTTAAAGGGAAACAGGAGGCATTTAAAAAATAAAAAAAATGAAACGTTTTTGTTTCATTTTACTGCCTGCCTTTAAAAAATATTTTCGCTTGCATTTGCAAAGGTGAAGGGTCCCCTGGGGATCCTTTCCCATTTGCAAATGCATTACCAGCTACTTGAAGTAAGAGGTAATTGCAAGTGTTTTGCGACCGCAATTGTGGTCTCAAAACATTAGCACATGGTTTTGAGACTCGCTATTAGGAATTGAACGTCCCTTCCAAATAGCGAGTCCCAAAACCTATTTAGCAAGTTGCAAATAACTTGTGACTCGCTAAATAGGCTTTGTACATGGCCCCTGATATTTTTGCATGCGCAAACTGGTTTGCAAACCCGTTTGCGCATGCAAAACAGGTCATACATCTGGCCCTTGGAGCCTAACCATTACTTACCGTTGGTTGGCCTCCTCATCATTCTCATTTCTTTCGTTTTTGTTCGTCAGTTGCAGGTGGTTTCATTTTTCTTCCTTGCTCCGGACAGCTTTGGGAGGATTTTGGTTTCAGTTCTTTAGATTACACACACACACATATAAACACACAAATGAACGACCACAGATTCAATCCCGCACATCACCTCATTTGACTCTGCATTTAGTCTCAAAGGAAATAAACCCCTCAATCATTTTGTTTCATTAAACCAAAACAATTTGTGTGTGTTATTTTTCATGTCATATGTCAGAGGACAGCTTCTGAACATAAAGTGCCTGTTTGAGTGTACTAAGGCAAGCCCAAGCAGCTCGAGGCTAGCTAGTTAATTAACTTCTTCCAAAAGATATAGAGGTTTGCTACAAGGCCAGGAGAAGAGCTGAAGCTTATTCGTGAAACAGCATAAATAGGGGCATAGCTTCAGGGGGGAGTTTGGGGTGTTTAACCCCCCTAATAAATATATTAATTAGTAAATAGCTGAGTACAGGGGCTTTCAGGTGGGTATGGTGAGGTGTCTGTCAGATTTCACCTGAGATTTTTAAATACTCACTCAGACAAAAACACACACACACACTTTCATCTCTGTTTTAAAGGTCTCAAAACACAGGTATTTTAAGTACCCCCTCACAATCCGGACTCCTTTTCCTTTCCATTGGCCCTTAAGTACCCCATATACGTTGCTTCTCCTATAATACTTATCATTTTAGGGAAAGGATGTGGCTAATAGCTAGAGCAGTCGACCTCGAAGGTATGAACCAGGTTCGAGTCTCAAGACGCTCAATAGCCTGTAATTCTGGGCAAATCGCTTAATCTCCCCATGCCTGACAAAAAAAATGAATGTGTCCGTCTGTAACACAACTGGTGCTCATGTAAAGCGCTCTGATATCTGATACCTTCAGTTCGAGTTTGCACTATATAAAGCTCACCCCCCCACCCAGTCTTGTTGACCAAGCTACGCCCCTGAGCATAAATGTATTTTGCAATCAGCATTTCTCCAAAGTGCACACCACTTTTTGGTGCAGTGAGATGTCACGTTGAGCTGCACCATCACTATCTGACATAGGAGAGCTATACTGACTTCCGAGAAGCCTATGTCATGCAGTCTCTAAATGGCGGCATCTGCTTGGCTGCTAGCCTGCGTGCTGTCTGTCATTACCAGAGGCTTCCATGTTTCACTCATTCTGCTGTGCTGACGGTGAACTGAAATACAGGCCATCTCAAACCACCACACCATCCAGTTCTCCAAAACCCTTTCATTCCCTTCCTACCAGCCTCAAACTCCTGCTCGCTTTCTGATTCTCACACTTTCTGGTCTAGATTGCGGCTATTACAGAAATCTATTTTTTATTTAATTCTGTTACTCGTGGACACCGGCATCATCTCAGAGTAACAGAAATCGATTATTCTCCTGCAGCAACGGAAACCGTTTCTTGAGTCTGCCTGTAGCCACCGGTTTCTATTTTATTAAGTATTGGCAAAAGCGAAAAGATATTGCCTATGCGAGATCTTTTGGCTTTGTCAGTTTTTTTTAGCTGTATTGGACAGAAGCGCATGCTTGTGTTGCATGTCTAAAAGTTTTTAAAAATTGCACTATGACGCTGCCAATGCTGGCCACATCATTGCACTTTATTCTTATTTTTTTTTACTTTCAACTATGCTGCACAGCAGCTGTGCTAGTGCAAAAATTGACAAAGCAAATAGATCTTGCATAGACAATACCTGTTGACTTTGCCAGCGCTTGCTACTGTTTTAGTGCATATTTTAGCCTTTCAGCTACTTAAAGGAGACTGAAGCTAGAAAAAGACAAACAAACTTCTCTCATACTAAGTGGACACACTAATAAGAGAGGCAGGCCCCTTACTGTCGGCAATACCCACTTATTGCTGTCCTGACATGTTGTACCATTGATCCTATTCATTTTCCACCAAAGATACTCAGTGCCTGCTAGAGTGGCAATATAAGTGCCATGCTTATCTGTGTTTGCGGAAGTCACCTGGCCATTGCCTGCATTTGTGTTCGTTTCCTTTCTTCACCCTTTGCCTTGTGTGTGCTTGCCCTTATATTCGTTAATGTCATACACTGCCCACATTAAACATATTTACATAAATTGTACACGCACATGTGTCTTTGAAAGGCTACTGGTGTTGCTTTTGTGTTGTAACTGTTTCTAACAATGCATCACAGTACATTTAAAAATGTAATTGAGCTTTGAAACTGCTTCAGGGAAAGCACACACTTTAAAACCGTTTGTTTTTACAATTGATGTAAAGGGGCGGCAGCAAGCGCAGTGAGTGGGCAGCAGGTACAGGTCACTGCCTACTAAGTGTCCTCTGCTCCAGTCGCTGATAGCTCCCCCCGCACTCCGAGCCTGGAAGCAAGGGTGCTCACGGCACGTGCTGCCGAGATAGAAAAGGCGGGGCCAGCATCGGACACGCCGGTAATATGGCGGTCCTGCCGGCCCCCGACGACCGGAGGGGCGGGCCTGTCGCGCACAGCAGTGACGCTACAGGCGCGCCTCCACCCTCACTGGTCAAGGGCTAGGGGTCCAGACCCGGAAGTGAAGTGAATCACTTCCAGGTCAAGCAAGTGGCAAAGCCCCCAGGCCGGCCACAACCAGTCTGGAGCTAGTGGTAGCCATAATAGGCTGGGGAATAGAGGACTCGTCCTCTTTGCCTTCCGCGCTCCCCAGCCTGTACTGCAACCTCGCTAGGAGGCTGCGATTTCATTTTCTCTCTTTTATCTTTCCAAGTCACGGCTGTTGAACAATTTTTATCAAAAGGAGAGTCACTGTGACCTAAGGATAGGGGACATTGAAGTGTTTATTCCCCATCATCTCTGTTCATTAAGCTGGCTGAATTAGCTCAGTTGGGAGGGCGTTAGATTGAAGATCTAAAGAAAAGAGCGCATCGGTTTTCAGTCGCGCGGGCTGTTAGATTTATGTTAACAAGCATACTGTCTGGCTCATCATTCAAGAATTCAGCTTGTTTTGCAGGGAGTGCAGCGCGCATGAGGGCATTATAATTATAATTCACAAAGTAGCCCCTTGCCTTAATGTGAAGTGCTCTGTTCTTGGTGTTTCCGTTGTACTGGTAGCCACACACAACACACTGTTGGCAGTGCGATGATTATTAGAGGCAACAGTGAGCAACTCATAGGTAGCCTTGCACTCAGCCTGGTATTGGATGAATGGGTTTGTCGTTTTGACCAATGGGGTGGGAGATTGCGCTTCATATTGTTTGTTCATATATTACAGTGGTAGAGTGCTGAACAGTTGCGGCCTGTCGTGTACCTACAACAAAAGGTAAGGGCCTGGGCTGTTGTACTAGGTCGTGAAGCTAGTGGGGAATGTAGTTACATTGGGTACCATTGCCAAGTTAAGTAGGTAAACGGGGCTAGCATTGTATACGCGGTGTTAGTCTAAGTAGGGTCAAAGCATTTGGCAGGAACGTAAGTGGCAATGGCAGGTAAAATGAAACGGGGCGATAAGCGCTCTCGCATGGAGTACATGATGGAGACAATTATGCGAAAAATGGTTACCATGGACAGGAGATGGAAGAAGGTACATAGATTGGGGCAAAACCTGGCAGATCTCAGGGAGAGGGTTGAAGGTCAGGAGGGGACGTTGGAAAGGACCAGGCGCACCATAGTACCCCCCAAGCCCAGAGGGGAATTAGATTCCCTGCCTAAGCGGGTTAGGCCCAAAAAAGGGGTAACTAAGGCGAAAGCCACGGCTCCGGTATCTCAGCCCACAGATGGGGAGGTCCCTGGACCATCAGGAGTGGTTCCACTGGGGGGAGTCCCTTTGAGTGCCCCGGTCCCAACAATTCCAGTGGGGGTAGTACCTTTGGGGGAACCAGTGAGCGCCCCGATAACAGTCATCCCGGTTGGAGCGATTCCAGTAGGCATTAAGCCACAGGTCACAGGGGTGCCAGAGGGTGGGGTCCCAAAAGATAACCCAGCAGGCACTAATCCGTTCCCATCAGATTTGGTGGCGCATTTAGCGGCGGTTTTACCTTGGTTGGGGAGGGCAGGGATTTTGTCGCCAACAGTAGGGGTGAAGGAAATGCAGGGGGACCCAGAGGCTGAAGCAAGGAAGTTGATTGCCCAGTTTGTGGTCACACCTGGGGGCCAAACAATCGGGTTACACCACTGGACGTCAACAAGGGAGTACCAGTGGTCAGCCAGGCGAAGGAGAAGCTGACAGAACCTGCTGGAGTGACCGCAGCAGATAAGCAGGGAACGCTGCCAATGCTGGACGTGGGAGAGACTCGTACCGGGAGGGAGAACGTGGCTAGGCATGTGTTGTGTGAGTTAAACGAACTCATTTGGTCAGGCAGCTATGTTAGCATGTTTTCTTTGCTAGTTGATGAAAGAGAAAGAGAGGAAGCTAAGATACAGAAGGACTGGATGCTCCCGAGAGAATGGGCAAGTGAGTTGTTGAGATTCAGGGTGGAAGAGAACTTAAACAACTGGATCAGGGGTTTTTCAGTATTCATGGCAGTAATGGCTGAACGTTTTCCTAACATATAGGCAGAGATGGCATGTTACCAGAACCGCATTACTATGGCTCATGACAAATATGGGGGAGGGGGTTGGAAGCAGTATGACATAGACTTCAGGAGGGCTAAGTCATCTGACCCTGCACTCTCCTGGAACCAGGTCGATACGATCTCTTGGTTGGATCAGTTTGGAGCACCACAGTCCAGTCATCAGTTTAGTAAAGCGCAAGTGAATAACAGAGGACAGACAGCCCCAGCATTTCATCCCTATCAGCCCTTTCGGCCTGCCCAGCAACAGGCACTGCCCATAGCTCAGGGGGTGGGGGTGGGGGAGGGCGGGAGGGAACTTGCTGGGATTTTAATAGGAGGACATGCACTAGGGCACCAGGCACAAGTAAGTTCAAACATGCCTGCTCTATCTGCGCTAACCCTTCACACCCAGAGTCCATGTGTCTCAAAAAATCAAGGGATAAAGGCAAGAGAAACAGGAATGATTATAGGGTGCACCAAGTTTCACACTCACCCATTGACATAACAGCTATGACCCCGTGGCTAAACAAATACCCCTGCACCTTATTATGTTGGGACGCCAAAATGCAAAAATCAATTGTCAATAAGGACCAATCCAGGCGTGGCGGCAAATAAGATGGCTAAAGAATTACGCCTGGGCAGAATAATGGGCCCGTTTGATCACATCCCAGTGCATCATTTTGTTTGTTCTCCTGTGGGGATGGTCCCCAAAAAAGAAGAGGGCGAGTTCAGGTTGAGTCATAATCTATCTGCACCTAGGGGCAACTCACTGAACGACGCCATCAGTGATGAGATTGAAATACGCATCATTTGACCAGGCGGTGGAAATGCTTAGGGGCCTGGCGCTTTGCTAGCAAAATCTGATATTGAGTCAGCTTTTCGTTTGTTACCAGTTCACCCAGAGGACTTTCACTTGCTAGGTTTTAAGTTTCAAGAACAATTCTAAATGGATATGTGTATGCCCATGGGTTGCTCGGTCTCCTGCGCCTATTTTGAAAAATTCATTACATTTTTGGAATGGGTTTTTAGACGTGTGACCAGGCATCAGTTTGTCATGCACTATCTAGATGACTTTCTTATCCTGGGGTCGGCGGGATCTCAGAAGTGTGCGTGGGCACTGCAGGAATTCTGCATGTGATGCGGGCTTTTGGGGTTCCCCTGGCGCCGAGAGAGACAGTTGGACCAACAACAACGATAGAATTCCTAGGTATTGAGTTGGATTCAGTCCAAGGGTGTTTCTGCTTGCCGGCAGACAAGATTGAAAAATTCAGGACAGCTTTGCAGCAATGCCTAGCCAAGGATAAGGTTACCTTGCATCAGTTACAGTAGAGTCAAACCCTGGGTGTAGTGGTTTCACCCAATATGATTAAACAAGCATTAGGTAATGTGAAGGAGTCGGTGCACTCCGTGAATCTGCAACTTCAGCAATTTCGTACTACTTGTATGTTATATTACACGCCGACTAGAATAGCTAAATGGGCTCAGGGAAATATTGTGGGAGATAAAAAATATTGTCCTAAGTGTGGTTTATACGCTGCTAATTTATAACACATGTTTATTTCATGCCCAGTACTTACGGTTTTTTGGCAGAAAATAGAACAGTTACTCCAGGTTAAACTTGAGTTAGATCAACCACTCACTGATCTTGAAATCATGTTGGGATACAAGGAGAATCATTCAGATATAGCACGTCTTTTTTCAATTTTGATGGCCTCTGCAAGATTGGCTATTGCCAGGTCTTGGATTTCTCCCACACCTCCGTTGGTTGATGAATGCTGGGTTATTATCAAAGAAACTTATGGCTTAGAGGCCGCCCTGGCAAAGGCTAGGGGAACTCGTTCCTTAGTTAAATTAGAAGCGCTATGGCGACCTATGGCCTTCTGATTATACAACTTCATATCATTTTGTGCTTATATATACTTGCGTTTATATGTTCCCTCATGTTTACTGTATTATTGTATGATTATTATTTTCCTTCTCCTTGCTATTTCTTCTGATTCTTTTTTAATTCCTTTTTCCTAATTTTTTTTATATGATTGATATATATTTTTGTATGTTGTTTGCATTATTGTATCTATGTGTCAATTATGATGATGAAAATAAAAAATCTATTTAAAAAAAAAAAAGACACAGGGGCACTTCTGCGTTATTTAGGGGTGTTACATGATGAGGGGCGCTCAGTGGCAGCAGCCAGGCGCCAAGTGACAGCAATATCCTTCTTCGCCCAAACCAGGGACAAGGGAGATCCCACCGCTAGTTTCACAGTCAGGAAGGCTTTAAAGGGCTGGCAGTGCATCCAAGGAACAACACCGGACTCGAGACGTCCGATAGGGGTGGAGCTGCTAGCAGCTTTACTGGGGCCTTTTATGGCGCTTTTTGCATTGGTGAATTGGTGGCCCAGAATAAACAGGATATACAGGGGGGTTTGCAGTTAGACCATGCAAAGGTACATGGCGACGCCTTATTGATATCCATTAAGAAGTCCAAAACTGACCAAGAGGCCCGCGGTGAGGGGTTAGTTCTAAATCGGGCGCATGGTAATCCGTGCTGCCCCATAGCACAATTTGAAGCATTTTTGCAGCATAGACCTTCTACAAGGGGTGGGACACTATTAATCCATACGGACGGTACACCTCTTACCCGGTTTCAATTTAAAAGGGTAATAGATATGGCAGTACAGCAGGCAGGTTTAGATCCTAGTTGCTTTGGAACCCATTCTTTTTGAATAGGGGCTGCCACAGAGGCAACCGCAAGGGGCTTGCACAGCAGCAATGTCAAAAGAATTGGGAGATGGTCCTCCAATTGTTACAAACGCTATGTGCGGCTGCACATGTTGTAAGTGGGACCTTAACACTGTACTGATGCGTGTCTTTTTCTGATTATCTCTACAGTTTCTCAAACCTGTCACGCAGGGGGGAAACTGGCGTCGGCTCATCAACAACTAGCAAAGCAAGGACATGCACCTCTTCCAGAAACAGGACCACAGGTGGTTTGGATTATAGACCATTCATATGATAGATGTTTGAAGGCATTTTTCTTTTCAGGAAATTACAAATACAGAGCGGAGCAGGCTGGTTTCCAGATCTTATTGCATGGGAGAGGGGGTCTCTGTTTGAGTCAGTTCAGGGGCTTTGTAGGGGACTTATTGAACAAGGGGGGTCCCCGCCCGAATATCATTATCTTACACCTAGGAGGGAATGATCTGGTGAATCTAGGTAGAAGAGGGCTAGTGGAATCAATAATAACAGAGGTGCGGTGGTTAGCGAAAACATGCCAGGGATGAGCAATAGCATGGTCACAAATGGTACCTAGATGTCAATGGAGGGGGGGGGGGGGAGTCTGTGAGGGCACTAAATCACTCAGTAAGAAGGATCAATAACAAGATAGAGAGGTTGTTTAGGTCTCCTCAGTTACAGATGATCGCCCACGGGTGCATCAGGGGGATCCGTGCTTCTTAAAAGACGGTGTCCACTTATCAACGGTAGGTAATGCAATCCTCTCAGAGAATCTACTGGCATGGTTAGTGGGCTTAAAAAACAGGGCATGACCTCCTAGTTAGAATAGTGGTGGGGGGGCCAGATAGTCAGGCAACCATGCTGGCCTGTGGTGGTAAGGTCATGTTTGGTGAGCAGTAAATTTAAGGTCCTTAGGGGGCGGCGCCATTCTTGAATGGGGTCGCCCAAGGGGGAGGGACAAGTCGTCCCTCCTAGAACTCCAGGGGCAGTAACAGCCTTTTTGGCTGGATGAGTGCAGGGGAGGGAGGAGTTACGCTTTTCCTAGGCTGGTTGGCCACCCCACACGTGCACGCCAGTAAAGGGTGCAGACCTCCAAGGGCCCCTTATGGAGATAGTATACAGAGCATACGAGGGTAACTGGGGGGGAGTACCCTCACGGTGAACGGGCCCCCTGCACATGCGCACTCCAGCGGGAGGGCAGGGCTTCATTGATAAGGATCTGACAATCTGATCTGATTAATTGTTTGTTAATAAATACGGCTGGGGGTTATCTACGACCCCCTTTTCCAACTAAACTCTTGTTTTTGATATTGTGTGGGTCTGGACAAGGGGCGCCAGTAAAGGGCGCAGAACTGCACGGGCCCCTTATGGAGATAGTATACAGAGCGTACGGGGGTAACTGGGGGGGAAATACCCTCACGGTCAACGGGGCCCCTGCGCATGCGCACTCCAGCAGGAGGGCGGGGGCTTCATTGATAAGGATCTGACACTAGTTAATGACCTTGCCGTAGGCTCAAAAATTGATACGCAGAAAATAATTAGCATTATGATTATGGATGATGGTATGCTTAGTTTCGGATAGGAATAACTTGTATTAAAGTTATGTTAAGGATAGCCATCTGACATCTGTACATATCAAATGTAATCAATGTCAATTATAGGATTTTCTGCGTAATTTTGTAATTAATGTTATTATTAATTGTTTAATTGTTTGTTAATAAATACGGATGGGGGTTATCTATGACCCCCTTTTCCAACTAAACTCTTGTTCTTGATATTGTGTTGGTCTGGAGAAGGGGGGATGGGGTATAGGTAGTACCAGGCCATATATGTATCTGCATGGGAGGTAACATGAAGGCCCAGAAACTCATGTCAGAGCCCCACCAACAGGTCTACCTAAACAAATGAGGTTCATACAAGTGCTTTAATACCCTCTTTCTCCATCCAGGAGCGCAAGCGCGCAAGCACACACACACACACACACACACACACACACACGCACACACACACACACACACACCACCTCCCCCCCCCTCCTTGTTATCACACAGCAGTGGCCTCCCTGGTACCAACACAAGCCCCCATCTATCCAGCTTCATGGGCCAATCCCCACTTCCTTGCTTCAGCCTGAGTCTAGCCCCTTTAAATACTGCTCTATCAGTCAAAATATGCATCTCTCAATAAAGTTCAATAATCACAGTCACAATGCACCAGTGTGAACAGTGCTCATCCTATAAGATAGTATATTAAGGTACACTATACCTACCTCAGACCCCTTTACACAACCTCCATCTTCCCACTCGAAGTATCTTCCAAGTTTGGAATCAAATGGGGCAACCTGCAGGGTGGAAGTGCACCTCCTCATGCACAATTCTTGTTACAGCAATTATTATTATGAATTGTGGAGGATAAAAGCACACTGAAAAGCATTAATATTTTTATGATGGATAACGTAGTAATATGTGTTCAGCACAACTGGCCACAGTACCCAAGGATTTAAAGCACATCCTTGACTTTCCTTAAGTGGATTTATCAGGGCCTGATTCCAATTAGGAGACTTGATTGGCTGACAGAGACTAATTTCTAATTTAATAATTATATGAAAAAGTTTATTATAGCAAGGTTATTAGTGTGCCAAAGGTTCATTCGAGAGCCCATGATCAAATGAGGTAAGGTTTGAGGCCTCAACACGTGAAGCGTTCACCATGATTGTTTGCACTTAAAGGGTGAAATTATTTAATTGTTCGAGGGGGTGATTGTTTTTGTGCACCTTCCTGCACACAGGTGAAGAGGTGATTTCCTCTTCCTATGTGTACTGCATCTGCAGTGGAAAAGGAATCCTAGTAATATAAACCACAATGATCTAACCACTCTATGCCACAACACCTTGATCCCACAGACCAATATGGAGGATGTCAACGACCTCACTGACTACTACAATACTTCGATA
The DNA here is from genome assembly GCF_964204655.1 of Triturus cristatus. Taxonomy (NCBI): domain Eukaryota; kingdom Metazoa; phylum Chordata; class Amphibia; order Caudata; family Salamandridae; genus Triturus; species Triturus cristatus. The sequence continues at coordinate 213,139,805 of NC_140592.1, forward strand.
CGAGAGGTCATGGACTCTATCGCTCCCCTACAACAGAAAAACATCTCCACTAAAAAACTCAAAGCCGTGGTTTAACGACAACTTGAACACAGAAAGACGCAACCTAAGAACGGCAGAAAGAGCTTGGAAAGACTCCCCATCAATTGAATCACGACAACGCTTAAGATTAATAAGGAACACATACAATCGAAGAATAAGGCAGAACCCAACTCGACCATGCCAGAAATAGGCCCAAAAAACTATTCAAAATAGTCAAACAGCAATCATGTAACACATCAAACCCCATAGACTACGGACCCAGTACCCTACCAAACTACGAAGAACTAGCCACCTTCTTCAAGGATAAAACAACAAAGATAGAGAATGAACTTCAATGAGTAAATGAACTACTAACGGCCCTCTCAGTCAACTTATCTCACAACTCCCAATCTACGGAAGTGATGGAACCACCCTGCCTCTCCTCCAAAAATAAAGCCACTTGGAACGCCTTCGCCCCAATCAGCTAACAGGAAATCTACAATATTCTCTCGTCTTTAAACCCATCTAACCACTTCTTGGACCCTCTACCTCCCAGCATATTCAAAGAGATCAAAACCTGAATCCTTCCACTATGGTCAAAGATTGTAAACGCCTCTCTATGCCAAGGCACTATCCCAGACTGCCTAAAAATCAGTCAAGTAACACCCATTATAAAAAAACCTATGGCAGACTGCTCCGACCCTAACTACTTCCGGCCCATCTCCAACATCCCTACACTTGCAAAGCTCTTAGAAAAATGTGTACAGAAACAACTCTGCAATCACATGGAAAAGTTTCAACTACTCGATCAATTCCAATCAGGCTTCCGTCAAGATCACAGCACAGAATCAGCCATTGCCCATAATGTAGATGACATACTAAAAATGCTGGACAAGAACAAATCATGCCTTCTAATATTGCTTGATTTATCTGCTGCCTTTGACACCGTCAAACACGACACCCTACTAAAACTACTGGAACAAAGAATGGGCTTATCAGGGGCCGTACTACAATGGTTCGCTTCTTTCCTCCAAAACAGATCCATATGTGTCAAAATGAATCAATCTCTATCTAAGCCACAAGCGATAACTCTTGGTGTTCCTCAAGGATCCGCTCTCTCCCCCATTCTCTTTAACTTATTCCTGGAACCACTAGCAAACCTCCTAAAATCAGCTAACATCGACTACCATATGTATGCTGATGACATACAGCTATATCTCAAAATTGCCTCTCCAGATGACATTATATCTCTCAATTCCATCCTACAAAATACACACCTCTGGCTCACGGTTAACCACCTCAAACTCAACGCTGCTAAAACTGAATTTCTTCTCATCTCTCCACCAAATACCAAAATCAAGATTGATCTGTGGCTGAATCATCTTACAGCCCTAAAATGCTCCCCCCACATCATAGACTCTGTCAGATCCTTAGGACAAACACCTTAATATACAGAATCACATTAATGCTGCCACCAAAGGAGCAAACTACCAACTGAGCATTCTGCGGAAACTAAAACCATACCTACCTCATGAAGATCTAAAACAAGCAGTACAAGCCCTAGTACTACCCAGATTGGATTACGGTAGTGCTACACTATGTGGCCTACCTAAATACAAACTAGCACCACTAAGAGCCTCTCTCAATGCAGCAGCAAGACTTGTCCTCGGAACTAAAAGAAATGCACACATCTCACAAGCCCTAAAAACCTTAAATTGGCTACCATATGAAGCAAGAATCCAACTGAAAATTGCTTGCATGATGCACAAAGCGCTACACTTCAACACCCAAAGTTACCTGACATAAAAGCTAGAAAAATCAGGGGGCAGCAGATCCTCACGAAGTGCCCTCACCTTGTTGCTGAAACCCCAACGAACCCACTGAAAAAAACTGGGGCTAGAGCATTCTCGTCTGTCGCTCCCAAAATATGGAACTCTTTACCGCCGGACCTTCGCCTAATTTCCTCCACCTACGCCTTCAAAAGAGAAGCCAAATCATATCTACTGCCTAAATTCTTATCCTAAATCAACATATCAATGACTTTGAATAGATTCATATAGCAAACTCTTATGTAGACTATCCTGCCTTGTACATGCTTTAATCTACCCCAACCACTGTTAGCCTATTCTTAATCGTTGATTTGTTTGTCTCTCAAGCATATGTATGCATGTTCTTCAGACCAAGTGCTAATCGTGTTATCTCCATGTAAAGCGCTCTGATACCCTCGAGGGTCCCGTTCGCGCTATACAAAACTTTCTAAATAAAATAAATAACATAGAAAGAGGAAAAAAATGAGGCAAAATGAAAGCATTTCTCCTCTTTGCACCTCCCCACGCATCCCCTGTGGATTTCTCGTAAATCTGGCAATGCGGCAAAAGACATTGGTGTTGCGTTTGAACACCCGCAGAAACACCCATGGTGCGCCCTTGTCACGCAAAGTGCTGCGTGTAAAGGGGCCATATTTACAAGGACACAAAAAGCCACGCAGGGTGGCTTTACCTGTCCGTATAAATATGGGGCAGTAGGTTACACCGCCGGTGCTTCACAAAAGTGAAATACCAGCTGCGCAAGGAGCTTGTAAATAAACCCCTCTGTAACTAGTTTGGTGATCTTTCTCCTTTAGGTAACTGCATATAAACTAACACGTACCTTAAATGAAAAATAAATGCAAGTTAAATTATTCAGTGGGAAATGCACTATTTTACGTAATGAAACAACAACTGGTTAATGTGATCACTGCAAGAATGTGTGTGTGTGTGTAACTGGAGCGCCACAGAATTGAATCGTGATCAGTTACAGGAGGGTTGATTGACTTGTGCCTTTTTAGTGCAATGAGGCCGAGACTTGCAATTCATAAAGTATTAGATAGGTTGCCACAAAGTACGAGAAAAGATTTAAGTGATTTAAAAATATTGGGGCAGATTTATGTTTGACTTGCGCCTCATTTACGCCGCTGTTGCGTCACTTTTGTGACGCAGCGGCGGCGCAAATCCTGCGCCATGGTGCAGGGTATTTACAACGTGACGCATCTGGGAGATGCGTCACGTTGTAAAGCCCTGCGCCACATGTAGGCGTTCCAGGGCAGGTGGGGGCGTTCCGGCGCAGGAACGCCTCCTAAAAGTGGCTGAGTGAAATCTACAAGATTTCACTCAGTCACTTTTGAGCCCATGCTGCGTCAAAACCCTGCGCCTGCTTGAAGCAGGCGTAAGGATTGACGCAGCATTGTGCATATAGGGCCCCCCAGAGCATTGCTGGAGCTGCGTCGCGCTTGCAACGCAACTCCAGCAATGCGCCACTTTTACGGCACAGATGCGTGACGCATCTGTGCCGTTTTTGCCCCATGGTGCGCCGCATTATAAATGCGGCGCATCCATGGTGGCGGAGCTGGGGCGCAAAATAACTGGCGCATCCCTGCTGATATGTAGGGATGCGTCAGTTATTATAAATATGCCCCATTGATTTTAGTAACACACGTTCAGACTGTACCTATTGCAACACATTTTATAACTGTCAAATAAAAGCATACACTACAAAACTCAGTTGGTAAGAACATCCTTAAAATACCTTTCACAAATAATACGTCTTTGTCGTCACGAATCTTCAAGTGACTCCATCAGTTAAAGCCAATACTGGCTTCCAAACAGCATTTAGATTTGCAGGAAAAACAATTGAACACATTTTCATTTCTTGCAGGCAGCAGGCACCCTGTCAAGAAGACGTGTTTCTTTATTTAGCTGCCTGTCCCTCCCTCGGCTTCATAGCACAGGAGACTGGCTCTCTTTTTCTTCAGCTCTGGTTTCTAAACTGTTGGGATCAGCCGTCCTGAAATGGTTATCTTTTAAAAAATAGTCGGACAAGTTTCTGTGTTCAATTTAAAAAGCATGGACATGTCGTGCTCCATCATGCCATCGGGTTGCAGCTCTGTTATTCCAGTTTGTGAATACAATGCGATGTCCCTCTTTCTACATTAAAGATTACGTAAAGGAGTACATTCAGAATGTCCTGGTAGTGAAATATAATTGTGTTTACCATTCTGATGAGTTTAAATGTTCACCCCATCATATTGAAATATAAATACGATTCAAAAGGACATTCTAAACAGAGCTTTGATCAAATGTAGCTTTAGTTCTTCTTGGGGCCGATTGTTGTTAAAAAAACATACGCTCTTATTTAGAGGCTGGTGGCTGGGTAATACGTCACAAACGTGATGGATATCCCACCCGCCTTATCACACCAGCATTAGAGCAAATGCACTTGTAATAAAGCAGATGAGATACCCGTTATTACAGAGTACCCTTCGGGAAAACTCAAAATCCCAATATTATTAAAATTGGATTTGAAATTTGCACAGAGCAGCAAAGGTACATCTTTTTCCATCTTACAGGCAAGAATCACAGAATTCTTTCTTTATTGCCCCAGTCCATTCCTGGCACATATCACACTGCAGCTTGGTAGAAGCTCTTGGCATGAGACTCCTTGGTTCAGAAGGATGAGGACGGCTAATTTCCTCAGTCACGACTTTGGTAGATCTCTGATAAAAAACATAAGTCAAGAGCTGGTAATGGGAATGGTGCTTGTAATAAAGTTGGGTACTAGTTGTGCAGGGTGTGAGGCCTGCGCAAGTGATAGTTCCACAATTGTCTCCTTACTGGGAACCAAGTATCCTATTGTATCACTTGACTCCCAGGATAGCCAAGCAGACTAAGGCCTACTCAGGGGAGGTGTGGGCTAGTAATATTCATTTGCTAACAAACAGTAACACCGCTCAACTGACTGTCCTATCAGTTCTTTATCTTTGGAAAAGGAAAAGGAAATTTATTACACACACATTACTAAATACTACATATCAATTTACAAATATATAAATAAGGTGGATGGAAAGACATCTGATGATATTCTCAAATCACATTTGATACCTAGTGGGTCATGACCCCCATAATCACAACTCCCCTCCAACTATATTGGATGCAACGACATAATATAAGGGGGTGTCAGTTGAAATAAAACAGGTCTATTGGGTTTGTAAAGGGGTCACCATATCAATATAAAAGGCAAGCCAATCAGCTTTGTCAAAAGGTCACAACATTATAAGAACAATAACAACATGTTAACATACTCCCTTTAGCCTCACGGTAAAATGCATTAATGAGAAACATAACTATTGCAATATTCAACAATATTAATTGTCAATAACGCATTTTAAATAAAGCATTGCAAATCAATATACATTGTCAGAGTCTTTGTTTATACCCGCGAGGCCCCACAATGCAACCCTGGAGACATGGGGACTCATTTACAATGATTCTATGTAGGGCAGCGCTACAAGTGTTTTTGCTGCACTGGCCTACGCCAAATCGAAAGGGCAGGAATCCACCGTATTTCCTAGATACGGTGCATTCCTGTCCTTTGATCCAGCGCTGGTGCACACTATGGTGCCCAGTTCCAATGCATGCACCCTGTTGTTGGCAGGATCGTTTTTGTGCAGGAAGGGACAGATTCCTGCACAAAAACAATCCATTGAGGCGTTTTTCTCTTTCTATGTGTGCTGCACGATGCAGCACACGTAGAAAGAGGAGTAAATGTGGAGAAATAAACATATTTCTCCTCATTACGCCGGCCCTGGGAAGGCGTACAGGTCGATTGCATTTACAGATTTATAGATCCTTGTTAATCTGGGTGTTGTGTGGGGATATCTACTGCAATGCCAATGAAATGCCTCCCTGTAAGGGAACGCAGCGACTTGTGCTTACACCATATCTATGAGGCCGTGAAAAGCCACTCACAGTGACTTTGGGTGGCCTTGTAGATATGGGTCTGCAATCTGCGTCGCTGAAGCATCATAAAAAGTGACGCACCGGTGGCCCAAGAATTGTAAATGTTTTAAAGTACCTGTTGCTTCATAGTAAGACCAAATTAGGTTTTACAGATAAACTGGATTTTGAATAACTATAAAAATGAGTCCTTGAATTATCTCCCTAGCTGTTACTATTCCAAATGTAGCATTTAGCCCCGTGCGCTCCCCTCCCTTTTTACACAAAGCTCTGCATACCCCCAGGGCCTGGACCACCCGGGGTCTTTCTTTGAGAACAAGCGCAGGAGACAGCGATGATTTGTATAATGAATACAATTGTCACTGATAAATTATTAATATTGCACTTGAAATAATTTTATTTAGAAGGTTAGAACTGTGTATATTACCAGTGTTTAGTTATAACACATTTACAAAGAGACACCGTTTTATTAAAATGCTGCTGATTTGGTGTTCTGCTCATTTTGCTCTTGCTATTACCCCTCCCAACCAATGACCTCCTGTGTGTCTTGTCTCCTCACAGTTTTGGTGGAGTAAAGGACACTGTGATGCAATTGTTTTTCCTGAGAGAGCATGTGTTGTGAATGAAACTTTCTTTGTGTTCCAAATGTAACATTCTGAAGGACGCTTCAGCTGAAAGTTCAGATGCAGACTTCCTAGAACACTGACATATGAGTCTTTGTTTGAAAGTGTTTCATATTGTGTTGTACATCTCCAGACCGTGTTGTTGCTATAGAAGCTAATACAACGATTCCTTTGCCTTAGAAATTGGTTAGTGTTATTATTATTATTGTGACGTTCATTTATTCTGATTTGACCAATAAGTGTTATCACTTGTCATGCAATGCTGAATTTGCAGTTTTTGCTTATTACTTATACATAAAATGTGTATGAAAACCTTTTGTTCAGGGTGTGAGCCATGATGATTCTCTCCTAAAGATGCTGTTGATGTTCCTTGTGTATCTGACAGTTAGAACTTAGATGATTTCCCTATTCTTCCTGAGTTCTGTTTGTTGCACTTATAATTTTTATTGTTTATTGGGACTTAGAATAATTCAGATTTATAACTATGTACTCTGTACCTGAGCCTTAATGGCATATATGTTTTGCATTTCCCTGTAATGTGGACAGGTGTGGTGCAGCGGCCAGGGCCAGGCCAGCTTACTTCAGAGCACAGTGTTCACTGTTCAATCCCCGGCTCTAGCGGCAGCTCAGCATCATGTGACTCTGGGCAATAGCTCACTTAGGGGCATATTTACAACAAGGAGAAAAAAAATGATCGCCGAGAAGCGGCGATAATTTTATCGCTATATTAGCAAGTCCACGCTAACGCGTGAAACCTTGCTTTAGCGTGGGGATGTCTAACGCCCAGCTTTGCATCTCTAATGAGATGCAAAGTGGGCGTTCCTGACCTGACATGATAGGAGAAATGTCGCTAAGTGACATTTCTCCTATCATCAAGCCCCACGCTATGAAGCATAGCGTCAGGAAGAGTAGCGATAACCCCTGTTATCGCTACTTTCCTAACACCTGCTTCAGGACTGACTTAGCCATGATATCTTATGGAAGGTGGATATCATGGCTAAGTTTGTGAGTCCCTATCAATAACGTGAGATTATCGCTGGGTTTCCAGCGATAATCTCACGTTAGCCAGTTAGCGCTAGGATTTTTATCGCTGATGAGATAAGCGTTGCTAATAGCACGCTATCTCAGCGATAAAAATCGGCGCTAGCCGGCGATAATTATACGAGCGCTAAGTGCGCTCAGCGATAATTATCGCCGGTTGTTGTTGATATGCCCCCAAATTTCCACAACCGCCCCCAGCGCCTTGAGACCCATAAGGGTGAGTAGTTCACACATTACAAATGCAGATTTAACGCTTTTTTGAGATTTTGTAATAAACCCTTTAACTTTTCATTGATCTAGAACTCAGTGATTGCGTGGACCCAGGCGCTATTTTATTACTCTGATGTGACTTAACGTCTGGAGCAGCCAACCTTGAAGCTGGGGAACCAGGTTTGAGTCTGGTAGGAGGATCAAACATCCTGTGATTCTGGACAAATCACTTAATCTCCCTGTACCTAAAAATGAATTTGTCTGTCTGTAATGCAACTGGTGTTCATGTAAAGTGCTCTGATACCTTCTGGTCAAGTTCGAGCTATATAAAACTGCAACAAAAAAACACTGCTAAGTTGATTTGTAGACATGATGTTGAGGAGAATGGTGACTCTTATTGTGAGATCGAGGGTGCTGGAGTTGAGCTGCCAAAGGTAAATTTTGGGGTCCCTAAAATACTGGGGTGAAGTGAAATATTGCGGTTCGGCTCCACCATACTATTACACCAAAGGGCGCTGTATTCCAATTTCCCCCCAATCAGAGGTGAACACAACACTTTCCTACCTCCACCTTTAGTATCACTGGGGAATGTGCCCAATATTATACCCATCTCTATGACTCAGTGTACACGTATACTTGGGATTGTAAGATAGGTTTCTGGCTGATGTTGTTTTACCCTCCTTAGATTCAAGCATGAGGGACGCACTGGAAATTGATATGACTGATGAGGAAATCCAGATGGACATATTTTTTAAATACTAATAATATATTTAAAAAGTGCAGCTGATACCAAGACAGATGTCCTGGCACTGATAGAAGTGATGCCCAATAGAAAAGATGCCCACTGAAAAGTGAACAGAAGGGTGGGTTCCTTTCTGAGTTTTAGAAAATTAATAAGTGCAGAATGGCCCACATGTTGTTTCAGGATGTGGATTCTGCAGGTTCACAATGTGCAGGATTCTACAGAGCAGGCATCATTTCTCTGTTGCCTAAGCTCACTTCTGTGTTAAAGTTACTGGCCTATTTTGCTACAAAACACAGATAGTAAAATAGTGGCCAAATTGTTGGTGAATAAGTTTAAGAAGATAATTCTGAACTTCACACACCTATTCCATGTGGGTTCTGTACCTGGGTGATCCTCCTATGATAACACAAGGACCTTATTCCACATTCAGACATGACAGAGAGGACCAAAAGATATACCTCTCCTTGGAATCCTTCCATATGTGCACTCTTATTATTGGTGTGTAGGCTTTCTCATCTCTCCAATGTCTTTCACCATTGAGGTCCCTCACTGCAGGGTTGGAGGTAAAAAAGAATGTAATGGGCTCTGCATACACTGATCACCAAAATGCATTGAAAGTTATTGACCTAATAATACACACTACAAAATACTGGACGACAGTTCACAATGTTTTGGGCATTCACCTACTAATACACCCAGAGGCTCCCTTATTTGTGAATGCCAAAGTCAGAACTGAAGCTAACCTTTCTTCAAGAGGAGTGGCTAGAGATGTGCAGGCAATGTATTGGAGATGTCTTGGCTGGACATGCCCTCATGACCTTTCCTGTTCTTCACCTTGAATATTGTGACAGAAATACAGACACATGCAACTAGCACACTGTCGTTGAGCCACCATCCTCTTTAATCAGGTCATATTTACATATGTGAGGTCAGTTCCAGAAGTGGTTTGTATGGGGCTCTCATTGTTACACTCTGCTCTCTGCTGACAGCTGTAATGCTTCGCAGCACCTTGAGAACCGATTCTTCAGATGAGGAATGGTCTACTATCTTCTATCACCATGAGGAGGTTCTGCCGAAGGCTCAACCCAAACTATGTTTTTTAGGATACTTTAAGACTGACACTGGACACCAAAGTGATTGCACCGCTTTGATCTAAATCCTAACTCCAGGTTTTGGAGGAGTGGACAGTCAGGCAGTGACATTTTTCACAGCTTATGCTCTTGGCCAACAGTGACATTGTTTTGGTCCACTTGACTCAATGAAATGAAGACTTCTTGTGATTATGACAGCCGGGTGGTCATGCTGCATGATGGTTCTGACATCAAGGAGATGACCTCACACTGGTGGAGGTGGTTTGCAATATCATTCGCAGGTGCATAGCTTTGCATACCGATAAGGTGGAAGCCTGCTGTATCACATTCTAAGTATGACTGTATGGCCATAATGATAGTCATGGCAGGCTATTAGGGGAGGATATAGACTCCAAGATCAGTCACCTGTCTTTGCCAATTTCTTAAACTCCTGGCCAAATTGATTGGCTAGGAATATACTTGCTTGTCAATTTAGGCCCTGCGTGGGTGATGTAGGGAGGAGTCTCCACTTCTATTATCTTCCAGCATAGAGGGTGGGCAGACCTATGTGTTATGTCTGAAGGGTCTGATGCTTTCCAATGACACCTGCCCTTCTCTTTTTATAAATCTCCTCTCCAATGTAGTTTTTATCGATTCATCCACCCATTCACCTAATTCATCTCCTTTTGTGGGCTGTGCTTTAGTGAGACCGTCCTTGGCAGACTCTACCTAATCCAAGGTGGCTCAAGCCATGTGGTTGGCTGCTGCATGTTGGGATTACTGCACTGATTACTAGGGTCCTACACTGCAATTCTAGGAACTGGGCAGCCATTGCACTCCAGGAGGAGGGCTCCAATTGTGTTTCATTTTCCTAGGCTTGGGGGGCTTGACCTAAGATGTGCTTTAAGCATAACTTGGTGCCGGAAATGTGATGGCATCCGTTGCTTCCTGGCTTCTCCATTTCTCTCCTTTGGTGAGTAGGGAGAACTGGAGGATGGCTTCTGATGATGTGAGTGTTTGAACCACAGGCACTAAAACAGCTGGTGTGACATGCACTATTTTCCTCTGCCTCTCTAGCATTCCTTTCCCTCTGTTTTTGACGAGTCACTCATGATTATGATTCATCCGTATTCTGAACGATGTACAGTGATTTTCGGTTATGTTTTGTGATAAGGAAATACTTTTTCCATAGGACCTTCGAATGTGAATGCCTTGAAAACATCCCCAGCCAGATCGCGCTTGTGCAGGGCTGCAAGACAGCAGAGCCCAAACCCCAGAGCCCACTATAGCAGGGCATAAAGCCAGAAGGCAAGGGGGCGGGTGGGAACCCCAGGAAATGAGCCCACTCGTACAGGGCCTCCACACCAGGGACGCGGGACCTTCTAGAGCAGGACCTCGTACTTACCTGAAACGTGCACTTGGAGAGTCAGCGCAGAACAAAAGAAACAGGAAGTGGGTTGAGGCGCCCTTCTCCTTATACTGGGTCAAGGGTGATGGTGGTCGGCCATGTTGGGGAGGGATGGGAGGTATGGGATGCTAATTTGCTTTGGAGGGTTCTGGTGTGGAGCTAAAGATCAGTACGTAATTCTGGTGGCGAGGAAGACTTACAAGGAGGTAATTACTGGTACATAAATTAAGAGTGTGCAATAAAAAATAGCGAATAAAGTCACGCTGGGGAAACACTGATGGAGGGTGTTACAGCACTTCCACTTCAGGGTCGCACCAGGGTGATGTCAGAGCAGACAGCATAAAATAGTAATGCAGCAGATACGTGGCACAAGAGCTTGCTGCCTCTACAGAATGCTGTGGCACCTCTTAGCAACCTGCAGGGGCCACTCTCTGAAGTCGGTCCACTTCCCACTGGATATCAGAGAGCTACATGACAAGAGTGTTCAGAACGGAAAATGAGTCAGTTGATGACAGACATAAAAGATGGACTACAAACTTGCAGCTCTCATCGAGTCATAAGGCTCAAATTGACATCATTTATCAACCTTGAAAAGAAATTTTAATGGCAGAGTGCGCAAACAAAGAGGGCCCGATTCACAGAACTAACTTAAGACAAAATCCTAAACTTACTACCATTTTGGTATTCACAGAAGGCACCTACTCATTTTGGTATTCACAGAAGGCACTTACTGATTTCGGTATTTACAGAAGTTAGGAGTCCTAACTTTAGGACTCCTAAATGCCTTCTGTGAATACCGAAAGTCTTAAAGTTAGGATTTTTCTCAGTTTAGGAGTAGTAAAGTTATAGGACTCCTAACTTTAGGACTCCGAAATGCCTTCTGTGAATACCGAAAGTCTTAAAGTTAGGATTTTTCTCAGTTTAGGAGTCCTAACTTTACTACTCCTAAACTGAGAAAAATCCCAACTTTAAGACTTTCGGTATTCACAGATGGTATTTAGGAGTCCTAACTTTACTACTCCTAAACTGAGAAAAATCCTAACTTTAAAACTTTCGGTATTCACAGAAGGCATTTAGGAGTCCTAAAGTTAGGAGTCCTAACTTTACTAAATGAGTAAGTGCATTCTGTGAATACCAAAATGAGTAAGTGCCTTCTGTGAATACTAAAATGGTAGTAAGTTTAAGATTTTGTCTCAAGTTAGTTCCGTGAATCGAGCCCAGACAGTTTAGCTCTATCAATAGCAAGTATTTCAACTGTAACACACCCTCTTTTCAATACGTATTTACTGTCTTATTTCACTCAAGTTGCCTCACGCCATCCGACACTAACTCAGGTAGTCCTAGTTTTGACTTTAACATTATACATTATACTACATTATACATATAGGGGCATATGTATCAAGCCCATTCCCGTTCGCAAACGGGCCGATTCTCAGAATCGGCCCGTTTGCGAACGGGAAAAAGCCTTTTGGGATGTATCATCCCAAAAGGCCTCGCAAAATAAGGAATGGCAAAATTTGCGATTTTCTATTTTGCAAATGCATTAAAGGAATCCCAAATTGCGATTCCTTAAATGCAATGTAGGAAGCACCCAAGTTGTGCGATTTTGGCTTAAGGAAAGGCAAATTATCACCAACTTCAGGTTTGTGGTAATTTGCGATTTCTTTGAAAAATGCATTTTTTGCATTTTTCAAAGTGCCATGTGGCACACATACATGCCCTTAGGGATGTGCACACATACATATTTCAGGAGTGCAACAGGGTGTCCTTTTGACACCCTGGCACACTTGAAATTGCATTCTCAATTTGCGATTCTCTAACTGCAAATCACAAATTGAGAATGTCTTCCCTTTCATTCCTATGGGCCTCATAGCCCATAGGAATGAATGGGAAGGAATTCATTATTTGCGAATCTCAATTTGCGATTCGCAAATGAGGAATATGTAGGATTTGCTAAATGTTTAGCAAATCCTACATACATTGCATTTTGCGATTTGAGAATCGCAAAAGGCGTTTTTGACACATATGCCCCATTTTACTTTAACAACCATAGTGTATAGAGAACTAAGGAACAGGAGGAACTTTTTGTGCCTAGTATGGAACAACTCAAGGAAAGTACATTAACTTTTAGATGTTAATTGTGATGAATGGCTGAAGGCCACTTTATATTATATTATATTATATTATATTATATTATATTATATTATATTATATTATATTAATCCTAAATTTAAAAAAAAATGAAATATATGTAATTCAAAATCTGGCATAATCATTTTGAAGCTTGCAGTTTAACAAACATCGTTAATAAACAATTTTACCCCAAAAAAACCTAGATTACACATTATTCGTATCTAAATGGCGAATTAGACAACAACTGTTTGGTGTGGCAGAGTCCTTGATTCAAACTTCCTTGACCAACCTTCTTGACAGATGCCCCTTTCAGGGATTTGGGGCAATCGCCACATGGCTTCGTGGAAAGATGCAGCTGAGCAGGAGACATGAGGCTGGCCAAAGGACAGTAAATATCTAAAGGGGTTCTGAACGAACTATGTAGTCATCTGGGCTGAGTGGAAAGTATTATTGTGCAGCAAACAAACACTTATTGATCACAAGTTTATTATTAAAAGCACAGATGGCTGTGAAACAAACGAGTACTATTTCTGAATTATCAGACTGAATATAGCAGCAGCATTGTGCGACCAGATGAGGGCGTGAGCTTGGAAGAAATTCAAGGTTTGCATGAGGAATAATATTCAGTTGTTGCCAGTGCAGGAAGTGGATTGTTATATTAAGCAAAAATGCAGATCTCTAATTTCATAATACCTAGACCTGCTAACAGCCTCATAGGTAAAAGTTTAGATTTTCTATCACCAGTGGTTCTTTATAATATTGTGATCTGAGATTAAGGCTTAGAACTCAAAGTTGGAAATGGATCAAGTATTGAAAGTGTGACTTTAGGTCCGTTAATAAGGTAGGGTCTGCAAGAGAACTTATGTCATAAAGGATACAATCTTCCAACCCTTTGTGTGATCTTACACCCAGTGTATTCTGGTAGTTGTAGTAGTGGTTATCTTTAATTAATCTGTTTATACAAATGATCGTAATGAGATTTTAGAAGAAAAAGATGAATTAGAGTCTGCAGGGTTCAGATGCCATGCTGTACTATGGTAACCTTCTCAATTAAAACAAAAAGGCAATTTCATTATTAACATCCTATGATTGTCTGTTTTTGGAAAACAGCTAGGTGGAGACATGTATATTTCAAAGCATGTCTTCAGGGTACATGCCAATGGGTAGTTATAGTTAGGTCAGTATTTTTTAAATAGGGAGTGCATTTTTTGTGTTGCTAATACCTTTGGCCTCGTTTGATGGAGCCCTACAAAACTTTCCAAAAAAAGTGCTACTTTTGGACTAGTTTGTGCATGGAAAAGTTTGGGGTGATCCATTGGCAGGGCCTGAGGAAAAAAGGGGGGTCCAAATGTGCAAAATCCCCATGCATTTTCTATATAATTGCTGAACGGAATTACACTAAATTTGGCATGAACGTAGCTCTTGATCCACAGATTGTACTTTTTGTGATTTGGTGTAAATCTGTTTTGTAGTTTGTGAGCTATCAAGGTTGAAAAGTATTGTATATCTAGATGTTTGGGTCTGCGAGAGGCTAGCAGGAGTGCCATTTTAACAATAGAGCACTTTGATTAGCCCAGAGTGCTTTTTTCCCTTGGGCCAGCTCGCTACTGCGGGAGTCCGACTCCTGTGGAAGCTAACACTCTGTTTGGCTGTCAGCAACATGAGACAAATGGAAGCAATTACAGGATGCGGGGACTTAGCCCCCTATCCTGAAGTTAAAAAAAACATAAATTGAGAGGGCAGGGTAGGGATACCCTGCCCCCCAGGTCCCATGGGGACCGTGAGGGGAAAAAAGCATGTCTCCGGGAATGGGGTCCCCGGTGTCTGTGTAGGCCGGGGGAGAGAAGCCTTTTAAAAGATTAAGGCTCTCAATTTAAATTGCTACCGAGTATGCTAAGGCACCAAATCACCTACAAAATCTGCCCGTTTGTCCTCGCCCCTTCCACTTTAGCAGTATGCAATGGAATTTCCACCATTTTCCAGGCCGATGGACACCTCAACTTACCAAAGTGACCCAAGCACGTTTCTCGACGATTTTGATGGCGTGTTCTTGATGCAGGAGCATATGAGAACATCTCCACCAAAAAAGAAGAACTTACTCCATATACTTAAGAAAAAATACCCTTGTTTGATGGAGATTCAACTCTGTCTTCATCTTGTTGCCTCTACTATTCAAGGATTCATTTTTTTACTGATTCGTGTATGAAGTCACTTGAGGAACAGTCACATTGGCAAAATTGCATGTATACAAGGTCACTGGAGACATTACCAGGTGGGCCCTTTACACAGTTGTAGTGTACAGTATGCACTAGACATTCACCCAACACAATTGCACTTACTAATTAAGCAATAGAAAGTACTCTAGCTGGGTAGCCCTTTTATTAAAATTTCAGACCCAGGGGATGCGGTACCCAGGGCCTAATTAGGCTTCGGATTGGGAGCCTTGCGCCCCCTCCCTTCATTAATCACTCAGGATGAGGTTTCTCAGACCAATAAGGCTCCTCTCCTTTTATTTGCATTTTGGCATGGGGGAATGGGGTCCCTGGGGCCTAATTTGGCTAAGGGAGGGGGCCGTGCAACCCCCTTTTTTTATTTATTACCCAGAATGGGGTCTCCGGGACGCAGAAAGGCTCAAGGAAGGGAGCCTCATGTCCTCTCCCCTTTTTATTTGACTTTGACCCGAAGAATGAGGTTCCAGGGGCCTGATAATGCTCGGGGAGGACGGATAGAAAGGGCCTTGAAGTCCCCCTCTCCTTTTAAACAAAAAAAGGCCCCAGGGGATGAATGCTCGGGGAGTGGGCCCCATGGCCCTCTCACCTTTTTTATTGTATTTGGCCCCAGGCATGTGTTCCCTGGGGCATATTAAAGCACAAGGAGGGGGGCTGCAAGCCCTGTACTTGTATTTTGCCTCAAGGAATAGGGTCCCTGTGGCCTTTTAATAATTGGGAAGGGGGCACCCACAAGACTCCTTCCCCTTTTTATTCAAACGGGCTGCAGAAAATGGGAGTCTGGAATAAAAAAAAGGGTTGGGGATGGGGGCTGCATGCCCCCTCCCCTTAATATTAATGTTTTGGCTCCAGGAGATGGAGTCCTGAGGGCCTGAAGACCAAAACTATGCTGCCCATGCCAAATGATGTGTTTGGTATGTGGTTTGCAGCCTTCTGGGGGTTTGGCTACAAGGCCTGGCGGCAGGCCAAGCAATGTGGCCACCTCCCCACTGAGCATGGCCAAAGGCTGTATGCAGCATGGTGCCGGCCGCCTGCATGAAGCTGAAAGTAGTTCCTGTCTGCAAGAATAAACCCACACCACGCACGACCAAATACTGTACGAGGCGTGGGGTTTGCTTCCTCTGGATGTTTGCCTTTAGGGAGTTGGATTTTTATACAAACCACCAACCTATGAGGCTGTTTACTGATTAAAAAGACTTAGACCTTTTTGTTAATTTATTTGGTCTAAATGTATTTATTTACTTCTATTTACATCTTTTTTTTAGCATATTCAAGCAATATTAGAACATTTCCTTCAAAAAGACAGACTACCTACAACATTTACATTTACACACAAAATTACTCAATTAATAGAACAAACATGTATTACAAAACATACATAAAGTACCGAATGCAACATAAGACAATTTGGATACTTGTTACAGCCAGTCAGAAATAAACAACGACAGCCACGAAAATGGTTATTTCCACATCATTAGTATTGGAAACCTATGCAGGCTGTTGTCCACTGGGTATACATATTGAAGGGTCTAACTGTGCAAACAAATGTTTAAACAAATGCTCCAGATAGACAAGTGAAAATTATTATTGTGTTATCCCAGGGAAAGTTAACGCCGACACGTTTCAAGCCCCTCTATCACTCATGGGTTCTCTTCAGGGCATGTGACTGGATGAAATCTGGGAAAAATCCAGAAACATTTTACTATGAGGGCTCTCTATCAGTTATTTATTGAATACTACAATTTGATTCCCATATGTAAAGGAGATGTACCTGTATACGTTCGTAATGGTACCAATTTGTGTTCAATGTATGGTTCAACCTACTGTGCTCACATTTCTGTTATATTTCAAACAATCCAAGATTTTAAATCCGTCCTTCACTTGATCTTGCAGATAAATTACCCTGAAGTTGCAGTACGTTGAACCATACATTGAACACAAATTGGTACCATTAAGAACGTATGCAGGTACATCTCCTAGAGTGCAATATTAATGGGTGTTGATTAGGCCTGGGTGAAAATTTCGTTCCGGTCGCGGAAATTGCGATAATTTGACATTTTCGCGTTCTGCGGAAAGCGTGAAAATGTCAAAATTTCCGCATTCCGCAGCTTAGCGATAATTTGGTTCTTGCTCGCGCTGTAAAATAATACATTCTCGCGCGCGTGCGATCGCCTTACCTGAATCCCTGCGTTCGCCGACAAGTTTTCTTGATCCGGTCGCGTTCTCCATGAGATGTTGTATAGTTTTTAGCCATTTGCGCTGTCTCGCGACAGTTCGCGCCCGCAGTGGCGTCATGCGTCGCGCGATCACGTCTTTCTTCTCGCGATCATGCACCGCGAGACAACTGAAAACAAGATGGCCGCGCCCGCGAGCAACCACATGGGTAAGTTGGCGAGCCGCAACCATGCCGAAAATCTCGCGAACATGCGGGAAAAAACCTTCCGCATCTTCGCGATATTTCCCCGTGTTTGCGATAATTGTTAACATTTCCGCGATAATTTGATTTCGCAAATTCCGCCCACCCCTAGTGTTGATACTATGATTCAGGGCTTCGCCACATGGTCTGGTGTTTTGCCTGACCTTGCATTCATTTCCCCACTCACCCACACATGCATACATACACTTAAGGTTATTGCACTTAAAACCATGAAAGAACAGACTTGCTTGCAAAGACAACTTCCACAAGACAGTGAAACCCCACTTTCTAAGTACTTACCTCCAAAGTAGTAACTGTGATGTACTTATCTGTGGTATTATGGTAGCACTCTTGTAACAGGTAGCTAGGTCAAAGATTTGTACAGACCAATTGCATGAGTGCAATCCTTCAACAAGCAACACCAGCAGGTTTTGGGAATGGGTTTCTAAAGCTAAAAATATTTTTCTTTGCAGAGGTTTTGGGCATGAGTTTCTGAAGCTGCACTAATTTGTCTCTGTGAACTTTGTGAAGTTTTCCTTTCATAACTTTGCAACATTCTGTAAGGTTACATTGCTATTTTAAAACATATTTGGGGAAAAATCCTGCAAAGGTTAGTTGTGAACTGAAAATTCTTCACATAAACGCTATTTTGCAGGATAATTGTCCTATCAAAAGGTTGTTCAGATTTGTTTCCCGGCATTTCGCTTATTTTCGTGAGAATGATCACTGTCATGATACAAGTTGAAGAACTTTGCAATTTTCACAAAGTGTGATGCTTGCAATCTGTGTGAAATCTTGAAAAAGTGTCAGTTACTTATACCCCATAGTCGATGGGACAGAGGGAAGCAATATCACGCCATGCCATGGCTCCGACATCATTTGTTTGTAACCGACTCTCTGTGATGCCCTGGAATCACTCTCAAATGGTGGCGTGACCCAGCTATGCCATAAAGTGAAGTTTCACATCGATACAGTGATCAACAGGAGCAAACATGCCCGAATAGCAACATCGCCAAGTCCAGGGTTTGTATGCATGTGTCATCATCCCCTGACACAAATCTCACCTGATCCGAAAAGGATATCGGTTTGGACTTTGAGCTCATATTTGTAAACGGAAAAAAATTAAAAAGAAAGAGAACAAGCTATAGAGGAGCCTGTAGATTGTACTTCTAGGACACGAGGAATTGATTTGCAGTCATGTTTACTAAATTTAAAATTCATTTTTCATTGGAATTTGTCTATACCGAGTCTAATGACTTGGTGGACTGATGCGTCCATTTTAGGGCCCTGTGTTTGACCTCATGGTCACAGTTTCAAATCCTTGCTGGTCCACTCAGCCGTTCATCTTTCTGAGGTCGATAAAATGAGTACTATTGACTTGGGTAACAATAAACATCTGTTATTCAGCGCCAAGATACTCTTGGGTGCCATGTGGTTATGTTATACTATTTATAGAAAGTAGTCTGAGCACACAAGTCATGGTCTGCAGTCAAACCCCGGGCAGATTTACAAGAAAGTGCCACAGCGCGGCTCCACAAGCCCTTCGGCTGCGCCATGCTGTGGCATTTTCAAAGCACAGAATGTGACATATTTACAATATTATATTGCACTCCTGTGCTATCCTCTGCACTGGTGCACAAACAGCTGCCATGTGCCGGCACAGGCACCCTTGCACCATGGCGCAAGGATGCCTGCATCATGGCAAGATTGTTTTTGTGCAGGAGGGGGCACCTTCCTGCACAAAAACAATCACCACATTTTCCTCTTTCAATGCGTGCTGTAGAATGCAGCACGCATTGAAAGAAGAGAAAACGAGGAGAAATGAAAACCCTTGGGTGGCATAGCATTCTGACGCATTTCCAGGTTTACGATTCCTCGTAAATCTGGAAATGTGTCAGGTTCCATGGCTGATGCGTGAGAACACCCACTCCAACACCCATGGAACGCCCCTTTCACGCAAAGTGTTGCATGTAAAGGAGCTGTATTTACAAGGACAGGAAAAGTCATGTAGGGTGGCTTTTCCTGTCCTTGTAAATATGGGGCAGTGAAATGCGCTGCCGGTGCCTCACGTATAGTGATGCCCTGGTGGCACAAGGGGCTTGTAAATCTGCCTCCCTGTGTTTAACAGGTCATGCCTGTTGGCAGTGCACCTAGGCTGACAGCAGGCACTTTTGTGTTTGAACAAGGCATGGCCATAAGTACCCTACCCATAGTCGGCTCAGTGTTTGTACTACGGCCATGCACAAACACACTGCGTACATGGAACCTTCAGCCTAGTCCTGTGTGATTTATTGCACTCTAGTCCGATAAGAAATTCTTATGGGATTTGATGAAGTTCAATATCAAAGATCTGTTGTGACTTTTCAAACTGGTCCTAGTCGATTAAACACAATGATTCTCCGCAGGGTTAACTCACAAACATGAGAATATCACATATGTGATCCATTCTCTCTGAAAACTGGTGGATATAATACAGAAAGGCCGTTTTGTTTAAAGTGCCATTGGCAAAGCCAGTGGGTCTCGTTAATAACTGAAAGTGAAACCCAGACCTATTGCTATTTTAGGCATGTTGTCTTTTTACATCACTCCTACAACATGTTATCATGGTAGCAAAGTAAACAAAATGAATGTGCAAGGAGGAAGGAAGGACGCAGCCCACCGCGCATTGGCGAGGAAGACGCCAGCAGTCCAGCGGTCCCGCAGTCCAAGCTCCCTGCTCCCTGCTCCCAGACCTTGGACTACCTCGATCCCGATCTCGCGGGGGGCCTGGGAGACCAGTTACTCGAGCTCGGGGAGAGCACCTTGCTTTACCACTCTTTCTGTTGTAGGAGAACGCGCCGCGGCATTTTCGTCTCCCCTGTGGCCCCCCGTCGCTTTGTGGCTCCGCGGTTTCTGAGTGAGCGGGAATAGCGGCAGCGGTCCAGCTGGGAAGCGGAGAAGTGGAGAAAACGGAGGTCAGAAGAGGGCAGTGAGAGTTTTGTGGGGTGTCAGCGATAAAGAACAGGACTTGGGGTTCCAAGACTGCAATTCTGCCGCCCGTCACGCCATCTCTCTGCCCACCTGTTGCTTAACAGTCAGTGGGGGGTCTGCATCGCCACATCTACTAACTGGTGGACTCCAGCTCCCAGAGTCCCCCTCCCAGAGTCCCCCTGAGGCGCTTGCTGTCTTCGTCACCCGCTAGCACCAGGAGGTGATAAAGACCGGCCCAGGGCTCCTACAGCACCAGATCATGGCAGGGCAGGTCCACGTTATTTAATGTTTGAACTTCGTGCATACAGGATCATTTCGCAACTCCAAAGGACTATGTCCCTCAAGTTTCCACGGGTATTTTGGGTAGTCTATACAACATAAACAATATACAACATAAACAGTGAGCAGAGTGTGGTAATTTGCATAATCAGCAAGTTATTGATCTACTCCCTGGTGGAACAGAAGAAGCTTTTTTTTTTTGTGACTTTTTTATTAGAATTAGTTTTATCTGTTTTTAGTTTAGTTGCAGAAATGTAAGCAATTATATTATATGCTTACTGGGATATTACTTTTGCGGCCGTTTTAAGATAAAGTATTTTAAACCACAGTATCCGAGTTACACAAGAAGTTTATATAGTTCCGTCATAGTAGCCATTGGTGATAATACACATAGCATCAGTTTATCTGGTCTTAGTAGCCTTGTGTATCGAGTGACCTATAATAAGGTTCTGTGTTGGGGTAGGATGTCTAAGCGTTAACATTTGAAAACCCCTATAAATAAGGAAATCCATGGCCCAACCATAGACGAATATTTAGTTAAGGTTGTTAGTGCCATAGATGTGGAAATAAATAGGGCTGAACGCCGTTTGTCTCTTGGAGATGTTAATGGTCAAGTGAATTCATCCGCCCCGGGATTAGATGTCACATCGGGTAATGCTCAAGATCTCATCCCCCTAGTGCATTCTGAGAGCCCTTTTCCTCCCCAAGCCCTATCGATGCAAACTGTGACACCCCACTCACCCTCTACAAGTGGATCCCCGGCCCTGAAAAGGAAAAGAAACTGCAGGAAAGAACAAACTAAGACAAGGAACAGTTGTAAACCAAATAAAGGGGCCACTTCTCGCAACACGAGTAAGGAACCTGTAAAAGAGAGTGTTCCAAATCATTGCCTGATGAACAAGTTAATTTTATTATATCCACGTTAACACAAAAAATCAAATCAACTATCAAACCCCTAGTTGATAAAATAATTAGCTTAAATGTGGAGGTGACCAAACTTGGCAATATCCTTAAAGATATTTGCGGACCGGTAAGGTTACCGTCGAGGGATTGCCCAGTTGGGTGTAATCTAAATCCAATAAATGACATTTGCGGACCGGTAAGGTTACCGTCGAGTGATTGCCCAGTTGGTCGTAATCTAAATTCAATAAATGAAGTTATATCTATTCCATCCACTAGTGGTATAGCCTCATCTTACAGCCCCATTAGGAAGATCTATGATATAGGGAGTATTAATCCTACATCTAAGGCAGCCAATAATTCTTTTGCAAGATTTGCCGGATGGATGGGTCTACAGATTAATGGAGAGGCAACAAATGATAAACACCCAACTCGTAATAAATCGGAAAGGAGGGAAGTGCCTGTGGGTCTATCAGTTACATCTATTAACCTACCGCCAGAATGTAGCCCATATGTGGCAGTTATGGTTAATGTTCCACAACTAGAGGCGCAACAAAAAGAAAGCTATGATACCCTAAAAAATAAGGTGGTGCACTGGTTGCACCAAAAATGCTTTTTCCCGGTGGGGCAGGCAGACCAGGTACTTTTTACTAGAAGGGTGAATTGGATAGGGTCCTCCAGAAAGACTCTGTATGGGGACTGTATCATTATTAACTTTAAGAACCCGTCCTGGGCGCGAATGTCCCTTGAGAGAGTTGCTTTAAGTCTGCATACCAAACGCCATGTCTCGCTCTACGCTCTTGGTTATTTTTATAGACATTTAAGTCACCCTCAGTTTGGAGACAGGAACCCCAGTGCTTGTAGTTCTAATTCAGTATTAAACTCGCAGAAATATCCTGGTCTGCCCATACATAATGGATTCCAACCTCTCAGTACCCTTGAATGTAATGATTGACTGGATCCAACTAGTATATATGTAAGGGGGGTGGGAGTTCCTGGGTCCTCAGACCCAGATTTGCCCTCAGTAAAGGGGTCCACTAAAGATCACGATGGCCTCCCCATGTCGAACTGTGTAGCCCGTGAGAAAATTGCACCCTTACTTCAAGGAGAGCAAATAACCTCCCAAAAAGGGGTTAATATAGATCGGAGTAGCGGTCACAGTTTAATCGCAAATTCCTCTAGTAGTGCATTATTAGACGACAGTGCAAAGGTTTTAGGTGGAGCCCCCATTAGTGACCCTGCCCGCCAAGGAACCATCCTACCCGCATTACAACAGGGAACACACCAGAATGATGGTTATTCAATCATTAGTTGGAACATAGCCGGCATTGCAAGTAAGTCTGGTGTGTTAGGATGGAAGGAATTTGTTAGTTCATTTGATATAGTTTGTTTTCAGGAAACCTGGAGTACCGTAGATGTCTATTTCGATGGTTATGTAGCATATAATCTGCCCGTAACCCCCTCCCCCCGTGAAAGAGCAAAGGGAGGTTTGTTAATTTTATTTAAAAAATAACTTACCGATGAAAGTCAAAAGAGGCATTAATAAAGGGCATCATTCACAGTTATTATGGCTGCAGCATAGGGAGGCCCAGGATGTGCTTTTGATTAACTTCTATAATAATGTTTTCGATTCCACCCGCTATAATGTTTTAGAATTAAAACTAGAATTAGACAAAATGGCCAATAGGGAAGAATTTTATTCAAATATTGTTTAGCTAGGTGATTTTAATGTTGTTACCTGTCCTTTGTCGATGACCAAAGTATGCGGATGTCAAAATGAAGAGGGTAATGATTATCTGCACTTCCCACATACTACCTATGGTAACACTCTAAATGCAGTAATGACAGAATATGACCTGGATGTTCTGCAGTGTGCTAAGGATGGGAGCGGACAAGAGATCCCAACCTTTATTGGAAGGTCTGTGCACAGTTGTATTGACCATGTCTTAGTTTCTGCCAATATTGTAAATTTATGCTCTACCCCACAGGTTGTCGAATTGTCTATAAGTGACCATAATTCAATCACTTTGTACCTGAATATATGGGGGCGTAAGACAGCTGAACCATGTACAATTGTGAATAACATTATACCGACACGCCCTAATGGTACAAGGCTGAAATGGAGAGGTTCCAGCTCCTGTGTGATGCAAAAAAAGATTGTAAAGACATGTAGTAATGAAATAGATGATTGTTTACGTTTCGGGACGGAACCTCCACAGATTATGTTTAATTTCCTTAAAATCTCTGCACATATCACTAAATTACTGACTGTGTTACTACCCAGGAAACCAACACAGGCTAGGGGCTGGTCTGATCACTTTTGTACTGTTTCCCTGAACCGTTTGAAAATAGCCCTCTCAAATAAACCAAGGGATAGTTCAGTTATTCATTTGCTAAGAGTAGAATATAATCTTAATATAAAACGAAGGAAGAAAGAGCTCCAACAAGAGGCATGGGACAACCTTGCATTCGCAGCAGAAACCTCAAATAATAAGCTATTCTGGGAAACAGTGAATTCAAAATTACTTAAAATTGAATCAGTCCCAGAGCTTTTAACTCATGTAAGCTGTGAAGAATGGGTGGCCCATTTTTCTAGTATTTTTAGCCCTAGTGATATCCCCTCAGTAAATTTAAATACCCAATGCTTTTGGCCAATTATCCCGCTTAATATAACTTTGGACGAAGTCCTGATAGGAATAGGAAATAGTAAAGGAGACAAAGCACCGGGTGTTGATGGTGTCCCCATTGATGTGTACAAATCAATACCAGAACTGTGGGGACCCATACTTACCAGAGTTTTTAACGCAGCGGTAACCGAGGGTTGCCCTTCTTCTTCGGGGAAATCCGTTATTATCCCTATTTATAAAAAAGGTAACAAATTAGAAGCGAAGAATTACCGCCCAATCTCCCTACTTGACTCTTCAGTAAAAATCATGAGTAGGATTTTATTGTTAAGATTGGAGGAGTGGGTTTCAGATAATGAAATTATGTCACAGGCACAATATGGTTTCAGAAAAGGGTTAGGCACGTTGGAACAATGTATTAATTTGGAGCTTTTAATCGGCAAATATACCAAAGCCAAGCAGGGTCAGCTCTTTTTATGTTTTATTGATTTAAGTAGTGCTTTTGATTTGGTTGATCATGGAATTTTATGGTCTGTTTTACTCAATCTAGGGGCCCCGAAACCGATTATTTATTTCTTCGCCAGGTTGTACGAAAATCTTTCAACCAAAGTTAGATATGGCCAGAAGGGTGAATGCACCCCCAATTTCAATGTAAAACGCGGCATTCGCCAAGGCTGTGTACTAGCCCCACTACTCTTTACTCTGTTTATTAACGAAGTTGATGCTATACTTAAGAGGATACAGGCGGATTCTCCGCTAGTGGAAGGCAAAAAAGTACCAGTCCTGCTTTACACGGACGATGCCGTGCTTATATCAAGAACACCGGTTGGCCTTCAGAGGTTAATAGATGGGTTTGGAGCTTTTACCAACCAGAGGAAGCTGGTGATAAATAAAACCAAAACCTTCACAATGGTATGTGGCCCAAAATATAAAAGCTTGAAACCGTTTTTTATCGAGGGTAATAAAATAGAAAATGTGGATAATTTCTGTTATTTGGGTATCTCTTTCTCATCGGATGGGAAATGGAATGATGAAATATCCCAGGTTCGGGCCAAATTGAGAAAAAGTATATATGGTGTTTTTAAATTTGCCATTAATCTGGGGGATCGTCGTATTAAAGACATGATTGAGATATTTAAAGCTATATGTACATCGGTCGCCCTTTATGGGGCTGGGATTTGGGGATCAGAATCTTGCCATGATCTACAGGTCGAAGAGAACTCTTTTTAAAAAAAGCTTTTATGTCTCCCCGTCTCTGCCCCCTCTGAACCTATTCATTGCGAGGTTGGTCTTAATTTTTTGAGTGATTTAATAGCTTTGAGACTGCTTCAGCTTTGGCGTTCGATATGGTCTAAAGATGAGACAACTTTTACCAAGTCTATTATAAATGACTGTCTCTGCCTGGAAAATTATCTAAAGATACCATGGCTGCAATATTTAACTCAAACTTATGGGGACATTCTTAATCTACCTGTCCTGGGAAAGCATAACGAGATACCAGTTACATCTAAACAGGAGTTAAAGAACATCTTTTTGTCACAGAAGAACGCATGTAGGAGGGAATTAATTGAGAAACAAACCACATACCAGTTTTACCACAATATATGGATACGCTGGGTTTCCAATCCTATCTCTCTTTTGTCACAAGATCTTCCCATCGTTATGTATTAACCAGATTGAGATTAGGCCTCGTGCACCATCTGGTTGCATGTCCTGTGATGAACCAGCACACAGTTACCCCTTGTCCTTGTGACGGGTCCACAAAACAAAGCACTTTGCACTTTCTGTTTTTATGTGATCTTTTTCTGCCTTTAAGGATCGTCTATCTCAAGCCCTTGTTTAAAAAGTATGAAACCAATACCATCAAAGCTGCTACTTTTATTTTAAGTGCAATCAAGATAAGAAAGGGTATGCTGTTCTAACGTGAACCTTTATCCTTCATTAAGTTAGGGACAGTCTTATTGCTCCTGCACTTTGCGTTTTAGCTATGCACTTTGCACTTTAGCTTTTGTACTTTTAAGTCTTTGCGAGTTGATCCTTCGCTATCGCTATTAATATTAGGTTACGCTGCTATGAGTCCATTGTTTACATCTGGAGTTTTGCTTTAACTTACGCATTATATACCGGACATTGAAAAGCCCCGAGGGTTCCCCCTAATGTAAATATGCAATGCTATTCTGTGCTCACTGTTTCAAGAGAAGATAACTATAGTCAGTCGGTTACTGTAAAATGATAACTGTAAGTGTTTTAATATTGTATGTAGATCTGTATCATGGATAGTTTAATATGTTATGTGCTATATATTGTGCTTTTATGGTTGTATGTCCCAACCGAATAAAGCTTATTTTGAATTGAATTGAATTGAATTGAATGTGCAAGGATGATCAGTGAATAACACTGTTTTATATGAAGGCAAAATTATACAAACAGCATCCACGTCCTAAATAAAACAACCATAAATCAGCACATATTGGGGCCGATTCCGATCCTTTTTTTTCGTACGACTCGTATCCGTATTTTTTTCCGTACGAATCGTACAAGTCACGTCCGATCCATGAAGTACGATTCGTACGGGAAAAAGTACATTCGGATCGGACCGATCCGTACGAATCGTATCGTGAAAAGTTGTACGAGACGGACCCGGACACTTTTCCGTACGAATCGTAAAAATACAGTCCGAGCGTACAAGTACGATCCGGACCGGCTTTCCGATTTGCGATTCGTACGTAAATCGGCCCGTACACGGGGAATGACTTTACCCGCTACGAAGCGAAGTTTGTACGACTCGTATCCTGGGAAAAGTTGTTCCCGGGGTGCGAGTCGTACAGGCCCCCAGCGCGTATGTACGGTGCGTACCCCCAGCACGTATGTATGCACCGTACCCCCAGCGCGTATGTATGCACCGTACCCCCAGCGCGTATGTATGCACCGTACCCCCAGCGCGTATGTATGCACAGTACCCCCAGCGCGTATGTACGCACCGTACATACCCAGCGCATATGCGCTGGGGGTACGGTGCGTACATATGCCCTGGGGGTACGGTGCGTACATACGCGCTGGGGGTACGGTGCATACATACGCCCTGGGGGTACGCACCGTACATATGCGCTGGGGGTACGGTGCGTACATATGCACTGGGGGTACGCACCGTACATACGCGCTGGGGGTACGGTGCGTTCATATGCAACGCACGGGGTGTATGCCTGTACGACTCGTACCCCTGGGGACTCAGCTTTTACGGCTGTTATTGGCTCCCGTAAAAAAAGAGCCATACGGAGTGACATAGGGACGAATCGTACTTGCTGGGCCGTAAAACGCTGCTTACATACGTACGGACGTCGCGTACAGGCTTTTCCAGATCAGAATCGTAGGTTTTTTTTACCCGTACGGTCTTTTGTACGATTCGTACGGAAATAGGCTTTCTGTACAAATCGAACTTCCTAGGTTGTACGGACAGTTTACCGGGTATGAGTCGTACGGAGAAAACGCTCCGTACGACGATTCGTACGGCCTTTTACCAGGATTGGAATCGGCCCCTAAATGTCAATCATGCCAGAAAGAACGCACACTAGTTTTCATTTTGAATCTGCAGTGTGTAACAAAAGATCTATTTAATTGTACATCACCTAATCCAAACTGGAGCATCAGTGGGACACCCTTTGGGTGGGCTAAAATGCCATGGTCCACCTAAAGACGAACCATAACAAGCATTTGCAATGAAATGAGTCTCACATTTCTGAAATTTTGAGCTATTGGCATTGTACATGACAATGTTTTTGTACTTATATTTTTTCGTTAGCAGTGGAGTGATCATTTAGAAAATGTGAGTTAGAGCTATTGATGTTGTAAATGTAAATATTTTTTATTTATGTGTTCATCGTCAATCTAGATATTCACTGAAAGTGCAAAGTTCCACAAAGGTAAGTCATCCTCCCCAGTAGTTAGGATTTCTACTGTTCTCTTTCTGTATCTAAGTGATATTTTTAAGTGATATTTTCAAACCATTTTACATGTCCTGCTAATAATGTTACGCGTTTGGAGTAAGTATACACTTGTTTTAGGGAATAGCCAACAAATAGTAAACTTACTCAAAAGTGAAAAATCACTCAAAAGTGTAAGTTACCTTTGTGAATCAGTCCCAAGCACACATATATTATCAGAGAGATGCCTATGGATGTCTTCATCAGAAAAAATATGCATTTGGTGGAGAAAAATGACCAACAAAGTTGAATGTGTAAATACACATTGATGCAATTCATGCTCAAGTATGTTGGCCTCGCTGCACTGTGGACAATACACCTGCTGAAGGCCAGACAGCAGGAGTGCTCATTGACATCTACCACTTGCACACATTCTTCATCAGTGCACCGGAGAAGCCTAAAATAATTTCTGACTTCTTAAAATATGTTTTGAAGCGGCTCCATGGTGATTAATTTCTGAAATTCAATGAGAAAATTGGCATGGCTTTACATGTTACCAGATGGTTTTCACCTACATGAAAATTCCTTTATTATCTCTGCATTCGTTGGGATCCAGAAATATAATTTATATTAGATTTTTGTTATATGCACAGAGGCACTGCAGCTGCTTTGCTGTGATAGGGTGCCATATGAAGTTATACGCCTTCGAAAACATTTATAATGTCTCAAGTCAATGGCATTTGATTCAGAAGCGTCATATTGAATTATATTAAGGACATTTATAAAGCATTCACCTGCGATTTTCCTGGTGCTAAAAAGGGCAATGGAAACAGCTCAATAGATACTCAGACAGAAGCTCGCAGAACACCATGAGGCAAAATATGGCTTTTTTTTATGTACAGGGCAGGCTGCTAGTTATCTATCATGATTAGCAGTAACTTTGTAAGGAAGATGAATACGCCCTGCGGATCTAGTGAGCCTCAGAAGAAATCAGTTTATTGTTAACCCAAATGATAAATGGACCAGGATGAAAAATGGTTCTGCCATTTTAATACAATATTGTGTGCTGAGGCTCACGGTGAAATTAATCATTTAGCAGATCACATTCAATTCTGAGGGTTGGCATGCAAAAACCAGAAATACAGTCAATTTGGAAGAAGGCAGAACAACAATTCTCAGAGAAAGAGTATCAGCAAAGCTGCACACCTTCCCAAGAACAATGTGCAAGCTAATGCTCATTGAAGAAAAGCTGAGGAAGCCCGCAGGGGCAAGAGATTACTGTAAAGGATATTTTATTGTACAAGGCCTTCTTCATAAGGACACCTGAGGCTTGAGCCGGGTGTTTAGTGTGATTGCGCGATGTTGTGAGTCAATCTAGCATTGTTTTATCAATCACTGTTTTTAAAATTAAACTGTTCCCCTACCTGCTACTACAAACTCTTCTCTGCTATTTTGCACTTTGAAGCTGCTCAGAGCGTTTTTGCACAGTTCGTGAGTCTTAGTTGCTCAAACAGAGCCGCCATCTTAGGAGCAGCGAGGGTAGCGCTCTAGGCTTACTAGCGAGATCCTATTTAGGTCGCTGCTCTCGCGACCGCGCAAGAGGACACCTGAGGCTTGAGCCGGGTGTTTAGTGTGATTGCGCGACGTTGTGAGTCAATCTAGCATTGTTTTATCAATCACTGTTTTTAAAATTAAACTGTTCCCCTACCTGCTACTACAAACTCTTCTCTGCTATTTTGCACTTTGAAGCTGCTCAGAGCGTTTTTGCACAGTTCGTGAGTCTTAGTTGCTCAAACAGAGCCGCCATCTTAGGAGCAGCGAGGGTAGCGCTCTAGGCTTCCTAGCGAGATCCTATTTAGGTCGCTGCTCTCGCGACCGCGCAAGAGGACACCTGAGGCTTGAGCCGGGTGTTTAGTGTGATTGCGCGACGTTGTGAGTCAATCTAGCATTGTTTTATCAATCACTGTTTTTAAAATTAAACTGTTCCCCTACCTGCTACTACAAACTCTTCTCTGCTATTTTGCACTTTGAAGCTGCTCAGAGCGTTTTTGCACAGTTCGTGAGTCTTAGTTGCTCAAACAGAGCCGCCATCTTAGGAGCAGCGAGGGTAGCGCTCTAGGCTTCCTAGCGAGATCCTATTTAGGACGATGCCCCCGTGACCGCGCAGGGGACGCGCGCAGCGGGGCGCCGCTGGCGCGCCGAAGGCGCGCCAAAGGCAAGCCCGTCTGCGCCCGTCCGCGGCCGGCCGGGGACAGGGGCCATAACCCCTGTCCAAAAAAGCCCTGCTATCTGTTGGAGCGCCCAGCAACTCCATGCCTTCTGCCCGCCTGTCGATAAAGCCTGTTTCCACAGTCTCAAGGCAGAAGGTACTTCCATATGCAAAAAGTGTCAATACAACTGGCGCATCGACCCCGCGTGTAAGATTATGAATAGAAGGCTCCTATGCGGATTACTTAACACTAGGTCATT
The DNA here is from genome assembly GCF_964204655.1 of Triturus cristatus. Classification (NCBI taxonomy): domain Eukaryota; kingdom Metazoa; phylum Chordata; class Amphibia; order Caudata; family Salamandridae; genus Triturus; species Triturus cristatus. The sequence continues at coordinate 213,170,630 of NC_140592.1, forward strand.
GCGAAAACATAGTCTTGACATTTATGAGCTACTCATAGACCATAAGATGGATTTATTATTCCTTACTGAAACCTGGCTTGATTCTGATTCTGAGCCTGACATAGTGGCGTCTCTGCCTATTGGTTACGCCATGACACGCTTAGATAGAACTGTGGGCAGAGGTGGCGGAATAGCCATAGTTTACAAAAAACCGCTATATTGCCAGCTTGAACCACTGAACATTGCCGACAGTGAAGCGGGTGCTTTTTCCATTAAGGTTAATGATGGAAACGTATTGAAGGGCCTTTTGATTTATCGTCCTCCAGGCCCTTTTACTCATTTCTCTAATAGCCTTATTGAGGGTCTGACTGAGACAGCTCTACACAGAGACAAATTTATGCTCCTAGGCGATCTTAATATCCACTGGGAGGACCCACTGGACAAAGGAGCTACTGATCTCAGTCAGCAACTACAATCTCTTCAACTAGAGATTAAATCTGAAACCCCTACCCATCAAAAAGGACATTTATTGGATCCTATTTTTATGAACTGGGAAGATATTGAAATTCGGGCCCCCGTTCCAGTCTCTTGGTCCGACCACTTTCTGGTGCCCTTTACACTAAGCATCCCTCCTAGCCATAACTATAAGAGCACTAATTCTAAATATATGAGTCGCAAATGGACTGCTTTTTCTAAATCCAAGTTTGACATTGCTCTTACCAAGGATGGCAATCTAGGAGGTGTGGATGCAACATCTGCATCACAGAAACTAGAAGCTCGTATAAACAAGGCCCTTGACGATATTGCCCCGCTATGCTATAAGAATCCGCTTAGCAGACGTCAGAAATCCGCCCCATGGTATACTAAAGAACTACGCCTGTTGAAAGCTGAGTGTAAACAACTGGAAAGACAGTGGAGACTGGCTTATTTGGATCAAGCAAAACAGAAATATATCGCTAAACGTAGAGAATACCACACCCAAATTAGGCGTGCCAAAACCAATTATTTCTCTGGTAGAATAGTTGAAGCCAACAACTCCACTAAAGAGCTTTTTAAAATTTATAAAGAGATTTCCGTTTGTGGCTCTTCGGCTGACCCGTCACTGGTCTCGGAAGACTCATGCAATCGCATCGCTGCCTACTTTTCAGACAAAGTGGCTACCATCTATTCCACCTTCTCGGGAGGAAAAACAAATGGAACAGCCTTCAGGGAGAGTAAAGCAGTTGATGTAGGAACCAACAGCTTGACTAACTTTCTTGTTCCTTCCTCGAAAGAACTTCAGCGGTTATGTCGTTCAATTACGTCAGGATCCCCACGTGACCCTGCATCTCCTAAGCTTCTGGCAGGGAGTATTGAGACCCTTGAACCTTACATCAGAGAGGTTTTGGACCTTTCTTTTGGCTCCGGCAGCGTACCTCAAAGCTGGAAACAGGCTGTGGTACTTCCGATCCAAAAGAAACCCAACCTTAGTTGGGATAGGCTGGATAATCTCCGACCCATTTCACTCCTACCCTATATGGCTAAAGTGGCAGAAAAGGTGGCCAATCTCCAACTTATGGCTTTTGTGGACAAAGCCAACCTGCTTCACGCTACTCAGTTTGGCTTTCGGGCCCGACACTCTACTGAGTCTGCGTTACTCTTGGCCACTGAGACCGTTAGGAAAGGGGTTGATGAGGGGCACACTATGGCCCTTATACTACTTGACCTTAGTGCGGCCTTTGACACTGTAGCACACTTCACCTTGCTACAGTGTCTTAACAAAGGAGGTGTCACTGGTTTGGCACTTATGTGGATTCAGTCTTTTCTTACTGACAGGAGCTTTCAGGTTAGACAGGGAGAACATTACTCTCGTATGTTCTCTCTTAACCAAGGGGTTCCTCAGGGCTCGGCCCTGAGCCCCACCCTGTTTAACCTTTATGTTTCCCCTGTTGCCACCATTGTGGAAAGACACGACCTCCAACTAGTGTCATACGCCGATGACACACAGCTGGTCATCTCACTGTCACGAGCTCCTGACGCCGCTGCATCCAGCTTCAGTGCCTGCATGCAGGAGCTTGCATCCTGGATGTCTAACAACTGCCTGAAGTTGAATGGGTCTAAAACTGAAGTGCTCGTGATAGGAGGTGCACCAAATGTATGGTCATCGGCATGGTGGCCGGACTGCCTAGGACATACCCCTATACCTTGTCAGCAGGCAAAAAATCTGGGAGTGATGTTTGACATCAAACTTTCTTTCACGGCCCAGATTAATCGGGTGGTCGGAATCTGCTTTGGCATGCTTAAGAGTCTTAGGAAGACTCTTGACTTACTTCCAGTTAGTGCTAGGCAGACTCTTGTTCATGCCTTGGTCACATCCAGACTCGATTATTCAAATCTTTTGTATCTGGGTGTGACAACAAAATGCCTTAACCGTCTCCAGGTTCTTCAGAACGCAACTGCCCGATTGGTATTGAGGCTTCCTAGAAGAACATCATCTAAAGCGGCCTTAAAATCCCTCCACTGGCTACCTGTCAGGGAACGGATTATCTTTAAGGCACTGTGCCTATGCCATCGCATCATTATGTGTAAGGCACCCACTCCTCTTTGTAATCTTATTACTCCCTACAGACCTGAGCGGTCGCTCAGATCCTCGGGCACTGGACTGGTCGCCATCCCCAAAGTTCGAAAAGCTAGAATGGGAGGAAGATCTTTCAGATTTCTGGCGGCAAAAAAATGGAACCTACTCCCGTTGGAGCTGCGCCTTGAATCCTCAGAAATCAGTTTTCGTAAAGCACTAAAAACACACCTGTTCCGCACCGCACTGGTATGATCTCTTGCTTGACTCGCCTTTTGTTTCTCCTCTTAGCGCGGGGACACGCCGGGGTGCGTAACCATGCGCTCTACAAAACTCCATAATAAGTGTCGCCATCACAAATTAGAAAATAATTAGAGTTTCTTCTACCAGGTCTCGTGTGCAGGCATATATGAAAAGTGTTTATTCACAAGGCTACAGGTCTCAGATGAGCTAGGATAACATTGAACAAAATGAGAATTACTAGATCTTTGCCATGCTGCTGTCCAAGCCAAAACAATAGTGCCCTTCCCTCAAAATATCTCTTTTTTTACCCTGAAATGTCATTTACTACTAATAATAAAAGATGAAGTTGTTCTGGGAGGAAATTCCAGAAGGTCAGCAAGATGTCTCCTTATGCAAACTCGAAAGAAGAAGAGTTCTAAGGTCTAAGAAGAGAATTGGGCTTGCATGAAGGAGTTGTGCATGGAGGGCTTGCAGGGTAACACAGAGCGGGCCAATCCGCTTCTTGCGCTGTCAGTGCAGAAAGTTACCAAGAGCTTTGTCTTTCACCATGGCATGTGCAGGGTGCCAGGCTGACTTGAGTCTGAGCAAAGAGCCGACTATGGTTCGCCTGCCTGATGCTTGCCCACCTTTGCAAGTTTTCGAGCTTGAGAAGGGCACGGGACGTCAACGGCGTCTCAAAATTTCTGCTTCCTTTGACCTGGCAGATTTGGTGGAATCTGAGTATTTTCATATATGTGTTGTTTCCACTCAGGTTGCCAGCCTTGATTGCTTTTCCACTTCCTTCCTCCTTCAATGGGTACATATATTCAGCAGCAGGAAGCATGCCTGCTTTTAAAAATAAATACATTAAAAAAGTAAAATATGTGTTTATGTTTGTCTCTCAAATGCCCTCACCTATTTTAACATTAAGCAGTGTGGTCCATAACGGGATAACCACACGTCAGTGGTCTTCAAACTCAACATGAAAACACTTCCCACATGGGCTCAAACTAAAAACAACACCATTCCTAACCACACTCAACACTGTGTAGCTTGCTATCCTTGCAGGGAAACGCCTCAGCACCCCACATAGGAGTATCAAGCTCTTTATAAATACGATAATACATTACATTCAAAGGATTGTGCTCTAGACCAAGTGCCATTTTGTGGTTAGTCCTAAGAAATAAGAAATGTGGGTCTTTTTTATTGTAATTTGGCACTATCTTCTAGTGGTGTCCTAATATCACCATTCATCCTCATTATTTGTCTTTCACCTTTTGAAGAAGTGACTTCCAAAGATAAGATACACACAACAGTCAAGGGGCCATAACACATCAAGGGGCACTTTAAACAAAATGGCCTTTCTGTATTATATCCACCTGTTTTCAGAGAGAATGGATCACATATGTGACATTCTCATGCTTGTGAGTTAACCCTGCGGAGAATCATTGTGTTTAATCGACTAGGAACAGTTTGAAAAGTCACAATAAATCTTTGATATTGAACTTCATCAAATCCCATGAGAATTTCTTATCGGACTAGAGTGCACTAAATCACACAGGACTAGGCTGAAGGTTCCATGTACGCAATGTGTTTGTGCATGGCCATAGTACAAACACTGTGCCGACTATGGGTAGGGTACTTGTGGCCATGCCTTGTACAAACACAAAATTGCCTGCTGTCAGCCTAGGTGCACTGCCAACAGGCGAGCCCTGTTACACACAGGGAGGCAGATTTACAAGCCCCTTGTGCCACCAGGGCATCACTATACGTGAGGCACCGGCAGCGCATTTCACTGCCCCATATTTACAAGGACAGGAAAAGCCACCCTGCATGACTTTTCCTGTCCTTGTAAATATGGCCCCTTCACATGCAGCACTTTGCGTGTGAAGGGGCGTTCTATGGGTGTTGCTCTCGGTGTTCCCACGCAACACCCATGGAACCTGACACATTTCCAGATTTACGAGGAATTGTAAATCTGGAAATGCATGTGAATGCTACGCCTCCCCTGGGGGTGGCGTAGCGAGGTGCAACGAGGAGAAATGTTTTAATTTCTCCTAGTTTGTTCCTCTTTCAATGCGTGCTGCATTCTACAGCACCCATTGAAAGAGGAAAATGCCTGTAGTGATTGTTTTTGTGCAGGAAGGAGCCCCTTCCTGCACAAAAACAATATCCCCATCCTCCATGGTGCAAGGGTGCCTGCGCCGGCGCAGGGCAGCTGTTTGTGCGCCTGCGCAGGGGAGTGCTCAGGAATGCGACATATTATTGTAAATATGTCACATTCCTGTGCTCTGAAAGTCACTCAGCGTGGCGCAGCCAAATTGCTTGCGGAATGCACTGAGTCACTTTCATTGTAAATCTGCCCCAAAGTGAGCTTTGGAAACACTTCATTAAGACATTTGGGCATAGAAAATGAAGCAAGCACTGTGAGCGCTACGTTTAGACTCAGGATCTGAACTAGATCTTGGCAAACAGGTTTATCCATCACAATGGTGACGGATAGCCCGTCTGCCCAAATATAAATCCCATTATATCCTATGGGATTTCGGCGACCGTCATCGTTGTGACGGAGTAACCTATCCGCCAAAATCTAAATCAGGCCCGCAGTCTCTGCCACAGTTTTGATCTGACTGGTGTCGTTGAAGAGCAGGAGCAGGGCTATTTTACGACGTAGACAGTGGAAAATGATGGCTTGTCGCAGGAACCCTTAAGACGTGCTGCTTTTTGCTGGAAATCAAGCTATGTTATTTGCAATAACTAAAGTGAACAACAGAACATAACACAAATAAACATAACAACTTAAAACATATCAGGACACATCACAATAAAACAATCAAAACAGAGCACAATAAGATGACTGCAGGGCGCCACATTAAAATCACATTGCAATAATGCATCTCAAAAACACAAAAGCACATAACAACAACACAACACCACCATTACAACATGCCATATAACTAATATGCACAAATATTCTTGTCAAACATTACCGTCTCGAAAATCCTTTTTTCATCATATGGCAGTAAAAGTTGGCTGAAGCATGCACTGCCTTTACTTACCACCAAAGTCATAAAATAACACCAGTCAAAAATGTTTTGTGATTCGGCTCTGTATAAGACAGAGTTACTGATTTGTGCAGTAATGGCCTTGCCAACCCCCCCCCCCCCCCACCCTTTCTGCTGTTTATAATACCCACTAGGCAGTTCGGGCTGGACTGTTCCCATGAGGCACAGGGTCAGTCTGATTTGCATATGGCCATGTCTGAACTGGGGTGGCGGAGTGAGCTAAAGAATGATGATGGATTAAACCCAGATCAGTTGGCTGGGGGTGAGTGCTTGCATTGTTCAACACTCCGTCCATCATCCCCTTTGGTGTTGCTTTGTTCGCCCTAAGTTGGCAGAGTATGCCCAGACGTGGGTCCCTTGCTCACTTTGCCACTGGATTAAAGCTAGCCTGGCTGGTGACAGCTGATTAGCTAGAAACCAGTCCCAGGATGCTTGTTCCCGGTCCAGGGAAGACATGGCTTGGCAGTTCGGGCTGGACTGTTCCCATGAGGCACAGGGTCAGACTGATTTGCACATGGCCATGTCTGACCTGGGGTGGGGTGTGAGCTAAAGAATGATGATGGATTAAACCCAGATCAGTTGACTGGGGGTGAGTGCTTGCATTGTTCAACACTCCGTCCATCATCCCCTTTGGTTTTGCTTTATAATACCCACTATCCATCTGAATATATACCGTGCTCTCAGTGGCATAACAAACCTTGAGGGGGCACCACCCCTCACCCGCGGGTGCTGCGGGGCAATTGTTACGCCACTGGCTGCGTGCTCTGCAAATGGTCTGGGCGCAGCCATTTTGACGTGGGTCAATACAAAACCCTATGCATCATTATGATACATTTACATGATTGTTGAATCTTCCTTACCCTATATAAATGTTTGTGTTTGTCAAGCTTCAAAAGAATAATTAATATGCGGCTCAGCACCTCAGACAGCACGACCTTTCAGGGAAAGAACACTTAATTGTGCTTCTTTTCCCAGCGTTACATATGACTAACCCATCCCACGGGGCCACCTTGAAAGATCATGCGTGCAGATGCATTATATTACATCCCTTGTTTTCAGAGAATAGTCCATATTTATCATAGGCTTCACCTGCAAATACAATTCTGTCAGTTGGCATTGGCTATATGTAAATGTAAATTATATGTTTGTTGAACTGCTCTAGAAACATGTTCATTTGACCAGTAGAAGGTCCTTGCTTTTCGTTTGGTCCGTGATATGCTTGTTACTTGTTTCTATTGATATCAGACTGGCGTAGACTAAAGCGTCATATCCTGTAATTTGCTTCTCATGGGTAGTGACAACGTCTTTCCTGGGATGCTATAGCTTTCATGGACTGTACCATCAGTGATCAGCAGGGGTCTACACCTGCTACAGTTAAGGTCTTACACAACTTTTTCAGTGTGACTTTCCACACTCAAACCAAAGACTGGTTGAACAGAAATATTGTATTAATTAATTATCGGTAAAGATGAAAAGACACTTCCAAAAACCATTCCAATGTACACCAATGGGAGCACATACCAATACAGGCTCCTTTCAAGTAAAAAACAATCAGTAGGTAAAAGTAGAAAGCATGGAATTAAAATGACGAGGGACTTCTCAGCATGAGTTTGGCTAAAATGGTCTGACTCAAAGTGCGCATAGTCAGATACAAATAACTTATTAGTCGAAAGAACAAAATGATTCCCCAAATAATTTACAATTTGATGATATGGAGATGTCCTCTGAGTTAGGATAGAAGTGCTAAATCTACAGTAGATTTCGCCAGGGAACTTTCGTCGATGATAGGGATTGTTGATGGTGGAATCTTTTGTGGAGATTCTTCTCAGAATGTACCAAGTGCTCCAGAAATCGGAGTATTTTCTATTGCCTACAGAAAGCACCCAAATATTCTTCAGAGAAGGGCTCCACTGCGTTTGGTAGGCTAGCTGGGGGATAAAGAATAAAGCTGAAAACTCTTGAGGTGTTTGAAGGTGCCATTTGATGGCTATTGCTTCAAACACTTTAGACTGCTCTTCCTGTTGACTCTCTTTTATGGAAATTATGGAACATTTCTCTCCAGTTGCCAAGGCTCCAAGTTTGAGAGGAGGAGGGCACCAGGTTTTGGGTAAGGGCAGACCCAACCTCGCTTTGGAGAAGACAATAGAGAGTCAAAAAAGCTCTAATTGGATTGTGGTGCTTTCAAAATCTGAATTTTCAGCAAGTCAATGCAGACACCTTCACACATCCTCCAGTAGTTTTCCAAATACTCTCAAAAATTGGATATTCTCATGTTTGCAATCTTTGATTCCTGCAAGGCAGATCGGGATCGGCAGATAATAGCCTTTCGCTCCTCCCTTTTGCAGCCAAGCCAATACTGGAGGGCTTCCAGAGTCTTGTGCTTCGAAGTGTGTCTACAGCAGTCCATGACTCCACTCTTCAGCTTGGCTTTCCACAGCCTGCAAGTCACACAGGCTTCCAGGTATGTTAGTGCTCCAACAGGAGCCACGCAGGTGAAGCTGCAGGTCAATCATGTCACTTCTCCCTTGGGTATGTTCGAGGAGATGGCATCTCCAGTCTTGGTAGTTTAATTTAGTGAAATTAGGATATGCGCATAAGGAAGAACAAGCCTTCAATTCTTGCTCCTGATAGAACTAGGATTCAGGGGCATAACACAGGCGCCTGCAGCCCATGCGGTGTGGAGGGGGCCCCAAGCTCCCGAAGGCCCCCTCAGCACAGCACTCTGGCAGCAGAGCTCCTGATTGAGCCCGGAGGGGGCCCCTCCACGTGCCTTGCAGGGAGGCCCGCTCGAGTTTCGTTACGCCAGTGCTAGGATTGCTCCCACGTTCTGGACCGATCCTGGGCTCTCTCTTGGGAAAGTCTGTGTTTCTATTGAAGCAGCTTTAGGTCTAAAGCATCCCATGCAATGCTTTCTCATGTCTGGCTTCCAATCATTTCTATTATAAAGGTGAATTCATCAAAAATGTTTTCATGTACTTAAATATTTCACAGGCTGTTACAAATTACGTCTTGGCTTGAGTGCAAAATCTCTGCTGATCTTTGTTTTTCCCTACCTCCGTCCACCTAAAATGGGAGCCAAGTGGTGATCCAATGGGGGAGGGGTGCAATGCAGTGTGTGTATCCCACCAGTATTGCCCTGGACCCTGTGAAACAAATGATTGACAATGTAGGTTATTATAGCCTATTTGGAACTAGCCCAATGCGGGAAATATCGCTAGAACATCTCAGAAAGGTCAATTACCAATATGGAAGTCAACCTCAGACCTGGCAGTTTTTGTTAGAGATGACTGAATTAATCATGCTGTATGTTTCCTCTGGTAAACAAAGTGCCAACCAAATAATTCCAAACGTTTTACCTATACCTTTCAAATTTCATCAAGATTTTCCCTATTAAAGGAAGGAAATACAATAATTTAAGCACAGTATTAGCAACATATGGATAATAGGCCTTACTTTGTTAAAACATGCTACAAAGTCTGAGCACGCATGAGATATAGCACAGGAGAGCGAAATAGTCATTTCTCTATGATCTATTTAACAGTATCGCCAGGTGTGCAGAGGCTGTGGGTCTACGTGTTAGTAGCTACATTCATATGTGCACTTTTAATAAAATAAGTGTGCCTATGCACAAACCACTTACTCACTCTACTTTTACCAGTAGGCCCTGCATATGTATGAAAGGTTGTATAATCCATAGGCTCAGGGCTAAGGCATGCAATTCAATTCAAATTTTATTGATTGATTAATTAAAATCATACAATGTGAAATCATCAATTACACTACCGTGATAAAAGCAGCGCTTCAGTTCTGAGGACCAATGAAAGCATGAGCAGGAAAGTAGCATACTGTAAAATATTTAAAAAAAATAATGTGGGCCAATTTGATTCCTCCAAATTACAGATCTACAATTCATGACATTATATATAAAAGGACAATTATACCAAATAAAATCTTTTTTTTAAGTACAAATAGTCCTATGCAAATTAGATTGCTACGCTAGATGGTTTAGAGGCCTTTTTAACAGTGTTTCTTTGAATTTAAATAACCAAGTTTGCAATACTCATGTTACAAGATTCTAATTTCTTTTTTGCTAATGTCAAAGATTTTGTAAAGTTTGCATTCATGATTATGGGCCATATGTAGGTAGCTAAATACCGGTCGGTAACGGCCGAAATTCAGTAAATATCCCGTTACCGACCGGTATTTAGCCAATTGAGATGTAGGTGGCTGGATTTCAGGATTCAGTAATTTACCGAATCGGAATTTTAAGAAATCGGTAAAATACCGATTCGGTAAATTACCGAATCCTGAAATCCTATGTAGGGGGCACTCAAGTGAGTGCATTTCTGGTTTCTGGATTCGTTATTTACCACCAACTACAAGTTGATGGTAAATAACGAATAGCTTTTAAAAAGCAATTTTGTGCTTTTTGAAAAGTGCCATGTGGCAGACATACATGCCCTTAGGGCATGTATGTGCGCCACATGTGCACACATGCACGATTCAGGGATGCAACAGGGTGTCAATGTGACACCCTGCCACCCATGAATATGCTCCCCCTATTACCGATTCGGTATTTACCGAATCGGTAATAGTGAATGGCTTCCCATTCATTCCTATGGGCCTCCAGGCCCATAGGAATGAATTGGAAGGGATGGATTATTACCGATTCGGTAAATACCGAATCAGTAATACCGAATATTACCGATTCGGTAATAATTACCGAATGTTTACCTACATTCTATTTACCTATTCATAAATACCGAATCGGTAAAATTCGGTATTTATGAATCGGTAAATAGAAATTATCTACATATGGCCCTATATCTTTTGGCTTAAAACAGACTACCAGAGCTTGTCTACAAGTTCGTACTCCTCGGTTATTAAAATGGCTTTTTAAATATTTCCTTCTAAGGCATACGCTGCACCATAATATAATGTCACCGTCTATACCGTAGGTGGGATTATGTTTACAGTAGGTGGGCTGAATTGCCTGTAAATAACCAGTATGTCAGACATAATGCAGCATTTGAAGACACCAAAACAGTACATTTCTTTTATCTAATACACAACACATGAGATAAAGCTAATTTTCATATTTATTTTTGAGTATCTTTCCTTTTCTTTTTCTCAAGATTAAGACAAGCCAGTATAACTCACTGTCGGCTAACACAATGAATTCCTCTTAAGCATTCAGCTCACACTACTCAGGGTAAACATTTCCTCTTCATCCTTCCAGGGACTCGGAAATCACTCAATGGTCCACATGTGGATAGAGAAAACTTCACCCACTGGTCTTTGAATTTTTTCTTTTTCAGTAAGAAAAATTCACTTTGCGAGATCAGTCTTGAAAAACAAAAACGTTGATCAGCAGATGCGTTGAATATGGTGCTAACTTGCCAAAGCGTCACTGCCCTGAAGGGAGCCATCACACCAGCACCTCCACTGAAGGCAGTGAGATGTCTGCCTGCCTGCAGGAGACCTGTAAAGATGGCAGGGGAGTGCAGGCCAGGCTGGTAACCTACCATACTCTCAATCAAACCCTTTGCTTCAGCAAAGACATTCTGTGGGGGAGGAAAACATACTGTTCCAACTGACTAACATCAAAATTAAGGTGCCGATCATCTTGCTCTATTCTTGAAACTTTATCACAAGACTACATTTGAAGGTACCTTTCTACAACACGCACCACAGTTACTTGGTCTGATCACATATGCACAACTGAGGCCAAGTATATTGCCTCATTGAACTTTCAGCAATGGTACTCCCAAATGGGTAGCTTCACACGTTATGAAAACATGAGAATATCATTTCCACAAGGCCATAGTCATTTCCTGAAGGTTTTCCAACTCACAAAGACATTTCAATCAGGAACGTCTTAACCTCATCGATGCTCAGGATGGCTCTCGGCCATCATGAGTCACGGTAGTCATGTGCTCATGACGGCCGGGAGCCGTCCGACCGTTGCCGCTCCGCCCACGTGCAGCTAATTCCCCGCCTGTGTGGGCGAATTAATTGGTGGGCGGAGTTCGGATGGCTCCCGGCCGTCATGAGCACACGCCCACCGTGATTTATAACAGCCGGGAGCCGTCCTGGGTACCTGAGCACCACGCCCAGACCCGCCCCCCCTCGCATCGCGGTGGAATTTGCCACGCGTGGACGGGGTTAAGGACTTTGGGGGCCAGAGGTCAAACGTATTTTGAGGCCCGTATTTGGAACAGCTTTGAATTTATGATCCAATTTCAACTCATACCCTCTTAGGCCAGTCACTGACACTGCACAGGAACACTCATACAAATCCTAAATGTGTTTACATCTAATATTCAGGGATAGTCAAGTGTGTTTTCAATATTGCAACACAGCAGCAGCTCACTAATATTACTTCGAAAAATCTGTTACCCCACCTCCCAGTTCTCATTTCTCATATGTGAGGTACTGTTTTGATCTAAAAGCAGCTGTTTTCTGGATGTTGCATGGAACATAAACACACATTTCTCTGCAAAATGTCTATAATAGACTAAGCATTAAAAATAGATTTAAGTAAAAGGCATTTAAAACAATCTTTTAAAGAATTATTAGACGTAATCAGGGCAAGACACTCGGCAGAACAGAGCTGGCTCTATGGGGGTGGGGGGGGGTTGGGGCTGAAAGGCGGGGGCCCTAGGCCAGAGCCCACTGTGCCCATGCCTTAAAACGTCTCTGATTTTAATGTCCTGTCTGGTATATAGTACAGGGTCTGGAATCAGCATTTCTAGTGTGGGTGATGTAATACATGTGTGTAAGCACAGGATTCCACCAGTACCTTTTGAAAGCTGAGCACATAACAACATGCTCGTGGTGTGGTGTTCCGGCTTTACTTAATACTTGGTATTTACTTCAATAAACTTTCTTAAGCCACTTCTGCTCATTGAGAATCCAAGTTCTTTACATTTTTTGCCATATTTTTACCGTCCTCTGTTAAAGCAAATGATGATTAAAGTAGCTTTCATTCTAAGCCCCAAGTATTAAATTCACTTTAGCCATGACACTATTTTTTGTCTCAATCCATCATATTGGTTTGATTTGATTGTAGAAATATTTATGGAATTTAAATGGTTACGTTTTGGATTCTGCTTTGATGGATATCATGTTCATTGTCTCGTAAATATTGCAATGTTGCAAACTGTTTGACATTTCGGCTTGTATCTCACAATGTCCTGGAATTCAGCCTTTGTACATGAAAACCTATACCAGAGAGTGAGACAATCTAAAACCTCAACGAACCATGGGGCAGATTTACAAGCCCCTTGCGAGACAATTACGCCGCCGTTGCGTCACTTCTGTGACGCAGCGGCGCCGTAAACCATGCGCCATGTTGCGCCTTATTTACAACGTGACGCATCTAGGGAGATGCGTCACGTTGTAAAGCCCTGCGCTACATTAAACCTGCGTCAGGTTTAATGTATGCAGGGTGGGCGTTCCGTCGGAAAAAGCCTCAGAAAAGTGAGGCAGTGAAATCTACAAGATTTCACTGAGTCACTTTTCCGACGCTGCTGCGTCAAAACCCTGCGCCTGCTTGAAGCAGGCGTAAGGCATGACGCAGCATGTTCGGTATGGGCAGCCCCTGAGCATTGCTGGAGTTGCGTCGTGCTTGCGACACGGCTCCAGCAATGCACCGTCCTTATACCATCAGATGCGTCACGCATCTGTTTATCCTTGCGCCACGATGCGTTGCATTGTGAATGCGGCGCATCTGTGGTGGTGCAAGGGTAAACTTGCAAGACGCATCTTTCCTGGCGCATTCCTGCTGATTTGCAGGGATGCGCCATTAAACATAAATCTGCCCCTTAGTTTTCAGTCTGTACCAAAGGTTTCCCTCAATTGGTTTGAAACCTGGAGGTATATTTACAAAGAAATGGCGCAGCGCAGTGCTGCAAGCAACTTAACTGCGTGATTTCAGAAATACAGGGATGCTTCGTATTTACCAGAATATGACGCACCCCTGTGTTAAAAAAGCGGCCTAGTGCCAGTTCCGACACCAGGGCCGGACTGACTACCGGGCGTTTTGGAATTCTGCTGAGCAGGGGGCTGATTTCACTGCGGTGGGGGCTGATTTCGTTCATGGAGACCTGCGTGTACTTCGAAATAACTAAAGCAAAACGAATTTCGTTCAGTACACGCAGGTCCCCATCAACAAAATCAGCCCCCAGCTCAGCAGCATTCCAAAACGCCCGGTAGTCAGTCCGGCCCTGTCCGACACCCTTGCACTATAGTGCAAGGGTGCCTGCATTGCAATAATGATTGTGTTTGTGCAGGAAGGAACACCTTCCTGCACAAACACAATCATTAATAGTGTTTTGCTCTTACTATGTATGCTGCAAAATGCAGCACACATAGAAAGAGCAAAATATGAGGAGAAATAAAAGTATTTCTCCTCTTTGCGCCACTCGAATCCCTCCTTTTGAAAGGCGTTTTTGGCGCTGCCTCAGATTTACATATCCTTGTAAATCTGGGGCAGGGTCACAAAGCAATGGGTGATGCATGGGAAAGCCCACAGAAACACCCATTTCACGGCCCTTTGCAGCAGAAAACTGCAGTGAGGATGCCCATATTTACAAGAAGGCATTAAGCCATGCAAATTGGCTTAGCGCCGCCTTGTATATATGGAGCAGAGCATTGCGCCACCGGAGCATCGGAACAAATGATGCTCGGGTGGTGCAATGACCTTGTAAATATGCCCCCAGGTTTCGTGCCCAAGAGCCAACCTACCGCTCTTCCATTCCCACTTATCCAAGGCCATCATTATAATCATCATAGAGCACATCTGAGTCTCTAGGGCTGTCACCTAGGCCGTTTTGCACCTGCCTGAGCAGTGTTTTCTTTGGAGGCCGGCAAAAAAGAGGCGGCAGCTCCATCTGATAGGAATATTTGAAATGTAACTTTCAATTTGAAAGAGCGCGTGAGAAGTGACACAGACTGTCAATGTAGAGACTGGGGGATGATTTGAGCTGTAATCAGGAATATATCTGACATGTATTGTCCTGACAAAAATATAATTACACTGAAAAGATACCTTTCCAGAAACAAATTCTTGCAGTCATTTAACCAGTAAAATATGTACAAGTGCTGAAATGTGACCAAGCCTGTAAGATACTTTTTTAGAGCTCACTTCCCATTATGTGGAGCAAGAATCCAATATACAAACATATGAACTGCTCTGAGGACAACTGAGGTATTGGAAAAGTGATGGGTCTGGTCAACAGGAACCTATGTGATAGTTTAGTAGCGATACACTACTAAAGGATTCTTTGCATTGAAAAAAGTAGTCTTTTTTGTTTAATTTACTTTAGGATAGAAAAAACTTTGCTAGTTACTGTATGCACAGTGGATCAAGGGGGATGTCACCCTTTGATGAACTCAGAGTTATGGATTAGTTTCCAAAGAATGCTTTGCAGTATAGTGATTGAGTGCTCCTAGCATGGAGTGAATTGGGATGCAGTACAGTGTGGTGAATCCAATCTCTGAGGGCAGTGCATTGTTGAGATAGTATCCCTAGGAGTCAGTAGAGTGTGCAGGGGTAATGTACATTGAGTGTAGCATGATGAGTTAGTCTCCCTCAGAGCATGGTAATTACAATACAATTCCACAGGGTTAGTGGTCCTAGGGTGCGGTGCAATGTACTGGTCTAGTGCTCTTTGATTGCATAGTAATTGGTTGGGTTAGAGTTTTTAGAATACAATACAATATGATTGAATATTGGGTGATTATCCATAAAATGCAACAACATGGATGGGTTATTGCCTCTAGGTTGTATGCAGTGTGTTGTTCCAGCCTCTACAGGATGCTGTGCAGTTAGTTCCACTATGATGTGTGTGTTTGTTGCCCTAGGTGGGTTGATGTTTTTATGGTGCCGTGCTGTGTGGTGGATTAATAAATGTAAGAGGAAGTACATTTGATGGGTTAGTTTGCCTACAGTGTTGTGTAGTAGGATGGTTTAGTGCTCCAAAGATGCACTGCAATGGGTTAATGTCCTCCAGCTACAAATTCATTTCAGTGATTCTGTTTTCTAGACTGGAGTGCATTGAGAGGGGCAAGCACCCTAGGATTTAGATGTGAGTGATGGGGATTCCAGGATTACTGGGCATTATACAATGTGCTTTCTGTAATTTGTCACTGGCACCCAGGGCCACAGCTACTATTACACTCCAAATGGCCAATAAAGGTATTCCCTCAATGTCCAACCAACTCTAGTAACTATACAAGAAATAGGTTTGTTTCCACAGGTAGACGCGATAGGGCAGGTATGCCACCTGCTCTGAGAATGTTAATCTTAGCAGGGGGTTGGGGGTCAGGGGTTCAGAGGAGTGCCTGAGAGCAGGGTAGGTCAGTAGATCATGTTTCTCTGTTGTTTTTGAGAGGGTTGGTGGGATCCTGGGCTGTGCCTGTGCCCACAGCCCTTGTCCCCTTGTGCCAGCAGTTATAGAAGATGTGGATCACACTGGGTAACACTGGTCCACTGTTCCTGCGATCAGTGTGTAGGGGTGAAAAACATCAGGCAACTTGTACTCTGGTGGAACAGTATCCTGTCTCGGATACTGCAGCTGGTGCCACTACAGGTAAGAGCGGTGGGACGGTGGGGCCAACTAGGTGGAATTTCGAGCCACAGAAGAAAATTAAATACATAATTAATTGTCTCTCATGGTCGTCTCTCGAAATCCCCCCCCAGCCGGCCCCCACCGCCCCCGCACCGCTCTTACCTGCAGCAGCCGCGGCTGGAATACTGCCCCACCACACTCCTACTGAGGGCCTTATCACTTGATATGCCTCACCATGAAGGGAGAGTAAGGACCTGGGAGAAAAGTGGAAATGGACATTTTCTTCTGGATCTGTGCTGGAAGTGTAAAGAGTTCTCAGGAAATATAAAGCATGTCTGGGGAATAAGTCCTGAATATGTGGACTCATTTCTACCAAAGTTTTTTTTATAGCGAACATTCTTTAGGAAGTTAGGTAGTCTGCTGCAAGTGAGAAGAGCATTTCAGGTTTTTTAAAGGATCTATTCTACATACATACTTTTCGCCTAATGTAACTGCTTGTAGCATTGCTTCCGTTCAGCGAATGCCCTACCACCACCATGTGTCTGCTTGGAAAAATACTTATTTATTTTCTGCCCAAGACTAATAACATGACATACCTGCACTTTTGTAGCATTTTGCTTAGTAAATTGCCAATCTTTCAACTAACTTTGATTGGATCATTTACGTTATTTTCCAAACTGCTTTGTTGGTTTTGTTATTTGTTACCCACATACCCTTTGACCTCCCGGGCCTGCCATCTAGCACTTTCTCCTCTTATCCCTGGGCTGGTGACCCCAGAATTCAGTGCAATGCAGTGCGAGCGGATGTAATTGACTAGTGTCCCTAGGATGCAGTAAAGTGTGGGGATCTGTTGATGCTAGGATAGAATCCAGTGATTTATTGCTCATAAGCTTGTTATGAAGCAGTTCTTTCTAATAGGATATTGTCTCCCCGATAAAGTGCAGCTTAACGGGTTGTGTCACTAAGATGCGATGCAGTTTTTCTATTAATGTACTAAAAATGTATGTAGTATGGGGTAGAGTGTCACAAGGACAAACTGCAATAAACTCCCTGAGTGGTCCGTCGGCTTAAACTGCTGACTTTGGTGCAGGAAACCAGGGTTCGGGCCTCGAGGTCGCGTCCACATTCTGTGATTCTGGGCAAATCACTTAATCTCCCCGTGCCTGAATATGTAATGTAAATATGGTGCTCATGTAAAGCGCTCCAATACCTTCGGGTCGAGTTCGTGCTGTATAAAAGATGCAAAAAATATATATATATATACATATACTCTATATTCTAATGGTGCACCATTTGATCGAACTGTTCTAGACAGATGGCATCTCCATGTCGAGAATGAACACCAATCAGAATTCCATATCAGCTCAATCTTGCATCCCTCTGCACTTCTATTGAAGAGACCCCATGTTCTTGTATATGCTCTGACAGCTAAAGTTTTCTTCATGGTGAATGCATTCAGGGGCAGATTTGCTAAGATTTTGACTCTTGATGTATAACTTTTGTGGCGCAGCGCTGGCACACAATTATTTTTGAGATTTACTAAGCCACGTAATGCCACTTTGCGTGCCTTTTTTGTGGTTTAGTAAATACAAAGTAACAAAACACATAGGGGTCCATTACAAAAGTCCGCACGACACCGTAACCGTACAAGGGACCGACCACCAGAGGTGCGGCGGATCCGCCAAGGCTATTAGAATGCCACCGCCACGGTGGCGGTGGCACCCCGCACATATTGTATGGCGGTGGGCGGTGCTGTAAGCAGCACCCACCACAATGCAATATATGCATGTTGTGCATTGGCATGCACACGTGACAAGCACCGCGTGGTGCCTGCCACCTTGTGCATGCCAATATTCGGGGGTACCATGGGTACCCCCCACGTGTAGAACCCCATCCCCCTGGGGGCCCGCAGGGGGCCCCCAAAGTGAACTCTGCATGCCTTTCCATGGCGGTGTCTCCGCCATGGATAGGCCCTGAAAATGGCACATCCTAATATGGATGGCGGTGCAGGCACCGCCACCATATTGAAGGCCTTTTCCGCCCGGCTGGGAATCCGACCAGCAGAAAAGCGGCAGACGGTCTTTCCGTCCGCCGCATTGCTCCTTGCCATGCTAATATGGCGGGGGTGAAGATGGGCCATTTGGTGGGCGGATCCCCACCGCCGGGCCGGCGGACGCCACCGCTGGCCCGGCAGTGGCAATCCGCCCGCTATGCTAATGGATCCCATAGTTCTGCCTTGCATTACTTTGCGTCAGTGAGGCATTCCCTGAGTGGAGCATGGTCGTTCCCATGTATCCACCCATGGATTTTGGCACATTTCAGATATGCCAAAGCTAGTAAACCTGGAAATGCATCAAAGTGCTAGGCCTCCCTGAACGAGGCATAATGAGGCATAACATGGAGAAATATCATTATTTCCCTGTGTTACGTCCTCTTTTCGCAAAGAACACATAGAAAGAGAAAAATGCCTTTAAGGATTGTTTTTGTGCTGGAAGGTCTCCCTTCCTGCCCAAAAACAATCCCGTCTGTAATGCAGGCACCCTTGCACCATGGTGCAAGGGTGCCTGTGATGGTGCTAGGCAGCACATAGTGCACCTGCATAAGCAGACAGCAGAAATGTGACATATCTCAGTTAATACGGCGCATTTCTGCTGTCTCCGTTTCATCCAACATATCACTGCAACTTTGGGGCAGATTTACAAGCCCCTTGAGCCTCTTTTATGCCACCGTTGTGTCACTTTTGTGACGCAGCGGCGGCGCGAAGCCAGCGCCATGGTGCGGGGTACTTACAACGTGATGCATCTGAGAGATGCGTCATGTTGTAAAGACCTGCTCCACATGTAGGCGTTCCGGCGCAGGGGGGGGGGGTGTTCCGGCGCAGGAACGCCTCCTAAAAGTGGCTGAGTTAAATCTACAAGATTTCACTCAGCAACTTTTAAGGCCATGCTGCGTCAAAACCCTGGGCCTGCTTGAAGCAGGCTTAAGGATTGACGCAGCATTTTAAAGATAGGGCACCCACGAGCCTTGCTGGAGCTGCGTCGCGCTTGTGACGCAGCTCCAGCAATGCGCCGCCTTTACGGCAGCAGATGCGTCACGCATCTGTCCATTTTTGCCCCATAGTGCGCCACATTGTAAATGCGGCGCATCCATGGTGGCGGAGCCGTGACGCACAATAACTGGCACATCCCTGCTGATATGCAGGGATGCGCCAGGTATTGTAAATCTGCCCCTTTGTTTGTTCACCAGCGCTGCATGAAAAAATCGTAAATGTCCCCCTCAATGCGGTTGAGGAGATTGCTTCTTTACATATATTACATTGTTGGCACTGCCTCTAGGTCAGGGGGCTGGAGTTGGTCCTGGAAACATGTTTTCATAGTTTTATATAGGGCGAACTCGACCAAAGGTATGGGACACTAAATATGAGCACTAGTCACATTGCACAAGAATGCATTATTTTATTAGGCAATCGGAGATTAAGTGATTCGCCCAGAATCACAGGCTATTAAGCCGACAGCGAGACTTAAACCTGATTCCCTAGCTCCAGAGTTGACAGCTCTGGCCGTATCGCCACATCCTCTGCCAGATTCAGGGACGTAGCTACCAGTGGTGTAGCAAGTGCAGTGCCCTGGGGCACAGAGGTGGGAGGGGGCCCAACTACAATAGCACCTTGAGCCCTGAGAGGGCATGTACATATTCATGCTGTAGTTTGGAAGGTTAATGAGCAATAGAGAAGACTTTACATTTTGTTTTAATCTTGTCACATTTGCTGTTCGTTTACAGATAGAGGTCAAATGTCAGTCTAGGCATCTGACCAACTGCTGCTGATGCTTTTAACATGGAGACTGGTGCTTACTTTCCTTTCTCTTACTGCAAAGTGTGAGGAATTTGTAAAGTAAACTATGTGCCAATCTTGCTGGTGGGAAAGGAACAGCTGGAGGAGGTTGTTTTCTTCTAACATATAACAACATTTAAATACCTATAAATGAACTGTATAAATATTTCAAAATAAATACAGTTAGGAAAGCACAAACTTAAATGGCTTTTTTTGTAATTCTGAAATGTGATAGAAACAAACATTTTCAAAGGATCAAAAGAAATCAAGACACTTTACATGGTGATGCGCAAATGACAAATATTCACTAAAACTCAATTTCCACATATTATCGTTTGCACGTTATATAGCTTTAGCAGTAAAACTGTATGTCTGGGCAAATTTAATGGCAATCTCAATTACAAAATGTGGCATCTGTATATGACAGTGTCTACCATACCATGCTTTATTAGCATATCTTTGACAGTATATTGCTAAAAGCAACACCATGTACATACCACAGCCGTACCTCTCTTGCGCTGAATGGGTGTGGCTCATTTGCAACACTAGTTCTTTGTGTGATGACTGGATTGTTCAGAATCTCTATAAGTTCAGTGATGTTCCAGCACCCCTGCCTACTAGGGCCTCAGCAGCTCTTACAGCACTGGGAGCTTGCTGTTAGCTGAGTCTGATTCTTATAGCGTCAGGAGTCAGACTCCGAGCAGCAGAATCTACTAAAGAACCTGTGGGGCACTGTGAAGGCCTTATTGCATGTGCATTGAATAGTAGACGAGCATGCTAACATTTGAAAATGCAGAGTGCTCCACTCGGCCCTGGCTGACTGCGGCCAGCAGAGCTCAAAGAATAAGGTATGCCCATGCTGCTGAATGGCTTTTGAAGACAAGACAGTCACAGTAATCACTGCGCTCAGCCTGATGTGTGCAAGGCAGATGAGGGCAGTTCGTAAAAGAACCTAGAATTACTTAGATAGAGTACTGGCATTGTTTGTTTCATTTTATGCAAAAAAAGTACATGTAACTTTAAAACAACGTGTTGGGTTTGCTAATGAATAATTCCTTCCTTTTAAAACCTGAAGTAAGAATAGTTATCCTTCTAAGACTCGTGAAAATTTGCCAGAATCTCTGCAAACATGATGTTGCTCCCCATAGAGAGCAAATGAAAGAGGGGGAACTCGATTAACTGTTATACACTGTACTATAATAGAGGTGGGTGATCTAACAAATAAACAGAGAGAGCCAAGATAAGGGTCTGCCTTGGCTCAAAGAACCAGCGTTGGCTCTAGCAGCCCAGGCATGAGCTGAGCGATAGGAACATTTGGCATGGAAATCATGCAACAAATATTATGTAAAAATATTATAACATTTTTTCAAAATTCAAAAAAGAATATTTCTTTGACATGCGTTTCACCTGAGTGCATCAGATAATTTGCTGCATTCAGAGGTATTTATTAAAAGGGATCATTTTTAAACATGAACTTAGAAACATTCATGCCCTCACCCCCACTCCAACGATAACACCATTAGTGAACTAAGAGGCAAGTCAGTTGTCATTTACACACTATTTGTGGGCTGTATTCTTATTTTACCTGGAGTAACATTACAGTCCTTCAGGTCAAACACAAGAGAGTTTTGTACAACACACATCCTCATGTATTTAAAGGTCTTCTCTTACGCAATAATGAAAAAAATTGGAGGCACAATAAAATAATTACTTAGGATCACACAATTTGGTCATGTGGCAAGGCTGGTATTAATCCCACGTTTTCTGGTCTCACATTGTGTAATTTAGCCACGAGTTTGGTATCCCTTTCTCGCTCATGTTGGACATCAACGTTTAATGTCTTGTTTTTCATTCTTGGTGCATGATGCTAGAGCGTCGGTAGCAGGCAGAAGCCACAAGAAAGCTCCGCTCGTTTTTGATTTCAGGACTTAAGTGGACCTCGAGCTGAACCAGAGCCTAGCATCTGGCTCAAGCCTTCAGTGGCTCATCTACCTCTACACTTCACTCCGAGTATTCTATGCCTGAAATAAGCTTAGTGTGATACAAGTTTTGTATGTGAGGATATCTTAGCTTGCACTGCTGATGACCATCTTGTTCCTGTGCTCCACATGAGAGGAACTTACACTGCATCCAAAAGCTGTACAGTGTGTGTGTGTGGTGTGTGTACGCGTGCCACGTGTTTTTACGCACAGGCTTGGACCGCTGCTGCATATGCTGTCCATTTTCTGTCCATGAAGTAGAAGCTTGTATTGTTCTGCCAGATCAGTATGTGTTCTAAGGGTGGGAGGGAAGTGTGTACTCCTGCCCGATGCTGTGCCTGTGTTATGTGAGAAAACCTTGCTATGCATGTGAATCAAGCATGCACTCATATACCACAGTGCTGTTTATTAGACTAGTATCAAATGTGAAATGCTGCTTGTTCTTTGTATCTAAGGGAGGTGTCAATTGGTGCTTCCCAGTGCCATGCTTGTTCCATGTCGTTGAAGGAAGCTTGCAGTGGCCTTGCAATACTACACTTGTTCTGTGCCTTCTAAGCATGCTTGCACTGGCCCTGAGTAACACACTTGTTCCATGTCTTTGAAGGAAGCTTCCACTGGCCTTGAAGTACCATATTTGTTCCATGTCTTTGAAGAAAGCTTGCACTGGCTGCATAGTGGTACTACACTTGTTCCATGTATTTAAAGAAAACTTGCACTGGTTCTGCAGTACCACATGTGTTCCATGTCTTTCAGGGATATTGTGATGTTCTTGTAAGATGCTGTATGTCTTATGTGTGTGAGCCAAGGACACCGTGCACCCTTGCTCCTTTGCCCTATTTATGTGTGTTTTAGGTGTGACCAAAAGACTGTTTTAGCTGTCTCATTAACCCCATGTTTCCTCAAAAATAATACTTTATCTTGCTTAGAGAAAATAGGTGTTATGCACCAATTAGACATAGTGTTATTCATGTATTAGCTCTGCCCTTCAAAACAGCCTGCATACAATTTCACAGTGGATCAGCCCTCTTCAGACACTGGCTTTGTTGCCAGTGTTTGGCTCTGCCTAGCTGACAACCACTGGTCTTTAGGATGTCAGTTGACATAAGTAACAGTATTTTCCCTGCTTACTCTGTGTTACTCTGCGTCAAGAGGAGTCCGATCTTGGTAGATATTTCCTGCAGTTCACCCCACAGCTGTTCAACTGCACATTCATACTGCTAGTGCTAATTGAGAAATGTGAATACCAGCAGCTTCACTGCCAGTGCTACTCAACCACATCTTTCTCATAAAAGAGTGGCAGGCATCACTGCTACAAGCTTCAAAACCATCCGACCATCTTGATACAGTAGTCTGCATAATATATAATTTTTCACTCTTCCAAGATGGCAGCCCATTGTGAAGCTTTACTTTTTAAATTATTTATTGGAGGACATGTCCTTCACGTTTACTTGGCATCTTTGTTTCTTTTGGCTTATCTTTATTGGTTTCTTTTTTTATTTTAGCGTATGCTTGCACTACAAATACAACCACCCCCTTATTTTTTAGAAGGCAAGTGGGACTTTTTGTTTGCCAAAACTCTTCCCTGGAAAATTACACAAAGATCAGACTCACATAGACTGGAGTATTGGTACAAGTGTGGCTGACAGAGGTTAGATAACCTCAGTAGACATCCAGGCTTCAGTGTATCTTAATGTGAATTGTACTAGTAGACAGATGCACCAGATACCAAACTTGTGCCTACTATGCTACCATCTGTCCAAATTATACTCCTTCCTAGTGAACAATGCAGTTTTGTATGAGCAGTGTTTTAGTGTGAGTGCAGGATAGTCACCATGGTTGGTGAGTGCATTGTGAGGGGTGTGCCTGTGTGAATGCAAGATTAACATTGCCTTTTGTGAGTGCAGGGCAAATGGTTTACAGGTTGAACAGTGTGCCTATTTGAATGAAGAGTCAGGCATATGCCTGCGTGAGGGCAGTGTGAGGGATTTGCCTCTCTGAGGGCAAGTGTGAGTGTGGGGTCCGTGCATGTTGTGTCTTTTTGTACATGCCCTTTACAAGGGCTAAACCTATTGGCTTTGGTAATGCTTTTTAGAGTTCTGGCTGATGCAGGGAGTTGACATACAATAGTGTGTGCTTGAAAATGGTAGTGAGTTTTGATTTTGCAGATGTAGACTTCGTTGAAGGAGGTTAAGGAATGTAGAGAGGAGCTGACAGACTGAGGTTTCCTTAGTGAAGGAACACAGTTGCTTTACTTGCACTAAGGCCCATGGCAACCTGTGTAGGCTATTGGCTATTGGCCAGCGTTGTGTTGCGTCACAGCATGAGATTGCTCTAATTGCATAAATTGCTCAGAAAAAAAGATTAAAATCACGTTGAGTCATTATATAACAGATATTTCACTTTCCTGATAGAAACATTTCAAAATGTATTTAAATTGTATTTCGTTGACAATTCCAGCAAATATGGATCATTTATAGAGGGAAAATAAGAGTTACCACTAGGTGGCAGAGCAGACCTGTCCAATAAATGAAAATTGTTTTTCGGTGTTTCTAAAACCAGAAAGTAGTTCGTTGCAGTTGGTATTGTAGAACATTGTCAGATGCAAACAATGTGAATTCGTGTGACTCTAAAGGGTAAAGGGACAACTTTTTGGGCAGAAGTAATGGACTTTTGAGGCATTCATGACAGGATGCTATCGAAAACTTCATCTGATTGCACTGTTGATGGTCAGTTAAATTACATATAGGCACGGGGTGACGAACAATACGAGCGTTGGTATTCTACATACTGATTTACAAACATCCCGTGAAGTCTGGGGCACAACAATGCTGAAGGAGTGAATACCGCTAATATCGCTAAAGATTAATGCATCTTTTCTGTCTTTGGACCGAACGCGTAGGTATTTTCGGCATGCAGGTGTGTGCTGCTAAACACTGATCTTTTCTGCTGATGTGTGAATCATAAAAAAATACATCCATGCACATACAGTCATAGAGGGGCTTTGGACCATTGGTCTGTCTGAGTATCATTCACATTCTGCTTTCACCCATGATAGGATACAGAGTGGAACAATGGGTCAGCCCCCTTCAGCCACTGGCTTCCTGGCCTTGCGAGTAAAGGTATCTTGCCTCACGGGAATCAGCCTTTACAATGAGGGGGCAGATTTACAACTTCTGGCGCATCTCTGCAAATCAGCAGGGATGCGCCAGAACAGATGCGTCACGTAATCCCCCCCTTGCGCCACCACGGATGCTTCGCATTTACAATGCGGCGCACCATGGTGCAAGGAGGGGAAGATGCGTGACGCATCTTGTGGCGTACGGGTGGCGCTTTGCTGGAGTCACGTCGCAAGCGCGATGCAACTTCTGCAATGCACAGGGGCCGCCCATACTTAATGTGGTGCGTCACTCCTTACGCCTGCTTCAAGCAGGCGTAATGATTTGACGCAGCAGCGTCGTAAAACTGACTCAGTGAAATCTTGTAGATTTCACTGCGTCAGTTTTACAGGGCTTTCCTGCGAGGGAACGCCCACCCTGCGACAGAACGCCCACATGAAACCTGACGCAGGTTTCATGTGGCGCAGGGCTTTACAACGTGACGCATCTGCCTAGATGCGTCACGTTGTAAATAAGTTGCAATGTGGCGCATGGTTTACGCCGCCGCTGCGTCACAAAAGTGACGCAACGGCGACGTAAAAGTGTTGCAAGGGGCTTGTAAATCTGCCTCGGGGTTTTTACCTCGTTGTACCTTTACCACGCATGTTTTTAGAACGCATATGCTTTTACAACGTTTTCTTTTACCATGCATTTTAGGTAAGTTAAGGGGTGGGGGGGTCTCCCCCCACAAATACATTGTTTATATATATAAATATATATATAAACAATGCGTAGTAAAAGCATACATTGTCAAATCATATGCGATCTAAAAAAAATGTGGGGTAAAAAATGTGTGGTAAAGACATGCAGAATATTTCCCTGCGATGTTCCGTCATACAACCTTGTCTCATCACATCTTTACATTCGGAAGATTTGAGTGTGCTTCATTGTCATGGCTTATGCACTAGACCCTATAATTTCTATTTCCTTTCTTGTAGATCATTTTTTTAGGTCTAGGCTAGGCAGTGCGCATGCGCTGTCTCTCCGAGACATTTAGTAATCTATATTGATGGTGAAACTCCGCCTATTGCAGGGTAATTTCTCGCCGCTTGCCATTTGTGGACTTAGGCATTTTTTTTGTTTGCGGGCTTCTTATTGGATCTCGATCCGATACGTAACTTCAGTTTCTACCGGAAGCAGCACTGTCTCACTACAGTCTCATTACGCTTACACAGCGTAATTGTTATTTTATAAAATAGTGCGCATTAACATGCGCGTGCTACTTGCACTTCTGTGTCATGCCCCCACCTTTATCACCCCTACCATGTTTGGTTTTCTTGATCAGCGCAGTGTCCGCTTTGCGGCTGTTGCGATTTAATCTTTTAGCATGGCAGCCTTGCTATTTTGGGATTTTTGTCATTCTTTTGAAAGAAAGCGTTTCAGTCTTTGCCGCAGGCTTCGTTGCGGCACTTTTTGCATCATTCAAGAGTGTCGGCATTACTGCTTTGTTGTTTGCCTTAGCCAGCCTCTACACTCTAAGAATCCCGACGTGGGGCTGGGCGGAACAGGCAGTGTCACGGAAGCTGCACAGCCGAGGTCGCCGTAAACATTGTTCAGGTTTCCCTTTATTGTTTGTTGTATATCAACCCCACATCTACTCTGGAAGATACGTAAGGGCTCCCCCTCCCAAAATTAACTCTGTTCACTTTCTGGCAGCCCTGTAAAGTGCGCACTCCTCACTCGTCTTTAGTTTCACCTCATGTGGGACCGGATCTGAAAGTATTTGTAAGCTTTATAACTACATTTCACAACTTTGTAAAGAAAACCGTTCCTGAAGTTTCTTGGTCTTGTGTGTCTATGCCATCTCCTTCACCCACATGTGCCATGGTACCTGCCTGCCCTCTGTGGTAGATTAATTTTGGGATTGCAGTGAGTAATAGCTAGCCATCGTGTCCTAAGCCTTAGTGCAAGAATGGAACTGGGCCTGCTGACCGCTGTTTGAACGGTGAAATACAGCAATAATTAAGGCCCCTCACTCTTGGGTGCCCCGGTGCCACTGCACCAGATTCACCAATGGAAGCTGCAACACTGCTGGGGATAGTAAAGCCCATATGTAGCCATGTTGGAATACCTGGGTGTATTGAGATACTGTATGAAGGAGTATATTATATATTTTGTTACGGTAACCTTTATTAGATACGACTTTCTTTCAGCTTGCAGTTTTGTCTGGTGGAAACGTCAGCCTTGAAATTAAACTAATCTGTGGTTTTAGGCCAAGGGTCTATACAGACACCATTTTGTGTAAATGTAAGCATT
Source organism: Triturus cristatus (assembly GCF_964204655.1). Lineage (NCBI taxonomy): Eukaryota > Metazoa > Chordata > Amphibia > Caudata > Salamandridae > Triturus > Triturus cristatus. Next base: position 213,198,246 of record NC_140592.1, read on the forward strand.
TGAGTTGCACAGAAATAAAGGTTTCTGCAACATGGCTGGCAAAAGAGTAACTTAGGGCCTTATGTAGGTGGGCTTGCATTTACCACTTCATAAATACCGAATCATACCGATTCGGTATTTATGAAGTGGTAAATGCTATGTAGGTAATGAGTCGGTAATTATTACCGATTCGTTAAAATTCGGTAATTACCGAATCGGTATTTACCGATTCGGTAATGAGGCATACCTTCCCATTGATGGGAAGGTATGCCTCATTACCGAATCGGTAAATACCGATTCGGTAATGGGGGGAACACATGCAAGGGTGACACGGTGTCACAATGACACCCTGTTGCACCCCTGAAACGGCCATGTGTGCACATGTGGCACACATACATGCCCTAAGGGCATGTATGTCTTCCACATTGCACACTTGTAGGCGCTTTGAAATGCATTTCCACATCCATTCTTCATTTACCACCAACTATTAGTTGGTGGTAAATACCGACTCTAAACATCACCCACACACTCCCCCTACATCTCATTTCTGTATTCGGAATTTACCGAATCGGTAAAATTACCGATTCGGTAAAATTACCAATTCGGTAAAATTACCGAATCGGTAATTTTACCGATTCGGTAATTTTACCGAATCGGTAAATTCCGAATACAGAAATTGTCCCCCTACATACCAAAAGCCTAAATACCGGTCGGTAACGGTATAATTACCGAAAATCGGCCGTTACCGACCGGTATTTGGCTACCTACATGAGGCCCTAAGTCTTGTACTGATAAGAAATCTCCATAACAGGTCTGTTGAATTATTTTTCGGGTGCCAGGCGAGCTTGACTGTACTACAGTTAACCGCTGGCAAAGGTACACGTACCCACCAAGATATCTTAGCAGTGCATTCATTTGCTCTGTGGCGGCATGCAGAAATCTCCTACATACCACTCCACAAAATACTATTCCACATAATTACACTCCATGACACACAATCCCACTCCACATGATTCCAATACATTCAATACCACATAACTACTATCCACATAATTCCACTGCACACCATGCTACATAATTCTACCACACAGATCCACTCCATACCACACAATTCCACCACACAAAATTCCACAACTAACAATTCCAATCTTGGAGTGGTGGTCACTCTGGGTGGGTGTTGCTGACGAGCGGTCTAGCGCTCCGGCTGAGTGGAGGGACGCCTATTTAAGGCGACCTGCCCTGTGGACTGCCTTGAGAAGGTATTCGCGCTTTGCATCGCGCTATGCGCCTCAATACCGCGCTATCATTTTGAAAGCTACCCTTATAACTATTTGTGTTCTTCTTAGTTGTATTTTTCCCTGATTTTAATAGGATTTATTGTAACCCCCTCACCTGCACTCTAATCGGTTCCTTCACCGCTGTTTTGGCGGGTCCGGTCTCTGGGGTGGGATTGGCTTTGGGCGCCATCTTGGAGTGGTGGTCACTCTGGGTGGGTGTTGCTGACGAGTGATCTAGCGCTCTAGGCTCTAGGCTTATCGGCATTATCCCCAGCTGAGTAAACGTCCACAAAGAAGGAATCGGCACTCCATCACGCCGCAGATCAGGATATCTGTCCCTAAAACCAGACGCCCGTCATCCATACGGCACCACTTTAACTATCATCTGTGGCAATCCTTCATCGGGTTCACACAACAAAAGAGTTTTGCTGTACAAAGAATATATCTTGAACCTATGAATGAACACTCCGTTCATTCAAGTTATTTGATCGACATATGTGAAAATTCACTCTAGCAGATAGAACAGGCTTTATGACCACCACCTATAATACCCGGCAACGCTCTTTTTATTTACTGTGAAACCCCATGGTTAAAGGCATTACATCAATTATCAGACCGTCAAACACTACCTCCAGATAAATCCTTCACCTGTTATCCATTCGCTAGACCACATCTTGAAGAATTGTGGCATTTCCTGACGAAGGCGTACTTTTCGCCGAAACGCGCGTAGAAGATGATCATATGGCCACAGATTTGTTTCTACTTTTAATTGTTGTTTAATGAACATCAATACATTGAATGTCTATACTATGTACAAATGCATTGTTGAATTGCTTTTTTTATTGATTTTGCCCATGATTCTGTAAGAATCATATTAACAATAAACATTTATGTGATATTTTTAAATACTGTTTTTGGCTATACTACTTGGACACGTTTTACATAGCAATATACAAAAAATGTTAATTGCCTAGGAAGTTATTTTTGCACTGAGAAATCTCCTACATACCACTCCACAAAATACTATTCCACATAATTACACTCCATGACACACAATCCCACTCCACATGATTCCAATACATTCAATACCACATAACTACTATCCACATAATTCCACTGCACACCATGCTACATAATTCTACTACACAGATCCACTCCATACCACACAATTCCACCACACAAAATTCCACAACTAACAATTCCAATCTTGGAGTGGTGGTCACTCTGGGTGGGTGTTGCTGACGAGCGGTCTAGCGCTCCGGCTGAGTGGAGGGACGCCTATTTAAGGCGACCTGCCCTGTGGACTGCCTTGAGAAGGTATTCGCGCTTTGCATCGCGCTATGCGCCTCAATACCGCGCTATCATTTTGAAAGCTACCCTTATAACTATTTGTGTTCTTCTTAGTTGTATTTTTCCCTGATTTTAATAGGATTTATTGTAACCCCCTCACCTGCACTCTAATCGGTTCCTTCACCGCTGTTTTGGCGGGTCCGGTCTCTGGGGTGGGATTGGCTTTGGGCGCCATCTTGGAGTGGTGGTCACTCTGGGTGGGTGTTGCTGACGAGTGATCTAGCGCTCCGGCTGAGTGGAGGGACGCCTATTTAAAGCTCCCTCCAACGCGCAGCGGGTACGTGCAGTGGGCGTGCCTTCACTGTGCCTGAGTCGTGCCAGAGTCCTGCCAGTCTGCGCCTGTCCGCGCTAAGGAAGCACGGCTCGCGGCAGAACTCTGGACCTGGCCATCATGACTATACCTTTGAGAACTTATAGTAGGGCCGATCTACTGGCCCTTCGGGACCGATGTTCACCCTGCGAGTTTTCGCCTGTAGTCCCGCTGTGTGGCCCATATCATTGTAGGTGTGGTGCTTGGTCATTGGAATCCCCCTCTCTTATACGCCCCTTGGGGCCTGTTATAAAGAGGGTAGGACAACGGGACCTGAGTATCTGGAGCTTAAACGTCAGATCTGTGGTAAAGCACCATCAGGAGGTTTACGACCTTCTTATTGATGGTTCGCCGGATGTGCTCTTTCTGACGGAAACGTGGCTCCAGGACTCTGACTCCTCGATAATTAACCTAGCCTTTCCCCCAGAGTATGCTATTTTCACTTTAAATCGGACGACTAGAGGTGGAGGTATTGTGATTGCCACCAAACGGTGTTATCCCTGCGAGTGGAAAGCCGCTGAACTTTTGGGGTGTGAGGGTGCCCTATTTAAAATAGCGTTTAGTCACCAGTTTACCTTCTCTGGGCTATTAATTTACCGGCCTCCGGGCTGTGACTCTGTTTTTAGGGCTGCTCTTCCTGAGTATATTAGCATAGAGGCACTAGGATGTGCAAATTTTAATGTTGTGGGAGATCTTAATCTCCATTTGGACTGCCCTTCTTTACCCTCTATTAGGAGCTTTCTGGCGGATCTTGAGGCTCTACAGCTCTCGCAGATGATTACTTTCCCCACACATAAAGGTGGTCATATTCCTGACCCGTTCTTCACAAATCTAGAAGGATTCAGAGTTCTTGGTTCCTCCCAGTTGGTTTGGACAGACCACATGCTCTTTGTCTGACTCTCCTTTTCTATCTCAGGATAGACTTGTTCTTAAACGACTCTGGAACAAATTAAGACTGGAAGACTTTTACCATCAGCTCGAGAAGGTTCCTTTAGGTCCGCTCACCGAGGTTGATTGTGTATACGACTCCTTCTGTGAGTGGATATCTGGTGCCCTCGACTCTCTGATTCCTATGTGTTGGTCCAAGTGTCACCGGAAGGAGCCGAGCCCTTGGTATGACACTTCCTTGGCATCTCTTAAGAGGGCCTGTAGACAGGCCGAAAGATTATGGAGGAAGTCGTACGACCCAGATCTGAAAATATGTTATCTGGCCAAGGTCAAGATTTATCACAGGGCAGTGTGTCAAACTCGCGCTTCCTTTTATGCTCAACAGTTCCAGAACTCTGCCAATCCATCAAAACTTATTTTTAAAGTATTAAAGGACTTGATGGCGAAGAGAGCAACTGCAGTGGAAATATGCTCGGACTCACATTGTGAGGGTTTGGCCTCTTTCTTCCATGAAAAAGTGCAAGCCATCTATCACACTTTCCCAACGGGTTCCCTGATGCTAGAGCAGGTTGGTCGCACCTTAGGTGAGGGGGAATGTCTTTCCATCTTACCCCCCTTATCTCAGGAGGTGTTTGACTTTCTCAGCGCAAAAATCAAGTCTGGATCTCCGGCAGACCCGCTGAAACCGGCCCAACTCAAGACCCTGGCACCGGTTTGCCGTAACCCGGTGCTGTCCTTGATCAACCTGTCTCTCTCTTCTGGAGTGGTTCCCGTTAGATGGAAGCAGGCAGTAGTCACGCCAATTCTGAAGAAGGCGACCCTTAACCCCCTTAAACCTGAAAGCTACCGCCCTATCTCCCTTCTCCCTTGGGCCACGAAAATAGCGGAGGCCCATGTGAATGCCACTCTTACAGACCATCTTGGTAGGCTTAACATTCTCGACCCTACCCAGAACGGGTTCCGTGCGGGTCACAGCACGGAGACGGCCCTTCTCTCGATGGTCGAGCATCTGCGTTCCGTGCTGGATTCCGGTCGGACGGCGGCACTACTGTTATTAGATCTTAGTGCCGCCTTCGACACGGTCTCGCAAGGGATTCTGATTCGGCGTCTTGAGGAGGTGGGCGTTTCTGGCTCCGCCTTGCACTGGTTTTGTTCCTTCCTTACGGATAGGTCATTCCATGTGGCGATCCCGCCCGGTAAGTCGTCATCCTACCCGCTAGACCAGGGAGTCCCACAGGGGTCCTCACTGAGTCCCACCCTTTTCAATCTGTATGTGAGACCGTTGGCTGCGGTCGTCAAGCGGTGGGGCCTGACCATGGTCTCTTACGCAGATGACACGCAGCTGGCGGTCACACTGAATGGGGACCCAGACCTGGAGGCTCCCAGGTTCTGTGATGGTCTGCGGGAAGTGGCTAACTGGATGAATTCCAACTGTCTCCAGTTAAACACCAAGAAGACGGAGATTATGGTGGTTGGTAAACAGGTGGCTTTGTGGGATGACAACTGGTGGCCTTCGGAGTTGGGTGTGACTCCCCTCCCAGCGGCAGAGATAAAAAACTTGGGGGTGTGGCTTGATCCTTCTCTGAGTTTCATCTGTCATACCAAGAAGGTGGCGGCTTCTTGTTATGGCATCATCAGAGGACTTCGACCAATCCTCAAGTTCTTTGATGCACCCACAAGACAGCTGGTGGTCCAAGCATCAGTGCTGTCCAGGCTGGACTATGCCAGCTCCCTACTGGCGGGGATAAACCAGTCAGAATCTCTGCGGCTCCAGCGGGTTCAAAACGCTGCGGCCCGATTGGTGACAAGTCTGCCTAGGCGATGCTCGGTGTCCAATACTCTGCGCTCTCTCCATTGGCTCCCTGTGCAGCAGAGGATTAGATTTAAGGTTTTCTGCTTTGCATTTAAAATCCTAAAGGGTACTCCCTCACAAATCTTAGAGAAATTGCTGATCCCCATGTCCCCTCTCGCACTCTTAGATCGCTAGGCCAGAACTTAGCAGTGGTCCCGCGTTTTAAGTTGAGCAGAATTGGTGGCCGCTCTTTTCGAGTCCTGGCAGCGAGTTGGTGGAATTCTCTTCCTCCACAAATTCGGGCCATCGATGAGCTCCTTCAGTTTAGACGGGCTATCAAGACCTTTTTATTTGTTTAGCTCATCTGTTGTGTCTCGTCTCCTTTTGTCCGCTTTTAGTGCTGTGTTGTGTTCACCTTCTCAAAGCGCCAGGACGCCCCTTTGCTGGGGCAGCTGAGCGCGGTATAAATAAAAATAACATCACATAACATAACAATCCAACCCACATAATTCCACTCCACACCACATACATCCACTCAAAACCAAAACACATGGGTAAAAGACATTGTCATTTACAACGCCAATAGCTCTAACTCTCACAAATCTGAGACCTATTACATTGCAAATGCTTGTTTTAATTTCTTTCTCTTTTTTATTGTGTTTGCGTGTTTTTTGGGAGGCACAGACAGTGCTATGGGGCCACTTACGTGCACTTCATCTGCAGTGCTCCAGACCTCAGTAGGCCAGTGGTGCTCAACTGGTGGACATGAAGAAATGGAATTGTACATAGCGTTTCATTGTTTTACCTACCCAGGTTGGTAGTCATATTCAGAAACTGTATGTTTGCCATCTTGGATTCGTACAACAATGATATGCTATTCACAATACCATTCCAAGATAGTGACTGTTCGAAATGGGATTTTTGGTTGGCTAGGATTTGCGCCCTAAGCCAGGCAGAAACCACCACTCTAGTCAGGGCAAGGGAGTTACACACTGATGATAACCCCTGCTCACCCCCTTGGTAGCTTGGCACGAGCAGTCAGGCTTATTCCAGAGGCAATATGTAAAGCGTTTGCGCAACACGCACACACAGCAGCAACACACTAGGCACACTACAAAAGTAACTCCACACAAGGTTATGTCAAAAATAGCCTTTGTATTATCATAAACACATTAGAAACATAATCACACATTTACACTGTCCCAACTGGCACTGGCAATATTCACAGGGGATTAAATACAGGAGCAGGCCAATCGGGCCATGGTCAGAACCATCAGATCAGGTAAGTAAATGCAAAACACAACCAGTAACTACTGGTACCATAATGACCTAAGCATTATCATATTAGCATAAGACACCATCCTAAAATATCATAGCATTAGGCAATAAATCACATTAGGCACCAACCTCATTAGCATAAGCACATTATGCATTAGGCCTCACCAGCATAAACACATTATGCACAAACCTCCTAAGCATAAATACATTACACATTCGATATCACCAGCATAAAAACACATGATGCATCTCATTAGGCCTAAACCATATTATGCCTAAATCACATTACGCATCAAACATATTAGGCCCAAACCTCATCAGCATAAACACATTACGCAGTAATCATGGGGCATGAATCACATGAGGCATCACATTAGGCAGGACATCTCTTAGGCATAAAAGCAGCAGTGCACCCTGGTAGCACTGGCAAGGGCCTTGCGACCTAACAACAATGCTGCAAGAACCACGGTGCGCACATGCGCTGGGGGGGCGTGGGGTGCAACTCACCCCTTCCTCAACAAGATAAATGGCTCCCAAACGTTGCAGCTGCCCGCTCTCTCACGGTGCAGCTGATGTAGAAATGGGCAATGGCACCTCTGTGCCTGGGGGAGCCCCACTCTTGGACTCTGAATGATTATGCGCAACGTTGCAGCTGCCCACTGTCAGATGGGGCAACTGGGGGAAATGCCTTGGCACTACTGTGCCCTGGGAACTCTCACTCGGTTCATACCATTGCGCCCAACCGTCGCAGCTGCCCACTGTCAGGTGGGGCAAATGCTTTGGCACTACGGTGCCCTGGGAATCCTCGTTGCAGCGTCCCGCTCTCTTTCGGGGACGCTGAGACCAAGAGGCACGGGCACCACTGTGCCCAATATGTGGCCCCACTGATAAAAAAAAGAAGATACGGCCCCCTCTGAGCCCCACTCACCAGGGCTCTCAGGGGACTCCGCTGGTCTCCTGCTCCGGGCTTCTCCTGAGCAGTTCTCCTTCCCTGCAGGCGGGGGCAGGCACTGACAATGTGCCTCGGCCCCCTCCACAGCCGCCAGACTTCTTCCACACGCGGGGCTCTCTCTGTCTCTTGGGAGCCCTGCCTCGAATACGGCCGCTGGCAGCATCTACGCAGGCAGGGTGGGCTCCCGCCTGCCTTTAGCTTTTTTTTTTCTTGCACCGGGGCTCCCAACAGCTCACAGGAGCCCTGTTCGGGCCGCAAGACTGCTGCCTCCATGCGCGGCTTTCTCAGGCGAGGCCCCGCCCACAGTAAGGCTCATCCTGCCTGACTTCTGGGTCACGTTCAGAAGCGGCCCAGAGATTCCTTTCGCTTTGGCCCGGCCGTGGCGGTGATTCCTTCCTCAAGTGCAGGGTGGGCACATGCCACAACAGCGCATAAGTGGGGTGGGCACCAACGATAAATTGGGCAAAACCGCAGGGTGGGCACCTACCATGCGGGGTGGGCTTCCACCTCGAGAACCATAAAGGCGGGGTGGGCTCCCGCCTCACTGCAATGCAACGAATGCGGCAGAAATGCGGGGTGGGCTCCCGCTCCGTCCCCAGGCACAAGGGAAACCCTCACGCCGGGGTACCTTCCAGGAAACTTCCCGCAGCACAGCGCTGCAGGAAAACAGGCTCCTCTCTCCTCGGCTGGTAATTTAAATATAGCACTCAGGAGGCGCTTAATGTCCCTCAAGGAATCCAGCAGGCAGGAATAACAAATCCTTAAGGTTCAGGGGGCATAGCTGGGCTCAGAGATGCCAGCACACAGGGCCCTCCAGCAGGGAGGCAAACCCCCATGGCGGTTCCTCCTGGGCCCCAGCAGCAGCAAGCCCCCAAAGGTTCCGGAACAGCACCTCTTCATGGGGTCACAGCCCTAGTATTTATACAGAGAATCGCTTTGTCTTCAGGACAGGGCTTTTGGGGGAACCAGATGCAACTGGTTCAGAGGGGATTTGGAGCACTCTGTTGACAGGGCTCCTCTTCTCTATTGTTAGGTGGGGGCTCGTCATCAGACACACCACAGGGGGGCGGAGCCAGCATTCACTAGGGCAGGCATCATCCTATTCAGTGATCAGGGACTTCTCCTCCCACCACTCCAAATGCCGATATCCCATTCAGCCTAGCGCTGACTTACCCTGATCCTCCTGGAGCCACACACACCTCCCAACCCCTGTCACTCAAAACCCAGACATGCAATTCACTTCAGACAGGCAGACACATTGCACACAGAAATGCCAACTTCTAAAAGTGGCATTTCTAAAATAGTTATAATAAATCTGCGCACACCGTTGCGTACCATTTATTATTACTATTTCAAACATACCAAACTTGACCACGCTGCACCTCTCATATCAGGAACTTTCCACTGAAACACTGATCAGGGAATCCCCAATGCATTCCTATGGGAGTGCAGCCCCACAGAAGTGAGAAGCCAAAAATGGCTGTTTGTCACTACCAGGACATGTTACACACTTAAGGTACTTCCTATCTTTTACTTACAATACACCCTGCCCATAGGGCTAGCTAGGGCCTACCTTAGGGGTGACTGACATGTAGTAAAACGGGGGTCACAGACATGGCAGACACTTTAGGTGCCACGTCACAGTGGCAGTAACACTGTGCGCACAGGCCCTGCAATGGCAGAGGCCTAGGATAGGTTTGAAAGGCTACTTTGGTGGGTGGCACAATCAGTGCTGCAAGCCCGCCAGTAGCATTTAATTTACCAGCCCTGGATATATGAGATACCACTTTACAAGGGACTGACAGGTAAATTAAATAGGCCAAACAGGTGTAGATCAATCTTACCATATTTAACACAGAGAGCACACACACTTTACACTGGATAACAGTGCTAAAGTGCCCAGAGTCCTAAAACCACCAACACAATGTCAGAAAAAAGGCTAGCAAAAAGGCAAAAAGTTTAGGGATCACCCTGCAAAAATGGCCAAGTCCAACAGAGACCCACTACTGTTTATACATTTTTAACTTCTTCTTTGTTCCAAATGCACGCCACTCACATGTATGTGATACCATTTTTTATTTTTACTACTTTTCTTTTTTAATTTTATTTCATATGCTTGTTTTTGTGTGTGTGCTTTAATGTCGATAGGTACTAGTGGGTAAATACAAGAACGACTCAGTAGGTGCATGAATCAATGCAGGAGCTCAAGGATGAGTGACAAAGTGCATGCATGATGTGTTATTCAGTGCCTAAATTGACCAGTGATTCAGGAGGCACTTTCATTTATAAGCCAGACCTGTTGCCATTGCCAATGCTTACATGACTTTGAAGCTTTGAACTTCATGATTCTTGCTAGGTTTAATAAAGAAAATTACCTAAAATTGTGAGGCGGTTGACTTTGGTACGAGACGACACCACTAAAGAAAACTTGAAAGAGCATAATTGCATTATCAAGAGACCTCATTAAATAATATGGGGAATTTTCTTTTGAAAGGCAAAGCAACCATACAATCTATTTAAATTAGACACATATATTAATTTCCCTCATGTACATAGTGTAGAAGCTCATTGTAGTGGCAACTTGTTCTACAAGCTTTACTTGGTGTTGTCCAGGGAGGGAGAGAGAATAGGCAGAAATGTGACAGGGAAGAGTTACATTTTAATGAAGTCTATCGGTAACTAGTTAGCCACATCCTGGTTTGCCCCACTTCCTTGTCAGTCTTCAACACGTGAGGATATCACAAACAGTAGAAATATAGACTAAACATAAGTAACAGACAGTAATACTTATCTGTCATTACACACTCTTTCCAGAGACAGACAATTAAACACCATCAGTCAAATAGGTCAGATGGACAACTTCTTAAAATAAGCTGATCTTTTTCTATAAAAGTATAAGGAAAAGAAGACTCCTTTATGAAAGTGCCATATTGGTTGTGGAAATATGTAATGGTATGATGTGGTGGATTCCAGGGCTATTTTGTTTTTATTTCAATATCCTTTTTACTCACTTACTCGAACACACAAGATTTACATTTGTCTCTTTTTTCATAAAGAATTATTTTGTGTGAATTCTCATAGGCATATATTTGTCTTAAAAATGTCAATACCATGTGGTAGCCCCCCCTCATGATGCGAGTCAGTGAATAGATGAATCCTTGCATGTTGTGTCAGGTCAAAGGACTGAATCCTTGTAGAAGTGTATGAGTGCTCTGTATGCCTAAATCTTATTGGCCCAATAGGTGGCATTGCATTGTACATAGTCTACAGAGGCCAGGATACTTGTAGGAACATGCACGTGGTATGTGTGAGCATGTGGATGTGGTGTATACGATTAGCTGCGTGAGACATAGGTTCTGCCTGAAGAGAGACTTTACTCTATCTTTACTGAAAGTCAGAGTCAGCTTTACTTCTTACAATTGGTGCAGCGATGAGAAATAGCAAGGGCACAGAAGAACTTGCTGTTGTGGCATAGAAAGCACAGGAACCATGTCTGGTCACATGCTTGGCCACCCAAGGTGTTACATCAAATACACAAAAAGCAATGGGTGGAATGTCTAACCACTGGCAATCGCTCGGGTAGTATTGTAGCCCATTGTTTTTTATTGTTTTGATTTATCCATGAAGCTACCTGGGATTAGACCCAGCCATATGCAAATCAACGTTTGGCCTTCTCCAGTGAGAACTGCCAAGTCAAGTCTTCTTCATAGGGGCCGATTCCGATTCCGGTCGGAATGGCTCCGACCGACAGTCGGAGCCCTTCCTACCGATTCGGATCATGTCGGCCGGATTCCTTCCCGACCGAGCCATTCCAATGGGCTCGGTCGGAAAGGAATCCGACACGGATTTCCGAATTGCGGACGACAGGCTCGGAGATCCCATCCGCCATCCTGAAATCTCCCAGTACTCCCCCGGCCGCCTCTTTGCGACTGAGGGAGTACGATGGCAGTTTTTCACTGCCTTTTCGTGCCAGTTTTTCCAGCACGAAAAGGCGGTCGGAAACTGTCTTTGGGGGCCCCCAGTAGGGCCCCCATGGGTGCGAGGCTGCCGTATGGCGGCCTGGGGGCACCTATGGTGCCCCTCTGTGGATCCCTGCACCCGGTGGCAGGCACCTTGGGGTGCCACCCATAGGGTGCAGGGATGAACTGCACCCCTGCTTTCCGCGATGCAGGCATGCATTCCGCTCGGAATGCATGCTTGCATTGTGTTGGGTACGAGTGCGACCGAACCCTGTTCGGTCGCATCGTACTAGCAGGGCCGTAACCGACGACCGCAGGTCGGTCGGTTACGGCTGCTGCCCGACGTCGGACGGACCTGAGTCCATCCGACATCGGAATCGGCCCCAAACACCAGCCACCTAATACAAGTTTTGCCTTTTTGAGCTTCTTTAGTTATGGTGCTGCTTCGTTCTAGTGGCAAAGTGAGCATTGGGGCCCATCACTTGGCATACCTTTTGTCACTTAGGGTAACTAGTCACACTATCGGAAAAAAAATATCGACTGGACAGAATATCAAGATTTTAATATAGAATGGACAGAATATCGAATTGCAAAAATATAGTGGTGCAGAATATCGAAATTCAGGTAAGAAATATCGATTTTTATAATATCAAAGTTAGTAATATCGACAGTCATATTATAGTTGTTAAAAATATAGAATTTTTTAATAGTGTTTTAAGTGTTAGTATATGTGTTAAAAGTATGTATTATTTTTGTAATGTATGTTTGAATTTTTTTAAAGTAATGAATTTTATGTTATTTAATTTTTGCGTAATTTAATTCCGTAGCGGGTTGTGGGTTCATAGGGGAATAGGGTGGGAAGCAATTTAATCATAGTAAATTAAATATTAATTTTTAGGAATTATTAAATATTTTAAATTAAATTTTGCATTTTAGTTCTGCAGCGGGTTGTGGGTTTATAGGAGAAGAGGGTGGGAAGTAATTTAATTGTAATTAAGTAATTATTTAATTTTATTTATTGGTATTGATAATTAATTTATTGTAAATTAATTATTAATTGGTAAGGATTTTTTTTATTAATTGGTAAATAATTTGTATTAATTGATAATTATATTAATTATATTACTTTATTATTTGGAGCGGGTTGTGGATTTATAGGGGAATAGGGTGGGAAGTAATTTAATTATAATTAAGTAATTATTGAAATTATTTTTGTGTATTGATAATTAATTTACTGTTAATAAATTATTATTAATTGTATTATTTATTAATTTTTGGTATTGGAAATTAATCTGTTGTTAATTAATTATTAATACGTCATTACTTTTTAATAATTAATGTGTCGGTATTTATAATTAATTAATTATTAAATCATTTTTAATTGATAGTTCATTAATAATGCCTTTTTAGTGGTATTGATAATTAATTTATATATATTTAATTATTAAATCATTACTTTCCCTACTGTTGCACTCACTGGAGGGGGAATAGTAATTTTTACACCTATGCTATCCAACACTTTCCCTGCTGTTGCCCTCACTGGAGTGGGGATAGTAATTTTTACCCTCCGCTATCCAACACTTTCCCTACTGTTGCCCTCTCTGCAGTGGGAATAGTATTTTTTACCCTTACGCTTTCCAACACTTTCTCTACTGTTACATTTGGTGGAGTGGGAATAGTAAATTACTCCTACCCGCTATCCAACACTTTCCCTACTGTTGCACTCACTGGAGTGGGAATAGTAATTTTTACCCCTACGCTATCCAACACTTTCCTTACTGTTGCACACTCTGGAGTGGGAATAGTAATATTTACCCCTACGCTATCCAACACTTTCTCTACTATTGCACTCTCTGAAGTGGGAATAGTAATGTTTACCTCTACGCTATACAACACTTTCCCTACTGTTGCACTCACTGGAGTGGGAATAGTAATTTTTACCTCCCCGCTATCCAACGCTTTCTCTACTGTTGCACTCACTGGAGAGGGAATAGTAATTTTTACCCTCCCGCTATCCAACGCTTTTCCTACTGTTGCACTCACTGGAGTGGGAATAATCATTTTTACGCCTATGCTATCCAACACTTTCCCTACTGTTGCAATCACTGGAGTGGGAATAGTAATTTTTACCTTCCTGCTATCCAACGCTTTCCCTACTGTTGCACTCACTGGAGTGGGAATAGTAAATTTTACCCTCCCGCTATCCAACACTAAAAATATTGAATATTTTTTAATAATATAAAGTTAACATAAATGTATTAAAAAATAAAAATGCATGTTTATTTTTTTTTATTAATTTTATGGTTATTTAAGTATTTTTAGGTATGTTTTACTTAATTATATTCATTATTTCATTATTTTACATTACTTTTAAAACATTTAAAAAATTCGATATTTTAACAAACTATAATATTTACAACGATATTTTGGATTCGATACTTTTGTACTTACCTGTTTGTAGATAGGAAGTCGATATTTTTCCATCGATATTTTGTCAGGTCGATATTTTGCTCCTCGATATTCTGTCAGTGATCCGTCAATTTGGTCATTACATTTAAACACTCAACAAGTGATGGGTGGAATGCTTGCATATAACCTAACAACTGGCAATCACTTGGCGTTACATTGTTTTTTTACCACTCATGCCACCTCACCCAGCCATTTGCAAACCAGCCTTTATCCTGCTCCAGTGGGAACAAAACAGCCAGAACTGCCAAGTTAGGTCCTCTCTGAACCACAACACAACCAACCCAAGACCAGTTTTGGTCTAGTTGGGCCTTTTAATTTGGGTGCAGCTTGTTTCCAGTGGCAAATTGAGCACAGCACCCACGTCTGGTCATAGCTTTTGCCATATAGGGTGTTACATTAACTGCACAAACAGGGATGGGAGGCGCTAGTCTAAACACTGGCAAGTGCACAGGATAGCATTCCAACCCAATGTTCTTTTGCTCATGATTCAACCCCAGATTTTACCCTGCCATATGTGAGAGGTGGACATGGGATATGAAGCCTCACTGAATCTCTGTTGATGGCTCCCTGAAGAACAGTGGAATCATATTCTAGACAAAAAAAGGAACAATGGATGTAGCAAGATGAACAGTATAAAAATACCTTGCATGGTGCGCCTTTTATGGCTGTGTTGGTATATGTGAAAGGTGGAAGGAAAAACGTGATATGTCCATATTTGGCACAGTGAGATCTGCTTTGACATTGTGGAGAGTCTGCCTCTCACTAGGGAGCTATTGCAACAGGAAACATGTGACTTTTGTGACTGAATGTGTTTACTGTTCAGACATCTGCAAACTCTATATTCTTAGGCATCTCTTCAGATGAGCTGCACACCAAATTATCCTTGATCATGAAAATGTGCTTTGCCCTTACAACTTGAGGCCATTTTGTATGTATTTGGTAAAATGGCACCTATTTCAGAAATTTTCCAGTAAGGTGTTTCACCACATTGTAGAAGCTTTTTGCAAGATATTTCAGGATATTTTGATAATTAATTTCTCCCCTTTGTAATAGCCACAGTACTCATCATTGCTTGCTAATTCCAAATGGAAATCTGGGACCATGTGGCAGTGAACCTCTTCTCTGATGCACTCCTTCCTGTGTAGTACATTACAAAGGAGACCATCCACTTCGGGAGTTTAAATCAAAAGGAAATGTGCTGTGGCCACATCCATGTTTAGCATTGTGGGACCTATGGGCTAGTACTTTTGTTCCTAGCCTTCAGTCATGTGACCAACTACTTTGTGGCACTGGAATCAGAGCTGGACTGGCCAATAGGGCAATCAGGCATTGCCCAATGGACTGGTCTGACAGATCAGTGTGCGGGCTGTTTTTTAGCAGTTTTTGGCCCTGTTTTTTTAACAAGTGGGCTGGTTTTACTGTATATTTCCCTGATATTGCCACAAACAATGCCTGCAGCAAATACACATGCATGCTGCCTCCCATGCCTTGCAAAATAACTATACAGAATGTCTTTTGAAGTTCAAAACTGGCCTGATTTGCAAATGTGAGACACTTTTTTAGCTATCTGGTTCGCTTACAGGAGCCGCTTTTTTTCTGGTGCCCAGACTTATTTTTTGTCCCAGTCCAACCCTGACTGGAATCACATTTGAACTGGTGACAGCATTCCACATCTGCCCTTTCATTATGTGAGGAGACTTTATCTTATAAAAGTACATAGGTAACACCACACTATCCAATTATGTTACTGATTTATAGCAATGACTACACTACTACAGTGTAATTGTGTTATAAAAATATAGCTCAAAGACCTCTGAAACTTAGTAAGAAATAAAATTAGACATGTAAAAGAGATGGATGAAGAGGCATTGAAAACCATTACTGTAAATTAAAAGAAACCAATAAGATGTTATGACGATGTCGATTTTTTCAACTCCCGAACGTTTGATTGAAAAGGTAGCAGTTCAATGACTGTGATGGTGTTTTATGGTGCTTAGGTATTTATTTTAATATCTTTTCAAATGTAAGTAGAATGCATTGTGCACATTTAAAGATTTGTAATTGGTTTGCCATGGCAATGCGCAGTAGGGGCATGGTCACAAGACCAGGCCACTGGCCAGGCCCTGTGGTCAAACCCCAAAAGGCTGCTAATTCACAGGCCAATGGGTGTGTACGTGGCCGTGAGAGTTCCTGTCTGGATCTGATTGGCTCTCTTGGGCTTGTGAGTGGGTGTGTGAGTGTGTAAATGGGTGTGTGAGTGGTTGTTAGGTCTTTGGCTGGGTGTGTGAGTGGCTATATGGGTGTGTGAGTGGGTGTGTGAGTGTTTTTCTGGGTCTCTGAGTGGTTGTGTGAGTGGCTGTATGGGTGTGTGAGCAGTTGTGTGGGTGTGTAAGTGAATGTGTGAGTGGGTGTGTGAGTGTCTTTGTGTGTCTGCGAGTGGGTGTGTTAGCATTTCTCTGGATGTCTGAGTGGATGTATCTGTGACTGTATGGGTAAGTGAATGGGTGTGTGAGTGCCTGTATGGATATGTGACTGGGTATGTGAGTGGCTGCATGAATGTATATATGGGTCTGAGTGACTTTCTGGGTATCTGGTTGGGTGTGTGAGTGCCTGTGTGCATGCGTGAGTGGTGCTCTGGTCTCTGAGTGGATGCATCAGTGGCTGTATGTTTGTGTGACTAGGTGTGTGAGTGTCTCTATGGATGTGTGAGTGGGTGGGTGAGTGGTTTTCTGTTTTTTCTGAGTGGTTGTGTGAGTGAGTGGTTGCATGGGTATGTAAGTGGCCATGTGAGAGTGTGGTGGGTGAGTGTACTAGAGATGTGTTAGTGGCTGTATGGGTGTGTGTCAGTGGCTTTGCTCTATGGATGTGTGAGTAGGTGTGTAAGTGGTTTTGTGGGTCTGTGAATGGGTGTGTATGTGGCTGTAGAGGTGTGTACATGGCTGTGTTAGTGCCTGTGTGGGTCTGTGAGTGGGAGTGGTTCTCTGGGTCTGTGAGTGGATGCTCATGTGACTGTATGGTGTGTGAGTG
This sequence comes from Triturus cristatus, assembly GCF_964204655.1. Lineage (NCBI taxonomy): Eukaryota > Metazoa > Chordata > Amphibia > Caudata > Salamandridae > Triturus > Triturus cristatus. The sequence goes on from NC_140592.1 coordinate 213,215,527, forward strand.
GGTGTATGGCTGTGTAAGTGGTTGTGTGGGTGTGTCAGAGAGTATGTGAGTGGGTGTATGTATTCTTTTAATTGGGGTCTTGATCTGCGGATCCGTAGATCCGCCACAGATTAACACAGGGGACCACGCTGAGCACCGCCATGGATTTATGGATCCTCTGGACAAATTCTTGCCCATAAAGGGCCCCACACAGACCCCTCCATACGTCCCATGGGTTCAGGATGCCTCTATCCTGACCCTTATATCCTATTTAGACTTTATTCCTCACAACCCTCAGGAACTGTGTCCCAGTTCACAAAATGGCAGCCACAACTTTTCTCTCAGGTTGGTACAAGACAATCATGGCATTGCTGTTGCTGAATGGATTCACCATGTGGATTCGCATCTCTAGATATACATACATCTTTTTTCTTTAATAACTCCAAAACTACTGAACAGATTTTTACCAAATTACAAAAAGCACTCTTTCTGGACAAAGATGTAGCCTTCTGCCAAATTTGGTGCACTTAGTTCAGCTATTGGGTCTGTAGTCGTGTTTTGAGACTCTCCTTTTTCTCTGCCCCCACTTGACAGATCACCCTGAAACTTTGCAGACAGCAGCTAAAGTGACTGGCACAATATTCTTGAAAGTTTCGTGACGATTCATCAAACAGCACCAAAGTTATTACCAAAACAGAAAACGTTTTCCTATGGAAACTGGCCCTAACTATAACTACCTACTTGTGATGTAATAGAGTTGTGAAAATAGTAACTATAAGTTGTGCTATAATTCACGGCCCTCAATGTACAGTTTTTAAAAACAATTCTGCCTGCAATGGAGGTCCCCTTACACCATGGATGCCTACGTTGACGCTAGGCTGGCAATACAGAACCAGTGCAGGCAGAACGGACTGGAATGCACTGTATTTCTTAAAAATGTGGTGCATTCCTGCCCTTTCACTTTGGCTTAGGGCAGCGCAGCACAGTGCTGCCCTAAGCGGACACAAACAAAGGATGGTGGGGCGGGTGAAGGGAACGTGGGAGGAGCATCGCGGTGGGTGTTAGTAATAATATATATTTTTTTTAAAGAACTTACCTAAAGTCGCCTGCCGCCTCCCGCGTCGTGCCTCCTATCCTCTTCCTGCTCCCAGCAGCCACTGGGACAGACTCCCATCCAATACCCGTGCTGCAGTGTAGCACGGGGATTCGCCTGAGTGGGCTGGAAAGACGCTCCACTCAGACCAGGGTGTCTGTGGGGTTTCTCCAGTCCAGCTGTTCAATGCAGCCAGGCTGGAGAAACCTAAGTGCGCATGTGTGTTTTGACCAGACTGAGACGGCCAGCCAAACACATATCCGCACTTAGGGAGTGCACATAGCACTTCTTCTCCCCCATCCCATGCCTCGGCCCGCCCCTCCCGACAGAGCCGACAAAAGAAAAATAAAACGATGCTAGAACATTGTTTTATTTTTCATTTGCTGGGTCTGAGACAGGCAGTGGTCCGACGCTCCTCCACCATTGTGGAGGAGCCACCGCTGGCGCAGCAAGGTGCATTGCTGCACTGCCCTATACAAAAATGCCATAAATGAGGCCCCATATTCTTAGGCGTCCCTTCTAATGGGTTTCACACTGATTATCCTTGAGCACCAAAGTTTTCAAGTAGAAACCAATGTTCAGTGGCGTTCTTTACATCCAGCAATGTTTGGTAAACAAGCAGTGTTTGTAGTTGTGCATGTTTGAAAGTTATATAAAGAGAAAGGTACTAAAATGAATGAATTGCTTCACTAAGCTAGCGAATAAGCTGCGTGCTTTTCAAAGCTGCGTTGTAATTGGTTAAAAACCTAATGTTGCCTTTAGGCTACCTTTTTGTGTGAAGGTGTTTGAAGTGCATTTGCACCTTATTTTCGCCTGAAAGACAAAATGGCGCGCCAAGAAGTCTGGAGTGGTGTTAATCCTTTATGAATAGATTTTGTATGTGTTGTATAGGATGTAGCCTTACGGCTACAGCGGTGAACCTTGAAGCTGCTGAACTGGATTGGAGTCTCGGCAATTACCTGCAACATCCTGTGAATGTGGGCAAATTACATTGTGCCTAGTAAAAACAAGCATTGGCAGGTGAAACCTATTGGCTATGCCAATGCTTGTTTGAGAATGCTTTACATTCCTCGCAAATGAAACAAGTGAAAAAAAAAGTGTTGGCAAAAGTGAAAGCGTTTCACTTGTGGGAGCGAGCAGTGACAGGAGCGATAATTGCTACAATATGGTGCCACAAGTGAATTGCCAGAAGTGCACGCGTTGCCATTGAAGGCAATGGAACGCGTGCACGTTTTTGGCTGAAAAGCCAAAGCGATTGCTATAGGTCTTTTTGCCTAAGCAGCGCATGCGCGCTGCGCAGGCGAGACCTAATGAGTTAAATGACAAGACTCGACTCAGATTTAAGCCTTCCTGCAAGTGTCATTGGTCACTTGTAACCTAGCCGCACAGCTAAATAATTTATCACAAATTAGGTCATTCTTTCATTTATTTTAGAGACTATCACAGTTGGGCACATTGTTTTTCCGCCAACATTAAATTGCGTTTGTAACAGGTTTTGTACTAGCACTTTTTGTAACATTTGGGCATGTGGCACCTTTCATTTTGGCGTCTGCCACCACACACTCACTGCCAAACTCCATGACGCTGGCATACAGGGTACCACCCTCGACTGGCTCCGTTCATTCCTCACTGGCAAAACCCAAAGAATCAGACATCCACCCTTCCTCTCCAAACCCACAGAGGTCAACTGCAGAGTAGCCCAAGGATCATCGCTCAGCCCTACACTCTTGAACATTTACATGGCCCCCCTCACTGCCATCGTCAGACAGCATCGACTCAGCATAGTATCCTACCCCGACGACACCCAGCTCATCCTTTCCCTCACCCAGGACCCCATCACCACCAGACTCAGCTTCCAGGAAGGAATTAAAGATGTCACATCCTGAATGATCAGCAGCTGCCTGAAGCTCAACTCGGAGAAGACAGAGGTCCTCATTCTCAGACCCTTCCCTGCTGCATGGGCCAACACCTGGTGGCCCTCCACCCTCGGCAGCCCCCCCCCACGGACCACACCCGGAACCTCGGCATCGTACTCTACTCTTCCCTCTCCAGCTGTTCAATGCAGCCAGGCTCGAGAAACCTAAGTGCACATGTGTGTTTTGACCGGACCGAGACGGCCGTCCAAACACATATCCGCACTTAGGGAGTGCACATAGCACTTCTCCTCCCCATCACATGCCTCGGCCCGCCCCTCCCGACAGCGCTGGCTCAGAGCCGACAAAAGAAAAATAAAACAATGCTAGAACATCATTTAATTTTTCATTTGCTGGCTCTGAGACAGGCAGTGGTGCAACGCTCCTCCACCATTGCAGAGGAGTCACCGCTGGTGCAGCAAGGTGCATTGCTGCACTGCCCTATACAAAAATGCCAGAAATGAGGCCCCATATTCTTAGGACGCCTAAGAATATGGGCTGTACACTGATTAGCCTTGAGCATATATATTTTTTTCCTCTGACAATCAATCTGAGGTTATTTTGTATGTATTTGGTACTGTGGAACCTACATCAGCAATGTGATGAAGGTGCCTTCTTTCGTGAAAGGTATTTGAGCACATTGTAATAACACCCTTTAACTCAAATCCAAATAAAGCAGTTTTCCATTGAAAGTACCCTTTGAGCTGGAAAGTAAATATTCCTGCGGTGCTTTAAATCAGACCCAATGTGTTTGTACCTAGCTGATTTCATACTTCCTTACTTCATGTCCCATACCACCTTTACTAATCATTTGGAATACGTTTAATCTGTGGTACCATAATTTACCTGCAGAAAAGCACATCGTATTTTCTGCTTTGTCCTCTAGATGTCAGTCTTTCACTAATAATACAGAAGTTGCAATACATATACTTTCCATGATAAAAGGGGCGTTTGAGCTATCGTGTTAATAATAACGCTGCTTCAGAATGCTGAAACTTATAAGATGTAGTCTATCACTACTTTCTGCTTTTTAGAAATCTCTTAACTCACATTGGTTTTAACTCATCACAAGCAGTTTGTCTTGTTCTCACGCTGAATTTGATTTTGCAACTCATATACGCTGCATTTAGATACGCTTAAATGGGATAACAACATTATGCAAGATTATGTTAGTTCTGACTGTAGTATCACCTTGTATAGATTGTTGCAAAAGTATCCCTGCATTCCTTCCTAGAAACCCGAAAGCAAAAAGCACAAAATCGTGAAGCACGATTGTAATAATTAATTAAAATGCACACAAAGTAATGTAAATAGAAGGATTGCGAGTCTCGAAAGGCAAAGGTCGTATGCAATGTAATACTAATAATACAAATAACAGCCTGTTTTTTATAGCCCTATTAAATCGCCGGTGCTGTTTAGAACGAAGGGATGTTAGTAAAAATCTGTCACTATTACTCTGTTAAATAATATAGTTAAACTCTGCTTCACGAAGAAGCTGGTTCCATTCCCGTGAGACAATGTGAAAAAGGGATTCCAGAAATGGAATGATGTATCGCAGCTTGGTTAGTATTTGGTGCAATCTCTGGGACAGTTGGACTCGAGAAAAAAATAGTCACACTCACATCTTACCCCTCACAGGTCCCGCTTCCCCAAACCTCCAATATGTGAAAATTAGGGTCTGATTCAGAGTTCAGCGGAAGGAAACCCCATCACACACATGACGGATAACTCACTAGGGGGCATATTATCAAGCCAGGCGATAAAATTATCGCCGCTTTAGCGGCAGGAAACTGCCGCTAAAACGGCGATAATGGGCTTGATAATATGCTCTATGGAATTCCAATTGAAGCCCATGTTAGATGTGAAGGACATCTAACATGGGTTCAATTGGAATTCCATAGAGCATATTATCAAGCCCATTATCGCCGTTTTAGCGGCAGTTTCCTGCCGCTAAAGCGGCGATAATTTCATCGCCTGGCTTGATAATATGCCCCCTGCTGTTTTACGAGTATATTATATCTAATGGCACTTGTACTATGGAGGACAGATAATATCATGCCCGCTGTATTACGAGTGCATTATATCCAGTGGCATTTGTAATATGGCAGAGGGATATCCGTCACATTTCGTACAGAGTAACCTATTGAACAAATTTTAAATCAGGCCCTAAATCATGAAATGTTTCTTCTATCATCTACCTTGCTTCAGTATATTCTCTCTTTCCTCTTCTTCCCTCCGAAAAAAATTGTTTCGGTTCGAACTTTGGTGACATCTTGCATCGATTGTTACACAAGTGTCCCTAACAGAGAGCAGAATTATGCAGCACAGTTCATTTGTGGTCTTAGGAGCAAAGGGCCAGAAGTACGACCATTTTTTGCTGCTGCAAATGGGAGATCCTCCCGTTTGCGACTGCAAAAATGGGTAATGGCATGTTCAAATGCTATTTTGCGAGTCACTGACTCGCAAAATAGCATTTCCGACTCCCGCTATTAGGAAGGGGCGTCCCTTCTGAATAGCGAGTCACCATGCCATGTACGATTGATTTGCGCCTGCAAAACACTCACAGTTTACCACCTATTTCAAGTAGGTGGTAAGCTGCTCACACAGAAGGGAAGTGATCCCCAGGGGACACCTTCCCCTTTGTGAGTATGTGAGAAACTATTTTTAGGAACAGGCAGTCCCAGGGACAACTGCTTGCCGTTAAAAAAACTTAACTGAGAAGTTTCATTCTTCCTTTTTAAATGCATTCCTTTTTCCTTTAAGGAAAACGGGCTTCATTTAAAAAAAAAAAGACTGCTTAATTTAAAAGCAGTTCCAGACATGGTGGTCTGCTGACCCCAGCAGGCCACCATCCCTGGGAGTGCTAGCCATTCCTAATAGGGTCGCAAATTGCGCCTGCCTCATTAATATTCATGAGGCATGCAATTTGCGACCCCATTAGGACTCACAAACAGTGTCTGACAGTGACGAATTTCGTTGCGCGCGCTGCATCGCCAAATGCGATGCAGCGCGCGCAACAAAATTCGTTTTATTAATTTTTTTCGTAACTTACCTGAACTCGGCCATATGCCGCATTTTGCAACCCCCCACCCTGCCCCTCCTCTGCGCCACGTCACCGCCCCGGTAAAACGCCCTACACGGGCCGTCACTGGTGTCTGAGACACTGTTATACATACCAATATGCGAGCCGCAAATGCGATGCAATTTGCGAGTCGCAAATTGGTGGGTTGTGCATCTGGCCCAAAGATCATATCACGTCTTTACTCAGATCATTACACTGTCAATGAAAGTGAGATCCCAAAACACTGTACAGAAGAAAGGAGGCATGTGTCAGGTTCAAGAGAGGTCATTTCACAGTGCACTGATGCAGACCCATCTCATGAGGCAGTAAATAGCGCATGTGGGAAAGCGAGTAACCTGAAGCTGCAAGATAGGGTTAGGGAAGGTATTTCTGAAATGATTCTGAGAATTGCAGAATTAATTCTGAATTCTGTGGCAAAAGGTATCCTAGTGACTGACGTCTCTCAGAAATACATCAACAACTCTGAAATGATACTAGCCTAGCCTGTGGTCTGGGGAAAGTGAGCGATCCAGATAGCAGTGACTAGGATGCTACCAAAGGTGGTGGTGGTGATATCACATATGATCTCCAGAGAAGGATGAGAAGGCTCTCCTTTCCAACAGTGATAGGGGGTAAACCAGAATAGCCTGAACTGAATCTCCCTATGATGTGGCGATGATGCCTGGGAAATAAGTGGAAGGTTTTACCTAATTATAGATGTTATAGACAACCCTTGATATGATTGGCTGAAGTTGAAAGGAGAATAGTGTAGACTTGGCAAACTCTTAGGGAGTGAGTACTCTAGACTGACACAATGTCATATCATCTAAGCAAGATGGACACAGGAGTAAGAATGCAAAATGAATTTGAGATTTGAGCATGCTCTTACAAACCAAGAGAGGTGATGTTCCCTGTGAATAAGGACAAATGTATTCTAAGGGAGGTAAACCTAATGCTCACCTCTCAGTGTTTTTGGAGGCTCTCTATAATCTGCAGCACATGGGAAACAGCGTTTACAACGCTTCCATTGCATTGCGTTCCTTTAACAACGCGGTTGTTACAACGACCACGTTCTTAGAACGAGATACCTTTACATCGCAAGTCATTAGATCGACTTGCTGTAGGGGGCGCTCTAACCGAAGGAATAGTATAATTTACTATTCCAAAACCTTCCCTACTGTTGCACACGCTGGAGTTGGAATAGTAAATTATACTATCCCTAGTCCAGCATGCCCCCTACAGCAAGTCGATCTAATAACTTGCGATGTAAAGGTATCGCGTTCTAATAACGCGGTTGTTGTAATGACCACGTTGTAATAGAAAGCGTTGTTATAGCATGCGATGTAACATGCTATATTCCAGCACACCAGTGCAGCAGGAATATAAAAAACAAGGTGGCCACCATCAATGAGGCCCTAGTAACAGTAGACCAGCAATTAGAGCGTTATTGTCCGTACAAGTGGCCATGTTAAAGGAGGCTGCTATGGAATCTACACTGACAGGAATGGGGGAAAAAAGAAAGCCACAATGTGAGTTTAGGGACTTTGACGTTACTGTGACAGACCACCTAAAGGCCAAGTGTAGCACCTGGGAGATCCAGCGTGCGTCTTAAATAAAAATACATAAACTCGTGCTGCAGGAGATCATATATTCTGGAACACTATTGCAAATGTTCAGGAAAAAAAGATACTCACATCCATACACTACTTGAATAGAAGTAATATTTCTGGTGGCATGTACAGATTATTTGAAATTGTGTCCAGTCCTATGTGAGCTCCTGTCTCAGTTCTTCAACTTCCTATACCTGGCCATTGAGTACTAGTTCCTTTTAACTCACCAAAAGGGGACCTGATTGATTTAGTAAGTTTACATTTGTGCATCTACTCACATGTAGACCTACACATACATCTAGGTGCAACTCTCCACTTGGTACTATGTACAATTTCTGAATAGAAATTTACACCTGTAGACTTAAAATATGTCATGCATATAAAAAAATAGGTTTTAATTAAACTGAATAATTCTAGACATTTTAGATTGTATTAATAAATTGCAAATGTATAATGTAGGCATTCCTTATATTTAAGTTTTTTTAACTTAAAATATATAAGTGTAGTTAAAAATTAGAATTAATTTACTTTATTTAACATTATCTCCTATGGGGTGTTAATGTTACCACCTGCCTCCATTGTTTTATATGTTGCAGGTTATATGTGGTACTTGATTTACTTCATGGCTGATCTGAAGTACATTTTGCACCTATATTTTCACTCTTAAGGATTCAATTGAATAAGAAGTGTATTTTGTGAACCCCCCACAGTGTAGTAGCAATTAATTCTTATTCCACCTCCCCCACTTCGGCTTGTCTCAACCACAATTGCTACTAAGATGTATGCCTGTTTGAAGACTTCCATCACCAGGGTGGATATCTCTGCACAAGGAAGAATGGAGAGGCAGAGATTCCCAGCTGTAGGCTTGTGAATTGTATTTTGTGCTCCACAAAGTAGTAACTCCAGAACACTGCTGTATATGTTTCAAAATACCTTTTGTGAATCGGGTCCAAAGATACTAATGGCTCAGTTGGCTATTCCAGTGCTCCGCTTCACAGACACCTTCAACTGATGACTCAGGGTTAGCTAGGTTTAGGCGGTAATGAGACAAACATTTGAGGATGTCCCATCCGCCACATTCTTGGTTCTGCCACCTCATTTAGAGATGTAGAACTATAGGGACAACCAATAACGTGGAGTAAAAATAAAAATTTAAAAATAAAAAATAAGAAAAGTATATTACTTTGTCTCAACCCATTTAGCCTCACTGTATCAACTCCCTTCACGAACTATCATGCTAGCAATTGAAATTTTACAGCTCAAATGTTCTAGTTAAGTATGATTAGGCAGTACGAGTATAGAAAAGGAGGAAAGGAGGTACAGGCCACAAGGGAGAATGGCAGCTGAGAATGGAAGGAAAATATATGTATAACAAAGATCAACACTAGGGGCCTGATTTACAAAAGTAAACCTACATGTTTGTGTAAATGTACACTTTTTCAAAATTCATAAAAAATGCATTTTAATAGTAAGCTTACAACTGCAGAGACTCCGCAGTCGGGCGGAGAATTTTGCACTTAAAACAATAGGACAGACCTACCTTTGTGAATGAGGCCCTATGACAATATGTACCATATGTTTCTTTTACAAAAATAAATGAATTTGTTTTCTAGGATCTCCCAATAAGGTTTCCTAATAGAAGGGTATAAGGCCTTCTTTAGAGTTTGGCAGATATGGGAGCATTTGCCAAAAGTTATGGCTGTACGGCCTAGCCTATTTAGAGTGCATAGATACCCAATACACTTTAATTAGATCATATGGAACATCTGAAACGTTCTGGCAGATGTCCCACGTCTGCCAAACTCTGAATAAAGCCCAAAGCCTTGACCGTAGGAGCTACAGAATCATGAGGTTCTGACATACCTTTGTTTCTGTAGTGCACAAGAAGACAACTATCTGTATCCACTCTGGGTTCCTCAATAGTTCTTGTATCAGATATATTGATAGGAAAAAGTTAATCTACAGCCTGTGGAACAGCACCCTAAATAGTTTGATGACTGGGTGTTTTTCAAAATCACCACAATGAGTGACTTTCCTCAAATTCCATTGCCTACTATTACAGCACCGCCTTTATGTACTTTTACCACTTTGATAGTCCTGAAAAGAGTCAATTTGCCTCTCTAAATGTGACCAGGAACTGAAATTCTGAGCCAGCCATCTACTCTGAACCCAGAAACCTTTATGTTGTTCTTAGTATCACACAAAGCTTTGGACTTAAGTTATTTCACCGACACTTTCCAAGCAATGTTGTGTCTCTTACTTGTCTCACTAGCTTCTGTCATCCATTTTCTGAGCCAACAAAGGCAAAGACAAGATGAAGACAGAAATGAAAGCGCATATGCCTATAAAAGAGAAAATGAACTTAGTCTCTATGCCCATAATGTTCTTGATTAGTGTTCAGTACAGAGAGATTATCTTGAAATGCTAGGTGGTCCAAGTTTTAGAGATAACAGTTAAATATTCAATTTGACAATTATAGTGATAATGATAGAGAGCAGTAGGTACATTTTCGCTTTGATGAGCCTTCAGGAACTCCACCATATTCTAGGAGAGTAACTGAAAGTCATTCTTCATTAGATAAGCGGCAGAAAACCCCTCTTTGCTGAACACTTCCACAAAAAAAGTCAGCTGTACTTTAGTAGGGGAAACAGCCGTTACAACAAGGTTTTTACCTCGTTGTGCCTTTACCACGCATTTTTTAGCACGCATATGTTTACCGCGAATATGCATTTACAACACATGTCAATACCAAGCATGCAAGGTAAGTTGGGGGGAGGGTGGGAGTCTCCCCCCACAAATACATTGTTTTTAAATATAAAAACAATGCGTGGTGTTGGCATGTGTTTTAAATGCATATTCGCTGTAAAAACATGCGTGCTAAAAAATGTGTGTGAAAGGCATGCAAAATAATTGCCTGCGTTGTACTGGCGTACAACCCTTTCAAAGTAGCAAATTCAGTGGGATACACTACAGGCCATTTGGGGTGGTAGTAAAACCTAAAAAATCAAATATTGCTCAGATGAATGTTTAAAAGCCTCACAATGCCAAATGCTAATCTATCCCAATGGACAGAAGGCTAAGAAAAGGGAGACAAAGTCAGAGATTATGTATGTCAATTGTGGCCAGCAGTAATGCATGCATCACACAATCTAGCAGCAGGTTCTTAAGTGCTGACATTACCATGTGTCCTTGATGAGGCTTTGCCAGCCACAACATATGCATACTTTATGGAGGCATGCATTTATGATTTTTCAGAACCAAAGACCCTTTAGGACTAAGGTTATCAGATAATTGGCTAAAATAATGTTTACAAACAATTCAAAACAAATGGTTGTAAAGTGTCAAACCAGGCTTTTTTTTTGTCAGACTAGGCTTGCTTCAAAACGGTGTTTTTGCATTTGGTTGGGTCCTGTTTACTGCAGGGTTGTCACATGCAGCGCTGACCTTCAGGTATAGACGGGAGGGGGTAAGAAGTCTGCTGTTGCTTGGCTCAGAGTGGCCAGTACAAATACGATTAAGACTTTTCAAAATTCAAAACTGTGTATTTCTTTAGTGGGTGACTGCTGCAATGTATTTCCGTTTATTATATAAAATTATACCACAGCATTGAGGGACAATTGTTAGAAGTGTTTTTAAGCATGAGCTTAAAAACATTCATGCCCCCACATCCACTTGCCTGACGGCAATCTTATTAGTGAGCCCACAGGAGCGTGAGTTGTGTTTTCCTCCCAATACGCATTCCAGGGAGTTAATATAGATTGAGTCACATTATAGTATTTTGCATTCATGCATTGCACGCCCTGAACTGATGTTGTTTAAGGTGTTCACGTCTTGATGAAGGAAAGAAGGCAGTGTAAAAAAATAAAGGGACTTTTGTGGACGTTCTGGCGGCACAGATTGCACAGCCATATCTACAAGTCTATGAAAAGTCACCCTGCATGACTCTTCATGGCCTCGTAGATATTGTGTAAGGCAACAGCACGCAAGTCACTGCGTGTCCTCATGCTGCATCACGAAGGCATGCATGCCCATTATGGTGGGTGTTCCCACTCAATGCCATGGTATTTGACACATTCCCAGATTTACAACACAACATAAATCTGGGAATGTGTCAAAACCGTGCGCCTCCCCAGGGGAGGCATAACAACGGTCTCTTTGCAGGAAGGTGCCCCTACCTGCACCTAACCATTCGTAACAACAACGCAGACACCCAAGGTGCAAGGGTTCCTGCATTGGGGCTAGACACCAATTGGTGCACCAGCACAGTAGAAGAGGATAGGAAGCCTCTGTATCTCATAGATTCGGCATATTCCTGCCCTTTTCTTTTGATGCAGGGCAGCGTAGCAAAGTGCCGTGCAGCGCTGCCCTGCGTCAAATTGTTGTACATGAGGCACTGATTGCCTAGGACCACACAATAAAGTCAAGTGCAAGCCGTAATTAATACAAGATTTCCTGGTTACACGTTGTGATGTTTAGCCTCTACATGGCTATCTCTTTCCTTCTCTTATTTTATACCAAAGCTTAATGCTTTGTGCTTAATTCTTTGGCATGCTAAAACAGCACAAAGCATTAAAATCATCTAGGCTATGTATGTTGTATTAGAATTGGCGATGGTAGTGCTTTGGAAGGGTGATGTTTTAACTCGTTGAGTGCTCATGACGAGCTCAGCTCGTCATGAGTAACAGTGGAGCTGTGCTCATGACGAGCTGAGCTCTTCATAGCGGCCATGGCCCGCCCACGCGCGATTAATTCCCCACCTGTGCGGGAGAGTTAATCAGTGGTGGAGGTCGTGACGAGCTCAGCTCGTCATGAGCACAGCTCCACTGTGAGTAATGACAGCTCGTCACAAGCACAGCGGCGCCGCGGCCCCCCTCTCACCCTCCCCGCACCGCGGGGGAATTACCCCCACAGGGAGGGGGTTAATGCAGAAGTTGAAATGAAAACCAGAGCACCCACTCTTGGTCAGCGCCTTGAGACCTATTGGTCCACGTAACTAAAAGTCTTTATTCATTGTCATTTATTCTTGAATTCATTCATCCACCCACTCCTCAACAATCCGATCCACTATTAATTCATTCATTCTTTGAACCATGCCAGTATGTCTCCAGTTTCCATCTATCCATCTATTGAATTATTGAATAATGGGTAGTAAAATGCACCGTATTAGTAAAAACATTCTTGGGAGGGAAACCATCCCAAACCCATCCTACAGCGGTCAGGCTCGCCTGTGCTTGCTCACTACCCGCAGTATGAGGCTGGTCTGAAAAACTTTACCCGGGCTTCTTTTGCTTCCTTGTCCAGCCCATGGGGACTGGAGTGCAATGGGCGTCGTACATGGAAAGGACATTATCCCTGAAGTGTTGAGTCATACTGAAGAAACCAAAACATCCTTTTATATAGTAACTAGTGCAGAGAACCCCAAGAATGACCTGGACTGACCGGTGATAGAGGGGCCGATTCTATTAGTGTCCAGGGATGCCACTGTAGCTGAAGATGTACTTATGGGTGGAGTAGATGTACCCCAGCCTGTATTACCCAGGACGATTAACTCAAAAAGGGTCCCAACTTTATATCAGAACATGGAGAACCAGAGGCAACTCGAAGCAAGTTCCAATATTACCCACCAGGTTATCAAGTTTGGATCAGGGGTGGGTACAATGATTTCTTGGAATATTGCTGGTCTAAAGGTAAAAATGGATTCTCCTGAATGGGTCGAATTCGTCGGTAATTACGATGTCTGCTTTTTTCAAGAAACCTGGTCCTGAGAGCCACAGTTCTTGCTGGGATATTTGAATTACCATGTTCCATCAACAAAGGGTCCTAAAGGGCGTCCTATGGGTGGTCTAACTATTTGGGCTCGCCAAGATTTATTTTCAACGGTCAGAGAGATATCTACAGGGTCTCCTGATATTCAACTAGTCAGGTTATATTTGGGTCTCCTGGGCGATTTGGATATTTATAATTTGTATCTCAGAGGGACCAAGGGGACAAGGTCACGGGTCCTGGCTAACTTGGATTCCCTCTTAGACCAGCACTCGAGTGAGAGGGAAGTGCTCGTCGCGGGGGATTTGAATGTTACCTTTGAACCCCTTCTGAATTCAGACTCTGATTGGGGTCTTGATCCTGAGGAAGATCAGCTTTGGGGTATACCTGGACTTGACCTCGAACCTATTAAAAGGTCGTCTGAGGTTGTAGTCCAGGTCAATGCTCTCTGTTACGAGAGAAGTCTCAGAGCATTGAATGGCAGGACGCCGGGTGACAAGATAGGGGCCAATACATTTGATAATGGTCGCTATAAAAGTAGAATCAATTATGTCCTCTGTAGCACGAAGTTATGACAATCTGTAAAAGATATGGTGGTCGAACCAAGAGTTGAGAGCGACCATAATCCTATATGTGTAGCGCATAGCTGGTGGAAGAGTGGTCAAATGGAAGAAGGGGTGATGGAATTCAAGCCACCTGAAGTTGTCCCCTCTAATGATATGCGTAGGCTTAAGTGGCGTGAGGTCAAGACTAATGATAAAGCCATTGCTAACATTGATAACGAGTTAACTAAAGTTATATTGGAACTCGAGCGCGCTATGGCAACCGAGGCAGGTAGTGCTCTAGTTATAGAATCCCATGAAACCTTTTTTGAGGGAATACGCTGGCATTTTCTGAAACCAGCAAGGAAAGCCAAAAAGGCGCCATCTAAACGTTCACGATGGTATGATGGCGATTGTAGGAGAGCCAGAGCTGATTTGGCAGCAGCCCTTTCTAGTGGAAATAACGATTGTGTCCGAAAGACCAGACAAGTATACAAAAAATGTATAGGGCAGGCTAAAAAGAAATGGGATGAGCTCCACTGGTTAGATTTAAAAGGAGCAAGCTATTCCAGGGATTCAAGATTGTTTTGGAATATTATTAAGTGGGATAGAGGTGGTCTGCCTGATAGACCCTCAAACCACGTTACACAAGAGGAATGGTTAAAATATTTCAAACCGCAATATGCATGCAATTCCAATTTTAATTCCACTTGGGAGACAACTTATGTTTTTTATTCCCAAGGTCCTTTTAGTAACCATGATGCCTTAATGGCTTTGGGATCTGTTGCAAGTGGGCGAGCTCCGGGACCAGACGGGGTCCCACCTGATGTTTTTCTCCACAATAAAGCTTGTTGGAGCAAGTACATCACATTATTGGCAAATGCTGTGGCCAAAGGTGCACCAGTCCCCAAATCATGGGGGGGTGCAGTTATAATTCCAGTGTTCAAGAGGGAGACAAGGCACTACCAGGTAACTACAGGCCAATTAGCCTGATTGATTCAATTCAGAAGGTCATAGGGAGGATGGTTTTGAACCAGATACTAGAGTGGATCGAAGACAACAAGATCCTGTCCCCTTTCCAAGCTGGCTTTCGTAATCTAACTAGTACAGTGGATCAGGTTTTTCATTTTGTCCAATTACATTGGAAGGTAGTTATCCTGGGAAAAGGCAGTCTCTATGCCGCTTTTGTGGACTTAAGAGCTGCCGTTGATCTTGTGCCCCGTCTACGGTTGTGGGCAGTGTTAGAAAAGTTAGGACTCCCCGTCGAAATTTTGACCCTGGTAATGAGTTTACACGAGACCAATTTTGCCAAAATACAGTGGGGAGGCACTGGTGATGTTACTCCTGAGTTCCCGGTAGAGCATGGTGTGCATCAAGGTTGCACCATGGCCCCACGCTCTTCTCATTATATATTAACGGGATAGTAGAATGTATGCTTAGCGTCAACACAGATGCCCCAAAGTTGGCCGGAGTGATTACCCCGATATTGATGTTTACAGACGATACACTTATTGTATCAAAAACACCGAGTGGTCTGCAAAGAGCCTTGTTAGTGTTTGAGGATTTTTGTCTTGGTCATGGTTTAGAGGTAAATGTGGCCAAGACGAAACTTATGGTTTTTAATCCACACTCAAGCTATAGAGGGAAAAAGCTTTTTATGAATGGGCAACCGCTAGAATTGGTTAATAACTTCATTTATCTGGGTATGCACATAGCAAAAGACAATAAATGGAGTAAGCATATAGAAATGGCTGCCCTGAAATTCAGGCAAATATCGGGAGCCTTAATCAGGGAGCACAAAAAATCTTTTACCAAACCAATAAAACCAGTGCTCCAAGTTTACGAGGCCAAGGCACTAAGTTCTGCGTTATATGGGGCAGAGCTATGGGGGTTTGACCAGTTAACCTCTTTAACTGCAGCTGATATTAGATTTTTCCGTAGCATAACTGGTCTTCCCCAGAGTACCCCTTTGGTACCTTTAAGATATGAATTGGGTAGGAAGGCCATTCTGGACATAGCTAAACTCCGCCCGATTTTGTAATGGCGGAGGCTCTGGACAACTCCGGAGATCTCCCCTTATGCAAAGGTCTCATGGATGTTATAAAACTAGATGTGTTCCATAAGATCGGATGGTTGAGGAACCTTCATGAGACCTTGACAGACCTGGGCATGGAGGGGCTGTGGAGTGACCCAGCGGCTGCTCTGTTCCCCCCAAAGAGATCTTTGAAAATGATATATTGGGAACGAGTTGAACACCATGTATGGAGCAGAGCAAATTCCTCTGGGATGACCGGCTGTTACCTGGAGGCAAAAATTACACCTGCTCTAGAACCATACTGGGACTTGGTTACAAAACCTGGCGATAGGAAACTTTATTTTCAGTTCAGAGCTGGTTCTTTACCACTTAGGTCTCTCACAGAAAGATTGTCTAGTGCTTGTGAGGAATTATGTCCTGCCTGTGGGTTACAAGCAGAATCAACCGCCCATTTTCTATTTGTTTGCCCTGTATTTGCTACCCCAAGACGAGTATGGTTGACTCCAATGTGCAAGACCTTAGGTACTAGGAGTAGTGCTGTTGCATTAAGAATTCTACGCACAAACACTTCATCAATCATCTCTATAGCATTAGCCAAATTTTTGGGTTGGGCATGGTTTTTAAGGAAAAAAGCCTCCAAGTAAATACTTGAAGTACTCCTATTAGCACATATAAATCAAGGGATGTGGGTTTCTCCTCTTGTATTATATTATGAATTTCATTAATTGATATCCTTTCATCTTGTAGTAAAAGTTGTTGTTTTTAACTATCCAATTTCATTATTTTAGTCTTTCTGATTTGTTTAATGCTTTTTAAAAAAATTTAAGTATGTATTGATGGATTTTAATAATTCTATTGGGCACCAGATGTTATGCCTTGTTATATGTTTGTGTCTTTTATGATCTTTTAAAATCGAATGAAGACTTATGATGATGACCTGGAAATACATTACAGCAATCTTGTATAAGCTGCCTCTTGGGAAATAGATGGTATTTCCTGTAGCAGGATAGTCCTTGCCTACAGACCTCCAATCCCTAGAGGTCCTTCTAACTAGCCGGGAGACTTAAAGCCTCTTCTGTTCCACCATCTCCATTTGCAGATATCAAAGGGTGGAGCATCGGGTCTCTTACCAAATTGCCCAGAGGTATGTATGTACAACACGTCTTGCCCCGTTGTCAATGTGACGCCCAAAACCTTTTGGGAGAGTTCAGTCCCTCACTTATCGTGCACAGGTTCAGTGCTTGCTGGAATCCACAGCGCGCCACACTCCACAGAGTATGCAGACCATACCATTAAGTCGAAAATTCTGATGCTGCATATTTCTATTCACAACCCCCTGATCGGTATGGCTATGTCAAACAGGAAAAATCAACACTAACCTCCACACAATGGAAAAAGACCCCTCTATGTGTGCGGTTTGTCCCTTACAGGGGTTAAATCAGGCGGTAGAATGTGGTGATCATTCACACTGCTGACCTTCATGGATAAGACAGTAGTGCTGGTGTGGTTATTGACCAATGACTCTAAAATGTCATAGTCAAGCAAGAAGCAGGCATGACTGTTACATCTAGGGTAATGAGTCACCACCAGGGAGGGAAGATACATGGGAGAAAAGGGCTGAGTGAGGAATCAGAAGAGATGATACCAGCAGGGAAAGGAAAGCCATTTTAAATTTTGCCTTTGTTCCATGTCCTCCAGGAACAAGCAAAAAGCAAATTCTTACAAATGTGGAAGATGGACTTGTGGTGCCTTTGCTTATTACGCCCACCCTCAGGCTGGTGTACTTTACCTGTAATTGTGAATGCTTATGTCATTCCCCATCTTGGTAATGCAGGGACTATTGTAATTCAATGTTTAAAGACTAGCGTCTTGAAGCTAAACTATTACAGCACTTATTTGTGCTTTATAAATAAAACATGGACCAATACAAAAACCCTTGCCAGGGACCAGCGTGCAGATACAACTCTCTTATGATACATTTTCAAGTGCATCTGCCTGTGGGAAGCAACAGTTGTTATGAAGTCTAGTTTTAAAGTTGCAAACATAAGGCATATGTCGTTTCATGGCGTTAATATACTGATTTGTAATGAAGCACAAAAGGGCAACACAATATAATGTGCTGTTCTTGAGTAAAATAGAAAAGATTTAATATCTGCCATTCGGACTCATTTGGCAGTCGCTAGCGCGCATGCAGATATGATCTGACTCAGAGATGGCAGCCACAGGACAGAGCTGGGACGCTTGAATAGGGTACATTCTGTGCTGAGCACTGGCAAGAGGACAGCCATAGCTTCATAGTCACACTGCCGCCAGATGGTTCCTTTGTTGAATATTCCTTTTTCCTGCAGCAAAGCTGTCTTTTCTGCATGTTTCCCCCATATTTTTCGCCTTTTTCTGGACCCTATTTTTTCTGGTTTGTGGACTCTGTGCCCTTTACCCCTTCTAAACAGGAGTAAAGTGTCTGTGCTCCATCTTCAAATATGGTTAATTTGTCTTACCCATGATTGACATAATTAGCTTGCCTATAAGTCCCTTGGGGAAGTGGTGTGGCGCCGCAGCCAGGGCGACTGCCTCTGGAATCTGGGGATCACGGTTTGATCCCCGGCCCTGGTGGCAGATTAGCCCAGCACCATGTGACTCTGGGCAATAGCTTGCTTAATCTTCCCGACAGCCCCCAGCGCCTAGAGACCCTTATGGGAGATTGTTTGTGCTTTACAAATGTGGATTATTATTAGTATAAAGGGTAGGACATACACCCAGGGCCTGGAAGTCAAAGACCACATGTGGACTGCAGCACCTATGGTGCCATCTGCAGTTTTTTTAAACTTATTCAGTGTTTTAGAAATAGCATACATGATCTAGGTTACCAGAACACTGTACAATGTAAAAGGAAATAAGTTACAGTGAGAATGGTTTCGAGGATAAATATACCATGGTAGAGTATTCACAAGGGTTAGATGCAGGAAAGAAAGAGAGAAGGAGAGAATCATTTCAACATCCTGGAGGGGTTTAGGGTTAGCTACTGTCAGTTCTTTTGAACTCTTTCAAGCAAAAGGGATTTAACTTTCTTTTTGAATGAGACAAGGAAGGGTCTTGTGCAAATCTCTGGAGATAGGAGCATGAGTGTGATCTATCTTACTTGAATCTACGTGGCTTTGGTGAATACTCATGTTTCCTGTAGCAAATCTGTCTTTTCTGCATGGCCACCCAATATTTTTCTGGACCTTAATTTTGATGGTTTCTGGACACTGTGCACTTTACATCTCCTAAACAGGAGGAAAGTGTCTGTGCTCCCCATTCAAACATGGTTAAATTGGCTTACCCATGATGACATATTCAATGAAGGAGCATAAGTGGGATCTCTCTTTCTTGAATCGAGGCAGTAGTGAATCAGAGCTACACTAGGAGCGGCTGCCTCGAAAGAGGGTGAGTTTACTGGCCATGTATTTAGGGGTCCCTAAATGGAGTGCTTTGTGAGTAATGAAGACCACTCGTAATGTGTTGGGTCTCAATCAGAAGCTATTTGAGATTGTTCAATAAGGAAGTAATGTGGTTAATGCATCTTGCTCAAGAGACTAGCCTTGCAACATTTTGGAAGTCAAGTGGTGGAATGAAAGACTTGACCTTTTCTAGATGTCTGAGCTGGTATAATACACTTTTGATCTTTGAGTTGATATGGGTAAGCATGTATAGGTTTTTATCCAGTGTTATTCCAGATGATATGGTGCTGTCAATGATTTTGGGGATTAATTCCAACTTCACAGGGTTCAGGTTACATTGCTTGACTAATAGCCATGATTGATAATCTTTTAGAGTGCTACTTAAGTAGAGTACATCATCTGGAGATTAGAGGGAAGATTTACGAAGGGTTTTGTTGCTCTTGTGTTACGCAGGGCAACACAAGCCCTTAAGTAAGTTTTTCTGAGCCACGCAAAGCCACCTTGCATGCCTCTGTGTGGTTTAGTACATCCAGAGAAGGGCAGGCCTCATAAATCTCTGTCTTGTGTGACTTTGAATTAAGAAGGTGTTCCATGGGTGGAGCATGGGAGTCCCATGCATACACCCATGAATTATGATGTAATCACAGATTTACTACGCTCAGTAAACCTGGGATTGCGTCAAAATGGTACACCTACCAGACAGAGGAGTAGCATCGAGAAATATCTTTATTTCACATGCACTTCATTCTGCAGCACACCTAAAAAGAGGAAAATGCCTCTAGGGATTGATTTTGTCCAGGAAGGAATCCCTGCACAAAGACAATTCTGCCTATAACACAGGCATCCTTGCTCCATTGCCCAAGTTGCCTGTGTTGATGCTGGGTCGCACACAGTACACCTGTGCAAGGAGAGATCAAAAACGGCCCAATCTTTGTAGCTATGCCATGCAGTCCAGCAAGTTTGTCTTGCTGCATTGCGTAACTTCTTATTAATTCTGCCAGAAGATTATTAGGTAAAGGTATGTGTCATCAGCATACAGATGATATGCGATATTGGTTTGTCAGTCTAAGAGGCTCCATACAAAGATTGAAGATTGTGGGGGCAACAGTGGAGCCCTAGGCAACCCCTTAACTGACCATGGCAGGAGCTGACAAGGAGTCCTTCTATTTAATTTATTGGAAGTGATTATTGAGATATGAGGAAGTCCAGTTCAAGACTGTGCCATCAATCCTCATACAGGACCTTAGGGTGTTCAGAAGAATGGTGTGCTTGGTTGTGTCAAAGACTGAGGAAAGGTCAAGTAATGAACGCTGGCCTGCAAAACATGGCTTCAGGTGTACCGTGTATATCCTGACTGCAGCACCCTAAAAACCTGCTGTAAAAATAACGTTTTTTTCCAGGCAAAAAAACTTGCTTTTACATTTTAATAAGTCATCCCTAAGTATACCTTGTTGCCTACAAGGTAGGTTTCCTGAGATTTAAAAGGGAAACACATGCAAATAAAAGTTGGCATATTACTTCAGTGACTAGACCCCAAAACCTATTTTCACTGTCAGGTCAGTAGCTGGATCATAGAAAATTAATTATAAACTTTAATCTGTAACTTTTGACATGAAACAGTTAAAATGATATTTCAAAGATTATTGTTCATATTTATTATAATTCCAATTCAGTGGTAAAGTTAGATTTTTAATAAATAGTTAGTAAAAGTAATTTTAAGAAAGTTCTTCTTTCCTGACTGAAATTCTTGGAGGCTGATAGCAGCTGTCCAGCAAGTCCTTGACCTTAATACATTGTGAAAACTACTCCCAAAGCAGGAACAATAACTTAGGCATTGTGATGGAGGGCATGAACATGGGGCATTTAACCCTATCAGTCCAGGTGGGACAGTTGGGGTGGATCCAGGAGCTTCAATAACTTGAAAGGGGCAGAGGAGAAGCCTGCCAATTCATAGTTTCATGTACGAAGAGACCTGAAGATGAGAAGCCAATCCCCAATGACCCAAACTAGCCAGTCTGACTTTGAAACCAGTGTCAGGGAAGCTATCCCCAGAACTGGTATAGAGATGACACAGGGGAGGGGACTGCACATTTACCTGGTCACACCTCTGGGTGGACATGGGAGCTCTGCACACAATCTACTACTCAATGCAAATACGTATAAACCAATCAATTTGTGTGTGTTTTGATATATTGTTCTAATTGTTCCATGTGGACCAATCATAGTGCCAATTGTCATAAGCAAACATTTTTATTTAGGCAACCACCTCACTTAAGAACAGATGTGGAAGCATCTGTAAGCCCAGTTTCTCCCTTGCATGCAGAAGCTGTGTTTAGCATGAGAAGGTGTATAATCTTCAGAACACCACTGTACATTGTACTCACTTCTACTTTGCTGCCTGCTAAAGCACTAATAGCTGACTACAGGTAACACTTAGGTGCCGATTCCGATCCGTTAAAAATATTCCCCGTACGAATCATATCCGGATTTTTTTACGTACGAATCGTACAAGTCCCGTACAAACTGGCAAGTACGATTCGTATGTTAAAAAATCCATACGAATCGCATTGGGAAAATTCCCCGACACGTCCTCGGGTCGGAAAAAGTGTCTGACACATCCCCGGACAGTTTTACGTACGAATCGGGAAACTGAAGTCCAAGCGCGCAAGTACGATCCGTCCCGTCCGTCCGAATGCACAACTGTATGGAAAAAACACCGTACGGAGCGAACTCCCATAGCAACCATGGAGACGTCCAAACATGTGCCCGCATACGTGCCGAACACCCCCCAGCCCACCCCCCCGAGTACGCGCCGTACCCCCACCCCACCGCCCCAGGTACGCGCCGTACCCCCAGCCCCCCCATGTACGCGCCGTACTCCCACCCAACCCCGTAGGTACGGAGCGTACCCCCACCCCACCCCGTATGTACGGTGCATACCCCCACCCCCCGTATGTACGGTGCGTGCCCCCACCCCCGTATGTACGGTGCGTACCCCCACCCCCCCGTATGTACAGTGCGTACCCCCACCCCCGTATGTACGGTGCGTACCCCCAGCGTAGCACTGGGGGTATGCACCGTACCTACGGGGTGGGGTGGGGGTATGCACCGTACATACGGGGGTGGGGGTATGCACCATACATACGGAGGTGGGGGTACGCACCGTATCTACGGGGTGGGGTGGGGGTACGCACCGTACATACGGGGGTGGGGGTACACACCGTACATACGGGGGTGGGGGTACGGCGCGGACATGGGGGGGTGCTGGTGTACGGCGCGGACATGGGGGGGCTGGGGGTACGGTGCGGACGTGTAGGGATGGGGTACGGTGCGTACCGGGCCCCCTTTTCGCCGTGCATCGTGGCGTACTTAGCTTTTCCGGCACTTTTTGGGTCCCGTAAAAATATTGCCGTGCGAAGTGCTGTGGGTACGAATCGTACTTGCTGGTCCGTAAAACGCTGCCTGACTCCGTCCGAATGTTGTGTACGCGGTGTCCCGGATCGGAATTGTGGGTATATTTTAGCCGGTCGGTGTTTTTTACGATTCGTACGGAAATGGTGTTTCCGTACGAATCGTACTTGCATGTTTGTAAGGTATTTTTCCCGGGTACGAGTCGGACGGAGAAAACGCTCCGTCCGACGATTCGTAGTTTCAGTTAACAAAAATGTACAAGACTTTCATGCAATATCAAAGTTAAAATGGAGAGCCTAAAATATTGAGGAGCAAGTCAACAAATACATTGTTATCGAATATTTCATGGGGAGCTGCCTTGATGATTATTTTTTTTCCAAATTTCATTTTCTAGGAGCCACCATACATCTCTATCTGTACATAGTCTTGATCCTTTGACTCACAGCGCCAGATTTACTATTTTTTCAAACAATGCAACGCAGCACAGCACAGCAACCAAGTTTGCTGCACTGTATTGCACAAGCAGGAAAACACAGCACAGAGCCATTTCTATCAAGATTGGCCTGCTGCTAGTGTCATCACTGGTGCTGGGCCTCAAACAAGACGCCTTGTGTGACACACCACCTCACAACATCATGCAAAGGTAAGTGTGCACTGTCGTTAGGAAAGGGCGAAATATTCCTTTCCGCCAGTGGACTTGGCAGAATTTCGGTGACTCCTTGTTACTCTTGTAACGTGGAGTTCCGGCCAAATTCCATGGTTCTCTGCATGGCAAAAACAAATTTGCACGTGGCTCCAGCGCGGTAAGCTGGCACCTCATAGCGCTATTTCCAGTCACTAGGGGATCATCCGCCACGATTTTTCTAACAGGGGCGGTTTTAGGAGGTCACGACCGTTCAGGGTCAGAGGGCTGCCACTCGTGTAGAGAATGTACTTGAGCAGCAGCAAAATTAACTTGAATACTTGGACCCGCTTGTGGGCCGCGTGGTTGAGTTTGTGCAGATTTTTCAGAGTGCAAGCAGCGCAACATGGGCAACGGCCTTGCAAGCGTGGGCTGAGCCATGCGTGCCATTTCCCCGCAAGTGGAACCACGCTTGCCTTAACCACATGTATGCCTTAACCACGCAAATGTGTGGTAAAGGCAGTGTGCAGTCTAGAAGTCAGAATGAGCAGGGAGAGAAACAGAAAGCGTGGGGACAGAAAGCTCGATGCAGACAGGTAAGAGAGGTGCTGAGGAGGGGGGTAGTTTTTAGTGGGGGGGATTGGTTTTAGGGCTCAGGGCAGGTGGGGGGGCCGGGATAGCTTTTAGGGCTTAGGGTTGGAGTCGGCTAGTGTTCCCAGAGATTAGGGCTCAGGGCCTATTTCAGTTTTGTGCACATAGGAGTTGGCGAGGGGTGGCTAGGCGAGTTTAGGGCCCAGACCCTGTTTCAGTTTCATGCATATAGGAGTTAGAGCTATTCAGCTGCCATTTGCTGTATTTAGAGTAAAAGCTGTACCCTTTCCCTTGATTCGATCGGAATGGGGCCTGGTGAAGTTGTCGGGGATAAGTGGAACTTGTGTCCCCCCAAGTTTCAAAAGGATCGGTCAAGTGGAACTAGTAGAAAAGCAGCTGTTTCTGAGGTGCTGGTGTCTAATGTTATCCAATTGGTCTGTTTTGGAGGATCTGGATAAATGGTTTTGAGGTGGTTCTAGTTGCTCCAGGTAAAAGGGGCTTCTCTCACTGATGGCTAGACATGTCTAGTGTATGTGTGATTTTTGGGGATTTACCACCATATTGCTTTAGCAATCATGCCTTTACAATGAAAATCATTGTAAAGGCATGCGTGGTAAAGGAATGCATGGTTAAGATGCATTTGTGGTTCGTGCGACTGCGTTGTAGAGGCACGCTTAGTTCAGCCATCATGCCACCGCCATAAAACTGTGCACCATGCCTATTTCTGTTGCCAGAACTCCACTGTGTTCTTATGTAACTCAGCTGAATTCCCTGGAGTAAAATTTTGCAATTTTCGCCCACCCCAGGGACAGTATTTGTACTGGAAATATGTCCTTTCAGCTCACATTTCTATGCCTAGACAAACTAGAAGGATTCTACACATTCAATGTGCTCTGTGCACTGCAGTACACATGCAATGTGTGGGGGATTTTTGTCATTAATGAAGCAATGTCTGCTTTAAGGAGGAGTCAGCTTTTGATGCAAAACCTAGTCTGGCAATCTTAGTAGATTGGATTTTCTTTGAAAGGTGTTCATTATTGTTGTTGTCAATCTTAGAATATGAACAAAAATAATGGGATAACATCTTGTGATACCTCCTGGTGTAGTTATTAGCAAAGACAAACACCTTCAGAGTTTGCCTTCAATAATAACGTCAGTCTAGTTGAGGTAAATTTAAGACTTATTATGAAACAGCCACCCTAATTCCCATCCACATTCTTGTAGCTACCTTCCTCACTCAATCTTAAATGAGTAAATAACACATGTCCACAATTGGCAGTCTCTAAAAACCCCTAATATAAAACGCAAAACAGACTATCTTACCCGTGACCTCACTGTCAGACATTCAAGAGAGACTCTAAGGTGATGGAGTATCAAAAATCAATGACCTTTGCATGTCATTCAGGACCATCTTGCAAATATGAGCGGTTTGGAGATAGGAAAAATCTATTCTATGGACATATAAGCAAAATAATGCTGATGCCTTCTTCAAAATCATACAATTATTTGACAGAAACCTTCCCCAAACTTCTTCAAATGTTTTCATTTTATCATTCAGGGCTTGATTTTGAGTTTGGCAGATGGAGATCTGTCTGTCGGATGAAGAGCATTACTTATGTAATCCTGAGGGTTCTCTCCGCCCTACCTCCAAAATTTTGAAATAACCACCGGTACTATGGTCGTCTCTGTAAAGCGCAAAGAACCACCATTAGAGTTTTGAAATGTTTTAGTTTTTCAAAAGTAATTTTTGGGAAAACAAAAAACTGTTGACCTCCACACCCTGGAATTTTTCTCCCAGCGAGTGGAGGTCATTATTGTTTTTTTCTTATCCTTCACCACTAGGTTTTTCCTGGTGCTGACAGAAAAGGAAAAAAACAGTACAAAAAGGGGTGGTGATGGACGGAGCATCAGAACCAATCAAACACTCACACCCAGTCAACAGATCTGGGTTTGATCCATCACCGTTCTTTAGCCCACTCTGCCACCCCAGTTCAGAGATGGCCATATGCAAATCAGTCTGACCCTGTGCCTCATGGGAACAGTCCAGCCCGAACTGCCAAGCCATGCCTTCCCTGGACCGGAAACAAGCTTCCTAGGACCGGTTTCTGGCATTTCAGCCGTCTTCAGCCAGGCTTGCTTGAATCCAGTGGCAAAGTGAGCAAGGGACTCACGTCTGAGCATACCCTGCCAACTTATGGCGAACAACGCAGTACAAAAAGGGGTGGTGATGGACGGAGCATCAGAACCAATCAAACACTCACACCCAGTCAACAGATCTGGGTTTGATCCATCACCGTTCTGTAGCCCACTCTGCCACCCCAGTTCAGAGATGGCCATATGCAAATCAGTCTGACCCTGTGCCTCATGGGAACAGTCCAGCCCGAACTGCCAAGCCATGCCTTCCCTGGACCGGAAACAAGCTTCCTAGGACCGGTTTCTGGCATTTCAGCCGTCTTCAGCCAGGCTTGCTTGAATCCAGTGGCAAAGTGAGCAAGGGACTCACGTCTGAGCATACCCTGCCAACTTATGGCGAACAAAGCAGTACAAAAAGGGGTGGTGATGGACGGAGCATCAGAACCAATCAAACACTCACACCCAGTCAACAGATCTGGGTTTGATCCATCACCGTTCTTTAGCCCACTCTGCCACCCCAGTTCAGATGGTCCAGGGAAGGCATGGCTTGGCAGTTCGGGCTGGACTGTTCCCATGAGGCACAGGGTCAGACTGATTTGCATATGGCCATGTCTGAACTGGGGTGGCAGAGTGGGCTAAAGAATGGTGATGGATCAAACCCAGATCTGTTGACTGGGTGTGAGTGTTTGATTGGTTCTGATGCTCCGTCCATCACCACCCCCTTTTGTACAGAAAAGGAAAAAAAGGCATTAAACCAATCAGCCTACATAGAGCAGATGCTGTAATACCCTACCTCCTATGGCCCGTGGTCCAATGATCCGTCGAAGGAAGTATTCTGTTGAAGGATCCAACAGGGCTCTATTGATGGAATACTAAATGTCTCTTTGTCTCTAAATGAGGGGGCAGAGCAAAGGTGTGGCAGGCAGGGGGACTCCATTATATTTGCAACTTAGTACCCTGTCCCTCAAACTCTAAATCAGGCCTTCAGTTGATAAATAGTCTTTTCATATGATGTCATATTGTGTATGTCATGCAACCAAGTATCATAAGAGTGGATTGTGGGTGTTGTCCATAATCCTAGGATACTATTATTGCCGCCTCCATGAAAGCAGCAAATGATCTCCAATTTTGAGAAGTCACTTCTGGTAATGTAGAAATGTTGTGTAGTACAAATGTTCAACAGAGGGAAAAAAACCTCCAAAGTATTTTTCAACGTAGACCAACGTATTACAATTCCATAGTAGGAGCACTATATCACAGTTGAGTTCCTTATAACTACAGCACCTCCAGTGGCGGCTCCTCCGCTAAGGCGGAGGAGCGTCGCCCCACTGCTCATGCAGCAGTGAAAAAAAGAAAATAATAATAAGAAGAAGTTATCATTTTCTTTCGGTAGTCGCGCTGATCTGGCTCCCTGATGCCAGAGCAGGGGAGGAGTGGTTTGCACTCCTGTTAGTGCACATGACAGTTTGGCCGGTCCTCTAGGACTGGCCAAACCATCATGCGCACTTGGCACATTCTCCATTGGGCTGTGTTGCACAGCCCCCTAGAGAACATGCCCAGGCTCTCAGGCACTGCTAGATTATCCAAACAGGACACTCACACCAATCCCAGTGCTGTTCCTGTAGCGTTGTAATTGGCTGGGAGAATCCAGAAGCCAGGGTGCTTCCAGTGCTCCCATCAAACCTTCCGTCCAGGATGGAGGAGAGACGTGAGGCTGCGGGAGAGGCGGCACGGCAGAGAATCACTCCGAGCAAACCACCACTGAGCACCTCTCTGATGGACTGCACTGTGCCTTGTATAATTACACTGGTGACCAGTGCCATGAATGTATGATTTTGAAATACCCAAGCTTTAATCTTGCTTTACTAAGGTTGTTTTTTATTTGTTGCTAATAAGTCATGCAAATCCTCATAGGTAAAATCAATGTTGAATCAGTGAGACCATTGCTCTTTTAGGTCCAGAGAGGTAGGCCGTGAATAGATGCAAAATATAATAAAGGAAAGGGTAAACCCAATACACCCTTGGAGGCTTGGGCAATTAAATCAAAAATAAGTAAGGGAATGCCTACATGGGATTTTGTTCACAGTCATAAATGAATAGGTATTTGTACCACAATCAATTTTTGTTCATCCTAATCAGTAATTAGTAATGAACTTGTGCTTTAAACACAGAAAAAGAACAATTGTTTTTCTTATAAATGTGGTCTTGTGCAGCCTCTCAGAAAATCGAATCACACAGTAAATGGGTCTTCATAAACACGCTAACCGTCACACTGTAGAGCGCATTCTACACAGCGTGACGGTTAGTGCGTTTACGAAGACCGATTTACTGTGTGATTCGATTTTTCGAGAGGCTGCACGAGACCACGTTGCTGGCAATGTTTTCCATATACCTTGTAGCCTGAATACGTTTGGCTATAGTCTTTTTCTTTAACAACTTGGAGAACTCCCCTTGACGCATTGACTCCATTTAGCCTGCTTCCTTCAAAGAAATCATAAAAGGATACATTTTGGCTTCACAATCAACTTCATGTCCTGAAGATGATCTGACGGTCTCATTGACAACACAGACCAAAACGTCAACAGTACATCTATTTCCTTCACCATCCTTTGATTTTGAGGAACCGTTTTCTTGATTTGTCAGACCGTTTACCTCTTTGAATTTCTGGAATAGATGTTTGCATATGTGTTATATAGGTTAAGTTATAATACCTTGAACATTATGCTTGGTTGATTCCGAATATAAGTCCCTTTTTTTCACTTTCTGTACATATTAAATATTGTTTTTTCTGAAGAAAAGATTGCCCCGTTGCTCTATAATTATTATTTTTTATCAAAATTGATTTATTTATAAGAAAAACAACTGTTCTTTTTCTGTGTTTAAAGCACAAGTTCATTACTGATTAGGATGAACAAAAATTGATTGTGGTACAAATAACTATTCATTTATGACTGTGAACAAAATCCCTTGTAGGCTTTCCCTTACTTATATTTGTGAATAGATGAAGTCATCAAGAATTCTGTAATGACCAGATATAGCCCCTTTGTAGAGTCTCCAGGTACAGAAATATTTTGTAATTGGAGAGGTATCTAATACTATGGGGTGCATCTGATAAATTGCTTGCATGCAGTGTGTTAATTATTGATTACACCAGAACTGCATGGAGAGTAGAACAAATTAAGTCACATTTCTGCAAATGTTTGAATCACCCATCAGAGAGCAAATTCTTTACTTGGGGTACATCACTATGTTCCCAAATGTCCCTCACTATCTCTTAGATGGCAAACATATACATACATTAGGCCAGAGGGGTGTTTCAGAGTCAATTCTGTCATCAAGTTTCAGTTTTTCATTTGCTCTATGCCAGGCATAACAACATGTATGAGTGACAGGGTTATGTAGTTTCAAACGTTTTGGACTTTTTGTATACACCATTACATCTACTTAGAACATCACTTTTATTCGTTTCTCTGCCCCTGTGTGACTAATTTGGATCATCGTAATCTGGCATATAGAAAATGCAAATCCTCTAGAGCTAGAATAAGCAGTAGGCGGGGACCAAGGGCAGCCTGGCCTGTTGCCTAGCATATTAAAACGATTCAGCGCATCACTGAGGGATTTGCACATAATCATTTCACTTTTATCATTAATCCTTCCCACAGGCCTATTCTACTTTGAACAGGTATCCGCACTCAACTCTATCAAAAGCCTTTGTGGGGTCTTACCCCTACCTCTTCACAGTTTTCTCTCATTTTAAATAGAATGTGTGCCAATGTGCAAAGGTGAGCTGTTGAGGAGCGGTAGGGGAGCGTTAGGGGACAAATCCTATCTGTGAATCATGGACGGAGTGGGTTATGACTGTATTCAGTCTAGTAGCTAGGATCTTAGCCTGCATTTTAACACCAGCAGCCAGGACACCATCAGACCAGAGAGTAAGAAATGTAAAAAAGAAGTAACAAGACAACAGGAAACAGCTAAAGACTCACCTCTTTAAAGAACATTACATCACAATGCCTTAATCCTCAACAACTCGACTTGGTTTCTCTTTACCTGCAAACTTTAAGCTTGCCTTTAACCATGTACAGCACTTCACTGCCTTTTGGTAAGGTTTGTATTATAGAAATACCATATAAATACATACATACATGCATATATACATACGTACATGCAATTGAGTGGGTCTTTATTTGGTTTAAGAATGGATGATAGTGTTACTGTGTTAAATCCAGGAAATGAGCAATTATCTCTGGCCATTACATAAAAAGATGGCCAATTTCATTTTGTTCATCTTATAGAATCCTGGGGAAAATGTCGAGGTGAAATTGTCAATAGACTTACTGATTTCTTTTTCTGTCTAATCCCTTCCAATTTGATATTGTCTGATGTTGCGAGAGTGTGGGTATTGGGAGTGGTGACATAAATTGTACTTTGGCCTGCACGGTATACCTAAGGGATATCATTCTTTAATAAACATGGCAAATGTATTCGGGAAAACTACCAGATTTGTTGACAACACCCCGGGGATTGTGTGTTTTACCTCCACCTGCTAAAGTTTGGAAGACTAGTAATGTGCAAGCTTTCTCCCCATGGCCATACTGTTTCTGTTTAATATAAAATAGGGTTGTCTCCTCTTTGGTCATGTGAAGGGACTTTAGATCAAGTTTTGCTTTCGTTAGTGTTCTAAGTGTGCTCATTTTAGTTGGTCTGTGGGTTTCTAACTCAAACTGTTTTTGCATGGTCCCTGCTTTTTTCCTCTGGATGGATTTGTTTGTCATCAGCTCTCCCCTATAACAGCTTTGCTTAATGCCGCTAGTCCTTGCATAGACATTGCAGAGATCTCGGTTTTCTGTAAATATATATCTGGGATGGATCAATCATGTTCTTTGGTTCGGGTGGTCTATAGCAGAGACAATTTCATCTGATATTGGTTAGCAAAGGGGTTTATTACGTTTAGATTCATGTCTATCTTTACTGCATCATGATCTGATACTCCATTTTGGATAATAATAGCAATGTTTGATATTCAATCCAGTGAGTGAATCAAAACCATGAAATAATATAATAGTGAGTGTGTGCCATGATTGAAAGAGGTAAAGATGTAGTCTCTCTCTGTAGGGTGGAATAATCACAAGGGGAGCTCCAGATTATGATCTTCTATGAGGTCCCTTAGTATCCGTCTTTCCCTGGCTTTTCTTTCACCCAGGTGGTCTGACATATCCAGAAAGTGGTACAAGACCAGGTTCCAATTAACCATCAACAATGTTGACCTGGGTATTGGTGTCCTACTGAGCTGTAGAAAGTAGTGGAATTAAGAGATGGTTCCAGGTCTACCAGCCAATGGTGTTGCTATTTCAGGGATGAACCCAACAGCGTAATTGGGGTTGTAAATCTGTGTGGCTTTTCCTGAAGGAGAAAAGGCACACCAGCAACATGAGGGGTTAATAATAACCATTCTAGAGAGCTCATAAGCACATTCAGTATAGTTTGCAGCAAAGGGGTTCTGTTGATACCTTGGTCTATTACTGTTATGGGCCGTGGACAGGGGTTAAGGACACTTATCACCTATCATCATGTATGTGTAACTCAAAACGTAGCCCGGTAGGAGAGAAACATATACAAACTACAACATTGGAAAGTGCATCATTGCCGAAATGTTATGGTTATTTGGCAATCTTGGTGCTGTCAGAGAAAGCATGCTGTCACCTGTTGTGGACCATATCATGCATAAGGCTTCTGGGGTTTGGTCCTGTGCACTCTTTGTTTTTCCTGGGGGTAGTTAAATTGTATTTTTGTTACGTCTGGTATAAACTGATCATGAAACTCATCACGTCATCTCTTTCCAGGTTCTTGGGAATTCCTGAAAAAGACACGTTGTCCTTCCTGTTCTGTCTTCCAACTGTTGAATTTTCCTAAGCGTGTTCCAATGATCTGTGGCCAGGAGGTGTGCATTAAGAGAAGCAATGTCAGTCTTAATGAAAAAGACACCATTGGGTATCTTAGACGTATTTTCTTCCACCAAGCCGAAGGTGGGTTTTATGTCCAACAGTTCCTTCAAAATTGCTTCCTTAGGGTCCTCCATTGTTGTGGCTAACATACTTGTGTTGCTCTTGTGCAGCTTCTGTGAACAGGCAGCAATGTTGTGGGTTTAATATGGGACATCTAGGCAGTCTTCCTGCACTCTGTTTATCACTGAGGGCCCAGAGAAGGTATAAGGTAGTAAGAGTGTGCCAGGAGAGGAAGAGCTCCAGTTTCACCACTGTGATACGTTAAGAGTAGCCAGGGGAGTGCCAGGCTGCAGAAAAGCCTGTGACTCTTACTGTGTGGCACCAGCAAACACACTGTGAAGATAATGCTTGCACATAAAAGGTGTACATTGTCCTTTGACATGCAGCAGTCAATGATGTGAGACAGTCAAGCATTATCTATGGCTACAAAATACTTCATATCATGATCACTTGTAAACATTTCTGCAAGCGTATCTTTAATTGTCCATTGTAAAATGGCCACCACTCTGTTGTGGTCATAGTCCTCTTTCTCTGCATATGATACAGGGCTGATCACCGGAGCTGCCCAAGCCCGGTGGTGCAGGAACAGACAGGACAGATGCTCCCACCAACTTCTGTGCCAATGTCCACCCCCATTTTCTGGTAGGAGGCCACCTAGTTCTTAAAGCCCCTGCTGCTTTGCTCACCAGGCCAACCACTACTGCAGTGCTCCTCTGTGCAGGCTCCATACCATTCTCCCCCCACCAGCTCATCCCTACATTCCAAGCTGGTGGATTTCCACAGATGAGGTAGGATTCTTGAGTTCTTGAGGGGTTAGTCTCCTGCCTGCATATGACATTGGGGGTGTCTGGCCATATCCTAAGGCCCTCTCATGCTCATCACTCACACAATTTTATTGTAGCATTTTGGGATGAGGGATCCTCTCATGGAGTGACGCAGATTGGTCTTTCGGTTAGAGTTGATTTTTGAAGGTTATGCCTCAGTTGAGCCAGTGGCAGACCTGAGTAGAGGTTCACAGAATCACCATCATGCTCCTTGGCACCAGGCCATGCCTCAGTTCATTGGGCTTTAAGATAAATCTATGGGTATTTGTGTGGATCCATCCCAATAATGCCCCAGTAAACCCCCTCAAAGCAAAGCAACACAAATCAGATAATGAGTGGATTTCCACAGAGGAAACAGTACCTATGAAGTGAAATATATGTTTTGTGCTGGATAGTAATTACTCTTCAAAAACTTTGCATTGCATTGGAGCACTTTGTCCTGGTACAAAGCTTAAGTAAATATGGGTTACGTTCCTTTTCCTCTGCTCTCATTCTTTCTGTGTAAGATCCATCCTCTCAAGAACGCAGGAGGCAGAAGATGTAGGGTAAATAGTCTTTATTGAGCCAAAGACTTTAGAGACCCCATCCAACACTGAAGACTAGTAACTGTCAACTGAACAGTTGCACAGCCTTCCTTAGCAACCTACAGATTCTACATTCTGTGCAGAGTCACATAACTTCGAGAACAACCTGCTCTTAAAGTAAGACACTACATCGCCTTCCCCTAATATATATATATTAACAAACACCCCAAAACACTAAGTGACTGTACAAAGTAACCTTACACAAAATCTTGCAACCTGGCAGGACATCTGATTGCTCGGTGAGGTCTCAAGTTCCCATCCACAGGAGACATGGATGAGGTGGAACCTGAGGGATCAGACACATCTGTAGGATGACATTTCGAAACTCTATTGAGATTCCAAACTCTGTAATCACTGGTCTTAATGGCATTCCTAAAAACCTTAATAACTTTAAATGGTTTACTAAATTTGGAATTACCTGTACTCAGGCGGGGTGACTTAATGTTGATCCCGTCCCCCACAGACACAACAGTTTATTTTACAGCTTTACGATCATCAAACCAAACCTTGCGTTTCTCCAACACCCACCTCTCCTTCTCTTTCCAACCTTCAACACATCCAACATTCTCATCAACAACAGATCTCTTAGACAAAACCCTTGAAGGACAAACCTCAATGTTAGCCACTCTTCCCTTGAACAGACGGAAAGGCGAAACCCCTGTGGAAGAATGTGGGGTAAATCTATATTCTCTTACTTTCTTTCTCATTGCCAGTTCCCAGTTTACCCCTGAGATATTAGCATACTGAAAAGATTCCTTCAAAACCTTCACAAACCTCTCAACCTACCCATTACTTTCAGGATGGCAGAGAGCTGCTTTCTTTTGCTTAATACCTCTTGAAGACAAGAATTCTTCAAAGATCTTGGAAGTAAATTGAACGCCCTTGTCAGACAACAAAGAAGACGGAAAGCCTATCCTCTCAAACTATTTGTCTAAAAAGTCAATTACAACTCTTGATTCCACTGAGTTTACAATCTTACTCTCAGGCCAACGTGAATGCATATCCATGCATACCAAAACATACCTATCACACGTATTCCTTCTTACAGAGCCCAAAATGTCTATGGAAATGTCACTCCAAGGTCCGTCAGCCTGCTTCCTTTTTACCATGGGCTGCGTACTACATTTTAAAATCCTATCACTGCAAGCACACTCAACGCAATTTCTCATGACCCTTTCTACATGAGCATCAACTCCCAGCCACCAATAAGCTTCCCTTATTCTCTCTTTGGTCTTGACAATTCCCATGTTACTGGCATGAGCACTCACCAGTAAACGTTCCCAAAGATCACGAGGAGGAACTAATTTACTGCCCCTCAAGAGAACACCATCAACCACAGTTAACTCATCCTTGACGTGGCAGAAGCCTTTAAGTTCATCTCCGCCGTCCTTCTTTTATATCACACCACCCACTCAAGACCAAGATAATTGCTAATCCATTGTGCTTTGCACGCGTGGGTTCGTATCCCATCCTCATCGCAAAATGTAAGATCCATCCTCTCAAGAACGCAGGAGGCAGAAGATGTAGGGTAAATAGTCCTTATTGAGTCAAAGACATTAGAGACCCCATCCAACACTGAAGACTAGTAACTGTCAACTGAACAGTTGCACAGCCTTCCTTAGCAGCCTACAGATTCTACATTCTATGCAGAGTCACAGAACTTACAGAACAACCTCCTCTTAAAGTAAGACACTACATCCTGCAGATACCATTTGAGCTGTGCAGCTGGTACTTCTGGAACTCACACAAGTATCAATCATCTATCCTGGGCTTAAAACACTGTTGCAGAGAGGAGTATACATCATATGACTCTGCTGCCTCCTCCCAAATTATTTATATCAAACAAATGAAATGATTTACTGTTCCAGCTCAAATAAAGTAGTGTGGCATTTGGAATCTTCTAGTAGATGATGGACTAAAGTTTGCTCTCATTTTGCTAAGGTATTATACATTTGTCATGGATGCACCCATCAAACCTGATGTGTAGTGTATTATCGGTAAAGCTATTTGAAAACTCTTCTCAATTGATAGCCCTCAAAATATTATAGTGGAAGCACTGTGCAGTAATATACAAATGAGATTATTAAAAGTGCCTAAGAAACCCAATAAGTATGAACCAGTTCTCAAACTCAATTCATTAAAATTCAAGTGACCTACTATAATTATGTTGGGAGGTTCCATATCTGTACCACAGGGTTGTGTCAGCCATAATTATTTGGGGGTATGTTTTATTTGGTGTCTATGTAAATCACCTAGTGAGTGCCACAAAGCATTTTGAGGTAAGATGAGAGTTGATGGATCAAAATACTGGATTGATTACCATACAGACGGTTAGCAGTAGTACGCAATCAACTAAGAGAATCCATTGTCAATCAATGGTGATGAAACAAAATTGCAAAGCTTTATAGAAGAATCAATGAGCCAGAATTGATGTGGGAAAGTAAGGGCCAATATTTTGATTTAGGCATCTCACCAGCATGGCCCAATACTGAGGTCCTTTTGTGAGTATGCCAGTTTTGGTGCATGGATGCTACAAGGCCAGAATCTCCAATTCAGGCCCGCTATCCCGGTACCAAATTCCATTTACTATCGCCTCTCATAGTAGATTTCTAGGTACTAAATCAAAAGCAACCCTCATGTCACCAAAAGCTATGCAGTGATGCTCTTTCTTAAGAGATATCAACTTCCAGAACAAGGTTTGGAAGCGGAAGATCTGATCTATAGTGCCTGCCCTTTCTCTGAAGCCAGCTTGTAGGTCTGTCAGGATGTGGCAATAATCCATTGATTCCTGTATTTTGACTAACACATGTTTACAGAAAAGCATGTGCAATGAATTATCTAATGGGCTCATAGGCCTGTAGTTTATCTGTACTCCCTTTTTTATGTGTGGGAATTATTTCCACTCCCTTCCAAGTATCAAGAATTTCATCTCTTGATGCTATTGCATTGGTTACAATGTTGCCAGATGGAATCCAAATCTGAGGTTCTGCCATCTCTTGGAATTTTGCCAAGTCTTGAGGCTTTAGCCTTTTTTGTGTGGATATTATAGCCTCCCCAGTGTCCTGCAATAAAAACATTGGCTGGTCAATAAGGGTATTAATAACTAACTTGAGTGTACAATCGCCCACCCACACACTGTCTGATTATGTTGTGTCACTATTTTCTGCATAAAGGGTAGTAAAGTGATTATCCCAAACCTTGGGGCAGGGGGTGTGGAATGAGAGCTTCCACTCAAGTGTTGGTTTGTATGCAGCTGTGAGCTAGAATGCGCCACAATATCATGTGTCCTTCTTTTTCACAATGCCTCTGACATGTCTAACCAGTTCTTGTCCTTCCCAGCCCTGAAATAGGGGTCGACGTATAGGCTTTTCTTGCTCCATTTATTTCAGATTTGATTTGTGATTTTTTTTTTGCATGGACTAATTTGGACTTTGCCCTCCTGCAATCCTTTGTATACCAGGGATTTGATTTTCATTTTTTAGGAGCCTTCTTATAATCTCTAAGAAAGAGACCCTTTAACTGCTTAAACAAATCCAAATGGATTTCTGTAATAGGAATCTCCTTAGAGTGTAAACAGCATTAATGCATCTAAAACTAGGGAGTAAATTCACACAATGGTCATTAGGTCATTCACTTTTTTTGAGCATCTTATGTGCCTATGATTATTTGTGACAAACGAAAGAGGGCCTTTTCCAGCATTCTAACAACTTAAAATACGATGCTTCACCCCCTACATTTTTCAGTTGGAGAGCATTGTGGTCACTGTCAGTCAGTTCAATAATTGTCATATCAATCATAAACGACCATAATTTGGGGACTAAGAATATGTAATCAATTTTACTAGCACTTGAGCTTCCCTTAAGGTATAATTTCCCATAATTTCAGAGGGAGAATGTCCTTTACGTGCTCTTAGTTGCCTTGTAATTGTTAGAGTAGAAGTTGCTTTACCATTGTTGGCTAATTCTTAATACTTGGGACTTCGAATTGTAGTCCTCTAATCTATCGGACTTTGACTATTTCTAACACCTATGTCTCTACTTAAGAGATACAGTCTTAACACTCTTGCTGACACTAATACTTGCACCAATACAGGGAGCCAAGCCCTCCTGATAGTATGCTGTAGGTGTCTGCTGTATTTGTCAAATCAATTCATGGAGATCCGAGGGTAATTCTGCCTATAGTGGGTGTCTCTGCAGTATTGTTGGGGGGGCGGGTGCCCAAGTCTCTTTTTTACTAGGATCTGAAATCTGAAAAGGGGATTATGTTCAAATCACATTCTAGAGCCATGGCTCGGGAGGGTATGGAGATCTAGTACAATCATTTCTTCCACTAAAGCTTTACTAGTTAATGTCATTTTAATGTAGTCCAATGGCTCAAAGTGGAAGGTGGACCTCGACACTGAGATGACGGTCTCACAAATTACTGATCGGCAACTGTGTGCATGCCTTATCCAATGAACAGCTTTATTTTTCAATAATTCTCTGTCTTCTCTTACATGGGAATGGAGTTTTGGAAATATTTGTAATTTAACTTTATTATATAAATCATGTCATATAAATGTCCCTACCTTTATTCCTAAGGATTTCGTTCTGGCAGTGTGAATTGTTACTGGATTACATAGGTATGATGCCCTTAATGGAGTTTTTTATACAAGGCGTTCTCCAACTAGATTTCTTGTTCGCTGTGCTGGCTGTACTTAGAATTGGGATACCCCTGCCACTGTCACCCACAGTAGGGATCTTATTAGGTGAATTGCACTATCAAGAGAAAGGTGTATCTTGCTCAGTTAAGCAATTTGCTGCAGAGAGGTTATTATTATTCTCAGGTC
Organism: Triturus cristatus; assembly: GCF_964204655.1. Lineage (NCBI taxonomy): Eukaryota > Metazoa > Chordata > Amphibia > Caudata > Salamandridae > Triturus > Triturus cristatus. The sequence continues at coordinate 213,253,961 of NC_140592.1, forward strand.
CCATTAATGATAGTCAGTCCTACACCCTTTTTGGGTGGGTGGTATAACTTTGAGCATGTAAGGCAGCAGCTACAACAGGTAAGTGGTTTACCAGACTCATCATGCACAAGATCCACGGTAGAAGTGTTTGCATAAGGAATAATAATCTCTAATGCTCGTGTGAGGTGCGGTGGGCAGGGTGCACTCTCAAACAAGTTTCCCGTTGAGAGAGGGGTAAGACAGGGGTGCGTACTTGCACCGACCCTGTTCTGCCTCTTTGTCAACGGGGTCATTGACCACCTCAACGGGGTCCCCAATTCGGATGTCCCGAAGCTGGCGGGAAAGAGGGTCCCAGCAATTATGTTTGCTGATGATACCCTCCTTCTCTTCAAGTCACCTATGGGAATCCAGCGTGTCCTGGATGGTTTTGGGGACTTCTGTAGAGAGCATGGATTGAAAATAAACACTACAAAGACCAAATTCATGGCCTTCAATCCGCCTTCTGCCACGCCTTCTGACGTCAGTAGACCACCATGTCTGTGATTGCTTTTTAATAAAGCAACCTGTTTTTTTTCTAAATGCTGTCCGTTTTCCTTAAAGGAAAACGAAATGCGTTTAGAAAATGAAAATTAAACTTTAAAGTTTCAGTTTTTGAAGATTTAGGAGTAAGCAGTGGTCCGTGGGACCACTGGCTGATCCTAAAAAATAATTGTTTCAATATTCATCTAGGGGATCCCCTTCCCATTTTGTGAGTGGTTACCACTACCCTTGAAATGTCATTAAAAAATGAATGTTTTGCAACCATAATTCCGTCGCAAAGCATTCATATAGCAGAGCAATTCGGTATTTGGAAGGGACGCTCTTAACACGCCCCTTCCAAATATGGAACCACTAAACACTAATTGCGATTCGGTAACATGTTTCTGAATACAATTTGTGTTTTGTACATGACGAAAATAATTTTATTGTGGTCAGCAACAACTTGTGTCTGCAATTCGGGCCATTACAGACCGCACAAATGCTTTTGTATGTATGCCCCAAAGTGTTTTAGAGCACTCCAGCACAGAGCCAAGTGGATGTGGCCATGTCCTGGCTTTTCCAGGAGATGTTGGGCACACCCTTGGCTTGGGCTTGCCCTGCCTCTGTCCCACGTAGTGGGAGATGATAAAGCTCTTTACAGCATGTGTTGATGTGAGGGTCCCTCCTCCTCGGGCCCCTCCTGCTGCCGGCACAGAATTCTGAGACTGGAACTTTTTTGTTTTTTTAAAGTTTTTATTGTAATCTCTTAAAAACGTACAATACAACATTACAGGCTTGCAGCAGTATTCGCTACACTTGTAAATAGCATCAATGACATTTATACATAATACAATACAATATTTCTTACTGTTTTATCTCCAAGCAGAGCACAACATATTACACAGTGGGAGGTGTAGAGGCACTGGGATGAGCCTGAAGATACTCTGTTAGGGGTGTCCAATAGTCTCTGGGTTTGGATGTTGTTGGGAGTTCCTCTTCATAGGTTTGTAGAGTGTCTCTACAGTACGCCTTATCATGTAACCATTGTTCACTAGTGGGGTATTTCTTGCCATTCCAATACATTGATACCCTTTTTTTCGCCAATAATAGGGCTATTACACAAAATTTACGCTTAACTGATCGTAGGTTTGTCACAAGTCCTAGCAGGCACACCCGAATGGTGCAGTCTATTTTGGTTTCTAATATCGCACTAAGTCCGCCCGCCATCGCATCGTGAAATGGGACCGCCCGCCATGTGTGCGGTGGTCCTGCATACACAATTAGGATGCGCCCACCACACTGGCGGGCGAATCCTGCATTTTTTGCATTGCGGCGGGCGGTGCTGTCAGCAGCACCCGCCGCAATGCAAAAAAGGCATTTGTACATTGGCATGCACAACGTGGCAGGCACCGTGCGGTGCCTGCCACGTCATGCATACAAATGCAGGGGGGCACCATAGGTACCCCCATGTGACCCGCCCACCCCCCCAACATCCTGGGGGCCAGCAACGGGCCCCCAACTGAGAAAACCATTGCCGCCACGGAAAGGCTGATTCCCGCATACATTGTAATATGGATGGCGGTGTCTAGCAGACACTTCCACCATATTTAACCCTTTTCCGCCCGGTCGACTCGTTGACCGGGCGGAAAAGCGGTGGACGGGAAGACCGTCCCATTTCCCCCCTGCCATCATAATATGGCGGGGGAAATGGGAGGCGGGCGGGGGATAATGTCGGGCGGATCACCACCGCCATGCAGGCCGTGGCGATCCGCCCGACATTGTAATAGACCCCTTAGTGTTACAGTTATAGCTTCCTAGTATTCACTTATATGAGGGCAGTGCCATGCTAAGTGAATAAAATCAGCATTATCTGTTCCACATCTCTTACAACATGCATCAGGTCGGAGACCACATTTTGTAATTTAGTCAGTGTATGATATGCTTGGCGCAGGTATTTGTAATGTATTATGCGCAAGTTACCATTTGGGGTGAGCATGTCGGTCAGAGCTCAGCAAGTGGTCCAGTCCTCTTCAGTAAGAGGCGATTCTAATGTAACGTTCCATCTCTCTTGCGCTTTATGTGTATTTTTTGCTATATCTTCTTGTAACAGCCTGTAGAGTTTGGTCACTAGGTGTCTATTATGAGGGTTGGTAATAACCATTTGTAATGCTTGAAGTGTTGGCGGTTCGTCAGGAAATGTCTCAGTCTATGATATGTAAATTTAAAGAGGAGAGTTCGGTGGCTGATGTAATTAAGATCTTCAGCATCAATGAAGGTGCCATCGTTATAGAGGTCTCCCATCCTGTCTATCCCAACCTGCTGCAGTAGTCTCATGCCAACCTGTTCTTGAGTCACCGATAGCGATGGGTGCTGTGCCAGTGGGAATGCTAGTGCATAGAGTGGTAGTTTGCGTTCCATTTTCCCCATTCTCTGCCATGCTATATTTGTAGTGTGTATGGTGTTAATTTTGTGCCTTGCAACAATGCGAGCGTTGATGAGGTAGGATGTTATGAAGCAACATCTGGTGTGCATCTCCATCCTCGACCCCCACATGTGGTAAATAACGGAATGGGTGGTACCAGTAATGCGCATATTGCGCCTGAACACATAAATATTATAGTAGAAAATCAGGGACTGTGAATCCCCCTTTTGAGTAGGGCAGTATTAATTCGTGCAGGTCTGTGTGCTTGTATGCCAGCCCAAATAAGTTGGGTTACATTGGCTATTAGTCTTTGGAAAACAGATGTTGGTGGAGTATTGGGGATATTATTGAAGAGATAGAGGAACTTGGGAAGGATGACCATTTTTGCTATGGCCATTCTGTCTGCCAGGTATAGGGGCAAGTGTAATCATCTCTCTACTTTTTCTTCCAGTTTGCTTATTGCATAGCCGTAATTCGTACGTATAACTATTGCAGGGTCTCTATGATACCAGATACCTAGATATTTGACAGGGTCTAGCGGCAATTCAAGCGGGAAGTCTGCTGGGTGTGGTGTTGTAATTTCTGTCAACGGGATGATTGAGGATTTGCTCCAATTTATTTGGAGGCCTGAGTGTCTGTCGAATTTAATGTATTCCCATAGTAGGGGAGATAGATTTTTATTAGGTTCGCGGACATACAGCACCATGTTGTCTGCATATAGGGAGATATTTATAGGGCATTGAGGAAATTGCAATGCTGTGGTTTTGTGATGTTGTCTTATTTTGCATACTAGTGATTCTAGTGCGATGGCGAACAGCAGGGGCGAAAGGGGCCATCCCTGCCTTAGTGCCTCGTGTACTTTGTATCGTGTCCGAAACATATTGGTTTACTTTCCTGCGTGCCACAGGTGCGGTATATAATATATTAATCCATTGCAGGAGAATCGGAGGCATACCCATCTTTTGTAATACTGTAAAGAGGTATGGCCATTCGATCGAATTGAACGCCTTAGCGGCGTCCAATAAGACCGCTGCCGCTGTGAGTTCTGGATTGAGTTGATGTGATAACACGAAAAGGGTGTGAATGTTATGAGCTGTGGAACGGTGAGGTATAAACCCCGCTTGATCCGGCAATATAATATTAAACATGAGTGGTTGTAGTCGTTTGGCAATGATTTTAGCTAATATTTTCGTGTCTGTATTTATTAATGAACGCGGTCGATATGACTCACAAGTTTCTGGATCTTTATTTGGCTTTAAGAGGGCTAAGATCATAGCTTCTCTGAGCGTGGGCTGGAGGATTTGTTTACTTTGAGCATCGCCATACATTTTTACAAGATGAGGTGCCAACAATTCCACATATTCTTTATAAAATTCCCCTGTGAACCCATCTGAGCCAGGAGCTGTTCCTTTGGGTAGTGTTTTTATTATTTCTGTAACTTCTTCAATTGTGATGGGTTGCGCCAGGTATTCTCGTTGGTTATCGGACAGCCAAGCTATGGCAATGTCCTCTAAGTATGCTAGTATTTCAGGTGGGTTGGCTGTATTGCGTGTTGCATACAATTCACCATATGTGTTCATGAAGGCTTTCAATATGCCTTGTGTATCATATTGCGGGGTGCCATATGCGTCGTTGACTTTAATTACTGTATGCTGTGTATGTCCTTGACATATTTTACGTGCCAGTACCCATCCTGATTTGCCGCCTTCCCCATATGTTCTTGCTATTTACCTCCTTGAAACATATTTAAGTTCACTATCTGCGAACTCCTGGTAGTCAGACAGTGTTTCTCGAATGGCACCTAGTATAGCAGTATTTTGGGTACGCTCATATTCCTGTTTAAGTGTTCTAAGAAAGTTTGTCTTCGCAGCTGGCCAGTTGGGTGCGTATGTCTTTTAGTATGCCTGCATTTGTGCTGATGCATACTCCATGTATAGTGGCTTTGCATGCCTCCCATAGCAGACTAGCAACATCCACAGAGTGTTGGTTTAATTGAAAATATTCCTCGATGGCTTCTCTAATAGCAGTGTTGTACAGTGTGTCCAATAGAGCTTTGGCGTTGAAGCGCCATATATAAGGTGGTGGCGTATAATTGGAGATTTCTATAGATAACAGGACTGTTTAGTGTCTTTGGTAAGTGCTGGACCTCTCGCGTCCATACGCTTGCTACTTTGGTTGCAAGCCAATAATGTATTCTTGACCAGCTATTGTGTATGTTAGAGCTGTGTGTGGCCTCTGTATGTTGTGGGTTGCACAGTCTCCACACATCTACCATGTCAAATTCTGTCATACTATCCTTCACTACTTGGACTGCGTGGGTATGTGGTTCTTTAGTTACTCCTGATCTGTCTAGGCTATCGTTCAGGGCCAGGTTTAGATCCCCTCCCCACAGCATCTCTATCTCGGGAAAATCTCTCAATTTCCTCCGTATTTCTTTAACAAATTCAGGGTCATACGTGTTCGGCCCATATACATTTACTAGTCCTATGGGATGGCCTCTAAGTTGGCCAGTGACAATGATATATCGACCACACTCATCCGTTATCATGTTATTTACGATAAAGTTCACGCCTTTCCTCACTAGGAGTATAACCCTTCTAGAATATGTCGAGTATGACGATGTTATTGTGGTATCAGCCCATCTTTTTCCCAAACTGTATTTAGTCGCTTTCGCTAAGGGTGTTTCCTGTAGCAGGGCTATGTCAATGCGATGTCTATCAAGGTACATGAACATTTGAGGTATTTTTGGGGGGTTATTTAAACCCCGGACATTCCAAGTTAGCAACTTAATCTGTGACGATCTTATCTTACTGCCTATACCAGAATGTTGTAAACGTATCTACTAAGGTAGTGATCACCCACTTATATGCATGAGGCAATTCATATAACAAGTTCTGTTGTGCTCGCATTGGGCTATTGATGCTGTAGCTGTGAGCATTGTACTTTCTTTGTAATTGCCTGATTAACACAAAACACATTCCCATACTGCCCCCTCCCACTTTAGCATCCCAAATATGCCAAAGACATGCCCAGTGTAACAGCATTAACATTATACTAACTATAAACGCACTTCACCCTAAACTCCTGAGGCGGAAGCCGGGAGCAACGCATAGCACAAACAGCGAAAATATCTTTTTAAAATTGTCTGAATCTGTGTTTTTAAACCCACCGTGCACCTTTCCCCCTGCACTCACCTGTGTGATTGGAACAGCTGATTTGATCGCTGTGGGACACAGGACCCACTTGCACGCCGCCATTACCGGCCGAGAGGAGACCAGGACACGCCCCCTCGGGGTGGCCACGCCCACCTCATGCCCACACCCCTTCCGCCCATAAATAATGTGTCAGTTCAGGGAGCGCAGCGGACGGGCGCAGCGGGCGCGCCGTCAGCGCGCCAAAGGCGCGCCAAAGGCAAGCCCGTCTGGGCCCGTCCGGGCCCAGACGGACCCAGGCCCAGTGACTCTACCAGGTAGCCCTCGTGACCGTGTGATATATACTGGAGAGGCACTTCGCGCACTACAACCTAAGAAAATTCTTGCCTGTTACCACACGCATACTGAAGGTTATACCTTCTCCAACTGTATGCGCTGCAATCCGACTCCCCCGAACTCGACAAAACCAGCACTGAAGATGGGACTCCTTAATTGTCGCTCCCTCTCTAAGCATGCGACTGAAACCAATCTGCTAATTCAAGATCAGGATTTCGACCTCCTGTTTTTAACGGAAACATGGCTATCAGATAGCACCGACTCGGATATCGTTACGGCCCTTCCCCCAGGGTATCTTTGCCAAGCCTTACACAGACCCAAAGGGAGGGGAGGGGGGGTAGCTATAATCTTCAGGGAACAATTCACTTGTAGAACTTCCAACGCTCATATTGAGGACTGTGAGAGCTGTCAATTCTCCATCCAAACTTCCCCAGCTCACTCCCTGTCAGGGCTACTGATCTACCGCCCCCCAGGTGCTCCTGGTAATTTCATTAATGCTGTCATCGAATCAGTGTCACAGCTAGCTTCGTCCACCTCCAACTTCCTTATGCTAGGTGACCTAAACCTCCACTTCATGGACCTTATGGACCGGTTAGCCTCTGACCTTCGGCAAGACCTAACATCTCTAAACATCCGACTGGTCAACAACGAGCCTACCCATGAGAAGGGACACTTGTTGGATCCCATTCTCACTAATATAGCAACCATCACCACCAGACCTCCCGTGACCCTTCCATGGACAGACCATTTTTTGGTCCCGATTTCATGGGAAATTTCCACCATGAACCCCCTAACCTCTAAAATTCAGGTTACCGACCGACGGTGGCGCAAACTCGCACCTGAGGAATGGGCCGCCGCCCTTACAGACTCCATCCCCGAGCCTTCAACCGACCCTGCCATGGCTGACAAACAGTTTAATGAGTGGATCACCTCCTCCCTAGATACACTTCTCCCAAAAACTGCGACCCTTAAACATCCTAAAAGACTATCCTCTGCTCTCTGGTACACCCCAGAGCTTAAAGCTCTGCGTCAAGAGTGCAAGAGAACGGAACGCTCTTGGAGAAGATATAAATCGGAAATTAACAAAGACATCTATTCCACCTCTCTTTTTACCTATAAAACCGCTATCCGAAAAACCAAAAGCATTTTCTTCCAGGGGAGAATAGAGAAAGCTGGATGCTCCAGTAAGGAATCCTATGCCATCCTTAAAGAGCTTTTGAAAACCCCAGAACCGGGACCGAGACACCCCACTGATCCTAAAGCTGATCAGGAGAAATGCCAACAATTGGCTAATTTCTTCCATGACAAAATTCAAACAATTCTTGTTTCAATTCCCTCTGCGAATCCGTGTGAAGAAATTGACCCCTCGTACCCTCCATCATCTATCTGTCTCTCTTCCTGGGGCCAAGTTACCACTGAAGAAGTAGGAAACACGCTCAAATCCATGAAGAGCGGATCCCCCAGGGACCCCGCCCCACTCTGGATCCTTAAGGAGGTAGCCCACACGATCATTCCCCCTTTGACCCATTTGATCAATGCCTCACTCCAACAGGGAGTTGTACCCCCGAGCTGGAAGACGGCGGTCGTAAAAGCCCTATTAAAGAAACCATCCCTCGACCCCGAAAACCTGGCTAATTACAGGCCCATCTCCCTACTCCCAGGAGTCAGCAAGATCGCTGAAAAATTGGTCAATAGGAAACTCTCGCAGTTTCTTGAGGTCAATAATAAACTAAAAAGTTCCCAGACGGGCTTTCGACCAGGACAGGGCACTGACATCGCCCTCCTGGCAGCGGTTGAGGAGGCTAGAACACTATTCTACGGGGGAGGATCAGTGGCAGTGATCCTCCTCGACCTAAGTGCGGCATTCGATACCGTTAACCACCAACTCCTTATCAAAAGACTTAAAAGAGTTGGTGTGGAAGGCTCGGCTTTATCCTGGCTTTCATCCTTTCTAGCTCAACGGACCTACCAGATCTGGGAGAAGAACGCCTGCTCCTCCGAAATGCCCCTCCAATGTGGTGTGCCTCAGGGCTCCTCCCTGAGCCCCACATTATTTAATATCTATATGTCCACATTGGAGGAGGTCATCACCCCATTCGGAGTGAGCGTCGTCAGCTATGCTGACGACACACAATTAGTGGTGTCTTTGTCCCACCCCAGACAACAATCAGCAGATCTATTCAACTGCTTTACGCAGGTCCATTGTTGGATGAATAAGTCAGCTCTAAAACTAAATGGGACAAAAACTGAAGTCCTGCTCCTCGGCCCGAAAGGTCTCTCACTCTCCCCTAACATCTGGCCAGCCTGCTTGGGCCCCCCCCCGACCCAAAAGAAGAGGTTAAAAGTCTGGGGGTGTGGATCGACACTGACCTCTCTTTTACAGTACAGGCAAAGAAAGTAGCCGGGACCTGTTTCGGGCTCCTGAAATCCCTGAGGAAAGTCCTGCCCCTCTTACCCTTCAACTCCCAAAAATTGCTTATTCAAGGCCTTATACTATCGAGGCTTGACTACAGCAATGTGATTTATCTGGGCGCTCCTGAAGCGACCCTCAACAAGCTTCAGAGAATCCAGAATACCGCAGCCCGGATTATCACAAATACCCCTGTCAGGACTTCCGCTAAACCTGCTCTAAAACTCCTCCATTGGCTTCCCATAAGGGAGCGAGTCAAATTCAAGGCTTTATGCCTAGCCCACAAACTAAAATTCATCACTACCCCCAGATTCAAGAAAGCCCGAACAGGAGGAAGACGCTTCTCAGTTCAAACCGCACGTCTTTGGAACTCGCTCCCTCGCGACCTGCGACTCGAACCACAATACCTTCACTTCAGGAAGCAGCTAAAGACTCATCTTTTTCCCCAATGACTCATGCCTTCCCTTACACTGATTCTTTGTCCCCTCCCCCCCTCTTCACCTCTTGTTTGCCCCTGGCCCGCTGAACTGAAGAGTTACGTTTTTTTTTTTTTTTTTTAGCGCTGGGATACCACAGGGTGACTATGGGCTCTACAAAAATAAATAATAATAATAATAATATTACGGGGAGCACACTCGGGGGAGCCGCTAAGTGCTCACATATACATCCGCACAGGCGGATGTGGTCGGGTGTTACATGGTTAAGATTGCTCAGATCCTAACAGATAACAATTACGAAAAGCAATCTGATATAGCCTTATCGATAGATAGTCTACAACAACTACTTGGGCATTGTAGTTTGTCTCGTAATGTAATTTGCCGTCGCATGAGAACCTTTTATCACCTTATTATGTAAATCGATATTAATGGATATGGTTTCATGTACCAACATAATACAGTTATACAATCTTGCAGTGAGTACACACATTTCCAAAATCTTGCCCTAGGATTATAAACGTGGCTATATATACAGTCTCAGTGTTTGTGCATCCAGCATCCCCCATATATGCAATGTTATTCTTTACCTTAATGCTGTTAGCAGAGAGGGAGTCTGTATTTTAAGTTTTATCCTAGCTCGGTGCATTTTGGTCTCACAACTTGATTTTTACATCACCACAAGTTTCCCCTTTCTCAATCTGAATCCGGATCGGTAGTGACTCGATCCGGCGTTTTTCTTTTTGTAGAGATCTGCTTGATGAACTACGGTCACTGCATAGCGCAGCACATTGGGGAAGCACCCAACCAATGTCGCAATTTGGTCCAAGGTGGAGTGCTCACAGGCTCCCCTCTGCTAAGCGTACCCTCGATTCCGGCTGTGAAGCGCCGTACTGCGCTGCCATTTTGTGCTGATCTGGAGCTCCGGCGCTCGATGTGTACAGAGCTGTTTTCTGTAGTAATCGCACAGTATTGCGACCTCCCAATGTCCTCACCGCATAGTGCTGTTCCTCCGATGCAATATTTCGTGCTTTTTGTTGGGCTGGAATCGGCCTATCCGCTGGCTTTTTTAGGATATCTTCCCTGACCAACGGAGTGGCGCTATCGTGCAGCCATACCGTAGCGCGCCATCTAGCACCCCCCTGGGACTGGAAGTTACTCCAAGGAATGTCCCTTAATTCATTCATTCACCACTTTCATCCTCAACCTCCCTAGAAAAACCAGCACCACCCATCACCTCAAGGCCCTCCACTGGCTCTCTGTCCAGAAAGGATGCCTCTTTAAACTCTTTAAACTCCATATGCCATATGCCATATGCCTACTAGGCCCTCCACAACTCCGGACCCACCTACATCAACCACCGCCTGACATTCCACTGACCTACTAGGGAAGCTCCGCTTCTCCACCCTTGCATTGGCACACATCCCCTGCATCCGTCGGAGCTGCTGTAGAGGTCATTCCTTCTCCTACCTTGCTGCCAAGTCCTGGAACGACCCCCCCTCAACCTGCAAACTACTTCCGTCGAAGAGTTCAGGAACAAGCTCAAGACATGGCTTTTCGACAAAGGCTCACAGAATTTCTGTGCCTGGAGAACCCTCGGAGTGACAAGCCACACTGTAAAAGACTGATTGATTGATTGATTGATTGATTGACCTCAAACAAAGACTTTGAATTGTTAGTCATCCTCAGCTGCCGTTGAACCTCCACTTTGAGTGCTAGATCATAATTGCTAAAGTTCCTTAACCCTGCCTCCAGCTACAGGTGAACTTCCTTAGGTAAGGCCCCACTGAGAACGATGCAGACCAGGGTGCCGTGTCACATAAACAATTTTGTGTCTGCAGTAGGTGAATTTTTCAGTGGATTTGGCCACTTCATGTAAACAGATGTCTGTCAATGGTATTTGAATGTATCAGCTGTAAGAACTGCCAACTGTATTTCAGTTTGTTGTTCAAGCAACGTCAAAGCCAATCGGTCTGTCTTTACTGTGGCATAGCAGCAAACACCAGCATTTACAAATGCTTTTTTACTTGCATTTATCACATTGAAACCTGCCCAATTGGCTTTGCTAATGCTGGGGAAATGTAGCAGAAAACGACTGTTTTCTTTATGCAATGTATGCAGAAGATAAACTGCTGAATGTGACAAACAGAGTGATGATTAAGTACTCTTTTCAGGTGCATAAATAGTTTCTCACACAAACCAATGGAAGAACTTCCAAGAAAGCAAAATGATGGGTCAAACAGCCAATAGCACGAGGTGAGCGAGAAGTACTTCTCAAATTGTAGCCAATTACCATTATATGTATTTTTTTCGAGATTAGGTAACTATATGTGATAAAACAGTAGCGTTAAGACGAATTAAAAAATATATTGTGGGAGTCATTGCGAGCACTTCTCAGACAGTCCTGTTAAACCTGCCCCCTGGAGTTGTCTGTGCGAGGGGCATCGGTCACTACCAGGGTGGATATAATGGGGATTACACATGGAACCCTGAAGAAATGAAGAATTAATGGGGAACTGGTAATTCCAGTTCATATTCCCCTGGTTATTCCACATTACTTCCTGATATCCCTCCCAGAGTTTTTGGTTGCTTTCAGAAGCTGAAATTGCTATTTCATATTCATAAGACCTGCTTATTTACCGGGTGTGCCACATTACTGGCCCCATCTGGATTACAGTGGCGCAACTACCTACTGCCCTAAAAACAGCACCCTCACTGATAAGGTTCAGAAAGGGCCTAAAAACCTGGGGGCATATCATCTAGGAAACGCCAAAAATTTTGCATTTCCCGCTTTCCGCAATTCTGTTTAACGCCGCATATCGCTGGATTTAATCGCCGAGATATCGCGCTATTACCAAGGCATATCTCCACGGCGATTAAATCCTGCAATAGCAGCGTGAAACAGAATCGCGGAAAGCGGGAAATGCGATATTTATCGTGTTTCCTAGATGATATGCCCCTAAGACTTCACTCGCACAATCCACCTGCCATAATAAGTATGGCTAATTCAGTTACAAAGCAGGCGTAGCAAATCCGCGATAACCGCCGCTAGCGCCATTTATTTTATTTTATCGTGGGTTTCCTCGTGGCTTGATAATATTGTCCGCCTCTGCATGCCCGAACCCTAGCCCGTCTATTGCGTCGCGGGGAGACTGCATGCTCTGCTCAGCGTCCCGAAAGTTGCCAACGCTGTATTTGTGGGCGGCCCCCCCCTCCTGGTTCGACCTATATCTGGCCTAAACGTCAATTCCCTGCCCTCGAAATCGCCCTGTACGCGTTTATCGCCTCAAGCGCGGATCTTTCTGACTGGGAGGAGACTGCCGCTGTCTCCGTGACTCTCGCGCGCCCGTTCACGGGGAGATTCGACGGTGTCTGCGCCCCTACCCTGGTTCCTCCGCACCCAATGCGACAGGGGGTGTACGCCCTGTTCTATCGAACTCCCGAAAAGAACAGCACACTCAGGCCAGTCAGCCCTCTCCGGTCTTTTAACCGATACAGTTCTCCCAACCTTCTACCGACCTTTTGAAGATGACTACTCTCCAAGTCTCCTATTCCAGTGCAGTGCCTTGGGAATAACATGGTGGCTCTCTAGCTCGAGGACACCTACTTCCACATTATTTTCTGTACAGCACATTACCAATAGGTTACGCTTGGCTGGATATAGAGTGGAATCTGCTATTCACATTGTGTTCTGTTTTAACACGTTGACCTTGTTTTCTGTTAAAACACGTAAAATGCAGAATGATCGTTACGGGGAATAACGGCCAAAACAGGAGCGAAAATAATCCACTGGCGGTTAAATCTACTTAAGCTACGCCGCCAAATGTTCCCTGTATTATCTTTCCAGGCAAATGCAGCCACGGTTTCTATGAAAGCAGCGCGCAAGGGTTGTGCCATTATTGTTGTCAAAATAATCATTGGGCATGACTAGCTCCGAGACACGGTCAACGCGACCATCTTGCTTTCTTAGTGAAATACATTTCTTATCGTAACGCTTTTATCACAATGGTGTACCTTAAATGAAATTACCGCTTTGGCAAAACCTCCTGCAGTCTCCCGGCTCCGAACTCCGCCCACACGGGACTAACATGGAAAATGTATCTCGCCGGAGCATGCCGCGCACAGATAACTGAAAATATTACTGCATCCAAAAGGGACGTCTTTTGCCACTTGCGATTTATAACTTAAGTCCTATTATAGAATAGTGAGCTATTAACTTTCCTCCCAGAACTGCCTATAAGCCGCAAAATATACTAGTCCCGTTCCCATTCACCCGGCCTCGCAAGAATGTCAAGAAACTGGGGGGCGACACCCAAATCGCAGTCACCACCAGCTGCAGAACTGCTGAGCCTAACGGCTTAATTACAAAAATATGCACCCTGAGGCTTTTCCACAGTGAAAACAGAGTCGCCTTTAATGTGTGGGATTTGTAACAAGAAGCTGGGGACGGGTAAAGGGGGGAGGCCGACATAACTCGCCTATCATCTCCCAAAGTGTGTCTGATGAGTAAAATAAAGGGGGAACCACTTGTCAAACACTGATAAACACCGTTCAGAGCATCCAGGCGACCCAGTCAAGCATGATACGAATGCACCTGCGAGCGCAGGTAAAGAGGTCAGATCAGGAAACCGAAGGCACTGGGGACAGGCAACTACACGGATTAACAAAAGTCAAACACGAGGGAAAACAAATACTCCGAAGGTCAAGCCCATGTCCGTTCTTTATGTTTACACCCAAGTACTTAAAATGGGGGAACATCTATAACTTATGAAGAATAGAAGAGGCGCTCAACACAGACCAAATGCACGCGCACTCACCTGTAGTCACCGTTCCATGCCACCCTCGAGAGCGAATACCGACTGTTACGGTGTTCTCCAGTATAGCATGAACGCAGATAAACATGTACAATGCTGTACATTGTGCGAGGGAGTGGACACGCTCCGCTTCCATGGAAAAAGGCACAAACAATAGAGGGTCCGCGGCTCAACAAAGGTAGAGTGAGTGATGCGACGAGAAAACGGTCCAAAGAAACAACCCGAGGGTGTCCACGGCCGCCCGGCTATATGACTCTTGACAAATACCGCCAACCTTTCAAATGCCCCAGGTTTCCGTTCTGCGCCCTATCCGGACTACAAACACGCCCCACCGGGGTGCTCCATGTGAAGGGATCCGGCCGGAAACACCACCAAGAACCCCAGATCACCCGAGACCACAAAGGAACGAGGGTTGGGGGGGGGGGGGGCAAAGGGAAATCAACCCTGACAGCACCGGCTCCGGCGCGGCCCCTTCCCCGAACAGCAAACTGTGGCTGCAACCAAGTGAATCACCAAGTCGTCCTAGCAACTCCCTATGCAACCACACTCGCCTACAGTGCAACAAAACCTTGTTGCACGGGGCGCCGCCGGCACCAAAACCGGCCCTGTCTACTTCCCAGAGCAGTTTCGAGCTTGGACCCCAAGCCGGGAAGGCTCTGTACTGTTTACCCTTTCTTCCCAGATTGAGCCGGTCGTCCCCCTGCTTCGCTCAGCCCCGCTCCTTACCTTTTCTTCTTTTAATTTAAGCTTCCGGGCTCGCTGTGGGGGCACTGCCGCCCGCACCAGTCTTCCTCCGTTCGGGGGCACCGCCGCCCACACCGACCCCCGCGTGGTCCGTTTACTGCCGTGATTTTTCACCCTCGGCTTGTCTAAAATCTGCAAACCTCCCCTGGGTCCGTTCTTCGCAAACCACCGGCTGTTGATCCGAGCACCGCCGTATTGGCTCCAGGTGCCCGGGAGACCTGAATCTGTGGTGGACCCTGCCCGTATCCTCGACAACAGATGAGGCGGGGGTGAAGGCCGCATTTTGTCGTCCGCCCAAAGGCGCGAAATGCCCCAAAGCGTCCTTGCGTCGTCATCTGCTCCGGTCAGCATCCCCACAATCATTTCTTTCTCTGCCCTCTGTGCGATGGCGTGGCCTTCCTTCCCGTCTTCTCTGTTACGGCGCGAAAAACCCCCGCTGCCGTTGTTCCCTTCGTATTTCCTGCCTTAGGGATGTGCGGGTAACCGGGCACTTCTCTGAAGGCAGGCAGCGCCCGACGACACTTGTAGGTCACCACGTTTGCTCACGCTCCCCCGGTCTTCCGCCGCTCACGATCTCCCCCGTCGCTCCTGAAGCGTGGGATCCGAGTTTTTGAAGCGCTTGTTTCTTGGCGCCAAAAAAGGGGGATGTGATGGTCGCCTCCAGGTCTGCCCCCGTCTTCATTCCTTCCATTCTTCCTGCAGCTCAGCTCCAAACACGGCGGTTTCTTCTCTTCTTCTTCTACGCGGCGAGGGGGAGCCTTGAAATTGAATTTCCTGGGCCGTTGGCCCCTTTTAACCTCCCCCTTGCCTACCTCTCTCGCCCCCTGATTGGGGGGGGGGGGGATCTTCCTTTGCTTGTGGGCCTGTCATGCCCTCCCCGGCCTAGCCGGGTTTTCCTAATTGCGGGGGCGTGGCGTGGAGGGGTCCCGCCGCCGGCCGGCGTTCTACCCTAGGCCTCTATCGGGTCCGGCTTTGCCTTCCCCGGCCTGGGTCCTTAACCGCCGCTAGCGCCATTTATTTTATTTTATCGTGGGTTTCCTCGTGGCTTGATAATATTGTGCTGCTGTGTCCGTGCCGATTTCCTCGGAGAAATGTAAGGGAACGCCTACTTTGCATGTCATTAGCGATATTCATCGCTGAGATGCAAAGTGGCGTTTGAAGGGCTGCTAACTCAAGGTAACAGGCGTTAGCGTGTCCTTGATGATTGAGCGTTAACAAAATCGCCGCTTTTCAGCCCTAAAGGGCCTCTAAAGCGGCGTTATTCGGCTTGATGATATGCCCCTTCGTTATTTGTGGAAGCCGGATAATTCTAGCTTCTTTTTAGTTCTCGCCCACAGCAGAAGTTTCCCACCTCTGCTGCACGTTTCTCAGCCGTCTATAGCGCCAAGAAACCTTCGGGCATTAGCTGCGCTCTACAAGTATCATTTACATTACATTACATTTACATTACTTGTAAACAACCCTTTAGTGGTGGGGAGCGCTGCTAACATTAAGAACAATTGAAAATACCTTTGACAGCTTCCACCACCAACACTTTAAAATACTACTGACACAAAAAAAGCAGCATACATGTCTCCGACATTAGATAAAGCGTCATTGCTTGAAATATTCAGTTCTAGATTTTGGAATACATACACGCCCCGAGCAGCAAAACAATCAGAAGTTACATCTTTTTGTTTTACTAACAAAAAGTACATTTTTCATGAGATGTAAGTGTTTTGCAGTAAATAAAATAAAGTAATTAATCATACCTTAGATTCTATAGAAGTTATGATTAACAACGAATTCGAATTTGACTTTTGTGTGCATAATCTACTCTATTTGAAGAGTTGGTACACAGTAATGATATACATTTGTAATGTGACGTTTATATATGTGAAGTGCACTCTGTTTTATGTACAAAGAATCTTCTTCCCACACTCACATTATGAAGCCTGGTGCTTACTCATAGAGGCGGTACCATTTTGCCTTCCTTGGCCTGACTCTAGGCTTGTTCTACAAGTCCAATAGGTCAGTTCATCATTCACCTGTGCCCACGTGTGTTTTATTTATGAACAAAGTGATACAAAACGCTAGTTGGAGCATTTCTAATTTTCTACCTGAATAGCTTGCAAAGTGTCCCCATGGCTGACATCCTCAGACGGCTGTGAGCGGCAGTAATGTGATAATCGCTAAGTAATGAGATCTCGAGGCTGGCCTCAGAGTGGCAGCATACTTGTTCTTATTGTTGGTGAGAAGTCAGAGGGCGCGCGCTCCTTTTCCAGAAATTAATTTCCGCAGACACCTTCTCCCATCAGGACTGGGTTCAAATCTAAACGAGAACAATCTTTTGTGACTTCAGATGTAAAGAGATTGGCGATGAAATGTTAAGCCAATACCCTCACTCCCCAGGAGCCCAGTGAAATTTGATAGAGGAGTCTGCTATGTGTTGGAAAGAGACTGGAGGTAATATTATCTTCATGCATCATTTAAAAACTAATCAAAAACTTTACATTCTCCAAGACGTGAACTACCTGAAGACAATAGAAAGTAAGACTTTGTGTGGATCCCTCTGTAGCCACAGGCAAGTAGCAAAAGGACTGACGTAATTTCGTAAAATTGACTGTAGACACTAGACAGGGCCACTGGAATAATACAATGGGGGGGACCGCATTATGCGGCAGGGGTAACTGCATACACAGCAAAGAAAGGCAAATTATGTGGCATAATGCGGCATATTTTGTGATAGTATAACTTCATTATTTTGACATTTTCTCATGTTAACACTGTCTGGGCAAGGGTTTGACCTCATTTGTTCCAGTTTAACAATATATGTAGCAATAAGTAACTGAAAAATGGCCAGTCAACTTTTACAAACGGCCTCCCCCTGCACAGCAACACACGTCTCTGCATCTTTCGTCATTTTTTATATGTTTTAGCTAGTAACATTTTATGGCTAACATCTTGAAATTATACAGCAGATGATGGATTATGTGGCAACTGTGGCAAATCTGTATGCTTAAAACATTGTAGTCTCTAGGGCAGGACGTGTGAAGCCACCACATAACTCTTCCTTGTCCTCCCTCCTGTAGTCACCTGTAGCTATTTGACTGCGAAGGCTGCACCGTGGATATCGACCCGCAAAACCTGAACTTACTGCTAGCAGTGCTGGACACAGCCTTTATCCCTGAGCAGTATCACAGCAAGATACTGGGGGCTGTGGCTAACTCTTGAATGGGTGGTCGGTTACTTTGGGGTTGGATTCTGCACCTTGCACGTGCCACAATCTTCCCAAAAGATCAGGACCTCACAACAGAGCACACACCTCACACCAGTCCCTTCCGGTAGTAGTATCTGCCAGAATCTGACACAAAGACCATGAGCACCTGTCACCCCACAACATGAAAACTCCTGGTCACCTTTACCTGCGACAGGCACGGGGGACTGCAAGCGTAGGAAGCAATGGAACAGCACAGACCGCAGTGCTCACAATCACAATCAACCACCGTAGACGCAGACACGACATGAGCTAAGAGCTTCTGTTGATGAATTTCCATAGTAGAATTTCGAATGAAGCTAGAATTCGGAGAAATATGTCCTTAGAAGATCCCAACATTTGATGGAAGTGTAACTTTGCACAACATTGCGTTATACTGTATTATTTTAGCTTCATGTAAATAAAGTTGTGGGTTTTTTTCTAAAATATATAGCACTGAATGGAATATCCATTTATTGAATGCTAAAATATATAGCATTTAATGGAAAATTCATTTATTGAATGCTAAAATATATAGCACTGAATGGAATATCCATGTATTGAAAGCTAAAATATGTAGCACTGAATGGAATATCCATTTATTGAATGCTAAAATATGTAGCACTGCATGGAATATCCATTTATTGAATGCTAAAATATATAGCATTTAATGGAATATTCATTTATTGAATGCTAAAATATATAGCACTGAATGGAATATCCATGTATTGAATGCTAAAATATGTAGCACTGAATGGAATATCCATTTATTGAATGCTAAAATATTTACTATCTATTAACTACTCATTTACTTCACCCTCCAAGGGGGTGACAGCTTACCCTCTCTGCCCACCTGACAGCGAGTCAAAGCCAAACATTGAGGGTCTTGACATGTCAATGAACTGACTTTAAGTGACAGGCGATTCTAAATAGAAAGGCAGAGATGAGAGCGTGCTGTCAATTACAGATGTGCTTGTCTGCATTTACCTCAGTTTGAAAATATTCACAGAATGCATCTTACCATATGAATACTAATGATACTGAAAAGTGCTTGTGAATGGTCCATTTGCTCATCAAAGACCGGCAATGCGAGATCTGCACTTCGCACTAGAGCATCGACAGCCCGGGGTGACCGGCAACACAAATCTCTAGCAACGATCAATTGCGATGCCCAACATGATCGTCACGCTACAGTGAGCACTGTCCACAATGCTCAGCCTGCTCTTCAAACTACAGCGACGGCCATTCATGATGTTCTCCCTACTCCTTGTGGCCTCCTCCAAAATGAAGAGAACTCTTTGCGCTGGACTTTAGATGGTAACTTTTTCAGGGGAACTAACCTGGTCGCTGTATCCAGGCCAACGCTCCATCGCGGTCAGTCTGAACTTGTGAGTTTCACCCAGTCTCGCACAACTAGATAACCGCAAGTGGCACTTTGTGCTTTTAGGTGCTAAACGTTACCCTAAATCTTTGAGGTTGCATATCTCTGGCTCTATCAATTGGATATTTGTCATTTTAATGTTAAAAAATGTATTACATTTTACTCTGTTTTTCTAAATTGGTGTGGGATTTTTCTTGTGCTGTGTTTTGACTTTATTGCTGTTTGTGTTTTGCATAAATACTTTACACATTGCCTTTAAATTAAGCCCAACTGCTTTTGTGCCAAACTACCAGAGGGTTAAGCACAGGTTAATTCAGTGACTTTTGTAGTTCACCCTGACAGGGACTGTGGCTGTTGGTTCAGAAGAGCTCACATCATCCTTAACCAACAACCCAATTGCTCACAATCACATGCACATCTTACCCAGTTCTACCTGCTCGGTAACACTGCCGGTCCAAGATCAGTAAGTATACCTACAAAAACGGACGCATAGACATTTATTAAATCCTTGTGAGATACAAGAAGGCATAAGAAAAGACGATTGTAGGCTTACCCCTGAAAGAACAGTAGCTTGCGGAAGAGGCGTATGTCGTCTTTCTCAGACAAGCCTGGAGAGCAACTAAGTCTAGTTGAGAGTTTGTTGCTTATTAGACATCTAGCTTAGAAGGGTTGACACAGCAGGAGCATGCTTCTGTGGCGCGGATGTCAATCACGTCTGGCCAGTGCCTCAGTAAAACAGAATGCTCCAATTTAGCAAGTCACAAAATAGGCTGGTGCTAGCCACAGCTCCTTAGTTCTGTGGTTGAGCCCTAATATATACTCCTGTACTAGACTCTCCTTTTAGTATTTCTTCCCTTGTACAGCACCAGAAAACACACAAAGTGGCCTGGGCCTAGGTCCTCTTTTATAAGTTCCCATATTTCAGTGTGGGGATATTGGGGCCAGAATTACTGATTCTAACAGTATCCCTGCACCAAAATACTGGAATTAAGATTATAAATTATTTTCCCTAAATAGAAATGACACATGGACCTGAGACTACTGGGTCTAATTCTGGGCCCAAATCTGAGAGCTGTGGGGAGTGGTCACTGCTCCCCCATGCTGGAGCAAGAGGATAGCTGGGGGCCAGACACATCCGCTGCTTGCATCCACTGCAGCTTCCGTGTCAGGTCAGCATCTAACATCTCAGGACCACGGAATACTGGATTCAAATGTTTCTTTGCCAGCAGTGGGTCTGAAATTTTGATGCTCTGCCTTATAGAGGAGGCGGTGTACTGCTCTAGAAAGTGGTGCTTTAGGCCACTGAAATTGTATTCTAGAGATCTCCAACCATGCCCTGTAGGTCAGCACGTCGAAACCAATCTCCGGCTGTGCATTGCATGTATAATGTGATTCATTTACAGTGCAGATCTCGCACTACAGCCAATCAATAAGCAACTCGAGCCTCTAGGTGATTGGCTGTATTACAGGCCATGGACTGTCAATCACGCTATAAGGCTTTTTGCAGGACCTGTCAAACGGCCAGACCTGAGAGTCCAAGATGAGACATCCAGGACAGGCGTGGGAGACAGAGACAGATCCCCATCCCTCGCAGCAGGGCTGGCTGGTGCTGAGAGTGTGTGTGTATGTGCGTGCGTGTGCGGTTGAATTAATTCCCCAACTTTAAACGCGCCACAGGGCGTGTTTGCACACATGTCACCTCAGGACTCGCCCCCCTCCCTTCACCACTGTGCAAATGCGCCCTGTGGCGTGTTTTAAGTTGGGAGATTAAGTCCCCTTGAATCCTTAGGGTCCCTGGGGTCCAACTAGCCCACTAGGTACCTCCAGTAAGCGCCACAGAGCTGCATTGCAGAAAGGTGTAAAAAGGGGCATGGCCTGGACCACCTCTTTGCAACGCAGGCCTGTGGCACTTACTGGAGGTACCTGGTGGCCTAGTTGGCCCCCAGGGGCCCTCATGATTGAAGGGGAATTAATTCCCCAAATTAAAACTCGCCACAGGGCGTGTTTCCACACATGTCACCGAGGGCCCTGCCCACTCCCTTCACCACTGTGCAAACGCGCCCCGTGGTGCATTTTAAGTTGGGGGATTAAGTCCCCTTGAATCCTGAGGGTCCCTGGGGTCCATCCAGCCCACCAGGTACCTCCAGTAAGCGCCACAGAGCTGCGTTGCAGAGAGGTGTAAAAAGGGGCATGACCTGGACCACCTCTCTGCAACGCAGCGCAGTGGCGCTTACTGGAAGCACCTGGTGGGCTAGTTGGCCCCCAGGGGCCCTCAGAATTGAAAGGGAATTAATTCCCCAACTTTAAACGCGCCATAGGGCGTGTTTGCACACATGTCACCGAGGGCCTCGCCCCCTCCCTTCACAACTGTGCAAACACGCCCTGTGGAGCATTTTAAGTTGGGAGATTAAGTCCCCTTGAGCCCTGAGGATCCCTGGGGTCCAACTAGCCCACCAGGTACCTCCAGTAAGCGCCACAGAGCTGCTTTGCAGAGAGGTGTAAAAAGACGCGTGGCCTGGCCCACCTCTCTGCAACGCAGCCCTGTGGCACTTACTGGAGGTACCTGGTGGGCTAGTTGGCCCCCAGGGACCCCCAGTATTGAAGGGGAATCAATTTCCCAACTTAAAACGTGCCCCCTTTTCTTTTTTTTCACCTTTCTTTCCCTGTTTTCTTGTGCCTCGGTTATCGAGGCACAAGATGGCTGCCAACACTTCCTGGTTTGGAGTGTTGACAGCCAATTAGTATAAAGCTCGTGGTCGGCAGGGTGCGCGGATCCACCACACCTCTAAATATCAAAACTTTAATTTTTTGATTTTCTCAGCAATTACTGAACGGATTTACACCATTTAAGAAAAAGGTCTCTTTCTGAACCAAGGGCTACCTTTTTGCCAAATTTGGTGTAATTCTGTTCAGCAGTTCGGGCTGTAGCCGTGTCTAAAATTTCCCATGGAATTTAACATGGAGAAAACATGTTTTGGGACCTCCCTTTTTTTTTGGCCCCCGCTTGCCGAGTCACCCCGAAACTTTCAAGACAGGAGCTGACCGGAGCGCCCCACTAGTTTTGAAAATTTCGCGATGATTCGTCAACCGGCGCCAAAGTTATTGGGAAAAGGGGAAAAGAAAAAATGCTTTTTGAATAGAAACAAGGTCCGAACTATAACTACCTACTGGCGACCGCCAGTAGGGAATACATGTGTATATATATATATATATATATATATATATATATATATATATATATATATATATATATATATATATATATATATATATCAAAACAACCCCTGCTCCACATGGAAGAGAGCACACACATGAGGAATGCTGGGTATAGGCATTTTTTGTTCCATAGGGCCTCCTTCGACCCGGCGAGCAAGAGAGACGCATTTTGGCTGACACAGCAGCCTTTATCAATCGCTCTCTCTCTCTCTATATATATATTCACTTAAAAAACCTTAGGTTTCACACACGTTATAGTTAGGAATAAGCATTTAAAAAACCTTGCAAATTCACTTAAAAAACCATAGGTTTCACACATGTTATAGTTAGCTGGACATTTCACTCGTAAAAAAACATTGAAATTCCCCCGTTATAGTTAGTTCAGATAACTATAACTCGCGCGACCGCCACTCTATCACAAGGATGATTTCATCAGTGATGTCATGAGTGATGCCACTGACCATGTCATGAGTGATGTAATATGTGACGTCATGAGCAGTGGATTGCGGGCGCGCGAGTTATAGTTAAGTGAATTTGCAAGGTTTTTTAAATGCTAATTCCTAACTATAACGTGTGTGAAACCTATGTTTTTTTAAGTGAATTGGTATGGTTTTTTAAATGCTAAGTTATGTATGTTTTATTATATTTTTTATATATATATTTTTTTAAAGGTTTTTCACCGTGCGCGCACCCCGCGATTTTTTGGAAAAAAAAAAAAATGTTTTTTTCAACCTTCGGGGTCCTTCAGGGACCCCCTGACAAAGGCTAGGGGGTCAGGAACTCTCTACCCTGCCCCCTTTTCACGTTCTCCACCTTTCTTTTTCCCTGTCACACACACAACACACAAAATGGCGGCCGACACTTCCTGATTTCGACCGATTCGAACGTTGACTGACATGAAACCACCAATCAGAATTACGCTTTATTGATGCAGTACCAAATTTGAGGCGGGGAGACAAGCAAGAAGCATAGCTTAGACAATTGGAAACTCAATATATAATAAATCTAGATACCAGGTCGCCCAATGGTTTAAATATTGGTGAGGATCTATAAAATTCTTTTTATAAATATGGATAATGCAAACTTTAGTACTGTACAAATGTGATGATAATGTTCGAGTAACCATGAGATGAAATGAAATGTTAGGTAATTTGCACGAAGAACAATGTGGGCTGCTATTGAATAGTTTTGCACTTTTTAGTACTTTTGCATTTTATTAAGGGATAATTGTTAGACCAATGTTATGGGCAATATTGAGGGTTGTTTTAATCTTCATAAACATATATTTGAAATGAGGCAGCTATTAAATATGGGTTGCTACAATTATAGGAAGCTGCCGTAGTGTCAATGACAATGCCGACTTAGGGCGTAATTTTGGGAGTATGTGGTGATACTTGTGACCAATAATGTTCATATATCAGTCAGTTTATCTATATTTAATGATTTGTTGCTATTATGACAGCATATTTATATATAATGTGTAAGACCCTGATATTTGAACTAACTTGATGTGGTCCATATATTGCACATATTTATTGATGTAGTTATTCAATTTTCTATCTGTGGATTTTATCATTATTTGTCTATGTACATATATTAATGACCTTAGTGTATGGATTTAATGGTGTTGATATTGTGCCAACATGCAAAACGCAAGTCTGTCTTTTATCAACAATAATGACTACGCGTAATCTGTTGTCAGTTACCGTCACTAGCATTTAATCACATGGAGTGTACAAAATTTGCCATTTCAGTTAGCAGCGCGTATTTGAGCAAGGTCAGGCTTGGCTGAAATGCATTGTTAGACCTGGCTTTTTCAGCTGATGTATCCCCAGACTTTTTGCTTTTTGGCCACCTGTTTTTGACCCTGTTTGCGTTGGTTTAATGACTCTGGGCACTTTAACACTGCTGATCAGTGCTAAAGTGCATATGCTCTCTGTGTAAATTGTGACTATGGATTGGTGTTTCCATGATTGGCTTGTTTGACTTACTACTAAGACTGTTGTACTCGGTGCAAAGTGGACCGAGACTTACAACAACACTGAGACAGGTAAGACTCCAAAGGACCTGAGCCCAACAACAGAAGTCTTTTCCTATCCTGATCAGAAAGCTACCAAGTCAGAGGTCACACTTTAAAGGGATATGGACAGCAATAGATAGTGGATTGAATTTGGAATGGTACAGAAAAAAAAAAAGAGTGTTAAGAATAACCAGAATACAGGACAAACAAGACAGCAAGGAGACAGGGAGAAAGCCAAGACAAGGAGTTATGAACAGGGCTTTAGAAATCAAGAACAGGAATACAGGAATCAAGAATAGGCTATACCCAACCAACACTGGAACAAGTAATGCCCTCAGGGTACGAGGAATTGGAATTAGGATTCAGAACATGGAAATAGAGGATCTATCCAACTGACAGTGGAACAAGTAATGTCCTGCTGGTACAAGGAAACTGGAACTAGGATTCAGAACGAGCAATTAAAGAATGTACACAACAGATGCTGGAACAAGTTATACCCTGCTGCTATATGGGATAAACAGAGGAATTAAGAAAAAAGACAGAACAGTAATTCAAAACAAGTAATAGCTGAGCTAACTATAACTTGCACCCCCTGCAATGCACTGCTTATGACCTCACATATTACATCACGCATGATATGGTCAGTGACATCACTGATGACATCTCAAAGACATCACTGTTGACATCCCTGATGACATCTTCCCAAGTATTACTGACGCACCCACTCACATTCTATAGAACCTTTCATACACCCACTCTCACTCCCACACAACGATTCACAAACCTATTCACAGAACCATACCAGTACTTACACACACATTTGCTGATTCATAGATCTACAAACACTTCTACTCACTCACTCATACAGCCACTCAGTCACTAATACAGCCACTGACATATCCACTCAAACATCCACTCACACACTGAGTCATCCACACACATACTCACTCACCTATACAGTCATTGACACAAGTACATACTCACTCATACAGTAACTCTCACATTCACTGACTCACCCATACAATTACTCATATATCCCATCACTCACCTATACTACCTTTCACGTACCCAGTTACTCACCCACACAGCCATACACACACTCAGTCACCCATGCATACCCTCACCAACACACTCACTAACCCATACAGCCACTGACTCACCCACTCACTCATCCATACAGGCAGTTACATACCCCCTCACCCACCCACACAGACACTCAGGCAACCATGCAGGTACTCAGACAACAAATCAGTCATCAATACAGCCACTCACATACCCACTCACACACCCATGCAGCCACTTAGACACCAACTGATAGACTGATACAGACATTTACATACATTCTCTGAGACACCTAAACACTCACCTATACAGTCAGTCATGCAGACACTGAATCATCCATACAGGCACTCATACACCCAGTGATTCACCAATACTCCTTGGTATATATATTTAACAAAGCAAACAGAAGGAGATGATGGACGGAGTGCTGAAACTTTTCAGACACTCACCCTAGTCACAGATCTGGGTTGAATGCATCATCGTTCTTTAGCTCACTTCGCCACCTCAGTTCCGACCCAGCTATATGCAAATCAGTCTTGACCCTGTGCCTCACGGGAACACTCCAGCCCGAACTGCCAAGCCAGGTCTTCCCTGAACCGGAAACAAGCATCCTGGGACCGGTTTTCGGGTAACACCCCATATCAGCCAGGCTAGCTTGAATCCAGTGGCAAAGTGAGCAAGGGGCCCATGTCTGGGCATACTCTGCCAACTTAGGGCGAACAAAGCAAACACAAGGATATGTGGACGGAGCACTGAAACTTTTCAGACACTCATCCCCAGTCACAGATCTGGGTTGAATCCATCATCGTTCTTTAGCTCACTTTGCCCCCTCGGTTCAGACCCAGTTATATGCAAATCAGTCTTGACCCTGTGCCTCATGGGAACAGTCCAGCCCAAACTGCCAAGCCAGTTCTTCCCTGAACCGGAAACAAGCATCCTGGGACCGGTTTCAGGGTAACACCCCTCATCAGCCAGGCTAGCTTGAATCCAGTGGCAAAGTGACAAGGGACCCACGTCTGGGCATGCCCTGCCAACTTAGAGCGAACAAACCAAACACAAGGAGATGATGGAAGGAGCGCTGAAACTTTTCAGACACTCACCCCAAGTCACAGATCTGTGTTAAATCCATCACTGTCCGTCGTCTCTTTGTGTTTGATATATACTTAACACCCATAAACTTTTTTAAAACACTCAGAGTCACTGGATGAGATGAAAGTGAAAGAGCAATTAGTACAGGAGAAGCTTGGATAATGTCATCAGTAATGTCATAAATTCACCTATCTATAACATTACTTTAACCTTTGTTTTTTCAGTGTATTTCTAAGGATTTTTTTTATTTAATCAGATCGGCTTATCACACCTAACTATAATGTTACTTTAACATTTGTTTTTCAGTGAATTTTTTCTTTCTATGTATAGTAATATTTAATTACAATACTTAAGTCCAACCCCCTCATGCAGCCAACCGTACACTGTGCACGGCCAGCCTGCAGCCAGCCCCTGTGAAGGAAGCAACCCAACACTGTGCATAACTGTTCATCATGCACGGCAGGAGGTTGGCCACAGGACCTGGCCTACGTCCAGGTCCTGCAGCTAACCCCTCCCCTGCATGCAGACAACCCCACGCTGTGCATGACTTTCAGCCATGCTCGGTGATGAGTTGACCACAAGGCCTGCGGCCAGACCCTGTAGACAACCCCCTCAAAGGCAGCCATCCCCACACTTCACAAGGCCTTCAGCCATGTGCAGCGTAGGGTTGGCCACAGGGCTTGGCCCTAGGGACCCCATCCCCCGGGTCCTTTTTTTTCAAAGGGGAGGGCAGCTATGTGGCCTCCCTCCAAGCCTCATTAAGCCCTGGGAACCCCTTCCCTTAGAGCCTTCTTTATTTTAAAGGGGAGGAGAGCCGCATGCCCTCCCATCCCCAAGACTTATTAGGCCCTGGGGACCCCATTCCCAAGGCCATTTTAGGCCCTGGGGTCCGCATCTCCCAGGGCCTTTTTTATAATTGAGGGGCAGGAGGCCACACCTCCCCAAGCCTTATTAGGCCCTATGTACCCCATCTCCTAGGGCTGTTTATTTGCATTAAAGAGGAGGGGAGCCACATGACCCTCTCCCCGAGCCTTGTTAGGTATGGGGACCCCACTCCCCAGGGGCATTTATTTTTATTAAAGGGAGGTCTATTTCTAAAAATTACGGGGAAGGGTCTGTGTGGCCCATGTCCCCAAGCCTTGTTAGACCTGGGGGAACCTATCCCCCAGGACAGCATATATATATGAAAAGGGGGAGGGGGTGTTGTGCCTCCCCTCCCGAGCCTCTTTAGGCCCTGGGGACTCCATCCCCCAGGGCCTATATTAAAAGAAGAGGGGGGCTGTGTGACCCCCCTCCCGAGCTGTTATCAGCCCAGGGGACCCCATCCCCAGGGACTGTGTTTGTAAAAGGTGGGAACCCTGGTTCTCACTGAGGGCACCCATCATACTCTCACTGGGGGTCGCAGGGGGAGTCCTATGGCCCACAAGGCCCCAGCCAGCTCTCCTCATGCGGCATGAGCCAATATTGCTACTGCCACAGGGAGCAGCTACTAATGCTGTTCCTTGCGGGCGGGAGCAATATTTTGATCTGTTCACCCTGTGTACAACAGTGCGGGCAGGGAAACAGATCAAAAGTCCTCTCCCAGAAGGTGAAAGCATTTTCAAAGCTTCCACCGCCAAAAGTTGACTTGGTTTCTGCTCCCGCTTGGCAGGGTATTCAAAAATGCCCTACCAAGCGAGATCAAAGGCAGGGTTCCTTGCCCACGCCACTGCAGGCATGGAGACCGCTATGTCCCGGGGGTGGGCTCCCTGGGGCATAGCTACTGAGCCAGTCCTGGGGGGCCATGCATTCCCCTCCCTTTTATGAATACAGCCCAAGTGGTGGGCTCCTCGGGCATAAGTTTCATAAATGCAGACTGGCTGACATGTGTTTTTTTCTATCCTGTGGTAGTCCTGCAGGATCGCAACATTTGTTGTGGATTTGTATTTCTTTTTGGTCCCGGGAGGTCCCTATGTGCCCCCCATGGGGTCTAGGGTATCAGGGCATCCCTACCCTGCTCCATTATATTTTATTTTATTTTATTTTTACTTCAGGGCAGGGGACTATCAGGCACATGCATCAAAGAAAAAACCGTTCGCAAACGGGCAGATTCTCAGAATCTGCCCCTTTGCGACCGGTATTTTTGCATTTGGGATGCATCATCCCAAATGCTATAATCACAATTTAAGGAATCTGTCAATTGCGATTACTTAAATTGCAATTGCATTTCAGGAATCCCAAATTGAGATTCCTTAAATGCAATGCATTAAAGTAAAAAAAAAAATAGCGATTTTGCTAATAGGGGGAGCAAATTACCATGAAGTTGAACTTCATGGTAATTTGCAAAAACTTTGAAAAATGCACTTTTGTGCATTTTTCGAAGTTTCATGTTGCGCACACACATGCCCTTAGGGCATGTGTGTGTGTGCAACATATGTGCACAGATCAATTTCAGGGGTGCAATAGGGTGTCATTTTGACACCCTTGCCCCCTTGAAATTGCATGAGCTATTTGCGAGTACCTACTGGTACTCGCAAATTGCTCATGCAATCTCCAATACATTCCTATGGGCCTGGAGGACCATAGGAATGAATGGGACGGCATTCCTTAATTGCGACTCGCAATTTGCGAGTCGCAATTAAGGAATGTGTAGGAATCGCTATTTTTATAGCGATTCCTACATGCATAGGCTTTTGCAATTCCTTAATTGCGATTCCTTAATAATCGCAATTAAGGAATCGCAAAAGCCTAGGTTGATGCATGTGCCAGTAAGTCCCTGAGTCCTGTTAGACTGCCAGCAACATTTTTCTCAAGCTCTTGCTCCGGCTGGAGTCCGACTCCCACTGGAAGCGAGAGAACCCATGGGAAATGAAGCTTCCTGGCCAGTTTTTAAATTGGCGCTCCCACAAGAGTCACTTGAGAGTCTTGCAGACCCAACTAATCAGATATCCAATTATTTTTCATCCTTAATTTCTAAAAAAACTACTAAACCGATTTACACCGAATCACAAAAAGCCCAATGTGCTGACCAAGATCTAGCTTCCTCCAAATTAGGAGAATTCCATTAAGCAAATTTTTGCAGTAGCCTTGTCTAAAGAAGTCTATAAAAAATGCATTGGGATTTTACATTTTGAGACCCCCGCTTGACGGATCACCCCAAAACTTCTCAGGAAGGAGCTGAGGTGGATGAACTTTTTGGGAGGAAGGTTTTGTGAACATTCGTCAATCGGTGCCAAAGTTATTAGCAAACCAAAAAACTCTCTTTCTATGGAAAAGCAGACCTAACTATAACTACGTAATGACGACTGCCACTAGGTAATGTATATATGTATATACGTATGTATATATTTTGCAAATCTATTTGCAAACAGCACAGTAAAAATTGACACTTTTTTAACCTGCTTTCATTTTTTCTAACTATTCTAATCAGAGTTCACATGGAAGAAATCAGATTCGTTTTCTGGATGTAATTCAGGGCTGGTGTTTGCGACCTTCCACTTTCAAATGCCAAGGCATCTAAGCACTTTGAAGGTTTGGAATGAAAGTTAATAATATGGGGCTAGTCCATCCAGCCCACAGGACCATCCCATTCTGAGAGCAATACATCCTGTCCCAATGTGCACATATAATTGTGTGTAGAGAAGTGTGGCTCAATGATTAGAGCGGCAGACCCTGATGCAGAGGTCTAGCCTGGGACCAGGGTTCAATTCCCTGCCTCGGTGGGTCTTGGGCTCAAAAATTCCACAGACCTGATAATTCTTTCCTTGGTACCTATTCCAATCATGGAGTCCCACTCTGCAAAATTGGGCAATAGCTTGCTTATTCTCCACAACAGCCCCCACAATGCTAAGGATGCCTGGCCTCCACCTTGGGGGTGCCCAGTAGTGGACGCCTCACAGGGAAAGCCAGGATGGGTTCCACAGTGGTATTCGTACAAGTGCCTTGAGACTCTTGCGGGTGAGTAGTGCGCTATACAAGTATCAAATTTACATTTTGCCAGAAGTTAACTAATTTGCCGTATTCTGGGCCTTTCTGTTGTACACTGATGTTCTTAATATGTAGTATAGATAGGTGGTGGCGTGTGAAGTGCCTGCGTGCGTGCGCGCGCTTCCTTTTCCCTGGGTAAATATTGGCAGAATGTAGGCCAGAAATATTATCGGGTTGAGGCAGAAAACGTGAAATATTTATGGTAAGCACTAACTTCTCTATTAAGAGTTATCATTCCCCAATGGCTCCTGAATGAACTGACCTTGTTTCTGTAAGGAACAATTGTCTATGGAATTATGTAACGAGGCAACATTCAGTTCTGTTGAAATTGAAACAGGTCCCTGGGATATGCGGTGACATTTCCAATTAAGGGGAACTCTGCCCTTGAAACACAGGAGGGATCAAGGACGGGATGACGTCAGAACAGCGGGGCGCGCGCGTGCCATAAAGTCACTTTACTAGATACAAGAAGAGAAGAAATGGTGACCTTGCTGCTGAAAGACAACAAAAAACACCGCTTCTAGGCTGACACACTTTTTTAAGGGAGCTTTGAAAAATAGGACAAAATGGTAGGTGTTTAAGTGACCTGTTTAGCAATAGCAAGATTGCATGTTTCAAAACCCGCTTCAACACTATTTTTAAGTTTTAAGTATGTGAGCTCTGATTTTTTTTATACTTTTTCGCGGAAAGTGTGTCATTTTCAAAACGGTCGCATCTGTTTGAATGTGATCATGTACACAATTGTATTGAATGTATTTATTCTGGGATTTGTTTTCAAACTGAAAAGGCAGCATTTGAATGAGTAATGGATGGCAAATCCGTCTTCATCGCATATATCCTGGCAAAGTGTGTTCTTGATTAAATATCTATAAACAAACATTTGAAGGAGTGAGCTATGGGCCCGATTGGGAACTCGACAGAACAGCAAAAAAAGCCCAGTAATCGTGTTGTATGGAATGTTTAGGACAAAAACTAAAACTCCACTTTTTATAATCCTACAAGACCTTCTAAACCATTTTATGACCGGAAACTCCACGTTCAGCTATCCTACACTAAGCTTGCAACGAGAACGTCGCTCTGCAAAACAATAAAAGTAAAACAAATGCAAATAAACATTGTCATTCTATTGATTTCCTCCAAAATGTGTAAATTGTGGGCAATATTTCATGACAGCAAAGGCTGCTGGTAAGTGTAGCGTCCTCCCCATTCATGCAAATAAATACTCCATACACGGAGCTCTTTACTCTGTAACAGACGTCTTTATTCCACATAATACAATCAGACACTGCCTTCTCATTACGTCATAACCACACCTTAACACCTCCCAGCAAGTTTCATAATTCCTCTGTTGAGTCTGCCCAGAACCACAAGGGTCCTAGCACACATAGTCTCACGATACTACATCTCCCCATTTGTTAAATAAAAAGTATAACCAACAGTTACATCATAGTTCTTCAATAAGTCATAGAGAAGCTTGAGGTAGTCGGCCAGATTGAGTTGTATGAGGTAGTTGAGGTGCACTTTGATTGGGCACAAATGGCACAGCTTCTGATGCTTGATCTGGACTATAAGGTGGAGTCGCCATATTCAGGATTGCAGGAGCTGCCGAACGTCGAGGTAGGTGCTTAAAGTGTGATGAGTTCGGTGTGATGGGCATTCTGGGACTATGCGCCATAATCACATCCCCTTTGCATGTCACAACCCTCAGAGGATCGACAGCAAACGGAGTGTTGGTTTTCTGCTTTCGTTTCTGCTTGACCAGGACCCAGTCACCTTCATTGAAGACTGTTTCCTAAGCTTGTTGACACCGATTGGCATGTGTTTTTATTTTGCGCTTTCAAGAAATGTCTGGGACACGACCCTTATCAGCAATTAAGGGTTGGTCGGCTGTCCACTGTGGAAGTTTGATTCCGATAGCCCTCCCAAATAGCCAGCTGACAAGACTGTCAAAAGCTGTGGAGTGAGGAGTTGAATGTTAAGCAAGGAGGGCTTGACACAGGGCCTGATTTAACTGGATTCCCTCCATGGATGCTTGTTGAACTACCCTTTTGAGGGTACCCATGAATCGTTCCACAACACTTTTGGCATGGGCCCATAGAGGTGTACACTTCTGAATCTTGACATTGAGTCTGACTAGAAACTCCTTGAATTCTCTGCTACTGAACGGCAGACCTTTGTCAGATTTAAGAATGGTGCGGATACCCCATGCTACAAAGATGTCATCCAGCCACTCAATTACCTTGTCATGTGTTGTTGATGATAATAACTCCTCTGCTAAAGAAAAGTGTGAATACTCATCAATGACTACCATGAGAAAATGTCCATTTCCTAACTGCCTAAAGAAATTAACTGCAACTCTGTCCCAGGCATGTGCAGGAAGGTTAGACATTTTCACGGGATGCTGCATCACTTTTGGGGAAAGGCAGTTGCACAGATGGCACTGTTTTAGTTTCCTCTCAACTCGCTCATCTAGGTGCGGGAACCATACTCGGTCTCTTAGGGTCCTGTTGGTGGCCAAAATGCCACAATATCCTTCATGGGCTAGTTCAATGATTTGCTGTCGTAGGCTCTCAGGAATGATGATTCTCGATCCTCTCAACACAACACCTTCTCTGGTAATGGACAGATCATCCTGCACGTTTTTGAATTTTTGAAATTCAACATTGTCATCAAAAAGTTGAGTACTCTTCTTCCACGCATAAGTTGGAATAATGTCTTTGAGGATAAACCTGTTGTTGTCAGCATTAGTAGCAGCAGTAATCTGTCCAATGTATAGGGCTTCTGGCGTGTTGGACCTCCCAATTAAGTTGATGTAATCCTCTGCCATTTTGGATGTCGAACTGTGATGATTTAGTGTTACTCATGAAAAGTAATCAGCAGGGTTCTGATCTGTACCTGTCATGTGTACAATTGCATAGTCAACTCTTGCAGTCGCAAACCCCATCTCTCAATACAAGAGAATATCTTGGCATTCGGGTTTCCAAAAATAGTGAGCAACGCCTAGTGGTCTGTAATGATAGTGAAACGTTTGCCATATAGAAATACATGAACATATTTGCAGGCCCAATTTACAGCCAGATTCTCCTTCTCCGGCTGAGAATAGGCATGTTCTATTTCAGACAGCTTCGACTGGCATAGGCCACAATACGTCTCTGAGCATTCGGATAACCATTATGTTGAGCAAGGACTGCCCCCAGGCCCACTGGGCTTGTATCAACTATGATTGCAGTATGTAACTTGGGGTCAAAATAGGCCATCTCGTTTGCATTCTCAGTTTTATTCTTTCAAATCTTTGTTCACATTCAGGAGACCACTTTAAAGGAACATTTCATTTTGTCAAGTCTCTCAATGGGGCACTCACAGTAGCAAAGTCACGAATTTACTTTGAGCAATAGCTGGCCATGCCTTAGAAGGATTGCAGCATTACCAGTATGCAATCAGTGTAGTTAAAAGCATGAGTAAAGGTTTAAATATTTGGCGTAAACCATTTCTGCAGCAGACGACACTCCAAAACTCAACCTTTCGTATCTGAGCAATCCAACATGAGTTAAAAAGTAGTAATGTCCCTACAGTTCTCTTCCAGCATAAGTTGATGGTAACCTGTGCTCAGATCAAGCTGGAGAAGACTTCGGCTCTGTTAAGCGGCATGATCATGTCCGCTATGTGTGGACCAGGATGTCTTTCTCTCTCAATTGAATTATTGGCCTGGCACATATCAACACAGATGCACATTCACCTTCACTGTTCTTTTTTGTCACCACCACTATGGGTGAGAGACAGAGTGTGGGACTGATGGAGTGCTCAATGATGTCATGCTTCAACAGCATTTCCAGTTCTTTCTTGACAGCTTCTTGCAAGTAAGAAGCGACTCTGTAGTGCCATTGGGAAACAGGACAAATGTCTTTGTTAATATGAAGCTGAACTTTCATTTTCTTAAGCCTTCTCAGGCCATGAAACAGTGATGGTAACTGGCTCACAATTTCAGATTGAGTATTGAGGTTATAGTTGAGGGATATGAGTACCATGTCTGCAGAAGTGCAAAACTGAGTAAGCATGACCTGGATATATTTCCCTGCAGAACGTCAATTGGCACTTTCACTGATGTTATTTTATGTTGCATGGTTGCTATGAATGATCCTTAACTCTGCAATGGTTTGGCGGCAGCACACGAGTATACCATACAGGCTGTTAAACGTTTCGCCTTGCATATTGTTAATTGACAAAACCACTGTCTATGGCTGGGGTCTTCAAACTAGTGGGTGGGCCCCCCTAGGGGGGCCTCGGGTTATCCCAGGCGGGGCGCCAGGCTCTGGCCAAATGAAGCATTATGCTCTGTATTGGGCCATCACTAACATTTTTTTTCATTTATATCCTAGCTTGCAGTGTGTATCAAAAGGGAAGGAACTACAAATCTTCTTCAAAAACCCAGCCACACACTGTGGATCCTTTTAATAAATACAATTTAATAGAATAAATGTGAACATTTTTGAGGGGGGCCCAATGATTTATTTTTTATCTGGGGGCGTGGCAATAAAAGTTTGAAGACCACTGGTCTATGAGAAAGGTTATGGGGCAACCGTTGACCTTTATTGTAATTTTGGTGCAGTGTCCAAATATATTCGTTAGTTTGATTTGTTGGTTTGCCTTTATCCTTTGTTAGTTACTGCATGCAGTCAGACCTACATGTGCATGTCATTCTTCGGTCGAAACCATCATTGCACATCCATCTTCTTCACTGGCACTATATAATGACATTTAAGAGCCTTTGTAGGGTAAACTTGATGACAATCAACTTTGTATGGTCTCTATTGTCATAACTGATGACACTTTTTGGCCTTGTGGGCATGGCTAGAACACTTCTGGAACCTTCTGTGTCCATTTTCCCTTCTTGCTGAGGTGCAGTTCGTTTCTCTTTTGCGTTGAAAACTGCTATGAAGGTTTTTTTGCTGTGTACCTGCATCTGCTCCTTCTGCAAGCACCAGCCTTGCGCTTCAGCTTGGGTCGTCATGCCCCCTTGGAGGCCGTGTATGACTTTTCTCATCATTGCTGGTGAGTAAGTTTTCTGTTTCTCGCACCTAGTTGTTTTTGCTGTTTTCTTTATGTTTTGTTCGAGTTATTTCTCCATATTATGGCACGACTCAATATCTCTCCTTTGGATTAGAAGCAAAGTTTGGGGGGGCTTTTTGAATGTGCTCCTCTGTAAGGCCTTTACTTTGTCCAACAACCGTGTCTGGGCTGGAGCAGGGCTTCAACTCCACATACGCCAATTTCAGGCTGCTTTGCATCGACTTGGGGTGCACATAGCATGCACAAGTAGTTTGATGTACCATTGAAAAGTCTTAGGGAGAGCAGTCTCGTTTCTTTGGTACATCAATCCCCTACCCATTGGCAGAGGTAGCGTCCTCCCCAGCCTGGGAGAATGCAAATGTGTACACCATACAAGGAGATTTGTAACAGACATATTTATTCCACAGCGTCCAATCACACACTGCATTCTCATTACCTCATACCTGTTAATAACCGCACCGGAACACCTTCCAGCAAGTTACGGAATTCCTTGAGTCCACCAATGACCACAAGGGTCCTAGTGCACGTAGTCTCGCAACACTACAGTAAGCACACATTTTAATAGATGAATTAATGTGGAAAAAGGATGTAGAGTAAATGTTGTATTTTAAAATGTGTAAGTCTACGATCACTAAAGTACTTTTAACATTACCACTTCAGTCTAAGAAAAGACGTATGAAATAAAACACTGAAACTGTGTCAGAAAGAGTATAAATCGAGAAGTTAAGAAAAATGTATATCTCATATATTTACTTGCATTATAGAATTTACAAAAATACATTTTTTAAATATACTAATTTAGAGTCATTCACAAAAATCTAAACTTTATACCAAAAAATCTACAAACTCATAGATATCCTTGCCTATATCTCTGTCACCCTGTAAATTTAGCTTTTTCATTAGCATAAACCATGCTGGTTGATGATGATTTTTAATATGTAAATGCACCATAACATTTCTTTTTCTTTTCCCACATGGAATTTTTTTCTGTGAAACCTTGCTCTGCACCCCCATTAACTATTTATTGGGGAGCTGTTATGTCAGCCAAATGTTCAATCTTTCTCCATTCTTTTGTGGTTCAAAGAGTATGTGAACAAAATGGGTGTGCAAAACTCGTAGGAATGTTGGTGATTACACACATGGTGCCAAGTGCATTATCATGATGGCTTTGCGCATAGGCACACACCTGATTTGTGCTTGTGAAGTATTAAAAGTTCAAATATATACCTCAGAATATTTCGAGTTGATTTTTGAACATTAAACAGAATAAGCCAGAAACACAGAAATGCAATCTCTGTTCATAGTTTCCGACTTATATAAAGTTTATGCAATAACTTTCAGAAAATATGAGTTATATTCTTTAAACCTTAGAAACCTAACATGCAAAAAACAGGTGTTCATGTATGTGTGTAGTCATTGTGTTTTGGTCCCCAGATGTACTAAGCATTTTTACAGTCACAAACACACTGATTCAGCCTTTGTGACCAGTAAAATGCTTTCATCTGGTCATAAAACACTGAACAGTTACCCTCATGTGATGGTAACCTGTTCGCAAATCCTTTGTAAATTAAATAAAAAAAGTTTGATAGAATCTAGAAAGATCACTGACAAATCTTAGACAAAAAAGTTTTTTTTAAACCCAGTCCTTTTTTACCTTTAAGCAAATAGGACTGCATTTTCAAAAAAAGTTGCTTTATTTAGAAGCAATAATAGATGTGTTGATCTGCTGACCAAGAACAGGCCATCTGTGATGGCCTGTTCTAGTGAATTGGAACTTGCAACCCACCTCAATAATGTTCATACAGTAGATGGTATTGCAATCCACTACAATTCAGAAATGCTGGTCATAATTTGTGACCAGTATTATTTTAACAGTTAGTTGTACATTTGGTCCAAGGTTCTGAATTTTTGTGTATCTTCCACCTTCCTGATTCTGATTTCCCTATCACTTTCCTGGGACCACAATAATTCCCAATCTTATACCAGTTCTTCTTCTTTTGAAAAACTGTTGTTATAGTTGATTGTCCAAAGTGAAAAATTGTACTTTTGTGTGTAACAATCCAGGCATCCAGGTTATGTGAATCCACTTCCACATCTATGCTCAGGTTAGGAGAACAACTTGGAGATTATTTTCCTTGAAAGTGTGCTTGGAAGTTTGAAGCAGAATTCTGATGAGAATTCCAAAAGATCAAGTCCTGCTTGGAACATACTTTAATAGTATAAATTACCTTGTAGGATTATAAAACTATAGTTTCACGCACCTTATTAGATTCGATATACATAAGAAAAACGGGAATAATTTGCTTTACTCTAAATACTATAGACCTATTTGCAATGAACATATATTATATTTGTGGTAGTGGTCGGTGTTTAGGAAAGTAATTAAATGGGATCAGTGTAAACTGCATAACTTTGATGAATATTTCTTATATTACAGTGTCACAAAAAAAACATCTTCAGTGTATATCAGAGCCAGAGAGTGTAGGCTCACAAAAATAGAAGGTAGTAACTTTCTTAGAGAAGAGAATAAGATTTAATGAAAAGGCTTTCATTTCACTCATTTCATAAATATTAAGCATGTTCCAGTTTCAGGACTATTAGTATTTCACTGAAAAACAGAAAGTATGAGATGTAGAGAGATTCTGAAGGTTTATCATTTGTGAGTAGTAGATGATTCTATGTTATTATAAGGTACTGAGATGATTGTCTTGTCTTTAGATAGACATTCTGCACCCTTTTCAGAGTGCCCAGTAGAGTGATGATCCAGAGTGACATTGTCTCTGTTTGATTAATTCCGTCATTAGCATTTTAAAGTCTCTGCTATCTGGTGCTATATGTGAAAAGCAATAGATGACCAGAAACATCTAGTCAGTCTGTGAGAAAAAAGGTGTGCCTTGAGTTGTTTCTTGAACATCAGATAAGAAGAAACTAAGTAAAAAGTGGATGAGGATTTATTCCAAAGTGATGCAATGAGGAAACAAAATGAGCAGCCACCAACCGTTGATTTATTTATACAAGGAATGGAGAGCAGGCTGGCAGACGCCATCTCAGAGGGCAAGCGAGGGAGTATCTATAAAATATTGTTTTATACAGGTGTTGCCCTGATTATAGAAAGCCAATGAAGTGTGTACAGATAAAACAGGATGGATTCATGTTTTCAGGCCATAAAAAAAGGCAAGCAGCACAGTTTTGAATTATCTGGCGCCTATGAAGCTGTTTTTAAATAGTCCTAGAAAGACAGAATTGAAGTAGTCTAATGTAGATATGATTGTGGCTTGCAGAATAGTTTTTCAGCAGTCCCTAGGAAGAAGATGAAGGGTTTTCCTTAGAACTTTACGGAGGAAAAAGTACAAAGAGACCATTTTTGAGATACACTCCTAAATAAAAGGTTGGTACCAAGAATGATGCTCATGTTTCTGAGAGCAAAAGTGTGGGGAGGATGAGGTGTTAGCTCATCTGACCATCAATTTTAGTTCTATATGGATGTTTCACTAAATTCAAGAACTTTGGTTTTAGAATAATTAGCCTAAGAGGAGGTTGGTTTATCCAATCCACTAGTCTAGATATACAGTGTCTGAAGCTAACTTGGAGAGTAGACAGGTTCCCGTCAAGTCTTGTGACAAGTTCTTGACTTTAGATTGAAAATGACAATGACCTAGACATAGTTAGAGAGAAAAGTGTCAGTCATTCCAGGCATTTGATTAATATGGGGTGTGAGACATTGTCAAAGACAGCTGACAGGTCTTGGAGGATAAGAATAGCAGAGGTGTCTGAATCCAGGTAAAGACAAATCTCATTGATAATGTCCACTAAGGGCCTGATTACAAGTAAAGGTGATATTTATCGCATCTGGTAAAAAACAATACCACGAGTGAGATAAACAGCACCTAGTATGAGTTTCTGAGGAATAACATTCAGATTTTGGTGTTTAATGCATCGAAATCCCCATGATGCAGTAAATACCACATATTTATCCTGGTTAAATTTGGTTTCACCTGCCGAAATGTAGCAAATGTTGAGTTATTTAACGTATTTGATAATTATGGGATGCGTTAAATAAAATCAAACTCGTAATTCCTACCCATGTGTTAACAGGGGATTACACATGGGTCGGAATTTAAAGAGCAACTTGTAATCAGGGTCTAAGACTGTTTCAGTCTGGTTAATGGTTAACAAGTCGAGTCAACAGTTCAGGTATATAAAACCACGTAAAGTCCCAAGTGCATAAACAGCATTAAAAAGCAAGTAAAATCAGTGACAACATTTGACCATCTATCCTTTAAAAAAAATCCATTTAATAAAAATAAACATACTAAAGCACATACCATGTTACCAACATTCCATAAAAACCTATATTGGTATGCCTTCATATTTCATGAAGCCAACCATACATGCACAATAGTTAAAACGGTTATCATAATACTGCAGGGATTTAAGATGAGAATCTATAGATGACTAACATATTGCTATTATGTATGGTACTGCTTGGATACAGATAAGTGGGAAACATTCAGTGCTCTGGTGGAATTGGGACTATAAATTGAGCGCTTTTGGACACTCCAGGCCTTATTCTGTGTTTGGCAGACTTGGAGCGGGCCGCCATTCCAGTGCCTCACTACAAGATCGCCAAACACAGTAAACCGCATGCCAGATTCCAACTGGAATCCAGGTCCG
Organism: Triturus cristatus; assembly: GCF_964204655.1. NCBI lineage: Eukaryota > Metazoa > Chordata > Amphibia > Caudata > Salamandridae > Triturus > Triturus cristatus. The sequence continues at coordinate 213,294,481 of NC_140592.1, forward strand.
GCGGTCCTGCGGTGGCTGGCCCACAGCGGTGCGGTGCTAAGGTTAATATGTGAGCCTTAGCAAAGAACCGCACTGGAAACGCCACTGCACATTCCTGTACGGCATGGACTGTGAAGTCCATGCCGTGCAGGAACTGGGGGTGCATGCAGATAGGGGAGCACACCATGTGCATGCATCCCCTGGCACAGAGGCAACAAGGGGGCCTTGTAGGGCACCCTTAGTTCCCTCACCGCTGCACTTTTCATGGAAGGCTCACTGCCAAGAAAACTGTAGTGGTGAGGAAGCTCTCAATATGCTTGGTGGTGCTGCAGCGGCACCCCCAGCTTATTGCGGCCTCAGACCGCAGCACCACCACCGCGGGAGCTTGGATCTCCAGCGTAGCAGTGGGCCAGTGGCCATCTGACTGCCATAGTCAGAATATGGCGGGTGGACCGCCACCACGACTACGGAGGTATAATGGACCACTGAAGTCGTTATAAGGCAATAAGACAGGTGCATGCTCAGTGGTTAAGGTCATGAGATTTTATCAAGATGTACAAATGTTGAACTTTCAATTCACATTCCCATAGGGCAATTGAAAATTGGAAATGCAAAACGGTTTGCCTGAAGACTTCCATAGTGAAAACTGTGGGCAAGGGATTGCCGAAGAACATTTATTTACTTATTTTTGTAGTTTTATAAAGCGAGAACAAGATTCAGATGGGTATCAGAGTGCTTTCTATGGCAGCAGTTTCATACTGCATTTAGCAGTTTACATAATACTAGTTTCCATAGCAATGGACCTAATCATATCACTGTTCAATTTGCATCTCATTATTGAGGAACAGTATCCAGAGTGCAAGACGTACTTCATGTTTATTATGAAATTGAAAAAGTATTCCCAGAAATCCCAGACTTTCGTATTCCATTTTCTGGTCTTCTTTATAGATCAACAGATGAGTGAATCCCCAGGTAATATGGCTGCCAGAGTCTTGAGGTGTTTTGTATGAAACTAAAGCAATAGCAAAGCTGCATTGGGCATGGAGCCACATTTTCTCCCTAAAACGTAGTGGGTGTTGGGTACTTAACTTTACAAAGATTAATGTTAGAAAAAGCTTACATTTAAAAACGTTAGGGTTGCATAATCAACTCATTGATTTCTCAAAATTATAATTAATACAGCATTACAGCTCATGAATTCACACACAACACATACGAGATATACAGATATCTTTGATGACAGTGCCCTGCACAACTTCCCCCTGTATCCAGAGCCCCCATGCATGATCTTTAGCATAACCCAGATTGTTCTGAGCATGAGGAAGGGCCTTCAGCGATGCCCCATGCCCGGTTCCTTGCAGCCTTCAGCCCATTGGACATGACCTAACTCTGTGTGCTGTCATTCTGTGGGTCAACCCCTCTATCATGAAAGCCTACCAGCAGATCTTCTATTAAACCTTCCATGTCGACACATGAAATGTCCTTCAGCAACAATATGCATCCAGACCAGAACACTCTAAGGCACTGGCTGAAACATGTCGACCATCTGAAGGACGCAGGGGGCAGTAACTCGCCACCCTCACGCGTCCTGTAGCCTTACTTTTAACCGCTGGTGACGGCCCAGTTATAAAAATTTAATTTACCCTCGGGTACTGGGACCACCACCAAGCCGTTTTAAATCACAACTCACCCAACCTCACTGCACTCTCAGCAATATACCAGCTCCGCTGTAATCAGGCGTCGTAGCACACCCGGGACATACTAGGTGTCACTGGGTGGGCCCGATGATGAAGCATGCCACCAACTAGGTTGGTGGGTGAGGGCTTCATGAATACACCAACAAGGTGCCCGTGACAGAACTAATTTGAGTACTGTAACACTTTGGTCAACTTAAGCTAGTCCTCTTTGTTTAATCACAGAGGGCATTCATTGTCATATGTGGACTGTGAAGGTTGCAAGGCTAATGTGGGCAATGTCATTGTGTATGAAGTGTTTGCAAAATTAGTGAATGTAGTGCTATATGTTTGTCTTCACCATATGTTGCATAGTTGTGGTGCCTGTAGGACGATGAAGATTCCACCAATGTATTTCTTAATGTAGGTGGGGATGATCAACTAAATGTCCCAGTCTACAGTGAAGCATTCTACTCTGTAAGTAACTTTGCATTTTCTTTTTGAATGAAGAATGGGCTCTTGCCATGGATGGTCCTGTGGGCACCTCAGAGATTCTTGCTTAACCGTTGGTACCCACTAAAGCACTAAGGTGACATGTGATCCTGTAGACTAAGGTGCTCAAGTTGTTTTGCTGATGTCCTTTACATTATTGCATTCTTTGTACAAGTAAAATGAGGTACCCTATGAGGCGACGAATTGAGTAGCCTGGAGAAGACATGAAAAGGGTGATCATGACCTGTAACTTCTATATCAAACCTAGATGAGACAAGATGGATTGATGCATTTGCAATGTGTGGAACACATTTCTTGTGACATAGTTCATTTTGGGAAACCGGTAAAAGTCTGGCATCCATGATCACTCTCTAGTTTATAATTGTAGTTTATGTTGCTAGTGTTAGGCCTCAACAATGGCATACGATGGATGGAGGCCCCTACTTCTTTCATTCTGTGCAGGGTAGACCCTTTGTTTTGGAAGAGTTCTGTTAATGGTGATTACTCAGCATCCATTGGTTGACATCTCTGAGGAGGTCATCTAGACCTGAACTATGGTTTTCTGACTGTTTTTACTGTAACTGCAGCAGGGTGGTTCAAGGGACTTTTAGATCTGGTAGCAGGCCGAAGTAATTGCTGAAGAGGAGGGTGTGTGATATTCGAGCCCTGAAGTACCCAGTTTTGGTGGTGAAAGAAGGTGATGTAAAAGGTTGCAACAATATCATGGTTTATCTGTGGGAGTGGTAAGGGGAATGGTTCCTTTATTGACAAGTTCCTTTATTCTTAGTAGAGGGGATATTGGTGGGCCATGGCAATAGAAATGAACAGGTGCAAAAGATGAAAAGGTCATTTGAGATAAATATTGACTATATTTGTGCCTTCCCCATGAAGGAATCCTGCTTGATTGTCTGTATGCAAGTTGTTTTCAAGAAGTCACAAATCTGGTTGAAGTCAGCTCTTTTGATGCATTTTACTAAAAATTAGCCTTCGGAGATTGCTAAATAGCAGGTGAGGTATGCTAGATCGAAGTTATTCTTCATGATGACTAGTCTGCCGTAGGATATTTAATATTATAGAGTTCCAAATAAACATTCTTGCTGGGCGTTTTGAGCTGGACATGGATATGATGGAGAGCTTGCTTCCTCTGCCTTTTGCTTTAACCATTCTCTTGAACTAGGAGACATGTAGTTGATTGAAGGGTGACACAGTCCAATGTCTGCCAGTGGTTGTAGTTGTCAAAAAGGACTGGATGACAGACCTCTTGCTCCTGAGGTACTGTGCCATCATTTTTGCTTTCAAACGAGATGGCATTGAGGAACACAAAAAAGTGATGAGTGGGATGCTTGAAATAATCACAGACACTCATAATTACTTCGGCTTCATCCTAGTTCATCGTTTATTTTGCCCACCGTACCACCACCGTCAGGACCTAGTCATATGCAAATCAGACTTGGTCTGGTTCCTTAAGGAGAAGTCAAGCCTGAGGCACCATGTCTGGTCCATTCTAAGCCAGAACACAAAGAGCACCAGACTTGTTTTTATCTATTTTCCCCTCTTCAGTGAAGCTTGGCTCCAGTGACACCACAGTAATACTTAGTGATTTGGACTATTTGGAAGAATTCCTTCCATTCCCTTTTCTGTGTATGGTGTGACTCAGCTTGTCAGTATGGTTTGTGTCCTGGTGTTAAATGCCTCAGTGTGCAATATAGGGGTGTACAATGTCAGAGTGGACTCTGTCACAGTGGATGAAGTCTACTTAGACTTCATCAGTGAATATTGTCAAGATATGCAGTTCACGATCAGTGATGTAAGTGTGCAGTGTCATGATGAACAGTATATTCTACAATACCAGGGTATGCCTTGTTATGGTGTGCAGCATAATTATATGCAGGGTCAGCTTGTGTAGAGCCGCTATTGGCAATGGGAAATTTCAATATGCATTGTTACTGTGCAGTATCTGGGAGACCAGCATCTGTGTGTAGTGTCACATTCTGCAGCGTCAGAGTTCATTGTTGGATTGTGCAGTGTCATGGGGTACATTTATAAAGTATGATCTATTGGCAGTATCATTATTTGTTTTTATGGAAGTTAAATTATTTTCATGGAGCCAATCACCTTGAGAAAATAGTGCTTTTAAAAGTATGTTGTGTGGTTGCTTGCAGGTCAAAGTCTGTTTGTGTAAGGAAGATGGTCTGTATTTTTGAATGTGTCTGTATGTGTAAGCATGTGTGTGTAAGTGAGAGTTAGTGACAGATAGTGAGCGAGATTAAGTATAGTAAATGACAGTGTGAGTGAGATTGAGTGGTTGAGAGAGTGACTACAAGAGATTGAGGTTGGGTTAACGAGAATGAATTAAAACAAGCGAAACTGTGAGGGAGTGTTAGAGAGTGTGAGTAAGAATGAGAGTGAGTGACTGTGAATGAATGCATAAAATAAGTGAGTCAGAGCATGTGAGAATAAGTGAGAGTGAATGAGAACAAGGCTGTAAGGGTGAGTCCAAGTGAGTGTGTGTGTAAGTGTGAGTCAGAGAAAAATGCATGCAAGTGAGTGAGATAAGTGAGTGTAAGAGGATGTGCAAGAGTGCGTGAGAATGACTGAGTGCAAGTGAGAGTGAATGTGTGAGAAAGAGTGTGAGCGAGTGAATGTAAGTGAGCATGAATGAGAATGTAGTGTTAAGCTTATGAGTCTGTTGACGGACCTGACGTGCTTAAGGTAATTCTAAACTCATAAAAGCACAATGGAAAAATACTGCCACTGGCAAACCCATGGCAATAGTATGTATGACAGGCACCTGTGACGAAATGCAGGCCCTGGCATACTGGAGGTAATTCTTGACATAATACCACCCATGGTAAAATACTGGCAGTGGTATACTGCTGGTAAATCTTGGCATATGAGGCACACATTGAAGAATGTTGGCACTGATATACTTGACGAAATTCATGTAATGGGGGCACAGGTAGTATCAGAAATGGACATTTGCTTTTGTTGTCTTATATTATTCATACACTTAATGGAAATTAAACTATGCCAATTGTTGTGACGTCGTCAGGGTTATAGTCATGAGACAATACTTCCTGGGAATATTCACTGTCAAATTTTGTATGATGTCAATTCTTCTGATGTCATTAACATTAAAGGGTCTGTGACGTCACTTCTGCTACCACCTGGCATTTTGGTAAATCAATGTCCATGGAGTTATGATGTCTCAGGGGAATTGACCACTTCTGAGAGTTAATAATAACTTATTTTTCATAAACCAATTCATATCATATGACTGCCTTTTAAAATTACAGTACAAAATAGATCTCATAATTTCCAAATGTAAGGATACACAATTTAGCAATTTTAGAAAGATGGAAGGCTGAGTTGGCCTTGCATACGTGATGAAACATGCAGGAGTATATTTACTGATTTTTTGCTCTGGATTTGCATCAGAAAAGTAATGCAAACAAGCACAAAATGTTTGTTTGAATTTCCTTTTGTGCTGGAAAGTTGCCTTGGGTAGCATATGTAGTTGTACCTACATATGTTTGCGCGGGGAGGTTCCTAATCAGAATATAACATGCACTCAACTCAGAATCTAAAGTAGGTGGTAAACAATGACCCTGATTTTAGTTTTTCCGCGGTGCTTGGTAAGAGCCCAATAGTGTGAAAATTAGCAAGTTTAGTAACAAAACCACAAAGTAAGATTCTAATGGCTTCATTCTAGAACTTCAAAACATCAAAGGCGATCAGAAACAGGCACTAACAAAGCCAGTCTGTCTGGCCTTTGAAAGGTGGTATAATGCATACATTTTTGTTTATTTTTTAAAATATTTTTATTTTAAAAAAGGGAAAAAACATGCTGTACCCTAAAAGAAGCAGACACAAACTTGCAATGAAAATTTAGAATTAAAGCTAAGCACCACATATTTTTTTTTTCTTTTTATTGCCTTTTTCCAAAGTGACAGCATGCAATTTATTTCATTTAACTCATTTGTATGGCGCAGCGAATCATCCCCAGAGGGATCTCTCAGCGCCTGAGAGAGGGACACCAAATAGGTAGTAGAGTCTAAAAGAGCCAGGTTTTAAGTAGCTTCTTGAACTGTGCAAAAGTCGAGCAGGCACGGATCTCCTCCGGGAGCCTATTCCAATGCTGAGGGGCAAGATAAGAAAAAGTCCGTCCATCTAACTTGACCTTTCTGATCCACTGAGTACAGAGTAGGGAGCGATTGCTAGATCTTAACTGCCGCGTTGGTCGGTACACTTTACGTTTTTTTTTCAAGTAGGCAGGGCCGTTCCCCTGTAGGGACTTAAAGACCGTACATGACAATTTAAAGATGGCCCGCTTCCTGATGGGGAGCCAGTGCAGTTGATGTAGGAGAGGAGCAGATGGCGTATGTGCTGGCTTATTCAGGGCTAGGCGGGCTGCCGTGTTTTGGACCACCTGCAGTTTTATGCCAGGTCTTCCCTTATTCCCACAAGCAGGGAGTTGCCATAGTCTAGTCGACTGATCAAAAGTGACTGAATCAGAGACTTCCTGGCCGCTAGAGGGATCCATGGGAATATCTTCCTAAGCATCCTCATTGTTCCAAAGCAGGTGCCCGAGAGTGATTTAACATGTTCTTCCATCGACAGTTTATTGTCGATTCTGATGCCTAGATCCTTCGCCCATTTCTTTGGGGAAGGCGGCGCTCCCAGTTCTGAAGGCCACTAATCAGAGGTCCACAGCTCTTCTGCTGTCCCAAATAGCAATATCTCAGTTTTAATGGAGTTCAGCTGAAGGAAATTCTTCCTCATCCAGCTTGCTATAGTGGACAAGCAATTTTTGAACTTTTGCTTTGTTATTGTGACATCCTCCTCTATAGGAACTATCAGCTGTGTGTCGTCTGCGGAAGATATTGTTTCAAACCCACAGCTTCTGATAATAGCGGCCAAGGGAGCCACATATATGTTAAACAAAGTGGTACTAAGGATAGATCCCTGGGAAACTCCCTTGTCCACCGTAGTCGTTTGAGACAAAAGAGAGTCCAGCTGAACACATTGTGACCCGTCCGACAGATAGCTTTGTATCCATTTCAAAGCCATGCCTCTGACACCAATCCCTTGCAACCTATCTAATAGGATTCAATGAGAGATGGTGTCAAAGGCGGCTGAGAGATCGAGAAGGACCAGCATCGTAGGGGTTCCCTTGTCCAGCGACATCCTTATGGAGTCAGTAACCTCCAGTAGGGCAGCCTCTGTACTATGAGAGGCCCGAAAGCTGGGAAGGGTCCAATATGTTTTTTTCCCCAAATAGTTGGAAAGGTTCCTATTAATTATAGTTTTCAAGATTTTTGAACAACAAGGGAGAAGAGAGATCGGCCTGTAGTTTTGCAGATCATTAGGGTCCACCGATTCCTTTGTAGGCAGTGGTTTAATTGGTGCATTTTTCCACTTCCGGGGAAATGTGGCCGTGGCTCGTGAGATGTAATAAACTGCAGCTAGCACATCCGCCAGTACAACAGTAGAACAGGAGAAAGTTCTACTAAAACTGCTGGCTGGTCCGGGTCCAGTGGGGAACCTGATTTTATGTGCATGATTAAAGAACCCACTTGCTCACTCATTATGTCAGGAAAAGATCCTAGGCTAGGGGTGAGGGTCTCCTGTGTAGGATCTTCCTTATCCTGTGTCTCTTCCGACCCAAAGGACCGATAAATTAAATCAATCTTGTTGGTGAAGTGGCTGGCTAAGTCTTCACATAGTTCCTGGGTGGGTGGCAGGGATTGTTTTTTGGCACTAGGGTTTGTAAATTCCTTCAGAATTTTAAAAAGGTCCCTCAAGGAGTTATTAGCTTCCGCGATTCGAGAGCCCAGGTGTGCCCTTTTAGCTGCATTGCAGCTAGCTAGGTAAGCTCTATGAGCCATTCAATACATCAATTCATCTGGCTTCAATTTTGATTTCCTCCATTTCCTTTCTTTGGCCCTGCAAAGGGTCTTTTCTCTCTTCAGAGCATCTGAGTACCAAGATGCATTATATGAGCTGTTACTTATTTAATATCACTGCACAGTGTAAATCGAGACAAACTCTCTTCTTTGCAATTGCAGAAAAAAATGGAAAATTGCAGCAAAAAACAGGGGCGTGTCGTTTTTGGGTTAGCAAAACAAGTGGCAGCATATTCTTGCTTCTCCTGATGGTGTGGACCAAGAAAGGATTACATGGTCTACACTGCTTGAACACGGTCACAGGTTACATCAAATGTTAATGTATGCCCACTGGATTGTTGTGACACTCCAAGCGCCCTTCAAAATTCATTTTATGAGGATTTTTGTGAATAGCTGGGCGACTAACAGCCTTGTGACCTACTCCACAAAAATGCCCGCTATCTATCCCTTCGCTCCGACCTTAATGACAGTCAAAACATACTTGAGATAACATCACGACTACAAGCAGGTAGCTGCTTTTTGAGGTCCAGCATTCAAAACCTCTTGTATACACTTAGTATATACTTATATGTGTATGTACTTTGTGGGCTCTAGAGATCAGCCCTAGGACCTGTCTGCTTCCACTTAGGGACTTGGTTTTCTGTTCAACTGCCTCTATTTAACTGTCTTGATAGAACACAACCAGTAGAGGTCAGTAAAATACCAGAATTGCTTTCTGCTTGCTCAATTGCCTCTATTTAACTGTCTTGATAGAAAACTACCAGTAGAGGTCAGTAAAATACCAGAATTGCTTTCTGCTTAGGGACTTTCTTTTTTTCTTCTGCCAACTGCCTTTATTTAACTTTCTGGATAGAAAACGACCAGCAGAGGTCAGTAAAATACCAGCAATCACTTTAGCATTCTATAGATTCCAGTCCATAGAAATTGTCTTCCACGAGCACCCGTAGACAATAGTATTTTTTTCAAAGCTTGTATTTTCAGTGATATGACCACCGAAGGCCCTGATTTTATATTAAAAACAGAGCTTTGGACTATATAATTTCCTGCTGAAAGGAAATATTTGTCTCTCATGTGTTCCATTACCTGGTGTGTCATGCAGTTTGGTGCTTACTTTCCCTCCATGTTAAAGAACAGTAGATGTTTCAGCACCAAGGCTAATGTGCTGCATAGCTAAATACAGATAAGGTCCCAATGGCAAGACCGATTGCATTGCAAATGCTTGTTTTCTTTCCTTACCACAGCACTTTTTAGCGCATTCCGCCCGCCAACACCGTTCTTCTACCAGTCACGCCATTGAACTGTTGTAACACTCCATGCCCATATGCCTTATCTCATGATGGCACCGCTGAGTGTACCGTTTGTAGAGATTCCTGCCTGATACACAGCACAAAAAGGCACAAAAGCTAATGTTACCCTGATTTCACAGCGCAATTCCGCTAGCCGACACTGCCAACACTGCTCTTCTACCAGTGACTCAAATGCACTGTTGAAGTCCACCACACATGCTGACATGCAGATTTGCCTGTTCTCAAGATGACGTTGTGGAGCATGGGTTGTGTAGAGATTCCGGCCTGCTAAACAGTACAAAAGCAAATGTCACCCTGACTTCACAGTGCAATTTTGGCACTGAAATAACAGATGTCCACTCAACCTGCTAATTTTGAGCTCGCGCAGCTGTGTACCTCATGTGACTATTTCTGTTTCTCCTCCATTTTTAATAAAAAATGAAAAATAGTTTAAGACTTCCTCTTTGCTGATAACTGGGTGGAATCTGAAGGTCGGGAGGCCTGTCAGTTCGGCTCCTAGACTTCTGCCATGTCAATTACGCTCCTGTATCACCAAGATGCGCAAAGAGATTATGACACACAACTACAAAAGGGTGCTCTAAACCCAGCGATAACCTGCCTCTAGGTCCTCTAGGTCCCGTCTACGACTGCAGGTCTGTGAATAATGGTTACAACAACAGTAAAATCTCACTGTGCCCAATCAAACACATCAGAGCTATACTAAGATTTCAGGTCACTTTTCCTGCTGATCGTTCTGTAATCCTCTACGCACCCCGGGCCTCATGTGGTCGCTGTTTGGCCTTCAAACTAGGGTCTGGTCCTCCTGAGGTTCTCTACCACTCGTGAATCTGCTGGGGCCTAAATCATGGCAGAAAAAGACTTGAAATCATCACTAAAACGATGCATGGCTGATCACCCATCTCCAGACCTGTTGATAAAAAGGGAAAACAGACGTTAAAATTACTATGGAAATGATCTTAAAAAGACTGGCTGAAGTCCATCATCTAGCCAAGTCAACCAAAACAAATATGTACGCAGTGCAACTAGAACTAAGTACTATAAGAGCAAATATCAGCAATATTAGCGTTAAGCTTTCAGATACAGAACAGTAGATCAGCGTTGTGGAAGACATATCATTCAAAGCTGAAAAAGAACTAAAAATACTCCAAACATCCACAAAAACCCTAAACAAAGAAGTTGTGGAAGTGGAAGTCAGGAACCACAGAGGCAATCTGCATATATTTGGCGTCCTGAAGGGATCGGAAGACTCTGAGACCTCTTGCATCACATTCCTGGAAAAATGTCTTCCCGGAGCCACCGGCATAGCCTTCGCCAAAGACTTGAACTTTAACGTGCCACTGCGTTCCTTCATTCAAGCCACCAAACAAGTCAATCACACAGCAGATCGTCTGTAAGCTGCTCAGCTTCCAGTACACTGAGTTGATCCTCAACTACATGTGCAAGCAGAATCATATCTTCAGGAATGATTAAAAAACAAAGTAATATGTTTCCCCACTGTGAATAAAAAGAACTGGGTCATAATGATCATCTGAAAGAACTCTAATCTCACCTTAATATCTCATTTAACTGGTGATAAGGGCAGACTAGCGTACACTAAATGCTACCAGTACGAAAAATACAGTCACCTCATCAACCTTAATGGCCCAAACACTGATGTGCCTGACTTTTGGGAAATCCTGAGTGACACCCTAAAAAATATTCCTAGAGATGACCTAATGATATTGGGTGGAGATTACAATGTCCCCCTTGGATTAACTCCAGACAGACAATCTGAATCCCCTCGCCAAAATCTCACAAGTCCTTTTTAAATATCTGCACTAGATTCAACCTGAAGGACTGTTGGAAACTCAACACCCTGACACCACGGATTACACCTTATTCTCATTTCTACACTCCTCATACTCGAGAATTGACTATTTGCTCATATCGACCATCTACACTCAACTCATTGACCAAAGTGACATACTCCCCCGACTAATATCAGACCAATAATGTATATCTTTGAAAATCATAGGGACTAATAATCAACCCAAAAACAACATTTGGTGTTTCAATGACAAATCTATAAAATATGACACACGCAGATCGCACATAGAATTGACTATACTTAATGACATAAAAGAAAATAAATCACCTGATATCACAGTACTTATCATTTGGGACGCATAAAAAGCAAAAATCAGGGGCAGACTGATAGATCTTTAAGCGAAACTAAACAAAGTACATATCAGTAAGATAGGCACTTTGGAAATTGAAATTAAGAAACTCGAACCTCTTCACACAGCGAATCTTGACCCGAGCACCCTCACGCTTTTAATGAACAAAAAAATGAATACAACAGACCATTAAGTGAGAAGGCAGGGTTCTGGATCAACAAATTCAAAGGCCTAAAACTCTGTGAGGTGAATACATTAGGGAAAATGCTTGCATCTTATCTGAAACATAAGCAAAACCAAAGGCAAATCAACTCCATCAAAGATAAAGTGGACAACATACAAACGGACCCACAAAAGAAGCTAGACATGTTCAAACAGTTCTTTGAATATTTATACCAGGATGACTTTCAGCCCTCGCCCCAGTCCTGCAGACCCTACCTAGATAAACTAAATCTACCACAGTTCTTCCAAGAAGACAGAGAAAAACTTAACTCTGGCCTTAGTGCAGAAGAAATACAACTAGTAATTAAATCCTTTAAGTGAAACAAAGCCCCTGGCCCGGATGCCTTTACAGCAAATGTTTACAAAACATTTGCATCTTCATTACTCTCCACATTGGTAGACCTATTTTACCACGTTGTAGAATCTATATCCACGCCTGGAAGAACAAGTGAAGCCACCATAAGAGTCACCCCCAAGGACTGCAAAGACCCAAATTTAGCAGAAAACTACAGGCCTATCGCCCTATTTAATTTAGATGCCAAGATATATGCCAAAATCTTATCCAAAGGTCTCAAAGGTAGGCTTTATAAAAGGTCGCATGTCTAATGATAATACCCTACTACTTTGCCATGTGCTAAAAAGAGCCAAAACAACTCCCTCCGAAATGGTGGTCATCACACAAGATGCCGAAACGGCATCTGATAAAGTCTTGTGGGATTTTCTTAAAGATACCCTGTCAAAATTCAATCTTGGCAATGACTTCATCAAAATGGTTATGGCGCTTTACAGCAACCCCAGCGCTAGAGAGAGGTCAGGCGGCATTGTCTCTTCATCTTTCATATCAGACTTCAGGGCACTAGACAGGGATGTCTTCTCTCCCCCTCCTTTTTCATCCTTACCCTAGAGCCACTCCTCTACAATATCCAGAATAACAATTTAATATCCAGTGTTAATTACAATGATGTCATAATTAAAGTAGCGGCATACGCGGACGACATTCTGATTATGACAGATATTGCTTCCCATCCATGGTAGCACTTTTTTTTTTTTTTAGTTTTATATAGTGCAAACTTGACCCAAAGATATCAGGTATCAGAGCGCTTTACATGAGCATCAGTTTCGTTACAGACGGACACATTAATTTTTGTTAAGTGATTTGCCCAGAATCACAGGATGTTGAGTGCCGTTACCAAGACTCGAACCAGGTTTCCCAGCTTCGAAGTTGACCGCTCTAGCCGTAAGGTCACATCCTCTCCCCTATTGATAGTTATACTCTGGTTGCAGGCTACAGCCTCAATAGAGACAAACCTGAAGTTAAAGGCCTAAATAGCATCTGCTCTAAAGAAATCCCAGGAGACTCAGGTCTGGCATGGCAATCTGGCTACCTAGAATATCTAGAGATAGAATTTGAATCTGACATAATGGATACCCTACAACACTATGGAATAAAGACCCTACAGAAAGTTTAGAACCTTCTCAATAGCTGGATCCCAAAATCATTACGTAGTGGGGATGCATTGAGACTATAAAAATGATGATCACATCTATAGTAAATTACCTTATATCCATACTCCCACTTACCCTCTCAGATGAATTCCACTGCAGACCAAACAAACTGTAATGCAATTTTATGTGGCAAAGTAAACAACCCAGAATCTTGATTAAAAAAAAAACATCTCCCTTCTATCCTTGGGGGAGTAAATTTGGCAAATTTTGGAATCTACCAAACAGCCTCCCTGGATCCATGTGGTGTTACCCTCCAATGGACTACACTCCATCCTGGCTCCTAGTTAAACAAGCAATTATAGAAGACTCTTAACCCATCATTGCTTCCTTGCAAGCTAAACAATTTTTTTCAAAACACTAAACAGGCCTTGCTAAAACTAGATATACGGCTGGATGTTCCAATAAAGTCCTCTAACATGTTATCTCTATGGAATAACACACTATTCAAGATCGAGGACACCCAACTCTATTGGAAATCTTGGTCCTTTGAAGACATCCACTTTTTGACACAAGTAGGTCCTAAAAACGACCCACTTTCCCATCAGAGAGCTCCAGATCCAATTGCACCTAAAAAACGTGGATTTTTTCGATTTAAACCTAAATCCTGTATATCAAAGGCCAAACCACTTTCCAAAGACCTCTCTCTTCCTCAACTGATTGCTGTTGCCAACAGAAGTGGTCGCCAGATCTCAAGATACTATAAACTCTTACAACCAACCACCACATGACTAAACCTAGGCACCTAGGCATACAGGAAAAATGGGATCAACATAACTCTATATGCCAAGAGAAGTGGAACTTGATTTGGAAATCAGTCATTTTGTCACAAAATCATACCAGTGCTTTCCGAAACTAAGTTCTGGCTCCTCCAAGGAATTTTTTGGACCCCCTCTCTTCTCCATAAAATTGGCCTCAACGATGACCCAACTTGTTGGAACTGTAATGAAGAAACGTGATTTCCCGCACTTTATCTTTTAGTCCAGCGCTATCAATAAGTTTTGGGACCGAGTATTCAGGTTTCTCTCAACACTGTTGGGCCTTCAGATTAAATTCAAATCTCAGTCTATCATTGTGGAGTTTCTAGACCCTTGCCTAAGCTCCTCCAATGATGCACTACTTCTAGACATTCTACTAGCAGTCCATCCTTATCAATTGGAAAAAACACTGCATCCACCTCCTTCAAGTCATTTCTGAACTGTGTTACACATGTGAGAGGTGCTGAAAACATTGCCTTACAAGACACCCCTTGGAAATCACAACATGGATCTTTATGGGGAACTCTTGACATCTCCTTCACTAACAGCAAACCCCCATGAGATCCCACCCTCAATATGCATCCTATCCCCTCTACTGCTTGTCTTGTCAGCACAATTATTCGTAATCACATCTTTATGTTATCTCTATCACAGTGAGTTGAGCACATAGCCCTCTTTACGCCTACGATCCAGCAATATTCCAAGAACTATGAGCCATTGTTCTTATCTAGTGTCTCTAAATACGTTATTATGCAAATGTGTAATGATCTTAAAGTATGCTATATACATTGTTTGTATATTTCACAGATGGAGTGTTTTTTCTGTATCTTGTCATGATGTAGTTAGTTACTTGCAATGTATATGACTCATCATAATCCTACCCCACTGATTCACTTCTGCCAATTGTGTTATCCCACATGTATGATTTGCTTTTTCTTTGTGTACTCTTGTTTTGTTTTTTCCAGACTACTCATGCAAGTTATACTTTGTTCGTATTTTCTTTGTTTTATCCTTTGCTTGCTTTATATTTGGTTCATGCAAAAAATGCCAATAAAAGTTATGAAATAAAAAAAGATTATCAGTCGAGAAATCAAGAATGGATTGGAATTCCACCAATAGTGCATACCAAACCTGTGATAACATGCGTTTGCAAAGACCACAGATTTCTCACCTTCTAAGAATCTGATTACAAGTTCGTCGGTTAAAGCCGTCTCGTGTGGAAACCGCTGTTTACGTACAGGTTGGAATTACTAGTTTACACGTATTTAGCACATCCGGATGTGTTAAATACCTCAAGCGTTATTAAATTGCGCGGGTCAAACTGCCGAAATTTACTAGGGGCAATATGTACGTACGTTGTTTACCGTACCATGCGGATTTTTCTACATTAAACTCCAAAATCCCAAGTTATTTCCCACAAACTCGTAATAGGTCTTATTTTTCGTCACAATAAATAATTTACCCCATGGTATTGTTAGTTATCAGAAGCGATAAGTAGCGCCTATTCTTGTAGTTAGGGTCTGTGTGCTTTGCTCTCCACCTCTTCCCAGAACAGTTCCTCTCTGTGCCATTCGTTGGAGCACACAGGCTCTAAAACAATTATGCCCCCACAAGAACAGAAAGAACGGGCACAGGTAGGTGGGTCCCCACTCTGGGGCTCCTTGAACAAAAAAAATCACACCCCTACGGTGGAGTGGATCGCCCTCCTGCGAGTCCGCTCAGCAGCTGTGCCCCCAACGAAGTAAGTACTGGCAGGAGGGGGCGGGAACCGGCAATGTGCCCCAACACACCCCCCAACCCCTTCACAAATGAGCCCCACTCACCGGGCTGTCTGGGGACGCTCCTCTGGTCTCCAGGCTTGCCGCGCGGGACTCTCCTCGATTCTGGGGACGCCTCCTCCGGTGCAGGCACGGGGCTCTCCCTCCCAGCACGGGACAGTCCGCGAGGCTCCCACCGTCACAAGGAAGCCCCGCCCGGACCAACAGCACCTTTCTGCTTCCGGCTGGCGGCAGGACTCCCGTCACGCTCCACTCCCGGTGCCGGCTTGCTGGGGATTCCGTGGGCGCGGGGCTTCCTTCGGGAAAGCGGAAGTCCCGCCCCACGTCAGGCAATGCGCAGCCTGACTTCCGGTTTTACCCGGCCGCGGCGGTGATTCCTTCAAGGTTTCAGCAATGCGGGGTAGGCTCCCGCTTTCAGAAAATGACTGTTGCGGGGTAGGCACCCGCGTGAACTTTTTATCAACACTATAAGGCAGATATGCAGTGTGGGCACCCGAGAGGCACGCAATGCAGGGTGGGCACCTGCTCTTTTAAGTATTCAGGGAGCGGGGTGGGCATCCGCTCTCTCTCTTTCTCCCAAACTGCAGGGTGGGCACCCGCTCGGTACACAGGAACACAGGGTGGGCACCCGCTCGCAAAATGAGCCTTCAGCGGGGTGGGCACCCGCTGTGTGGGTACCCAGGTAGCAGCCCAGTGCTGCAAAATGAATCACAGGAGCGCTCTTCTTAATAAAAATAAAAGCGCTCTCCAGAAATTAAAAATAAAGCGCTCCCAAGAAATGAAGGTTTAGCACTTCCCAGGCGCTTTAGCACAAAGTCCAGAGAAAGTCTTTTGGAATGAGGGGGGGGCAAAGGCTGCGCCCAGGCAGGCCAGCTCACAGGGCCCTCTAGCAGGGAGGCAGTCCCTAGTGGCGGTTCCTCCTGGCGCCCAGCAGCAGGCCCCCTCAAGTCAGGCACAAAAGAACAATTTCATGGGGTCACAGCCCCTTCTTTTATACACATATCCCCCTTTGTCACACAGCACAGGGCTGGGGGAAAACCAGGTGCAACTGGTTTGGGGAGCTTTGGAGCACTTTGTTGTGCTCAGCTCCTCTCTCCTTTGTCAGGTGGGGGCTAGGTGCTCAGATGCACCACAGGGGCCGGAGCCAGCATTGTGGAGGGAAGGCACAGTTCTATTCCGGTTCCAGGTGCAACTCCTCCCTCCCATCTAGATGCAGATCTCTCTATTCACCACTGGGCTGACTCACCCTGGCTCCTGGAATTCTCCACACCATCCAGCACCTGTCAATCACAAGCCAGACATGCACTCCACATCAGGCAGGCAGACACACAGCACACAGAAATGCCAACTTCTAAAAGTGGCACCTCTCCACCAGTCACAATAAATCTGCGCACACCATTGCGCAGCATTTATTCTCACGAGTTTGCACATACTAAACTCTACCCTGCACTCCTCTCACACCAGGAATTACCATGGACACACATGTCTCCCATGCATTCCTATGGGAGGGCAGGCCAATCTCACTACACGCACTCAGAGTGCGCACGCACTTTACACTGGGCCACAGTGCTAAATTGCGCAGAGGCCAAAAACTACTAATATTATGTCACATTAAAAGGCAAAAAGTTTATGGGGTGAACCTGCCAAAAGGGCCAAGTCTAACAGACAGTTTCTTAATTATTTTGTCAGATTTATTTCTCGCTGCTAGCACGGATTTTCTGTTCCGTTCCTGAAGTACTGACAATGTACAGAGTTTGTTCATTCTTCGGGGCCGATTTACAATGAAAGTGACTCAGTGCATTCCGCAAGTCATTTGGCTGCGCTGCACTGAGTCTCTTTCAAACCAACAAAACATCTTGTCCAAACTGAGACCTATTAGGCAACAATCCCGAAAAAATTACTCAAACACTCCCTTAAAAGAGCATGGTGGACCCCAAGGGAAACTCTGTTGGAGAGCAAAACAAAGAAGATGGTTAGTAGGCCAGTTTGCGTCACAACGTTTTGCCCTAACACACATCAACTTCGCAAACTGATCCTTTCAAATTGGCACCTGATCAAAGACCTCCATGAGGACTTTTCTATACCACCCCTCTTCGCGTTCAAAAAAGAAAAAAGCATAGCAAATTTCATCGTAAGAGCAGCTTTACCGAAACAGCAGCCCCCTACTTTGAGAGGTCTGCTAGCCTTGCCTCCAATCGTCGGGCATCACAAGTGCGGGACTTGCATGTGTTGTGAGCAAACCTTAGAAGGAGACGTCTTTATCTTTGACAACATCAATTGGAAACATAATACATTTACAAACTGTAGAACTAAGAATGTCGTTTACGCAGTAACATGCCCATGTCCAAAACTTTATATTGGAAAGACTACTCAGGAAGTACGGCAGCGCATCACTCAGCACAAGTCGAGGATTCGACGGAGAGTAGAAAATGCTCCGCTAGTAAGTCACTGGATCTTAAAGACACATTGTGAGGAAGACTTCAAATGGACAGTACTGTCCAAAATTGAGAAAGACCCCCGCGGCGGTGACTTGGAGAGGCTCTTGAGCCAACGAGAGGCTTTTCTCATCATGAAATTTAATACGACAACTAACGGTCTTAATGAGACAGCAGAGATCTACAGACCTATCACAACATGAAGATGCCCTTTATTATTGGCTGTTCTTACATGTAATGCGTGCAATTGTGCTACAAAATCAGCGCAGCTTTGCAGGATTTGTTCGACTAAGTTTATCGTGTATTACAGCTATGCCGTTGGACTTAAAAAATGCCAGGTCGGCATCACTTCAGTAGAAAACTACATCCCCCACATTTCCGTCAGAAGTAACTACAACTCTCATGAGTCAATGGCAGCTTTTTGACCCGGCGAAATCCATCGTTTTTACATCCGGGTCGGGCTTGATGTGCCCTACGTGGATTCACGGGCTCGTGGCATGCCGTAAATAGAGAAAAATTGGGTAAGCGAATTATGGATGCTTTTTTCATCTCTTAATCACCAGCGTCGTTAGAAATAGTCGAATTTATCTAATGACAACATCCTTTACCTTCAATTTCAGTTTACGTTAAGAGTAAAGAAAAGGTACACGACTGAGTACCCAGCAAATTTGCAAACGGTAGAGACCACGTTGGTACGGAAAATATTTCATCAGCACATACAACGAGTCAAACTACAGATTCCAGGGTGAGCATAAAGGAAATGCAGCTGTTATGATGTCTGTTTTGTTTGTCATGTTAGAGAAAGAATGACAACATGAGTGGGAATTTTTTATAAATTTTTTATTTGTTCCCACAGCTCCGGCTCTAGCTGTTAGAGTTGTTTGAAGGCCAAAGCAGGTCAAGGTTCAATTCTGACACTTGTTCGTAAGGTGGGTGTGCTAAGCCGCTGGTGGGGGCTGGCTTGAGTTCTTAAACTGTTCACCTATCTAAATAGGTCTTTTTGTTTTTTTGTTTTGTATTGCAGAAATTGGTTGGTCCTGAGGAGAACCTCATAAAGATAGAGGTTCGAAACGCGTCGACCAGTCGGTCCTTCGTACATCCTTTTTGAAAGCTCTGCCCTATATGCTTTTTTGGTTCTTTAACTGTATCTGAAAAAAGAGAAAAATGTCACAATACACATAAAGTGCGGATAATAATTCATGTTAAAAGGGAGAGGTGTCATAAGGACCGTTTTGTTTAGTGTATGTCAGTTTCTGGTATGAATGGATTGGCCAAGAATGCTTGATGAATGAACGTAAAAAAAACCCTAGGGTATTACTAGTCCGGTGTCATTGTATTTGAATATATTTGTACGTGTAATGTATGGTTTTTTGTAAATTACAAATGTGCAATTAATAATTGCTGATCACACAAAAAAGAAAAATATGAAATAAATAAAAGTTTTTCTGAGTAACAGGCAATTCGTAAAGCCTTCCTTTCCTGTTTCACTTCATGATAGGTTTTTTCTAAAAAGAGATTGTTGCCTAATAGGTCTCAGTTTGGACAAGATGTTTTGTTGGTTTAGTTAATTCGGCTTAGTCCAGCTGATTTTTTGAGCCAGAGCCCAGTTTTGGTTTATACTGAGTCTCTTTCAAAGCACAGACAACAACATGTCGCATCTCTGTGCTTCCCCATGCGCTAGCGCACAAACTGCAGCCATGCGCTGGCGCCGGCACTCTTGCACCATGGCGCAAGGATGCCTGCGTCGTGGGGAGATTGTTTTTGTGCAGGACAATCACACAGGCGTTTTTCCTCTTTTACTGCGTGCTGCAGAATGCAGCACACATTGAAAGAGAAAAAAACGAGGAGAAATGAAAACATTTCCCCTTGTTGCGCCTCCCTACGTCTCCCCTGGGGGGCGTAGCATTCACACGCATTTCCAGATTCATGATTCCTCATAAATCTGGAAATGTGTATTGTTCCATGTGTGTTGAGTGGGAACACCCACAGCAACACCCATGGAACGCCCCTTTCACGCAAAGTGCTGCGTGTAAAGGGCCATATTTACAAGGACAGGAAAAGCCACGCAGGGTGGCTTTTCCTGTCCTTGTAAATATGGAGCAGTAAGACACGCCACCAGTACTCACAAAAAGTGAAGTACTGGTGGTGCAGGGGGCTTGTAAATCTGCCCCTTCGTTTCCAAGTATTGCAAGTGTTTGTCATTACGTTTGGTGTATATCACTCCCCTATGCGGTGGCCTTTTAACTCAGGCATCTTTGACCAATTTACAAACTTTAGGGCCTGATCCACAGAGATCAGCATGAAAGAGTTACACATATTCTCCCTTAGGTTTCCTTCAGTGGACATTTTTGAGCTTTGGGGGACTCTCAAAGAACCTCAAGAAAGCTATTGAAAATCAGAGATATTAATAAATTGAAGAAAACAGTAAAGTGGGAAAGTGGTCCCACCTCAAGCAAGCGGTTGTAGAAAAGCCACTCTACTGTCTGATTATCCCTCATCTGAAGCACTTTTTCTCATGGAAAATTCCACCTACCAAAGAAATGTGACCGTGAAGTGCATATTGTTTTTCTTTGTGAATCTGTCCCTTAGTATTTATCAGTTATTTGAAAAATCTGGTATAAAGTGTTTGCCGTCCATGTGCACTTTCGATTGTGCAGCCTTTCGAGTTCTCCCAAAGAACATCTTGCACTCGTAAGACACTTTGCTTTCACCTTTCTTCATATTTATCAGCTCTCATAGTTCTTTAAGAGTCCTCCCAACATTCCTACCATTTTCCGTCATGTATTTTACATTAACCAAGTCTCCTTGAACCTTTTCGGGTAGCATGAGGAACATGTAATATCATTTACTGTTTGTGCAATGTAAACTGTAACAGCCACTTCCATGCTTGAGATCCGAACCCAACGCTTACAGCTTCCTAGAATATTTCTAACAAATCTATAGGGTTAGGAGAGAGAGAGAGAAACAGAGTGAGAAGGAAAGAGAGAGAGAAACAGAGAAAGAGAGAGTTTGTATGTGTTTATTGTCAAAGTGAATCAAAAACACGAGTACCTACATGGAGATGCTACCCATTAAAATTAATGGGGCAGATTTATGTTAGACTTGCGCCACGTTTACGCCGCCGCTGCGTCACTTTTGTGACGCAGCAGCGGCGTAAACCCTGCGCCACGTTGTGCCCTATTTACATCGCGACGCATCTATGGAGATGCGTCATGGTGTAAAGCCCTGCGCCACATTAAACCTGCGTCAGGTTTAATGTATGCAAGGTGGGCGTTCCAGCGGAAAAAGCTTCGGAAAAGTGACGCAGTGAAATCTACAAGATTTCACTCAGTCACTTTTCCGACGCTGCTGCGTCAAAACCTTGCGCCTGCTTGAAGCAGGCGTAAGGCATGACGCAGCATGTAAGGTATGGGCAGCCCCTGAACATTGCTGGAGTTGCGTCGTGCTTGCGACACGACTCCAGCAATGCGCCGCCCTTACGCCATCAGATGCGTCACGCATCTGTTTATCCTTGCGCCACGATGCGCTGCATTGTACATGCGGCGCATCTGTGGTGGCGCAAGGGTAAACTTGCGTGACAAATCTTTCCTGGCGCATCCCTGCTGATTTGCAGGGATGCGCCAGGAAACATAAATCTTCCCCAATGTATTGATGTGACCCGTTGTTTGAATAATTTAGCAATATTTATCCAGGCATGTAGGGCGGCTTTCGACCAAATATAAATTTCTTTTAATCTCTATTTATTTACTTGCACTGATTGACTCTAGTGGACAAACCTGCTGTCAGCATGGGTGTAATTTGAGGGCAGTAATGCAGAGTTAATTATTCTGAACTAAGTGTGCTCTGTTGGAGAAACGCATAAAGCCCCCTTTGCTGAACTCACGGTATTAAGTTGCAAAGGCAAAGCCAGAAATAATTAAATGGAAAAGTAGCTGATGTTAATCGGATAGATGGGGATGAAAATATGAAACATGCGCGGTGTATAATATTGCTCATCGTTTACAAACGGCACGGTGTAATCTCAGAATTTATGAAAACCTCAAATGCTGAAAAAATGACTTACTAAAACAACACTTTTCTGGACAAAACCCAAGAGCTTAGCAGCCGTTGCCTCTGTGTTGTTTGTTTGAGGTAATCTCCCCGCTTGGCTCTGGCGGTGGGAAAGGAGAGAGGCCAGCAGCTATGGAAGCTCATTCTGCATCCCGGCCTGTCACCGGAAACACATCACACACAAGGTATATTGACTAAATGAAATGGGCTCAGAGGCTTTAAGGAGGTGACACCAATGTTTAGATGTAAGATCATTTGTAAGAAAACATATAGGAAGTGTAAAAAGACAATTGATGGACAGTATGCTGATCAATGTCAAACATTCACCCCAGTACAGAGATCTGGTCCTAAATCCATCGTTTCTTTTGCCCTCCATTCCATTCCAGGTTAAACCCAGCCATATGCAAATCAGTCTTGACCCTGTTCCCCATTATCAAGGAAAAACATTCATCCAAGTTATTTAAACTTCTGGGACGCTGCCAAGGGATTGGACGAGGTGTGCTGGTATATTTATGTATAAATAAAGAGAGGAACCCTTGGTAACCCAAAGGACTAGAGTTAAATCACAAAACAAAATTAAAAGATGTCCTCTGGGAGAAAAAGAAGGGGGAATCCCGTGCTATTTTGGCTATCACTTAGCATACATTCACCACTACTATTCAATCACTCATGCATTTATACGTATTGGCACACAAATTCCTCACGTCACGAATAAACTTTTTTCACTTCAATTTATTATATAAATCTTTACACATAGTGTTTTGTCAATCAATAATAGTTAAAAATTCAAAAGGCCTTTGTTGCTTCATCTGGTCACAATTAAAACATGTAAAAATGCAAAATTAAAAAACACAATATAACATAATCCTATCTATCACTGTCTACCACGTTGCTTAACAGGGAGAAAACCAATAGACAAAATTATCTGTCATTGATTACCACATTCACAACTGACAATTAGACCAACTTGTAAGGTGTTTAAATGTGAAACATCAAGGTCTACTGTCCATCAATAGATGGAAAAGATTGTGGATTTTCGTTAGAGGGCGTCGACGCGTTTCGAAGGACTGATCAAATTGTGGCATCTTTTTCAAGACCTGACATTATTTTTCAACTCCCGTATTTGAAAAATCTATAAACATAAACATATACATATATTTAAGTTAACATTTGGATCAGAGTTGTTTTTCATCAACAATGTTACGGTGTTTAGTATACCATAGTTCTGGTAGGCCATCTTCTGTTGCTTAATACTAAAAAAGGGCAAACATGCTAATCTCAACAGTTATTCATATCTATTTGTCTATTGTCTTTAAACAGTATATTTGGTACTTGCATGTCATGTTGAGAACAAAAAAGGGAAAAACAACCTCCTTCTTAAACATAAGTGTATGCCAATACATGACCTCATTTATTCTGGTGTTGTACACACCCACAGCGTTACACATTCAAATAGTCAAACTTCACATTCACACTGTCATGCACCCGAATTTTCCAACTGATGTGATAAAGTTCGAGAAAAAATGATTTTTGTCTAGGAACAGGGAGGGTATAGTATCCTTCCCCTTACCTCTTCCCGTATTTCTGTTGTGGAGAACTCACCATGTATTTCTGGTAGTTGGCCACTTAAATGCTTTGGGAGACGTAAACCCAGGTAGCCGTGATGACTCCTGTGGAGACCAAAGATTATTGTTGTTAGTCTACCCCTGCTGACTCAATCTCTAATTGCGTAATTATGCTTCCTTAGGATGGTATCTACCTGATTCTTTTATTCCGAATTCCTACTGGTTCTTTCCGTGGAATATCCTCGTTTTCCCTTGTTTCCTTAAGTTTAGTGAAACTGAGGGGCGGAAAGCCGTTATTTGTTTTCCTCTCTGTTTCTTATGGACCTGGGCTGCTTATTCTGATATGCTCCGTGTTCCCCGTCTTCTTGTTTTTGGGGCCTTAAGTCGATAAAAACAAAGCGGAATGGAGTATTGCTTCTCGCTCAATCATGTCATTATTCTAATCTACCTATCACTTTTTCTAATGTCCAACTAATGTATACAAGACTTCATGTTTTTCTTTTTTTATATCACCGTTAATATCACTTCCCGTTTCTTCACCTCCCTCGTGTAGTCGCCTTTCTGTTACTAAAACATCTTGTCTTTTGATCAAGACTTCACCTTGACTATAGAAATACAATCTTGTTTGTGATTCTTCTATGCACAAGGAGAAGAAGAATCCGGAGGTCTCGTAATGCAAATAGTTATTCATGCATTTTACCGTCTGTCACCTCTCCGCGTACCCCTCTATGGCCACCCTTTTGTTTCGATTTTTAGAAAACATTATACTCCTTCCTATTTTAACTCTCCCATTATCTAGAGTGTGGCACGACAAGTTCTTACCCGTTTCTTCAGTTGTGGCTCCGATAGCCGGCGGCGTCTCTCTGCGTCCGTCACGGTATCATCTAGTGTATTGTTTGTCCTACATCAGTTTCTCTTTATTTTAGTGTGTACGTTAGTCGTCATCACGCTAGTCCTACCATCATTTGTATCTCTATTTCTGATTGGATGTCCCGACTAATCCTTATCTATACACGTTTGTTGTTCTGTTAATCGGTCTTCACTGAGTGAAAACTTTATTTAAAGAAAAAGTGTTCATGTATATACACAATCTCGATGTGTATAATGTTTTATCAGTATGTTATCTCCTATTCTAAATGGAGTGAAGACCATATCTCCTTGAATAGTAATAGTGATTTCTATCCTCTTTGCCATGCTCACTTATATTTTTAATTTGAGCGAATTGTAAATGTACTTAAATCTTTATCGCGCTATCTTGGTTACTCCCTAGCATCTAATATGTTGTTCATCCTGGTGCTGGTATATTTAGCCTTATGGTTTCAAAAAATAATAACATATTTGACATATTTTTCATGCTTATGGTCCAAGGCCTTAAAAAGGTGCATCTAGTCAAGCGGACACCATCTTAGTTCAGCTCCAGCTGCAGTAGGAATTGGCGCCATTGCACTAACCACAAAAAAAGCACAGATGCAAAATGCCTATTCCCTGGCATATACATTTATTCAAATTTTGGTCTGATAAAATTGAAAAACAAGCATTGGCATAGCCAATAGGTCTCGCTTTTGGGACCTTCTAAGTATTTTGTTATGCAGCACAATATCCTCGGTGCAACCACATCAACTGTTGCATGGCTAATCACTTAAAAGGTCCTAAAGGTGAGACCTATTGGCTATGCCAATGCTTGGTGTGGTTGTGTGTCTGGTTGTGTGTGGTTGTGTGTGTGTGTGTGTGGTTGTGTGTGTGGTTGTGTGTGTGTGGTTGTGTGTGTGGTTGTAAGTGCAGTTGTGGGTGTGTGTGTGGATGTGTGGCTGTGTGTGGTTGTGTGTGTGGTTGTGTGTGGTTGTGTGTGTTTGTGGTTGTGTGTGTGTGTGGTTGTGTGTATGTGTTTGGGTGTGTGTGTAGGTGTGGTTGTGTGTGTGGTTGTGTGTGTGGTTGTGTGTGTGGTTGTGTGTGTGTGGTTGTGTGTGTGTGGTTGTGTGTGGTTGTGTATGTGTGGTTGTGTGTGTGGTTGTGTGTGTGTGTGGTTGTGTGTTTGTGGTTGTGTGTGTGGTTGTGTGTGTGGTTGTGTGTGTGGTTGTGTGTGTGGTTGTGTATGTTGTGTGTGTGGTTGTGTGTGTGGTTGTGTGTGTGGTTGTGGTTGTGTGTGTGTGTGTGGTTGTGGGTGTGGTTGGGTGTGGTTGTGGTTGTGTGTGTGTGTGTGTGGTTGTGGGTGTGGTTGTGGGTGTGGGTGTGGTTGTGTGTGTGTGGTTGTTTGTGTGGTTGTGTGTGTTGTGTGTGTGATTTTGTGTGTGGTTGTGTGTGTGGTTGTGTGTGTGTGGTTGTGTGTGTGGTTGTGGTTGTGTGTGTGTATGTGTGGTTGTGTGTGTGGTTGGGGTTGTGTGTGTATGTGGTTGTGGGTGTGGTTGTGGATGTGGTTGTGTGTGTGTGCTTGTGTGGTTGTGTGTGTGGTTGTGGTTGTGTGTGTGGTAGTGTGTGTGGTTGTGTGTGTTTGTGTGTGGTTGGGTGTGGTTGTGTGTGTGTGGTTGTGTGTGTGATTGTGGTTGTGTGTGGTTGTGTGGTTGGGTGTGGTTGTGTGTGTGGTTGTGTGTGTGTGTGTGGTTGTGGGTGTGGTTGTGTGGTTGTACGTGTGTGTGTGGTTGTGGTTGTGTGTGTGTGTGGCTGTGTGTGTGGTTGTGTGTGTGGTTGTGTGTGGTTATGTGTGGGGTTGTGTGTGGTTGTGTGTGTGTGGTTGTGTGTGTGTGTGGTTGTGTGGTTGTTGTGTGTGTGTGTGGTTGTGGGTGTGGTTGTGTGTGTGTGTGTGTGTATGTGGTTGTGTGTGTTTGTGTGTGTGTGTGTGGTTGTGTGTGTGTGGTTGTATGTGTGGTTGTGTGTGTGGTTGTGGTTGTGTGTGTGTGGTTGTGGTTGTGCGTGTGTGTGTGGTTGTGTGGTTGTGTGTGTGGTTGTGCATGTGGTTGTGGTTGTGTGTGTGGTTGTGTGTGTGGTTGTGGTTGTGTGTGTGACAGTAATACTAAAAGCATCTCAAAATAAAGGAACACAAACATCGAGTCTGTGGAAAGAGAAAGCACGTTGTAAGTCAAACGGGCGCAGCAAAGCATTAACACAACAACAAAACAAACTAGATGACTTAGCGAAAACTGAGTGCTGATAATGGATACACACAGCCCATCATCTTAAGAGTTCGATTGCAGCCAATGTGCACTCAAACCTGCCCCCTCCTTGTGAGTTGCACCCCATATTTCATGAGTTGTAACTGCTGCACCCACCATAGCTCTTTGAGATCTAAAGCGCTGCATAGGTCTAATCGATTAACCAGTCGCCAACATGCTGTGCTTTTAAAGAGAATGTGCCAAAAGTTTCCAGCTTCCTCATCATGTCCTCATGAAAGCACCAATGAAAGGACTCCCTGAATGGTGCAACGGACATGAAGCAGTCGCTGCGATCAGAAATAAACACTGTGAACGTTGTCCAGTTTCACAGTAACATTTCCTTAATGTTCTTTAAGTCACAAAACAGTAATACTAAAAGCATCTAAAAAAAAAAGGAACACAAACATCGAGTTTGTGGAAAGAGAAAGCACATTGTAAGTCAAACGGGCGCAGCAAAGCATTAACAACATGTTCTTTGATGTTTGATGTTCTTTGAACGAGAACATCAAAGGGGCGCCGCGAAAGTGATCGCGGGCGAAAGTGAAAGTGATCGCGGGCGCTTAATGAGCATGACGAGGTTTGCCAGTCTCTGCTCCTAAGCGCGCGCCCGCCCGCGCACATGCACTGTAGCTCTAGGCTGGTAGCATTTTTTCTCACATGGGTTGATGGTCACCACAGAAAACGGCAGTAAACGGAAGGACATCGGCGCAGGTCAACATGACTGCAACTGTAATTCAGTGATAAAGAAATGACATTAGTCAGCAAATCCAAAAGTGGAACAAATTCCAGATTTCTTTACTTCGTGTGTGATAGCACACATATCTTCTTCAGTTTGGGAAACATATCTTGCGGTGTTCTGTTGTTTTTATGTTAACAGATTACTTGGTCTTGGAGTATTTCAGTTTCCCAAAAGTGGAAATTGCCCGGTCGTTTGTTAACACTTTAATACAGATCGCTAGTTTGTAGGCGATCTTCTGTACTTCCTAGAAAACTCTTACATTCTACAGCTTACTATCTAGTTGTAGGCAGACATTTACAGTTTTTAGATTTAGATCTTGTGAATGTATTAGGGATTTAACATGTGTCACAGACATATTACGTGAGCGTACGTACACAATGTAGCAAAAAGGTTTGGTAAAACACATTAATGCAGAATCAGATAACTTATATGGAAAAATGCAGGGGGGTCATTGTTATTGGAGAGATACTGCATAAGTTACATAGTAATATTATTTCTTATGCAATTTCAAAAAAATATAGGTGATGTACATGCTGAGTAAAAATAAGCATAAACATGTTATGAGTTTTGTAAAGTACATCATCACTTTTAGGAATTTTGTAAAGTGCTATGCCTCTCTTTTTAGTTACTTCAGATTTATTTAAGAGGACAAACATACAGGTAAATAGAAGAAAGGGAGACACTGGGAGTCCAGTTGTGTGTTGTGTGCTGCCATGCACTATATTCTTCAATCACAAATGTGAAAAATAGTCTCCGAGCACTCAATGAATCAAGGTTGAGTTTGTAGTATCAACAATTATGTTCATTGTATTCACATCAGTTTTCAAACTTCGCCTTCGCCAACACCTGTTCTGTCTGTGCTGCCAGTGTTGCAGCAGACTTCTTACTTTAGGGCTTGTCTCGTCGTGATGTAGCAAGAAAGGCCTAATGATATCATAGGTTTTATTGTTTCTTGAACGTGCCCACTTGGAGTGGACATGCCAAAGGAAAGCCGGTGAAACAGCGTGGGGGAGTACTCTTCTGAAGATACTACGGCACACCTTTAAAATATGCACCTCAGACAGAATACACGTTTAGTGTGCGCGTTCAAGAATCAATAAGACCTAAGTTATCATTAGGCCTTTTTTGTTACATCACAACGGGACCAGCCCTGAAGAAGTCTGCTGCAACACTGTCAGCACAGACGAAACACATGTTGGCGAGGGCAAAGTTTGAAAACAGATGTGAAAATAAAGAACATAACTGTTGATAACACAAACTCAGCCTTGTTTCATTAAGTGCTCAGTGACTATTTTTCATATTTGGTCTTTTCCAGCAAGGGAAGCACTGGTGGCTCTTCCTCCTCCTAGAGCACCAGATACTTATGAACTTTCAAATGCTACTTACCTTGACATATTGCATACTTTGGAGTGCACACCTGTGTCCCCAGCCACCACTGGATTGAATTCTTCAAGAACAACCCTTGTTATGAGCTGTTTCAGTTGAAACTGCTCTATCATTACCCCTGCAGTGCTGAAATTAGATAAAATGAGGCCGTTCATTTCCCAGATATCCACCTCCTTGATTTATCCCCTTCATTATTTAATCTAATTAATTGATCAAATAGGCAGAAGGCATGAGGTGATTTCCGACTGGGGCATAGTGAGTTGCTGTTTTCTGTAGGTATTGTGACCTTGACTCAGTAAGTCAAGTCGTGAGTTTGTTGGGGAAGTTAGAGTAGATACGTTTATAAGATAATGGGTGTGCCAAAGGTCTCGTCAGCATGGCTCTGGGTCAGTTTGGTGATATGAGTGGTACTGACGTACAGGTAGCTGCACATACACAGCATGAGGCATTAACTTGACTTGGGTAGTAAAAGTGATGGAGGCATCAAAGTGTAGGAGGACAAAGAAGGGGTAACCAAGACCTTAAGAACAGTCAAAGGGAAGAGAAGTCTCAGTCTTTGCTCCAGTCATGCGCTGGAAGTTTTCCTTCTTTGAGTGGAACATGTGATTCAGGCATGAAGTCATATTGGTTTGTTTCTACGGAGAGTTTTCCAATCAGAAGTAAATAATACGTGTGCATTTGGAAGTCCCCCTGATGATGCCCAAGAAGCAATGCCAAGGTCTTACATAGATGTTGAACTGTAGACATTGCACAGAAGGTCATTGTGTAATGCTGCAAGACACTTAGGGGCTGATTCCGATCCTGGAAAAATATTCCCTGTATAAATCGTATCTGGAGTTTTTTCCGACCGAATCGCACAAGTCCCGTACAAACTGGCAAGTACGATTCATATGGGAAAAAGTCCATACGAATCGCATTGGGAAAATTCCCCCACACGTCCTCGGGTCAGGAAAAGTCTCCGACACGTCCCCGGACATTTTTACGTACAAATGGGAAAACTGAAGTCCGAATGCGCAAGTACGATCCGTCCCATCCGTCCGATTGTACAACTGTATGGAAAAAAGACCGTCCGGAGCGAACTCCCATAGCAACCATGGAGATGTCCAAACAGGTGCCCGGTACGCGCCGAACACCCCCCCAGGCCCTCCGTGTGTACGCGCCGTACCCCCAGCCCCCCGTATGTACGGAGCGTACCCCCAGCCATACCCCCACCCCCGTATGTACGGTGCGGACCCCCAGCGTGTAGCGCTGGGGGTCCGCACCGTACATATGGGGGGCTGGGGGTACGCTCCGTACATACGGGGGGCTGGGGGTATGCTCCGTACATACGGGGGTGGGGGTACGCTCCGTACATACGGGGGTGGGGGTACGCTCCGTACATACGGGGGTGGGGGTACGCTCCATACATACAGGGGTGGGGGTACGCTCCGTACATACGGGGGGCTGGGGGTACGCTCCGTACATACGGGGGTGGGGGTACGCTCCGTACATACGGGGGGCTGGGGGTACGCTCCGTACATACGGGGGTGGGGGTACGCTCCGTACATACGGGGGGCTGGGGGTACGCTCCGTACATACACGGGTGGGGGTACGGCGCGTCCATCCGCAGGGGGGCTGGGGGTCCGGCACGTGCTTACGGGGGGGCTAGGGGGGTGTTCGGCACGTACCGGGCCCCCTTTTCCACACGCTTTGCGGCGTACTTCGCTTTTCCAGCACTTTTTGGGTGCCGTAAAAATATTGCCGTCCGGAGTGCTGTCGGTACGAATCGTACTTGCTGGTACGTAAAAAGCTGCCAAACTCCGTCCGGACGTCACGTCCCGGATCACATTTGTATGTATTTTTCTGTCGGTCGGTCTTTTTTCCGATTCGTACGGAAATGGTGTTTCCGTACGAATCGTACTTGCAAGTTTGTAGGGTTTTTTTCCCGGGTACGAGTCGGATGGAGAAAACGCTCCGACCGACAGTTTGTACCCGGTTTTTCCAGGATCGGAATCGGCCCCTCAATGTGTGAAGAACTGAACTCACTTTTTGGCTGTAGTTAGTGAGATATGATTGAGGCCAAAGTTCGAGATGCACTCACTCCTGTTATAGCCTTTCCAAAAGTATTGTATGATCAACAGGGTCATAGGTAGAAGAAAGGTCAAGAAACACGAGCTATTCTTTTGTCCTAGTCATTGACAGATTTTTGTTTTCTTCACAACCATTAACACAATTTGGTTCATGTCCAAAACAAAAGTAGCAACTATATTCCAATGCATCATATTTACACCATTGCCCCTTCACCCAACTCCCACAAGTCTATAGTACTCCCACCCTTTGCGCCAGATCTTTGTGTGTTTCGGTACGCAGCCCCATGCTTGATGAAGTTGCACCTCCATTTTGGGCACACATCCAACCCTCAGCACCCCTCTGGTGGGTTAGGAGACCAAGGAGACCTTCATTTGCTGGTAATATCCCTCTTGGCCACAACTGTGCCCCACCTCCCACCATAATCTTTTATCATCTCTGACTGCACAATCTTCTAATATGCCCAACAGGCCCACTCGAGCCTTGAGTTCTAACTGGTGATCCAAGACCTGTGATGGGGATCTTTCCACCCCGTGCCAGAAGTCAGTTAGCCTAGGGCAAGACCATAACATATGAAACAGATCTGTGTCAGAGTGGGCTCAGTGAAAACAGTGCTGTTGTGGTATGGTCCCCATATGCTATAAGCATTTGTACATGAGATGTGAGATATGGAGGTAATGGAGATAGATACATCTAATAATGGAGGAAATAACAATCTCACGGGGCTCAGCTGGGCATTCCGCCAGTCTGCATTATCCAGTGGACCCACCAACTCTGCCATCTCTGTTTAAGTGTCGGAAAGTCAACAGGTGCATGAATCACCAGAGTACGATATAGGCAGGATATTGCCCATCTGCCAAGACGTCCCATTTGAAGCTTGGCCTCGTGAGGGCTGAATTTGAGTAAATCAGTGGAGTCACTTAGAGGGTAAGAGAGTGCATGATGGAGTTGCAAGTATTGGTAAAATTGTTGGAGTTATTGGCAGGAAAAGAGATGTCCCTTTGCCAAATGTCACCAAGAGTCGAGAGAACTCTTCTATACCTCAGGGCAGTAAACCAGCCAGGCAGACTGTGTGATTAAGCCACGTTCCCTCCCACAGTGGAGTGAGTTGTGTGAGTGTTTTGTCCCATCTTAGGAATCTTAGGCCGGCTATCCATACCTAATTGCCACCACTGTCAATTTCGGAAGGTGACAGGGAACAGGGTTCCCATTGAATAGCCCCATGCCAGCATTCATCCTCAGCCACTAAAGTTTCAGGCGGTATGCCGGATGTCCCACACGCTTGTCAGCTATTCATTCAACACTGTCAGCTGTGTAGCTCAGTTATATAACTTGACATCGCCCCCCATCATATACCAACTTGCTGCATTAGGAGGTGGCAATACAAGGCGGTCAACCAGCCCATATGAAGATTCAGATCAGAGTGTTCAGCTTCAGAAACCACTGACTCGGAATATTGAGCGGGAAGTGTTGGAGAGTGTTAAAAAATGTGGGAAGAACCATCATTTTATATAGAGTTATTCTCACAAGCATGTTGAGAGGGAGAAGGTCCCACCTCTGAAAGTCCTAGATTGAGGCCCTACACAAGATTGGGGTCTCTGGCAATACAAAACCCCGAATATTGAAAACTGAGTCTCCAAACCTCAATGCAGGATTGCCAATTAATGGTGCAGTGGTCACCTTGAAGAGGCATCAAAAGTGACTTTTTCCAGTTTACTTTAAGGCCATATGCTGACTTGTACAAGGACAGAATGTCCAGGACTCGAGGGCTGGAGAGGTGTGGGTCAGTCAGTAAGAGAAGGACATCATCGGTGTAGAGGGCTATCCTGTCCTGTTCACACCACTACTCATGCCATCCCATCACAACAGATGAGACACACCAGGTACTCAATGACGAGGGCAAAAGGAGGAGTGGGCAACCTTGCCTGTTTCCCATACAAAGCAGAAACGGCCAAGAAAGTGTTCCATTCCCTTGGACCCAGGCCATCGGGCAGTGTAGAGTAAACACAGAGAAGCCCAGTATCTGAGGCCAAAGCCCAAACATTCTGGGACTTCGAACAAGTAGGACCAGCCCACAAAGTCGAATGACTTCTCGAAGTCAATTAAGAGAAGGGTGCACGGAATTGGTAGAGCCTTAACATGAGCCCAGGCTGCCTGAACTCTCCATATCCAATGCCTAGTGCTGTTGCCAGGCATGAAGCCACACTGGTCTGAGTAAATCAAGACAGAAAGGGCTCGCTGTATGGCGAGCATTTTAGCATAAATCCTGAGTTCCACATTGATCAAAGAGATCAGTCTGTAAGAAGAAAACTGCTCAGTTAGTTGCCCAGCTTTCAGGAGGACCACTATTTTGGGCACATCTAGCTCTGCAAGGAACTTGCTGGTGTCTAGGGTCTCATGTAATATGCCCAAGAGATAGCGGCCAAGTGGATTGCGAAAATATTGGTAAAACTGTAAGAGCAACCCATCCGTCTCAAGTTTTCCCCCTACTTCAGATCTGTAACCGCCTGCATAATCTGATCTAGCATTAGTGGCTCAGGCAGGTCCCCACAAAGAAACGCAGGGAGTCGCGGAAGCAGAATATCTTTGAGAATGGAGTGATATTGTTCAACTAGAGGACAGGGATGGCGAGTGTAAAGCAATCAATAGTAATTGATGAATGCCTACACAATCTCGCCGAAGGTGTGGTTATAAACATTTGGCGACTCTATGGTTTCGGGAACAATCGTGTCTCCAGTCGCCAACCAATATGAAAGCTTGCCATTTCTGACCCCTCATTCGAACACTAACTGCATGGATGCCCTATAGCATTGCCGAGCCTCTTCAAGCGAGAGGTGCCTCAGTGAGGCTTGGCGGATGCGCCATTGCCGATCCAGGGCCACCAACGGAGCACGGAGAAGCTGTTTCTTCATACTCAATATTTGGGTTTCCAATGTGGTTATTTAACTCATTTTATCTTTCTGTTTACATCAAGGAAAGCTCTGCGCCAAGCCCCGGGAGCTTTCCCGGCTAGCCATAGTGTCCCTGGGGAAGCGACCATCCCCCTATTATGGGCAAGGCTGTAAGTATTGAAAGTACTGGGCATCCATCACATGCCAGTCGTTGCACCAACAAATGGGATGGAGTGGGATGCTTAGTCACCCTAGAGAAGCGGTAATGGGAGAATGATCTGCAATGCCCTGAGGAAGGATCGTAACATCAGAATATCAGTTGCTGGTAGCAGGAGGAAGTCTATGCTGCAGAGAATTTTATATGCAGCAGATGTGTGAGTAAATCCTTTGTCTCTGGGGTGCCACACACCCCAGGGTTTGCAAAGCTCCATAGAGTTCAGCCAAGCCGAGAATTGGTTGGCACGGTAAAGACGGTGTACCATAGGGGGACCTGAACAATTAATGTAAATGTAAATGTGTTTGTACTTGTATAGCGCACTGCCACCCCCAACGGGGGCATCCTGGCGCTTTTACTCATACCGCTGTGGAACCCTTCCTGGCTTTCCATGTGAGGTGTCCACTCCTGGGCACCCCCATGGTGAGGCCAGGCATCCCAACGCTGTTGGGGCCGTTGTGGAGATTAAGCAAGCTATTGCCCAGAGTTGCAGCGTGGGACCCATGATTAGAATAGGCACTGAGGCGAGAATATCCGGTCCGCGGAATTTATAGCCCGAGACCCTGCCGTGACGGGAATCGAACCCTGGTCCCGGACCAGTGCTCTGCATCGAGGTCTGCCACTCTAACCATTGAGCCACACTTCTCCACGGAGAAATAGTAAGGTCAGGAGAGTTATTAATTAATACCATGTGAAAATACAAGGATCAAGAATGTAATCACATCTAAGGCATGGACAGGGAGATGAGGAGGCACATAAACACTCAAAAAATTATAGTGCTGTCCTTCTAGGAGACCTTCCAATCTCACAAAGAGGTCTTGGCTGTCTGAAATAGTGGAGGTTACCACCAAAGAGAAGGCCTTATGTAGGAGTATGGCAACCCACCGGGAGCATCAGGTGAATGTATGTATGTATATATGTATGTAGGGAATTTGTAAAGCGCACGAATCACCCCCACAGAGGTATCTCCGCGCTAAAATCGTGCATGAACACTCAACCAACCCAATATTGCTTCAGGAGAGGACAGTGGGCCCCCAGCAAGTGCGTCTCTTGCAGCAGCAGTACAGCTGGTGTGAAACGTCTAGCATATCAGAGGGCAGCAGCCCTCTTAACATTCCACAATAAAAGTGTAAAATGTGGTATTTAAGTTGGGGGTGAATATAGGCCAAGCAATTGGTAAGTGAATGGAGAAGGATCTTGCGGTGCGTGAGGGGTTGGGATCTCAGGGCATGCAGCGAACATTATGTAAGGACACAACAAGGTGTGACGATGTATTAGTAGGGACAATGGTTAGGAACAATATCACAAACAAAACAGTTCCCAGTAAAATCCACCAGCACCCATCTCCCCATACTTCACCTTTTGAAGTATCTATCACCCTACAACACCCTTAAACACAAACCATCAACTTTGTGTTAGGACAATACGTGTACCAGGGTTCTCCTCCTATGCAGGATAGACACAATAAATCAATGGTAACTGTTACACACATACTACTCTGTGCTGAAGACAGACAAATGGCAGCTGATGTCCAAATCTAGGGTCTACTAAGGCCTGTGAGTCATCCATTTCAGTGGCCCCTCGGCCAGGATCCCAGATCTGGGCTGTGCAAGGTGTCATCCCTCCCTCCGCTCCGAGAGTGGGCTCCATCACACTCCGAAAAACCAGAAGGGCCGGGGCCTCCTCTCTTCTCTCTGCATGAATGGGTTCTCTTGTGATGTCTGGCTGCTGATCGTCGGTCAGTGTCGCCCGCTGGACAGCAGATCTTGGATTGCCTGCTTTTTAGAGGTGGCCTTTTGGGGTCCCACTCCCATGCAACTTCAAAAAAAGTGGGGCTTCAAGTCATGGATAACCTTCTGTTTTGCCGGGAAAATGAACAGATATTGTGCATTCATGGCTCAAAGCTTTTGCTTGACCTGATCATATGACTTGCTTTGCTGTAGGATGGCTCTGGTGTAGTCTGGGAAGATCATGATGCAATGAGAGCCATGGGTTTAGGGTGCCCAACCTGCAGGCATCTCAAAGAATGGCATCCCTGTCCGTGTGGTTGAGGATGCGGTCTATCAAAGTACATGGATTTCTCCCAGGAGCTAGGGATTGATGATGGGACCTCTTAATCACAAACCTGGTTGACAGTGACCCCTCTGCCATCTAGATCTTGAGCCAGGATTCCCAAAAAGTATCTGGGTGTGAGCCCTAGGCTGCTTCCAGGAATCCAATAAAGCATAGATTATTCCTTCTGGAACTAATTTCAGCATCCCCCTGCTCAAGCCTACAGGGTACTGATAGTTGTAAGGAGTTTGGACACCGAGCACTTAAGCAAATGCACTTCATCTTCCAGTGCTAAATTCCATCCGACTGCCTCAGTGACCCTATCCATGACATTATGTAAATCCTGGCCTATAAGCATCACATTAGCACCCACCTCCCCCACTTTGGCCTCAACTGCTTCTCGGTGGACTGGATAGCCTGTACGATAGTGCTTAGGCCGGTGGGGGTGGGATGATAGTGCGGTGGGGAGGGGTCCATCTGCGGATGCTGAACCGTGAATTTATCCATTTTGTTTGGGCCTGGGACCCAGGCCTTCTCTCCCTCCCCATCTCAATGTCATCGGAGGGGGTACCTGGCACAAGGGGTAGACAGGCAGGAGTTAGTACATTGGTTATGCGGGGCGTGCTTCTAGCCTGAACATAGTCAGGTCGATCTCGGCCGGGCCTAAGCTTCGAACCAGAGCCCCAGCCATGTGACTACCAGGGAGAGGCAAGGAAAAGTCCACCATTGGTAGAGGAAAAAGAGGGAGATGATAATCTAAAGGTCACTTTTGATGCCCAGGCATGAGAATGCTCCACGGAGAGGGCAGAAGGACAACCCCAGCCATTCAGCACAGTTCCAGGGTATAAGGTGGTGCCCACGTCCCAGGGTCTCCCCCTTACGATGGGGAAGTCCAAAATTCTCCTGTAGCAAAGTCAGCCATGCCTTGGTCTCTGGTGCTCAGCATGGGCTCAACCACCGGTGTCTTCGACGAAAACCAAAAGGCCTTAGAGGTGCTATTTGGCCCCAGAGAAAGCCAGCAGCCCAGGCCCAGGGCAACCGTAAGGAGGGCCAGGCCTGGCCCTTCTTGCACCCCATGGTTCAGCCAATCAGGGCAGCATGAGCAGCCAAGGCCCAACATGGTGGGAAGTAATGATAGTCTACCCACCTCACCTTTGCGGTGTTACTGCAATGTCACCCATGCCAGACAAGTAGGCAACTCAAGAGGTGGGCAGGCTCCACGGTGCGGGGAGACCTCAGCCAGGTGCCTCAAGGTCCGAAGAGTAAGGCCACAAATTCAGGGGCAAAAGCCACTCCAGGGGTCACCGCACACTCCTTTCTGGGCCCCCCAATCTGCATGCAGCCCACAGGTGGACGGGAGGGTGATCAGGTAGGCAAGGCAGTCCTGCTTCCCATGGGACCTACCGTGCCGCCATCTTGACCTCGGAGCAGCCGAGTCAGAGCTCAGCTTGCTCACAGTCCACAAACCTCTCCATGGTATCACAGGGCAGACAAGTGATGCCCCAAGTACTGCAGAAAGGTAGTAGGTGCAAATCAAGGGGTGGAACGGTATGGGATGGCTTGATGGATGAGGATGGTGGAGTAGACCCCAGAGCATCTCTAAAACTCGTCTGCCATCTTGGCTGCTCTGTTCACACCCTCCCCTAAGATTTTATTTGGTAGTTTCGATATTCAGGCAGGTCAGTATTCCATTTCGCTGTCTTGCAGCGACACTCTGGAACCAACTACCGCTTTCAATTCGAGAAATCCAGACTCACCTGACCTTTCGTAAAGCTATCAAGACCTGGCTCTACTCCTCTGTGGCATAATGCCCTCCCGGTCTAGCCATTCTCTTGCGTCTCTGATCGCGCTGGGACGCCCCATTGCTGGGGCAGCTATGCGCGTTATAAGACTATTAAATAAATAAGTAAATTCTGATTAAAATTAAGAGGGTGCTTCAGTTCTGCATATTCTCAGAGTTTTTCTATACTTTTGCTTGGAAAAGAGAGGTTGGAGGTAGGTCAGTAGTCAGCCAACATCTCTATGTGGCGAAGGTAGTTTTCATACACCAGTTGATGAATGCATATTTCAGTGCCCTGAAATGAATCCTAATAGGAGACAGGCATGAATCATGGTTGCTGTTTCTCTACCAAGAGGATAAGAGTGAAAAGGGACTAAAAGAGAGTTGGTTGCTTTTGTCTTTCTGGACATGATTAGGACCTAACAAGCATTCAGGTTTTTAAATGAGGTGACAATGGATTGTAAAAGAGGTTGTGGTATTGGAAGGTAGATATAAACTTTCAGGGTATTGATGATGAAGTTAGGAATCGTGGCACTTTTGAACTCTCAGAACTCAAGGAGTTTGAGGTATGTAAGGATTGCTTTGGCATCTGGCTTGCAAAATTCCTGACAAATATTCAAGAATTTGTTTGCTGGATTGGATTTCTCATTAATACAATATATTAATGATATCCTCCCATATGTTGCTAGCAACTGGGTTTGTTCTTTCTTATGTAAGATCTTTTTAGGCTGTAAGTGGTGGTTTTCTGCACAAAAAAAGACATTTTTGACGGATTTGAAGTAACCTGATTTTTTAATTTGACAGGTACTGGAAAGTCTACGACAGATGACATGTTGAAGTATATGTTGTTAAACAGTGCTCCAGAGTCATTTATTACTGGTTGGATCAGTTTGACAAAATTATAAGGTGCTTAACTCATCTACACCTATGTTTCTAAAATGTTGATATTATTCTTGTACTGCAGAGTTAAGAGTTGCTTGAATGTTAATTATAGTAAGAAGCTTATATACAAAGTGTATTTATTAATTAAAAATTAATGGAGTATGTAGGGGTAGGTAGAGAAGAGGTGGCTGCAAACGTAGTACACATAAGAGGCAACACTTGGGTAGCAGTAGCTTTACGATTGGGAAGAAGGATATTATGCTGTCTCATTTAAGAAATCAGAGAGTTTGAGAACACTAAAAACCTCAGTGCACGAGCCCCCTGGTTCTCTGTATCTCTGTTCCCAGCAGCAGTGTACAAAGAACTCTTAACTTTTTGTGATCCATCTAAAGTAATGCGCTCAATCTTAAGTGCCCTGCTAACCAAAGGAATATTTCTGGCAAAGATTAAAGTCGACCATGGCGGCCCCTTCAGTGAAATAAAGTCCATTTTGTACATGTTTTATGCAGCAAGTAAGTGTCTGTCCAATCTCAAATTGTCCTTTCCCAGCTACGCAGCTTGAGAGAGAGCCATTTAACTAGTAAATCTCTTTTTACAGGGCAATGCTAGATCAAATTCTTGTGAAGCAGGCTTCTACCTCGGGAGAGGTGATAAACCCTCTCTGAGCCATGTACTGGATGATGTGAGTGGTTGGCTGCGAGTGATACTGTCTGCACCCTTGTGTTGTCAGCTCTGTTGGCATTAATTGACACGATCAGCTGTACTATTCTTTTAACCAGATTGGTGGATTAGTGGAAAGTAGGAGCAAAATGTTGGGTACTTTGAAGGTTTAGTTAATTTCACTGTGTTAAAAACACAAACATCTCATTTCAGCCTGTTTAGTCAGTGTCCACCAAAATCTTTTGCAGGTTCCACAGAGGTTGCTCTGTTACAACCTCTTATTAATGTGTCCATTCAATCTTACCACTTTCCTTCATTATATAGGCCCATGACATGCAGATAATCTTGTTGAGAAAGGTTATGGAAGCTAGAAGAACTGGCTGGTCTTTCCTGACTGCCTCGTGGGACTTGGCAGATGGATGTGCCATCATGTTAGTAAGCTGGCCCCAAGGAACTGAAAATGTGCTCGTCGTCAATCTAGTTATGTCTATTAAGCTCCCATGTCTAACCACACTTGGATCCTGTAGAATGTGTGTAAACAATCTGATCTGGGTGTTCTTTTGGATTAAACTGTGATCATTAATACTTCAAATTACACGTATAGTCAAGACATTTCTCCCTGTTAAAGCCATCTGAACAAGAAGAAGAGACTTGTCTGTAAGCCCCGAGCTACCCGATGCTCAATGAATGAAAGTGTCCTGTTGAACCCACTAGAGGACAGTCATGAATATTTGTCTTCCTCAAAGTCTTCTGGTCAAAAAAAAACATAAGCCCTTTTCTGGCTATGATATGCGCAGCCCCTGAACTCACCCAGACTTATCATGGGGTGTCCCACTCTCCTAGTAGGGTACAGCGACCCTAAGAAAGCATTAATCTGGGCAAAATTTGATTATTTTTACATTAATGCTTCTACTTAACTGTGCTATCAAGTTTAAGAATACATCAGCAGATCTGCCGGTTTCACTTTTTTTTATGCTGCTAAATATCTTTCCTTGTCTTGAGGGATCAATGAAAAAAATGATCATCTCTGCTTTATGCAGCGTGTACATTTATATGAATCTGGTGCCCTTGTCTGCTCTAATAAACAATACAAATAAACAAAGAGTTGCGCAACATGGAACCTGCAGACATTCGCCACAGCCCCAAGTTCAAGCGACTCTTCGATGCCGCTTCTCAAGAGTAGCCCTATAGTCAATTAGAAGTCCGATGGGGTTGCAGCTGCTACACCTGGGGTGACCTTTTGTACCCCACAACTGATCTTCCTACTCTAGGTCATGGTGGCCCATGAAGGTATTATCAGACGCAGAAAGTAAACAGAATTAAACCTTTTGGTGCTCTCAGTGTACCATGGATGCTTGATGTCAATTTCTTTATCTCTGGAATATTGATGGCCCAGGTAAATCTGGACACTGTACCTTATGCGATGTTACACTTGTTGTTCTTACAAGGTATATCAACAGCAACCTCGACTGAGTTTTGAACAGGTCTGTGATCTGTGCCATGCAACATTTTCCATAAGGGATTTTCAGTATATGCCCTCTGCATTAACACATTGACTTATTTTATTTGTATTGTTTTCGACTCCTGGGACCCCATTAAGTCTACAGGTAGAATGGCACATAAAGATTTGTATTTGATAAATTTGATACATTACATAAATCAATATATCCATACAAATGATTTTCCATTGCAAGCAATGCCTCTGAGATGCGGCTGATCTCTGCTGGAACAGCAGTACATGAACTCCTTTTCAGTAAGTTTGTATCGCTACATGATCCGCATCACGTCCTTGAGCAGACTCTGTAGTCATAGGAA
Source organism: Triturus cristatus (assembly GCF_964204655.1). Classification (NCBI taxonomy): domain Eukaryota; kingdom Metazoa; phylum Chordata; class Amphibia; order Caudata; family Salamandridae; genus Triturus; species Triturus cristatus. The sequence goes on from NC_140592.1 coordinate 213,335,937, forward strand.
CGGGCAACAGACAATGATTGATTGCCGTTCTAGAAGAATTAAAACGTAGCAAAAACGCCCACCGCTTCTACTTGCTGTGAAACAAAAACATACGGAAAATGTTAAACTTCTCCTGCAAAACAATTCTGGGATATAATTATTCTGCAGGCTGACAAAGGGCAGCAAACACTGTCTCTATGGTTAAGCCCAAGCGTGCAAATCTAGTTGTGTGCTTCTAAAAAACACTGAGCACCATCGACCATCAGCCCATTGTCAGTTTGTTCATACCCTAAACCCATGGCACTCATGCAACAACCCATCAATCTGAGTCAATCTGCAGACTCAGAACTAGCAGCGAGGCAACATGTTCAGCGTGCTGAAAAAACTCAAAAGAAACAAAAACAGCACTAAACAAATAAACTCTAAATAAACAACTACAGGAAAAGCAAAGGCCTCCATTGGGAAACCTTAGATGCAAACCATAGCAAAAATACAATAGAGCTTATAAAATCACATGGTTTGGGCCAGAACAGCAGATTGAATGGTAGGTTAGCTCCTTCTAAAATAGACCCCATCTGAATTGTCTTCTTATGCCAAAGAGATCAGACTGCATGAAGTGTGTCACCAACACATTTTCCATTTTGGGCTTAATGTAAGCTCCGGCAGGCTGGCCACCAAGCCGCTGGTGTGGAGAAGGCCCTGTATCTTTCAGCGTAGGGGCAGGTGGCCAGCCATATTTAAAGTTCTCACTGTACAGTTGGGACATGTTTCCTAGAAGGGTCCTCATCTACTCAGAGGAGCACTTTTTGTGAAATTGCAATGTCAGCTGGGCCCCCAAGTCATAGCATCCTAGTTGGCATTTCATTGTTTTTCAGAAACAAACCTCAATGCTGAGATTTGTTTCTGTAAAATACAAAAACAATGTCTATGACGCACTGGAGTTTTTCTCCAAGAGCTTGAGGAACATTGTTGCTTTTTTCCTGTTTACAACTGGCATGCCTTGCAAGATGGCCCTGACCAGGAAAACAACAGCAACACAGAGCATGCCCTGGACAGAGTGTGCCTTCTGCTGTCATGGCACCGATGATCCTATGGTGGTTGACCCGCTGCAAAGTGATTTTCAATAGTGGCGTTGGTTGAGGCCTCGTCCTAGGAAGCTAACCGTCCCAACCTCTGCTTGAGGCAGGGAAACTGAGAGTCAGGCAGACAGGAATATTGTGATTGATGTCGCAATATCGTTTGGCTTCAGTGCTTTAGATGGGCAGCTACTGTCCGTTATTGAGTACCTGCACTTCTTTCATTTGAAGGGGAGAGTACCAGCACTTCTCTGCACTGCTTCAATACATTACAATGGATGAGTACCGGCACTTCTCATGAGTAAACAGATACCCTAAATAGAGAGTACCAGCACTTCTCAGCACAGCTTCAATACAATACAATGGATTAGTGCCGGCACTTCTCAGGGTTAAACAGATACCCTAAATAGAGAGCACCTGCACTTCTCAGCACTGCTTCAATACAATACAATGGTTGAGTCTCAGCACTTCTCAGGAGTAAACAGATACCCTAAATAGAGAGTACCAGCACTTCCAGCACAGCATCAATACATTACCGTGGATGAGTACCGGCACTTCTCAGGAGTAAACAGATACCCTAAATAGAGAGTACCAGCACTTCCAGCACAGCTTTAATACATGACCATGGATGAGGACCGGCACTTCTCAGGAGTAAACAGATACCCTAAATAGAGAGTACCAGCACTTCCAGTACACCCTCAATACGTTACCATGGATGAGTACTCAGGACTAAACAGGTACTCTAAAAAGAGAGTACCTGCACTTCTATAATTCCTTTCAAAGCACTGCTCAGCTCTAAATGAAATCCTTATAATGCTCCACACTAAATCATTTCACATTGAGGTAGCAGGACTTCCCAAGAATAACTGTCAAGCATGCATTTATACAAAACATTGTACTTTTGCATAATTTCTTCAAGAAATTCAACAAAGGGTACCAATTAATGCCGATCGCAACAGGCAGCCACAGTGACTAACATATGTGGGATAAAACAAAAACCCTCCATGTAGAGCGCGGAGTTAGAAATGAAACAAAAATAAATATCTGCAAGAGCTCTTTGTGTTGGGCAGGGAGGAAGAAATTACAGAAAATAAAATTAAATAAAATTTCTGCAAGCACAAGATCACTTTGGTTCACTTCATTTGGTCTTAGTGAAAGATTAGACATTTGTCTAAAAGTGCTGAAGAAATAACAGCAGTAGCAGTTTAAACCTTACCGACGCTGCGGGAGTATTTTACTAGAATGGCGCTTTGGAGGCAAGGTTGGTCCCCAGCAGTCTGTACAGTTTCATGTAAACAAAAAAAGTGAATAAAAAATACATACATATATACTTACCCAGGGTTGTAGGATGAGCCATCTTCATCCACTGGTCCGTTCAACTGTCATTCACATTTTGCTCCCGCCCACCACAGTATGCACCAATAGGACAGTCATTGGCTCTCTTGCACCGTGAGGGCATTTTTCCTGATCACATGTGTACATCTACCTAAAAATCTGTTGACTTCAGTAAAAGGGCTGGTAGACCCATATTTTACTTTGCCAATGTTTTTTTTTCCATTCTTAATACCTTTAGTATTTTCTAAATCATATGTTTGTTTCAATTTTATCTTCAAGAAATAGTATTCAAATCCAATAGTCTTTTTTGTTGGCAGTAATATTCACATTTTCCTGTGATGTGCATTGAAACACATAGAGTTTCTAATTGTGTTCCAAGTTAACCTGCATTATAGTTAGCACCCATACTATTCTATTACAAATATATGTGGCGCTTCATCAACAAACTGCTATGCAATCGGAGGGAGACTTTCACTTTATAACCAGGAACATGAGGGGAATGCGCAGTGCTAGCAAGTGCTATGCTATACTTTCTTATCTAAAGACGCAGGAATACATATTATGTTCCAAGAGGCTGGAATCCCCTGTCTATTAGTTGGGGACTTTAATTTCATAATTGACGTACTTATAGACAGATCATTTCCTCTGCTCCCACAGCACCCAATCATAATCAAAGTCACAAAGGGTTATGGTCTGACAACGCCCTACCCAGGAAGTCTACAAGTGTCACTGAGCGACCAAGCGACATGGAGCCCACCATCCTGTTGAGTATGATATGTAAACCATGTGAGGGGGGAAATGGCAGTTTAAACTGCACACACAGGCTCTGCAATGGCAGGCCTGAGCCATGTTTAAAGTGCTACTTAAGTGGATGGCACATTGTGGTCGTTGCACGGAATCACCCAGACAAGGCCTCTATCTGTCTTTGCCCATGCCTTGAAGAAGTAGCCAAATGGATGAGACACTCACATATAAAACTGAATGGTGACAAGACTGAGCTCATTCTCCTTGGCAACCCTTCTCTTTTTATGGCAGATATCTTGTGGGCAGCCTGTATGGGCTCAACTCCTGCCCCTAAGCCAGAGATAAAGAGCTTGGGGTTTTGGCTGGATCAAGACCTTAGCTTCAAAGTCCAGGCCAGGAGGGTTGTGGCCTCCTGCTTTGGCATCATAAGGATGCTTTGTAAAGTGCTCCCTCTGCTTCCCTTCCAGGCAAGAAAGCTTACGGTCCAGGCTCTTATTCCTTCACGCCTGGACTACGGGAATGCCTTATACCTTGAGGCTCGAAACTTGGTCCTCGTCAAGCTTCAAACAGTGCAGAATTGTGCGGCGAGGATTCTCCTGGGGACCTCAAACCGGCAGTTTGCAAAACCGGCCATGAAATCCCTTCATTGGCTCTCAGTTCGGGAAAGAGTCTACTTTAAGGCTTTATGCATTTCCCATAAGATGATAGGAGGTTTCCGCAACCTGATCAGGACGCTATATTGTAAACCACGGGCCCAGGTACTGGTCAACGGAGCTCTGTCACACCCCTTCTCAAATCAGGCGAGGCACAAGACAGGGATGCCCCCTTTCACCCCTCCTCTTCGCGTTGGCGATGGAGCCCTTTGCATGTCTTGTCCGAACTAATCCGCTTCTCACGGGATGGAGATGGCCCGGTTTGGTCGGAAAAACTTTTTCTAAACATGGCTATGATGGTGGCCAAAAGAGACATTGCGGCCAACTGGCTGCACCCACCATGGCGCGTTGGTGCAGGGGTGTGGATTGGTGCGCTGCACAGGAGCGGCCCATGTACGAGGTCAGAGGTGTCCCAAAGAAGTTTAGTAGAATGTGGGGCAAATGGGCCGGGGTGGTAGAGGATTGATAATCTCAGAGGAGCACTTATGGACTGGGACAAGTATGATGCTATCTTCTCCTTGCCTGTCGGGTTCTAAATGCTGGTGTAATATTATCCTGTCTTTGTTTTGCACTGATACTTGTACTAATGGCTGGTATTGTTTTCTTTTGTTGGTCTTCATAAAATCAATAAAATTGATTATCAAATTAAAGATGATAGGAGGTAAAGGACCTGCGATCATTTCATCCTTGGTCCAGCCCTATCGAGCCAATAGGACACTGCGCTCTGACGGGCTACACCTGGCCGTTGTCCCCAGAATTAAAAAGGCCAGAAGTGGTGGCCGCCTATTCTCGTACAACGCCGCCAAATTATGGAACTCCCTCCCTCTTTATTTGCGAAAGGAACACAATCACATGGCCTTTCGTAAGCTGCTGAAAACAAGGCTCTTTCCTTAGTGACTCTTAAGGCTTCAGCCTTACTGCTGCAGCGCCGGGATGCCTCCAGGTAGCTACGTGCTGGTTCATTCATTCATTCATTCATTCATTCATTCACAATCAATGCTGCAGGCCCACTAGTAGCATTTAATTTACAGACCCTGGGCACACGTAGTGCACTTTCCTAGGGACTTGTAAGTAAATTACATGTGCCAATTTGTTACCATGTTTTAAGCAGAGAGCACAAGTTTTTTTAGCACTGGTGAGCTGTGGTAAAGTGTGCAGAGTCCTAAAAGTCAATGCTAACAGGTAAAAAAAACAAGAGGGTGAAGGCCAGCAAAAGCGAAGTCAGCAAAAACAGGAGGTCTGATGGCAAAAGGTTAGGGGAAAACAACTCCGAGGATGCTAGGTCTAACACTGGCTCAAATCATGCCTGTTCCCCACCTCCCTAACACACATGAGGTGCATTGGAACATTGGTGGCAGGATACTACAGTGGCAGGGAACACATTTCACTATCTGGGTATAAACCTTTACCATCAGGAACAATATTGGCAAGGTTGAAATGTCATCAAGGACATGACAACCCTCCACAGCCAGATGGCTGCAGTCGGTGGCGGGCTGTGTTGCTCTTTCCAAAATGGTTGTGCTCCAGGGGTTACTGTGCTATTTTAGCGATCTCTTGTTACACCTCCAGGTGAAATATTTTCGCACCTTCAACAGCATTCTAAGTGAGCTACTCTGGTGCTATGGATACCATAGAATGGCCCTAGAAGAACTGAGGCTCCCAACAGGTAAGGGGTGCCCTGCATTTTGAGTATCATTACTGAGCAGCTCAGTTGCAATGGGTGTGTCATTGACGGCTATAAATCAATTAGAGGGCACAGTCACGATGGAATCAACATATACACTGGCACAGGTAACACAACTTTTCTTCCCGTTGACAAATGTACTGCCATCTAACTCACAACTGTTGCGTATAGCACACCTGTGTACAGCAAGTGTGTGTTTTAGGAGTAATTACAACCCTGCCAGCAAAAATAGCTTTTGGGAACTAGTCACTGGGACATGCCAACATTCATTTTGCAGAGTTTTAGCTTTTAAATGTCAGGCACCCTAACTTTGTGAGTGAATAGGTGCTCTTAGGGGTTGTCTATTAATATTGAAAAGCAGAGAAAGGGGTTATTTTGACAAGCTTTTTTTTTCTTTTTTGAGTTAAATAATTTTTATTGATATAAAAAGAAAGTACCAGAGTAATACATAGCATAAGGTGAGGAATTAACATAATAAAGACATCATGTGTACAGATGTAAAAATGGTAACAAATAAGGGTGGGCGTAATGTGCGTAAGGGACCTACGCAGAGAGGCACAGAGATGAAACCAATCTCCGCACTCTCCGCATAGTTCCCTTATGCACATCCCGCCTCCCGCCGGCCCTAAATACATTAGAATAACAATTGTTAAGAGTAACCTTACCTTATCGGCGGCGTCCCCGGGCTCTGATCCTTCTCTAGCGCGTCTTCTTCTGGGAACTGCGCATGCGCGAAGCCCGCGCATGCGCATTCCTGCCGAGGAATGCACATGCGCGGGCTGCCGAGGAATGCGCATGCGCGGGCTGCCACGCATGCGCAGTTCCCAGAAGAAGACGCACCGGAGAAGGATCAGAGCCCGGGGATGTCGCCGATAAGGTAAGGTTACTCTTAACAATTGTTATTCTAATGTATTTAAGGCGGGCAGGAGGCGGGCGGAAAACTTCCGTTATGCCAGAGTGTGTGGAGATTTGCCCTGTTTCTCCGCCTATTATCACGGAAGGCGGAAGGGCAAATCTGCGCACATTCCGTGGGCGGAACAGAGTTGTCAGCCCACCCTTAGTAACAAATACATTTTAACTAAATGCCAAAAAGTTATAAGTAAATAATGACCTTATGCAATATGAGGAATAAAAGAGTTATAGGTACATATTAAAACAAGTAATGATGTATATATATATTTTTTTTTAAAGGATTGGGAGAGGAAAATAAGGGAAAGAAAAAGGGAGGGGGAGGATGGTGAAGAATAATTAGTGTAAAGAAGGGTGAGAGGATAAGAAAGAGGTAAAAGGGAGCCATAGTAAGTCAGCTTTAATGTATTGAGATAGCGTTAGCGCAGAAACAGTAGAAATTCTATGCTCATTACAGATAAGGGTCCACCATGTTAATGTACATAGTTTAGAATTATCTTTCCAGCAAGTTAAAATAACTTTAAAAGCAAGAGCAATAAAAAGATCAAGTAGTTTCAGCTTTAAGGAGGTATCACAAAAATCATCAGACATGGATACAAGAAAAACATTTTGAATTGAAAATGGAATAGAGCATTGAAACACCTTAGATAACATGGACGAAATGGAGTTCCAGAATTTAAGAACATTAGGGCAATAATAAATGAAATGTAATGGTGTGCCCTCCGATGAGATACATGACCAGCAAAGGGAGGAGAAAGTGGGATTAATTTTATGAATAAAGATGGGTGTTCGGACCGCTCTATTGTATAGGAAAAATAAGGATTGAGTAATGTTAGCAACTCAAGTGCAGAAGAGAATTTATACCGTAGTTTATCCCATCTTTGAGTCGAGAGGATTAACGGCAGGTCCTGTTCCCAAGCTAATTCGACTGATGATTTCTGTCTATCAATTATGGGTGTATTTAAGAGTTTGTTTATAAATGAAGCTTTAGGACAAATGTCAGAGGAGATATTGTATAAAGGGGTCAGGGGTGAAAATTGAGTGGAATCATCAGGGAAATCATTAAGTGAGAGAAACGATGCAAGTTTCATTGCTAATTGTGAGTATTGGGAAATATATGATGAGGGTAAGTTATAACGTTCTTGCTGTGTAGTAAAGGGTATAACAGAATTATGGAATATCATTTGATGAACATGTAAAATACCCTTTTCTTTCCAATGTTTGAAATAAAAAGATTTGTGGCGGAACTTAATTAATTTATTGTACCAGATGGAGGAGGCAAGAAAAGCTTGATGAAAGTTAGTACCATCAAGTGTTGAAAATATTTTAAAATGGAATACTTGGAAATTAAAGTACAATTGGGCATAAAAAAATGTCCTTCAAAGAGAACTCATGAAATAGGGAGCGTTCAAAAGTAATCCAGTGGGGTATCGGTAAATCTTCATACTGTTTATTTACGGCATAAAATTGGCTTATTAAAAAAGCAGTATGATATAATTTAAAATTAGGGAATCGCACACCTCCTTCAGTTTTTGGCTTAATTAATTTGGATAGAGCAATGCGAGCAGGCTTATTATTCCATAGAAATTTAATGCAAAGAGAGTTAATTTGGTTAAAATAGTGATTTGGAATTCTAAAGGGTAGCATAGAAAGCAAGAATAGGATGAGAGGAACAATCATCATTTTGACCGTATCGAGTCTACCCCACCAGGATAGAAAGAGAGGGGACCAAGAAGAGAGTATGTTTTGAATCTTAAGTTTTAATGCACTGAAATAATGGGAAAGGGTTTGAAGAATGGTAAGAGAAAACCAAACGCCTAGGTATTTGAGTTTAGACGGACACCACTTAAAATTAGTATCCGAAAACATATTTTGGTAGCATAAGGGGTTTAAAGGTAAAATTTCAGTTTTAGAAAAGTTTAACTTATATCCAGATATTTTAGAGTACAAATCAATTTCCTGTAGAAAGGGGGGAAGAGAGGTGATAGGTTTTGAAAGATAGATCAAAATATCATCTGCATAAGTGGACAGTTTAATTTCATGGGAGTTGTATTGGAAACCTATTATAAGGGGATTATGACGAATGCTTTGGAGAAAAGGTTTAAGGCATAGAAGAAACAAAAGTGGGGAAAGGGGGCAACCTTGTCAGGTGCCTCTGTGCAGGTTAAAGTATGGGGATAAAAAACATTGACAGAGACACAAGCACAGGGTTCTGAGTATAATAACTTAACAAATGAAATAAATGTGGGACCAAATCCAAACTAGGGAGAGATTTGAACATAAATTGCCAGTTTATACGGTCAAAAGCTTTCTCAGCATCCAAGGATTGTGCAGCAAGAGGGTCAGGGTAGTTTTTCCCTAATGTAAGAATGTTAGAGAACATTCTAGTGTCAGAAGCGAGCCTACCTTTATTAAAGCCAGACTGATCAGGTTTGATAAGCAGGGGAATAACATGATCAAGTCTAGAGGCAAGAATTTTCTCAAAAATGTTTCAATCATAGTTAATTAATGAGATTGGCCGATAATTTTGACAGAGGGTGTGATCTTTATCAGGTTTGGGAATAATTACAATAAGAGCATCTGAAAAGGAGCCTTCAGGTTTGAATTTTGAGGTAAAAGAGGAAAAAAGCTCAAGTAGAAGAGGAGCAAAGGTGGATGAAAACGAAGATATAAGTTCAATGGAAAAGCCGTCAGGACCAGGGGTCTTGGCTATTTTTAGGGATTTAATAGCATTTAAAATCTCATGCAATGAAATATCCTTTTCAAGAAGAGACATGACATCTGGTATGGAAGGAGTAGAGGGAAGATCATTAAAGAATTACTGGTTATCATTATCAGAAGGATGAGTGTCATCTGTGTATAATAAGTTATAATAGGACTGGAAGGCGTTTATAATGTCTGAGTCAGAATGCAGTAAATTGTTAGAGAGGTTATTGCGAATTGGGTTAATGGTTTTCTTTTCTGTTTTCACCTTTAAGTAATTGGCCAACATTCTACCCACTTTGTTTTGACCACCGTGATACTTGGTTTTTATTTTAAGTAAGATGTTGCATGCATCGTTAGTGGCTAGTTTATTTAAGTCGGATTTTGTCTTGATAAGATCTCGAAGGTGTGTGGGGTGGTTGGATGTAAAGTATGCATGTCCAAGAGTTTTAATGTGTTGTAGACTAGATAGGTAGAGGGCATTCAGTAATTTTTTCTTCTTGGCAACGTAGGCAATAGTAAAGGCTCTGAAAGAGGCTTTAAAAGCATCCCAGTTATTGTGGGTAGAGGTATCACTAGATTTGTTCAATTGGAAAAATTCAGTTATAAAGGAGGTAGCTTCGGAGACAAAAGTTTGGTCCAATAGTAGGGTATTATTGAATCTCCAACGGGCATGCTTGGAAGTAGTAAAGGATAAATCAAATGATGCAGACACTGGGGCATGGTCAGAAATAAAAAATTGACCCAATCTCAGAAGATTGGACGGAGGGGAGTAGAGACTTTGAAACCAAAATATAATCAATACGTGACATAGTGTGGTGGTCATTGGAGAAAAATTTAAATTCATATTTATCAGGATTACTTGTTTTCCATACATCATAGAGTGGATGAGAGGTAATAGCGGACTGAAATGCTTTGTGAGATTTATCAGTTTTAAATTTACAATTAGATTTCCTGTCGGAAAAAGGATCTAGCCAATTGTTAAAGTCTCCAGCAACAATGATATTGGGATTAGTAATAGAAGACACTTTTAATTTAATCGTATGCCAAAAGTCTGGATCGGGTTTAACAGGCTCATAGATGTTAACCTGTTTATTATGTACCATGGCATTAAGTAATACCCATCGTCCACTCACATTCAGTATATAAAACTTGAAGCTTTAAGGATTTGTGACATAAAATGGCTACATCTCCCTTACAATTAAGAGCGGGTGAGAAGACAACTTGACCCACCCATTGGCGTTTAACTTTGATAGATTTTATTTCAGTACAGTGAGTTTCTTGTAAAAAAGCAATTTGACAATAAAGTTTCGATAAATGCGAAAATACCTTTTGACGTTTAACAGGATGACCTAGACCACGGACGTTCGACGACACGACATTAAACATATTGTAGGATCGAGACAAGGATACAGGTACAATGAAGGCACACTGCAAAGACAAAAATGAAAACAAAAGAGTCCTGTTCATTAAAAGTAGAATAATACAAGGAGTTTTAAAAAAACAAGTAAAATTGACAAAAAAGGACCCTTATGGAACTATATGGAAAGGAAAGAGGGGAGAGGAAAGGAAAACGGGAATGGAAAGTACAGGGAATGATGAAATGGAGTATAAAAGGAATAAAGAAGAGAGAAAAAAGAGACAGATCAAGAACATGAAACCAGATCTGAAGGAAAAAGAGAATAAGAAGTGAGACAGGCATGTCAGCACCCAAAGACAAGAGCGACAGTGGAGGAAAAGAGTAAATGGTAAACGAAGAACATTTCAACCACGTAACCTGTAATGGAAGAAACAGAGTTAGTGAATAAAACTAGAAACAAAGGAAATTAATAACCATATTGTAAAGATATATAAACATTATATATTTGTGTCCATTGGTGTCCTGGTGATAGTTTGTATAAAACAGTTTCAATTTGGTCGGGTCTTCAAATGATCTAGAAACACCTTTGTGAGTAATTTTGCAGAGACAGGGATGTAATATGCCATAGCAGATATTCAGAGATCTCATATGAGGATGTAGTGCCAGAAATTCCTTACGTCCAGCATTGGTTGCATTAGAGAGGTCCTGTGAAATAAATATGATGTGACCAGACCAAACAAGACAGCGTTTCCCTCTAGCACTCTTCAGTACTTGCATTAGATCGGTCAATTCCAGGAAGAGCATTATTATACCTCGCGGTCTGTTATAGTGAGGCTGAAGACGACCAAGACAATGTGCTCTTTGGATGTTTAAATGAGCAGAAGACTGAAGACTTAAGAGCTCAGGCATAAATTTCTTCAAGAAGGAGAGGAGGTCAGGGCCTTCAATATTCTCCGGTAAACCATAAATACGTAGGTTGTTTCTTCTGTTACGATTTTCGAGATCCACGGTATGAAGCTTATGCTTTTGGATTTCTTGTTCTAACAGGAATTTTAGTCGTCAAGTCTTGGATATGGCCCACATGCTGTCCCATCTTGGTGATTTTGCCTTCCATGCTGATCCATCGATCCTCAATCAACTGCAATTTTTCGTTGGTGGTGCTCATAAATGGTTTGAGAGCATGTAGTTTATCTAGGATTGTGTCCAAGACTGGGTTCGAAGATGACTGAATCGGAGATGGAGGGTCATTCTTGACACTTTTTGGCTTGGTGCCAGAGGAGGATGCTCTGGCAAGGTTAAGTGAGTCGTTGGACATTGAAGTAATGTGTGATTGATGATGAGGAGGGTTTTTAAAATGAGAGAGCTTGCTCATAAAAATATGAGAGAGAGTTTCTGAGAAACCACCTCCCCACAGCTGCCGATACACACACTACACCTCAGGAACAGGTTCGAAGAGAAGAAGAGGCAGTTTATGATGTGGAAATGTAGCAGGAATTATGTAGAGAAATATGAAGTCATCAAAAATCAGCTTTAAAACCTTTACTCAGTGGGCACCGAATGAACACAAGTTCCAACGTTGGATGTATTAGCATATCAAAAGAGGACCTCACAACGTGACAACATTGTAAGATCCATAGGACCAAGTGGAGTTGAAGGTTATTAATGGAAAATATAAAAGCAAATTCCTGTGATGATGGTTTGAAAGAAAACCATGGCAGGAATCAAGAGTGCATGGGGGATGATAAAAAAGGTGAGAAAAGAAGAAAAGCTCACCCAAATATCGCCATTACATGAGGAATGTGAGGAGAAGAGTAGCGCCAGTGCCGCACTGCACAAAATGGCGGCCGCTCGCAAAGAGAAAATTTTGTTGCGCTGTAAAACAATGAAAAACAGCTAAATAGAAGCTCCTTTCAGCTCAACAGCATGCACCAGCAATGTTTTCCATGGGACCGGTTCTGAAGCCACTGAGCGATATTGTAATGCGGTTGAAAACTCGGACCGTCGCTCCGTGAGAGACGGAGCTCAGCAGATCGCCGCCATCTTGCCTGGATGCGTAAGCCACGCCCCCTTATTTTGACAAGCTTGACAGCAGGGTTTTAGGCTGCTGCTGTCAAGCTACACAGGATAGGTTTGAAGCCATGTTTTACAGGCCTACTCTGTGGATGTCGCAGTAGGTGCTACAATCCACAGTCACAGATGGCATTTAACTTCCAGGACCTAGGCATATTACCTATACCATATAGTAGGGATGAATCAGCAATTTAAACAAGACTATCAGGGGTCTACCAATTTAACCATGTTTAAAGGGGAAGCACAGGCACTTTACTCCTGTGTAGAAGAGGTGAATTAACAGAGTTCAAAAACCGGCAAAAACAGGATACAGAAAACGGCAAAAAAAATTGTGTGACCAATCGGAAAAAGCAAATATGCTACACAATTTTTGTGCTGCGGTTTTTAAGAGTCATTATCTTTGTACTATACTTTCTATTGAAGAAGCCAAACGGCAACATGTCAAATCTTTTACTTAAGTAAACACATTTGTAATATCTGAACAGAATGAAGTGAACTTTTTTGTGTGTGACACTCAGTGACACGTTTCAGTGCAGTTGCTGGGTGCTCAATCAACCTTAAATGGTGGTTGTTGGTCAGGTTTGAGAAATTGGGTTACTGGTTGGGGGGTGGGTGAAACCCTACTTAAGCAGCAACCAGAATCCGTGTGAGGGTGAGGCACAAGCAGACCCTATATTAACCTGTGCCCATCCCTCTGGTAGCTTGGTACAGAGCAGTCAGGCTTAGTTTGCGGATATGTTTAAAGTATTTATGGAGCACTTCAAGCAGTAATAAAGTGGGAAAACAATACAAGAAAACGCCCTACACAAATGCCGAAAAATAGAGTAAAAGTGAATAAATAAATCAAGACCAAAACAACAAAAATCCAATCAGTAGAGCCTGAGATATGCAGTTTTAGAAATTTTACTGAAAATAGAGCCAAAAAGTCCAAAGGGCCACCCACAGCTGTCTGGTCTTGCATGACCGGGAGAAAGTCACAGGTCCAGGCCGACCGGATACAGGGACTTTCTTAGACCGGCTTGCAGTGGAGGGGGCTGCGAGGAGCATCGTGGGCAGTCGTCAATGTAGCACAAAGAGTAGGTCTGGCATAGCGGAAGGTTGTCGCTGTAGTGCAAAGATCCTGTAGTCATTTGGAGAGGGTGAACAGTAGCTTCGCGGTGGCGCTCTCCACAATCGGTCGATGCTGTAGCACGAAAAGCCAGGCTGAATGAACTTTGCTTTGGCAGGCTGTGTGAGCAACAAGGTTTTGGCACCAATGGGCTGAACCCAAAAACTTCAATTCAGACTCTCTGAGGCCAGACCAAGGGTCCAGGAGCTGAGGGGCACCCCTTGGAGGTCAGGGGCTAGCTCCAGCTGGATCTGTGTACTGGCTCAGGTGGTTGTTAACCTGTTATGTCTCTATTGTGCTGAACAGAAGGCCAGCAGACTAGGCCTTGGAGTCATATGTTCAGTTGCAGGTCCAATCCCTCTGACTCAGGCAGCAGGGCATTAGTCCAGCAGGGCAGCAGTTTTGCAGAGCAGTAATCCTTTCAGTGGCACAGCAGTCTTTCTTCTTGGCAGAGTTTCCACAGGACAAGAAGTGAACTCAAGAATTGGTGTCTGGGGCCCAATATATATACCAGCTACCTCATTTGCAGTGGGAGAAGCTTTTAGGGGTTTCCCTTTGGAGTGCACAGGTTACCTGGCTCCCCTGCCCTGGCTCCAGACTAACTACAGCAGGGATGCAGTCCTTTGTCTGGAGGCAGGGTGCAGCCTATTCAAGTGTAAGTAGGGCTGTGCCCAGCTCTTCCCTAACACCCTGCCAGTGATGGCCCATGCAGGCACACTTAAGCTCTCTATTGTATGTGGCTGTCTAGGAGAAATACACAAAGCCCAACTGTCAGCTAAACCCAGTCTTGTGACCCCAAGACAGGCTGCAGGCATTAAATGGCTGAAGCAGGAAATTGCTACATTCTAAATGTAGTATTTTCAATCAATCTATCAATCAATCAGTGGATTTATATAGCCCGACTAATCACCCCAGAGGGTATCCAGGCACTTGAGGGCCATGCTGGTTCAGGTGACTAAATCAAACAGCCAGGTCTTAAGTGCTTTCTGCAATTCCAGTAGCGAGGTGGAGGTCCGTAGCTGCAGAGGGAGGTCATTCCAGGTTTTCGCTGCAAGGTAGGAGAAAGAACGTCCTCCGCTGTTGCTTCAGTGGATGCAAGGGGTGTGAGTGAGTGAGAGGAAGGCAGAGCACAGTTGTCTGGTAGGATGGTGGAAGTTCAGGTGGTGGTTGATGTAAATTGGTCCTTGGTTGTTTGGTGTTTTGTAAGCTTGGACCATCAACTTGATTTGGCATATCTTCCGTAAAGGGAGCTAGTGAAGTTTTCTGAGGTGGAGGGTGATGTGGGTCTGTCTGGGGAGGTCGAGTATGAGTCTGGCGGTGGAGATCTGTATGGTCTGGAGTCTCTGTAGAAGGTGTGTGGTTAACCCAGTGTAGAGTGCATCGCCGTAGTCTAATCGTCTGGTGATCAGGATCTGAGTGATGGTACGTCTGGTTTACCATGGGAGCCATTTGAAGACTTTTTGTAACATGCGAAGTGTAAAAAAGCATTAAGAGGAGATTGCATTGATCTGGGACTTCATGGTCAGTTTTCTGTCCAGGATTATGTTGAGGTTCCTGGCATGGTCTGTCGGTTTGGGTGGTGGTCCTACTTCCGAGGGCCACTAGAAGTCATTCCAAGGGGCGGTGTTGTTTCCAAAGATCAGCACTTCCATTTTGTACGGGTTGAGCTTCAGGCAGTTGTCCTTCATCCAGGTGGTGACACTCTTCATGCACCTGTGGAAGCTGGATCTTGTATTGGTGGGATCTTCTAAGAGCAAGAGGATGAGCTGAGTGTCGTCTGCGTAGGATATGATGTTTAGTCTGTGGGAAGTCACGATTTTGGCCAAAGGGGTCATGTAGGGTTTGAAGAGAGTGGGTGCTCAATCAACCTTAAATGGTGGTTTATTGGTCAGGTTTGAGAAATTGGGTTACTGGTTGAGGCGGTGGGTGAAACCCTACTTAAGCAGCAACCAGAATCCGTGTGAGGGTGAGGCACAAGCAGACCCTAAATTAACCTGTGCTCAGCCCTCTGGTAGCGTGGTACATAGCAGTCAGGTTTAGTTTGCGGATCTGTTTAAAGTATTTATGGAGCACTTCAAGCAGTAATAAAGTGGAAAAACAATACAAGAAAACGCCCCACACAAATGTCGAGGGAGCACCCTTAAGGTACACTGCAGATGATGTGCTTGTGTTCGGAGGCGTACCTTCTACATTCTTCCGGTGAGGAAGGAGGCTATCCATTTGAGGGCATTACCCTGGATACCAATGTGATGCAGTCTTTTGATCAGGGTGTGATGAGATACGGTGTCGAAGACTGGCTTAGAAGTTGAGGAGGCCCAGAACTGTTGCTTCTCCCTGGTCACTTATGGCTCTGATGTCATGGCTGTGATCAAGGCAGTCTCAGTACTGTGGTTGGCAATAGAATTGAATTGTGATTGGGAGGTGTCTAGGAAAAGGTTCTGCTCTGGCTATTTTATGAGTTGTCAGTTGGTGGCTTTTTCCAGGAACTTTTGCGGGGAAGGGAGATGGAGCAGTAGTTCTTGAGTTCGCTCAGGTCGGCAGATGGTTTCTTGAGAAGTGGTTTGACATCTGCATATCTTTGCGAAAGGTGGCCATGGCGAGTGAGGAGTTGAAGAGGGTGGTGAGCTTGCTGCTGATCCTGTGGCTTACGAGGTTAAAAATGTGGTGAGGGCAGGGGTCCATGGGGGCTCCTGAGTGAACAGAATTCATGATGGTGGTGGTGTGGGGTGAGCTGGTCCCATGCAGTCAGTCAGTGGGGCGTGTTAGTTTTTGGTGAGTCTGTGAAGGTGAAGGCAGTTTGAGGTCTTGGACTAGAGTTCGAAGTGCTTACAGATGGTGGTGATCTTATTGTGAAAAAGTTCAGCGAGTCTGTCACATAGTTCTTGGGAGGGGGTGATGCTGTTTATGTTGCTGCAGGGTTGCTGAACTCTCTGATGAAGCTAAATAGCTCTTTGTTGTGGTTGGAACTGGACTCAATGCGGTTGGCTCTCTCAGTAGCCTGTGGTATAGGTTGAGCTATGTCTTGAGGATGGTTCTGTCTGAGGTGTCCTTGCTTGTGTGCCATCGTCTTTCCAGTTGCTTGCAGTGATGTTTTGCAGTCCTCAGTTCCTGGTGTACCATCTTGTGTGTCTGCTCGTCTCGATGGGAGCGACAATGCTGGCACAGTTGGTTATCCAGGGACTTCAGTTTTTGACAGCTTGGTCCAGGTTTGATGCAGTGTTCGAGAATGATGTGTTGAGGGTATTGGTCCATTGGCTGTCTGTGGTGGCAGACACTGAAAGGCTCAATGATGGAGGTGCAGGGTCTGGAGATGTTGAGGAGTATGATGAAGTGGTCGGTCCAGGTGAGTTTGATGACAAGGCTTTACTTGACCCTGTTGCTGGTAGTGAAGATGGGTCCATCATGTGTCAAGCGATGTTGGTGATGAGTTGGGTGAGCCTGATGTTATTCATGCTGTCAAGCAGGCTGGTGGTGTTGGTGAGGTCCTCAAGGTGGGAATTAGGATCTCAGAGGAAGAAGTAGTCTTTAGAGTCAATGGTGAGAAGGGGGATGAAGTCAGGGTTGATGGTGCAGAAGCTGGGTCATGGTCCAGAGGGTCTGCAGGTGAGGGTGCCTTTGATAGTGGTTTTGCCATCTGTTTGGAGTTTGAAGTTGAGGTGTTCATGGTCTGGATGGTGCCTTCTGTCTCTGTGGTGCATTGGAGGTTTTCTTAGTGGATCATGGCGATCCCTCCTCTGGGTTTGTCGGTGTGGTCTCGGTGTGCGATCTTATATCCATCTGGTTTTGAAGTGGCGATGTTGAGAGCGAATACAAGGGTGAGCCAGGTTTTGGTGAGGAAGACAACATCAGGGGTGAGGGTGGTGATGAGGTACCAGATCTCTGTGGTGTGTTTGCAAAGTGAGCATATGTTGAGGAGGAGGCAGGCAAGTTGACATGAAGTAGGTGCATTGTGCTGGTTGGTTTGCATGGTGGTGGTGGAGGACAATCTGATGTTGCAGGAGATGGAGCAGTGGATGCAGGAGACCGGACCTACTGTGGACTGTAGGGAGGTGTGGCAGCATTGGTTGGTCTGGTGTCCATAGTCCAGGGCTAGAAGTTCGGTGGTAGTGTAGCTGCATGGTGCTGGAGAAGCAGGAGTCCTAGTGTTGGGTATGGTCCAGCTGCTGACAAGTGCAGATGGGCTTGTCTTCAGCACGTCTTAGGCGTGACAGATGGTGCAGCCACTCTGTGGCTTTCATTAAGTAGGTCCAGGGAGGAGGGGGGACCCTGGGTGTGGTGGATGGGGCTAGCAGGAGGGGGGAAATGGGCAGCTGCAAAACAAGTGGGAGAAAAAGGAGGGAAAAATTAGCCACAGGCAATACGGAACAAAATTGTGCAAAAGGCAAGCCAGAAAAGGATGGAAACAAGGCTCAGGCAATCAGGATGAGAAAGGCACACATAGGTGAAGTCAAAGAAAGGAGATTGGGCACAGGCAGTGAGGAAGCCACAAAAGGCAAAGGAAAATGGTACGAAACACAGAGTCTGGATGAAGGAAAAACGAGGCACAAGGTGGGTGAGAATTTGGCTGTTCGGGGTCTGGCAGTGAGAGTGAGAGCTGGGCCTGGGATCCTCTCAATGAGGTCATGCTTAAGTAGGTCCTGGTAGGAGGGAGGGGTGTTGGGTGGTAGTGGGCAAGGATAGCTGGAGGCAGAGAAAGTGGTTTTACATCCAGTGAGAGCTGTAGTTTATAATCCAACATTACCATAAGAGAGGATTTCTCATTACAATTCAAAAGATGCCAAACATGAATTGGTTACCTGTTCCCAATTGGAAATTACAGCCTATCGCATATAATAACGTAACTCAAATGTTATCTTATGGGAGAGGTAGGCCTTGCAATAGTGCAAAATGTCTGTAAAAGTTTTTCACTGCCAGGACAGATAAAGCTTAAAAGTACATGTCCAACGTTTTAAATACACTACACCCTGCCCTCTGGGCTGTTCACGGGGTACCCTAGGGGTGACTTATATACAATTAAAAGGAAGGTTTGGGCCTAGCAAAAAAGATTATTTTTTCCAGGTCAAAATTGCAGGTTAAAAATGCACACACAGGCTGCAGTAGCAGACTTGAGACATGTTTAAAGGGCCACATAAGTGGGTTTCACAGTCAGTACTACCGGCCCACTAGTAACATTTAATTTACAGGCCCTGGGCACAGGTAGTTCCACTTTAATAGGGATCTACAAGAGAATTAAAAATGTCAATTGGGTATAAACCAATTCTATGATGTTTTAAGGAGAAAGTACAAAGGTGTTGATGGATGGTGTTAGACCTGGAATCCTTGGCATGGCTCTCCGCTAAACTTTTTAGCTTAAACCCTCCTGTTTTGCTGACTTTGCTTTTTGCTGTTCTTAGGACAGAACAGCAAAAAGAAAAGTCAGCAAAACAGGAGGGTTTAAGGCAAAAAGTTTGGCGGAGAGCCACGCCAAGGATTCCAGGTCTAACACCATCCATCAACACCTTTTAGAGGATGCCTTTTACAAAGTTCTGTTTATTAATATCAGTCATCTTCTTTGACTACCCAATTCCCCTCCCCACCACCACCTACCCAAGCCTTAAAACTCAGAAGCAGTGCAGGGAATCCTGATGCGCTTCACATGAATACCTCTGCGAGTGCCAAAGTTTCCTTTCTGTATCCCAAGTTCTGGCCGCATTCTGAAAATAAAGTGATCAGGCAAAACATACTACCGAAAACACAGGATGGATAATAATATAATGAGTGTTCTTTTTTACATATCGCCTGCTGTCTCCAGATATCAAGAGCAGCTCAGGTATTTTCAGCTTGCAAGATAATAATTTCGTGTGCTTCTAAAATAAGAAAGGCCTTGTCATGCAGAAATTCTGGACAAATATTGCTTAGCAACCAGTGACATTAAGAAAATAACCTTCAGGGAGCTGTGGAGAAATACAAAGGCTTTTTGTTATTCCAGCGAACTCTAGAGTGTAGGTGGAAATGGTCGGCTAATGTGCATGCCGACAGGAGTCTAACGCGCGAATGCTGCTTCAAAGCCTTCGGAGCTCTGAGGAGCAGGGCAGCGTTTCTCTTCGTCTGCTTCGTGACTTGGGTGGTGGGGAGACCAAAAGAAAGGGAGGGAAACACTTATTACGTGATGTACTTAGGTACTTCCTCCTGTTAAAAATGCACATTCACAGAAAGTTTCTCTCTGCTCTATTATCATAAAATCTCAATGCTTCGAATCATGTATTCAGGGTAAAAATATTCGCTTATCATAAATTGTCATCATATAATAATACTGTCAGACACTGCTGGGTAAAAACATATTGTGCACAGTTGGTACCTTTCATACAAAATGAGAAAAACAGCTTGCATCCACCATTTATGCAAATGGCCTGCTTACTTACTGGTGGTCTTCCTAACTTATTTACAAGCCCCTTGCGCCGCCAGCGCGTCACTTTTTCGCATAAAAAAAGTGATGCGCCGGCGGCACAAGGGGGCTTATTTACAAGCCCATTGCTCGCTGGTGCGTCACTTTTTATATGTGAAAAGGTGACATACGGGCGGCGCAAGGGGCTTGTAAATAAGCCCCTTATAAACCCCTTGCGCTGCCTGTATGTCTCTTTTTCACGATAAAAAAGTGATGCACCGGCGGCTCAAGGGGCTTGTAAATAAGCTCCCTTTCACCACCGGTGCATCCACTGGCGTAACGGAAAGTGAGGGAGTCTCCCTGCATGGTACATAGAGGGGCCCCCTCCGGGCTCAAACAAGAGCTCTCCGGCCAGAGTGCAGTGCCGAGGGGGCCCCTTGGAGCTTGGGGTCCCCCGCACCGCGGGGGCTGCGGGGGTCTGTGTTATGCCCCTGGGTGCATCACTTTTTATATGCAAAAAAGTGACGTACCGGCAGCGCAAGGGGTTTGTAAATAAGCCCCTGGTATCCCTCTCACAGACCTTACTTACCTTATTAGCATTTTGTCCCAATCTACAGTGGTATGAGTGGTCCTGAAGCTATCGACTTCTCCTACTCTAGAAAAACAGGAAGCCACCCCCTGGCACTTCCTGTAATAACAAGTTAGGGGAGTTGGAGAACTAGTACTGTGACAAGGAAGACCAGGACTTGGACTGTTAAATATTACCACAAACAATTGGTCATTACCTCCTTGTCTATCTTCCTCATCTCATTCCTCATCTTATTAGAGTATACCGAAGCAGGAGGAACATGGGTGACCAAAAGGAAAGGCCCAGCACATCATAGAATTGCAACATGCAGAATGTCATCAGTGTTTTATTTATGTAGCAAAACACATCATGAATGATGAACTTTTGCTGAATCCAAAGCAATTGTACCAAAGTCAGACAAACTCCCCACCCACCTACAGACGTGGATGAGCGAGAAAGGTATGCGGGGTTGTTCAGGTAACAGTATTACATATGTTCCTCATTAAGACACTTTTAAAATCCTATCTTGAACTGGGCTTTCCTTGCCATAATGTAAGATACCTGTTTAGCTTTTCTATACCAATTACTCAAAGTTGTCAAGGAAAGGCGACTTGAGGAGTCAAAGGTTACAAATAAAGAAATATTCTCTTCTGAAAGAGGTTGTTCCTGCAAAATATACAGAAAGTACCCTTAGTACATGAAGAGTATGAAGTCTAACTTCTGGTGCAGAAGAAAGTGATTGGCACCACCAAATCCTGGGACTTTTTAAACAAATGTAGGATGTAAAACCACTTTGTCTGTAAAAAATTAGTTCAGAAAAGTTCTGAACTTAAAAGAGCAGCTATCTCACCAATCTTTCTTCCCAAAAAGATCACAACCAAAAACAAAACTTTATAACAAAGAAATTCTAAGTCCACTGAGTCTAATGGATCCAAGCGAGGACCCTGCATTATCTGAACCAATCGATGTACCGAAGATAGCAGAGAATGAACAACTTGCCTTTCCCGGAAAAGACTTCTTAAAATCCTCTAAAGAAGTCGACTGGATCTAGGACCCTCTGAAGGCTTAAATAGTCTCTCACTAACTACATAGAGTTGAAACTGGTAGGCCTAACAAGCCTCCATCCGTCACAAAAATCTAAAACCTTAAATGAATCACAAGAGGAAACTTTCAAATCCTGGGTTGTACACCAACTCTAAAAATTACACTCATGATTTTAGTATACATTTCAGGTCGAACTCGAAACCTTCCCAAGTTGTTGAATACACAAGCAACCTCAGCTGAAAAATTCAAGGCATGATGGTTCAACCTCTCAAGCTGCATATTCTCGGCCAGATGTGAGTTAGGGATGGCTCTGGAAGACAAGGAACCGTGAGAGGAGATGGTAAATTATATAAAAACTCATTGAGGCTGGATTGATATCTCTAGGAGTAGACGGCACAATGGATGTCATTTCCAGTACTGATCTACCAGAAGCATGTCTGCATAATAATCCTGGTTTTTTTTTCAGTTAGTCTCAGAATCAATGTATTTGGAGGTAAAGTGCACATCAGAGCATGAGGCCCCTCCCCGGAAAGAACATCCACTCCTATGCTCTTGACAATGGAACTGGGCTGCAAAAGTTGGAAAGCAAATAATTTTCCTGAGTTGAGAGAGATCCGGGGAGTGTCTGCTCGAGTTCTCCACTATCTGCTGGAATAGAGATAAAATGAGACAAAGAAATACTTATTAGGGAAAAACCCTGCTAATGTGGTCTACAGGCCCATTCCCCCTCCCCAAAATAAATATTGCAGAAAAAGACAGAAGATTCACTTCCACCCGAGAGTATATCTCCTGGGCTAAGATCAACAGTTTTGCGACTTTGGTCACTCCCTGTTCATTGATATATTATCAAACCACATGATTGTTGGATGGGTCTGACCCAAACCACCTGATTCTTGAACAGAAGAGCAAAATGGAGTAAGGTCAAATGAACTGCTTTCAGCTCCTTCCACCTAGATGAGTATTCCTTCTGACTCACACCCCACAGAGCCTAGGTCAACCTGTACTCCAGAGTTATGCCCTACCCCAGAAAAATGGCATGGGTTGTCAGGACCATTGGAGGAAGATAATCTATAGGAGAAGCACTGCCTAAATTGTCTGGAATAAGCTATCAGTGAATGAACTGAGTGCTGAATTTGTGGCATACGTAGTAATCTGGCCTCCTAAATCTGAGAAACCATATCTCATAAGTGTGCAAGTTGACAGCAGAGGCTAAATTTAAAAACAAGCCAAAGGGAGGCTGGTTAATGTTGAGGCCATATCCCCCTGAGCTCTCAACTATTCTCCAGCTGTCAGAGATGTACTGCCAAAGCGATAGGACAGATGGGCCACCAGGTTCTGTTTTCTTGCTGCAGGAAGAAAGACCTGACCTTAGTTTGTTTAGAAAAGGGTCACAAAGAATTGATGATTTTGAACCGGCAACAACTGTGATATTTTCAAGTTAATCAAGAAGCTGTGATTTAGAAGAATGCTGCAGACGCGAACTATGTCCTCACATCCCTTTAGGAAAGGAGATTAATCTTATTCTGGAGTCTAGCTATCTGGGTATTAAATGTTCTATTTCCTACCCTCATATAACAAACTCTCATCGGAAGAGCTTGTTAAGCGTTTGGATTAATTTCTTTGGTGGGTGGGGCTAGCAATCTTTTAAAAATGTGCTGCCTGGTCTTATTTAGATGTAAGGGTTAACATTTAGACCTTGAACTTTGACCTTTCCAGCACCTTGAATCTGGTGAGGCAAGTTCACTCAGGACAATGTTGGCCACTGCTCTCATTCCTGAATTTTGGATCACCTGCATATTGGCAATATTCTTTCTAGATGTACTGAGGATAAGAGCATTACAATAGTTGACCTTGACCCCAACAATTGCTCTAACATTCTTCCATCTGCAGTCCATATCTAAAAGGTACAAGTTTGCCTCATCAATTTCAGGTGGGAGTTAGATTGCCTACCATTGAGTTGGCCTAGTTCTCATCTTGATATCTGTTCTTCAAATGCTCTGTCCGTTGACTGGACTTTATATTTTAGGTATGTTAGACCTGTCAGCCATAAGGTGGTCTCCCCCCATACATTTTGTTTTTGTCCTCCATATTTTTCTGATCTTGTTTTGTTGGCCTCAGGACTCTGTGCACTTTCCCACTACTAGCCAGTGCTAAAGTGTGTGTGTTCACTATCTAAAACATGGTAACATTGGCTCACACCCAATTGGCATATTTAATTTACCTGTAAGTGTCTAGTAAAGTAGTACTACATGTACCCAGTGCCTGTAAATTAAACAAGCATTTGCAATGCAATAGGTCTCGCATTTCCATGAGTTTAAGCTATTGGCATTGTAAATGACTGCCTTTTATTTATGTTTTAAAAACGAATAAAAACATGTAAGATTGTTATGTGCAATGTCAATAGCTCAAACTCGCTTAAATGCGAGACCTAGTGCATTGCAAATGCTTGTTTTAAGCAATATTCAAAGAGCAGTCAGACAGTCAAGCATTATGAAATGCTGCTAACCTCGTAAATACTAGGTCGACTTAAACCATATATAACAGAGACTTTGCCACTGTTGCTTAAAAGGGTTTGTGCTAGACTTTGTGAGTTTTACATAGGTGAAACAAAAGTGGAGAAGCACCTGTTATCCTATCGGGTGGAGACTGTGCTGCTATAAATCTAACAATCTGACACTATGACTGACATCCTCTGCTGCTGTCCAGGTTTGCCTGAAGATTGTGCTGGCTTATTACGCCCACTGTTCAGACTTCTGGGAATAAAAACACTTGAAACAGCTGTCAAAGAGGGCTTCAGTGTTCATTTATATTCTGCATCTCTCCAGTGCTTTTATTAGGTTTATAAAAGTAGCATGGAAGTCTAGTGAGAGCAAAGAAATGTATAATCTAGATAAAAAGAAATCTGGGAATACTGACCCCAGTCAGCACATTGTGCCCTAATCATACCGACCATCAAAATGCTCAAATTAAGATGTTTATATTGACTGACAGGTGAATTGCATCTATCAAGACAAACCTTATTTAATGTGTTAATTGCCAAGGGTAACGAGTAACCTTGACCGATCCGACTCAAGTATGACTGTTTTAAGTACATATCTTAACGGGTAACTAACTTGTGTACTATTTTTTTTTATTACTGATGCAATAAAGATTATTATAATTAAGAGTTACATCCGTGAGACCCTTCTTGTTTTTTTTAACACTAAGATTAGTACCTGGTTTGTCCATTCTAGTCTCGGGTAATTAGCCCAACTACACTAAATGATTGATTTAAATGTCTCGCCACCCAGGGGCGGCTCCTAAGCTAAGGTGGAGGAGCGTCGACCTACTGCTCTGCCAGCAGTAATTAAAAGAAAACTAAAATGATAACCAGCGTTATCATTTTCGTTTTCCGTTTCCTGGAGTCAGCAGGGTTGTACTGGCAGGGCAGGGCCCAGGATGAGGAGAGGTTGCTCCACTCTTAAGTGCGCATAACTGTTTGGATGGCCCTCTCGGGCTGACCATAAAAGTCATGCGCATGTCCATCACTGAGGCTGCATTACAGCCTGCGTACAGAACCTGCCCAGACCCCAATTCCCCATATGAGCACTGGAGCATGGCACACAGACTGAGCACAAGGATGGCGTTGTGATTGGCTAGGGGATTCAGTAGCCTGGGTGCTTCCTCGTTCCTGCTTCCCAGGAGCAAGAGGTGGTGGCAAGCAGACTGTGAAGCAACAGCCTGCCGCGTGGCTGGCCTGAAGGGAAGTTAAAAAAAAAAAAATTACACCCTCCCCCTGGAAAATAGCGGCCACCACTGTTGGCACCTTACTCAGTAAGCACTTGAATACTTAAACCACAGGCCATTGGGCCCTGGAGCCTTGCCCTCGTCCAGTTGCCTTTTTCGGTCTTCCCATAAGAGGAAGCTAATCAGCAGATCTCATATGAAACTGAGTTTTTATCATGACAGTTGTTTGTTTATCCTCGTAGGGAGTTTGTGCTATTAACCATGTGAAGGTGAAAAGACCTGTTTAGAACTGAAAGTCTTTGCTTCTCTGCTCATTAGTTTTGACTGTTGCTCCTTCGTGCTGCAGTAATTTAGGTATAAATAAGTGAGGAGCCAATGCAACTTAGAGAACGTGAGAACTGAAATCTATAAAATAATATTATGTATTCGGACAGTTAAATAAATGTAGTACGCGATGAGCAGAAAAAAAAGTGCATTCTAAAATGAACCGTTGGAATGCCACATTCCTTTCCACTGGTTTGTCCATAGAGCGCTTGCATCCTGTTGGTATTTACCATGTTTTTAAGTGAGCAATTCAAAGTGACTGCTCTCCACAGTGGTAGGTCGCAGAATTCATTCCGTTTCCCACAAAACCTCACTAGCCTTTGTGGAAACGAAAAAAACACTTTTCATTGTCAAAACTCCTGTTCCCCAAAACTGCAATGTTTGTTGTAATTCCCACCTTGAGCCCCATTACTTCATGCCTTTTGACGAGTAGTTTTCCATATGCTTCAGTTCACGTAAACACGAGTGGCTTCCATACAGTTATCACTTCATGGACTGTCACAGGAGTTTGCACCGGAAAATAAAAATTTTAATGGAGTTTACAGAGGTGGCCCTGCAGGGTTACTCACGCAGAGAAGTCAACCAGGGAAGCAGACTGTAGAATTTAAGGTCTAAAACACCACAAATCGTGAGTTCGGAATTTTACTTAAGATTGTGCATACTTTGGTGCAGAAAACCTTTTTGTGAATGAGGCCCAGGTGGTCGCTCAACCTTTCACCACTCCGACAGTTTTTCTGCCGCTTTCCTTCGCTGACTGATCTTAGAGCCACTTGCTCTGATTTAAATTATTTTGAACATCATGCATTCTGGTTGAAATTGCACTTGTGTCCAAATATATCTCTGAAGAATAGAAGCTGTCAATGAGATGGTAAACAGGCTATGCTACACAGGCGGGACAAACAAGCTTCTCGGGCTAAATAAAAACAAGCAAGCAGAGAGAAAAGGAGCAGTGAAATAAGGGAAAAGGAGGCACACTTAACTTTGGGTATAATCACTGCACCCGCGCTTTACTTTTAACATTAAAAGTAAAGCGCGAGTGCCGCGATTATAGCAAAAGTAAAGAAATAGATGTTTTATCTATTTCTTTACATAATAAAGTTACTCTCGGACCTGTAAACGCATGTGGTGGTGCAGTGCATGGGATAACCCTGACAGAAAGAACTGCCCCGGTGGGAGGCCCGTCACTGACAGAGCCTTCTAGGCGCTGAGAACAAACAGTCCAAGCAACAAACCGCAGCTGAGGAACTGAAAGACGACAAATAGATGCAATCAAAGGGCTCAAAGAAGAAGGGCTGGGCGAGAAGGGAGGGGGGAATGTGAGGAGCCTGAATACAAGTGACGAAAAGAGGAGGAGGAGAAGGGAGATACGAGCAGAGCATCAAAGGGCTGGGTGAGAAGGGAGGGGGGAATGCAATGAGCAGAGGAGCAGCTGTGCACGTGCACGCCATCGTGCACTCAAGCTTTAGGCCAGCAAACCATGTGGGTAGCACTTTTGAAAGCCCACTTACAAAATGTCTCAAAGAGACAGCTTTCGCTGTCTCAGCGAGACCTAAAAACTACTAGTCGGCCTGCAGCACTGTGACTTAAATAGACTCATCAACCTGTCTCAGGGCTTCCTTTGCAGCCTGTGTGTGCAGTTTTAAAACTCTGCTAGACTGCTGCTGTGTTGGACTGCTGAACTACTGAATTGCTGCCCTGCTGCCCTTGTGCCTGGGTGAGAAGGACTGGACCTGCTAATTGCACCCAGGGACACCAGCGTGACTTCAAGGGCTAGTCTCTTGTAACCTGCACCTGGACTCTGCCAACTGTGAGTCCTGCTTAGTGGTACCACCTCAATCCTGGGCTTGGAAATAGGCTTGAAGGTGCTCTGCCAGTCCATTTGTGTACCCAGCAAAACCAATGCCTCATATCTGCTGCGCGGGGCAACCTTCAGCAAAACCAATGTATCACAACTGCTACGTGGATTTCCCCAACATGTGGAATCTGCATCGCCCATCGCAGCTTATTGGAACTTCTACTCTGCGCGCATCACCATGCAAGGACACAAGGACATTACATCACCCTGTTCAGTTCCTCAGAACTGCTGCTGCACAATGCATCTCCACACAAGGACATCTCATCACCTGACACAGCTCCACGGGACCACCACTGCTCAGCACATCTTTTCTCCCAGACTTCGCATTGCCTCTGCTGCACGACGCATCTTCTACGTGGGACTCCACATCTCTTTGCAACCAGTATTAAGGTACCGTGTTAAGCAGACCTAAGTAGGTCTCTGAAGCCAGCCCGTGCTCCATCCCCGACAGCCTGAACGTGTGACTTTTTCCCGGTCTAGAGTGACCAGATATCCACAGTTGCAGCTTTGTGCTTTTTGGTACAATATTCACTGAAATCTTTAAAATTGCATATCCCTGATTCTATTGTTTTTATTTTTGTCATTTTGGTCTTGTTTTATTTATTGAGAATGTGCTCTGTTTTTCCAATTTGGTGTGGTACTTTTTTGTGTTTTGTTTTCACTTTATCACTGTTTGAAGTGCTGCACAAATTATTTACACATTGCCTCTGAGTTCAATGTTTCTGCTCTGTGCCAAGCTACCAAAGGGTTGAGCACAGGTTAGTTTGGGGTTTGCGTGTGACTGCACCCTGACAAGCATTGTAGTTGCTGCTTCCCTTGGGTTTGACCCCCATCAACCCGTAACCCAATTGCTTACAGAGTGGAATTATTTTCTCTCCAATTTGAATGAACTCATATATTTCCTGTACTCTGTTCAACACATTGTTATGCATGGCAAGTTTGCTCCTGTGTAGGAAGGTAGGATCCTTCTGCATGATTACCCCCACTTTTTGCCTGGTGTTGCTATATTTTTCTGACTATGGGATCCTGCTAATCAGGACCCCAGTCTCTGTGCTTCTTCCCTAAATTGGACATTTGAGTACTTAGGTATACTCCAGATTGGTTACTGGTGTACCCTGGTAAGTCTCTAGTATATGGTACTAAGGTACCCAGGGCATAGGTACACCAGGGGTCTCCCATGAAGCATGTATTATGCCACCCATGAGATCCACTCTAGTTGTGACTACAGGCCTGCAGTTGCAGCCTGTGTAAGCTGGTGCTAGCACCACTTATGACAGATATAAGTGTCCTTGTATCTGAGGTCCCAGCACTTTAAACCTATAAGTCACCCTTAAATGTTAAATGTTAAATGTTGTATACTTGTAAAGCGCACAGCTGCCCCAGCAAAGGGGCGTCCCGGCGCTGTATACCGCTGGGGAACCCATCCTGGCTTTCCCTGTGAGATGGTCCCTACTGGGCATCTCCAAGGTGAAGACAAGCATCCCCGGCGCTGATGGGGCCGTTAGTGGAGATTAAGCAAGCTATTGCCCAGAGTTGCTGAGTGTGATCCATGATTAGAGTAGGCACCGAGGCGAGAATTATCGAGTCCGCTGACCTTGGCCCAAGACCCTGCCGCGTCGGGAATCGAACCCTGGTCCCTGACCGACCTCTGCTTCCGGGTCTGCCGCCTCTAACCAGTGAGCCACACCACTCCACAGGCCTTTCAATCCTGAAGGCATGGTGCTTGGTTCTAAGTGTGAGGGTTCCCCTGCATGAGCAGGACACCCCTACGACCCTCAGAGTCCATTCTCCCGGGTTGTAAATGAATCAGCCATTATGATACATAGACTGGTCATGCATCATTACGTGATGGCTATCTCTAAACTGGCTGTAACGAACCCTGTTGTGTGTGATATCAAACATGTTGGAATCATACCTCCACACTAAACGGTGTGGGAGGTAGGATTCCATGCACTGTAAAGCTCCTCCGGGAGACCTTCAGTGCTCCTGGTAAAAGTCTTCTAGACCTGGACAACCAACTATGGCTGCTGCCGACCAGAGTCACGATTCTGCCCTCCTGCTGCTGAGCCAAGCTCGAGCAGGGGAAGGCAGGACAATAGGTTTCCTGTCACAGGGGATGTGACCACCTCCCAGACAGGACTTAGTGTAGTGGGACAGGGTGGGGGTGCTTGCCAGCACCACTAGGCTGCTTTGAGGGGCACATTTGGTGTCCTCCTTGCATTCTCCAGTTGAAACCAGTTTAGGGAGCCGTTGGCTCCTGCTATGGTGTGAAACTGGACAAAGGACATGGGAGTATCCTCCTCACTGTCCAGTCCTTCCTCTGGGAGGGACCCCTGAATCACTGCAACTCTTTCCTTAGGGTACTTGAAGGCTTACCTGTGGGTGGGTCCCTAGATTCACCCACAGTTTGCTTGCTCGGGGTCGGCTCTGACTTACCTGCTCGTTGTGAGTCACTTGTACCTTTCTGGTCCTGACACTGCACCTTTTTTGACTACTACGTTGGTTGCCGCTGCCTAGTCTTGTTGGTGTCCCTGCCGGGTACTGACCCCTTGGCTTTTGACATGGGACAGCTTGTGAACTGCTCCTGGTCTTTCTCAGTATTGCCTGGTCCGTGCAGGTGCAACTTCAAGGGCACCGTCAACTCTCCTGCATTCCCGATATCGGTGGGCATTCGTCTTCTGTGCCTCCCAAGGGACATAGACTCTGTCCCCTCTGCATGCAGGTACCTCTCATCCTGAATCCACCTCTGGGTTCCACCGGACACTTTCACCTTATTTGCCAGCGGCATCTTTTCTGAAGTCCTCCAAGGTAGTCTACAGCAGTTTCCGACATCACTTCGCACCTATGCACCCGGCTTCCCTGTTGTAGTTATCCTGGACTCTTCAACCTTCCATCTTCCACGAGGTTTCTTCAGGGTCCACTGGGAAGGGTCCTTCTTCTTTAAAATTGCAACCACCACTTACCTACTGACTTCAATTGAGTATGCGGTTGTGTTCCCACTCTGCACACGGCCTCTGTGGGGTTCCTAGATACTCGTCTTGAGTGGTTCCTTGGGTCCCCAACTCTTCTACGTCTTCTGGGTCCATTCTTGAATTAAGTCACGGTTCACATTCCACTATTTTAGAATATGGTTTGGTCTCCCCCTTGTGACCACTGTGTATTCTGTGCTACTTACATATTCTATTGACAAAGTATTGTGTGTATTGTGTTTATATCTCCGGGTAGGAGATAATACATTGTGTTAGTGAGTGTTAATAATAAATACATATTTTTTATGACTACACTGTGTGGTTCTTTTTCACTTAACCTATACCATACGATTAAGTGCTGGTAAAACAAGCTGCTCTCCACTCCTTCTGAACTAAGCCTAAAGGCTGCTCTCCACAGCTACCACTTAGGGAGCTTTCTAAGGTTGTCTAAGACCATTAAAATCACTATAAGGGTTGTCTGTATTAGTGCAGGGTGCTACACCTACATAAGTGAGCACCATATACTATGTCAGCCTCCTACACCCTGTATCTGCATGTGAAATAAAGTGCAAGGACAAAGGCCTCTCCTGTTTTGCAAGGGTCACACTCCATGCAAAAGAGGAAACACTCCTTGAGATTTCATGACTGTAAAATGAGCACCAGTACAATCTGTTTTTCATAAAAGGCTTCTAAAGCATTTGCAGCCTCTTCTATAATGCAAACATGACCCATTGGCCCCCCCTATGGGACATACGTTTATAAAGCCCCAGGTGTACAAATGCTACAACATTCTACGAGTCTTTCAGTAGGAAGGGCATGGTCAGGATGGGCTGGAAGTTTGTGTTCTTTTTTTTAATTTAGAGGCTTCACCAATGCCTTTTATGTGTCTGCGTATCATATAATGTCACTTTGTGATTAGGGACAACGTTCATGAAGTGCTGTCTGGGAAAAAGAAAGTTAAAGGACACTTAATGTTGTGTTATATTACAGAATGGTAATATTTAATCCGTTTAGCACACTCACCAAAGCTTCTCGGTGGCTCAGAAAACTGTACAGAATAAGTACAAATCAAACAAATACACATAATCGTGATTTGTATTATTTAATTCATAAACAAAATGTAATTTTAATGGGAATGTTGGAGATTTGCAATTTTTTTTTCTAATAAATAAAGCCATATGCTAAACTGTAGCACACATAGTCTCGTTTCCTCCTTTTGCATGCTTCCTTTTTGTGGGTACATTCCAGTGCTTCAATTGGGTCCTCCAGCCGTTAATACTAGATTCTGGGCCAGATGTACAACCCTTTTTTGTGGCCACAAACGGGTGATCAGCCCGTTTGCAATCGCAAAAAAAAGGTTCCAGGCATGTGCAAATGTTATTTTGTGAATCGCTGACTTTATGCTATGCGGCCGCAAAACACTCGCTGTTTACCACCTATTTTAAGTAGGCGGTAAACCACTCGCAAAAGGGAAGGGGTCCCAGGGGACCCGTTACTATATATAGTTAATTTGTCTGCTAATATTATTTAATTTCCTAAAAAGTCATGGACCCCTTGAAGAGATGTCACGGAACCCTTTAGGCAAAGGAAAGTCTGAGGAGCCAATTATGTCATATAAAGCGGTAATACCAGAGGGGATGCGGCCTCTGTCTGTCCTCCTGCAACTGGGATTATTTTGAATGTAGGACCTGAATTTGCTTGAAAAGTACTTGGGAAAATTGAGTGCAAAGCTTTACTGGAACTCAATCAATGGAACAGGGAAGCCTGAAAGGATACCCCTACCTGACAAAAACCTGCCCTGCCCTCGGATGCCCTCAATACCTTTCATCCCGCATCCCCTACCTGCACTCCGACCTGCAGCTATCCCTCCCATTTTGATTTACCACCTTCTCAACCAAGGCAGTAAATGGCAGCAGAGATGGACAATTTTTCTGTTTAGAAGGGGATCTGCTTGTGACTTGTAATCCAGTAAAGCTGGGTCAACATTATTCTTCATTTTGGGCAGAATAACTCATGATTATAGTATGTTGGTGCTGGGGTGCTTTCCAAAAAGATTCATCTTTCGGATTTAGGATTTTTAAAGTGCATTGGCTACTCCAAAGAATGTCCCGGCGCTATGAACCAAATCTGACCCCTAAATAACAATGAGACTAGAAAGCCGAATTAAAGAGCCAGGTCTTAAGGAGTCTCTTGAAAATCACACTGTCTCTAAAGACGCAAAGCTGAGCTGGAAGTGCATTCCACTCCCTGGTGGCTAGATAAGAAAGGAACTGCGATCCCACTTTTTTCATCTAAAATGAGGCATAGCTGCCAATAAGGCATTGAAAGAACGCAGAGTACGTGCTAGTTGGTAGGGAATTACTCTATTGGACAAGGGACTGAAGTCCATTAAGGTAGAAAGGTCTGTGTGCCAGGACTAGACCATTTAAACCTAACCCATTCTTGTATAGGCAACCAGTGATGTTCTTTTAAGCCTGGCTGGATATGGGCTCTCCTGGGAAGCTGTAATAGGAGTGTGGCCGCAGCATTCTGCACCAGCTGTAATCTCTTCAAGAGATGAGCAGGAAGGCCTCAGTATGGAGAATTAGCGTAATCCGGCCTTGATGTAATCGAGGACTGGATCCCTGTCTTTTGCTGCGGCAAGGGAAGGAGGTAGAGAAATGTTTTCAGCATTTTCAACAGGCCAAAACAAGTGCCTACCATCACTGCTACCTACGGGGCAAAAGAAGCCGTGGTGTCAAATCTAACCCCAAGGCTGCCTGCTTCCATAGTGGCAGGGGAAGGAGGGGGGACCTCCTTAGGCCAAATGTTGTTGTTCCAACTTCTGGCTCCCCGGAACCACTGCACCTAAATCCAGTCTACTTGTAATCGGACCATCAGTAGAACATGACCATTGAGTGGACCTGCTACGAAATCTTAGTTTCGCTTTAATACTTAAACATAAATGTTCTCTATCTCAATATAAGACTACTGTTTGAAACAATCTTACATCTAGTGATAATCGAGTGGGTGATTTTTCCGCTTTGTAAAGTCAAGCAAAGCCTGGCTACAAGTGGTAATGCAATGCAAGCAGATGTATTTGCTCAAAGCAGCCACACAAAAGATACTTAGAAAAGTTCAAATTGTTGATTCAGGTGCATTTGAAGCCAATCATTGACCAAAGTGATAATCTCCAGGCAACATAGATCAAACAGCGGTTGAAGGTGTCTTCAGCAGTGAAAGATTTGGAGTGGTGTCCACGCAGCCTGAGAACAATACACACGCCATTTTGTATTTGAGTGCTAGAAAATGCACAGGCCCGGATTTGTAAAGACTGTGCACCAGCGCAGGCACGACTCAAAGGGGTTCAGGCTACATACTCTTCAGAGTAAAATGTGTTTTGCACGAGAAAAGCGACATTTTCACAACAAAGAAAGAACAGTGCCACTTTGCCTCAAGCGGATGTTACTGGAGCGCATGATTGAAAACACCCATAGGGTTGTTGTAAAACCCATTCAACAAGAGTAGCCAGATCCGACTTTCTGTGCTTAAAGCAGGTGCAGCCGAGGGGAAGTGTGTTCATTTCTCAAAAAGAAAAAGAGCACATTGTGTGGCTACTGCAGTGCACAGCACGTATCTTCTAAGCTTCTCCACGCTCAGGAATTTGCCCTGAAAGAGTATGATTCCAGTACAAATCCCATGCCAAACAGCGCACCTTCTCCTCTGCACCATGGCACTGGGCTGTGAGGCCCGTAAGACACCTTGCTTGCAGGGCCGGACTGGCCGTAGCGGGCACCAGGCGTTTCCCCGATGGGCCGGATGGTTGGGGGCTGGCTTGGGACCAGTGGGGGCCATTTTTGGTACAGGTGGCGGGTTTTGCAGCAGTGGTGCAATGTCGGTCCCTGTACCAAGAGCAGCTGCAGTGTTTTCCTTGTGCATCCGCCCCCCACATCCCCCCCCCCAGCCCCATAGCCGGTTTGACTCAATAGCCAGGGGCGGTTTGCGTTCCCAGTCCGGCCCTGCTTGTTTGACTGCCAGAGCAGGGATGGCGGCAGCAGCAGGTCAATTGTAGTAGATGTGCGTCTGCACTGTGCTTCCCCTTGTGCAATGCAGCACAGCAAATGTGGATGATGTGCTGCGAAGTGTTGAAAATTGGAAAAATTTGCCTGAGTTCGAATGCAAAGGGAATTCTCACTTGGATTTACCTTCCGAAATGATACAAGGCTCTTGTAAGATAAATAGAAACTGCTCCACAAACTAAGCTATGCAGGAAAACAGGTTCTACTGCCCTCTGGGCATGGAAACCTGCGATACATAAACAAACATTTGCTTCAGAATGACAGTGCGCAGGCATGTTAATGCAAAACTTTCTCAGGCTTTTAATCTCTCTCGCTGGCTGCGTTTCACTTCCTTGGGACTGCAGCCTGCTTAGCAGTCAGCTAAATCCACTTCAGAGATGCAGGAACCGCATTCTTAACAATCACTTTTTATCACTGTATATTTATTCCCCAGGGAGAAGGGAAGGATAATGGAACACTCATAATGGTGAGAAACGAACATTTATGCGGTATTTGAGAATATTGGTAAAAAAACAGGTGAACTTTCTCTGGGAAGAAATTTCAGAGCTAGCAGCAGAACATCTAGCATCAAACTCATTTCACGATGATGCTACAAAAAGATGATTTACAATATTCTGGAGGGACAGAGACAGGGAACATGTCTAATAGTTGTGTTAAAGGTGAGGTACCAATTTCTGCAATGTAAATAGTTCACAATACATGGTCCCTGCGGCTAGGCTGCCTCATACCGTACTTTGGCCATCAAATGGTGACATTATCTTTCTGGCCTGATTCAGGCCATATTACAGATGTATGAATAACCGCTGCTGTGAGAGTACCACTCAGACAGGTATTACACAACATTTTCTGGTTTCATGACGTAAAACGGTGGTGTTTTTAGGACCAGCATTAAATCTTGAGCTGCTGGTAAAAAAGTTCCAGAGGCAATTAATACAACTGTAATGAGCAGGGGCACTGAGAGGAACTCTGCGCCAAAAGCATTCCTCTGTTTTATCCCAAGTGTGTAGTGGCTGTACTTAAAATGCATTTTCAAAAGGGGAAGATGGCTCTTGCTTGAACAGTGTTTTACACCAGCAAAGACCTGATCTAATTTTCGAAAATAATTGTTATAAATTGACTATTTTTCACTAATGAGAGTTAGTGCGAATGAGCTTGCTGAAAAGTATTGTATTTGTTATTTTGTAATAACACGTTACATCACAGAAAATATAGGCATAATTATCACTAACAAAAGAATGTAGTAATTCTGCAACCATAAATGCTTTTATGCAGTTTATTCCTCATTTACGGGTGGAAGGCCCCCATTCTAGGAGTAACACTGCACTTCTACGCAGTGAATGTGTTATTTTCAAGTGATAGCATTACTCCTGGATTTAGCAAGCCATCACAATAAGGTAGTTAGCACTGTATCTCTGTTATTAATAGTGTTGAATCATAGGCTAGTACTGCAGAATAGGACAGGTGTGGACAAGAGGTTCAGCCAATGGGGCAATAATGCCTTCAAGGGAATGGAAGACCACTGTGTGTCTTGCAATGAAGGCGACTGGTGCCGCTATGACCAGCAGAGGTGAGAATGAGCAAGTTGACACACGATGCACACAAGGCTGTGCTTTTAGTTCTAGGTAAAATGCATTAACAAAAAATAGTTTTTCATCAATGTAATGCATGCCCTGTCTTCAATAAACCTGAGAGGGATCTTGTCTGGCGTCCAAATACTCTTGAACTTCTCCCATCGTTTGATCTTGAGAATTATTGGTCTGTAGGCATTCAGGGGTATATTTACTAACATTTCACGCAACACAGAACAACAAGTGAAGTTGCTGCGCTCCATTGCATGAAAGGGAGAGAGCAGAACAGCACCATATTATCAAAGATATGGCGCAGTTCTGCTCTGTCCTAGCACTGGCACACTGGTGGCTTCCAAGCGCCAACACAGGCCCCCCCAACAAGGTAGTTAACCACATACGTGCTGAGGCTGGACTCAGTGGTCAAGGAAATGTATTATCATGATGCTGAAGGGACAGTCTGATGCCTCTGACAGGCTCAAGGAGCTCGTCACGGTGGCGGCCAGACCGTAATCTCTACAATGAAGGCGGTGCCTGCGACGTAAGAATTACGATGTCCATTTCCCACAGCTTTTTCATGGCGGTCTCACCGCCATGGAAAGGCTGTCGGAAAGGGACTTTGGGGACCCCCAACAGGGCCTCTGTCCCCCGTTGGGCCCCCAGTATGTGGCCGGGGGGGCACATATGGTGCCTCCCCAAACATCCATGCACAGTGTGCCAGGCACCACATGGTGCCTGCCACAGGGTGCATGCATGTTTGCACACATGCCTTTTACTACTGCGGCTTATGCTACGGCCCTTTTCCGGACCGTAGCACAAGCCGCAATAGTAAACTGCATGTTGGCAATCACCTTCACAGTGGCTGTACCATAATATGGTGAGTGGATCCACCGACTACATGTCGGGCGGTTTCCATTTCACAGCGATGACGATCGGACACTTCTCTGACCGCCATCGTAATGAGGTCCACAGTGTCTGATTCCTGGAGAACCACTAAATTAGGATTAGGATGATGTAACCTTACCCTTACTGGACATTAATAAACCTCTGGTCTTTGTTGGATTTTGGAATTGGAATTTATGTTTTGCTTAAGAATTGCTGATAAACCCCGTGAACCCTGTGGAATTGTCTTAGTGATGGGTTGAGATAGAGATATCCACGGATCTTGCTTCAGGAGTAAATGTTATTTCTTTTGCCATGTTAATCCTATGTCTGATGTCTTATTGGTGGACTGTTAGAAAGAAGAGCAGATTTCACAGAAATCATATGAGTCAGGTAGAGAATTGTCTGATGATTAAATGACTCAGTGAGTCTTTTATCATTCAGTCATCCCATTACAAAGTACTGGTCCTTCGTGCTAGTAGGGTATTGTACTAAAATAGAGGTAGTTATTCCAGAACATTAAAATGAATTATCATAAGGTACTCCTAGGACTGGAGTAGCACTGTATCTCTGTTATTAATAGTGTTGAATCATAGGCTAGTACTGCAGAATAGGACAGGTGTGGACAAGAGGTTCAGCCAATGGGGCAATAATGCCTTCAAGGGTCTCCCTGGTATTGAAGTCACGCTTGTACCCTCCTTGGCATGCTCATAACTTTGGCTTTAAGTGTGCAGGTCAATCTTTGTTGCCCCTTTTGCTCTTTGATCTTCCAATGTTGTGGTGAGAGGTGAATTCAACCTCTCGACTGATTTATTTGATTGATCAACTGAATTTAATATGATCGATGACTCTTACTTCTGAGGTCTTTCTTAAAAAGCGCAAGAGCCTGTCCCTAAGGCAGGATACAGGAGTGAGCTGATTTTCTCTTTTTTCGAAGGGATAATCTTGGCAAATGGCCTCCTAATTTGGCAATGCACTCTGTCTTTTACTTTGTCCTTTCATTTGAGCTTCTTGTCTGTGTGAATATCCCCTTCCCAAATACTGGAATAGGTACAGCATGGCCTATTTTCATGGCGTATAAACATTTTATTTCAGGAGCAAGCAAATACTATACATGAGCACAAGACTTCCTTTCCAATTTGACTCTCTTTAATTCCTGGATAACTGAGGCACTTTACCCTATTCAATTTCTAATTTTTCACAAATCATTGTAAGTCACACTCATTGGCTCTGCAGTTTACCTCTGGGCCAGGAAAAGTAACTTCAACTACGCCGGAGTAATTTGGAGTAATTTCAGTAATTCTATGTTACTCTTTGATGCAGAATTACCAATAATTAGATGATTACGCCCACTCACATAATTAAGAGTAATTTGGAGGAGTGGATGAAGCACAGAAACAAAAAAAATTAGTGAGTGTGAGCGGGTGATCGTGCTGCTGCTCATGTTGTTTAGCGCAAAATGCATTCCCACGTCCATTTTGGATGATCATGAGGGTGACACCTCATATCCCCCAGCAAACATGGGTAGACGGTCAGGGGAATAATTTGCAAAAACAGTGCACTGTGATGGCCTGAGGCTGAACTTCTGCTCGGTGCATGTCTCACCAAGATTACATTTGGTAGCATTGAAGGCACTGGACTCCCAACACTTGCAGTTACCAATGGGGATCTACATTTTAGGAGGAGACTTCAATCCAACAATGAGAGACAAAATAGACAGAAGCACTGCACATCATGAGATAACACGATTCAGCCCTCTTACTGATTTTCTGGCTGCTCTAATATATGGAGTACCAAAAAAACATAAGTTAGACAAAACACACATCTACTCCGTTGAAAATAACAGTTTTTCACGTATTGACTAGCTCCTCAAACATTATATTCATGTGGGCCACTTTTCTTAAAGTTATGATGCTCGCCCATCGAATCTCAGATCACTCCCCACTTTGGGTGGACTTATACAGGGGCACACTGGGGATTGGGTGGGGAGCTGGACACTAGAGCTATGGTACCTTAGAAATAAAGACCTAGACACAAAGTTCCAAGAAGGTACACTTCTATCCTTTTACAGATAACCTGGAGACAGTTGACTCTAACATCACAATGTGGGAGGTATACAAGATGGTCCTTAGGGTGAAGACCATTTCCCTGGTCTTGGGGATCCAGACAAAGAAACAGAAGGGGGCAGACAAAATAAAGGCAGACATTCTTAGACTGGAATCAGGGTTTCGATATTTGGTAAGAAACCAGTTGCTTCTTCAACAGCAGGAATATTAAGTCTTAGTGGACATTAACACTAGGGCTGCCTCCCTGGTATGCTAGCTAAGTCTCTTTAAAGCGGCAAACAAAGCAGGGAAACTCCTGGTTTGGTTAGGAATGAGAGAGTGTTCTAGAAACTGTATTGGAACTGAATGACCCCCTGGTGCCCAGAATCCAGCCAAACAAACGAATTGCTGTGAAACTATACATATCCACATGACAAAGAACACCAGCTATAACTTCCTACACTTTCCCAAGAAGGCACTCGAGATCTCAACACCGAAATTGGAGAAGATGAAATAACAGGGGCAATTAGAGATTTACAATCAGAGAAAGCTCCGAGATCAAATGGCCTCGCTAAGAACTATATAATAGCATGTTCGGTGTCCTGGCCCTGCACATGCACCAGGTGTTTCAGGAGGCCCGGGAGACTGGTCTCATATGACCAGCACCTGGCTACAATAGTGACCATATTAAATGAAGGTAAACTGCTAGACGATTGCATATTATGTAGGTCCATCTCTCTGCCTAATTTAGAAATTAAGATCCTGGTAAAAGTACGAACCATTGGACTTAGGGCCTGATTTAGAGGTTGGTGAAGTGGATACTACGTGACTGATATCATGCCCACTGTATCGCAAGTGCCATAGGATATAATGCAACTAAAATTTGGAAGACAGGATATTCGTCACATTTGTGATGGAGTATCCTACCTGCCAAACTCTAAATCAGGCCCTAAGATGAGTAATCCAGTTGTACTAAATACATTGGGATCAATCCAGTTTCATGCCCAATAGGAGCACTAGCCTGGCTGTTTGGCTGCTTGGGAACATAGTGGTTCAGGAGACTACAGTGGTGTTATCCTTGGACACAGCCAAGACGTTTGATACTCTGGAGAGGCCATATATGTTTGGAGTGCTGCAATGGGTGGGAGTGGGTCCACATTACAGGCGATGGATCTATTTACTCTACCAGTGCCTGGTGGTCAGGGCAAAAGTAAAAAAGGATTATTCAGACCCATTTCGGCTTGAGAGGGAAACTAGACGGGGTGTCTACTCTCCCCTATGATTTTTGCATTGAAACTGGATCTCCTATCCTGTTGGATTCGAGAGGACCCTCTGGTACAGGGACTGAGAAGGAGGAGGGATGGGTGCAGAGGATTTCCTGTATGCTGGTGATATGCTTCTATAGGTGGACCTGAAAGTTTGGCTGTAGAGATCCACTTGCGGTCTTCACAGGAAGCGATCAGGAGAACCACAAAAACCTTTCTGGCTAGGAACCTAGATACCCTCCTAGACAATTTTAGGAATGACATCCTCCATTGGAGAGCTTCCATTATCTCTTTTAGGGCATACTGCAAAGTTTAGAATGATTACCTTGCCAAGTGCCATTATGACCTCCAAAACACACCGTTTAAAATATACCTAGAATTCTTTAGGAAGCTGTAGGCAGAAATGTGGCTATTACTCTGGAATGGAGAAGCAGCATGGCTTGCCCTTCCCAATCCTTTTAGAGGAGTCTACGATGGTGAAATATCACTCTGGGACGTAAAGTAGTACCACTGGGCGTCACAGCTTGTAGTAGTTAATGAATGGGCGTTTGCACCACAGAAGGAATGATCACTGAGAGCTGATGGCAATGGAAATCAGAGGGTACCCTGAAGATGTTTTCAAAGCTAGCTCACTTAGGGGTCTACCCATACACAAACAGCTACAATTTGAAGGGGAAACAACTGTGCACTTAGTGTGGGAAAAGGTCAGGTGAATGAAACACCCCTATGGGATAGCAACATACTTGCAAAAGTTGGGAAATTTCCAGGATACATTTGTTGGGACCAAATGGGGATAAGTAAGCTAGGAGATGTATGGAAAAAAAGAGCTTCAGTTTCTGGTGCTCTCTCAAGGCTGAGACAGCTACCTTCAAGTGAGACATGTTGTGCCATCCCATGTGGCAATGGGAATGATCTTTAAAGATGCCTCCCCACTGAAAGATAGGCTCCTCATGGAGCCCCTCCACAAGAATACCATCTTATTGACATATAGGGAAATTATTATTAATTTCCCCAATGTCCTTTAGGCGGGATTGGGAATAAGACATTGGGGTAACGCAAGATAAAGAATGGGGAGAGGAATTGAGAGACCCCAGAGAGATAGTGTTCTGAACTGGATTAAGATTGGTTCAACTGCACATCCTTCCTACGGTGAACTGGCAATCAGCTTAGTTTTTTCCAGGGCAGAAATCTCCCTTCACAGGCAAAGCATGGGAGGGAACTTACAAGACCATCCTGGATATTAGGCAAGACAAGGATGGCCAACCAGCACTCTTCTTCCACCTTTGGGTAAGACAGAGGGGCTCGCCAAATACTCCGAAACCTTAGGATAGACCACTAAGAAAATCATTACCAACTTTTAGCTGCTCTGTTCAAAGAATATCCCTCTTGCCCTTGGGAGTATTGGTGGAGCCAAAAAAACTCTCTCATTCATTGGGTCATACCAGAATAGTTAACAGAGACCAGAGCAGCTAATACCTTCCTCATCACACAGCCCCTGACTCTGGGTCAATGCTGGCGTCAGGACGGGGTGTATTTTGATCCTCTGTCTTGGCAATTGACCAGGACAATGGAATGAAGGGCCTTTTTTTAACTATCCCTGGGGAAAGATCTGCATTAGTGGGCTTACCAAGAACCACACGCATACACATAATACAGCCTCTGCTGCCCGTTAAATATCTAGGGGACTTATATCGTCGAAGAAAGTCCCAGCTACACTTTGTTTATTACGGTTTGACAAGTTTGTTTAAGGGTTAAAGAGCCCATATCTGTTGTTTTTGCCTCATTTGATATGTGAACTTCTTGATGTTCATGATCAAATGTTAGTGAAACAAAATGGCCCCTGAACTATTTTAATTCCATCACTTAAATTATCTGTAATGTTGGGAGCATTGAGAAAATTCGGTCTATCAGAAGACTTCTTTGCTTTTTAAATGTTGCCAGTGTTCCTGAATATGTAATAGACATATACATTAACCAAGCAAGAGCATTAACAACTTACAGTTTGTCTTACAACTTCAAAATGGCGTAACGAAAATACAGAAAACCTGCGAAGAACCAAGCGTCATTTGATGCCGTATGACTTTGTAATCTGGTGCTTTCCCTTTTATAATTTTTTTTCATATTTTGACATGGAAAAGATCCTATGTGAAGATCCACATAACACACTTTGTGGCTTGTTTATGAGCCCCTGTGTCATTTTTGCGCCGCAGTTGCATCACTTTTTGTGACGCAGTGGCGGAGTAAATAATGCTTAATTAATGCGCCACGTTGCGCCCTATTTACAAAGCAGATGCGTCCCTTTGTAAAGCCCTGTGCTACATTATACCTGCGTTCGGTATAATGTATGTAGCGTGGGCGTTCCCCCCGCAAAAAGCTTCACAGAAGTGGTGCAGGGAAATCTATGAGATTTCACTGCACCACTTCTAAGACACTACTGCGTCAATACCTTACGCCTGCCTCACAGCAGGCGTAAGACTGATGCAGGCCCTTTCACATGGGACTTGCCCCATGTGAAAGGACACATTGCTGGAGTTGTGTCTGTTTTCAGACACACCCCAGCAATGAGGCACTTTTGCGTTGACAGTTACGTCAGTAATACTGACGTATCTGTCTTTCCTTGTGACATGATTGGTCATACAGAAAATATGATGCATCATCCATCA
Source organism: Triturus cristatus (assembly GCF_964204655.1). Lineage (NCBI taxonomy): Eukaryota > Metazoa > Chordata > Amphibia > Caudata > Salamandridae > Triturus > Triturus cristatus. The sequence goes on from NC_140592.1 coordinate 213,378,886, forward strand.
TGTCACAGGGAGGGCGCAGTGAAAACAGTTGCATCGCTGTTTTCACGTAGCGATCCAACAGTTTTCATAAATGAGGCCCTCTATTTGGAACTCCCCTTGAAAACGTACTCCCGATCGATCTGTCATAGGGAAAAGTTATTAACAATGCAAAAATGGATTTTCCCATAGATTGTTACATGAACCTTAATTATATGGGCGCTCAGGGGTGGCTCCTCCGTGATGGCGGAGGAGCGTCACCTCACAGCCCAGCGTCAGCAGATGATAAATGAAATTGTAATAACACAATGTTATTAGCATTTTATTTATGCTGTCTAAGCTACCTAATGAGAATTGGGTGGGGCCAGGCATGGCAGGGAGGAGGAGTAGTGTGCACCTATAAGTGTGCATGTCCATTTGGCTGGCCGTCTTACACCTGCCAAACAGACATGCCCACTTATGTTTCTCCAACCCAGCTGTTTTGCACAGCTGAGTTGGAGAAATGCCACAGGCTCCAATTCACTGAACAGCAAACGAGGCCGCTCAGACCAAACCGGGCACTGCTCTCATACCATGAGAGCAGTGTCTGGATTGGGTGGGGAACCTGTGCCTTGAGGGCCCATCCCCTTACTGCCAGATGAGAGGAGCAGTGAGGCGGCAGTCAGCGTAAGCGGAGCAGCAGATAACTCTTTTTTATTTTTATATTAATTTTCCACATAACCACAAACCCCTCCCGCTCCACCCCCTGGCCGCTCTACCACTTTTGATAGGCAGCCGCCACCACTGGAGGAACTAATGCTGCTTCTGCAATATGAATACGTTTGTATAACTTTTTGGTCTTGTTTGGTTTGACTTGCTCCAGTGCCCTTACTGCACTAGAATAAGAGGCAAGCAGCATCTAAAGTGAGAACCAAAGTCACCAAAAATATAACCTATCAGATGTTAGGTGTTGGTTCAGGAACAAGAGTTTCCAGGCCCTCGGTTTGCAGTCATGCAGCGATGTACGCTGTGAAAGCAAGTATGTTGGGACCACGACTAAGGTAGTATCGGAGCCTCACTGTACTGCCCCCCCCCAACTCTAATACCCCAATGGCAGCTCAGCGGAGGAGTACAGGAAAGGGGCAAGAACTGTGCTGTTCTGAGTGGGGGTAGTGCGGTTGTCCTGCCATCTCCTTCACCCCTCTCCCTTCTTCGTATTTTCAGACTGTGGATGGTGGGCGGTTGCAGGTGCCAGAGACTTCAGACTGCAGAGCCAGCAGAGTACCCTGGGCAAACAGAGTTGGCCCTGCATCTACAAGGTCAGCAGTAGCACTTTGTGCCCCCAGCATCACCTGTCCCCCTTGCAATTTTAGGGGACAAAGGTAAGAAACTGAAACTAGGGGATGAATTTAAGACACTGTGCTTAGCACCAGGTGCTGTAGAAGCGAGGGGGGGCAATGCAAGCACAGAGGCGGGCAGAGTAGCAGCCATTGCAGCCTACATCCATGTTAGTCCTCCCTTCAGACGTAACAACCTAAGGATCCAAGGACTTGGAGATAGTTGCAGGAGGTGACAGAGTGCGTCCGCCAAAAACAACTCGAGACCAACGCATATTAGTTGTTACCAATAGAGCCCAAGAGAGCTTAAAAGCCAAAAGAGAAGAAAGTGAAAAGCCCCAGAAACTATAGAAACTGCAGAAAAGTATGTCCAACTTTTAGATCCATCATTATTAAACCTTGGCACCCCACACTTGCAATCTCTGCCAATCACTAGGCGTTAAGCCGAAGTTGAACAACAAAGAGGCCTAGAGGAGCGAGGGCCAGTAACATCAGGAGCCGGGAGAAAGTGGGATGAGTGCAATAACACAAAGCTTGCCAATTAGACCAAGAGCAGGAAGTCCCTTATAACGTAAGGCCAGTGAATCCCAATGAAAGCCAACTAAAGAACGTTACACTAAACTAGTGGCTTTTAGCTATTCCTGCAGCATGAGATCTGGCAGAACCAGATCAATTATCTCACTGGGAGTCAAACGAACGAATCTGCAATGCCCAGTAACCAACCTGAAACAGAGTAGCAGCGCAATTAGTATGGCCATCGGGGAACACAGTAAAAAGAAAAGATCAAAAGACAGGCCTCTTACCATCTTAGATCTTAAATATTTTCAAAACCCTATCACCACAGAAAAATGAAGTCATAACCAATGAACTCTGCAGGGCTCTAACATGATTGATCCTGACAACGTTGACCACACTGATTCAAACCGAATCAGTAGCAAATGCAGCTCAGATCATGACGTTGAGGGATGTAGCTGCGGGCAAACACCCATTGCAAGCCTCAGAGTTCTGATCAGTCTGGATCAAGTATCTAAAATCGGGTTCTTAACAACCGCTAGTGATATTGAAGCGGTCCCTCACAATTTGAGAAGGTCATCAACAGCTTGGTGTCAGGCAAAAGGCAATCACCATACCTCAGTTATCCTGACCGAAGTAGATCCCTTTTGCCTAGCTTTCATTCAAGCTAAAGGGAAAGTCGAATTCAAGGTATCGTTATAACCAACAAAAAATTAAATAGCCGGGCTAAACATTTCCAATATGGCTCATACAAAATGGATATGCAAGTTAATTTGTTGAACAAGCTTGCAGTTTTTGTGTCAGGGATCAACAAAAAGCTCATTCAACTTACTAACCTTATTTTATGTGCTAGCTCACTGTGCATTGTTCACCAATACCGGATAAAATAGTTATTTCCCAGAAATGATAAGCGACTCATTGACGAAGTGAAACTAAGGTCAACAAAATAGAAGGAGCACCATCATATAAAACCAAGGGGCGTAATTACGCAAAGGCCATGTGCTCCAGACTGACACACTGTGGCAAAACAAGAAAGTTCAAGCCCCATTTAACAACCTGCAAATGATATGACCATGGTGGCCGAAGTGCACCAAATCAGCGAGATGAATGATGTAAACAGCACTAGTAACTATTATAAGGGGACAAGCAATTAAGATAAGGTTGCACCCATCCGGTAGTCAGTTAAACGTAAGGCATCAGTTGGGGCGGAGAGGATAGTAGCAACCAGTGGCACCTCCTCCGCTAAGGCGGAGGAGCATCTCTCCACTGAACAAAAGGAAAAATAAAATAATAATAATAACTTTCTTTATAATCATTTTAGTCAGTGGTTCTCGGGGCAGGCTGCCCACAGCAGGGGAGGAGTGGTTTACACTCCCTTAGTGTGCACAACTGCTTGGCCGGTCCTCTTGGGCCGACCAAACAGTCCTGCGCACTTTGCATCTTCCCCACCAGGCTGTATTACACAGCCTGGTCAGGAACATTCAAAGCCTCCCATTCCCCGTCTGAGCGCCGAACCACGGCGCTCATAACAATCACAAAGCTGCATTGCAGCATTGTGATTGGCTCAGGGGAACTTGGAAGCCCAGGTGCTTCCTACTGTAAGCCGGGACTGCAGGAAGAAGGAAGATGACAGATGAGAGGTGGCAGCTGGCCGTTACAGGTAAGCGTTTTTTTTGTCGTCTCCCACCCCACCCGCCTAGCACCCGGGTCCGATAGCAGCCGCTGCTGATAGCAACGTTGGGCAAAGTCTAACAGGGGATCGGCTGCCCACAACAAAAAATTTGACCCCGCATATTACAGTAACAGGGGACCTGTTTCTACTGACTGCTGCAACAGCCAAAAAAGATAAGATATGCCTCAGTGAACGTGAGCGGAAGAGGCTGCGTAAAGGTACAAAATAAAGATTTTACTAGAGCTAACACTCAACATAATAAAAAATTATTTTCAATCTGTGACAATTACAAGGAAATGGTGAATAAATGACAAAATGGCCCACCTGCCAAGGCGCAAATGACAGCAACAGACAGGGGCCAGGAGTAAAGTAACACGCCCAGCAAGAAAGTTAAGCAAAAAAAGGTAATCTAGCGCTGGCAATGGCAATACAAACAAAAATATAAGCAGACAAAGGAGCAAGCTGCAACAGATTCTGCACAGGAAAATCCAATGAGACAGATGATTTGGAATGGCAAAAGATGAATAAGTATTCTAGAAGACGACCTTCAGACCAACAACAGCAGAAATCACAGGACCTTAATCTTGAAATGAATTCCAGACAGGACATAGCAGGTGGCACAGGAAGTGGCACGAAACCAGGTATGGTCATAGTGAGCCAAAAAGGAACACAGTGGGAGAGCCCTCAATCACAAGAAGCCCTCAGAGTATCCCACTCTGGAAACCGAATTTGTACTAACCTATTGCAGATGGTGGAGTTTCACCAAAATTGCCAAGGGAACCATCTGGTGCAGCATTCGGAATCAACCACCATGCAAACAGTGCAGACAACTGAGAATCAGATGAGGTTGAAAGATGTAGTCCCCAAGCAGAAACAGGTAACGAGTACAAGAACCAAGGCTGCATTATGTCAAAAGCTTCAAGTATTCAAACAGGAATTGCAGGGCAAGTGATCACAGTCTAATGCCAATCCCCAAACCGTTAGTTGAGACCCACAGGAGGGAAGAAAAATGAATGAGACCTATCAACGATCAAATAAAACATCAGTTCTGACCCCAATTCAAACAAGCTTCTGTGGTGCCAAGTATACCAATGAAGGAGAAAGGAAGACATTTTAAATCATGATAATATTCTTAAGCTAATTGCAGAACTTCCAGATCTAACCAAGATAAAATCAGAAGGTATAAGATCCATTGAGTTTATTCCCTGGCATGGAACTCAATTAACCAATCCCATAGTGGTAACCTTTGCCACACAACAACTTGCTGAGCTTGTTTATTCAAGCAGAATGATGTTAAGAAATTGGGGTATGAAGATCACCTATTACGCCTCAGATGATTATCCCCCACCATACTCCAAATTGAACTCATTTTCTTGGGTTACGCCTCAACCAATATCAGGTTGTGCTGTAGGGCCAACAACAGCATTATATCGCACATGGAAACCGAGCGTGAAAGTACGACCTAGTTCAGACACTCAGACAAATCAGTATAAGTCACTGAATGCGCATCAGCACTCAATGGATTGGAGCTGGTCTGCAGCGGACCTCTCTGCCAAAGACAGCTGCGATTGGGTAACCCAGAGCATAAGACCGTCCACCTCCATGGCGAATGATTTAAAAATATTTCATGGAACCTGGGGGGCTTAAACAAAACAATCAACGATCACGACCTGACAAGTTATTGTCAACAATTTCATATAATTATGCCGCAAGAGGCATAGGCTTAGACCTCAGAGCCGCTAATAGGATACACGGAATTCATGAGCCCATCAATAAAAAATCAGGACATCCTTTATCTATATAAACAGTAGCTTACATTTGCACACCCCTTCCCCCCAGCTCTTGAAAACATAGCCAGGGATCCTGGCAGTAAGTATTGAAGGATAGACCATGGATCTTGAGTTGCAGAAAATACTAATTAATTTATTCACTAACCCGAATTTAAAGGAAAAAAGGATAATGGTGGAAAAACGAATTCAGGCCATAATGGACATCAAAAAGGTACATAAGGACTCAAATTATAATGACAGGGTAATTTAATATCAACCCATTTCAAAGTCAAGATGATAAACTTGGTCAATACGAGGCGAGCAGTTCTGGAGAAATCCCAGATCATACCCTGCCAGCAAAGCTGCTGAGAGATAAATTGGGAAAAAGCTTCCTTACCTTCTGTACAACAGCAGGACTAAGAGTGCTGAACAACAGATTTGCAGGCGACATTCCACCCTCATGGACCCTGGCCTTTGAGAACAGTGTTTCTCATTTGGATTATACGCTAGCAACTGTGTCCCTGTTCGGCTAAATCTTGCAATTTAGAATTGACCAGCGCTCAGAAAGCGATCATCATCCTCAGTCAATTATGCTACCTGCGAGGACTCCAGTCTTCCCTGCAAATAAGGTACCATTAGTCGATGGCCACACGACAAACACGAAGAGATGAGATGGAATTATGGGAAGCTGCTAGTAATTATGGATCAATGTATAGTCTTCTTTTCGAGGAATGCAGGAGGAGATTTGATAAGCAACTGGGAGAAGTTTACAGAATATATAGTAGCAAGGTATTGCGCTGCCATTCATTCTGAGAAAGCACAAGCACCAAAACAGTTCCTGCGAAAATAAAACATATATAAAAACAGTTAAATAAACATCTACGCCAAGTACGAACTAGTCTACAGATAGCGAGCTAATATTAGCAGTAAAATTGGGCAAGAAAAGCTTAAAAGTGATCTCTGGACAATTAAAAAACACCGTTATGACAAATCCTGGGCCTCTCTAGTATGTGCTAGCAAAAATAAGATCAAGATCTCTGCAACATTTTGGCAGATAGTTAATCAGAAGGAGTGTGGATCACAAAGGTGAACAATGTGAATATTAGTAAACAAGAGTGGGTTAAAATTCTATCAACCCATTTGGCAGCCGCAAAGCCCGAGCAGCAAATAGGTAGAAGCCAAAGGACAAATAAAGAGAATATACCTCAACTGCCATACCCAACTAACAGAGAAACCAGTCAGTCACATGCCGCCCTCAGTGACAGACAGAAGCAGTGAAGATGAGCACGAATACTGCCCAATGGGAACATTAGATCTTATCAACAGCAATATACAAAAAATGTGCAAAATTCCATACTGATTGGACCAAACAAGACACCACAAGTGCTCTTTAAAAAAAACTATCTTATGGGCAGACAAGTTAGCTCTACACAAATGAGAAATCCCAGATTCCAGGAGGGGAACCATTTTTAAGGGAGGAAAGAGAACCCTGCCAAGCAATTATCGGCTGATATCCTTTTTGGATCTTGAAGCAAAATATTTTGCTGGATTACTGCTGGAAGACCTAACAGGCTGGGTTGAAGAAAAGGGATAATACCCCAGAACCAGACAGGGTTTCGACAAAATCAAGGCTGCACTTCAAACCTGATGGCAATCTTCATTCTTATTTACCAAGCCCTCCTTTCGCAGACACTACTATTTATGTGGAATATATGTCGTTAGAACGCATGCGATACATCGCATGCCCTTACAACGCGGTCGTTACCATGACTGCGTTGTTACATCGCATACGATTACATCGCAAGTCGTTACAACGACTTGCTGTAGGAGGCGCGCTGGACTTAGGAATAGTATCATTTACTATTCCTACTCCAGTTTGTGCAACAGCAGGGAAGGTGTTGGATTGTAAATCCAACACCTTCTGCCCCCTACAGCAAGTCGTTGTAACGACTTGCAATGTAACCGTATGCGATGTAACAACGCGGTCTCTGTAACGACCGCGTTGTAATGACATGCGATGTATTGCATGCGAACTAAACGATGTCTCCCATTTATGTGTACTGCTGACTTTAAGACAGCTTTCGACCAGGTCCCAAGAAATTCTCTGTGGAAAATATTACAATCATGGCAATCCCCGCAAAGCTGCTGAGGGCCATAAAACATTTGTATACAGATACCTAGACAAGGATAAAACTGGGCTAAAGCAGGTTTTTTCTCTAGCAAAATCAATACTACAATGGGGTTACACAAGGGTGTGTTTTAGCAGTCCTCTATTCAATTTGTATATATCAGATCTTACATCGACACTGGTAAAGGCTCATCCCCCAAAGTTGGGAGGAAGTCTTCTATATAATCTGTCATATGCTGACAATATGATAATGATAAGTAAAAAAAGAGTGGGCCTTCAGCAGGTGATTGACAAACTAAGTGAATACTCCAGGTTTAGCAAATCTGAAAATAAAGGCAGGTCTTGTACTACAGTCTTACACTTCTAATAATAAAAATGTGTGTTTAGGAAGTGCCTCACCTAACCAACCACCAAGGAGCGATTGGCAGATTCTCATCAATTTGCTCACTCTCTCGTCCTCGCTACTTTCTCAACATTAGACTACTTAAAGTTCTCTCTATATTTCAGGAAAAACTTCACACTCAACATAGCCAGAAAAACCAGTTGCACAGCAGGTATTCACTTTTTACTGCATGAACATTTTTATGAATACTTTTATGAACACCTGACTGACTTAATCGCATCTCATAGGCCATCAAAAAAGGGCCTGAATTTGGTAAATAGAGCCTTGAACATTAGACTGGACAAATTGCCCTCCACATTCAAGAAAAGGCTCAGTATTCAACATAGATAGGAAAATTAGTTGCACAGTATGTATAGATGCACTTTATAGCACTTTTCCCATGGACTTCCTAATGGACACCTGGGAGCACCTAATATACTGAGTAAGAACCTACTGGCTTTCTATGCATTAGGTAAGAATTGGACAACTGAATTAACTTTAGTGGTTATGGTAGTTCTTCCAATGTGTTCTTTTGAATGCTGCAGAATGTATTTCAACAATGATTTCTACACAATTATTTTTCTGCTTAGTAATTCAAACAAGCTTCTGTGGTGCCAAGTATACCAATGAAGGAGAAAGGAAGACATTTTAAATCATGATAATATTCTTAAGCTAATTGCAGAACTTCCAAATCTAACCAAGATAAAATCAGAAGGTATAAGATCCATTGAGTTTATTCCCTGGCATGGAACTCAATTAACCAATCCCATAGTGGTAACCTTTGCCACACAACAACTTGCTGAGCTTGTTTATTCAAGCAGAATGATGTTAAGAAATTGGGGTATGAAGATCACCTATTACGCCTCAGATGATTATCCCCCACCATACTCCAAATTGAACTCATTTTCATGGGTTACGCCTCAACCAATATCAGGTTGTGCTGTAGGGCCAACAACAGCATTATATCCCACATGGAAACCGAGCGTGAAAGTACGACCTAGTTCAGACACTCAGACAAATCAGTATAAGTCACTGAATGCGCATCAGCACTCAATGGATTGGAGCTGGTCTGCAGCGGACCTCTCTGCCAAAGACAGCTGCGATTGGGTAACCCAGAGCATAAGACCGTCCACCTCCATGGCGAATGATTTAAAAATATTTCATGGAACCTGGGGGGCTTAAACAAAACAATCAACGATCACGACCTGACAAGTTATTGTCAACAATTTCATATAATTATGCCGCAAGAGACATAGGCTTAGACCTCAGAGCCGCTAATAGGATACACGGAATTCATGAGCCCATCAATAAAAAATCAGGACATCCTTTATCTATATAAACAGTAGCTTACATTTGCACACCCCTTCCCCCCAGCTCTTGAAAACATAGCCAGGGATCCTGGCAGTAAGTATTGAAGGATAGACCATGGATCTTGAGTTGCAGAAAATACTAATTAATTTATTCACTAACCCGAATTTAAAGGAAAAAAGGATAATGGTGGAAAAACGAATTCAGGCCATAATGGACATCAAAAAGGTACATAAGGACTCAAATTATAATGACAGGGTAATTTAATATCAACCCATTTCAAAGTCAAGATGATAAACTTGGTCAATACGAGGCGAGCAGTTCTGGAGAAATCCCAGATCATACCCTGCCAGCAAAGCTGCTGAGAGATAAATTGGGAAAAAGCTTCCTTACCTTCTGTACAACAGCAGGACTAAGAGTGCTGAACAACAGATTTGCAGGCGACATTCCACCCTCATGGACCCTGGCCTTTGAGAACAGTGTTTCTCATTTGGATTATACGCTAGCAACTGTGTCCCTGTTCGACTAAATCTTGCAATTTAGAATTGACCAGCGCTCAGAAAGCGATCATCATCCTCAGTCAATTATGCTACCTGCGAGGACTCCAGTCTTCCCTGCAAATAAGGTACCATTAGTCGATGGCCACACGACAAACACGAAGAGATGAGATGGAATTATGGGAAGCTGCTAGTAATTATGGATCAATGTATAGTCTTCTTTTCGAGGAATGCAGGAGGAGATTTGATAAGCAACTGGGAGAAGTTTACAGAATATATAGTAGCAAGGTATTGCGCTGCCATTCATTCTGAGAAAGCACAAGCACCAAAACAGTTCCTGCGAAAATAAAACATATATAAAAACAGTTAAATAAACATCTACGCCAAGTACGAACTAGTCTACAGATAGCGAGCTAATATTAGCAGTAAAATTGGGCAAGAAAAGCTTAAAAGTGATCTCTGGACAATTAAAAAACACCGTTATGACAAATCCTGGGCCTCTCTAGTATGTGCTAGCAAAAATAAGATCAAGATCTCTGCAACATTTTGGCAGATAGTTAATCAGAAGGAGTGTGGATCACAAAGGTGAACAATGTGAATATTAGTAAACAAGAGTGGGTTAAAATTCTATCAACCCATTTGGCAGCCGCAAAGCCCGAGCAGCAAATAGGTAGAAGCCAAAGGACAAATAAAGAGAATATACCTCAACTGCCATACCCAACTAACAGAGAAACCAGTCAGTCACATGCCGCCCTCAGTGACAGACAGAAGCAGTGAAGATGAGCACGAATACTGCCCAATGGGAACATTAGATCTTATCAACAGCAATATACAAAAAATGTGCAAAATTCCATACTGATTGGACCAAACAAGACACCACAAGTGCTCTTTAAAAAAAACTATCTTATGGGCAGACAAGTTAGCTCTACACAAATGAGAAATCCCAGATTCCAGGAGGGGAACCATTTTTAAGGGAGGAAAGAGAACCCTGCCAAGCAATTATCGGCTGATATCCTTTTTGGATCTTGAAGCAAAATATTTTGCTGGATTACTGCTGGAAGACCTAACAGGCTGGGTTGAAGAAAAGGGATAATACCCCAGAACCAGACAGGGTTTCGACAAAATCAAGGCTGCACTTCAAACCTGATGGCAATCTTCATTCTTATTTACCAAGCCCTCCTTTCGCAGACACTACTATTTATGTGGAATATATGTCGTTAGAACGCATGCGATACATCGCATGCCCTTACAACGCGGTCGTTACCACGACTGCGTTGTTACATCGCATACGATTACATCGCAAGTCGTTACAACGACTTGCTGTAGGAGGCGCGCTGGACTTAGGAATAGTATCATTTACTATTCCTACTCCAGTTTGTGCAACAGCAGGGAAGGTGTTGGATTGTAAATCCAACACCTTCTGCCCCCTACAGCAAGTCGTTGTAACGACTTGCGATGTAACCGTATGCGATGTAACAACGCGGTCTCTGTAACGACCGCGTTGTAATGACATGCGATGTATTGCATGCGAACTAAACGATGTCTCCCATTTATGTGTACTGCTGACTTTAAGACAGCTTTCGACCAGGTCCCAAGAAATTCTCTGTGGAAAATATTACAATCATGGCAATCCCCGCAAAGCTGCTGAGGGCCATAAAACATTTGTATACAGATACCTAGACAAGGATAAAACTGGGCTAAAGCAGGTTTTTTCTCTAGCAAAATCAATACTACAATGGGGTTACACAAGGGTGTGTTTTAGCAGTCCTCTATTCAATTTGTATATATCAGATCTTACATCGACACTGGTAAAGGCTCATCCCCCAAAGTTGGGAGGAAGTCTTCTATATAATCTGTCATATGCTGACAATATGATAATGATAAGTAAAACAAGAGTGGGCCTTCAGCAGGTGATTGACAAACTAAGTGAATACTCCAGGTTTAGCAAATCTGAAAATAAAGGCAGGTCTTGTACTACAGTCTTACACTTCTAATAATAAAAATGTGTGTTTAGGAAGTGCCTCACCTAACCAACCACCAAGGAGCGATTGGCAGATTCTCATCAATTTGCTCACTCTCTAGTCCTCGCCACTTTCTCAACATTAGACTACTTAAAGTTCTCTCTATATTTCAGGAAAAACTTCACACTCAACATAGCCAGAAAAACCAGTTGCACAGCAGGTATTCACTTTTTACTGCATGAACATTTTTATGAATACTTTTATGAACACCTGACTGACTTAATCGCATCTCATAGGCCATCAAAAAAGGGCCTGAATTTGGTAAATAGAGCCTTGAACATTAGACTGGACAAATTGCCCTCCACATTCAAGGAAAGGCTCAGTATTCAACATAGATAGGAAAATTAGTTGCACAGTATGTATAGATGCACTTTATAGCACTTTTCCCATGGACTTCCTAATGGACACCTGGGAGCACCTAATATACTGAGTAAGAACCTACTGGCTTTCTATGCATTAGGTAAGAATTGGACAACTGAATTAACTTTAGTGGTTATGGTAGTTCTTCCAATGTGTTCTTTTGAATGCTGCAGAATGTATTTCAACAATGATTTCTACACAATTATTTTTCTGCTTAGTAATTCAAACAAGCTTCTGTGGTGCCAAGTATACCAATGAAGGAGAAAGGAAGACATTTTAAATCATGATAATATTCTTAAGCTAATTGCAGAACTTCCAAATCTAACCAAGATAAAATCAGAAGGTATAAGATCCATTGAGTTTATTCCCTGGCATGGAACTCAATTAACCAATCCCATAGTGGTAACCTTTGCCACACAACAACTTGCTGAGCTTGTTTATTCAAGCAGAAGGATGTTAAGAAATTGGGGTATGAAGATCACCTATTACGCCTCAGATGATTATCCCCCACCATACTCCAAATTGAACTCATTTTCATGGGTTACGCCTCAACCAATATCAGGTTGTGCTGTAGGGCCAACAACAGCATTATATCCCACATGGAAACCGAGCGTGAAAGTACGACCTAGTTCAGACACTCAGACAAATCAGTATAAGTCACTGAATGCGCATCAGCACTCAATGGATTGGAGCTGGTCTGCAGCGGACCTCTCTGCCAAAGACAGCTGCGATTGGGTAACCCAGAGCATAAGACCGTCCACCTCCATGGCGAATGATTTAAAAATATTTCATGGAACCTGGGGGGCTTAAACAAAACAATCAACGATCACGACCTGACAAGTTATTGTCAACAATTTCATATAATTATGCCGCAAGAGACATAGGCTTAGACCTCAGAGCCGCTAATAGGATACACGGAATTCATGAGCCCATCAATAAAAAATCAGGACATCCTTTATCTATATAAACAGTAGCTTACATTTGCACACCCCTTCCCCCCAGCTCTTGAAAACATAGCCAGGGATCCTGGCAGTAAGTATTGAAGGATAGACCATGGATCTTGAGTTGCAGAAAATACTAATTAATTTATTCACTAACCCGAATTTAAAGGAAAAAAGGATAATGGTGGAAAAACGAATTCAGGCCATAATGGACATCAAAAAGGTACATAAGGACTCAAATTATAATGACAGGGTAATTTAATATCAACCCATTTCAAAGTCAAGATGATAAACTTGGTCAATACGAGGCGAGCAGTTCTGGAGAAATCCCAGATCATACCCTGCCAGCAAAGCTGCTGAGAGATAAATTGGGAAAAAGCTTCCTTACCTTCTGTACAACAGCAGGACTAAGAGTGCTGAACAACAGATTTGCAGGCGACATTCCACCCTCATGGACCCTGGCCTTTGAGAACAGTGTTTCTCATTTGGATTATACGCTAGCAACTGTGTCCCTGTTCGACTAAATCTTGCAATTTAGAATTGACCAGCGCTCAGAAAGCGATCATCATCCTCAGTCAATTATGCTACCTGCGAGGACTCCAGTCTTCCCTGCAAATAAGGTACCATTAGTCGATGGCCACACGACAAACACGAAGAGATGAGATGGAATTATGGGAAGCTGCTAGTAATTATGGATCAATGTATAGTCTTCTTTTCGAGGAATGCAGGAGGAGATTTGATAAGCAACTGGGAGAAGTTTACAGAATATATAGTAGCAAGGTATTGCGCTGCCATTCATTCTGAGAAAGCACAAGCACCAAAACAGTTCCTGCGAAAATAAAACATATATAAAAACAGTTAAATAAACATCTACGCCAAGTACGAACTAGTCTACAGATAGCGAGCTAATATTAGCAGTAAAATTGGGCAAGAAAAGCTTAAAAGTGATCTCTGGACAATTAAAAAACACCATTATGACAAATCCTGGGCCTCTCTAGTATGTGCTAGCAAAAATAAGATCAAGATCTCTGCAACATTTTGGCAGATAGTTAATCAGAAGGAGTGTGGATCACAAAGGTGAACAATGTGAATATTAGTAAACAAGAGTGGGTTAAAATTCTATCAACCCATTTGGCAGCCGCAAAGCCCGAGCAGCAAATAGGTAGAAGCCAAAGGACAAATAAAGAGAATATACCTCAACTGCCATACCCAACTAACAGAGAAACCAGTCAGTCACATGCCGCCCTCAGTGACAGACAGAAGCAGTGAAGATGAGCACGAATACTGCCCAATGGGAACATTAGATCTTATCAACAGCAATATACAAAAAATGTGCAAAATTCCATACTGATTGAACCAAACAAGACACCACAAGTGCTCTTTAAAAAAAACTATCTTATGGGCAGACAAGTTAGCTCTACACAAATGAGAAATCCCAGATTCCAGGAGGGGAACCATTTTTAAGGGAGGAAAGAGAACCCTGCCAAGCAATTATCGGCTGATATCCTTTTTGGATCTTGAAGCAAAATATTTTGCTGGATTACTGCTGGAAGACCTAACAGGCTGGGTTGAAGAAAAGGGATAATACCCCAGAACCAGACAGGGTTTCGACAAAATCAAGGCTGCACTTCAAACCTGATGGCAATCTTCATTCTTATTTACCAAGCCCTCCTTTCGCAGACACTACTATTTATGTGGAATATATGTCGTTAGAACGCATGCGATACATCGCATGCCCTTACAACGCGGTCGTTACCACGACTGCGTTGTTACATCGCATACGATTACATCGCAAGTCGTTACAACGACTTGCTGTAGGAGGCGCGCTGGACTTAGGAATAGTATCATTTACTATTCCTACTCCAGTTTGTGCAACAGCAGGGAAGGTGTTGGATTGTAAATCCAACACCTTCTGCCCCCTACAGCAAGTCGTTGTAACGACTTGCGATGTAACCGTATGCGATGTAACAACGCGGTCTCTGTAACGACCGCGTTGTAATGACATGCGATGTATTGCATGCGAACTAAACGATGTCTCCCATTTATGTGTACTGCTGACTTTAAGACAGCTTTCGACCAGGTCCCAAGAAATTCTCTGTGGAAAATATTACAATCATGGCAATCCCCGCAAAGCTGCTGAGGGCCATAAAACATTTGTATACAGATACCTAGACAAGGATAAAACTGGGCTAAAGCAGGTTTTTTCTCTAGCAGAATCAATACTACAATGGGGTTACACAAGGGTGTGTTTTAGCAGTCCTCTATTCAATTTGTATATATCAGATCTTACATCGACACTGGTAAAGGCTCATCCCCCAAAGTTGGGAGGAAGTCTTCTATATAATCTGTCATATGCTGACAATATGATAATGATAAGTAAAACAAGAGTGGGCCTTCAGCAGGTGATTGACAAACTAAGTGAATACTCCAGGTTTAGCAAATCTGAAAATAAAGGCAGGTCTTGTACTACAGTCTTACACTTCTAATAATAAAAATGTGTGTTTAGGAAGTGCCTCACCTAACCAACCACCAAGGAGCGATTGGCAGATTCTCATCAATTTGCTCACTCTCTCGTCCTCGCCACTTTCTCAACATTAGACTACTTAAAGTTCTCTCTATATTTCAGGAAAAACTTCACACTCAACATGGCCAGAAAAACCAGTTGCACAGCAGGTATTCACTTTTTACTGCATGAACATTTTTATGAATACTTTTATGAACACCTGACTGACTTAATCGCATCTCATAGGCAATCAAAAAAGGGCCTGAATTTGGTAAATAGAGCCTTGAACATTAGACTGGACAAATTGCCCTCCACATTCAAGGAAAGGCTCAGTATTCAACATAGATAGGAAAATTAGTTGCACAGTATGTATAGATGCACTTTATAGCACTTTTCCCATGGACTTCCTAATGGACACCTGGGAGCACCTAATATACTGAGTAAGAACCTACTGGCTTTCTATGCATTAGGTAAGAATTGGACAACTGAATTAACTTTAGTGGTTATGGATAGTTCTTCCAATGTGTTCTTTTGAATGCTGCAGAATGTATTTCAACAATGATTTCTACACAATTATTTTTCTGCTTAGTAATGATTTTAGCAACGTTTTGCAAAGATTTTAAATAATTATGCAATAAATTTGAAACTGAAAATATGACCTATGCATCAGTACCTTTGTGCTTTTAATCCAGCAACTTAATGTCAGTCTTTACAATGATGATGTGTGTTGTAGCACCACAGTGCAAGTTGTCAACCGCACAGTTAGAACCCATAATCACAATTTATAACAAATGAGTGCACATGCTATCTAGAAAATGTTGACAGTAACAATCAGTATAATTTTGCATGCTCTCTTACTCACTCACTGCTCCTTATGTTGCTAATTGAGCATGGGTACAGCTTATGTTGCACTTAATAACAACTCATGTTTTCCCATCCTGCATTTACACTTTAAATGTCTTGTTACATAGTAATTTCCTGCCCATTTTGCCCTCAACTACATTACTGAGCTACATCTGTCTTACTACTTCCAAGTAGCTAACTTCATTTCGATTCTCTTCCTATAATAATTATGATACTAATAATTACTACTGTTTCTTCTTTAACTCACTGTTACCAAAATCTCAGGAAACTGGGAGCCAGATTTATCAAGCGCTTGCATTGACCTTGTGTTACGCAAGGTGATGCAATGCAAGCCCTTAAGTTAGATTTGTTAAGCCACGCAGAGCCACCATGCATGGCTCTGTGTGGCTTAGTAAATCTGGAGTATCGCTAGGCAGCGCAAGTCAGTGCCTTGCGTTAGTCTATGTAGGGAAGGGATTTCATGGGTGGAGCGTGGGTGTTCCCAGGCATCCATCCATGGTTTTTGGTACATTCCCAGATTTATTAAGACTTGTAAACCCGGGAATACCTCAAAATACTATGCCGTCCAGGGTGAGACCTAACGAGTAGAAATATATATATTTCTTCTCATTATTTCCACTTTCTACATGTGCTGCATTCTGCAGCACACACAGAAAGAAGAAAATACCTCAGAGGATTGTTTTTGTGCACCAAGGCGCAAGGGTGCCTGAATTGGTGTTTGGCAGCCACATGTACACCATCGGAGAGAGAGAGTAGGAATGCGCAATATGTTAGTAAATATGGTGCATTTCTCCTCTCTTCATTTGACACAGTGTAGCAAGTTGTCTTGTTGCGTTGGGGCACATTTTGATGAATCTGGACTAAAGTGCTCTTCCAAACCCTTCCTAGACACACTTTCTGTAATTAATAACCATGGTACCGTGATGTGAGGATGTCGATGCCAATCCCTCCAACTCACAATATGGGCACAGTCACCCACTTAGGCCCAGATTTCTCAACATTTGGTGCACATTTCTGCCAATCACTCTCTCCACTTCTGTCCATTTTCTCCCTCTGATCTTTAATCTCCTTCTGAGCCCATTGGCGCCCTTTTCTCCTTTCTATGTATTCACTCCTTGCTTCCCTTTGCGGGTCTTGTTCCTGCCACAATAGGATTGAGGCAATGCTTTGCTCAATGTCCTCCCAGATCCCAATATTTGGAATCCCCTAAAGTCTTTCCTCATACTGTTGTATTTACAATAGGACTTTCAATAACAGAATTCCAGCACTTAAGGAACCAGACTGGCTCCTTCTCCATTCCTCTATTGGCTTCAAAACCAATACATCACCAAAAAGACCCTGGGAACTGATACAGCAACATAACTGGTCAAGAATATAGATCGACAACACCACACCTGAAGTCAAATTAATGGTGGAGAGGTGGAAAAAGAAGAAATCCGTGCCTTCTCCACTTGCATGCTGGATCTGTAACAATATACCCATCAGCATCAGAACTTCTTCAACCTTCATGCAAATGAAAAAAATGAAGACCTATCTCCAAGGAGCATTCTACACCACACAGTAGTGCCTGTTACCTGCTTTCATTGATAATTATGTGAATCGTATTCATGAGCTTGTTCCCACTGTTCCGCACTCCATTGCTCCCAAGCTAGATTTGCTCTATATACATACTACTTCATATTACATGCATACATACATACATACATGTTGTCATGTCATCTTATGTTACATCATGTTACAATTTGTTCTATTTGGTCTACAGCACACTGTCACCAATTAGTGTACTTGGGGGAGCTTAAGAAATACACCTGGTGACTTCTTTGGTAGATTAGTTGCTGAAAAGGCATATCATATAATTTAGCCAGAGCATTAGATGAGCAGAGGTTTGGCTCAAAACATTTGTACTCTCGCTAGATGTCTTCATATGAGCACATTCTATTGGTTTACTCAACTCCCTCCATGATAAACTCTATAGCAACCATGTACTGTCCACTCCAAGACTCAGGAAGCCAAGTATTATAATACACTTGGGACACTTCTCAGAGGAAGCACCCTCAGCACTGATTTGTTGGTCTCTGTTTCTCTCACACACACAAGCATGAACACACACAACCACCCATGGGTTATATGCTATCTGGCAAAAGGATGAACAGATCTCAGCTGAGGATTCAATGAAACATTAAAAGATCCTATAACCCTTTAGGAGTTTCTCACTGAAACAATCTTCAAAATGCAGACTCAAATCTCACGTCCAAAGGCATTTAACAATAGATCATGTGTGAAACACCGGCTTTCTATTTTGATGAAAGTTCATTTAATCAACTTTCCTCCTCATACAATACAAACTGATCAAATACAACAACTAAAAGAAGGTCAGAAGATGACCAGTGCAATGGTCTCACTCAGCCAAGTGGAATTTGCTTCTCCCCACAGCATCCTGCCTTTACCACACACACAATAAGTTCACAAAACAGTGATAAATGAAATGCTTGAATGAATCTCAGCCACTGGTAATCACTCTGGCCACATCCCAATCCATTGTTATTTTGCACAGTGTGTCCCCTCAGTTTGGACGCAGCTAAGTGCAAA
This sequence comes from Triturus cristatus, assembly GCF_964204655.1. Taxonomy (NCBI): domain Eukaryota; kingdom Metazoa; phylum Chordata; class Amphibia; order Caudata; family Salamandridae; genus Triturus; species Triturus cristatus. The sequence continues at coordinate 213,397,725 of NC_140592.1, forward strand.
CCTCTCTTGACCCTGCTCCAATAGGAACAGTCCAGCCCGAAATGCCAAACCAAGTCCTCCATGAACGACAACGTAAGCAACTCAGGACCATTTCTGCCCAAGTTATGGACTCATCAGCCGGGTACAGGTTGGTTCCAGTGACTCAGTGTGCACGGGACCCATGTCTGGGCATACCTGCCCCACTTAGGGCAACACAATAGGTATACAAAACAGTGATGAATGGAATGCTTGAATTGTTCTCAGCCACTGATAACCACTCGGGACGCATCCCAATTCATCATTATTCTGCATACCATGTCACCTCAGTTTGGACCCAGATATATGCAAATCAGTCCTGACCCTGCTCCAATAGAAACAGTCCTGCCGAACTGCCCAGCCAGGTCCTCCCTGAACTGGAACACAAGAAACCCAAGACAAGATTTGCCCTGGTTAGGGGCTCATCAGCCAGGTACAGCCTAGTTCTAGTGACAGTGTGCACGGGACCCACATCTGGGCATTTCTGTCTCACTTAGGATGACACAATAAGTAAATAAAACAGTGATGAATGGAATGCTTGAATTAATCTCAGCCACTGATAACCACTTGAGCCGCATCTCCATACCATCGTTATTTTGCACATGATGTGACCTCAGTTTGGACCCAGCTACATACAAATCATGCCTGATCCTGCTCCATTAGGAACAGTCCAGCCCGAACTGCCAAGCCAGGACCTCTTTCAACCGAACGCAAGCAACCCAGGACTGGATTCACCCTTGATATGGGCTCATCAGCCAGGTACAGCTTAGTTCCAGTGGCACAGTGTGCATGGGAACTATGTCTGGGCATACCCATCCCACTTAGGGCAGCATAATAAATATACAAAGCAGTGATGAATGGAATGCTTGATTTAATCGCAGCCACTGGTATTTACTTGAGCCGCATCCCAATCCATTGTCACCTCAGTTTGGACCAACGTATATGCATATCTGTTTTGACCCTGCTTCAATGGAAAAGCCAAGCCACTAAAACCTAGCTGTACCTGGCAAAACCAGTCCTGAGTTGCTTGTGTTCTGGTTCAGGGAGGAACTGGCTTGGCAATTCAGACTGGACTGTTCTAAATTGTAATTAAAAGCCCTCTTTAATGGTAAAGTTAGATTTTTAATCACAATTTAGAAAATGCCACTTTTAGAAAGTTGCCATTTTCCTGTCCCAGCCATGTGGTGTCTGCTGCCTGTGTCCTGGGTCACATGACTAAGGGTAGTTGGCAGTTTGTCTTTGTATATTGCTCCCCGACAGTGAGAAAAAGGGACGCTAGGTGTTGGCAGGATGGGCCACTCTGAGTTAACGAGGGGTAGGAGCTTTCCACACCTGCATATCACAAATCCCTGCCTGAGCACACTCACAAAGGGATTTGACACTAGCCTATTGTGATCCCAGTCACTCTGGGGCCAGGGTAGGAGGGCAGGAAATTTCAAGCACCTCTTGGGGTTGGAAACTTCTAGAAGTTTCTCCTTCTTCAAAGTGGGCATCAGGTATAAATATTGGACCTCAGACCCCAACTCTTCACTATACGTCTGGACCAGTAGGCTCTGCCAGGAAAGACTGCTGTGCCGCTGAAGGACTGTCACTCTGCTGGACTGCTGCCCAGAAGGACTGTTGCACTGCGGTGCTGCCCTGCTGTCCTCTTGCCGGGGTGAGAATGACTGGACCTGCATCTCCAAACCCAGGACCCAAAAATGACTCCAAGGGCTAGTTATCTGGCTTCCTGGTCAGAAGCATTAAGGTCAGGTCAGGCATCCAACAACCTTGAACCCAGCACCTTGCCATCTGTGAGTCCTGCCCTCCCAAGTGGCGCCACCCCAAGTTCGTGACTCTTGGAAGTGGGTCTGAAGGTGCTCTGCCAGCCCATGTTTGGATTGGGCATAACCGATGCAATTCCTCCGCGGCGCATCTTCCGCAGAACCGGTGCATCACCTCTGCTGCTTGATGCATAACCCTTGGACCTGATGCATAGCCAAACACAGCCCATTGGACCCATGGCTTTGCAATGAATCTCCACACAAAGACAGTGCCTCGTCGTATGCAGTACATCAGAACTGCCATGGCACGACACATCTTCATGCAAGGACACCTCATCGCAATTCACTGTTCCCCAAAAACTCTGCTGTGCGGTGCATCCAAGACATGGGACTCTTCATCGCTTCACAGCCAGGATTAAGGAACCTAAGTGGGTCCCTGTATCCAGTCCATGCTCCGTCATGGTCGGCCTGAACTTTGTCCTGGTCTAAAGCAACCTGATAACCACAGTTAGAGCATGGGGGTTTTTGCGACATTTTTCACTGAAATCTTTAAACTTGCATGTCTCCAGTTCTACTGATTGAATGTTTGTCTTTTTGTTCTTGATTTATTTATTACATTTTCTTTATTCTTCTAAATTGGTGTGGAATTTTCTTGTGTCATGTTTTCACTTTTTTACTGTTTGAAGTGCTGCCTAAATACTTTACACATTGCCTGTAAGTTAAGCATACCTGCTCTGTGCCAAGCTAACAGGGGGTCGAGCATAGGTTAATTTGGGGTTTGCTTGTGACTTCACCCTAACAAGGGTTGTAATTGCTGCTTGAGTGGGGTTTCACCCCCTTCAACCAGTAACCCAATTTCTTACAGAGGCACTCTAACAAATTATGAATTCTGATAAGATCATTCTTGCCTTAGATGACTTTCTCTACTGAAGCCATTGTTGACTGTCTGACTTGTATGAAGGATGCTAAGAATTACAAGGAAAACAGATACAAATAAATGTACTTGTAGGAGTGACTCCACCAATGTTCATTTTGGAATCCTTTGGTATTTACCAGATAACAGAAACGTACTTATTTACGCCTACTCCCTCTCCTGCGGTAGGCCATCAACCGGGGCTCTGCAGACATCTCTGTCCTGGGCTTTTCTTTCAAACTGACTCCAGGTGTAATCCATCTCCTTGCAGTCAGCCTCGAGGCCTCAACACCAGGTGTTTCTCAGCCTTCCTCTTTTCTTTGTCCCTTGAGGGTTCCAGGTGAGGTCTTGCCTGGTGGTGTTTGATGCCGGCTTGCGGGAGTTGTAACCTGTCCATCCTCAGGGTCTTTTCAGGATTTCTTCATGGGCAGGGAGTTGGAAATTCTGCTGCAGTAGAAAACAGAAAAGTGCATCAAAATTAGAAGGCTGTAAATTTTGTGTAACCAATCGCAGATCTGCTTTTAGAAAGTCTACATGCTCAAACTATGTGCTGTGCTTCAAAGTCGTTGTGTAACACAGTCATAATAAGTATATAAGAAAGAAAGAAACGGATTTAATCAGGCTTTAGCTAACTTTAATTCTATTTTTCTTCCAGAAGCAATATTGCCTTCAGTCCAAGTTTCATAATGAGAATGGCAGGAACATTATTAATGGCTCTGGTAAGTGCAAAATAAAGATAATGGCTGATGACTCATTTCAAGCCAAGAAGCAGCATGTTTTGATCCCATGAAAGGATTTCGCTCCCCGTTTTGTCTAGGCATTGCACGTATATGCATGTTTAGTGCAGTAAACTTTGAGTCATCCATTTGTCTTTACTTTGAATATTTAGACAGCGTTTATTCATCTAAGTCTGAAAGTCCTTTCAATTACAGAGGTTGATATAAGGAGATGTACGGAGCACAGCAGGGTAGAACGGAAGTAGGTTGTAAAGCACTTGCTTTGTTAAAATGTCAGGCTTCCTCCTTTGTGAAATGGAAATCTTTCAGTCATTTTTAGTCTGGCTGTGCACTGCAGTTGCCTGCCAGAGATTGTGTTTCTACTCTTCTAAAACAATACACAGTCCGTCCCCTGCAGAGTATATTACTCTCTGAGCACATAATACTGGCTGGCTCTATCTTTCCTTCACCTATGGAGCGTTTCCATTGCAATAAATGACTATTTTACATCTTAAAAGTAAAACACAATCATCAAAGTTTCTGTCACTTTTAAAAACAGAAACAATCGTTTTCGACTGCAATAGGCTTTTTTAGAGAATTTTTCAGACCTTCTGTGTGATCTTGACCCTAACATGGCTGCCGTATTGTGCAGTTCGCTTTAGCATTAGGACGAACGTCAAGATTGCCTCCCTGGGGCCGACTAGAAAAAACAAAAGCTATGATCTAGCAAGACGTTGATGTGACCATCTTTGTCAGGTGTCCTGATGTCAGAGACAGAAGCCCCAGGCCTCTCCACTAAAGAGGGCAAAAACAAGTAAGATAATTAGAGTAATTTAAAGTAATTGTGATGCTGCCCCATTCAAGAGAGTAATAGGAAACATTTTAAAGATGTTTGCATTACGCAATTTCCATTATGAATTCTTCCCTGTGAAGCAATTGCACGCCAGTAAAACTTTCCCTCTGGTACTGGAATTTCAACAAGAAGAGTCTTCTGGCGTGATCACACCGAAGCATGATACTAGGAAGAAAAGAATTTGCTTATGTTTATATGACCGTCAAAATGCTTTAAGAAAACGACACTGAAACAATTTAGCCACCATCTTGTAATGGCCCTTTTAACAATGCAGCCGCACTAAGTTTCTAAACAGTAGATTCGTTTGTACATGCAAATTAAGTCTTGTTTGGTCCTTAATTCTTTTTTACACACTGGTGGATGAAAGCTCATGATAGTCTAATATCGCTGACTCAATAAGGGTTGATGTCTGTTCATATCTTCTTTTCCTTTTTAGGTTTCGCCTATTGTTTTTATAGAAACTTAAAAGGGACTTACATCCCGCCTCCTCTCTTTCCTGGCTTCTCATTGGTTCCTGTGCGTACCACCTAACTTTCCTCCATTCCTATTGGCTGTAGCATATATATTGCATTTACCAATGCTTGCTCCTCGTCTGCTTCTCTTATCAGTTTCCTGCCGCCGAAATACTGTTAACATCCGCTTTGGTGGAACTATCTTTTGTCTTTTACTATTGCGTATATTTATGTAACAATTTATCACCCGGAGAGATTAAGTGATCTGCATAGAATCATAGGATGTTGCGTGGTGCCGCCGAGGCTCGAACCAGCTCTCGAATCAGCAGCTCTGGCTGCTGCGCCACATCCTCTCCACTCCTGTCTTATCTGTCAGGGAGCTCTTTCCTTCTCCCGGACGATGGTTGAAGAAAACAGCGCTTATTCATTACATAGGCAAAACAGATGCATTACAAATGCTTGTTAACATGGTGCATGCTTTACTAGGAGTGGGCTTGAGTCGATTGTAGAGCTGGTTTATGGTTAGAGCCGAGTGGGAGCAGGCGAACAGGCCAGGGAGCCTGCCTCACACACACCGTCTGCAGCATGTCAAAGAGAAGTGAGGGCATCTTGCCTGTTTTACCGATGCTGCAGACACGCCAAAGCAGCAATGTGAGAGCTATAGATGTGTTTGGCTAGAATCTATATTTTGAAAAATTATCATCATTTACAACTCTTCTCTCTCACGATGTGTGCACGGATGCAAAAGAAATAAGCATTGGCAACTTCAATAGTTCTGGCTTTAGCTTAGTAAATCATGCTTGCATAAATGATGCTTGAATGGGATAGCACAATAAATCACATATATTGACTTTGGCAGTACTTGTTTTCATCATTGTGGGAGCGATGTGCTCCTTAGCACGGGAAGGTAGCCGGAAAAATAGCATCTTATCGATGTAGCGCAATGGGAATGGGTGGGATCAACATAGGCTTGAGACTAGATTACAATGTTTATTATGGTGAATTATCTTTGCTGCAAAGTTAGCCTTTTAAATCAATTGTGTTGCTTCACAGCGAACTAGAGTAAGTTGCTGCTGACTAAGGCTGCATTATGGGGGACCTGTAATATATTTTGCACTTTTCGAAATATATTGTCATTTGAAGTGCAACAGACATATTAATAATTAGAACATTGTGTACATCTATTTGCTGGAGCAAGGGTGCAGTGGTGCTGGAACAGTTGCCACAGTAGGTGGTGCTTCCATTAATGTTACATCACTAAAGTCAAAGGGACCGTGAAAAATCCAAGCGTTTTTTCAAAGGATAAGTACAGCAAATGAGCCACGCCCATTCAGCAGGAGAGGGGTAAAGGTGTGGCAGGTAGCCAGTTGAGCATTTTGGAGCACACTGTTGCAAATAAGTTACTACTGCATGGCGAGGTAGCACACTGTCATTAACAGACAGCAAATTTTCCATTGAAATGGCCATAACATTTGCATTGTCATGCAGTTTTACCGGCAAAACAATAACTCACACATGATGATGTCTGCAAATCGTGTTTCAGCAAATATTTATCATTTGCACATCACCCAGGACACAGGAAAACATACACTTTTGTGTATGTTGATGTTTGTTTTGGAATTCACAAACTCTGATTTCGTAGTAAGTTTATGACTGCTCAGACTCCGCAGTCAGATTGGAGAAATCCGCACTTAAAAAGATACAACATGGCTCTCTTTTTATTTGTTGAGTTCTCCGTCCTGACTGCGCAACTTCCACAGTCGTAAACTTACTATTAAATCAGAGTTTGTGAATTTCAAAACAAACGCAAACTTACACAAAAGTATACGTTTGCCTTTGTGAAGCAGGCCCCAGGTGTCTTGATTTGCTTTGATCCTATTAAAATATTAGCTTCCATTACACTTCAGATTTACAAAACAAATGGGATATATTTCCTAACCGCTGATATATTTTGAAATATTTGTACAATTCATTTACAGGTATTTACATGTTTGACTCAGTTCTGCCTCTAACAAGATTGCCAGACAGTTCAGTTTACAAAATATTTTAACTTTGCAGTCAGAGAATGCAAAGTAAATAGCAATCTCCATGTTAAAAGAATAGACAGAAATTTGTCAGAAGGTAGCCTGACCGTAGGACCCCAAAACATGACAAAATAAAAACTAAATTTAAAGGCATCTTTATTGCTCATTCACCTTCTGAACTCCAGCAGGGTTATTTTGGGGTTGCTGCAACCCTCCCATCCCAACTTCAATTGCTTATTCACTCATGGGAATAACTTGTCCGAAGAAATTAGTTAGTTGATCTGGGCATTATACAGGAAAGTTGAGTCCATTGCTACTCTAAGGCTGTTCATTCCTGCTTAGTCTGTGACTTTTTAACCTGTCTTTCAACTTAGTACAACTGGGTAATTTTTGCACTTTAAACTGTGTCAGGCCTCTGTATGAATCAAATAGAATACCTTAACTGCCGCATGGTTGCAGAAGCAGTTATGGGGGCATATGTATCATCATCTCCATTTGCGATTCTCAAATAGCGATTTTTTGAGAATCGCTATTTGAGAATTGCAAAACGGGATGTATTTAAAAAATCGCACAAATTTTGCGATTTCTTAAAATTCCTTAATTGCGATTAGCAAATTGCGAAATCGCAATTAAGGAATACCTTCCCATTCATTCCTATGGGGCAGGAGGCCCATAGCAATGAATGGGAAGTCCTTCTCAATTTGCGAATCGCTATTTGCTAATCGCAAATTGAGAATATTTTCAAAGGTGCAAGGGTGTCATGATGACACTCTGATGCACCCCTGAAATCAGCATGTGTGCACATATGGCGCACATACATGCCCTAAGGGCATGTATGTGCACCACATGGCACTTTGAAATATGCAAAAAAGTGCATATTTCAAAGAAATCGCAACTTACCACCAACTTGAAGTTGGTGGTAATTTGCGATTTCTTAAGGAGAAATCGCACAACTTGGGTGCGTGTTACATTGCAATTAAGAAATCGCTATTTGCGATTTCTTAAATGCTTACGCAAACTTAAGAAATCGCAAATTTAGTGATTCCTTAAGATTGCGAGGCTGAAATGCCTCATACATCTCCTTTTGCGATTTTGTATTCGCAAACGCTGTTTTTTTGCGATTCGCAGCATTTGCGAATACAAAATCCTTTGATACATATGCCCCATGGTATGTTACGTTATGTCATGTTTTGTCATTTTACGTCATTTTATGTTATGTTATAAAGACTTACAAAGAGCATAGGGGCTTCCCTGAAAAACCTACTACCAAGGTAATACAACACAGAGCCAACACAGAGAAGACCTAAGCTGCAACCAGTCAGGTCTTTAGTTGCTTGCTAAAACAAAGTTGGTTCTGAATATTCTATAGATGTAATGGCAGACTTATCCATTAAACTGGAGCCATCGCTCGGAAAGAGCGACCTTCCATCGTAACTCTTTTGGAACATGGTGTAAGAGCCAAATTCAGGTTGGCAGAGTGGAGAGCCCTAGTAGGTATGTATGGCTGCACTAGGGATGCCAAGCTAGGTGCCCCCTGCTTGCTCATAATCTGATGAGCTACACACAAGGCTTTAAATTGAATATGTTTGCAAAATGTAAGCAGATGGAAAAGTAGTCTTGCAGCTGCATTTGGAACCACCTGCAGCCTATTTTATTCTAACATGGTTGCGCCCCGAGAAATATTGTTACAATAATCAAGTTGAATGATGATTAGAGGCTGTATAATCATCTGCTGAACCTGGGGATGGAAAAGCCAATAATCGATTTCAGGCTTCTGAGGTATCAAAACACATTCCTGACAGTGCCTTGACTTGTGACTCAAACGATAATGCATCATCAAGCCAGACACCCACATTTTTTACAGCAAATTCCAGCTTGAAAGAAGTCCCTAATACCCTCAGCCACCAGTGGTCACCCCAGACCTGACAGTGCTTCCTCAGCAGGAGCATTTCCATTTTATTGGCATTCAACTTCAGACAGAATGCATCAAATTAGTAATGGCTGTCACACAATTCTAGAAGTTGCCAGCACCCTCTGTGGACAACACTGTCTGAGAGACAATCAGGCGAGTATCATCTGCATAGGATACCTGAGACATCTCAAAAGATTTCACCACATTTGCCAGTGGCCTAATGTAGATGTTAAAGAGGGTGGAGCTTAGGGCCGAGCCCTGAGGGACGCTGTGCTCTAAAGCTCATTGCAAAGATGAGAAAGGGGGGATATCCTTAATATCCTGAAACCTGTTAATGGAAGCTGGCAGTACATCCTTTGAACAAAAAGACCATATTTATAGTTAATTTGTGGACATCATTCTCAAAATAAACTTTCAAGACCTGTATTAAGACTTTGTCAATTAATTTGACTTGTCATAATGTGATATCTCTTTCTGCATTCAAATCTCACATTTTATGATCCATACAAGAGGTTTTCTGGTCTTTTTTTCTTACTCTTCTATGGTAGATATTTGATGAGTTCAACAGCGCAAAATCTGCTCTGTTTCAAAGAATGAATAAAATAATGATCTGCATGTTCACTGTCTCAGTTTACTTCTTTCTTAATTGAATTAGTGCAGAAGAATTCTATGTATGTCATCACCTCAATCATGCCATTCTTCCTCTCCGCTGCTGTCTATCTAGTGCCATAATGCCTCATTGATCAAGCACTCTCTTGTTTCCTTCCACGGACCATAGACCATATCTGCTGTCCAGAGGTTGCAAGCAGCTAGTGTCAGGGAAGGTGAGAGTTGTAGGTAGCCTGTACATAAAAGATGCCACTCTATAGGCTACAAGCCCCAGATAGGGCTGGCCATGCCCTCAACAACGGTCTAACCAGCCTGATCAAAACCTAGGATGGACATAAGAGGCATGAGACACTTTAACTTCTCTATTCCTCATCTCCCGTAATGACCTAGGACTTACACAGTTAATCACCTGACAAAATCATAGTAATGGTCACAACATAAACGCGGACTTTGAAAGAGACATCTCTATATGCATAAAAAACCACTCTGGTTGTCTGGTCAGATCACTACTCAATCAATTTTAATTTTCTGCATGTCAGCTATTCACTCCCTTCCAGTCCATCAATGTCTTCTGTATATCAATGGGCCCAAACTACCAGTTGAGTGTTACATGAAGAACAGCTAAGGACTTAGGAGAAATCCTGCTTAGACTGCTTCCAGATTTTTAGTACATCGTGTAACACCCAACAATCAACCAATCTGATGACACAGATATCCAGATTTCAATAACACAAAGCTCCTTGGTTTACTGTAAAACTAACATTTTTTAAACAACACAGAGGTAAATTAGAATCCATGTGGAAGAAATATAAGTGGTCAGCATTCCCTTCATAATTGCAGTGTAGCCAATAAGTTATACAAATATTTAAGTGAAACAACTTCTGATTAGAAAAAAAATTAATTGTATTAACATTGGGGCCGGCTCTGATAAACTCAGCTACCAACATGTCACACTGTTACCCACCTGTGATTACCTCAGAGGAACTTTGCACTAACGTCAATATATTCTTTATTAATAACATTTAAAAATAATATCTACGATCTGGAGGCAAATGATAAAGCTCCAGCTGTGGCAAACTTCACAGTATCTATTTCGTTTTCTTATATTGCCTTTTCTTTGTTTCCTTCCCCTGCTTTAGACATCAAGGGAATTCTTAAAAACTTTTAAACCTAATGACTCACGCATACAGTTTTGGACTGATGCTGCTGGTTTTTCGAAGCTGAGAGTGTACTGGGGCCTGCAAACTAGATCTCAGTGCTAGTGTTCTAATTCATTACAAAGTGTATGTTGAATTGGCTATCCCCAATCGGCATAAGCTGACATAATTATAAGCCCCTAGTATATGGTACCAACAGTACCCAGGGCATGTAAGTCATAGTGTCCACCTAGGGCTGCAGCACTGATTGTTCCACCCAGCCTGCCTCTGCAGCCTGGAAGTGCTGTTTTAAAACTGCTAGTTCAACTTTGCCATTTAAATCACTGGCAATGCCCCCATTTCCCTTAACAATATATATAAGACTCCCATAAAGAAGGCCTATGGAGCCCTAAGGCTTTTAGGTGCTTATTATTAAGTAGGGCATATACTTTTAATATGTCCTAATAGCAAAACTTCCAAATAGTCATTTTGGCTGTGGAAAGGTTAGTGGCCCCATTGGCTAATATGGAGTTACCAAATGACCTCTCAGTCCGGCTAACTTCCTAGTAGGACTACTAAATTGGATACTTCTAGGTATCAAATTAATCATGGCATTAAAGCCAACTTGTTGCCCAAGTCGAATGTTATGATACTTCTAAGGAAACCCAACTTTTAGAAAGTTGCTACTGTTGCCCAGTTTGTCAAGTGGCCTTGCACAGTTGCTGGCCACTAGACAGCCTTCTGCCCTCCTTGGGGGTTGTGTGGCTGACTCCCAGGCTCAGGAACAATAGAGACCTGCCAAAGAGGGAGGTGTCACCTCCCCCTTGCAGGACGCCAAACAGAGTGTTAGCCCAAAAGGCGAGTTTAAATGGGTAAGCTGCCTTTTGATGGGCAAATGGTGATCACATTTGTGGAGGGCTGCCTCTTTATTCAGGTAGACAGGCTGACGGTGGAAACATAGAGGGGACACCAGTTGCCAAACTGGTTTTCCCTTGAGTATGTATCCCACAGGTAGCCACACCTCTAGGGGGAGCTACCAAGCTCCTAATATCCAAGAAAAGGGTGGCAGACATCTTGGAAGAGGGCAGACTAGTGCACCCTGGGATTGCTAGATGCCACACATAGTGCAACATCACAGGGCGGGAGGGTTCCTGGTAGTCCACTGGCTAGTAATCCCCACCAGCCCTTTCTGGGCATAAACATGTGACCCCTGGCACCCTGACCCTCAGATTACAACAGAACTGGAGGAAGAACAAAGAAGGACTGCCCTACTGACCTCTAGATCTGGCAAGAGCGGCTGATGAACTGCATCTGCTGCACCTTGGGCTAACAAAGGACATAGAGTGTGCCTGAGGTTTGTGGCTTGTGGAAATGTTGCTCCCCAGGCCAAATGAGTGACTCCAAAGTTCATTCAGCTGACCCCCTGGAACCAGCAACAGGGTCATCAAACCTGAAGTAGCCCATTCGGGCAAGTCAGTAGCCACATTTGTTGAATCACCGCTATCCGACAATGGGCAACCCAAGAGACCGATCCTCGATGTTCCAAATCTCCCCCGAGCCTGCTGAACTCTGGAGTGTTGTCTGAGTCCAGATTGGTCACCAACGATAGACACCATCCTTCTCTAAAGGAAACTGCTGGACCCACTATGTACAGAGATCGGTAGCACAGCCTATCAGGCCATCTACTGGCTCAAAGAGGACTTCTAGTGACACCAAACCTGTGGCCAAAGTCGCCTCACTTAACCCATGGACTAAGGAATAACTGAAAAGACAACGCCTGTCCACTGCACAGCATTCAGAGCATCTTTAAGCATCCTCAGCATCCTGCATCCCTAGCATCAGGGCAACTCTTTTGAAGTCTATATCGGTCTTGATGTAAAAGGTGGAACTGGTGAGCAAGTAAATGTGCAAATACTCATTATTGGCCCCCCTGACCTTTTCCCTGTCGGAATTAGTCACCAAATTTAGGCCAGAGTAGCCAAATACAACTCTTTTAAACTTTTCAGAAGTTTTCAAGCTTTACGGTTGTCAGTGTCTGTTTGAGCTTTTGACTAAAAAGCTGAGATTGCCGTTTTTGTTAAAAATCTATTTCTCCAGAATCCTGTAGTGGATTTTGCTTATCTTGGTGTCTAAAAATTCATTAAAATATAATTAATTTTTATAAATTGGTGTTGGATTTCTTTCATGTGGGGCTTTCTTATTTAGTTGTTTGATGCTTCTAAATGTTTTACACTAGGTCCTTTGTTTAAGCTTTACAACTCAAAACCACAACTACACAGGGTTGATCCAAGGATTTTACAAACATGTCTAAATGGATCCAAGACAGTTTAGTGAGTGCCATTTTATGGTAATGTCGCACAACCATACCATATAATACACCACAAACCTTATAATTCCTCTATCTTCTCCAGTTTCTGTCCAATTACCTACCATCTGGTTTGATCCAAAATTATAGAAAAGAAGGTGGCTTGTCAACTACAACAATTTGTGGAGGAACAAATGTATATCTCTCTATTCTAAGCATGATTTGGACCGTATTATAGCACAGAAATCCCTGTTATGAGCTTCTATAATGGTGCCCTAAGTTGGACTGGCAAGAGATTGGGTACCCTACTGGACATATTAGAACTTTCAGCATTGTTTGAGACTGTAAAACACCAGCCTATACTACTTAGGCTAAAGGAGCTGGCACATAATTAACTGGTATATATCCTTTCTTAACAAAGGACACAGAAAGCTTGTTCCAGCTCCTAAATAACATCTCCAGTTACCTCTCCCAGCGGAGTTTCCCAAGATTCCCCTCTAACACTGATTCCTATGCTGATGATAAAGAGGTTTATATCCACACTTCCAAAACGTTTACCACATTCTATACCTAGCATGAACATCTGAACCAAATAGCAGAAACTTCTGAACAAAATTAAAATAAGAATGAACCAAAACGAGCTGCCGTTAAATGGTAGTAAAACTGAGTTTATCACTTTTCTACCAAATTTGAGGCAATGTAAGTGCTCCCCAGCTACCAGCATCATTTAGTTAATCTGCTATCCACGCCACATATATAAAAATCGACATTTTTTATTTGACCAGGATTTCTCATTGAACACACAAATTAGAAAGATAGTAACTGCATCTTCCAACTGATCAAATGAACCAAGTATTACCCTGCTGTCAGCCAAACATAAGCGTTAGTGGTAGGTGCTGCATTAAATTACAGGTTGAACTGTTGTAATGACCTGTACCTGGGCTTTCCATCTCATTCAATTACCGGACTACTGAGTGTCTAAATTGCTGTGGTCAGAGCTGCAGAATGGTTGGGCCGCAGATAACATGACTCCATGGCCAGTGACTCTTCACTGGCTCCCGGTGAGGGATTGCATGCACAATAGATTAACTTGTTGGGTGTTTAAATGTGACCCTGAATAGGTCCCATCAGTTCTTAATTTTCATATCTCACTCAGCAATCATGTCCAGAACCTAAGGAGTGAGGGGCAATTTCTAGCATTGATAGCCAGATATAAATTTAAACATAGAGGCAGTAGAATGTTCTCCATTGGAGGCCTAGAGAACTAGCCATCTATAATATATTTAAGGCAGCAATAAAACCCTATCTATTCTAGACCAAATAGGTCACCATCTTGACACAAGACGTGACAATATGGTGAGAACTGTTTATAAATGGTTTTATTCATTTGTTCCTACATGCACTAAATTCAAGGGCAAGTGGCAGGTGACTCCCTTGGTTGCTGCTTTGAGGCATCAAGTGCTGTACCTAGCTGCGGCCCGTGCTAGTAAGAGCGGTGGGCCCGGTGGGGGGAGGGGGTTCTGGCGGACGATGACAATGGAAAATTAAATAAATAATTAATTTTCTCTCGTCGCCTGTCGAATAAAGGGTCCCTGCTAGCCATGAGTCAGTTGTACTTGTGTCTTCGGTTGTGATCCCTACCCTTAGCTCTTGATACTCCGAGAGGGCCAGAATGAGGCCAGCAGTATGAGCTGTAATTGTATCACCGTGATAACATTACTAATGACCATGCTCTTCATTTCCTTTTGTTTCACCCTCCTTAAGACTGATGAACAATACATTGGATTAATTCATGTTTATTGATTAGGGCTCTAGTAGGCTTAAAGGGTTCCCTCTTTTTCTGCATTCTTCTTATCCTATAAATCAAGTCCAAATGTTATAGATGGAGTGCCCGTAGGGGGGCAAGCGCTATTGGATTAATGAAATACACATTGAATTTAATGTTTTAGTGCATAATACAGCCTCATGTTGTGTGTTAGATGTAAACTTGAAATGTTTATGTGTTGTTAGAGGTAGACAAATCTAATAAATTATCTGTGATCTTTTTTAATGAATAAGTGATATAAGAGATCGTCTGAGGATTTTTTTATCTTTTGTACATTTTCATGCTGATGTGATGTTTTCCCCACTGCTTAATTTGTAAAACAATAAGTACTGGGACCCAATGTTTTACTCAGAATCCCACAAACAGTGCTAAAAATATCATGGCGGCCGAATACCAAGGCTGTGTCTTGATTCCATCTTCTGCCCTTTTCATCCACTACCTGCCCCTTTATCTCACTCTTGCAGGTTCTTTTTCATTTCTTCTTTCTCCCTTTGTAACTGTTGTTCCCTCGTTCACTACCTCTTTCCCCCTTTTGTAGACTTCTCTTTCTTGCTTTGGGTTAAAGTCTGATGACAACAAAATGAGTGCTGATGGGCCCCACCTACAACCACTGGCTCAAGCACTGGTTTTTCCAACTTTTGTATGAGTGGATGTATTTATCTTCCCGAAGACCATGCCGGCATTACGTTGGTTGATGATGATGACTATCTTTGTGTTAGGAAATGATGAGCCATCCCCAAATCTCAAGCAGCCAGGAAATGGAAATAGAGATGCTTTTTGATGTGCCATCACTCCAATGCAAGAGCCACTTTTTTTTAATCACCTCAGTGGATCTGTAGAGGATCTGCAGATCCGCGGACCGCATGTAACTACAACTTGTGCCCTGAGGTAAATATAACTCGTGCCCTCGCCATACACTGCTAACTACATCACTCATGACATCTTCTGTGACATCATTGATAATGTCACTGCAACCTATGCAATGACATTATTAATGAGAACATGGTGCGTGGCCGGGGCACTAGTTACAGTTATCTTAGGGCACAAGTTATAATTACTTGAGATAACTATAATTGATAGGTTGCAGAGTGTATTTTAGTGTAAAACATTATATTGTCATTTAAATTTTCACCGACCTATAATGTTACTTTAAACTTTTTGGAGAATATGTATACATATATATATAAATTCACTTAAAAAACCATAGGTTTCACACATGTTATAGTTAGGTGGATATTTCACATTTTTAATGAAATTCCCCCGTTATAGTTACTTCAGATAACTATAACTCGCGCGCCCGCAATCCTCTCCTCATGACGTCACATATTACATCACTCATGACATGGTCTGTGGCATCACTCTTGACATCACTGATGACATCATCCTTGTGATGGAGTGGCGGTCGCGTGAGTTATAGTTATCTGAAGTAACTATAACGGGGGGATTTCATTGGAGTGAAATATCCACCTAACTATAACATGTGTGAAACCTATGGTTTTTTAAGTGAATTTGCAAGGTTTTTTAAATGCTAATTCCTAACTATAACGTGTGTGAAATCTATGGTTTTTTCAGTGAATTTGTATGGTTTTTTAAATGCTAAGTTATGTATGTATTATTATTTTTTTTATATATTTATTTTTCAATAAACTACGTATTAAAAACATATATATTTTTTTTATGGTTTTTCACCGTGCGCGCACGGTGCGCACACCCCCGCGATTTAAAAAAAAAAAAATTAAATGTTTTTTTCTGCCTTCGGGGTCCTTCAGGGACCCCCCTGACAAAGGCTAGGGGTCAGGAACTCTCTAACCTGCCCCCTTTTCACGTTCGCCACTATCCTTTTCCACTCTTGCACTGAAAACAAACAAAATGGCGGCCGACACTTCCTGATTTCGACCGAATCGAACGTTGACTGACATGTAACAACCAATCAGAAATACGCTCGCGCACGTTAGGGTGCGCGCACGGTGCGCGCACGGTGCACGCACGGTGCGCGGCTATAGATATGTATGTTCTTTTTACTGCGAAAATTCGTCAACCGGCGCCGAAGGTATTCAAAATAGAATTTTGAGATTTCCTATGGAAACACGGTCCTATCTATAACTATCAACTGGCGACCGCCAGTAGATAATAATATATATGTGTGTTTGTGTGTTCGTGTGTGTGTGTATATATAAACACACACACACACACATATATATATACATATATTACCTACTGGCAGTCGCCAATAGATAGTTATAGTTAGGACCTATTTTCCATAGGAAATCTGCAACATTCTATTTGGAATAACATTGGCGTCGATTGATGAATCTTCGCGAAATTTTCCATACTTTTGGCCAGCTCCGGTCCGCTCCTATCCTGAAAATTTCACAGTGATTCGTCAAGCGGGGGCCGAGAAAAAAGGGGGGTCCCAAAACGTGTTTTCCCCATGCATTTTCCCATAGGACCTGTTGACGCAGCTACAGCCCGAAGTGCTGAACGGAATGACACCAAATTTAACAAAGAGGTAGTCCTCAGTTCAGACTCGTGCCTTTTGCTTAAATGGTGTAAATCCGTTCAGTAGTTCCTGAGAAAATCAAAAGTAAAATCACATATATATCTGGGCGGAACCTAACCACACATCTCATCGTGAGATCTGATTGGCTGTCAGCACTTCATCCAAGAAGTGTTGGCAGCCATCTTGGGACCAATATACATGATAGCACCTCAGTAAAAAGCATTGCAGTTAATAGAAGGTTTTAAGACTTTAGTTACATTATAAATCATTTGTTGATGGTACCATACTCATTTTAGGAATTGTGGTGTGTTCTAAGGTGATTTTACCATGTGAAAAAGCCTTCTGCTGTGATATCATGAATCATGTTTGAGAGAAAACTATTTTCTCATGCTTTTCCCACAGAGGTTTGGAAGGTGATCTATAAATTAAACTGAGAGCATATTTTCTGTAAATTCACATTATCTTTCTCAGTCATGTGAGAATGAAGTCTGACATTCTCAGTAAAACATGTACATCCGACAAGAGCAGAGACTGTCAGTTGATTCCTTTGTGTTCTACTGCAGCTTCCCAGAGTGTTCTAAAGAACAACTAGAGCGCTAACAGTCCTACTTATGACAAACGTATGGCACACCTGAAGCCATCTTGGTTGGAATAAAGTGGTAACTCTTAAAACATTTAATTTTAGAAGGAACAAAATGAGGGGGTTCATTTTGCCATAGAAATTATGATTAGTGCTGCAGAAAGAAAAATTAGGGCCCATTTTGAGTGACTTCTCAAATCCTCTTCTATTTCATTAAAAAATTCTGATATGCAGACTGAAACATGTACTTTTAATACCAGCAGCAGACTTCCGTGGTGAGCAGTAGCTTTACTACAGTGATCTAATGAGCAACTAGAGTGCTAACATTCTGAATTTATAGCAAATGTGTGACACATCTGAATGTCTTCTTGATGGAACCAAAGTAAAAAACTGAAAGTATTCCCACTGAGGAGACTGCAGTAAATGAGGAAATTAGGAAACTTCATAACAAATAAATCTCCCAAGATGGCCACCAGAGACAAAAGAGCCCAAATGTAGCCTAAATATCACCCAGATGTAGCCCAAGTATAGCCCAATGACAGAAAGTCCCAGAGTGTTCTAACGAACAACTAGAGCGCGTACTGTCTTACTTATGACAAAAGTATGGCACACCTGAAGCCATCTTGATTGGAATAAACTGGTAACACTTAAAACATTTAATTAAAAAAGAAACACAATGAGGGGGTTTATTTTGCCATAGAAATTATGATTAGTGCTGAAGAAAGAAAAATTAGGGCACATTTTGAGTGACTTCTCAAATCCTCTTCTATTTCATTAAAAAATTCTGATATGCAGACTGAAACATGCACTTTTAATACCAGCAGCAGACTTCCGTGGTGAGCAGTAGCTTAACTACAGTGGTCTAATGAGCATTTAGAGTGCTAACATTCAGAATTTATGGCAAATGTGTGACATATCTGAATACCTTCTTGATGGAATCAAAGTAAAAATCTGAAAGCATTTCCTACTGAGGAGACTGCAGTAAATGAGGAAATTAGGAAACTTCATAACAAATAAATCTCCCAAGATGGCCACCAGAGACAAAAGCAGCACAAATATCACCCAGATGTAGCCCACATGCAGCCCAATGACAGAAGTGTGCAAAACACTTATTTTTTGTGTATTTGCACTTTTGTAATAAATATAGAATATTAGCGATCTAGTTGTTCATTGGGATACTGTTGAGAGGCAGAGGCCAAGGGCACGGACTCTGAAAATTGAAGGCAGGTAGGAGAGTGCAGATGCAACAATTTGACCACACTGGGCAGGCAGGAAGGGCAGTGGCAGCACAACAGACTATGGAGGGCAGTGGAAAGGGGGGCAGGGGCAACAAACCAACAATACAGGACTGGCAAAAGAGGCTGTGGCAATATAATAGACCATTGTGGGCAGAAGGAAGAGGCAGTGGTAGTACAACCATACATGCCAACAGACCCGTTTCAGCCAGGAAACGTCCAATGTTTTTAAGCTCACATGGGCTTTATTTGATCTGTCTCCTGTCTACAATCTCCTCTTTTTCAATGTAACTCAAAGAGGAAAATCAATACCCCAGGTTTTTTTTAAAAACTCCCTCTTACCAAGTTCAAAATGTTCACAAGTATGGTACATTGGATCATGGTAGGCAGGAGGAATTGGGGTAGGGACATGGACTCGGATAACAGGGGACAGGAGGGACATGGAGAGGTGCACCAAACTGACCCTACGGGGCAGCAGCACAATACACCACACAGCACATGCGGGACGGGAGTGCAGCACAACAATCCATAGAAAGCAATAGGGAGGGGACAGGACCATGCACATGGACAACAGAGAACAGAGGGGAAAGGGGCAATGGTAGCTAGCTGACCATAATGGACAGACAGGAGAGAAAGCTGCAGCATAACAGACCATAAAGGGCAGGAGGGACAGATCAGGGGCATTACAATGGAACAGACAAGCCAGGAGGGAGGGAAGAGGGGTCTGCACATGGAAAGGGGATAGGAGCATGGCATGTGGACAGGCAGGGTGGAGGTGGCAGGGACAGGTTACAGTCATCTGACAATGCTAGGCAGGTGGGAGGGGAGTGGCAGCTCAACAGAACACTCAGAGTAGATAGGAATGGCAGGTCCATGGAACATGGTGGGCAAAAAGGATGGAGCAGGGGCATGCACAAAGACATCGGAGGGCAGGGGGAAGGAGAATAGGGGCAGCAAGCTAAGCACAGACTCTAAGCAGGAGGTCAATGATGGGCCATAGAATTGGGCAATGGAGGGCAGGAGGAGTGGACTGGTACATCATGCTAAATGGAGGGCAGTGGCAGCACATCAGACCATGCATGGCAGGAGGGAGGAGGCTAGTCCATGGATTCAGACAACAGAGGATAGGGAGGAGGTGGATGGGGCAGCAAGCTAACTGTTCAGAGAAGGTGGGTATTAGGAACTTTATTGTTTTTAAAATGTGTGTCTGTGCGAACTACTTAAATATGAACAAGTATGCAGCATAATCTCACTATTATTCAGGAAGAAGAGGACGTTTGTGACTGTGACTCTTGGCTCACTTGGCAGAAACACCCCCTGACCCTCCACCCCCCATCGCAAAATGTAATGCCCGTGAAAAGGGTAGGTGGACGCAGTGTTATATAGAACATAGTCCTGAGAGCACGATTGAAAATGAAAACTAGATATAGTATATGGTATAAACTATGCACCAAAAAGTGTGATATAAGATGAACCGGGGCGTGAAATATAATATGCAATACATTGTGCGCAATGACAGATTCATTGGAGAGCACGACATAGCACAGGCACTAGCGCGTGCTATGCGATATGCGCCTTGGAGTGTAATATGCACAGGGCAGTGTTGTGTAACCTAACTAGTCTCTAAAGTTGTAATATAAAATATGTGCTGGGGAGTGTAACGTTGCATATGCACTGTGACAAAGATATGGATCCCAGATTGTAATATGCATGGCATAGAGCTGTGCGTTATAACATAGGCATCGAGGAAGGCACGTTAGATGGGGCAATATAACCCGTGCAAAGGCAAGTGTGGCATGACATATTCACGGGGTGGTGTTACAGTGCACATGGGCTAGAGAGTGTCATAGCATACGCACTAGCTGGTGGAATACAACACAGAGGTGTGAGGCACTCGGCGGGCACTGGTGGGTGTAACACAGCATTGGGCTCAGCCAGGAGCACGCTATGACTCTCAAGTGAGGTTTGTCTCCTTTCCAGAGAGTAAAATAAAAAAGTATTACACATCTGGCGGTGGATGTGTGTTTTATTAACCGTGAGGGGGGTTTCTTGCATAGTTTGGTCGAATTTTTGTTGAATCCCCTTTGAATGGCTTGGCTTGAATGTGCCCGTCAATAGCTACCCATGTTTGTATAAATAAATGACAAGGGTGTCTACTTGGAGAGTACCCACCGGCGGGGGCGCCAGGATTAGGCACGGTAGGGCGTCAGACACGTCAGAGCTTCACTAGCAGTGTAAATACATTCCATGTGGATTCATTCTATGCATAGTCGCCTTTTAATGAATATCACGCAAATCGTCATGGTGATAGGTACATACGGTTTGTCCAGCATGTCCTAGGTGTGTCTATAAATATATATATTTTTTAAATAATTAAATACAAAGGCCAGCCCCGGGGGATGGGGTCCCCGGGGCCATAAGTGGCCTGAGGAGGGGGGCAACGCAGCCCCCTCCTAAAGAATTTTTATCATGAGTGATGTCACTGACCATGTCACGAGTGATGTAATATGTGACGTCATCAGCAGTGCATTGCGGGCGCGCGAGTTATAGTTAGCTGAACTAACAATAACGGGGGAATTTCAATGGTTTTGTACGAGTGAAGAGTCCAGCTAACTATAACGCCCCTGAAACCTATGGTTTTTTCAGTGAATATATATATATATATATATATATATATATATATATTACCTACTGGCGGTCGCCAGTAGGTAGTTATAGTTAGGACCCTGTTTCCATAGGAAATCCGCAACATTCTATTTGGAATAACTTTGGCGCCGGTCGACGAATCCTCGCGAAATTTTCAAAATAGGTGGGGCGCTACGCTCCGCTCCTACCCTGAAAGTCTCGGGGGGATTCGTCAAGCAGGGGCCGAGAAAAAAGGGGGGTCCCAAAACGCGTTTTCCCCATGCATTTTTCCATAGGACCTTTAGACACAGCTACAGCCCGAACGGCTGAACAGAATTACTTGAAATTTGGCAGAGAGGTAGCCATAAGGTCAAGGAAGTGCCTTTTGCAGGTCTGGTGTAAATCTGTTCAGTATTTCCTGAGAAAATAGCATTTAAAAGCATATATATATGTGGGCGGAGCCTAACCACACATCTCATCCTGAGATCTGATTGGCTGTCAGCACTTCATCCAAGAAGTGTTGGCAGCCATCTTGGGACCAATATACATGATAGCATCTCATTAAAAAGCATTGCAGTTAATAGAAGGTTTTAAGACTTTAGTTACATTATAAATCATTTGTTGATGGTACCATACTCATTTTAGGAATTGTGGTATGTTCTAAGGTGATTTCACCATGTGAAAAAGCCTTCTGCTGGGATATCATGATTGAGAGAAAAATATTTTCTCATGCTTTTACCACAGAGGTTTGGAAGGTGATCTATAGGCTAAACTGAGAGCTTATTTTCTGTAAATTCACATTATCTTTCTCAGTCATGTGAGAATGAAGTCTGACATTCTCAGTAAAACATGTACATCCAACAAGGGCAGAGACTGTCAGTTGATTCCTTTGTGTTCTACTGCAGCTTCCCAGAGTGTTCCAAAGAACTACTAGAGCGCTAACAGTCCTACTTATGATAAACATATGGCACACCTGAAGCCATCTTGCTTGGATTAAAGTGGTAACTCTTAAAACATTTAATTTAAAAAGGAACAAAATGAGGGGGTTCATTTTTCCATAAAAAGTATGATTAGTGCTGCAGAAAGAAAAATTAGGGCACATTTTGAGTGACTTCTCAAATCCTCTTCTATTTCATTAAAAAATTCTGACATGCAGACTGAAACATGCACTTTCAATACCAGCAGCAGTTTTCCCTGGTGAGCAGTAGCTTTACTACAGTGATCTAATGAGCAAAAAGAGTGCTAACATTCTGAATTTATGGCAAATGTGTGACACATCTGAATGCCTTCTTGATGGAATCAAAGTAAAAAACTGAAAGTATTTCCTACTGAGGAGACTGCAGTAAATGAGGAAATTAGGAAACTTCATAACAAATAAGTCTCCCAAGATGGCCACCAGAGACAAAAGAGCCCAAATGTAGCCCAAATATCACCCAGATGTAGCCCAAGTATAGCCCAATGACAGAATGTCCCAGAATGTTCTTAAAAACAACTAGAGCGCTTACTGTCTTCATTATGACAAAAGTATGGCACACCTGAAGCCATCTTGATTGGAATAAACTGGTAACACTTAAAACATTTAATTTAAAAAGGAACACAATGAGGAGGTTCATTTTGCCATAGAAATTATGATTAATGCTGAAGAAAGAAAATGAGGGCACATTTTGAGTGACTTCTCAAATCCTCTTCTATTTCATTAAAAAATTCTGACATGCAGACTGAAACATGCACTTTTAATACCAGGAGCAGACTTCCATGGTGCAGTAGTTTTACTACAGTGATCTAATGAGCAACTAGAGTGCTAACATTCAGAATTTATGGCAAATGTGTGACATATCTGAATACCTTCATGATGGAATCAAAGTAAAAAACTGAAAGCATTTCCTACTGAGGAGACTGCAGTACATGAGGAAATTAGGAAACTTCATAACAAATAAATCTCCCAAGATGGCCACCGGAGACAAAAGAGCCCAAATGTAGCCCAAAATCACCCAGATGTAGCCCAAATATAGCCCAATGACAGAAGTGTGCAAAACACTTATTATTTTGTGTTTTTGCAGTGTTATATAGTGCAGACTTGTCAGGTATTGGAGTGCCTTACATGAGCATTGGTTACATCACACAAGAACAAATTCATTTTGGTTGTAGACATGGGGAGACTAAGTGATTTGACCAGAATCACAGAATGTCGAGCTGAAGCAGAAACTTCAACCTGGTTCCCCAGTTGCAAAGTCTGCAGTTATGGAAGTAACACCACATCCTCTCCCCTAAGTGCAACATTTAATCAAGTGGTCAACTGGATAAAAAAACATAAAGATAACAAATAATTTAAAAGTGCTTTGTCACTAT
Organism: Triturus cristatus; assembly: GCF_964204655.1. NCBI lineage: Eukaryota > Metazoa > Chordata > Amphibia > Caudata > Salamandridae > Triturus > Triturus cristatus. The sequence goes on from NC_140592.1 coordinate 213,421,537, forward strand.
TTGAAAACTCAGAAAATATGTCCTTATTTTAGTCTTTTAGAGCACTAACCATAATTTTGATGCCAATAAGACCCTCTCATATATGTAATTTCTAAAGGAAATGCTCTAGGTATTACAGTTTTGATTACATCAAGATGATGTCAGGCGTTCCACACTTTTGTAATAAATATAGAATGTTAGCAATCTAGTTGTTCATTAGGATACTGTTGAGAGGCAGAGGCCAGGGGCACGGACTCTGAAAATTGAAGGCAGGTAGGAGGGTGCAAAGGCAACAATTTAACCACACTGAGCAGGCAGGAAGGGCCGTGGAAGCACAACAGACTATGGAGGGCAGTGGAAAGGGGGGCAGGGGCAACAAACCAACAATACAGGACTTGCAAGAGAGGCTGTTGGAGGGAAGATCTATTACGGGTCAAGGAAGCTAGGGGCGGTCCCCAGATCCCCGGGAGCCACCACAGAACTGAGCAGGAGAGTGAGTCAGGGACAAAAGGGGCACCTTAATTTGAGCCGGGGTGCCTAGGAACGCTTGCTCCAAAAATGAAGAAAACAGACATATGAGACATGGAATTGGAGGCAGAATACAATGGCAGTTTAATGAGAAGATGCAACTTCAAAGAAACCGCAGAATAGAGACATAAAGTACAAAATACAGAATCCAGATAATCATACAGCTGTCATAATATTCTCTGTATCTCAATTAATGTACTGACAGAGAGAGAGAGAAAACACATCTATAAATGCATCATGAGAAACAAGTTACACCAAGGAAAATGTTACCTCGGAACACTCACGTTTACTCTTAGAGCAAGCATTCCTGCAATTACAATACAAAATCTTTTAAATGCAAAAGTAAAGAGAACAATGGTTAAACATAACATGACATTTCATATAGGTAAAATAGAATAAGATACTTCAAGCAAAGCAGAGCAAGACATTTTAAGCAAAGGAAGACAAGAGCTCCCAGCTCTTGGGGAAAACCTGCACTGCCTGTTAACCTACATACAGACGGCGAGGTAGTCCGTCGATATCTGTTGGTGCTCCCTTTTTATATCATTTTGTGGGCTCCTTTGCACGCTACATCTACCTACGTATGCTACCCAAAAGCTTCGTCTGCAGATTTTACCAGACATTTCGTCATTTACCCACTTAATGCTGACAATGGACTGGGTGAAAAGGTCAGTCTCTCAGGCCAATCGCTTATCGTAAGTTCCATAGCGCAAGCAGAAAATAATGGGTATTGTACGGGAATTCAATATATTCATGTATAAAATCTCCTCAGTTCTCCTAACTTGACGCTCTGCGGTTGCCACTTCCTTAAAAGCGGGAAACCTGCCCAGGAAGCAAGTACCAGTCCAGGATGCAGCCTACTGTATGTCGACAGCTTCAGGGGGATGTTGAACTTTGATACCGAGCACGGAGCACTCGGGTAGGGTGGGGGCTACTAGTTTGGATCAGAAGGCCTCGCAGACCTGCCTTCAGACTGCTATACACTAAAATTGCAGAGCTATGGTCAATTTAACAAAGAGGCCTACATATTGAACAGAAGGGCCTACACAGGGGTTTTATGCTGGCTGAGTGGTAAGGATGTCTCAGGATAATTATATAGCAACACAGGACCCGCTGGTCAATTTAATACGGCCTACAAATGCAGCTGGCAGGGCAAGGACAAGGGTCTCATACTTCAGGTGTGGACAGAACGGGTCAGGGGCCCCCTGTGATACAAAATCTACCCTCCTTCAAGGCTGTGGCAATGTAATAGACCATTGTGGGCAGAAGGAAGAGGCAATGGTAGTACAACCATACATGCCAACAGACCCGATTCAGCCAGGAAACGTCCAATGTTTTTAAGCTCAAATGGGCTTTATTTGATCTGTCTCCTGTCTACAATATCCTCTTTTTCAATGTAACTCAAAGGGGAAAATCAATACCCCAGTTTTTTTTCAAAATCTCCCTCTTACCAAGTTCAAAATGTTCGCAAGTATGGTACATTGGATCATGGAAGGAAATGGGATAGGGACATGGACTTGGATAACAGAGGACAGGAGGGACATGGAGAGGTGCACCAAACTGACCCTGCAGGGCAGGCATCAGGGTTTGCAGCAGCACAATACACCACACAGGGCATGCAGGACGGGAGTGCAGCACAACAATCCATAGAAAGCAAGAGGGAGGGGACAGGACCATGCACATGGACAACAGAGAACAGAGGGGCAAGAGGCAATGGTAGCTAGCTGACCATAATAGACAGACAGGAGAGAAAGCTGCAGCATAACAGACCATAAAGGGCAGGAGGGACGGATCAGGGGCATTACAATGGAACAGACAAGCCAGGAGGGAGGGAGTAGGGCTGGGGGCAAGGGGGCAGGGCAGGAGCAGCAAGATAGCCATGGAGGTCAGGCAGGATGGGCACTAGAAGCAAGACACACCATGAAGAGCAACAGTGAGACTGTGATGGCATACACACAGACCATGGAGGGAAGGTGGGAGGGGGTCAGGGGCAGCTAACTGACCACACAGGGAAGGTGGGAGGGGCCATGGCAGCACAGAAGACCATGCATGGCAAGTGGGAGGGTTAGTGGCAGCACAATGGCTATGATGGGCAAGAAGGAGGGTGGAGGGGCATGCACAAAGGAGGTTGGAGTATAGAAGGGAGGGTGCACAGACAAGAAAGTTCAGGGGAAGGGACCTCACAACAGACCACACTGGGCAGGCAGGAGGAGCAGTTGCAGCACAACAGACCAGGGAGGGCAGAAGGGTGTGGCTGTACAATGGACCATGTAGGACAGGAGGAAGAGGATAGGGGCATGGCATGTGGACAGGCAGGGTGGAGGTGGCAGGGACAGGTTACAGTCATCTGACAATGCTAGGCAGGTGGGAGGGGAGTGGCAGCTCAACAGAACACTCAGAGTAGATAGGAGTGGCAGGTCCATGGGACATGGTGGGCAAAAAGGATGGAGCAGGGGCATGCACAAAGACATCGGAGGGCAGGGGGAAGGAGAATAGGGGCAGCAAGCTAAGCACAGAGTTTAAGCAGGAGGTCAATGATGGGGCATAGAATTGGGCAATGGAGGGCAGGAGGAGTGGACTGGTACATCATACTAAATTGAGGGCAGTGGCAGCACATCAGACCATGCATGGCAGGAGGGAGGAGGCTAGTCCATGGATTCACACAACAGAGGATAGGGAGGAAGGGGATGGGGCAGCAAGCTAACTGTTCAGAGAAGGCGGGTATTAGGAACTTTATTGTTTTTAAAACATTGTGTCTGTGCGAACTACTTAAAATATGAACAAGTATGCAGCATAATCTCACTTTTATTCAGGAAGAAGAGGACGTTTGTGACTGTGACTCCGGGCTCACTTGGCAGAAACACCCCCTGACCCTCCACCCCCTATCGCAAAATGTAATGCCCGTGAAAAGGGAAGGTGAACACAGTGTTATATAGAACATAGTCCTGAGAGCACGATTGAAAATGAAAACTAGATATAGTGTATGGTATAAACTATGCACCAAAAAGTGTGATATAAGATGAAGCGGGCGTGAAATATAATATGCAATACATTGTGCGCAATGACAGATTCATTGGAGAGCGCGAGATAGCACAGGCACTAGCGCTTGCTATGCGATATGCGCCTTGGAGTGTAATATGCACAGGGCAGTGTTGTGTAACCTAACTAGTCTCTAAAGTTGTAATATAAAATATGTGCTGGGGAGTGTAACGTTGCATATGCACTGTGACAAAGATATGGATCCCAGATTGTAATATGTATGGCATAGCACTGTGCGTTATAACATAGGCATCGAGAAAGGCACGTTAGATGGGGCAATATAACCCGTGCGAAGACAAGTGTGGCATGACATATTCACGGGGTGGTGTTACAGTGCACATGGGCTAGAGAGTGTCATAGCATATGCACTAGCTAGTGGAATACAACACAGAGGTGTGTGGCACTCGGCAGGCAATGGTGGGTGTAACACAGCATTGGGCTCTGTCAGGAGCACGCTGTGACTCTCAAGTGATGTTCGTCCCCTTTCCAGAGAGTAAAATAAAAAGTATTACACATCCGGCAGTGGATGTGTGTTTTATTAACCGTGAGGGGGGTTTCTTGCATAGTTTTGGTCGAATTTTTGTCGAATCCCCTTTGAATGGCTTGGTGTGCATGTGTATTAAATGTGCCCGTCAATAGCTACCCATGTTTGTATAAATAAACGACAAGGGTGTCTACCAGGATTAGGCACGGTAGGGCATCAGACATGTCAGAGCTTCACTAGTGGTGTAAATACATTCCACGTGGATTCATTGCATGCAGAGTCGCCTTTTAATGAATATCACGCAAATCGTCATGGTGATAGGTACGTACGGTTTGTCCAGCATGTCCTAGGTGTGTCTATAAATATATATTTTTTTAAAATAATAAAAAAACAGTGGCCGGCCCTGGGGATTGGGGTCAAAAAAATATAATTAGGAGACTGGCCCTGGGGGATGGGGTCATCAGGGCCAATAAATTAGAATAAGAAGGGGAACCAAACAGCCCCCCTTCTTAAAAAACTAAAATAAATAAAAGACTGGCATCGTGCCGGAGGCCATGCCCCCTCCGTGCAGCACTCTGCAAACGCGCCCCCAACAGGCATCTCCAGTATGCGCCAGGGAGCTGCGCTGCAGCCAGGTGTTCTGAGGCCAAGCCCCTTTTTACACCTCTCTGCAACGCAGCTCTGTGGCGCTTACTGGAGGTACCTAGTGGTCTAGTTTGACCCTAGGGACCCTTAGGATTCAGGGGGACTTAATCTCTCAACTTAGAACAGCCACAGGGCGCGTTTACACAGTGGTGAAGGGAGGGGACGGGGCCTGAGATGACGTGTGCAAACACGCACTATGGCACGTTTTAAATTGGGGATATAATTTCCCTTCAATACTGAGGGCCCCTGGGGGCTAACTAGCCCACCAAGTGCTTCCAGTAAGCGCCACTGAGCTGCATTGCAGAGAGGTGGTCCAGGCCGTGCCACTTTTTACACCTCTCTGCAACGCAGCTCTGTGGCACTTACTGGAGGTACCTAGTGGGCTAGTTGGACCCTAGGGACCCTCAGGATTCAAATGAACTTAATCTCCCAACTAAAAATGGACACAGGGCGTGTTTACACAGTGGTGAAGGGAGGGGACGGGGCCTGAGTTAACATGTGCAAAAACGCCCTGTGGCCTGTTTTAAGAGGTAGTTTTAATCCCCATGCCCTATTATACACTAGGGGCTTACAGAGGAGGTCATGCTAATCACAGGGGGACCCCAACGCATAATGTTCCCTAGTGTATGTAGGTGTTTTCACTGTATTCTAAGTGTCTTTTAACATAGCACTGGCTCTAGGACTGGTTAGTCAGACTCAGTTACCACCAGTTTCCGTCTGAAAAAGTTGAGGGTACAGGATGATTTTGCAACAAGGCTTCTTTCTGCTCTTCTTTTTGTTCTTTCTGCACGTTATCCTTCTTCCTGCACTTATCTTCGTATTTGAGGACTTCGGTTGCTTCTTTCTGCACTTCTTTTGTTTCTTTCTGTGCATTTTTTCTTCTTTCTTCACATGTCCTATCTCTGTAGGCATAGTTAGAAATTAGCATTTAAAAAACCTTTGAAATTCACAGAAAAAACCATAGGTTTCAGGCACGTTATAGTTAGGAATTAGCATTTAAAAAACCTCAGAAATTCACTGAAAAAACCATAGGTTTCAGGGGTGTTATAGTTAGCTGGACTTTTCACTTGTACAAAACCATTGAAATTCCCCCGTTATAGTTAGTTCAGCTAACTATAACTCGCGCGCCCGCAATGCACTGCTGATGACGTCACATATTACATCACTCATGACATGGTCAGTGACATCACTCATGACATCACTGATGACATCTCAAATGACATCACTGATGACATCACTGATGACATCATCCTTGTGATAGAGTGGCAGACCTCCTCTCACCCTAATATAACCTTTGATACACACATTCAAAAATAGAGACTAAAATTTTCAAAACAATGGACATACCAATACCAGTTACAACAACCTCTTCAGTAATTCTAAGATCCACATACACATCCACTCATTCACCAACAGTCCTATACAGTCACTCATACATGTACTCACTCATCATATGTACTCATACACCTATACATCCTGTTACACAATGCCACTCATCCATAGAGTTACTCACACACATAGTCACTCATGCTAATAAAGAATCAAACATACATTTACTTGCATATACAGTTATACACACACCACCATACTTACTTCTACGGAAACTTACACATACTTAGTCTTTTAAACAATCACTATAGAAACACATACTTATTCATACAGGAACTCTTTCAATCTCTCACTCTCACATATACTCACATATATACACCAATAGTCACATATACTAGTTTAAAACATATGTAGTTACTCATAAAGACACTATTGAGACAGTCATTCACTCACTAACACACCCATACACACACTCATCCACCCATGCAGCCCTGCACACATGCTGTGTTCAACACATACAAACAGTGAGTCACTCATTCATGCACCTATGCACTACGTAATACCCCCCACCGAACCATGCAGATACTCAGACTGATACTCAAAAAACCAACTAATAACCTATATAGACACCCATGTAGCTACTCACCAACCCATGCAGCCACTTATACACAAAGTGAGAGACTGATACAGATATTTACATATTTAAACATTACTCACTAAGCCATGTATTCACTATGATACACTTAATCAGTCAGTTACACAATCAATTTTTCAAAAACAAATCATCCATTTAGACACTTATATACCCATTTATTCTTCCATCGACCTTGAGATATACATATATAAAACATATTTAATTTTCAGAAAAACACACATTCACTGGATGATGTCATCAGTGATGTCATCAGTGATGTCATTTGAGATGTCATCAGTGATGTCATGAGTGATGTCACTGACCATGTCATGAGTGATGTAATATGTGACGTCATCAGCAGTGCATTGCGGGCGCGCGAGTTATAGTTAGCTGAACTAACTATAACGGGGGAATTTCAATGGTTTTGTACAAGTGAAAAGTCCAGCTAACTATAACACCCCTGAAACCTATGGTTTTTTCAGTGAATATACATATATATATATATATATATATATATATATATATATATATATATATATATATATAAAATAAATATACATACATATGTATACATACCCTTCAAAAAGGTTAAAGTGACATTATAGTTCCACGAACATTTAAGCGACAATGTAATCATCAGTTACAGTCATCTCAAGTACTTATAACTTGTGCTCGAAGATAACTGTAACTCGTATATATATGTCAGGCCCTGAGTCACAAAAAGTCTTACAATGACATTGCCTGTTGGGCTCTATTTGGCTGCTGCGCTGTGGGCTATCACTATGACTATTGTCTTCAGTGTAAAAGTAATGTGATGTGACATCACTTCCTTTCCTGTCATAGGCATGTAAATAAACGTGATATCACATCTGCTACCTCTGTGAGGGTGGTTAATTTTTATGGGTGGCTCATTATTGCTTTTCATTGATTAAGCAGGGTCAGGTAAGAACTGTGGGCCAGATGTAATAAGCACTTTAACAGTTGCAAAGGCATCAATTCGGTATTTGAAACTGTTAAAATGCTTTTTCTTATATTCTCATCCCGTTTTAGGAGTTGGAAAAGTTTTTCTGACTCTAAAACTGGGATTTCGAGTGGATACCGATTTGGTATCTGGAAAAGTCATGTTGAAGGCATCCCTTCCAAATACTGAATCAGTATCTAATGTATAAAATGTTTTGGAACTGAAATCCAGTTGCAAAGCATTGTTTTTTTCATGACACCTCCAATGAGGTGGTAAACTATTTGTAAATTGAAAGGGGTCTTGTTTATTTTAGAGGATGCAGTGGTCCAGGGGGGATGATTCCCTCATTTTAAACAAACTTTAAAAACAAAATATGTTTATTTTTCTTTTAAAATGCAATCACATTTCCTTTAAGGAAAATCTACTGCAGTAAAAAAAAGTTTCCTTTATTAAAAAGCAATCAAAGACATGGTAGCCTTCTGATCCCAGCAGGCCACCGTCACTTTGATGACACTCGCTGTGAGTCGGAATTTGCAAACTATCTCATTAATATGCATGAGGTAGAGCGGATTTTAATCCACGACAATTTTGAAATTTTAGGAACTGCTCAGGTAGTGCATGAGCCAGCTCTTAAAATTCTTTGCTGGTCATAAAAATACTGGTTGCAAATTGTGACTAATATTTTGCGACTAGTAAATACTGCATATGGCCCTTCTTATCTTCAAAAGAGCTGTCTGGGACAATAAATGCTGGAAGGTGAAGACTACTTAGATTGGAAGTGCATTTTCCCATATTGCCTTTTATAAATGGGATCCAAGAGTCTGCGCAGGCACAGGGTTTATAATTTCCGGAAAAAGTGGTGCTGGTGTGGTGGAGATTAAAATCTGCAATTTAATGTCCTGTTTTCTAAAGCAAAGCCCTTAATCGTTCAACACACCTTCAGCTCAGTCAATTGCCACTCATCCTGCCGCAGCCCACGCTGAAATTGCTTTCGCCATTAATGGGGCGCTCATCCGTGGCGCAGCAAGTTCTCTTTGGAAGCGGATTTTCAGTGGATTCCCCTTTCAAACTGTCACCTACAGTAGGAGCATGGGAAAAAAAGCTTTGCTCGCCCACGAGCTCTCCCATATATAATAAACACTTTCAGTGTGTCTCATAATTATGCTGGTTGTCATGGTGAATCACCTATGCTCGGAAGATGAGAACATGAAGTTGTGAGGCGTTTCCAGTTAAAGGGATACCGTCTAAATCCGCAGACTGGGAGATTGCTTCCAATCTGGGGTGCACGTGCTCTGTTTAGCAGCCTCTTCTGCAGTGCGCGAGCTGAAGGTGCACGTGCAATACGTCATTCAACGGCAGCTCCATTTTCCCGTTTGGATAGCTTTGACCATGGGGCTTGGTAAATGTATTGATTGTGAATAACTAAACAGAAAGCCGGAACATAGGAAATTACAGAGACAACAAATATATTTATCGCTGTCACCCAAACGTCCAAGCTCTCAAAGAGCAATGAAGAATTTGCAAATTGCAGCACACAGAGTCCCAGATTTTCAAGCATGTCACGAGCACAGCATCACCCAAAGTTTGGGAGGAGGGAAAGAGCAGGAAAGCGCCATATCTACTAACATAGGGCACAGTCCTGCTCTCTCCCTAGCGCCGGCGCACAATAAGGCTGCCTAGTTGCAAATATACATACACCTTTGCACAATTGTGCAAGGGTATGTGCGTGATGTTTAACACAGGTTTGTACCCGGTTTTATACCTTCCAGTACAAAATACAATGCCTAGACAAACTCGAAAAGTTTTTGCACTTCGGATATGTGCCGTACAGGTTCAGCACACCTGCAAAGTCAGAAAAGTTTGGGGAAACAAAAGCATTTCTCCTTTTTACACCTGCCCTAGGTGCAAAACGCTGTCTACTATTGATAGTAGACAGGACTTTCATTTCAAAACCGTGGGTGTTTGCATGATAACGCCCATGTATCACCCAAGTATCCCCCTTGACGCAAAGTAATGCAAAGCAGCATGCTGCTTTAAGTTACTTTCTGGCAACTTTCCAGCGCAAAACAAGTTTTGCGCTGAAAGTAAATTCAAAATAAAAATCTTGTGCCTGTTTCTGTCACCTCTGTGACTCAAGCCTGGAGCAAAATGTATGTAAATCTGCCCCCAGAGAAGCGAAATGTAATGAACCTGCAATGGATTTCTGTGTTTACATCTCAGTGCAGGGCTCTGGAATCCTCAGGCTTCAATGATAAAATGAAGCCCATGGTTGCCGGTGGGGGCCAAGGACATTCATTTTTGGAAATCGGCACTTAATTTTGCATCAGTGACGTAACAAAACTTGAGTTAGCCCCGGTGCAAAGTACTGACAGGGGCCCCACACACTCCGGACTAAGTCCGAAACTCTATGGCCAGAGGTCGGGGCCCCCCGCACTGTGGGGGCTGCGGGGGCTATTGTCATGCCACTGTTTTGCGCATCAAATGTTTACCAAGAGCAGAGAGGGAAAACACAAAAAGCAGAAAGAGGAAGAGCAAGACAGAAAATATCTCACAAGGAAGAAACCCGGAATCTGCAAGAGTAAGATAAAGGGAGGTGAATTATCTTGAAGTGAATTAAAAGGCATGAAGTGTAGTTAAGAGGGCACAGTTTTGGCATTTGGTGTGCCAACATTCAATTACACCAGCGGCAGGGTTCCTGAGCAGAGTTTTAGGCACCAGAGCGCTTTCTTTTACAAATTAAACACTATTGGGCTGTGTCATGATGGGGTGCACTGGTCAGCACAGAGTCAATCACCTGCTTTTATGCATCTTAAGGCTTTAAAGTCAATTAATTCAATCTGAACATTTTCTGAGTTAGAGCTTCATTTTTACACAGTACAGCTTGAAAATCGTGAGCAAGGATTGCATCTTTCAGTTTCCGTGCAGTGCTCTCTAAAATAGTGCACGGACCTGCACATATTTCGACTTAAATGAATGCACTTTACACTCTGCAGGAGCTTGATATAGTAGAAGCAGTGCTTTGTGCTAAGCCAGTGCAGGCCTTCATGCAATCTCCTCAGGGGCCATAATTTGATGCTCTGCACAGAGCCACACACCTGTTTTTCAGCCTTTGAGGTGACCAAAATTCTAACTTTTTTTTAGTCAAATAATTTTTATTGAAAGAATGAACACAGTACTTGAACATTACATAACTGGAAAAAATATGTTAAAAAGGAATAAGCATACATTGTGAAAAGTCCATTTAATAAGAATAAGCTACATATACACATTTGTAATTATTATAATAAAAAAATATTTGTATGAAAGGATGAGAAATAGTGGTATAACAATATAATATCTTTAAAAAAAAGTGTGTTCCATAAGAGAAGAAGTTGTGGAATCTATATATTTTTGTGAAAGATGGAAGAAAGAAAAGAAAAGGAGAAGTAAGAGGAAGAAGAGAAGGGAGAAGAGAGAGATAGAAAAGGAGGAAATATGAAAAAGAAAAAGAATACATTTTATGAAATAGATGAGTGTGAGGACAGGAATTTTGTAAAAGGTAACCATAATAAATCTAGTTTAATCTTTTGATAAATAGAACAATGGGAGACAGATGCAATTCTATGTTCATCACAGATTACATTCCACCAAAGCATAACAGATAATTTAGAATTGTCTTTCCAACTTTCAGTGCAACAGCAATAAAAAGGTCACATAAAATAGTTTTTGATGGGATTTGGTCAAAATCAGGAGATATAGTACCTATAAAGATATTATGAATAGCAAAAGGAACATCACAGGAAAAAATCAATCGACATTTAGACCAAAAAGCTTTCCAAAAGTTATGGACCTTAGGGCAGTAATAAAGTAAGTGCATCAGTGATCCTTCGGAGGAAAGGCAAGACCAACATAACGGTGAAATAGAGTGGTCAATTTAAGAAGAAAGAGGGGAGTAATGACAAATCTATTAAAAATAAAATATAATGATTGTGTAATGTTAGCAGCTTTAGAGGTTTTAAAAATCTATTGCCATAAACGATCCTATTGGTGAATAGATAGCGAGTGAGATAAGTCTTGTTCCCAAGATAATTCAATAGAGGATTTATTACGGGTGGTACTGTGTGAGGATAGGGTTTTGTATATAAAGGAAGCACTGGGAATTGGATCACGAGGAACATGAAATAATTGTGTACTAAGGGTAAACGAAGCAGGAATAGGATCGGAGTTAAAACCTTGTAAGCAGGATTGAATAACAGGAAATAATTTATTGTACTGCTGAATGCAAGAGTCAGGGAGACTGAATTTCTCTTGGTGTTGAAGGAAAGGCATGATCGAGTTATTAAGTAACAATTGATGTACAAAGAAAATGCCCTTTTCCTTCCAATGTTTGTAGTAAAAAGAATTGTGACAAAATGTAATGTGCTTATTAAACCATATGGAGAAGGAAAGAAAGGATTGATAAAGGTCAAAATCTTTAAAAAATAATGTGTGTATAAGGTGGTGAGAGTATTTTAAAACAGGATACTTGGAAATGAATGTACAATTGGACATAAACATAATGTCCTGAAAGGTAAAGTTCTGTAACAAGGAACGTTCAGCAGCAACCCAAGTTGGCATAGGTAGATCTAAATAATCTTTGGACATGGCATAAAATTAACAGATTAAAAAAGCGTTATGGTACATATTAAAATCGGGAAATCAAACACCACCCTCTGATTTGGCATTAATTAATTTAGAGAGATCAATACGAGCTCGTTTATTGTTCCATAAAAATTTAGTGCAAATAGAATTGATCTGAGAGAAATGATAATTAGGAATTTTAAAAGGTAGCATTGGGAGTATGAAAAGTATTTGGGGAACAATCATCATTTTAATCGTATCTAGTCTACCCCACCAAGATAAAAATAATGGGGACCAGTAAGAAAGCAAATTAGTAATCTTTCGTTTTAATGCAGAGAAATTATGAGATAACGTTTCCGAAATATTAGGGGAAAAACATGTTCCTAAGTATTTAATTTTTTGAGGACACCAAGTAAAATTTGTGGTATCAAACATGTATTGATAACATGCTGAATTTAAAGGTAAAATCTCAGTTTTAGAAAAATTAGAAAAATTCAGTTTATAGCCAGAGACATTGGAGAACAAAGGTGGAAGAGATTTGCAGGGATTGGACATATAAATAAGAATGTCATCTGCATACGCCAATAGTTTAATTTGATGGGAATTAAGATTAAAACCAGTAATATTAGGGTTATTTCTAATACGTTCAAGAAAGGGTTCCAGACAAAGGAGAAAGAGTAGTGGAGATAGTAGACAACCCTGACGGGGAAGAATCCTTGGCAGGTTTGGGAATGACAATAATAAGGGCTTCTAAAAAAGAGCCACATGCTTTAGAATTTAAGAGGAATGAGTTAAAAAGATGTAATAATATTGGTGCCAAAATTGAGGAAAAAGTTGAGAATAGCTCAATTGAGAAACCATCTGGTCCCGGAGCTTTGGCCTTTTTTAAAGATTTAAGAGCATTGGTCATACCTTGAAGGGAAAGCTCCTTCTCACGGGGTAAAAATGTGTCAGAAGGGGAATGAGGTTTGGGGATATCTTGAAAAAAATGTTTCAAGATCTTTTTCAGAAGGATGAGTATCCTCTGTATATAGAAGTTTATAATAGGATTGGAAGGTATCAATAATGTCAGAGTCGGAGGAAAGAAGTTTGTTGGTTATTTCTGAATGAATTGGACCAATACTTTTACGGTCTGATTTAATTTTGAAATAGTTTGCTAACATTTTCCCTGCTTTATTTTGGCCACCATGAAATTTAGATTCAATCTTAAGAAGGATATTGCAAGCATCAACAGTGGCAATTTTATTTAATGTAGTTTTAGCTTTAATTAATTTGTGCAAAGCAGAGGATGATTTAGAAGAGTAGTAGGGTTTTAATTTTTAGGAGAGTTTCATGATATTTAGTTTTAAGTGATGTTTTTTTATTTGCAGAATACGCAATGGTAAAGGCTCTAAATGAGGCTTTAAAGGCATCCCAATTATTATGAACTGAAGTGTCTGAAGGTTTGTTGAATTGAAAAAAATCCTTAATAAAAGAGGTTGCTTCTGAGATAATGGTTGGATCTGAAAGTAGGTGGTTATTAAAACACCAACTGCCCTGTTTGCAAGTGGTAAGTGATCGATCAAAAGAGGCAGAGATGGGGGCGTGATCAGAGATAAAAATAGAACCAATTTCTGAGGAATAGAGACAAGGGAGTAATGGTTTAGATACCAAAATATAATCAATACAGGACATAGTATGGTGTACAGGAGAAAAGAAGGTAAATTCAGAAATGTCAGGATTACATGTTTTCCATTCTTTAAAAAGGACGAGAGGTGATGGCAGATTGAAATGCTTTATGGGTTTTGTCAGGCTTGAATTTATAGTTAGATTTTCTATCCGAAAAGGGATCCAGCCAATTGTTGAAATCGCCACCAACAATTATATTGGGATTAGATATGGAAGAGAGTTTCAATTTAATGCAGTTCCAAAATGGGGGATCGGGTTTGACGGAACCATGAATATTTAAAACAGTGATTTGTGTTTTATTAATTATAGCATCAACCATAACCCATCATCCATTAGTATCATATTCTGTTGATACAATTTGTGTATTAATCGTTTTATGAATTAAAATAGCAACACTACCATGATAGTCAAGAGCCGGGGAAAACACAATTTGATTAACCCATTGACGTTTACGTTTAAGAGATTCCGCATCATTACAATGAGTTTCCTTTAAAAAGGCAATATGGGAATTAGGTTTGGATAGGTGAGACAATACCTTTTGACGTTTGACAGGATTACCTAAACCACGCACATTCCACTAGACAACGTTAAACATGTTGATGAGAGGGAAGGAACATAAGGAAATGGGAACAATAAGCTGCAAGACCAATGTAAAAGAAAAATAAACAACATTTACCATATGATAACAATAACACACTCAGCATGAGAAGAAAGATGTAGTGATAAGAAACTGTGGGAAGAAATATCCAAAGATCAAAAAGAAAAAGTAAGAAAGAAGAGGAAAGAGAAAAAGAGACAGAATAAGGAAACAGATCAAGGAGAAGAGTTCAGATCTGAAAAGAAAAAAGTGATCAAAATGAGAGGAGCATAGTGACACCAAAAAGACAAGAAACGGCAGGAAAAGAAAATAGGTAAGAAGAGGCCTCGTGAAGAAAAGAGAAATAACAAAGAAAGGAGAATAGAAAAGGAGGAAAAATAGTAAAATGAGAAAAGTCATGAGAGAAATTAGAGTCATAAAGAGAGTAGAGGGTGAACGAGAATGTGAAATGTGAATGAGGTAAACAGAATAATAAAATAACAAAATCGATAAACTTTTATAGCGATATATATCAATTCATTACATAAGAGAACATTAAACGTTAGTATCCATGTTACGGGAGGATATGTTGTTTAGAAAGAGTTTGAGGTTCTCAGTATCATCGAATGAACGTGAGCTTCCTTCATGGGTAATTTTGCACAAGCAAGGGTGAAGAATGCCATATTGGATATTCAGATGTCTCATCTGAGGGTGTAGAACCAGAAATTCTTTACGACGAGTGTTTGTTGCGTTGGATACGTCTTGGGAGATAAAGATATTGTGACCCGACCAAGTAAGACGACGTTTGATTTTTACAGTCTTCAGAACATGCATAAGTTCAGTAGATTCCAGGAAGAGCATTATAATACCACGTGGCTTGTTTGAAGTAGGATGGATGCGACCCAGACGATGTGCACTCTGTATATTGAGAGGTGAAGAGGATTGAAGACCTAAAAGTTCTGGAAGGAACTTCTGAAGAAAAGATACCATGCCTTGCCCCTCAATATTTTCCGGAAGTCCATAAAGGCGTAGGTTATTCCTTCGATTACGATTTTCAAGGTCTTCCGTGTGTAGTTTCAATTTGTGGATCTCTTGCTCTAATAAAGGAATTTTAACGGAGATATCTTAAAGGTCCCCCACACATTGCTCAAGTTCCAATACCTTTCCCTCCATAATAATCCATTGGTCCTCTATTTGTTTGAGCTTTTCATTGGTAGTGGACATAAAAGGATGAAGACCATGTACCTCATCTAAAATAGAGTCAAGAACTGGATTTTGTGAGGATAGAATAGGAGAAGGTGGATCATTCTTGTGTCTTTTGGGCTTTGCACCTGTTGAGGTTGGTTTAGGGTGATCACTGGCCATCTTAGGTTGCTGGATAAGTCGATGAGTAGTGAATAGTATAGTGCGGATTCGGCCCATAAACTAATGAGAAGGACAGCAGGGGTAATAAATAATCACTGGCAAGCTTACCACAGTGAGGAAATGTATAACCCACTGGAAAGCGGCATGTGGATATTTACCCCACTGAAGAGCAAAATGACACCTCAAAGAATAGACAAAACCAGCCAAAGTACATTAAGGAAAATTCACTGACCTTCTACAAAATGTTATATAACGCTGAAATTCTTAAACAAAACATGATGCATTGGTAGTATCCTTTAATGTAATGCTAGTGACGTGTAGCATTTCAAGAGAAAAATAAGCTCAAAGATATACTTACCATGCCACATGAAGCCGAGTTGTCGGACCCAAGGCAGCAGGTTATTGAAAAAACAATGAAGCTGGCAGCATGGATATATAAACAAGAGAAATACTGTAAGTACAATCGGGGCTTAGCTGATGTGAAGAAACATACCGCAAATGCCACGATTCAAAATGTCGGTCTCTCGCGATTTCTTGAGGTGATGCAGACCGCAGCGGTTCCTGGGTTCAAAGGACACGGTGAAGTGTTGGAACTTAGCAGAAAACACTCACCGCCACTTTATCCCGTCGGGATTGCAGGCAAGGTGCAGATTCATTCAAGAAGAGAATTGGTAGTGTTCTTTAGTGTAAAACGTTTGTATTTTTCATTTGCATGACACTGTACAGTGCTGCAGTCTGAACATTTAATAAGCCTGAAACCATTTTAATTTGGAATTCTTTTTTCTTATCCTCCAGCTTGTCGTCAGACTCCCATTACTCAAAAGGATAATGTCTGTACAGCAAGGGATAGAAGAATATTAGCTGGCAGCATGACATAATATGAGGCAAGTTATAAGTACCATCGGAGCCTAGCTGACGAGAGGAAACACAGCTCGAACGCCGAAAATAAAAATGGCGGCTGCAATGCGATGCAGACCGCAGCAGCTCCTGGGCTCAATGGACACGATGAAGCACAGGAATCCAGCGGAAAACACTCACCGCCACTTCATCTCGGCGGGACCGCAGGCTAAATGCAGATTTATTGAAGTAGAGAGGCGCATTTATAAATAACCGCTCCGCGACCGAACAGAGCTAGAACGGGACTGCCATCATGTCTTGGCGTCCAAGCCACGCCCCCCCAAAATTCTAACATAACTCGGAATTTCTATGAGTTGATGCATGTACTTTTTGTACTGTACAAGTTGGAAACAGTGAGCTGAGATTGCCTCTTTCTGTTTCTGACCAGTTCTATCTAAAGTGTCTGTATTAACTCAGCAGTTCTGGGTGATATATGTGTGAACTTTTAGACACCACAGGCCGTATAATACCTACAGCGCATCTTCCTTCATTGCGCTGGGTGCAATTTTTAAAAGGTGCACACGACGCAATGAAGGAAAATACGCCATATTATGATGAATGCGCTGCTCCTAGGGCAGTGCATTCAAGTGAAAAACAGAGTGGCTGCTTCAAACCTGCTCCGTGTTTCACTGTGCAGACGACGACCCATCTGCACTTCGAAGTTTTGATTATAGGTCACCTTGCAGGCGAAGGCAGTGACTGACTGCACCCACCTGCAAGGGGATATCTGGGGGGCAATGGGACCTCCTTTCTCCCCTTCAGAGGGCTGCCATCAGGGGGTGCACAGACAGCGCTCCACCTTTTAGATGGCGCACTGTCAGTACACTTCCTGAGAGCTTCTTTGCCTCTGCACCTGCATCTGTAATACGGTGCAGGTGCACAGGTTAAGGAATTCCCTTATTTGCATGGGGCACACACCAATGCAAATGAGGGAATGCCCTTTGAAGATAGTGCTGGCGCTTTATGTGTTCCAGTGGTATAGGTATTACAGACAGGGCCGAACAAGCGTCTGCCGCCCCTTCTGTAATACCAAAGTGCCCTGGGGCGCGCAAAGCAGATGCAAATGCCCGTCGTGCCCGTGGGGCACTTGTATAATGCAGCCCCACAAGAGCAAAAAACAGCCACTTGGCTCTGCGCATAGTCACCAGAAGATGGCCCTTGCGCCCAGATTTTGCATCAGGGTAGAGTCACTTTTTTATAGCAGCCATGGCGAAAAATCCTTTTGGTATTTACAAAGCCTGATTTGTGTGGCTTTGCATGCCTTTGTGAAAAGAAATGTAGTGCAAGGCAGCACATAGCACTGCCTTTTACTACCTTGCTTCGGGGAGGCATTACATAGTTAGAGCATGGGCATTCCCATGCACCCACTTCTGTATTTTGAAGTAAACCCATATTTACTAAAATCAGTAAACAAGGGTTTGTGCCAGAATGGTGCACCTACTTAAGGATGGTTTAACAAGGAGAAGAATCTTTGTTTCTCCTTGCTACTCCTCCCGCCACACACACACAAGTAATCGGGCGCTAGCTGAGAGCACACAAGTTAATTCCAGCTTGAATGTTTTATTGTCATGGTGTCAGTCTCTTAAGAATATGCAAAATGCTGCTATTGACAGACATCCTTCAATATTTTCACACAAAACCATTAGGTTTTATTTTTACAAACATACACACAGCATATGTTATCTACTCAGTGTCACTGAAACTAAAACTTTTACTCGTGTTAAAATAACTTGACACTTGGATGAAAATGTTTTCATTTTTAGTAAATCATATAAATTCAATTATTCATTTAAGGGAAACAAATACCTATGGCTTACAATATATGTAAATAGCATATACATGTTTTCCCCATTTATTCTGTACATGTAATATTAGTGCAAATAAAAACACAACATGCTTAAAAATCTCATATAACGTCACACATATTTTGTAGTCCCTGATATAGTTGAAATGTAAATAACATTAAGAGTGTGTAATTTATTAAAGCAACCTGTTGAGTCATCAATTTGTGTTTTGTCCTTGCCTGACAGATACACCTATAGGCATGTGTGGCTGCAGTGATATGTTTGCATGTAAAGAGATGTGAAGTCTGAAAGCACCTTGGAAATTGTAAAATTGACAATGGCCCTCGTTCAGGGTGCAACATGAATGCTAAATAAACAATGTTTGTGTGTGTGGCCGACTTTAGGGTGGTGCAACCCGTGCTGGCTTTGGTGGGGGGTCCTGCCTTTAAAAATAACTCATGGGTTTAAAAAAAATTGAACTTCCTTGAGCGGCTGGAAATTTTCAGTCAACAATAAACATGTCAAGATAACTCTGGTGGTTAATGTTACTGCTGGTGAGAGTTCGGAATTCTGTCTAGTGGCAGTTTTTACTCCTCATAAAGAAGGACAGAGAGTTAATGTGCCTGCTGCAAAGAACGTGTACCATGCAGATTACAAAACTGAGTGTGAGTGAACTATTAGTTGCGCTTTAAAAAAAATGAAATGTATGTCACAGATGGGGAATGGAAAGGTGAGGGGCATCTTTGGAGAGTGGTAGTGTGAGAATTTGTGGAGAAGAAGGTATGGTGGCTCCAAAAAGACTGTTGTGCCAGGTGTGTGTGTGTGGGGTGGGGGGGCGTGGTTGTGTGTGTGTGTGTGTGCATGCGCATGCACATGCTAAGAAATGTGCTGTGCAATGCGGTGCCCCTGGGCATTTCCGTGTAAAACAGCAAACATCATTTGTGGCCCAAAGTGTACCCATGCAGAATTCGCAACAGGTGAAAAATCTACAACACAGTTAGATGTTGTGCCAAAGGACGGACTCTTTGAACTTCAAATTGCTAACAACTCTGAAAATGAAATTGCAAATTGTTTTTTTACGCACCTAAATTTCACTCATAATCACAACAACCTATGGCAATCTGGGTTGTTTGTGATTGGTCAAAGGAGAGAACATTTTTTGCATCCTCTAGTAACTCAGTTAAAGGTCACGAGTCACGTGGCATTGAAGCGAAAGCATGCCAGTTTAAACTGGGTTCACTGCGTAGATCGGCAGAAGAAAGATACTTTTTAACCATCCATTTCTCTGTTGTTTTTTCTAAGGTTATTTATGTATAATACTTTTCTTCAAAGCATTTCCATAAATCGGTTGTGTTCTTAAGAAAAACATCACTGTGTCTTGCTCAGCAACTTTAGTTTTGATACCCTTTGGCGCATTAGGATGCATTTCCCAGTATTCCGAGCTACTTTGCCATGGTAACATAATGCCCAAACTATTGTTTACACTCTGTAGTTGAGCTAAATTTGTTTCTTCGAATACTGTTAATAATGATGACAACAATCATTTTAAGAGGAGCATAACAACAGCAATAATAACTTGTTTTTAAATAGTGCTTGGTGTTGCAATTTTTTTATTTTGTAGCACTATATATAAACGTTGTTACCTAACTCAGAGACACTCTAAGTGATGCCGAGACAGTGTTTATACCAAAAATGGAGGTGGAATTTATTTTTACCTGGTTATGGTAAACCTTTAGAATATTCAAACGTGGTTAACAAGCAAAATGTGAATACAGATAACTTTAGATTAAGTAGTGCTTGAAACTAATTAGTAATTCCAAGCATTGATTGTGTAGGAAAAACTGTACACTTAATTGTGGCCTAACAGCTAGAGCGGTCAAACTCGAACCTGGGGAACCAGATTCGCGCCTCGTCAGGGACTCTCAACATCCTGTGATTCTGAGCAAATCACTTAATCTCCCTGTGCCTAACAAAAATTAATGTGTCTGTCTGCAACACAACTGGTGCTCATGTAAAGTGCTCTGATACCTTCGGGTCGAGTTTGGCCTATATGAACCTCCCAAAAAAACTCAGCGGTATGGTCTATGCTATTTATGGTTAATGCATAATGCTAGTAAGGCTCAGAAAAAACTGTGACTGCAACTAGGTTAACTGTATTCTAATGCTTCTTCACTTAAGTACAGATTTAGGTGGCGCGTGTTCTATGCACTTCCTATCACCTTAGATTATATCGTAGCTGCCCACATCTTGGCTCGTTACTGTAGACAGACTCCCCTTGGCATACACTAAATATCAACCAATGGCGTAACATAGGCACCCGCAGCCCCCGCAGTGCGGGGGGCGAACTCCAGGGGGCTTCCACAGTAGAGTACCCTGGCATAAGATCTGATTGAGTTCGGAGGGTGGCACCTCCATGTAGTTTACAGGGGGGCCCCCTCAAGGTTTGTTAGGCAACTATTGTGTCACATGGATGGTTAGTCTCATGTCCTGCCACACTGAGGTCCAGACGGTCACTTTTGCACATATAGGAATCAGACAGAAGCTTGATTACATTAACATGTGGAGAAACATACTTTAGAGGCACAATTATCATTTGTCCCGCTTTTCTTGGAAAATAAGCAGTAGTTAAAAAATCTGCACTAGAATTGGGGTGGCAAGGTGACGGAGGACTGACGTCGCTCAGCACCGGGCTCGCAGCACTACCAAAGCGAGTGACTTCCACTGGACTCGCCAAAAGATGAAATGAACATAGGGTCTTCTTTAGAGTTTGACGTACTGGTTTCTCCATCACAAACATGATGGCTATCCTGTTTGCCTTATTACAAGTGCCAAAGGACATAATGGACTGATAACACAGTGGACAGGATATCCATCACCGTTGTGATGGAGTGGCCCTGGTTGCCAAACTCAAAATCAGGCCCATAATATACTGGGATAATCGGAGGTGAGGGGTATGTATCTCACCTGGCAGTTTTCTTCTTTTTCTCTTTGTACTTGTTTCCATCTCTCTCCTTTCACAAGTCTTAATACCTTCAATCTTCTAGGGGAACCTTTGGGTGAAAGCAACAGTCATCATGCTTTCCCAAGAGTTTGGGCACTGAGCTCAATCCTCAGGCTAGAATAGTGATATGTGAAGCCTGATCAGGCTAAATGAATCAGGCTTCACTTTTTTGGGTCTGGACTACAGTATTAGTGGCTTTTGTCTTTGAAGCCACTTACAAAGCGGTGCCAGAAAAAGTGTGACACAAAAAGGACAAAAAAACTACCAGCCTCAAATAATCAATCCTCTTTTCTTCATCTAGTTTCTAATAAAGACACTGTTATGGAGTCATAGGCTCTCTGGAACGCCCCGTTAAAAACTTAGGGAAAGATGTTTTTAGGGAGAGCATTGAGTTCCTCTATTAATGAGAACAATTTAATGTCACAACAGACAGCCAATGACTCCCTGAGATGAGCACAATATTAAGGGGCTGACTTAAAGTTTGGTGGGCAGAGGTAAGTCTTTCAATATGGTGGAGTACTTTAGTCCCCCAATACCGAGGGTCCTCCATCTGCCAAATTTAGAGCTGTCCACCAGCCCTGCAGTCAGCTCTAAACATTGGAAGGAAATGCCATTACAACTGTTCCTGCCACTGTATCATGAGTTTGGCAAATAGTACTATCAAAATGTCGGTACCGTCCGTCAAACTATATCTGCTTTTTTTTTCAGAAACAAAAATTCCAAAGCAGAATTTTGCTTTCAAAAAAACAAAAACATGGGAGTTTTCTTCCTTTGGTGTGGGGGTCATATAAATGTTTGTACTGTTTCTTAATGCCGCGTTTTTGGTGGCGGTAAGAGAGAGTAAAATGTTGCCACTCGACTGCCCAATCTAAATCAGGTGGGTGGTCGAATGGCCAACCCGCCAACTGCCCTTACCCCGTTGGGTTGTAGGGGGAGTATGTCAATGACAGAGATAGCGTATTCTATCCGAAAAACTCTAAATCAGCCCCTTAGATAGTCAAATTTGACTTTGTAAATATTCTGGTGTCTGCAAGCTGAAACGTACTGAGCAATCTTGATATTTCGCCACCTACAGCTCAGCCCATCCATCAATACTCCAGTCCTTAAGTGAATTCTTTGGAGCCTTTTACTTGTAAAAGGGATGCTGCAACAGGCTCTGCTGTAGGTACAGAGTCAGGTATGACAACAGATCATGAGCATGCCTTCAAGATTGGGCTGTCCTTTTGAAGTCTTAAGCTCACTCAGAAAAACAATGAGTCTGGCTGTCGGTCAATACAAATGGCTTATGGACTCCTCTGGAGCAACAAACTCTTCCGCCCTTATCAATAACAGGGATCTCTACAGAATAGGGCAGTGATAAGCTCCATGGAGGTCGGTCAATTGAACCTGAGGCCATCACCCTGAGTATAAAGTAGGGGTGGGCGGAATTTGCGAAAGCTACTTTCGCAAATTATCGCGAAAATGTTAAAAATCTCTGCAAACACGCGGAAATATTGCGAAGATGCGGAAGTTTTTTTCCCGCCCGTTCGCGGTATTTTCTGCGTGGTCGCGGCTCATCAACTTACCCATGCGGTTGCTTGCGGGCGCGGCCATCTTGTTTTCACTCTTCTCGCGGTGCATGATCGCGAGAAGAAAGACGTGATCGCGCGACGCATGACGTTACTGCGGGCGCGAACTGTCGCGAGACAGCGCAAATGGCTACCAACAACCAACATCTCGTGGAGAACGCGACCGGATCGTGAAAACTTGTCGGCGAACGCGGGGATTGAGGTAAGGCGATCGCGAGCGCGCGAGAATGTATTATTTTACAGCGCGAGCAAGAAACAAATTATCGCTAAGCTGCGGAATGCGGCAATTTTTACATTTTCGCTCTCTCCGCGGAACGCGAAAATTTAAAATTATCGCAATTTCCGCGAGCGGAACGGAAATTTAGCCCAGGCCTATTATAAAGACTGTGGAAGCAAATTGTTCCAGAATATGACTTCTCCTCTAATCCTCTTGAATGGGGTGTTAATCAGAGTCTGTGCAAATGTGCTGCCATCATGACAGAAGGTACAAAATCTCCGAATGTGTATGAAAGCAAAGGTGGGCATACTGATTGCGAATCAGATCAATCTGAGTGTCCCTTTTCAGAAGGCAAACAATTATGGTCTGACATAGTCTCCAACTTTGAAAATATCATCAAACTCCATAATTCTTGAACACATTAAAGGTTTAGCTGACTTTGTCGTGATCAAAGTAGGGTAAAATCGCTAGAATCTCTAATACATTCGCAAATGTCTACACTCCTACGCTATTCTGCAAGCAGGAATAAAGGAAGTTCACAAAGGTAGGATGGAATTGGAATTAGATAATTTACAAAGAAATCTGGTTCAATACAGATTATGGAAGAGGATAATTGATTTGTTGTAGTGGTGGCACTTATGGAATATATTCTTCACAGATGCTCTTTGGCTTTAAGGGGAGCACCCAGTGAGATGAGTTTATTATTTTACCATTTTGGAGTCTGAGGATTACAAGATGCAGCTGCTGTGGACTACCCTATGCTCTCAGTGGTTGCAACATTTACCAAAGTTTGGATGGGGATTAAAAAAATGACAATCCATCATTTCTATGTAAATTCATCCAAACTAGCGGATATATCGGGATGGCCCAGTTATGAATTCCCAAGAAGCAAATGTAAGATGATGGCACATGTTTATAACCAACCCTGTGCTATCTGAGTTATTTAATTATGCCATGATATTTAAAAAGACAAACTGCAACATTTTAAACTTGTTAATATTGTACCACTTTTTGGCTTGAACATCGAACTTTAGTCATAGCCTCTTCATATTTGCTTTTTTTGTAATGTAAACTACTTCAGTTTTAGAAATTATGACTGAATGACAGTGGAAAGCCAGTATTCTGCCCAATTTCTTTGGATTGTGGGGAGAAGTTAGACAAATTATGCATATGGATCTAACAATCATAAGGTGGCATCAAATAGTCAGGAAAATGGGATGAGATTAAGAACAAATTAGGTGCAGACAAGGAGGAATGGGGAGAGGCAAGATAAGACTGACGATCCTTGCACCTCAAAATATAAGGTTCAGATTGTTTTCATCTGGGTCTGGTGTGTTGAAAATGCTGTATCATTCATTATCTGGTTTGCACATTCTTCTCTTCTCTATGCTTGTCGGCTCAGCTGGTGAAAGTTATCTATATCGTAAATATATAGATATTTGACAAGGCCTGCCCCTATGATTCCGAGGGTGCCCAGGGAGGTAGGTTTATATTTGTTCCCATTGAAATACAGGGTTACATGATTTACCAGATGTAGGTTTAGGACCGGTAGTCACAAGCGCGCATCCCCAAAAAAGAGGGTTCCTCTTGAAATACATAAGAAGATTTGTTTAAATGTGCATTTAATGCAGAAGCAGGGCTATGCACAATTACGATTAGGTGCTAATAGGTAGCTTTTAATGCAGTATTTCACCACAGTGTTGTAAGAGCAAAATGTCCAAAAACACTAACGCATAATAAATGCAGCCCGGAGCAATGTCAGGTATGTTATGTTATGTATGTTATGTTATTTATGGATTTTTATTGAGCGCAATTTCACCTGAATGTCTCAAAGCGCTAGCCTACATCAGAGAACGGGGAGAAAGAAGGTCCAGCTGAAGAGGAGAGAAACTCAGACCAGCCAGGTTTTAAGAGACTTGCTGAACTTTCTGTGGTCGTTCTCTGTGTGAAGATGAACAAGCATTTGCAATGCAATAGGTCTCGCATTTACGCAAGTTTGAGCTATTGGCATTGTAAATGACAATGCCTTTTATTTATGTGCACCACTTGCAGGTTTTTAAAACACAAATAAAGGCATTGTTATTTACAATGCCAATAGCTCAAACTCTCACAAATGCAAGACCTATTGAGTTGCCTGATGAAAGACATACCTTATATATATTAAAACTTTCCTGTAAAAACGAATGTTATTAGATACAAGTGACAGAAAGAATATGCGAAAATAAAGAAACAGCATTTTATTTTATGTACAATATGTTTGATCTGATAACAAGTAAGATTTTAAAGGGGCCGCTACGATAAAATCACCATGCAGAGGTATACCACTTATCAACTATGGCTAGAACGTCATAAGGCCTCCTAGCATGGCACATTTAGTTTTGCCCTTTACTTTAAGTTCTGTTAACACAAGCTAAAAAATCCATTTAAAACCAGCTCATGTTCCATATTTGGGATGGTATACTGATTGGGATTTTTACTCTCTCCCTTTTGGTAAACCTATATAGTGCCCTCTAGCACCAAATATTATTTATAAAGTTAATATGGGTTGTAGGTTCCTTAAAGTAAGCACTATGAAATGCTTGGAGATAAGGCATTTCAATAACAAGCATGAGACATTAATGTACATAAGTATAAGACATTAATGAATAGAGAGCAACAGATAGCATTTATTTTTTTTCTGGCTAATTGGGTTCTTTTAATGGTTTATTTCAATTTGGTTTTAGTTTACATTCTGTAGTTTTTTATCGCACTTGTGAATTAGTCTATTGACCAACAGTTTTACTTCTTCAAAGTCTTATTATATTAAGGAACTTTGTTTTGCTTGTCGCACCTTGACAATGCAACAGTGAACATGATTAGTGGGACTGTCATCAACGTACAGCAACTGAGTGACAATAACAGCTCACGAGAGCAGGCAAGCTGTTTAAAGACTGCTTATGCAACTAGAGTTGACTGTTTCATGCAGAGCACAGGATTTCAAGGTACCGCCTTTGGATAAACCAATTTTATTATTTTTTTGGGATATTAACAACAGGGAAGCTGCCCTTGACCACCCGTTACATTTTTTGGGGGTGTTTTTAACAATAACGTTTCGATTTTGACTATCTAAATAAAAAAGACGTTTTTCATGAAGTGGTGATGTGCGCTAATAATTGTTGGTAACTTCAAGCATTATTGCTTTCTTATAAACATCTCGGTTGTTTGAAACACTCTAGAATACTAGAATAGAGTGCCCCCTTTTGCCTTGTAACTGATTTCCATTTATAGCAGTGAGTGTACCTCTAAAAGTTAAGTCTCCTGTGATCATACATATTGTGTTTAGCGGCAAGAGGCCAAGGGTAGGTACAGATATTTAATACAAATATAAGTCCAATACGGGGGCAAACACTTGTTCGCTCCCCAAGCCCATGGGTCCCACACCTGCTCAGGACGCGGCGCCTCGGGTGACTGCTTTGCCCGTCAATGGCGGGGGCCGCAGAGAGCAGCTCAGCCCAAGCCTCTGCTTCCGTTGTTGCTGTCGGGTGACGGCTCAGCCCATTGATGGCGGGGGCAGCGGAGAGCAACTCCGCCTGAGCCTCCTGCTTCCGTTGCTGCTTTTGGGGCCACAGCACCAACGCAAAAACGAGCAGATCAACGGCTAGCAGAAACTACGAGCCTGTAATTATATAAAAAAATGTAATGAAAGCAGGGGTGAGCCTTCTGCTTCCGTTTGCTGCTTTTGGGTGCCTGCTCTGCCCACCAATGGCGGGGGCCATGAAGAGCCACTCTGCCCGAGCCTCCTGCTTCCGTTGCTGCTTTTGGGGCCACACCACCAGCACAGAATGGAGCAGATCAACAACAAGCAGAAGCTACGGGCTACAATTGGCCCCTGATCCATGTCCCACCACGGGACCTGCCGGGCGGCACGGGGGCTCAGGTGCCATGGTTATAAAAAGAATAACGATGAAAGCAGGGGCCGTACTAAAATATAAAGGGCGTCGCCTGTTTATGTTTCACTTATGTGCCTGGCGTCCCGTGAAGTGGACGCCAAGATGAAAATAAAAACGAGTTTACAAACATGAGAAAGTAGGTAGTGCAGCCGATTGCATATTGTACATAAAACTTTGGAAAATGCAGAGAAAAATACTGCAAATATTCTAATAATGCGACTGCTGTTTGGATTGTTGAATGTTATGTTGGCGCTTTGGCAACAGTCATATCGAGGGAAACTGAGAGGGATAAGGTGGTCGGTTCAGAGGATAGAAAACTAGGGAGAAAACTAGGGAGAAAGATAATGCATGAGAGAAGGGAAGAGAGAAGTGCTTAATTTGTAAGTGAATGAGTGCTGGTGCTGAATGATTTGCTCAGAAGCAGCGTCCAAACCAGCTGAAAGTACATGAATAGAGCGGTCGTATTCCCAAACTGATACCTGTTTGTTTCATTTCCTCTGTAGTGTTGAGTCTGCAGTGGAGTCAGGGGCGGGGGGCGCGGGAAGGGGGGTGATTGATTCACGCGAAGTAAAGCTGCCATGAATGCAGTTAGCCAGGGGGGCACCTCAAGCAGGCGCTGCAAACACAAGGTGCGTGGAGCGAAAAGGAGGGTGGGAAGGGAGGCGGGGAGGGTGTAACGTGCGTGAACCAGCTGGGATCTGACTGTTGTCGGGTGCGCACCTCTGCAGCAGGCGCCCAGCCCACTGACTGCCCTGGTAAGTTACGGTTATGTTTAACCCTACCCAGAAAGGGCTCTGCTGCCTGCATCTCCAGGGATCCTTGCTGCGGTTTCCTAGGGTGGAGGCGCTATAGCGGCTATAGTCGGCGTGCGCCTCGAGGCGTGTGCACGCGGGGTGGGAGTTCTGCTCGGATTGAAAGTGCCACGCATGGCCCGGGGCCACCTGGCAGCCGTGACTCACTCCTTTGGGAAGCTTCTGGCACTGATGGAGCAGTACGTGCGAGTGAGAGCGGGAGGAGCTTATGAAGTGGGAGAACGGAGAAAAAGTACGGAAGGTGAAAAGGGAGAAAGGGGCAAAGAGGGGGCAAAAGGAGGGTGCAAGGGAGGTACATGGGGAGCAAAGAGCGCGACCCCATGAGGAGAACAGGACACATGGAGAGGGCAAAAAGACTGGGTGGGGTTACAGGTTATAGAGAAAGACCTAAAAAGCCCGCGAGTGGTGTGCGCGAGCGCTTACGGGAACACATGGGAATGCAAAGCCATTAATCAAGCAGGATGGCTCTGTCTCCCTTCACGCCCAGGGAGGAGGGAGATGCGAGCAGAGCATCAAAGGGCTGGGTGAGAAGGGAGGGGGGAATGCAAGGGTCAAAGCGGCGAAAGTGAAAGTAATCGAGCAGAGCATCAAAGGGCTGGGTGAGAAGGGAGGGGGGAATGCAATGAGCAGAGGAGCAGCTGTGCACGTGCATGTGATCGTGCACTCAAGGTTTAGGCCAGCCAAAACTGTGGGTAGCACTTTGAAAATCCCACATACAAAATGTCTCTTCGAGCCTTTGGCTCGCGAGACCTAAAAAGGAGAGCGTTCCCCAGGGTAGGGGAAAGACACGAAAAAGATCTTCTGCCGTTCCTGGCAGTGTGGATCTTGGGAAGGATGAGAAGATATTTATTGGCCGATCGGAGAGTTCTGGAAGGGCGATACCTTTTCAGTTTATTAACAAGGTAGTGAGGGCCGTGGCCATTGAGGGTTTTGTGAACTAGACGGTTGACCTTGAATTGCTTCACTGTGCGGTGTTAGGGGTATAGGAAGTGGTGGCACCTGGCTAGTTATGCGTGTGGTGTATAGATCTCCTGATTAGTGTGGTGCAATAGGTGGGGGAAACACCCTAAACCCCCAAGTATGTGAAGGAAAAGAATCCTACACAAAAATTTAAGCCAGAGTCCTATGCACACGTCAAATTAATTCCATGAAAGTTCATCAAGTGATTGGAGTACAATTGTCAAAGAGAGTCCAGATGAATCCAATTCTTGCCTTTAATTCAAACAATAAACGAAGAGCATCCAGCCTTTGAATTAAAGACAAGAATTGGATTCATCTTGACTCTCATTGACAATTGTACTCCAATCACTTGATAAACCTTCATGGAATTAATTTGACGTGTGCATAGTACTCTGGCTTAAGTTGACCTTGAATGTTATATGTTTTCTGACAGGGAGCCAGTGAAGAGCTCGCAGACTAGGAGCCGAGGAAGATCGAGGTGGTAGGTTTAATACTAGTCTGGCCGCTGTGTTTTGGAGAACCTGGAGTTTAGTTAGTTTAGGTAGATGCTCTTCATTGATGGAGGCCAGAAGAGCATTGCCATAATCCAGCCGACTAATGATTAGTCCTTGCACCAGAGGCAAACGTGATGACAGTGGGAACCATGTAAAGATCTTACGAAGGCTGCGCATTAGCTCATAACAGATGCTGGCCACATGGTTAACATGGTCAGACATGGAGAGTCGGTTATCAATAAACACTCCAAGGTTACGAACTATCCACTTGGGAGAGGGACGTGTGCCTAGGTTGGGAGGCCACCAGTCACTTGACCACAAAGTTTGTGCTTTACCGAAAATAATAATTTCGGTTTTACTGGCATTGAGTTGCAAGTGATTGTTTAGCATCTAGCAGTGTATGTCAGACATACACTGCCTGAACCGGAGTTTGGTGTCAGTGGGGTCGGGACTGAGCATGATTAGTAACTGAGTATCATCGGCGTACGATACTGTGTCAAAGCCGTGTGTTTTTATCACACTAGCTAAGGGAGTCACGTACAAGTTGAAGAGAGTAGGGCTCAGAATGGAGCCAATGGGGGCTGCTGGAGACAAATGAGCCCATCAGGACTTTGGAGGATCGATCTGTCGGGTAGCTCCTTAGCCAGTTTAGAGCAGTGCCCCCGATACCCATCTCTCGCAGATGATTCAAAAGAGTGCTATGGGAGATGGTGTCGAAGGCTGCCGACAGGTCCAAAAGGACCAGGATGGCAGACTGTCCGGCATCGAGCAAAAGTCTGATGTTATCGACCATTTCCAGCAGAGCGGTTTCGGTGCTATGTGAAACCCGAAACCCAGATTGCGTGAGGTCCAGCAAATGGTTACTCTCAATGTAGGTGGTGAGCTGTTTGTTGACTAACGACTCTGGGACTTTCCTGAAGAGAGGGAGAAGGGAGATGGACCGGTAGTTGTTAGGCTGGTTGGGGTCTAGAGTGGACTTCTTTAGTATAGGTCTAACCATGGCCTCTTTCCATCTAGCAGGGATGGTTGAGTGTAATAGAGACTGGTTGAGGAGCTTGGGCCAGGAAGAAGGACTGGCCCAATTTTAGACAAAATATGCGAGGATACTGGGTCAGTGGGGGATCCGGATTTTACCTTGCCAAGGGTGATTCTGATATACTCATGGGTGAGTTCAGTGAATTCGTTGAAGGAGGTGCACATCGGTGGGTTATTACTGTCAGGCCCCTGATGTTGTTTGTTGTCTCTAGAGTGGATGAAATGACTGTGGATGTTATTGATTTTGTCCACAAAAAAGTGGACAAAGTATCCACCCACTCTTGCGATATGGGCTGTGTTGGTTGACAGGAACTTGGGCTAGTAAATTCTTTCATTATTTTATACAGCTCCTTGTGGGAATTGGAATCCTGTTTGATTCTGTCACCGTGGTAGGATTTGTTGGCCTTGGCTATGTGATCGAGATAGTGCCTGAGTGTGGATTTGTAAGTCAGTCTATCGGCAATGCTTTTTGAATTTCTCCACCTGTGTTCTGCCTTCCTGGTGGCTAGTTTGTCAGATTTAAAGTTGGCAGTAAACCAAGGTGATAATTTGTGGTGGCGTTTAACTTTTTTTCCGGGCGCTATTCTGTCTAAGGTCCGACTAATTGCTGCCTTGAAAGACTCCACTGCCGCGTTGGGATTGTCAGTGTCAGCTATGGGGGGGGAGGGGGGGTAAAATAGTGAGAGAAAGTGGCCAAATTAACCTTGTCCCATGACCTACTTAGTGTAGGTTCTATGTGTGAATTTTTTGGAGTCAGGGTTACCTGAATATGACATTTTAATATATGGTGGTAAGACCAAAGAACTGAAATTGGGGGCTCGACCTTGATATGGGACAAGTTGGTAACTAAAAGTTTGAGTGTGTGGCCTGCTGTGTGTGTGGGTCCCACTATCAGCTGGTTGAGACCCAGATTACTTAAGCTTGAGATGAGAGTATTGGTGTGGGTATCAGATAGGAGTTCAGCATGGTAATTAAAATCTCCTAATAAGAGAAAGTTGTCGGCAGCCAGGACGTGGGGTGGGATGGTCTCTATCAAGTTACTTGAAAAGTAGGCTTTATTGCCCGGAGGACAGTGGAGTAAGGCACCTCTCCAGGACCCCTTGCTGAGGCAGTTTAGTTTGAAAATGCAAAGTTCACCCCAATCCGAGAGGAGGGTATCGATTATACTGAGTTTAGAGTTAGCTCGGAAGGCTATTGCTAGACCACCACCTCTCTTAATGTGTAGAACTGCACAGCTTCATTCTCCACAGAACAGAGGCGCTTCCAAGCTGTCTGAGAAGCATAATAGCAAATGTTCACACATAAGAAAGCTACAGAATCCACTTTGGTCCAGGAAATGAAATGGAGGACACTGTGGAGGTGATGACACATTCTATTGGACCAACAAAATTAATAAAGAGAGGTTCCAGAAATATGTATTAGTTTTGTCACCTGGCAGAATACTTAAAAAGATAAACAAAAATTAAATTATCCAAAAAATACAGTTTTATGTTTAATAGTTGAGTGGGTGGATTTGAAACATAATGTGGCACGGCATTTGTGAAGTTTAGCAGATATTAAGGGAATGTAAAAATATATATGCAAACACTCACCTTTTCAACTTTTAGTTAAAACATTTCTGGTTCAGAAATGTGTTATACTAAAGCTATAGTTCAAATTAATGTTAGCACTACTTGACTTTATGGTGTTCATCATTTTCAAATTTCAATTTGCTTTTGCCACACAAGACTGACAAATCTATACATTTGGGGCCCCCATTGAGGAAATTAAAACACAAGTCATACACACCTTCCAGTACTGACAGTTAAGTTTATTGACAACAAGCACTCCAGTCACGTTTCGGAGAAAGATTCTCCTTAGTCACGGGTCTAAGGAGAATCTTTCTATGAAGAGCGTTTCTTGTTTTATGTGGAGAAACAGGACTTCTGTTGTAGAGTATATAGTGGAAGCCACACCAGAACATGGACTGCCACAGTAAGAGATCATGGAAATGTGAACATTGTGGAGCAGTTGAATATATATAAATATATATATATATTCACTTTAAAAAACCATAGGTTTCACACATGTTATAGTTAGCTGGACATTTCACTCGTAAAAAACCAATGAAATTCCCCCGTTATAGTTACTGCAGGCAACTATAACTCACGCGACCGCAATCCTCTGCTGATGACGTCAGATATTACATCACTGTATTTAGACACTTATTTACCCATGTCTTCTTCCATTAATCTTTAGCTATACATATATTATAAATATTTATTTTTCAGAAAGACACATATGTCATCAGTGATGTAATATCTGATGTAATCAGCAGAGGATTGCGGTCGCGTGAGTTGTAGTTGCCTGCAGTAACTATAACGGGGGAATTTCATTGGTTTTTTACGATTGAAATGTCCAGCTAACTATAACATGTGTGAAACCTATGGTGTTTTAAGTGAATTTGCAAGGTTTTTTAAATGCTAATTCGTAACTATAACGTGTGTGAAACCTATGGTTTTTTTAGTGAATTTGTACGGTTTTTTAAATGCTAAGTTATGTTTTTTTTTCAGGTTTTACACTGTGCGCGCACCGTGCGTGCACGGTGCATTTCGCGCACCGTGCGCGCTCTTTGGGCACTCGGTGCGCTGCGCGCACTGAGCTCCCACGGTTCGCAGTGCTCACAGAGTGCGCGCACCGCGCCATTTGAAAAAAAATATATATATTTTTTCCGACCTTAGGGATCCTTCTGTGACCCCCTGGCCAAGGCTAGGGGGTCAGGAACTGTCCACTCTGCCCCCTTTTCACGTTCTCCACCTTTGTTTTTCACCCCCTCAGACTGCGAGAGACAAAATGGCGGCCGACACTTCCTGGTTTCGACCGATTCGAATGTTTACCGACATCTAACAACCAATCAGAATTGCGCTCGCGCACGGCAGGGTGCGCGCACAGTGCACGCACGGTGCGCGCGTATAGATATTGATATGCTTTTAAATGCTATTTTCTCAGGAAATACTGAACAGATTTACACCAGACCTGCAAAAGGCATTTCCTTGACCTTATGGCTACCTCTCTGCCAAATTTCAAGTAATTCTGTTCAGCCGTTCGGGCTGTAGCTTTGTCTAAAGGTCCTATGGAAAAATGCATGGGGAAAACGCGTTTTGGAACCCCCCTTTTTTCTCAGCCCCTGCTTGACGAATCACCCCAAGACTTTCAGGGTAGGAGCTGAACGGAGCGCCCAATTAGTTTTGAAAATTTCGCGAGGATTCGTCAACCGGCGCCAAAGTTATTCAAAATAGAATTTTGAGATTTCCTATGGAAACTAGGTTGTAACTATAACTATCTACTGGCGACCGCCAGTAGATAATATATATATATATATTTATATATATATATATATATATATTTATTCATTTATTTATATTTATATATAGCACACAACACAGTCCAGACAATTCCGACCGCTTGCAGCGCCATTCAGCAGTGTGCTAGAGCAGCTCCAAATATCAGTACACAAAGTTACTTTAATTCAAAAACAGTCAGTGTTTGTGTAGCTGGGGGTAAAGCAGGTGCCCATGGCTGTACCTTGCATCTGCCAATAAAAATTATTATTAAAGATGAAAAAAATATTGTTCAGACAGTAGATGATCATGTCTAGGACCATTTCTGTGTGTAATAGGAGTGATAATGGTCTTGCTTTCATGAAGTACCTGCATGTGTTCACTCCCTGTTCATGTTTAATACATGTATATCAACTGTTCAAGCAAACAGTGCTTAAAAGGAAGCCATGTTCCCAATAAATCCCCTCAATGATCGAAAGAAAATGGCATGTGTCTTGTATATATACTGGTAAAGATGTAACAAAGGGATGTATATAGTGGTCAACATACCTAGCTGTAATTTCAAGAGGGGAGGCAATTGAGGAGACAATGGGCCTCCCTGAAGGGTTGATTGTATCCTTGTGAAGTTTTGGTAACAAATATAGAAAAGGAATTTTTGGTTGGTCACATTTTAAGAATAGGTATTCCTCTTATTCTAGGAGCCCCCCATCTTTCCAGTCTGTTAACATCTCCAAAAATGTGCACTTAGATTGGGCAATCTCTTGGCTATTCAACCTTTGAGAACAGGTATGGCCCTTTAACTGCTTCATACCTACCTGTATGTATTTCTCAATAGGTAATACCACCACGTTCCCATCTTTATCTGATTGGAGGATTACAATTTCTATATCAGATTTAAAACTGTTAAAAAGTTGCCCACTGTTCTGTGGTTAAGTGTTCCTCCCAAAGGAAGGCCTAAGCCTGATCTTTTTTAGATCCTGTTGTTCCCACTTCTCAAATTCCTCAATTGCTTCATATGAGACATTGGGTGTGAAAACAGACTTAGGCTCGAACCCACTAAAACAACTCATGCCCACCTTAATTTGCAAATTATCCAAGTTGATCATTGGATCTTCATGGCACAAAGTATCAGAGTCAAGAGAGTAATTGTGTGGAAAGTTTCTACACCACTAATAAGAAGGTTCCCATTTGATTGTTGTGTTCTTTCTCTCCAGACAGTGATAAGTTTTTGTTCACATTATTTCTTGGGTTTATATTTTCTTTTGAATTGGAACAAATCAATCCTACTTTGAATATAGTTAGACGATGGGCAGAATGATAAACCCAGTGGTAGTACATCTATCTCTTTCTTACCTAAAAACCATTTGGGAAGGTTTACCATATTCATGCATTATTTATTCATTGTGCCTTCTTTTTGACCCTTATTATCATTCCCAGTGGAGCATTGCTGTTCTTTCCTTCAGCTGATCTTGATAAGTTTAACCCTATTTTTTTTATGCCTCTTTGAGAGTTTATTCCTTTTTTAAATTCGGTTCTTCCCCTGTTGAACTCCCGAAAAAAACTTCCATCCCACAGTTGGTTGTTCTCTTGTGAGTGGTGAATCAGAAACAGCTGATAAATTGCTCCCTCAAGCATCACTTTCTGTATTTATTTCCAAGGTTTTACCATTGGTACTACCACATGATGTAATATTTGCTGTGTCTTATTTGCACATGCAATCATATTTTTTTATTAAAGGTCAAGATCCTCCCTACCTGAACATCCTTAAAATCCTGTATGAATTTTCGTTGCTTTTTGTATTTTATATCCTCTTCCACTTTGTCAATCCTTTTTTGCATGTCCACCAGCGCTAGGTCAAAATCATCTTTGGAGTCTTCACTACTTAGCTCCATACACAATTTTTCAATATCTCTAATAATCATGTTCTTTCCCGTAATTAATATTTAATCAGGATTTGCGTCATCACCATTAAGTAATTGTAAATTGATACTTGTATAGCGCACTACTCACCCGCAAGGGTCTCAAGGCGCTTGTACGAATACCGCTGTGGAACCCATCCTGGCTTTCCCTGTGAGGTGTCCACTCCTGGGCACCCCCAAGGTGGAGGCCAGGCATCCTTAGCGTTGTGGGGGCCGTTGTGGAGATTAAGCAAGCTATTGCCCAGAGTTGCAGAGTGGGGCTCCATGATTGGAATAGGCACGAGGCGAGAATTGTCAGGTCCGTGGAATTTTTGAGCCCAAGACCCGCCGAGGCGGGGAATTGAACCCTGGTCCCGGGCCAGACCTCTGCCTCAGGGTCTGCCGCTCTAACCATTGAGCCACACTTCTCCAATGTTTAGTGTTATCAGCCCATTCCTGTAGCATGTTCAGGTCAGAATCCCCATACGTGAGAATTGTGAAAATTCTCAGCCCCCTAAGGACTCTTTTTACATCTATATATTTTTGCAGTGATTCTGCTTCCCACCATTTTGACATCTCTTTTTTATGCGATTTCTCTAATTTGTCACGTCATTCATTTTGACATTATCTTTGATTTGTAATGTTTGTTTGTTTCTTCGTTTCTGTGAAAAAAAGTTTATTAGATGCTGCTTTCCTCCTTGCTTCAGAAATGGAAGTCATTGTTAATCATAAAAGTCAGGTGCTCATATATACTACTGCTTCTTAGTTGCCAATTTTAGAGAAGCCTGTCAGCAATCTCACATGGAGGCTCCGCTTGCTCAAGCACAATTCAGCGTTTATTTCTCGTGTTCCAAAACGCACAATCAGCATATAAGTATATGAAGGGCAATGCATTTACCGCAATGTAGTCAGCCGCAGTCCGCGGTTCATCTCGGTAGTCAGCGTCCTCCAACAATCAGGCCAAGAAGCTCCTCAGTGGGTGCAGCAACCTTCACAATGTCTCTGTAAGATTGTGTAAACTTCCTCTGATCAGAGGAAAACATCCATGCGGCTGGTTTGTATTCCCACAAGCAGTGTCCTGTGATGATCAAAGAATGATCCGCTCAGCTGGATACTTCAATGTCTTGATTGAAATAATATCATAGCGGGAAATAGGCTAAAGTCTGGCGGGACAGAGGGAATCTTTTTGAAATAGCAGAGAACACAGTCCCAACATCTTAGACCACTTGCAATGACGCCAAACTTATTAGGGGAACAGAAAATGTTTTCCAATGTAAATGGGATTTTAACTATGACTGGGTAACATATAAAATGACTCTGCAACCTTTGCTTTTTTAGGTGAATTTCTA
The DNA here is from genome assembly GCF_964204655.1 of Triturus cristatus. NCBI lineage: Eukaryota > Metazoa > Chordata > Amphibia > Caudata > Salamandridae > Triturus > Triturus cristatus. The sequence goes on from NC_140592.1 coordinate 213,458,609, forward strand.
AGTTTTTTTTTAATGCTATTTCCTAACTATAACGTCCTTGTAACATTTGTTTTTTCAGGGAATTTCAAGTGTTTATCATTTTTTTTCCTTAGTGTAACCTGTTGAGGTTTAATTTATGTGAAATGAGCATTGTGTCAGAATGAATCATGCCCTGTGCATTTATCCAAGAAGAGGCCACCGTTTTTTGCAACATCTCTACCCAAATGGAGTACTTTCTACTGGCAAATTAGTAAATGCTACCTTGTTGGGTAAATGTATAGAGCATCTCCTATTACATTCTTTAAATCTCACTGTTTCTGTTACAGAGGTGGAAACTGGCTCCCATTTGTTCTACCCACCCTAAGTGATGGAGGTTTGAACGAGGTAAAATGATTTGCATCATTTTAAAATGAACTAAAAAATGATTCAAAGGTTCATGCAACTTCAGGAAGATAGAATGTTTGTTGGCTTGACTGGAATCTAACTCTGAGCTTGAATCAACTTGAAGAACTCTATGGTAGGATGAAAGTCTGTGATATTGGTAATTAAGGAAGTAATATAAACCTGCTAGCCTTTCCTACCAACACTGTTTATCCCCTGAACAATGACCTGTGAAGTTTCAGACTGCTTGCTCATAAAATCTCAGCAAACTCAGACCTAGTTTTTTTAAATTTATTTTTTATGAAAATAATTCCATACAAAATGGGTGAAAAAGCCAACACAGACAATACAAAATAAAATAACAATGTAGTACATTTCATTACATGATGATTTCATTGCCACTTTAATTCAATAATTTAATATTTTAGAAATTAATTTAATTGTCCTTTATAACTCTTAATGTGGGAGTGTAATTAGTCATATTTTCAAATTGTGACCATTTTCACTGACCAACATGGAAAATGTAGTAAGATGACCACCAGCTTGAAAATTGATTCTGGGACATTTTGACCAAGACATACTTTTTTGTAAAGAGCTACATATCAGACTTGTTCTAAAACGTAAATCTGTTTCGATCTCTCACCATCTTTGTGCAGTTTTAAGGATGGATTTCCTAAGTAAGGGCACCATCAAGCCACATGTAGCCAACCTGTTATATTTGAGTTCTGCCATCTTGGACAATAGTTTGGGAAGCCAGTATGTATTTGTTTATTTTTATTGTATTATAGGACAACCATAGAGAAGATACTACAGTCACCATTGTACAATTTGAGTGATCACCTATAACATGTGTTCATATGGTATCATAGTTCTAGGCAGTACAGTTACAATAATACTTGATCATTCAGAAAATCATTTGATCAATTTGAACCGTTGTTAAAATGTGTCGCCAATTCTTCTTTATCATGGTTAGGTTTGGACCATCTTCTAGTATGATTACCTCCCTCACATAAGACTTTAGCAACATTAGCCCAGCCGTTCTTTATTATACCTGGAGACAACTAAGGCTGCCTGCCTCATTTCACTGTATAAAATATGACTGTAGTTGATCACATATATCCCTGGTTTAAATGATGGGGAGAGTAGAGGCATACACATTTGCCATGTCATTCCTACTTACTGCCCATTATGCCAACTGGCATTACCGGCAACAACAATGAACCTCCACCTCTGTCTGTGTTCTTTGGCCTGCCTCTCTTCAATCTGCCTTCTGTGGTCCAGTGGAGAGCTAGTCTTGTGATAGAGTCTTGTTCTCTTCTGATGATGTGCACTATCCATCTCTACCTTTTTCTCATAATGATGGTGTCCATGCTCTCTCACTTGCACCAGGTGAGCAGTTCCTGGTTGGAGATGGTTCATGGCCAGAAAATGTGCATTATTCTTCTCGGGTTACTGGTGTGGAAGCCTGTCAATTTGGTGATGTTGCTTTTTAATCATCCACCAGCATTCTGATCCATACAAGAGTGTGGACAGAATGCATCTCTTCTGAAGCCTCAGCTTGGCCTTCGTGCTCTACTGAGATGACCTCCACACACTGTTCAGCATCAGGGAATGCATTCCTAGCCTTGTTCAGTCTGCTATTGATTTCACTGCCTGCCCTCCATCATGACTATTAGTACAGCCTAGGTAGGGGAACATTTTGGTCTTGATTAGGTCCTATTCATCCACCGTGAGTGGAGAAGGGTTTGGGATGTTGAGTGGCATGACTTCTGATTTGTTCTTGTTGATCTTCAGGCCCACTTTCTGTTCACAGATGTGGTGGAGAGATGTATTTTCCTGCATATGCTGCTGTATGTGAGAAAGCAAGGTTAGGTCAATGTCCTCTAGTGCAGAGAATAAGATTCATCTGACGCCTCTGCTGTGGTATTCAGTTCTGTGTTGCATCACCCAGATGATGACCATGTTGAAGAGCAACTCTGACATCATGCATTCCTGTCTCACACCAGTCTTGACTTCAAAGCTATACTCACTATCAGTCGTGGCTAGAAACAATAAAATATGGTGGGGCGCAATGCCCAAAATACTCACCTTGTATATTGTATATCTCCTCGGCGGGATCCTCGTGTCCCAGAGAAATAGAGGGGAGAACGTACTTCCTGTTCGTGGAACGTGAATCTAACCAATCCTGGAGCTGCTCTTATGCTGTTTCCAACATGAAAGCAGCTCCAGGATAGGTTAGAGCAGGCTAACCCAGCACTCTTTTTGAGACTGGAGGCCTGTGCCAACAATCCCCAGGCTGTTTTACAGCCCTTGGATTGCTGGGTCTACAGTGCGCATGTTGGGCTGACCATCGAAAGATAGCCTGCCAATCTGACATGCCCACTGTAGACCAGTGCAGTCATCCCTAGGCCTGGGCTTGAATTCCACTCCACTAGTAGAGTTTGCAGAGTTTTTCCAACTACACATAGAGCACGGCGTACCGAAAAACTACATGTAGCAGCGTGGAGCAGAGTTATATCCTCTCCCGTGGCTCAACAACATTAAGTTGGCAAACACGAGCAAGGAAAATCTTTCTCCGGACCACCTTCTGGCGAACTTTCTCAACACGGGCAGTCGCGGCTGATAGGTACCGCTCATGGTGACAAACCACCGGCTCGCATTGAGGAAGCGGCCTTTCGAGTAGGACATCTACTCGAGCAGCAGAAAGAAGCAGCACCCTCTTGTGCTACGCGTGGTGCTGTTCACGCTGATTTTACACCATGAGACAAATACCATCACAAAAAATCTTGCGATCAGCGCAATGTATCGCACTTCCGCCGCTTGCGAAACTCTGCGTAGTGCGGCAGAGTTTATTTGGTCACTTTGCGGAGTCAAAGACATTTCCAAATTCAATGAAGTTGATGTACAGTTGTCTCTGCCACTCTGTAAGCCATGCTATTACAGAATATTAAATCCTTCAGTGAATCAGTCCTCTCGGACATGGACCACTCAATTAATGCATGACAACGGTTTGCTTAGCCATCAACAAAGCAAATGTAGTAAATGTGAGTATCGAAGTGGGTCCATCCTCAACATATCCTAACAATGTAAAAAGTGTGAGGTATGCAGAATCAAGGTCTCTATCTCAGAGCTTGTGGCAATAGCTCACTCCAGAAGAGTACTAGTCCAAGACACTTCCAAGCTAGGGGCAGGAAATGTGGCTGGGGAGCTGCGTATCTCCTGAAATTTGGCTGATAATAAATTAGTGTAATAAAACCTGTGCACAAATGTATAATGTACCTGTCTGCAGCTCCTATTGAGAGAAATCTTCCATGATTGAGAGCAACAAAATTACTAGTTTACATCTATAAATGTCAGTTCCAAGACTGTCTCCCACATGCTGCTAATACTTCCACTCCCACAGGACCTAGCATCCCACATTGCTTTGTGTAGGTGTGACACAGCATTTCAAGGCCACAGACTAGACGGTAACAGAGATAGTGCAGGTAAACGGCATGTGTCTCCTGGAAATTATGGTTATTTACTCTGGAGAGTGATCTGTAGATGGTGATTTAGAAAAGTATTTAAGGACGTGCAAACTATCCTTTCCCTTAATGTTTGGCAGACTCATAAATTGAACTTTCTGAGAGATATCTCCAAGTACACTCCATTCCAGTCCATCTTGCAGGCCTATCGCCCACAGACCCACCATCAGGAGGACAGAGGGATGATTAACAAGCATTGGCATAGCCAATAGGTCTTGCCTTTTGGACCTTATACGTGTTTAGACATGCAGCATATTATAAACTAGCTTTGGTAAAGTACTCACGAATGCCACTAAAATCTCAAGATCTCAGCATCAATCCTCTGGCTTCGCAGCACGAGTGAACTATTCTTTAGGAGACCGGATGACTACAGCTCCCAAGTTGCAACTGGACTAGATTAAGTCCTTGCTTGTAAACCTGGACTGAGTAAAACTTAAATGAATGCATCGAAGCAGCAAAGGCGTCAGTGTCACAGAGGCAGAAACAAGTTTCCTTGCACCAGTGGGAGCACCTTTTCTGCCATGATTGTACTTGTTTCACGTTTTAAGTTGGGCTGTTTATGTATCTCCGATTTCGTGTCGGCTATTTTGAAGATGTAAGAAGACATGACTTGAGTGGGCCAAGTGGCACTGCCTGCTCTGTGGCTGGCTGAGCACAAGTCGCCTGTCTGAGTGGGTTCCAGCAGTTGCACCACGCTGGTCTTGCACATGACGTGTTCATTCGTGGTACTGTTAAAAACAAGGCATATCTTCACAGAAGACGTTTTGGATTTATTTTCTAGCCCCGAGCTTTCATGTTATTAACAGTACAATCTGGGAGTTGTAGTCTTTATTTTACTGGCCCGCTTGGACTAACACATTTGTAAAAGGAAAGCTCGGTAACGGATGCATTGTGTTTGTTTTACAGGAGCAATCTGTCAGTCCTAAATGAGACATAGGTTAGTTCCCGAGAGTCACAGTCATTGAATTGCAATGCCACAGTTGTAAGTTTGTAGCAAAGAAGCCAAAGAAGGTATGTGCACCCAGTCCGTACTGTATTCATAGAGGCCGAGGATGAAAGACCTATGTAGAGGGCATCTGTTGTTACGTATTAGAGATGATTATGTCTAAGAGAAAGAGGGGTTGAAGCGCTTGTAGCAAGTGATGTTCACAAGGAGAGGCCAAGGTTGTTTGTTTTTTTTGCATATTTATATAGCGCGAACTCGACCTGAAGGTATTGGAGCGCTTTACATGAGCACCGTATTTACATTACACATTCAGGCACGGGGAGATTAAGTGATTTTCCCAGAATCACAGGATGTGGACGCGACCCCGAGGCTCGGACCACATCCTGTCCTGAGTCCTGGACACTCCGCTCTTTTACCACGTTAGATATGATTTCCTCCACAGAGGCCCTAAATAGCAGAAGTAAGTCTGGTCGGACCGGTATGTGTCTGTCCATCGGTCGGCTTGTTATCAGTCTTTGCGTGTGTTTGTGCCTGTGTGCCTCTGTTTTTGTTGTGTCTGCGTAGGTGCCTTGCTCGTCTGCCGACGCGTTCATGGGTACCTGCACATCTGTGTCTGTGCACACCATTACCTTTATGCCATCAGCCCTATGTGCAGTGCTTTAAATAGGCCGGTACTCACCGGTACCCAGTACAGACAGTTCTGCATGTTCCACCCTTCAGTTCCAGAGCTTGTCCTTTTCCAGGGAGTGTACAAATACTCTTATGGGACAGCAGGGCAGTGTGCTTGGCAGGCTCAGTTTAGGTATGGCTACTACCACAGCACAGGCGCCGCTCTGCTCCTGAGGGTTTTCTAAGCACATGGAACCTCTGTGTACCCCAATGCAGAGTTACTGCCGAGATTTCAGCAGCGCTCATCTGAAATTTCCCAGGGCTGCCTCGCCCTGCCAGGGGCGGAGAGGGCCCACGTCACACTGTGACTGACAGCTGGGTCCAATGACTTCAATCTAACCCTGCAAAGCCACGCACAAGCTGCTTCAGCTCACCTTCCAAGCGGTGCCGGTGAAGTGTTGTGTCTTGTGGCCCAAGGTCGGCGTGCACGGCTTATGGGCACTTCTCGGGATTCACAAGACTTTAAGAACAGTCTGTGTGTGTGACGTGTACTGGGATAGAAGCGCTCATACCCCAACAGATCAGGGTAGTACAGGGCTCTTAAGCTCTCAGTGTGACCCTGGACACACGAAGAGAGAGACCTGTAGCAAGCAGAACAAGCATGCGCGCCTCGCGCTAAAAGTTAAAAAAAATTCAAAAGTCGGACTTATAAGACGAAGAAATGTTAACGGAGTCTCCTTTCTTGCTGGGCTTTCCGAGGGTACTGCCAGGGGTAAGAGAGGGAAGGACCTAGAAGAACATCTGGAGATTTTCAAACTGCCCGGTACCTGCACTTCCTTAATGTAACAAGCGCGCGTGCCTCGCGCTGACGAGGAGAGGAGGAGGCAGCAGGGGGAGGGGAGAGATAAGGGGACCTGCTCCTGTTTCCCTTGTGTGAGCGAGGTTTCAAAGCTCGCTCCCCCAAGGGAATTGCCAAACGTGCACGCGTTGCCATTCAAAGCAATGCAATGCGTGCCCGTTTTTGGGACCAAAACTGAATCGATTTCAAAAGGTCTTTTTCCTAGGCAACGCATGTGCGCTGCGTAGGCGAGACCTAAAAAGGGGGAGAAGCAGACTGTACAGTTCATCCCATCCCATTATTTTAGCCAGTTAGCACTATGCCCAGTTTATTTGTGCTACTGAATTTATTGTAACTGATCATCTGTTAAATGGGAACCATTTCACCATTTTAGGAGGAAGAAACAGCACTACATCTCTTTCCTCTGTCAAGTGTGGATGTGGGGAAAGGAACTATACCAGAAATGAACTTACTGTGCCTAAGACACAAGATGATATAGCTTGAAGAGCTGTAAAGCTTCCTATGCTTTATGCTAATATCAACATCTGCCATATTATATGAGGCTGCTTAACTGGCCTGGCTAATTCCATCATGAGTGATTTTAGATTGCTAAAACTTTTCAGAGATAGTGGGATTGGAATATTTTGAAACAGATATTGTAATTTAGGAAGGATCAATTTCTTCATTAACACAATATAGCCAGCAACTGAGAGCAGAAAAGGGATCCACTGATTCACCTGATCTCATATCTTCAAGGCTATATCTGCCTGACGCAAGTCCCTATTAGTCTGGTAGAGCTATATCAATCATAACTGATACTAATCTGGTGAAAAATGCCTTTGCAAGAATTGTGCTATTAATGGAAATGAGGGACAATGGCTTGTATGAATCACACAGAACTGGCGACTTGTCAGGTTTTCAGAGAATGGTAAAGATAGACTCCCGTAAAGAGGGCCTCAGTGAGTTTGAGTTCACTTCTTCTATGTGCATTGTTTAAAGATGTGGAGCAATGATGTCTATACATTTGTCCATAGGCAGTTTGTCACTACCTTGGGCCCATCCACGCTACATACTGCTGACAACACCTTTATTTTGTCTTTGATTATTGACTAGCATAGATGCTCACATTGTGCATTTTCAAGCCACATTGGAGTGGCCCTTTGAAGATATTTATGAATTTCTTGTACAATCGCAGTGTACAACAACGCATTTAGGCATCTAGTTTATCTAGTACGCCTTCCACGTCATAAATCTTCCTTCTTTCACTTGTATCAAAATACACTGTGTTTCTGGAGGTCCATGGCTAGCAGAACAATCTGGCCAAGGGCCTTCACAAACTCTTTCCCCCTCTATAAACCTTACCAGAGGGGAAGCCCAGCAGACCACCATCCTTGTGAGGGCCTCCATCCATAGTGAGTCACAGTTTGCAACCTACAACGTTAATATTCATGAAGGTGGTCAGATTGCAACTCAGTATGATTTGGATTTTTAAGAACTGGTCCAGTAGTAGGTTGGTTCTTAAAAATCTTTGATGGTTGCAAAAATACTGGTCGTAATTGGAGACCAGTATTCTTCACCCAGATAGTCATACATATTCAGAAAATTACTTTGCTCTTTCCACCACATCCTTGCTTTCTGTTAATCTGGAGAGTAACTCATCCATAACAGATGCCTCCTGAGTGCACTCATATCGTTACTCAAGTTGCTGAAGAGTACTTTCAAGATCTTTAAGAAGGGACACAGCTCAAAACCCTTGCATTAGTAGAAATACATATTTCCCAAATAACCATCATAAACACTTTTCTTCCCACAGCATGTAACAATCCTGAGTTTATACCGGACTACCACATTAGGCAAAGCACAAGATGGGCATCTCCAGGGTCAACTTAATAAAGACTGAGCAGGAAGTTTCACAGTAAATACAACTAGGACAAGTCGAGAGTACATTCTGGCAATATGTTGTGCCCCATTCACCCAGTTTAACACATCTTTTACCATCAACCAGAGATCTGCTCTGGATGATTTATCATGAATTTACTACTAGAATGTGAAGACTCTGTAACTGACATTGCCAGTACAGCACACATCTAAGAAATAATGTTGGAACATCAACACCAACCCTCCTTCATAGCTGCTCATTGAAGCTTGGACAACTCACTAGATGTATCTACTCTAAAGTCAAGTGAAATTGATTTCCACCCCTTCCCAGATGACAGATGATGGATCCAGTCTCCAAATATGTAAACCTCACCCCGCCAAAAATAAAAATGTTAGCTTTGCAGTATGCAACATACGTATGGGATGGTCATTTGCTGAAGTTTGTTCTTGACTGGTAGAAAGGCTCTCATGGCTTCTTGCACAGATTGGGTGAAGTCAGGATAGAAATAAAGTGAAGCATCTGAATGGGACAATTCCCTCTTTGTGGATGCAAGGTTCTGTACAGTACAGCAGTCTCTGTTGTTCAACAGTATTGCTACGATAAGTATCACTGGAGTGCATAGGACAGTCTGGCACCTGAGACCGATGGGCACTTCACCACAAAGATGTGAGACAAGTTCAACTCATCACAGAGGTCAATAAGTATTTTCTCGACTAAAGTTTTCATCCATTCTGTATCGGTCAACTTTGAAACCGCAACAATTCCGATACTGGCCCTATGAGATCTGGCTTCAATAACTTCATATTTAATAAGTTGGAAGACGTTTTCCGTTTTCAATTGTTTTTCCTTTGTACCTGACAAATTGTCCTTAGCGTCAGAAATGTGGTGCTCCACCATATTTATGAGAGAAATATGTTTGTTGAGCCGGTCCTTCATGAAGTCCAAACAGTGCAAAAGGAAGTCAATTGTGCAGTTGATTTCAGATGCACAGTTTCGAAATCTAACAGGAGAGATTACACACCCAACTTCTTCAAGATTGCTGAACTTGATTCATGTTCCCCCTGAGATATGTGCTAATTATTAGTTGCAGTTGTGGGCTCCTTGGGATTAAAGGTAAAGTTTATCTTGTTTCTGATCACCCTTCCCCATTCTTACTTAAGCAACCATATAGAGGTACTACTTCACTCAGCAGAGCTAAGTCCTCTGAGATGTAATAGCAGTGGCCACAATGGTGGATTTCCAAGCCGGTCACAGCAAAAAACCTCTGATCTTACTCCTTCAACAGCAAGTAAGAACTCTTACTACCACTATCAGGCAGGGATAGGCCTCATGGACAAGGGTATTGACTTGTAGTTCTACAATTCCCTAAATCTCTAACCCATTTATTGGCTTGGTGTACAGGACTTACAGCTCCGCCAACTTGAGCTTTGCACTAATCGAACCACTAGAGCCCAAAAGCAGAAGCTTACAACTTAGCAGAGGCAAACTGTTGCATCTTTTACCTAGACAATTTTAGATGAATGATTCATTAGTACATGACTCGTTCCATTTACGCTTTGAAAATGCATAATTTATTAGCCTGTTCAAGGTGATCAGCATAGTGAGGCAAGTATGAATTCAGTGCTTTGGAATGAGTAGTGTCCATTCTATTGAGATAATAGCCATGTGGCCCATCCCAACTCATCTGAGCTTCTGTCGAGACTTTTTCACAACTCCATCTACAGGAAAGCCTGGGGCTTCTAATGATTCTGCAGGCCCTATCTCACCTATCTATTAAGACCTCCAGACTGTACCATTCCAGCTGCAAGCCTCTTCTCAGTGATTTCCCTCTATGCTGTCCGATTCTGTTAAGGGCAATCATTGCACAATGATGTAGACAAAGCTGGCCACAGATCTGGTGTGTGGCTCACAGACTTGTCAGTAGCTGCATCTCAAAAGACCACAGCAACAAAGAGAATGAGGCTGAAACCTCAGTCTTGATTGGAGAGCTCAGAGGCATCCATGACTATGTCAATCAATTATCCCCATTCCCATTTGACAGCAGTCCACTTATGAGATGTGATGGGCACCAATTTAGGAGATGAGATGGGCACCATTCTTATTAAGATGGCCTAGGGAGAAGCATATGAAGTCAACTATCATAAATGCAGGTTTTCTAGTACTCGCACCCAAAATCACTTTTTGTAGCTACACAGATTTATCAAAGCCAAATATTGAACAGGTGGCCAAGTTGATTTTTAACATTTCCTGAGTACATCTTGAGCTTAATTCAAAAGCTCAGAAAAGAGTACCAATGATCTTTTCCTTTAAGGACTAGTCTGCTTGCAAAAGGCTTGATTACTACAGCCAAACCTTCTAAATCATTTATGGGTGGAGTAGACCAAATACTTGAAAGTTGGTAGCACAAAAGCAGGGCCTACCCTTTTACTGTCTCTTACTGTGCAAATTGAGTCAAATTATGTTATTTGTCTCCATAAACTCTCCTCAACCTGAATTGGACACAGACTGAGATTGTCCTCAGAGGAATAGTTGGGTAAAGGATGGTGACAAACAGAGAAATCCACTTGCTGTCCAGTATGAAGCCCCAGTCTTCAGAAACCGCTAGGTTACCGTAACCTGACTGACAATAATACAGCTGATAATATAAAAAATAGCATTTAGATAGATATTGTATGTTAAATCCAAATTATTGATATATAAATTATCAGGCTTAACAGCTTTTTCTGAGCATCAGCCTGTAACTTACTTTCTGGGATTTTTACCTGATTATATGTTGCATTTTAATTAATAATAACAATTATAAAATGTGTTTTATATTTATTATGGATTTTAATTGTGTGTGTTTTACTTAATTATTATGTTAACATTATTATAGTTTTATTAATAATGTATTTTATATTTTTGGAGGGTAATTTATGTTTTACTTGGGTAAGAGAGAGGGAAGTGTAGTTATTTTAAATGTTTCTATTTTATTTTTATGTGTTAAATATTTTTTTACATTTAATTGTCTTCATTTATATAGTGTATGTATTTTATTTTGAATGTTTTGATAATTTTATGTTGTTAAGTATTTAAATGTGTTTGTTGAAAAAAGATTAGGAGTTGGAATGGTATATGTAACCCTTCCTAGGTGCAGCACTTACCCAGCTGCTGCTCATGCTAGAGTGGGAGTAGTAAATCTAACCTTTCCAGAATCAAATGCTTTTCCTACTGCTGCTTAGATTGGAGTGGGAATAGTAAATCTAATTCATCCAAAGCCTAACATTTTCCCTACTGTTCCTTAGATTAGAGTGGGAATACAAAATGTAACCCTTTCATAGTTCAATACTTTCCTTATCGTGGCTTAGATTAGAGTCAGGAGCAAATCTAACCCTTCCAAAGTCCAATTCTTTCCTTGATTTTAGTATGTTGTGGTGGAAATAGTAAATGTAGCCCCTACAGAGTCCAAAACTTTCCAGACTGCAGCTTAGATTGGAGTGCGAATAGGAAATGTAACCCCTCCAAAGTCCAATACTTTCCCTAATGTTGCTAATATTGAAGTGGGAATAGTACATTCAACCCCGCCAAAGTCCAACACTTTCCCTACTGTTGCTTAGATTGGAGTGGGAATAGTAAATTCAACCCCTCCAAAGTCTAACACTTTACCCCGCTTTTTTTGAGGGTGTGGGAATACATCTAACCCCTGTAGAGTCCAACACTTTTCCTGCTTTTGAAGGCATTGAAGTGGGAATAACCCTGCCCTGCTGTTGCTTAGAGTGGAGTGGAGTGAGAATCTAACCCTTCCAAACTCCGACACTTTCCCTGCTGCCACCCCATGATCTAACTTCTTAAAGGTAAACTGGCTTCAAGTGAGGAATCTCCGGCTCACCCTTTGTACCTTGGCTTAAGCAGCAATGCTTTCTTCAGACATATGCATGCGGTGCTCCTACAAAAAAGCTAAAGCAACACAATTAAGAAAAAAAGGACTTAACATTTTCCAACCAAGTTAGATCAAAAAAATGCAATGTGAAAAATGTCAAAAATGAAGATAACTGTATGTGGGGATGAAATGTTACAGCAAAAACGAAAACTATTCCATTTAGAACAATACGGAAGTGATAAACCAGACAAACAGGACCTAAACACCCTTTACGTAGCTAGGTAAGAGTTGATGGTTTGTCACAGTCAAACGTGTTTCCTTCAGACTTACAAACATTTCTGGAGGTCAGAAATTTTCAGTATAGGAAGGTAGATCTTGCAGCTAAGAAAGGATCCAACAGTTCCAATACACTTGCTGGACCACTGCCCAGAGATCAAGCCAAGAAAGCTTCTAGTGGCAAAAATCTGTAAAATGAAGTCTCTGAGGATTCAGAATTTTAAGGATAGGTTTGGCAACTTGTTATGATCCTCCAGAGGTTACATTTTAATGAAAAAAAAAGTTTAGTAAAATCCAATTTCTTGATCCTGAAAGTCTACAAACTCTTTGGGATTGCTGCTCAGACACCAGGTTCAAGGTGGAAGAGGTCTCCTCACAATTCTAATTTAGGTTTACTTGTAAATGTTTAATTCCAAACAGTTCCTGAGATTTTCTGCAACTGTACCAATTTCATTTGCCTCCATTGCCTTGTGCACTTTGTTTGGACAGTGCAGTTGGCATCTATTAGAGCCCTCAGGCAGCGAGTGGTGGGCCTTTCCACTTTTGGTGGGTTGCCTTTAAAATACATTTTTCCTTGTTCACATCAATTTTCAGATGCCCAATTCTTCAATTTCTGAGATCTTCTCTTGGTACTAGCTGCATTGAAAATCATTGTTCTGAATCCCCTTGAAGCTTCTTGGAGCCAGCATTGACCTTCAGGATGCCATCAATAGAGTTTGATCTATGGGACTACTTTAGGCTTTACTACTCTGCCCACCTCCCTCAGTTCAGTATTGTCCAGATATACAGTTCTGAGGATGTGCTAGTGCTGGAGCGGGTTATGCAAAATTCTGTATACCCACCCCATTTTGCATGTCGTTTTATTAATTAAATAATTATAATCGTACTAAGGGTTTGGAGTGATGTGGAAATAATTAATCAACCTTATTAATGACTGAAATAGACGTGGGATTTGCATCTGCATGGCCTAATTAATGACGTGAACTAAATTTCGTACGCATACTAATGATAGATAATTAGAACATTGCATGATATATGTCGCTTTGGTGATGTAATTGTGATTCGTGCTTTATTTAGTAAGTATAAACCGCATTGAGTGTTGCTTTTGGCTAGATAAATACACACACATATGGGTATTAGTGAGGGAATAACATTTAATTAGTCATTTTTATGTATTAATTACGTTTTTGTGTTTCTTTGCTTAAATTGACTATTCTGGCCTATCGAATGATGGCTGCTTTTGGTGCGTAACCTGACTGCCAACGCTGAACCAGGCTTGGGTGAAGTGCGCCTGTGGTAAAGATGACGATAACGTTAACAAGGGGGACCCGATTAAGGTAGCTTAGGACCACGGGTATATCATTTAATTTAGAGAACAATGGTCCTTAGCCTAAATTGAATTGGAAAAGAACTGTTGCAACATAGACTACAATGAGACCTATGTGTATTTTTCCTAAGTCCAGCCGGACAAAGGAACATTTATTCTAAGGTATTCATAGAGATAAGGAAATAAAGAGTAAATAAACAAGGGCACAATCCTGTACCAAGTTTTCAAAAGGGGGAGACAAGGAAGTCAGATTTGAATGGAAGAAAATAACAGGCAAAAAGTTTTTCGGAGAAAACAGAGGGCTTACAAACCAATAAACAATTCAAGTAAGCACAACCAAGCAGAAACCACAAAACATTTTCACAGTGGATAAAAATTGTGGTACTGTAATAGAAAGTCTACGACGTTTCGATCCCAAGCTCCTAATACTGTGGGATCATCATCAGGACTAGAGTTTGAGAGGAAGTTGCCTGGTATATATTGGCGATGCCTGTTAACATGAATTTTTAGGAAAAGAAGGGGGAGAGAAAACAGACAAAACAATTTTGTTCAGCAATTCTATTTGACTTACATTAAAACAACAATTGTGAGGTCCAAGGACGTGCCTCATGCTTATGGTGAGTGCTGATGCTTGTTAAAAAAGTTTGTGGTCGGGAGTGCGGAGGAAGAATTCATTTGCGTGGTGCCCGGCGTCGCCGTAGATGAAGCTGAAGGTAGTGGTTCGTGTGCGTGGCCATGTTGCATACATGTGACTAGATGCTGTTCATGCGCTGAGCATCGTTGGTGAATTCATGCCTTTATTTTAAGGAGTTGATTAAGGCTAGGTCGAAGAAGTTGTGAGGTGGAAAACAACTTGCAATTAAAAATAAAAATGAACCATTTACCTAAAGGTATTGACGAGAGAAAAATGATCTCGCAACAGGGCTCAATTGAGCAGGGCAATCAATAGCAGTCGGCGGACACTGTGATTTGGGAGGGAGAGGGAAGTTAGAGTGTTGCAAGGAACGGGGAATTGCAAAGGACGTGATGAAGAGGTATGACGGCTTACTGTTTGAAAGGTGGATAAAGTTCCAATGGAACAGTAGAGAGGACGCGGTAATCCACGGGTGTAATAACCACAATGTCTGCATCCTATTTAAAGTATGCAGAGCTAAGGGGATAAAGGGGGATGGTAAATATCGGGAGATAAGGACGAGGTGTCCTAGCCAGGGGATAAATCGATACAGGCTTACCTGCTATGGTTGGCTCTGCGGGCGATAGTGCAAAAAACCGTCCAAATGGAACAGCGAACGGCAGCTACAATGGCTGTCCGTTAATGGAAACGAGCTGGGTGGGAAGGGAGAAGCTCATTAGTGGACGTTGTTGGAGTTGAGATAGTAACGGGTGTAATAGGCCAGTTGTCGCTTACCTCAACAGAGTCTCAAAGGGACGTGTAATAGCGTCCGATGTGGTCTTCAATGTGGACTGGTCTCTGAGGTCTCGGTGCGTTTAAAAACCGCGCGAGAGCGAAAATGGAGGTGGGACTACGTGAAGCCCCGTGCAAGGGAGTGAAAATAGTGATAGGACTGTGCCGGGAAGTAAAAGCAGGGGACATCTTGGAGTGGAGAAAAATAATTGTGACTGTTTGAAATGCGGTTATACTTGTTACGGTCAACATTGGTAAATTACAAAAACAGGTTATTATCAAAACCAAAATAGGATTCAAAACAAAATAATTCAGTTGGGCTACCTTTGTAGCTGGAAAAAGGCGATTGACCAAATATGACATCATGATCAACCTTAAAAAACATTGGATAAACAAGTACAACCCGACTTTTGAGCAATATTAGAAAACTGGGAGGAATAGTTCAGTTGTTACTTGAATGGTTGTTAAAGCAGTGTTGTCCAATCTTCTGTCCTGTTCAGGCCATTACGAATAGAGTCATAGGTGATGATAGATTTAAGTTCTTCTCGGTTCAGTAGTTGCGCAATGTCACCTCCACGCTGTGGTAGTTTCAGAACTTTTAAAACTGTCCAGCGAATGTCATTCTCATTTGTGATTAGCCTCTGTGAAGTGCTCGACCAACGGCGCATTTGGAGTCCTACATCGTATTCTGCTTCTGTGTTGGCAGATTCTTGTCTTCACTTTCTGTGTGGTTTGCCCAATGTAGATTTTGTGACATGGGCAGTGGATGAGATAGATTACATTTGATGTATTGCAGTTAGAAAAAGAGTGGCAAAGTGAAGTAATGTTATTGAAAGTGAAACTTTTGCCCTCCACGGTGAATGCACAGACAGTACAACAACCACATTTGAAATGACCAATGACAGGGGAAAGGCCCCAAGCAACATCAAGAGTAGAGGCAGTGACAGGACAGGGCAAGGAGGCTCGAATAAGATGATCTTTCAAATTTTTGTTCTTTTTAAATGTGAATAAAGGTTTCTCTAGTACCAGATTGCCTACATTCAAGATCGGCCAATGGTGGAGTATCATCTTCCTCAATTTATTTGAGACTGGAGAGAATGTTGTCACACATGCTAATCTTTGTGTTTCTTTTTTCGGTTTGGGGGTCAGCAGGACTTCCCTAATTGTGATTCGTGCTTTATTTAGTAAGTATAAACCACATTGAGTGTTGCTTTTGGCTAGATAAATACACACACATATGGGTATTAGCGAGGGAATAACATTTAATTAGTCATTTTTATGTATTAATTACATTTTTGTGTTTCTTTGCTTAAGTTGACTATTCTGGCCTATCGAATGATGGCTGCTTTTGGTGCCTAACCCGACTGCCAACGCTGAACCAGGCTTGGGTGAAGTGCGCCTGCGCTAAAGATGAGCAACAATGGCCCTGTCCTGACCCCAGATGAACATGTACCTTCCAAGGACAGCCTGGGACATCAGCCAAATATTTTGAACAAAGACTGTTGTGTGAACCGGAACTGACAAGGGTCATAACCCAAAAGACACTTTCGTGAGAAACCAAAAGGATGATCCCTGATTGTCCAATCTGCGAACTCGGATGCCCAAACTTTGATACTTTTTAACATTGATTTTACTATAAATTATGGTAGAGTAGAGAGGTAATTACGGTCGCTCCTTCGATTTCCTGATGATATGCTGACGGAGAGGACGGTGACACTGCAGGACAGCTGTTAGCCTGAATCTTTGACGGACAGAATTAATGCCCAAACTCCTGATGAACTGAATCTGCTGAAATTGATGGGCATAGATTTGCGAGACTGCAAAATTTGACATAGAGGACGACTTTAGCCAGAATAGGTAAATATGAATGGCAACTTGATCAAATGAATGATTTAATCTGCAATATTAATAAAAATTAGGATTTGAACATCTACAGAAATGAGTTGGGTTGTTTATTCATTGAAATGTGTTAATGAAAAGGTTAATTAGAGTATTAGAATTTCACTTAAATCTACAACTAACAGATCCGTCCCGGTTATGAGGGGAATACCAAATGTGGAATCTAGGGCCTAATGAGTATAAGAAGGGTTTGTAGGTTTGATGCTCATTAGGGTAAAGTGGTATCTTCCTCCCTCATTATTCAGCGCTTGGAAGGATAATCGCCTCTCGCACGAACTGATGGTGAGTGTGTGTTGGTGTTATGGGCCCCACCAGCGAATGTATGGATAGTGTGCGTGTGTGAGATCTTTTAGTCCGTGACAGTAGGGAGGGATTTTGCACTCCGCGCTGCATCAGTTTTTCTGGTAGCAGTATGATGATTTGTTATTGTTTGGTTTAGTGATTATTGCTTGTACATTGCTTATTGATTTTGGTTATTGATTGGTATTGATTTATGTACTAACACTCTATGTTGAGTTACGTTGAGTTCAATGTTGTTTGCACGGCTTCTGGGATGTAGGAAGTCGGAAGTTTGTAACGGTTCCATAGTAGAGCAGAGGTAAGCGCTGCTCTCGGGAAAGACGGAATTGTTGTTGCCCTGTAGGTACACAGGGGAAACGTGTGACAGTTGAAGGTGCACGGTGCATTGTCTGGGTTCGATTCGGTGACATCGTCGTGTGTTGCCATTAGAGACATTTTCTGTGTGAGAGAAGTGTGTATGATAGCGAAGGTTACCTGTGAAGTTCTGGTCTTAGGTACCAGGGATCCAACTGGCATTCCGATAACGCTTATCACTGGAAAGGTAATAGGTACTCTCTGAGCTTGTCAGAAGGACAAAGGAGAGGTAAGCGCTGCTTTGTTAACGTATGTCATAATTCTGTAGTAGAACAGACTGTTCGCTGTTCTCGGGAAAGACAGGATTCTGTGTGAATGTACTATATTTTCTTGTGTGAACGAGTGTGAATGTAAAGGCATTTGGGTTGATTGCGAAACTCTGGGTTTATTTCTCAGGAGCATTGGGTCTCCAACTATGTGTCTTAAATACTAGAGAAACAATTAGCTAATGCTTGTTAGAAGGGTGAAGTAGAGGGAGGTGCTACTTTATCAACGGAACTAATGATTCCGTAGTAGGGCAGAGGTAAGCGCTGCTCTCGGGAAAGACGGAATTCTCGTGAGAAAGGTCTTTTGCTGTTCTTTGGTTAGCGAAGCGGACAATGGAGATGTTTCTATGTTGTTACTAACAGAAGTGTAGAAATTGAAACAAAAACATACTGAGCGGATTTGTAAAGGAGGGGTAGATAGAAGCAGGAGCAAGAGCTGCCGCAGCCGCTACTGACGTCAGAACGGCCGCGCTGGGATTGGACAGTCGGTCAGAACTGTGAAACGCCCCGGATTGGTGCGTTAGTGTACGCCGCGCTAGGATTGGAGAAGAAACAGGGTGACGTAGACGCTCCTTATTGATGCGTTAGTGTGAGTCGCGCTAGGATTCGAGGAGTGTGACAGTGACGTGGACGCTCTGAATAGGTGCGTTAGTGTGAAGTCGCGCTGTGATTGGATAGATTAACGGTACAGTTGTAAAGAGGGACTAGCGTTGCGCGAAAGACAAGAAAATTTATTACGACCCACCGGAGAAGGAGAAGAAAACCTGGTTAGGGAGAATTAAGAAGTGGTTTAAGAAAGACAAACCAGTTAAGACTAGGGAAGGACAGTTACTTCCTCCACCGAAAACCCCTGCATCCTTTATGATTGCGAAATATGGGTATCATACTTGTATTTGGTTAGATAACTGGGTGAGATACACCAAGGACGACGGAGTATTGGCTTTTCCAGAGCATGGTTCATTTAATTTGGCGGTTTTAAGAAATTTACGGGAAAAGATGATGAATTCGGAACCAAGACCTAGACTGACACAATTTGAGGCTTTGACAGAATGGGAAGATGAAATGCATGAATGAGAAAGACAGAGAAGTGGTAGAGGATATAGGTACTGGTTTGGAAGATCATACGGACACGAAACGCATAGTGATCGAATGAAAAGATGGCGAGATGCGAGCATGACTGAGGGTGTGTTCCCTGTAAGAACTGTAGGAGAGAATGAAGGTCAAAACTGTGCAGAAAAGAGGCATAATTTAGAATCGAGAAGGTATGGAGCGAATTAGTCTGAGGATGATGTTCTTGATGATATGTTTTATAAAAATCCACCACCGTATCGATCAGAACCAGAAATGTTAACTCCAAGTGCCCCAATGAGAGAAACAATGCGAATTATAAAATCGGAACCAGAATCCCTAAGTTTGAGTAAAAACAGCGGTACCAGGGAAGAAGAGAAGAGATCAGAAGGAAGAACAGATGGAGAAAATTCTGTAGAATTAGCAAAAACAACCCTGGAATTAACTGAGAAAATAAGAGAATTGACTAAGAATCTAGAAGCTGTAACTGTTCCAGTAACGATAGGTCCAGTAATGCCTAATTTTGAAAAACAGAGGGACAGTGAGCATTGTTTGACAGTCCCTTACAGAAATAGTAACCCTGTAGAACAATCAAGAGTGAGTCAGAAAGAGAATCCATGGAGACAGACTATGAGTGTAATGGAACCAAATTTTACAATGTACCCTTTTGTAGATCAGAATTGTGCAGAAAGACGTATGACAATGATAGAGACAGTGTCAGAAACACAAAATGATTTTGGACACGGAAGTGTAGAAAAACCAGTAGGACCATCAACAGAAGAGCTAAGTGAATGGTTGAGAAGCTTGCAGAGGAAAGACAAAGAATCCCAATCAATTGATGTGGCCAAGTTACGAATGGTACTGGAAGAGTTAATCGTAGGGACGATCCCGACAGAAAAATTAAAAACCTATCAGGATGAAGAATTATTATTTCTGTGCAAAAGTGTGACCTGGAGAGCAAAAAACTTGCATGAAAGGTTAGAAGAAGTAGCAAATGAAATGGGTATTGATATTGAAAAGGTAAAAGCATTACAGAAACCTTATCGGGTAGAATTCACTGAAAAGGATATTGAGAATATGAACACCAGAGGAAGAATAGGTCAAATTAAGGACATAATCATTTTGCTGAGAAAATGGGGAGATGTGGATAAATGGAGAAGCAGGTGGTATAGAAAACGCGATGATGCCTCAGATAAGACATTTTCAGCCTTTCCTGTAAGAGAAAAGGAGATGGTAGTGACAGAATGCCCTATGAGAGAGATTCCAAGAGGAGGATATGTACATGTCCCATGGACGAGACAGGATATTTTGTCTTTTACGAATGATTTCCCTCGACTACGCGAAAAGCCCGTCGAGTGGTACAGACAAGTAGACAGATTTGTGAAATTGTCTAAAGTACTATGGATTGATTTGAATAGTCTGTTTGACATAATTGTCCCAGCAGATCTATGGTCAGAATGTAAATTAATGATCAATTGGCCAACCAAGGAATATCCAAGGGATCCTAAAACAGGAGCACCAGACCCCGAGGTAATGAAGAAGTATGAGCAGGTTATGGTATTTTTGAAAAATAAAGTGCCCCCTAAAGAAACAGACTGGGTAAAAATTGATTGAACACACCAGGAAAGTAGAGTCAGTACATGCATACTACGAGAGGCTAATACAAGCTTTTAAGCAGTTTAGCGGAGACGAGAATCTGAGTGAAAAGGATTTGAGCCATTTTGTATACAGATTTGTATATGGTTTACGACCAGAATTTGGTGATGTGATTAAACAGCATACGGTACATTGGCAAAACAAGAAAATAGATGAAGGATTGAGACATGCTAAATACTTCAGTGATGAAATTGAAGCAAAACAGCGGAAGTTAAAGGAGAAGGCAATGTGGGCACAGGTAAAGGTAGCGGAGAGACAGGAAGCACAATTGGTGGAACGAGCAGGGACCAAACCAAAATTAAATAATGGGAAGTACAAAGGGAACATTGAAGAAGCTAAAAAGAAATTTCCGTGTCATAATTGCGGCAGGATAGGGCATTGGAAATTCGAGTGTAAATTTTCCCCGAGTACTAACAATGAAAATCCATCATTGAACCCACAGGTGCAGCATGAGGTGAGTGGTCAACTGCAGCAACAGCAGCAAGTTGTTCCCCCACAGAAACAGGTGCCAAAGCCGCCTTTTCCACAGAGCAGAAACACACAGAAGTATAGTAGTGAATCGGGATTCTACAATGAAGAACAGGTAAATAAGCTGCCACGCGCTAGCGCTGTCTCGCAGTATTGGCTGCAACGCGATGAGAGTTATTGACGGTGCCGAAGGGAGGAAGGAGAGTGCGTACTTGGCGCAACTCTAGAAGTAGACCAGACAGGACCTTTTGAAAATGGGAGGGTTAATGATGAAAATATTACTTTCCTAGTAGATACTGGTGCTACTCGATCAACTGTTAGATCAGCTGATGTTAAGAATCTTCCGCTCTCGGATGAAACGATACAAGTAGTTGGTGTGTCCAACAGGCAAATTAAGACCTATCTTACAGAACCAGTGAAAGTCAGCATAGGGAAATTTTCAGAAATGCACCGCTTTGTGGTGTGTGACACCAGTCCTGTGAATTTATTAGGTAGGGACCTGTTGTGCAAAATGAATTGCACTATATTTTGTACTCCGGATGGAATAGCTTTTGAGACACCAGATGATGATGTATTGTATAAGATGACCCTAGCTAACAGAGAAAGTGAAGTTACTGAAACATATGCTGTATTCAACCCTGATGAATTACCAAAAGAACTGAGAAACTCCGTAAAGGCAGAGGTTTGGGATTTCACTGGGGAGGATGTAGGACTAATGAGAAATGTAGATCCAGTCAAAATAACTGTAAAAGAAGGAGTAACGTATCCAAATGTTCCACAGTATAGATTGACACCTGAAATAATTGAAGGTGTAACTCCTGTAATAGAGAAAATGATCAAACAAGGAATCTTGAGAGAAATAATGAGTAGTCCATGTAATTCACCGATAATGGGACTGAAAAAGACTAATGGGAAATTCAGGATAGTGCAAGATTTGAGAAAGGTGAATAAAATTGTGGTATCATGTTGTCCCATTGTACCAAATCCATCAGTGATTTTATATCAGATTCCCCATTATGCAGAATGGTACACAGTAATTGATCTGTGTCATGCTTTCTTTTCCATCCCATTGCACCATGACAGTCAGCAAAGTTTTGCATTTCGTTTTGGTGAGCGTATTTTGGCATGGTGCCGAATCCCACAGGGGTATACAGAGAGCCCCTCAATATTCAATCCGTTGTTAAAGAGATCTTTGGAGAGTCTAGAAATGCCAAAAAGCTCTGTATTGGTCCAATATATTGATGACCTTTTAGTAGCGTCAAAAACACGTGAAGCCTGTGAGGTAGAAACAATAGCCTTGCTGAATCATTTGGCAGATGGAGGACTTAGTGTCACCCGCAAAACTACAGTTTTGTAAGAAGGAAGTGCAGTATCTGGGACATAACATTGAGAAAGGACTAAGGAAAATAACCATAGACAGAATCAGAATAATAAAAGGAATGAGAGCTTCCATGATTCAAAGAGAAGTGAGAATGTTTTTGGGAATGGTAGGGTACTGCCGTCAGTGGATTGGAAACTTTTCCTTGATCGCAAAGCCTTTGGTGCGATTGACGAGAAGTGATGTAAAAGATCCCCTTGAATTAAATAAAGAAGAATTGGCAGCATTTAGACAAGTGAGAGATGGTTTGTGTGAAGCACCTGCATTAGGCATGCCTGACTATGAAAAAGAATTCAAGTTGTATTGCAGTGAGAGAAATGGATGTGCACTTTCTGTGTTGACCCAGAAACATGGAAAAATGAGAAGACCAATTGCATATTTTTCATCAATGCTAGATCCAGTACCAGTTTACCTGGATGTTTGAAAGCGGTAGCTGCAACATGTCGAAGTCTGGAACAGAGTGAAGGAATTGTGATGGGATATCCACTGAAAGTGATTTTGTGATGTTCGTTGATGGGTCATGTTTGAGGACGGATGAAGGAGTGCTAAGTGCAGCGTATGCAGCATGTACAGTCGCAGCAGTAATTGAAGCATCATATTTGAAAGGAGTGAAATCAGCCCAGGTAGCTGAACTTGTGGCTTTGACTAGAGCATGCAAGATTGGGAAGAATGTGAGAGTGACTGTGATAACTGGCCAACTATGGCTACAAAGAGGTTTCCTGACCTCGAGTGGAACTCCCATTAAGAATGCAGAAGTGGTTGGAAAATTGCTTGAGGCGATACAGCTGCCTAAACAATTGGCTGTTGTAAAATGTGCTGCACATAGTCAAGGTGGTGATTATATTGCCACTGTGAACAGGTATGCAAACGACATGGCGCAGTATTGTGCACAAAATCAGAATTCGGTCAATCGGGCTAAGGAAAGAGAAATGTCTTCTTGCTCATTGATGTTCACTAACATTGTGGAAACTTGGGAAGAGGTAAAACAATTGCAGGATGAGGCAGAGATGAGGAAATGAGACAGTTGGTAAAAGCAGGATGTGCCCCATGGGAAAAGGATCATGTGTGGGTCTATCGAGATGGAAGACCAGTTATGCCTGATAGCATGATGTCTACCATGGCACGAATGTATCATGGTCAGGGACATATTGGGAGAGATGCCATGATTAGATCATTTAAGCAGACCTGGTACAATGCAAAATTCAGACTTGTAGCAGAATGTCTTTGTCAGAGATGCTTAATATGTCAGCAGTACAATCCTGGAAGGAAGACAGTAGTGAGTCTGGGAACAATAGGTCGAGAAGGAGGGCCTTTCACCAGAATGCAAGTAGATTTCATTGAAACAGATTGAGGTATGTTTTGGTAGTGGTCTGCCTATTCTCCAGGTGGGTGGAAGCATTCCCCACAAGCAGAAATGATGGGTTGACAGTAGCCAGGCTACTGTTGAGAGAATTCATCCCCAGGTTCGGGTTCCCAGTGACAATTGAGTCAGACCGAGGAGGACATTTTCATAATGAGATTGTAGGATTAATTTGTGAAGCATTGAATGTACAACAAAAACTACATTGTGCCTACCGACCAGAGGCTTCTGGTGTGGTTGAACAGATGAATGGTACTATCAAAAATAGAATAGGGAAAATGTGTTTGGCCACAGGTATGAAATGGCCTGATGTCTTGCCTCTAGTACTCATGACAATAAGGGCCATACCAGACAGAACTACAGGATTGAGTCCTCATGAAATAATCATGGGACGTGCAATGAGACGTGTTTATACCAGTCAACAAGCTGATGACAATTTCTGATGACCTGGTGTTGGAATACTGTAAAGGCCTGGCTGACGCAGTTCATTCTGTGTTTCATCAGGTTGGACCAGATGCCACCACACTTGAAAAGAAGCAAGCCCATGATCTGAGCCCAGGTGATTGGGTAAGGATAAAAGTCCACAGAAGAAGAAATTGTCTGGTTCCAAGGTGGGGAAAACCACGACAAGTCATTTTGACCATGACCACAGCTGTGAAGTGTGCTGGACTGAAAAACTGGATCCATGCCAGTCATACATTGAGAATTCCAAATCCGGTGGACAGCACAGGAAAATAATACTTTAAAGAATCAGAATCAAGCACTGAATCAGATGACGAAGGGTCAAAGACACAAGGAAACTCTGAAAGGGGGGAAACAGAACAAAGATCAGCTTTGGTTCCCAGAAGTATCGCTCTGAGAAGAAGATTGCAGGTTTCTGAATCCAGCGATTCTGGAAACGAGCAAGAAGCGCAGGGTTCTAAGAAAGAACACAGAAAGAAAAGAGGAAAGAGTACTGAAGACGCAACAAAAGAAATTCGTGAAAAGGAAGTACCAGATGAGAGACTGAGAGAAATTCCACCTGAAATAACAAATCTAAGTGAACAAGGGACAGGTACAGAGAGAGAGGGGCAGATTTCTGCGGAAGACCCCCGAGGAGGTGTAGGGAACTGCAACATCGAGTTAGGTGAAGGGATAAGTAGCCAGCAGGAAGATTGCGT
The DNA here is from genome assembly GCF_964204655.1 of Triturus cristatus. Taxonomy (NCBI): domain Eukaryota; kingdom Metazoa; phylum Chordata; class Amphibia; order Caudata; family Salamandridae; genus Triturus; species Triturus cristatus. The sequence continues at coordinate 213,483,541 of NC_140592.1, forward strand.
GCCGGAGACCCGAGGAGGGACAGAAGTAGGGAAAACAAAACAAGTGGTGGAAGAAGAAGTTGCTGAAAAGACAAAGCAAGTTGAGACAGAGTCTGAAGAGAGTGAAAATGAAATACCTGAAGGTCGAGTTCTAAGAAAGAGAGCTTGGAGGAATGAAAAGAATGACAAAGGAAGTAAAGTAAAAAGAGTTGCAAGAGATGATGTTTGGCCCAATAAAATAAGGAAACTGAGATATCGATTGACAAGAGTGAATTCACCGAGAGCTGAACAGGTGAATGAAGTGACAAGTCAAGAGAAATCAAAAGAAGACGAATTAACTGAAGACAAAGAGAGTAGAAGAACAAGGAAACCTAACCAGAAGTATAAGTCACCAGAATGGACGTACGTGGCACTGCCTGAACAGGGAGAAGAGGCAGATAGTCAAGGAAATCCAGAGGAGACTGTACTGAAAGTGGTTGAGGATGAAATAGAATCGGAAATCCTGAGAGTTCTCTTGTCCGACATTGGAGAAGAAGAAACGGAAGTTCAGGAAAATGAATATTTGGAAGACGAGAGGAGAGTGAAGAACGATGAGATGCCAAACTGAATAAGTTAAGAAAACTATTGATGAAGAAAACAAGATATTGAATTAAAAATAGTGACTGGCAGAACCAAATAGGTGTTAGAACCTCAGGTTAGAAAACTATTTGTGAAGTAAAAGAGGCTAAGTCAAAAGACACGGTCCATTTTAACAAGATGGCTAACATAGAAAGTAGTAAAGGTAGATGTACATTCATGAAAAGATGGTGTAAAATGTGTTGTTGTTGTACAGGATTATTAATGCTTTTATGGAGCATCCTTGCTCTTGTCATTTCTTTCAAGGCTACTATAGATACATTAGAAGGACATAGTGAGAACAAAACAAATATAGGGAAAATTCCAAAGGTAGTTCCAACTAGAATAGATAAAAATTATTTGCATAAAGACAGGTCAATAACAGATTTTTCTAAAAATGTGTTTTCAAAATTATTGTATGAATATTTAAAGGCAATGGACGTACGGGACTGCTACGTATGTATGCAGTTACCTGCATCTGTTTCTGACGGAGTGACATATCATCACCTTCCGGCAACGTATGGAATAACATGTAGTGTAACAGCTAGTTTATTTTATGAGACAGGGAAATTAGAATATTATTTTTCAGATGTAGATAACATTTTTGCGCAAGTGCCTTCTTATAATAAATTGAACAAAGTAAAACCTGCTAAGGTATTAGGTGAATTCTTTTTAGAAACTAAGGAACTAACATTGGAGTATATTTTTAGAAACAAGTTAACATGCAGTTTAAAGAAGGAGGAAAATACATTCCTAGACATGGTTGAGGAAAGGAGATTGAAAATGCAAAGAAAAGCAGCAGAAGGGAAAGTGGAGAAAACAATCTGGGATATAGAGAAAGAAAAACATTTGAAAGGAGAAGCTAGTCCAACTATAGCTTTAGATTGGCCTCAGAAAGGGAAATTTTGCGTTTGAAGGAATCAAACCGCGTATGATAATTATTTTCTTGGTAATAGTGAGTGCCATGATACATATCGAATCATGGGTGGATAGGGATTCAAAGGTGGAAGAGATCCAGTCTTTCCTGGATTATATTTTATTTGTGGGAACAGGGCATATTATCGTTTGCCAGACCATTGGTATGGCACATGTTACGTAGGCCTGGTCTTTCCAAAAATCTTTCATAAGGATAGAGGAGAAGATGGTGTACATAGCTTAAGTACTCATTTAGCTAGAACCAAGAGAGAATCTTGGGCAGAAATTGTAGGTGATATTTTTCAGGCATTGATACCAGCAGTGGGAATAACTCTGAATGCAAACAAAATTAGAAAATTGTCAACAGTAGTGGATCGCTTGTCAACAAGCACCGCTGGAGGATTTTTATTGGTTAACACTGAGATGGTTGCCATGTGTGTTATGGTAATGCAAAATCGACTTGCCCTTGATATTTTATTGGCAAAAGAGGGTGGAGTCTGTGGAATGCTGAAAGTTCAACATTGTTGTACTTACATACCTGACGAAAGCAAAGATATGAAAACTTATATTAAGAATATTACTGAATTGCATGATGAATTTGCACCACTAGAGGTTGAAAGTGTTTGGGATAGAATTGGAAAGAAAATAGCTGCTCTTAAGAATTTCTTAGTAAAAATAGGTAGTACTCTTATAGGTAAAATATTGTTTCCATTAACATGTGTAATCTGCATAGTTTTAATGATAAGATTATGGTGTATGTGCTGTAGAAACAAGAAAAATAAGAAAAGAATAAAAAGACAAAAATTAAAAAGAAAGGACAAGGATCAAGATAGGGATTTGGAAGAGATAACATTAGAAGAATGGAAGGAGAGTATGTATAAAACAGTAAAAAGAGAATAAATGGGTGAAACTGAATTATGATTAAGGGCCAGAAAACATTTTAAAGATTCCGTAAAGACAGAACAATATTTTGGGTGGTGTGGTGATAAAATCACCAAAGGGGGGATTGCTGGAGCGGGTTATGCAAAATTCTGTATACCCACCCCATTTTGCATGTCGTTTTATTAATTAGATTAATTAAATTAATTATAATCGTACTAATGGTTTGGAGTGATGTGGAAATAATTAATCAACCTTATTAATGACTGAAATAGATGTGGGATTTGCGTCTGCATGGCCTAATTAATGACGTGAACTGAATTTTGTATGCATACTAATGATAGATAATTAGAACATTGCATGATATATGTCGCTTTGGTGATGTAATTGTGATTCGTGCTTTATTTAGTAAGTATAAACCACATTGAGTGTTGCTTTTGGCTAGATAAATACACACACTTATGGGTATTAGCGAGGGAATAACATTTAATTAGTCATTTTTATGTATTAATTACATTTTTGTGTTTCTTTGCTTAAGTTGACTATTCTGGCCTATCGAATGATGGCTGCTTTTGGTGCCTAACCCGACTGCCAACGCTGAACCAGGCTTGGGTGAAGTGCGCCTGCGCTAAAGATGAGCAACAATGGCCCTGTCCTGACCCCAGATGAACATGTACCTTCCAAGGACAGCCTGGGACATCAGCCAAAAATTTTGAACAAAGGCTGTTGTGTGAACCGGAACTGACAAGGGTCATAACACAAAAGACACTTTCGTGAGAAACCAAAAGGATGATCCCTGATTGTCCAATCAGCGAACTCGGATGCCCAAACTTTGATACATTTTAACATTGATTTTACTATAAATTATGGTAGAATAGAGAGGTAATTACGGTCGCTCCTTCGATTTCCTGATGATATGCTGACGGAGAGGACGGTGACACTGCAGGACAGCTGTTAGCCTAATGCCCAAACTCCTGATGAACTGAATCTGCTAAAAGTGATGGGCATAGATTTGCGAGACTGCAAAATTTGACATAGAGGACGACTTTAGCCAGAATAGGTAAATATGAATGGCAACTTGATCAAATGAATGATTTAATCTGCAATATTAATCTAAATTTGGATTTGAACATCTACAGAAATGAGTTTGGTTGTTTATTCATAGAAATGTGTTAATGAAAAGGTTAATTAGAGTATTAGAATTTCACTTAAATCTACAACTAACAGATCCGTCCCGGTTATGAGGGGAATACCAAATGTGGAATCTAGGGCCTAATGAGTATAAGAAGGGTTTGTAGGTTTGATGCTCATTAGGGTAAAGTGGTATCTTCCTCCCTCATTATTCAGCGCTTGGAAGGATAATCGCCTCTCGCACGGACTGATGGTGAGTGTGTGTTGGTGTTATGGGCCCCACCAGCGAATGTATGGATAGTGTGCGTGTGTGAGATCTTTTAGTCCGTGACAGTAGGGAGGGATTTTGCACTCCGTGCTGCATCACTAGGGTTTTATCTTCAGAGTGTTTTTATCCTTCAAGAGGTATCAAGAGGCTGCTCCTCCACTCCAGAGGAGAAACAGGCTCACTTCCTGAATGTTTGCCAGACAGCTCTCATCTATTTAGAACACGCTAGCACTGTTTCCATATTGGGCAGTCTTTTTGTGATTTTTTGTTCTGTGCAAGGGGGGGAGATTCCCTGATTCTGGTTAAGATTATAAAATGTGTAAGCTCTAAAGTCTACAGCAGCATTGAAATCCCCACTTCCCCTCCACCCCAAAGATATTCAGGCTGCTTTCATAGGAGTTATGCATTCTTTGCCCTGCTGAATTTCTTTTGGTCTTTCTGCTATTTTTTTATATTTCTTGTCAATAAACCAGTGAGTTTCTGTATCATACACTGTGTGTTGCAATTGAATCCTTTATTCAACCATGAAGGTTAGCTGTGTGCTATATTTTCATGTTAAAAGCAGTGTGATGGTGAAAAGGTGTACTGTGGCAAAGCCCAAGCTATACCTGGCTGGTGATCTCCTATCAGGGCGAAACCTGTCCTAGGTTGCTTATGTTCGGTTCATTGAGGCCCAGACCTAACAGTTTGGTTTTGACTGTTCCCATAAGGAGCAGAATCAAGGCTGATATGCATATGTCTGGGTCCAAACTGAGGAGGCGTGGTGAGCAAAAGACCAATGGGTTTGAATGCTACACTGAGCGATTGCTAGTTGTTAAACAAATTGCAAGCATTCCTTCCATCACATTTTGTGCGTTTGAATGCCCTGATGGCCTACCCTCCAAAACACCTAGTCATTTTTCCTCTACACAGTGTCTCACTGTTCCCCCTCTCTCTCTCTGGGTCATCTTTGGTCTGCACTTTCATTACTATGTTTAATGACATATTGACAAGATAGGAATGGCTGTGGGGTCGTTGTCTTTTATAGACTCACCTAAGATGGGTGCTTATATATAAATGGAGGAGGAAAATATTTGTTTTCCGCTTACAATGGGCGTTATTTCTTTTTCAGTGCCACCTAGGCAGCTCGGTGGCCTTGGCAGGGAACAGAAGCAGTGCATAGTGTACAGACTGTAATAACGAGGAGAAAGTTGGTGCCCATTCATATTTTCTTGTGTATTACCTATCAGATGCATCATATCATCCCAAATCAGAATGACATCAGGTGTCCTTTAATATGCTCCTCCACAGATGATATCACAAGAATTGACATGACAGCAACTTTGCTGCCCATTGATGCACCACAGAACACATTTAACATTCTTACTGAGGACTCCAGACACCCCATGCCACTAAATTGTGATCCTTCACTGATCTCATGTGATAAGGTTTACATTTTTATTTTATGATTGTGCTTCCTGAATAAGTTTTGTCTCTAGCGCTTATCTTCTCAAAAACAACCAGTTCACTGCACTGCCAAAGTGAGTTCTCCCTCCAGTGTCTATCCTCTCAAAAACAACCAGTTCACTGCACTGCCAGAGTGAGTTCTCCCTCCAGTGCCTATCCTCTCAAAAACAACAAGCTCTCTGTGCTGCCAGAGTGAGTTCCCCCTCCAGCGTCTAACCTCGCAAAAACAACCAGTTCACTGCGCTGCTAGAGTGGGTTCTCCCTCTAACGCCTATCGTGTCAAGGGCAACCAGTTCTCTGTGCTGCCAGAATGAGTTATCCCTCCAGCGCCTATCCTCTCAAAACCAATCAGTTCACTGCGCTGCCAGGGCGAGTTCTCACTCTAGCACCTATCATCTCAAAGGCAACCAGCTCCTTGTGCTGCTTCAGTGAGTTCTCCCTCTGGTGCCTTTCCTCTCAAAAGCAACAGCTCACTGTGCTGCCAGAGTGAGTTCCCCCTCTAGCACCTTTCCTCTCAAAAGCAACCAGCTCACTGTGCTGAAGAGTGAGTTCTCCCTCTAGCACCTTTCCTCTCAAAAGCAACCAGCTCACTGTGCTGCCAGAGTGAGTTCCCCTTCTAGCGCCTATCCTCTAGGGGTGGGCAGAAATTGCGTAGTTGCGCCACGCAAAGCTCAGCGAAATGGTAAAAAATCTCTGCAGACACGCAGAAATTCCGCGAACACGCGGAATTGCTTGTTCGCGATGCTTTTTTCCTGTTCACGATCGCTGTTTGCATGCTCGGGGGGAAATATCTCGCGAATATCATTTTGAAAACGCGAACAAGCAAAAAATTCCACGAAGCCACGGAACGCAGAATTTTGGGCAATTCCGCATTCTACGCGGGAACGCAAAATTACCCACATTGCGCAAATTCCGCGAGCAGAACGGAATTACTGCCCAGGCCTACTATCCTCTCAAAAGCAACCAGCTCACTGTGCTGCAGAATGAGTTCTCCCTCTAGTGCCAATCCTCTAAAAACCAACCAGCTCTCTGTGCTCAGAGTGAGTTCTCCCTCTAGCAACTATCCTCTGAAAACCAACCAGCACACTGTGCTGCTAGAGTGAGTTCCCCCTCTAGCACCTATCCTCTGAAAAGCCACTAGCTCACTGTGCTGCCAGAGTGGGTTCGCCCTCTAGCGCCTTTCCTCTCAAAAGCAACCCGCTCACTGTGCAGCAGAGTGAGTTCTCCCTCTAATGCCAATCCTCTCAAAAGCAACAGGCTCACCATGCTGCAGAGCGAGTTCTCCCTCTAGCAGCTATTCTCTGAAAACCAACCAGCTCACTGTGCTGCTAGAGTGAGTTCTCCCTCTAGCGCCTATCCTCTCAAAAGCAACCAGCTCTCTGTACTGCCAGAGTGAGTTTGCCCTCTAGCACCTTTCCTCTCAAAAGCAACCATCTCACTGTGCTGCCAGAGTGAGTTCTCCCTCCTGCGCCATTCCTCTCAAAAGCAGCTAGCTCACTGTGCTGCCAGAGTGGATTCGCCCTATAGCACCTTTCCTCTCAAAAGCAACCAGGTCACTGTGCTGCTAGAGTGAGTTCTCCCTCTAGCATTAGTTCTCTCAAAAGCACCTAGCTCACTGTGCTGCCAGAGTGAGTTTGCCCTATAGCACCTTTCCTCTCAAAATCAATTAGCTCACTGTGCTGCCAGAGTGAGTTCTCCCTCTAGAGTCTATCCTCTCAAAAGCAACCTGCTCACTGTGCTACAGAGTGAGTTCTCCCTCTAGCACCTATTCTCTCAAAAGCAACTAGCTCAATATGCTGCCAGAGTGAGTTCTCCCTCTAGCGCCTATCTTCTGAAAACCAACCAGCTCTCTGTGCTGCAGAGTGAGTTCTCCCTCTAGCACCTATCCTCTCAAAACCAACCAGCTCACTCTGCTAGAGTGAGTTCTTCCTCTAGCATTATTTCTCTCAAAAGCACCTAGCTCACTGTGCTTCCAGAGTGAGTTTGCCCTCTAGCACCTTTCCTCTCAAAAGAAACTAGCTCACTGTGCTGTCAGAGTGAGTTCTCCCTCTAGCGCCTATCCTCTCAAAAGCAACCTGCTCACTGTGCTGCAGAGTGAGTTCTCCCTCTAGCGCCTATTCTCTCAAAAGCAACCAGCTCACTGTGCTGCCAGAGTGAGTTCTCCCTCTAGCGCCTATCCTCTGAAAACCAACCAGCTCACTGTGCTGCCAGAGTTCTCCCTCTAGCGCCTTTCCTCTGAAAACCAACCAGCTCACTGTGCTGCCTGAGTGAGTTCTCCCTCTAGCGCCTATCCTCTCAAAAGCAACCAGCTCACTGTGCTGCCAGAGTGAGTTCTCCCTCTAGCGCCTATCCTCTGAAAAGCAACCAGCTTACTGTGCTGCCAGAGTGAGTTCTCTCTCTAGTGCCTATCCTCTGAAAACCAACCAGCTCTCTGTACTTCCAGAGTTGAGTTCTCCCTCGAGTGCCTATCTTCTCAAAAGCAACGCAGTTGCTAAAAATAGCAAAAACTTTAGGCATATAAATGTATCATCAGAAGACATCAATCACAAGTGTGAGCTGCAAAGCCGTCTTCAGGGGGTGCAAGTATCAACACGAAGACACCAGGTGCTACTCCAAGATCACGCTTTAAATTAGCCAGGACCTATCAAATGCCGACTTCATCTGGACGCTGTCTTTGTCATTAATTAGTGGGTTGAAATGCACACGTTGGCTGGCTGACTTCGTGATTTTGCAGGAGTTTGTTTCGTTATTTTGCTGACTTTCTTTCTTCACTTTCCCCTAGAACAAATTTAAGACTCAAAGTACGGCCCGGGAGACGCCAGCGGTCCTCCTGTCCTTTACATGCGCCCCCTGGTCGTCAACAGCACCTTTAGAGTACTGTTTAATCGACTCAGCCCTAACAATAAAAAACGTCATTTAATGGGTAATTGGTGTGAAAGAAAAAAAGAAACTATGGAGTCCTGCACCGCTAAACTTTAAAAACACCTTCATTTATAAAGACATCTTGCAGCAAAGTGTGACAATATGATAAAGTTTCTTTAAAATTCAAAAAGTCTATTTAAATTAACATGCAGTACCTTCTCATCTTAGTACATAATATTATATCAGTGCACTGAGAAGAATTAATTTAAAAGTGATAGTCTTCAAATATTAATTTAGAAACATTAATTATTTCACTTGTTTTGACACAATGCCAATAGTGAACTAAAAAGAGGGAAGTCAGTTGCTGTGTGCATTCATTGGGTGGCTTGGGTTCCTGTTATACATGAACAACATTATAGTTTGTTAAATCAAACACAGGAGAAGGTAGTGCACAGTGCCCATCCTGAAGTCATGCGTTTCAAGGTCCTCTTATATGTGATAATGAAGAAAAATTAGGAAAAGTGAAATAAAACAATTGCCTAGGGTCACACAATCTGCTAAAGTCCAGAAGCTGAGATTAATCCCAGGTTTTCTGGTTACACGTTGTGCAAGTCAGCCACTAGATGTATACGATCCCCTTCCCCTACACCCACCTTACCAGTCCCGTCCCCAGCCCCCACCGCCACCCTGCTCGCATCAATGTGGCGGTGGGTCATATCACAGGCACCCAGAAAATATTTGTGAGTGCCCCTGCCCTAGAAGAACAGGGCACTTTGTTTAGGCTGCAAAACCAATTAAGGACTCTCAAGTTTTGGAAATTCTTGGAGTGTGAGCTAATTAGCATACTTAATGACATCATCATGTTTCAGCACCGTTAACATCAATGACAAGACAAGAGGTGCTATACCAACACCTCATTAACGAAGCCACACCTCTTACAACAAGAGTGCAGCGGCACTACTACCCTCAGTAACTTAAGTGGTCTTTATGAGGGCACTGGCTGTGGCTGACTGCCTTGTTGACCTTCTAAACTGAGTCACATTTAGAGATCAGGAGCTGGACCTCACCAGGTGTGACATTTATCCTTCTGTGAGTGAGAGCCCAACCCAACCGCACAATGTGTGAGTCTCACTCACAATGAGTGAGACTTGAGGTATCTGTAAAATACATGTGCAAAATGGTGAATGTTCAGTCTACTTATACATTAACATGTGGGAAAAAAACAAGCTCATATATTGGTCTTCTGGAGAGTCAAAAATAGCAAGGAGCAAAAGCATGTCATTGAACGTACTTTGTGACGATGGCTGCCACATTCTGTACTGTCCGCAGTAGATCAGTGCAGCAGTAGGTGTGAAGAAGAACATGCACACAAAAGCACAAGGTGCCATCACAACAGACTCAAGGACTGGCTGTGGTAGATCAGAGCATGCCTGTCAGGAGGGGAGGGAAGGGAAGGGCAGGAGCTGCTGAACAGCCCGCGGAGTCACGTGACATATATTCTCTCTCAGCTGAAAAGATCTCGGCACGAGTGAGAGAGCTTTGCAGAGGCTGCCAAAAGTCATGCTCACTTGCAGAGTGGGCTAGGTACTGCAGGAGCCGGCGGCGGGATCGGACGGTCGAGCCCCGGGAGCCTGCCTCGCCATGTCTCACCGGCTGTGGGATCAGGTGAGGGTGCCGGCTGGAGCTGCGGGGGCGCACCGAGCCATGTTGGTCAAGTCAGGTAAGCAGGTGCCTTTGCGGAAGCCTCCTGTGATGATGATGTGTGTGTGTGTGTGTGTGTGCAGCCGGGCACCAGAGAAGAAACCCGATCTGCCTCCGAGAGTGGACATTCCATCCGTGACCCCTGGGCACTCCCCGCGCATGAATATTTGCAAAAGGCGGATGGGGTTTAATTAAACCCGTGGCATAAACAGAACTCAGACAAGTGCGCAGGGAAAGGACCCCCTCCTCGCCAGCTGGTTATTTCTTTAGATTGGGGGTCTGTAACTGGTCGATTTATTACCATCTTAGATTTTCGACAGCCTTCTTCCAGATTCCCAACAGGCTAACAGGCAAAAGGTGTCGATCACAACTTTACCTCCTGGCGTGCTGCCTAGGTACAGTACCCATATAAAAAGGACCCTCCCTCCAGGCTCGGCAGGCAGCGCAGACACGAGGTCAATAAAAACATGTCACCGTAAGATGAATGTGCAATCGGACCGTAGCTGTTTAACTATTTGCCTAGTGCGTCTTTGCATTGCCGAAAGCCAGCCTGTGATTTCTATTGCCATGGAAAACATGGGAGGGGCCGCGCCGAATCTGCGCATTTTGTACAGTTCACCGGCCGTGGCCGTGTTTGGAGGGATTGGTTTTGACATTTGCATCTCTGCAATGTAACCTGGTTGCACAGGTTTGTTTCAATGCGCAGTCTGAGCAGGAAGCAACCGCGGCAGTGTGTGAATTAAGGGCGAGCGAGAGAATGCCCGGCACGTGCGCTATGAAGGGTATGTGCCATACGTAAACACGCTGGGGGCAGCCCCCGGCCAGCCGCGGGTGCTAGTGAGGTGCAATGTTGGAGGTTTAATTAGATGTGCTGTCACTGAACAGCTCGCGCCAACCCCGCCCCCTCTGCGGGTCAGGAAAAGGAGTTCTGCAGTGTACACTGACACTTTAAGAAGCATAAGTTGCCAAACAACACATTAATCAGTACATTTATCGATTACAATATGTCCTTTCTCTTTAATTGCGCTAGAGGTTGACAAGTATTGAGATTTTTGGGGGGAGGGTGGGGCGGGGAGGAATTTTATAGAATGCGAACTCGACCCTAAGGTATCATACAGAGCGCTTTACATGAGCACCAGTTGCGTTACTGACGGACAATTTCATATTTAATAGGCAAGGGGAGATTAATTGTTTTGCCCAGAATCACAGGATGTTGAGCGTCCCTGCCGAGACTCGAACCCGATTCCGCAGGTTAGAGACGGACCGCTCTGTTATCCAGATGTTTCTACATGAGCTCGCTATTGCCTTGTGCCAGCTGGGCCTTTCGCTGACTTGGGTACGTAGTACTGCAGTTTTTACTGTGGACACCATTTGTTGTTTTTCCTACTGTGGGTGGCATTTCCAATGGCACCGTTCTGTTGGTGACGCTTTGCAGACTCCCTGAATGCTGGCATTGCGTTAAAGTCACTGCGCATTTCTGTAGCTCAAACCTGCTGCTTCAGGTAACGCGAGGTCGATCACAAGGTGTATTTCTAAAAAATCAGAGGAACTGTACACAGTGAGGTACCCGCAGAGTTCCCTTTCTGGACGCACAGTGCTGAAGGATGAAGCATGCCCCCAGGCCCACGTGCATGCCTGCCCAGAGGAAGGACATCTTTATCACTGGCTGCTTTAATTAACACCGCCGTTAAATCATGTTCTGTCAGAACAGATAATGTCGGCTCATCTCTGGTTTAAAAAGCCTTTCTCCTCAAGGTTAGGGGTTAGAGCTGGGTGATAACGGCACAGCCTCATGCTAGCAGCGAATTAATTTATGTTGAACCAAGTGAATAATGCCAAAATAATCATCAATACCTCATGGTGCAAACCATAACTGCTGGATAGAATATAGCACCAAATATGGACTAATAGCAGTCTGAAAATGGATCTACGTGTAAACAAATCTAACTTGTACTGTACTATCCGGTCTAAGGTATTGCTGGCACCCTGTGTGGACTAATGAGATGAGCTCTGCCACTTAAATGTTTACATGAATTCTAGGTTCACTGGCGAAGACAAGAAGGAGACTGCGAAAACGGGTTTGCTTTTTTGCCTGTGATAGGTCATATATGGGGGCAGAGTCTCATAGCCCTACTCCCACAGGCTGTTGGGCACTAACAGCTCGTATTTGCCTCTCATTTCATTAGGTTCCCTCCCTGTCAATTAGCGTTTTCATAATTGCTGTGTGGACTTTTAACAGAGGTTAATGCCCTCTGCAGAGGGCAATAATGTTGACTTATATTGTTATCAAGCGAATACTTCTCAGAAGGTACCTCTGCAGCTTTCAGAGCAGAGTGAGATGAACTGTATCAGGGCGGCAGGCCTGCTGGAAGCATTATCATCAAATACTGACTCCAGGCCACATTGCACGAGGAATTCATTTTTCACAGATATTGATACTAACTTACAGAAGATAGCTGATCCAGTACAGGCATATGCAACAGATAGGGCAACCTTGAATCCCTAGATGCCAGGTTATTGGTACAGAAAAAAACAATAGTTCCTTTGGAGTGGTGCTAGAAGTTATTGGATTTAGAGTTTAAGTTTACAACATACAGCCAATGTTAATATTACAATAATGATAGAGGACCAAGTTGGATTAGTTTCAATGCAGGTGTTGTTTACGAGTATCTCCTACAAGTGAAAGCAAGATGCTATATGGACAATAATAGAGGTGTTGCCGTTCTCAAGTGTGTAAAATATGCAACCACAGTAAGAAAGTTGCATATGATGAGGTACTCTGATGGTTGTCTATGTATGAAATATCTGTGGCCATGAATCAATGTAGTCTCTGTGTCCCAAAACATCTCTTCATCTGTAGGCCAGGGCAGTCAACAGTCAGTTATGTTGATGTTTCAGTCCCAAAAGGTGGCTTTGAGAGGTCTTCATCAGGACTTGTGACAATAGTATTTCTAACATTAAGTCTTGGAAATTAAAGACGCAAGCAAGAACTTAGAATCAATATCAATAACGGTAAAGGGGTATGTTGTATTTAGCCTATTAGTGTAAAAAGAGACTACTTTTAATGGGCATCAAATAAATTAGTGAGCCTGTTTGGCAGTGTCATTTTCAAGAGGGGGAGACTGCTGACAACAGTGGGCTAATGTAGACAACAGTGCTGTGGTGGAGACAGTGGTTCAGGAAGGGAAAAACACATGTATTTCATTTTTAAAACTTGATAAACTGTTCTGTAGTTGCATGTCTGGTAGGAGCTTTCATTCAGTTGATCTGCTTATGGGGCAATTTTGGCCTTCAGATCCAACTGAGTGTGGGCAGCATAGATGGTTTAGATGAGTTGTTTAGTTGATGAGGTCTGAGATCAGTCACTGAACGGCTTTGTGCATCGCAGACAAGCATTGATCTTATCTATGAAGAAGCTATTGGAGATTGGCCTACAAATAACATCTTCGGCAATGTCTAGCGTTTTTTCTTTATGTGGAGTGACAATGGTTCACATAAGTGCACGAGGCATTCATCCCTCTGTGAAGAAATCACTGGCTGTAACAGGGAAGCAGCAGTCAGGTGCGAGATGCTCTTTTTTAAGGAGCTAGACATATTGTAGTAGAGGTCAAAGGGTCACATGGTGGTGTGAGGTCAAAGGGTCACATGGTGGTGTTGATCACAATGTTTGTAATCTCTTCTAGTGCCCCTATATGAAATAAGACACTGGGTCATAATGAATATATAAATAAGTTGTGACCAGGTGCACACATGTTTATGGAAAATTGACTCTCAGACAAAAATATGACTATAATCTATAAAACACAAAACAAAAAAAATCACATTAAAAAAAGAATGTAGATCCTCCAGTCTCACGGTGGATTTTGGGTACGTCATTGTACCTGTCTCTGGTGACGTCACAAAGGGAGAAACAGTTCTGGTGGATCATTTGCCAATTAGCGTGTGTTTTCCCTTATTGCTAATTGGCTATATGGAGCACAAGCCAGCCTGAGTGGAATTATTGTTTTTTTAAAATTAATTTATTACATTTCATTGATTTGAAAGAAAAAACAATCACAGTTTCAAGAAGGACATCGATAAGTAATTGCTTATTAAATAACTAAAAGCTTTCAAGTATAATTTCCTTTCATGAGAACAAGATTAAAGAGGAAGAAAACAAAAAAATAGGCAAGAAGCAATTAGAGCTATGTAATTAGGAGTAAATTCTAATGCAATGCACTGAGATGTCTGATTAAGAAAAAACACGTTTACATTGCACAATGACTTAATGTACCCCCTGTAGCATTGTAAGCCATCTGAGGTTTGGAACCTAAGGCACTCTGGTATAGTCTTTCATGCTTTGGAGGTCACTAAAATTAGTGACCATGATTAGGATGAAAGTGATAAACATTTTCAGTCGCAAAGGTCCTCTAAAGAATGCATACCTGCGCTACGCGGCTAATAAGATCACATTATTATACAGTGCTTCACACTGCACCGATGCGTTTCAACGAGCTGTAAGTAACACGTCTTTCTAGTATACAGTTGAATGATGCTCGGCTTAGCAACCTCCAAGGCATGCCAGGACTCAGACGCATGACTCATGGATCACTATATACGTCAGCAGCAGGCTTTTAATTCTGCGAGCCATGCTGACTTCATTTTTATGACTTTCTGTACACTGAAATGGCCACTAAAGAGCTGTTCCTTATGTGCTTTGGGTCTTCTTGCAATAGTTCCCGCTGGACCGGATGAATACTTATGGCAGATATATTTGAACAGGTGTGTCCTTTGATGGATTTAAGTCTTTTTGGTGTTACTTTCTCGTTTTTCTTTGTAGGGTGTTACAAATTGTAGATTCCTACACTGTCACTGGCATTACCTGCCATCTTGTGAGATTCCCATTCTATTGGATCACCAGTGTTGACATACCACCAGACGTCATTGCCTTTCCACTCTTTGGCCATGTCTCTCTCTTGTATAGTGACCTTTGACCATGTGGTGCTCTATGAACCAATTACAAACTTCTAAGGTTCTCCTTCACGAATAGTAAGTTATGTTTGTGCTTGTATGGTGTACATCTGTGTGAGATCCTAGCATTGCAGGCTGTTGGGAATGGGCGTTGTAGCACAGTTCTGTGCTGTTTGATTTAGGTGCTGCTGCACTGGTTTGCGTTGTCTGTAGCATGCGCTGTCATGTAGGTTCACACCATGGTTCTCCAACGAGAAGCTCACGAGCTACTGGTAGCTCTCTCCAGCTACCCGTGAGTGGCTCCTACATGTTCAGCCCACCCTAGTAAATTAAATGCTTTTTTTGGCTAACTTAGGCATGTCCCCAAAATTGGAAAGGATGTATTTTAAAGTAAAAGTAAAATATCTGCATCTTCAGAACTGATAAGCCGGAATTTGGAGAATAAAATATATTTAAGGCTGATAGCTAAATGGTAACTCATGCGGGTGCTTTGGAGTTTTATTACTCATGTTCTTTCCTAGGAACCAGGGGCACTGCATGCATGACTGCTATGGTATGTAAAGGTATTCAGAATTCAACAGATATAGCTGTATTTGACATCATTTTGAGTGAACTTTCCTGCTGGTGGCTCTGTTGACTAATGTGTCCACTACAGTGGCCTGTGTTTGACCTCATGGTCACAGGTTCAAACCCCAGTGGGTCCACTCAGCATTTCATCCATCTGAGGTTGATAAAATGAGAGTGATTGAGTTAAGCAACAAGAAACATCTCTTATTCAGCACCAAGATGCCTATGGGTGAACGTGTGCTTTACAAATACACGTTATGCTCTGAGATGATCCCTGTCAGTAATCCTGCATGCAGTTGCCACTATGGAACCTTGACTGAAGTGGTCACTGGTGGAACACTGGTAATTTGTGTCAGTAGTTTGGGATGATTTTCATTGAACATAAGTAGCTCTTACTTTAGAAAAGGCTGGAGATCCCCGGGCCACATCCTCTGGATTATGCACTCTTTCTGATTCTAGCCGTTCTTCATGATCCTATGTCCGCAGTTCGGCGCTGTCCGAATTATTGGCTGTAACGCAGATGCACCGTTTTGCACTATGGAGAAGTTGTGTTTTTCTGTAAAAAAATGAGTGCAGTGCTGCCATTACCTGGGAGCTATGCTAACACTGCTTGTGTCTACTTACATCACTTTATGTTATAACATCTTTATTTATTCATTAAAATCAGTGGGTAAAGACAATGGAAAACAAGCATTGACAAACCAATAGGTCTAGCCCTGGTAAACTGAGGCAATAGGCATTTTTAATATATGTATAATACTTAGTCATATGGGTTTTCACAGCTGACCCTCTTCATCCATACCTCTCTTGTTGAGTCATTCACATTGTTGTTACACCCACAACTGAACAAAAAGTACATTTCCCTTTCAAGCTATATCCGTGGTTTTATTCTTCTTTTTGGCCACATCAATCCAAATTTCAAGGGAGCATATGTTGGGGCTAGTATGCAACAAAATTGAAAATGAAACATTTAAAAACAACTGGAATTCAAAAACCACTATCCCTGTCTCATTTTCTCATCCAGGGATATACATTTATTAACACATATTTATAAACCACATATTCATATTTAATGGAGGAAGTTAGAGCTGCCCTTCTCAGGACCAAATCGGGCTCTCCAGTTTGACCCAGTTCCACCCCACATTTTGTCAACTCTCTCCCCTGTTCTTCTCAAAGGTCTCACAGACCTTTTTAACATGTCCTTAAACCAAGAGGTGGCTCCAATTAAATGGAAATCAGCCAGGGTCAAACCAATCTTTAAAATATAATCGGCAGATCCTAAAGAGCCTAATAACTGTCGGCCAATTTCCTTACTTCCTTATTTTGGAAAAGTACTGGAGTCCCTGGTTAATAAACAACTAACAACCCATCTAGAACGCCATCAACTGCTAGACCCTTCTCAGTCAGGTTTTAGGGCTGGTTACAGCACCGAAACGTCCCTGGTAGAGGTAGTCGATAACATTAGACTTGTCCAAGACAACGGGCAGTCAGCAATGCTGGTCCTATTATATTTATCGGCTGCCTTTGACAACATCTCCCACATAACTTTAGAACAAAGGTTGCAGGAGATGGGAGTCGAAGCAAAGCCCTTAACTGGCTGAGAAACTACTTAAAAGGTCCGACTACTACTGTGCAAATAGGCACACTAGTTTCTCTCAGTTTGATGGTAGACAAGGGTGTCCCCCAGGGATTGGTACTCAGCCCCATGCTTTTTAACATTTATATTGCACCTTTGGCAAGGGTAATCAGATTGTATGGGCTTGACCTAGTTTCATATGCAGATGACGCACAGTTGCTAATCACCCTTGGGCCTAATCCAACAGACACCAGAACCAGATACAAAAGCTGCTTGATTCATATAAATACCTGGATGCAAACTAGCCATCTTCAGCTCAACGCAAATAAGACAGAGGTAATGTTATTTGGAAAGGCACATGAACTCTGGTCAAATGACTGGTGGCCTACAAGCCTGGGCCTCTGTCCATCCCCAAAGCCCATGGCATGAAACCTTAGTGGAAAAACAGATGACAAATTGATCATGAAGGACCAGGAAAATCATGTCCTGTGCACCTGCTATGGCACTATGAAAACCCTTCGTAAAATCGTCCAATGGATTCCCCTGGAACCAAGGAAATCACTCGTTCAGGGTTTAATAATTAGTCGTCTAGACTATGAAAACGCTTTGATGACCTCAATTAATAAGGAACTATATACCAGACTCCAGGTGCTGCAGAACACCGCTGCCAGACTGGTATTGAATCTTCCATCTCGGTCCCCATCTGCTCCCAGTTTAAAAGCCCTACAATGCCTCCCTATCAGGAAACATGTTCGTTTTAAGATCATCTGCCTGACACATAAGGCTCTGCATGGAAATGGGCTGAGGTAGCTGGCCAAAAACGCAACTGGTATGTAACGCAAAAGATTCTCATGTCGGGAACAAAACATTTACTTACCCCTCTCAGGGTCCGTACCACCAGAAATGGTGGTAGACCCTTTTCCTGCTTATCTCCTCTTCCCTGGAATGAGCTACCAATGCAACTTCAAACTATTACAGACCACAGACTGTTCAGAAAGAAGCTTAAAATCTGGCTGTTTCGAACGTTTTCTCTTACGCCATGAATGATTTCCTTCCATCGAACCCGCTACAGCGCCATTAGACCCTTCTGGGGTATATGGGCACTTAACAAAACCTAATAATAATATTTAAAAACACATTAAACAAAAACCTTGTACAAAAACACAATGATTAAAATACATAAATCATTCAACTCCCCTGTTCTGTATCCAACTTGCTAATCGTCTATCCTGTATTTTTGTTCTATGCGCTGCTCTGACATATATGCCGCATCTTTTGGGGTACCGCTGTATAAACGGTTCAAGGCTTTACAGTGACCCACAGCCCTACAATTAAAACCAATCTATACAATTTACGTTTGTCACAACAAATTTTTTCAGCAGATCAATAACACATAGCAGTTAAAAGAACCGTTGTGTAAAGATTTTAAAGTACATAGGGAGACTCCAAGCTTTTTTTTTTTTATCAACCCAGAGTTAAAGTAGCCTAAAAAACAAGAAGGAGCTCACTTTCAGTAGATCCAATAAAGAAAACAAAGTATACTGTCCTTGACAGTCATTATGCCCTTGCTGGCCAGTCCTGTAGGTCAGCAGAGGTCATGGGTTCCGCTCCCTTGACGGATGACCCCATCAGCCCAATTAAGTTAAGAGATTCCCAGCATGCATAGCGGGTATCTCTTAACCTACATTGGGGCAACTATATGCTCTATGAAAAGAGCGACGCCATGTTCTTTCTCCTAGCTCAGCGTTTCTGTTTGTTTTAACCAAACTCCCGAAGAGGGAAACAAATAAACTTTCACTGGGCCTGATGCGCCTTCCACCCTGTACCTGGTGCCACTGAGGGGTTTCCTGCCTGCAACTGTCCTAGGCAGTGGTATTTAGAGATAGTCTCTCTGCCCTTCATAGCAAGGGGTGCCCTTCTCTATGACCTAGCGGCATATATCAAGCACAAAAAGATAACGTGCCTTCCAATTAATGCCAGCAAAACGTATTGTGTAGATACAAAATATTTCTTACACCACCATCAGTCCATGTTATTTTTGTCTTGAAAAAGACCCGATGCATTGGGTCGGAACATGTTCTGAGTGACAGAAACTTAAATTGCTGCTGACTTTTGAGGGAAGTCTGCTGGTGATTTTGGAGAGCAGATTAGGTGAGTAGAAAGAGAACTAGAGAGAGAGAGGAAGTGTGTGTGGGCGTGTGTGTGAGTTGCACTGCTGCTTCACTTCAACTTTCTAATATTAGGCTGGGTAAAGTATACCCTTAGATGGCCTTGTGTTTATCTAGCTTTAAACTGTGCTCAGACACTCTGGGGCATATTTACAAGCCCCTTGCGCCACTTTTGCGTCACTTTTCCCATGTTAAAAGTGACGCAAAAGTGGCGCAAAGGGTTTGTAAATATGCCCCTCTATCTTTTGTTATGAACGTTGGGTGCACTTAAAAAGACAGTTAGCTGTATTTGCCTCTGTAATGTGTTTGTAGCAAAAGGTGTTCTGTGTAATTTTATAATGAAAGAGCCGCAAGGGGCAGTTGTTTCTGGATTCCCATTTGTATTAATTATTGATCGGTAGACATTTTAATACTCGAACACTACGCTATTAGAATATGTCTTCTCTATCATCCGTGCTACAGTGTATATGTTAGAGTTTTTTTGTATTATTAACACATGTTCCAACATTTTAGAAGAGGGAAGTGGAAGATTAAAAAGATAATAATCTGGGGAATGTATTTCCTCCACTGGCTTTTGTTGAAGCAGATGCAACTTCAGGTGGGAGACAGCATAAATAATGCACTTTTGGCTTAAAATATTGGGAGTATTCTGACTTAATCGGGTATATTGCTATATATGTAGTAGTGTTTACCTGGTATCTTCTACCAAGGAATATTAATGACATGTGTTGGGGAAATTAAACCACAACACAGCACTACATCAAACTGAAAATAACCCTCCAGACA
Source organism: Triturus cristatus (assembly GCF_964204655.1). Classification (NCBI taxonomy): domain Eukaryota; kingdom Metazoa; phylum Chordata; class Amphibia; order Caudata; family Salamandridae; genus Triturus; species Triturus cristatus. Next base: position 213,503,384 of record NC_140592.1, read on the forward strand.
GCAACATGTGGAGGTCGACCAGCCCTATTGTACTGCCTCATTTAGGCTGCATACTAGGGTCACAAGCCACATGCACTTCCTTCTAGGGGCAACGGCAAACTACACCCCATAAACAATAGGAACATTAATAAGGTCCTTTGCAGGGCAAAATGTGATGGCGGTCCATCACGGTGCTCCTTTCTGAATTCTTTGTTGCTACATGGTACTGCACCCTGGGGCCACAACCTACCTCAGTGCTCTATTGACACTACTTCACCACATTGCACTTACATCTAGCAGTACATCTCCAGACAGCTTTACCATAGGGACACTCACCAATCAAGCTGCTTCTTAGGGATACCAACCAACAAAAACTGCACTGCATCTGGGGCACATTAACTCCCTGCACTACTCTGTCTCCTGTAAACACGACTCCCGCAGGATTACTTCTAGCAACACTAACTCACCACACTGCACTGCATATAGTGGTAGTTCCACACCAGAATGCACTGAATTCTAGGACACTAACCAACCAAACTTCATTTTACAGACACATATCCATTATTTTTTCTACTAGGGGCACTAACATGATGCACTGTGCTGCACCCTAGCGCATTAACCCTTTCCAGTGCTCTAGAGTATTTTACTGAGTCGCATTCTAGGGATAATAACAAACTTTATTGCATAAACCTTAGGAGCACTAACGAACCACCAACAAAGCACCCTTTGTGTCATCCTATAGCTACAGCCTACCACACCTTTCACACGGCAATGCAGGAATTCTACCTCACCACCCTGCTCTGCACTCTAGGCAGAATAACCTTTTGCACAGCACTTCAGGCTGTGGAAATTAACCCTGTACAGTGCATGGCTCCTTAAGTGCACCAGCCCACGCACACTGCATTCAATTACACTCTGATGCAATACATTGAATTTTATAGGCACTAGATCATGATTCCATACTGAAAACAGACACCTGATAAATTAATTGCACCATTGATGCTAACATTTTACACTCAATTCCATTTCAGGGGTAGTAGTCAGTTGGACAGCAGCCCTGTTTTCGGTGGAGGGGAATTCAGAGGATTTACTTCTAGACTTGACATGAAGCATTGGACAATCATTCGGCTGTATTCTCAAATTAATGGTCTAGTGAAGCAGTTTTTGGCTACACTCAAAAAGCCACTTCAAGTTGCCACGACCAGTTGCTGCTCCAGCTCTGAGCCTCTCTGCCAGGCTCTACTTAGGTATAGAGCCACATCTCATAGCACAACTGACGCCTTTCCTTCTCCTCTTCACACCAGACTCCCTTACCGTCCTGAACAGTCTGACTTCCAATTACCAAAGAGGTACCATTTTTACACACTGTTCTAAAAGCCAAGATCAATGACTATGCCACATACCTTACGTTGAACTCAATCCTCATGCCTTTTCCAAGGAGCCCTTGTCGTCAAAGCTCTCACAAGGATGCCTAAACATTTGGCCAACATCTCCACATAATCACCGACGTCAAGGGGGCCACGATCAATGCTCGATGAGATGGGCACACCATTACTGTCACTCCTCTTATTTTCAAACTCTGCATCTTGAACTCTGTGAACTGTCTTGTGATGAAGAATTGTCATCTCTGCTGACAGTTGCAAGGGTGACAATTTAATCAACCCAAGCATGTCTGGGAAGCTTGACGTGAGCTCCACTGATTGACTGTCAATTTTTCAGCCTCATCCTCCGTTTCTCTTGACTTTAGCTCTTTCTGCCTCCCTCCTCATTCTTCTGGACCTCCTTCTTTTCCCTCTGAACCTTGTTCTATCATTTCTGCTTAACTCTGTCTTCAAGCTGCCGTTCGCGCCACATCACAGTTATGGACTGACGTGCAAATATATTGATGTTATGGGGAAAAAGCATCTCAGCCTCGCCCGCTTGACCATCCCATCTCCTTCCTCATGCGCAGTGACATACGCGCGGCTGGATGGTGGGTGGGAGTGGGTCAACAGATGCTCGGTACCACCTTCATTGGGCCTATTGTAGAACCTGATGACTTGCCTGCATTTCCCATGCCCACAACGAAGATACTTCCTGACAACAAGAACTGAACCAGCTGCAAGCTCAAAATACAGAAAGCATCTACTGCATAGATGGTGTCTGCTCCTGCTTAAGTGGTTCTTACAGCACATCCGTTTCTGTGGATTTCATGGACTCTCCTTTCTTGTAAAAAGTGTTATTATCTGGTGTTTGTTGCTGTGTACACTGGGAGTGTTCTTTTATGGGTCTGTACGGGACGCTTCAGTGTGTCTGCCAACGTGTCATGAGAAAACTGGCTGTCAGCATTTTGCATGCTGCTTTTGTTGCCGTGATTGCCATGGTTGTTGCGCCAAAAATAACACAGAGCCTCTAGAAAAAGGTTTGCTGTTAGTTTGCAGGCAGGGGGTGCTAGCTAACACAACTCTGTGCCCTTTTCCTGCTGCAGTGCAAAGAGAACAAATGCATGTGTTGCTTGGGGTTTGGCTGGTTCTGGTGTGCTTACGCTTGTGAGTGGTGTGCAGTTGTTCCTCTGCTGTTTATAGGTTTTGGGCCGTGTGCTTCAGTGTCTGCTGCTGGGTTTTGTGCCTTGTTTATGTTTTTGGGAATGCTGGTATGTGTCGGGCGACATTGCCTTTTCCCTGCTCTCTTTTTCCACAGAAACAGTTTGTTGTCATTCAGCATGCCTTTGCTGCTGTTGTGGGTTGCTTGGAACACAGCATAAAGAACGAAAGAGTTGTCAAGTGAGGAGGTGCATTACACTGTGAACACACAGCACCCTCGCCTTCATTTCTGCTGCTTTATCAAATAAAACCAAGCATCCGGCCATCGCTCTTGCTAATGCAACTATTGTTGTGTCTGAGATTAAAGGAGTTTGTCCATTAGTGAGTTTGTTTCCAGTGGTAACTACCGTGTGCAGCGCGGCACCTCTACCCCACGATCGCTGGGAAATTGTCACAGCTCTTTAGTTGGTAAAAGTGGCATGGGAATCATGTTTCTTGTTGTTTCTACAACAGTGCTTTGTGTGGCCCTTTAGTGCCTCCTCACTGCCATTCGGAAAAGGATTTGGCAGTTTGATGACTGGTGTTTTCCCTCTGCCACTTTCTTCAAAGAAAACCTTCAGCTCTTTCTTATTAGGATGCTGGTGTTGTTGTTCTTCACAGATTGGTTCCTAGAAAAAGGAGTAGGGCTGCTGCTGTGACTGCCTTTCAGTGACTGCACCAGGAGGAATCACCTTCTGTACACTGTATCTTGTTTTGCTTGTTGGTGCTATGCACAGACCTTCAATGTATCTCCCTGCTGGTGTATGTATTTTCATGCTGCTGTGTGTGGTAGTCAGGTGCTTATCACCTTCAGCCAGCACTGAATCCAGAAACTTTTTACCTGGATACTTATGTGGTTTGGAAAGTCATGGACAATATTTTCTTTTTGTAGTGGTGCTGTGTGCTCAGCTCCGCTGTTTCCCCATGGTACCTTGTTAAAAGTCAGAATGTACTCCATGACACCTTCCCATTCTGCCTCTTAGAAAGGTAGAAGTGCAACCAGCTGTTTAGTGAGTGCAGAACATGTGTGGCTGTGCAGATCAGTAAAGAAAAGAGAATCTATTTTAGTTAATGAAACATGTTCAGTGGTTTACCTTTACTGTTTGTTGATTGAGTTAGTTGTTCCTGCCAAAACTCTCTTGGAGATATAAAATGTGGGCTGGGATACAACATGTGAAATTGGTACCCATGCAATTGGTTGAATGAGCGGGAAATGCAAACACCATATATCAGGAAAACAATTTAGCTTATTTGTCAGATTAATCAAATGTCATCTGCTGTTTTCATTGAATTGGTGCTGGTACAAACCAAGTTCTGCCTTTGCGTCATCCATTTCAATGATAGGCGCTTGAAGTTATACCATTACTGCATGAAATGTGTGAAACATTTGTTTTTTCCTCATTTACTAGATGCAGACAAAGGGGCAGATTTACAAGAACTGGCGCATCTCTGCATATTTGCAGAGATGCGCCCATTCATTTGCGTGACGGAAAAATAGCCTTGCGCCGCATTTACAATGTGGCGTACAGTGGCACAAGGACAGACAGATGCGTGATGCATCTTTTGTCGGAAAGGCAACGCATTGCTGGAGTCGTGTCATAATCATGGCACAACTCCAGCAGTGGTCAGGAATGCCTATTCCGACCATGCTACATCACTCCTTACGCCTGCTTTAAGCAGGAGCAAGGTTTTGACGCAGTGGCGTCCTAAAAGCGACTCAGTGAAATCTTGTAGATTTCTCGGAGTCACTTTTACGAGGCTTCCTTGCGACGGAATGCCCACCCTGAATACATTATACCTTACGCAGGTATAATGTAGCACAGGGATATACAACATGACGCATCTCCCTGGATGCGTCATGTTGTAAATATGTCGCATCATGGCGCATTGCTTTGACGCCGCTTCGTCACAGAAGTGACGCAATGGCGGAGTAAAGTTGGCGCAAGGGGCTTGTAAATCTGCCCCAAAGTGCTTACTCTGTAAATGAATGTTGAATTTAAAATTGTGTGCATCTTAAATAGTTTTTTTAAGATCACAAAAGGATAAGGTCTAAAATTGATACAGAAACTGTAGAACAAATAATGGCAAGCGCAGAGTATATCTTGGTTATGAAACGAGGTAATGATTATTCTAAACAAGGGGTCTTCAACCCTTTCTGTAGTAGGAGCTACTTATGTTCAATGGAAATCGTCCAGAACTACTAATATTAGTGATGTAATAGTGAACCACCCCATCCAAGATTGTCAGCAGTGATCACATCAGTGTATTAGGCAGGGTTTCCAGCACTCATGTACAAAATCCTTTTGAGAATTTTAAATGACTGTACATGGGTAATGCATAACAGCTATAGCTGCGGTGCCCCTGGCATTAAGGTAATAATATGAGTTTAGCTAACACAATAAGATGATGGACGGAGTTCTGAAACCTTTCAGACACTCACCCCAAGTCACTATTAGCTCTGGGTTGAATCCATCATCGTTGCTTAGCTCACTTCGCCACTCCAGTTCAGACCCAGCCATATGCAAATCAGTCTTGACCCTGTTCGTCTTATGAACAGTCCAGCCCGAACTGCTAAGCCAGGGGTTCCCTGGACCGGAAATAAACATCCGGGGACCAGTTTCAGGGTAACACCCCACATCAGCCAGGCTAGCTTGAATCCAGTGGCAAAGTGAGCAAGGACCCACGTCTGGGCATACCCTGCCAACTTATGGCTAACCAGCAAACACAATAAGATGAAGGACTGTCTACATTAAATCTATCAAGTACTGGTTGCACTTTCCAGACACTGCATTTCATGTATACACAGCACTTGTCAAGTAAAAATAAACGTAGTTCAGTTCTACGGTTCTGCATGAAAATTGACGAGTAACTCATTGACTATACCTACTTATTATACTTCACAGCTGCCGTTAATTAAGGTTACTGTGGTGCCTCTTTCCACACACAGATGAGAGGGAGGTAGAGGGTTTAGAAATATAGATATTAGCATAAAGAAAACTTTATTCATTTAGACAGGTAGACCTCAGAATCAGGGAGAGATATAAAGTGAGGTCTATGAAATGCAGGGGAGTGTGAGAGAGACCTAAGAAACATTAGAAGGACCTCTGAGATATGGGCATGAGAGTAAAGTGTGAAGTACAGGGATAACAGAAACCTCTGAGACACAGAAAACAGATACACTGCGTTTAGACACAGAGAAGAGAAAGCCTTTGATGCACAAACATTAAAAAGAGGGAGACATCAGTGACTTGCAAATCTGTAGTGCCAGGAGAGATGATTAAAGGGGAAAGGGAATCTTAAGAGACGGAAATGAGAGAAACAGACCACTGAGACATAGAGACATGACTAGTAGGTATAGACTTTAAAGACATATGTGCGTGAGAAAATGAAGACCCACAATGATATAGATTTGGTATGGCTCTCATCTCCAGCTGGTTAAAAGAATTCTTAAGTTTATAGATGTGGCAACTAAACTTATATCTTCAAATTCCTTTTGGGGTTTTCGTCAGGACCTGGACTTGGTGGTATCTTATATAGGAACTGCTCTTCCCTTTTGGCTTTGATGGGGAGATGGTTGATGATTGTTTCCGGATTATGGTTCCACAAGGCGTTTTTGAAAGCAGATAAAAAACTGAACGAAGACAGACCCTCGTATTATAACAATTCATCAACAAATCACTGCAATCCAGCACTCCACAAAATTGTTTTATGATCATATAATATATCAGTCCATTCAGCAGGTGTTGTTTCAAAATTATTTCTTTATTGGGTTCTTCTTCTCTTTACAAGTATAAAAGACACATACAGCGTAGCCGACGCGTTTCGTCCCAGAGGACTTCTTCGGGGCTACAACAAACAGATACAAAGATATCTTACAAACATGTTTACATAAATATATACAATTAAAACATTATTTATTCCTATTACTCTATATATACATTTTTCCTTTACACAAAATAGTAAAAACACCAGTTGATATTCTGCAACTCATTGTGCACACATCTTTCAGATAACTATAAAGATCCATGGTTGACCTTGAATTCTACACCTGCCAGTTTGAAAGTTATCCTAATTTTTGTATTTATAATTCTTCTTTTGAGTCACTTTCTAAGAGAATATCAATTCATTTTTGCAAGACCATTTTCTTACAAATCAAGTGAAGGCATATGAACACAGCTGTTACTCTCTTCTTCAGTGAAATCCTGATAAACTGGTTCATCACCCCATTCTTCTTCCCTGGAAGATAAATTGCTTCCGGAGAGAGCAGACTAGACTCTGCCCAATTCCCCATTTCTTTTGCCAGAACAGTGTGGACCCAGACTACTATTCCCCCAAGATGGTTCACATAGGCTAGGGCCATTTTGTTGTCTTTTCTTATTTTTACTGCCTGCTTATAAAGAACCCTTAGGATGGCTGCCAAAAAAGATCCTCAATTACATCTCCCCAGCCCCTGAGACTGGTATCTGTTGTAATGATCTTTGCATTTGGCACCATGAATGATTCCACCACCAGTTCAGACCCTGTCTTATCGAGTCTGTTACAGGAGTTCTCTTTGTCTTAAACATGTGACCAAGGATTGCAGTGTCCCAATAAATGCTGGACTAGTGAATATAGGTGAAGACGTGACCCAAGAGTGATAGCTAAACAGGATGCCACCTTCTTCTAAACTCCTAGCTATTTTCTTGCTGTTGCTCAACTCCTATACTGGAGATTTGAGAGGCAGTGTCTAAACTTCTCCTCACTTGAATTTTGAACAATTACCTTGGCTTCTGTTTGAAAAATTGCTCAGATGTACTGCAGTTTCTGTTATGGAAGAAGGATGCATTTCTTCAAGTTCAAAAGGAATCTGCAATGCTGGGGAAGGCTGCATACCATTTGAATGATCTTTCTGGGCCCTTGATGAAAGACAATGCATTAATTCGAAGATCATCAAGGTACAGAATAAATGTATTCCCTTATCATACAATCTTCTTGTTAGAGGTGAACAGTAGAACTCTAAATTGAAAATACCTCCCCAGACAAAAATTTGAAAAAAAATGTTGAAACTGTTTGTGAAGAGGAATATGTAAGTATGTATCTAATAGAACCAAAGAGGCAAGAAAGTCCTCCTGACATAGCAAAGGAAGAATCGTTTGAAGAGTTACCATTTTGAAGGATCTGCGATAGAGGTAAGTGTTCAGCTTCTTGAGGTCCAGGATTGTTCTGTATTTTCCTTTAGCTGTTTTTCACCTCAAAGACTATGGAATAATATCCCTGTCCACATTCCTCCTAAATTACTGGGATTATGACCTTCTTCTGTAACAAGTCCTGGATTCCCTGTAGAATTGCTTTAATTTTTGGAGGATTTTGAGTTGCAGGATTTAAGGTAAAAAAGGCTTTATGGTGTTTCCTGAAATTCTGTTTTGCAGCCATATCTGTTTATGCCAAGTACCTTATCATCTGAGACGTATTCTCTCCATTTGCTGAAGAAAAGAATCTGACACCCTACCAGCTCATAATAGTCTGGATTTCTGGGAAGCAGGCTGAGGATCCTGATGGTAGGGACTGTGACTTCTCTGAGGAAGGAGCACCCCAGTCAAGCCCCCTGTAAAAAATGCGAATACTGGTTGAGGAGGGAGAAACCCTTCTCAAGCAGCAACCACAAATCTTCTCAGGGTGAAGTTGCGAGTAACTCTAAAGTAACCTGTGCTCAACCCTCGGGTAGCTTGGCACTGAGCAGCCAGGCTTAAGTCAGAGGCAATGTGCAAGTATTTGTGCAACACTTCAAACAGTAACATAGTGAAAACAAACCACAAAAGGATCTCACAAAAGATTTAGAAAATAGAGTAATTTTCAATAAATAAAACAAGACCATAGCAACAAGAATCTAATCAGTGCAGCCAGAGATATTCAGATGCAAAGTTCTAGTAAAAAGTGCTCAAAAAGCACAAAGCATCAACTGTGGGTATCAGGTTGCACCGGGCCAGTACAAAAGCAGAAATTTAGATTGACTGCCATAGAGCATGTGTCAGCTATATGGACCCAGTTAGGCCCGCTGAACAGAGAATCTTAAATCCTGGTTTATGAACCATTGCGAAGATCCGCATCGCATCACCGAAGCAATCTGTCAGTTACAAGATGCAGCAAGGCTGCGGTGTGATGTCCTGCATTTTCGTAGAAAATCTCATCGATACTGGCTTGCGATGCACAGTCCGGTGGCGAGGAAGCGTTGCACAGTCGGAGCGATGCATTTATTCCAAGGAGCTACAAGGCTGCAAATCAGAGTCTGGTGGTGTCGTCAAAGCTGGTGTTGATGATAGATATGAGGCCCTGCACTGAGGATTCATTGCGCAGCAACGGTTCTAATGAGGAGCCAGCCTGTGATGCAATGCAGGTCTTTGTGACGGGTCTGATCCACACAGCAGTGGCAGTGAGTCGCTTTTGCTCAGGGCTGTGCCGCACAGCAGAGGAGATGTATCTGTTCTGCTCAATCGACAGAGGCTGACTAGCTTCTTAGGCCCATTTCCAAGGATCCAAGACTGGGGTGCCATTTGGAAGCGTAGACTCACAGATGGCAGATTCCAAGGGCAGGGTTGTTGGAAGCCTATTGTGTCTCTGAGGCTTCAGATCAGGAGCCCATCCAGCTAGCCCTTTGAGTCACTCTCTGGGTTTGAGAGGTACAGGTCCAACCCTTCCCACCCAGGCAAGAGGCAGCAGGCAGCAGGTCAGCACAGCAGGGCAGCAGTCTTTCGGAGCAGCAGTCCAGCAGAGTGCCAGTCTTTTCAGCAGCACAGCAGATCTTCTTCTCCCTAGCCTAGTATCCACAGGTCCAGAGGTATACTGAAGAGTTAGGATCTGAGATTTAGTATTTGTACCCAGTAGTATCTTAGAAGTGGGGAGAAGATTCTAGACATTTCCATGTGAAGTCCCCAGGCACCTTGCATCCACTGTCCTGGCTCCAGACTAACTACGGGGGGGTATGAAACCCTTTATGTGGAGGTAGGACATAGCTTGTTCAAGTGTGAGTAGGGCTGGGGGCAGCTCCGCCCTCCCATCCTGCCAATGATGTCTCATCCAGGCACATCTAAGCTCTCTTTTGTGTGTGGTTGTTTAGTAGGAATACACAAAGTTCAACTGTCAGCTACACCCAGTCATGTGACCTAGAGACAGGGTACAGGCACTATAAGGCTAAGGCAGGAAAATGACAACTTTCTAAAAGTTTATATTGTGTACTAGGGGGTTGGGCTCTAACACTACCAGCCAGAATAAGCCCCTTCAATTTGATTATATAACATAAGAGTCTGGCTACAATAATTTGGAACCACTTATTTTGAAAGACCCAAGTCCAATTAATTCATTACCCTGGTCTGTGTATTTATTTCACATTTAATTATACAATTATTCACACATTCAATTATTGTAGTTGAAGATATGGCCTACAGGACAACTAACCTCTTTTTCAACTAAGACCTTTGGAGTCAACAAAAATTACCAACAAATATGTAAAAAAAAATGATAACTGAAACATTTATGAAACTACATGGACGAATAGATCATTAGAGACAAATTACAAAACATTAACAATCTAATAGAAATATTTTAAACATAATAGCATAAATAAAACCAGTATGACACTACAAGTCTAACAAGAGAAATACACAATAATTTGCCCATGTGGGAAACTGTACATTTGAAAAGCGAATCAAGAAATTAAACAAGGGATTATCCAGCATAAATCTCGGATTAAAACAAAGATAATTTCAGCACCACTTGTCAGCCACTTCATGAAAGAGAATCATACAGAAAAAGACTTTAAACGGACAGTTTCAACTGCCATTCAGCCCAATCCTAATGGAGGCGATGTTGAAACAAGATTGATGCAAAAAGAAGCGTATTTAATTTAAAAATGTAATACCGTCAATCAAAGAATGAATGAGATGTCAGAAACCAAAAGACTACAATAGTCAAAAAAACACATGCATTGTGATACAATAAGTTCAATTTTTACATTATGAAGAACTCCAAGTACCATGAGGCTTTGCCACGATTCGATCTTGAGTGATTAACCATGTCTTGGGAAAAAGTTCTTACAAGTAATGCCAAGCATCTGACTCAAGATGGAGCGGTTGGACACGATCACTGATTGTTTACACACGGAAGGTTGAAAGTAACTGAGACTTTTTTTTTTATCCTTGCAACAACGTTGCCCCAAGTAGGAATACAATTACTTCACCCGGTAACTCATCTACAGCAATGAACGCGGTAGCAACAATGTTTCAAGCCACTAAAAATAACAGATGAATACATCCAGCAGTGAGCTGAGCGCTTACTTAGTTGTATGAATTAATGTGAAAAGCAGATTGATCAAGCTAGTACTTTGATTAAGGATAAATGAAATTCACACAATTCAAATTTATGTGAACAGGTCCCAGCGAGTTCTGAGTTACAAACAAAATAATTTGCTTAACAGATAAACAAATCGAGTGCACTCTTTCATCCACGCTGGTCAAGAGGAGAGAAGAAGTGGATAACAGCTGACTCCCCTGATACTAAGAATAGAGGTACAAACTTTCACTTTATGACAGCATAGATTTAACCTCACATGAAACTTGCAAGTCTAATATGGCGACTATATTATTTACAGTTGTCAAATCAGCTCACAATTAATGGTCTCCTGTAATGACACAAAGAGACACAACCATCTACGTGCTTTTTTATCTCTTGAAAGTTGATCATAAAATGGAACCTGGATAGGAGCGGAAGTCAGCTAATTCATTGTATATATCATTTATTACACAGAAAACGTCCAGTCTAGGTCCTGATCAGAAGCCATTAATTGTAGGGGTACGAAACGCGTCCACCACAAAGGCTATGGCAATAGCAGAAGATGTTTTATGACGGCAAGTGGAAAACAAAATCAAAGCATCTACTCACATTCCAATCATTCTTGCAAAAATCCCTGAGCAAGTTCCAAGAGGGTCATATAAATATTATTACCTGTGACATATTCCTCTAGTTTTTACAATCGTGTTAGACTGGTCGTGTCATACTGTTTTCATTAATGCTATTATGTTTAAAACATTTCTATTAGGTTTGTTAATGTTTTGTAATTTGTCTATGATGATCTATTAGTCCATTTTGTCATAAATGTTTTTATGTCCAGTTACACATGTTTTTTATATATTTGTTGGTAATTGTTGTTGACTCCAAAGGTCTTCATTGAAAAAGATGTTAGTTGCCTTTGGGACATATCTCCAACTACAATAAATGAATGTGTGAACAATTGTACAATTAAATGTGAAATAAATACTCAGACCAAGGTAATGAATTAATTTGACTTGGGTCTGTCAAAATATGTTTCCAAATTTTTGCAGCCATGCTCTTATGTTATATAATCAACTTTCTAATAGTGGCATTTTCAAAATTGTGATTTCAAATCTAGCGTAACCATAAATTAGGTTTTTTCATTACAATTCCGAATACATCAAACATTAACTGAAAGCCTACTCCCATTTGGAAATTACAGCTTATTTAAGGTAATAAGGTAAGTCCAATATTATCCTTATTGAGTGGTAGGCCTTACAGTAGTAAAAACGAATTTAAACATTTTTCCCTACCTGGACATGAACAATTAAAAGTATATGGCCTACCTTTTAAACAACTGTACCCTGCCCTCTGGGCTGTCCAGGGCCTATCCTAGGCATGACTTATGTGTATTAAAAAGGAAGGTTTCTTTTGCCAGGTCAAAATGGCAGTTTAAAAACTGCACACACAGGCTGCAATGGCAGACCTGAAACATGTTTAGATGGCTGCTTAAGTGGGTGGCACTTAAGGCCCACTTGTAGCATTTAATTTACAGGCCCTGTGTACATGTAGTACTGGTTTCCTATTTTACTCATATGTAAATTAAAATATACCATTTGAGAATAAGCCATTGTTACCATATCTTAAGAATTGAACACATGCACTTTAACACTGGTTAGCTGTGATAAAGTGCACAGAGTTCTAAAGCCAGCAAAAACAAGATCAGAAAAAATGGAGGAGAAAGGCAAAAAGTTTGGGGGAAGACCACCCTAAGGCCGACAGGCCTAACACCCCCTAACTTGAAAGGACTGAAAAGATCCTGTAAATGCTATTTGGGATCCAAAGATTGTTTTGTTAGGAAACAAACAACCTCTACAGGTGGGTGTGCTAAAGTCATCAACTTCCTATCTTCAGCTGATCTGACTTAAGGCGATGGCTTAACATGGCATTTTGAGCTACATCTGATTTCCATGAACGCATCCATATATGTCTTCCAACAGATGTCTCCTCAGCAGAGGCTGAGGTAGATGCCAACACACTTAAAAATAATAAAAAAGTCCACAAAGAACTTGAACTGTTGTTCCATTGCGGAAAGTCTTTCTATACCATCTGCACTCTCCTGTATTTCACATGTTAGGGTTCCTAAATCTCGTAACAGAGACTTTACTAGATAGGGGGCATAAGCAGAGGCTCTTAATGGAAAATCTGAAGCTGCATAAACTTTTTAATGCTGCATCCACTTTTTTATCCATCATATCTGATGGGAAGGCATCTTCAGATACTATGGAGCCATGTAATGCTAATGCTGCCATCAGAATGTCTACTTTTTTTGAAGAAGGAAAACTCTTCCTGAAAATTGTCCAACTGATGTTGCCTACATAGAAACTGTGGAAACAATGGCTTCTCAATGTCCTTCCATTCTCTACTCTGATAGCCGCCTGTACCAGCAAATAATATGTTTCTTTTTGCTGATACAGCCCAGAAACATCTTGTTCACTCGTGGAAGTTGTCTAATGTGGTTAAGCAGTTCATTGGAGTCTGAACCCTGTATAAAACAACCTCACTGTTCCGCATCATCAGTAGCAGCATCTATGAACCCAATCTAGCTGCATGCATGGTGGTTCCTGATTCTTTAAAGCAGCTACCACTGCTTTAAATCTCCAGTAGATCATGTGTGAAACAATATGGCTGTCTGATGGCTTCCTCTTGGCCCACAATCTTCACATCAGCGTCTTCCTCCATATGACTTTACTTGGCAACAGCAATGCCCTCTTAACGCATGGGCACACTGGGCAGTTGCTTAGGGGCCCCATGCAGACCAGAATTTAACACTACATTTCTGTTAAACATTTTTAATCCTATGAGTGGTTGTGTAGGCAGGGCCCAGTGCACAGCTTTGCCCGGGGGCCTATAATGATGTAAAGATAGTCCGAGGCAACCGCCTTCCGCCCTTCTTTCCTCTATGGTAGGTAAGTTCTGGAACTGAGGAGTCTCCAAAATGGCCCCTCTTTATCTGAACCAAATCTCACTCATGAAACGACATAATTATTTTCTTCACACAGAGGTATATCTTCTGCCAGGAGCAGAAAATAAAACCCAGAAGAAATAATCTTCACTGGGAATATCCTAAAAGAAATGCAAAACAACATATTTCACTCCAATAAGATAAACAAACTATTCATTCACACCTATGTCACTCAACAACTAAGGTAATACACTTTGCTTTCCAGTGTTAGCCCTATTTAAAAGTGCTCTTTAGAAAAGGCATGCTGTACCTAATTCCTAAAGAAAACATCAATGAAAGGCTTAACTATTAGGCTAAAGATGACTCTCTTTGATTGGCAGCTCTTAAGGGAGACACATTGACAGTTCTATTTGGGATGAAGGTTCCCTGACTTAGCACCGGCTTGTCCTCCTGCTTTAATGTTATCTAGGAGGATGAGCTGGCTTTCCACAGCTGCATCTTCCTAATGCTGACGGCGGACATGCTGACCAGTCGCGGCCGGCATGAATCGCGGGTGGGTGGCGAGTGTGAGGGTAACCCAGGTCGGCAGGGGGTGGGGGGCGTTACAGGTTTAATGTACATTTTTAAAAACGTACTTTCCCGGGTCCTCCGCCGCCTCATTTCCTGGCCGTGTCCTGCTGTCCTGAACAGAAAGCAGCCACAGGCAGACTCCCTCCCCTCCCCTAGGCCAATCACAACGCTGCAATGGCAGCGTTGTGATAGGGGGACTGGCGCCCAGCAGGACACCTATGGGGAGGCCATTTTCTCTATGTAGGCTGCATGCAGCCTACATAGAGAAAAGGCAGAGTGCGCATGACTGGTTTGGTCGGCCCTCAGTCAGGGCCCTTAGCATTGGGCAAGCCACTCCTCCCCGACCCGCCCACCTACCTGCCCCAACCAGGCATACCCTTCTGCTCTCTCGCAGTGCGAGAAGTAGAAACATAAAATTGTATTTAAAATAGTATTTTATATTTCTACTTCTGGCACTGCAGGAAAGCAGTGGGGTGACGCTCCTCTGCCCTAATGGAGGAGCCACCCCTGATGATGACCTCTGGCCCATCCCGTCCTCTCAATAGAAATACTTTGCGAGGGAGATGCTCTGGCTCAGCTGAGTCGCGTTTACACAGATTGCAAGAGGCATTTAAAAATAACACAAACAAAAAAGAAAAAAATCCCGGAAGTTGAGCTGTTTAAAGGCAGCTGCGTGCCATGACACTCAGGATACGCTGGGTGCAGTCTTCAATAAACCTTTAAATAAATAAATAGAAACGTGTGTCAAGTCCAAAGAATATATATTGAAAAAAGAATAAAAACGTACCAGTCGGGAGCCCAGGTCTTGTCGGAGACAAAAGATAAAAGGAGTTGGAGGAGGGTTAGTCCCTCATTTGTATCAATGTGTTGCGGTGTGGGGTCTGTAGAACCAAACCATAGAACAGCATTTTATTTTGTGTTTAGGTAGTTAACATGGTCTACATCTGAAACAAAAGGCTCATTAGTAAGGACTCTGGTGTATGCCATGGGTACTCACAAACATTTTACCAAGGGCCATAAAGTGTTGTCTGTGATGTGACCCAGGGCCGCATTGATGCTAGCAGGGTGGCGTTTGGGGGGTTGAGCGTTTGACAGTGAGGTAGGTGTAGGGTAAGTGAAACATAAACATCTAGTGGCTGAATTGCACAATGTGAAACCAGAAAACCTGGGATTAATCTCGGCTACCCCACTTAACCAAGTTGCATGATACTAGACAATTGTTTTTAGCTTGAAATACATGGCTTCAGGATGTGCTCTGTACAAAACCTTCTCCTGTGTTTGATTTAAAAAACGATAATATTGTTCATGTATAATAGGAACTCAGTTCACCCAAACAGTGCACATAACTGAAAGGACTCTTAGTTCACTACTGGCTTTGTTGTTAGGGTTCAAGGAAGAATGAATGTTAAAAAAAAATACTACTC
This sequence comes from Triturus cristatus, assembly GCF_964204655.1. Lineage (NCBI taxonomy): Eukaryota > Metazoa > Chordata > Amphibia > Caudata > Salamandridae > Triturus > Triturus cristatus. The sequence continues at coordinate 213,519,166 of NC_140592.1, forward strand.
AATGTACTGATATAATCTGATGTCCTAAGGTGAAACCATCCTCCATGTTAACGAAATAAACGTTTTACATTTTAAAGAGACTTTGATACATTTTTACTCTTTTGCTGCAATATATCTTGAAAAATGAAGTTGTTCCTATAGTTAAGACGTGCAGGACAACCTAGTAACTTACTTCCTTTAACTTCAATTAACCAGTGAATTGATGCTTGTCTATTTATTTTACTTCTTTTAATGTTAGTGCTGAATCGAGTAAACAGCAGCCTAGTGCTGCTGTTGACTACAGGGTCGCACGTGAAAGTCAGGAGGGTCGCATGTGCCACCCGGACCGTAATTTGAGTATCACTGGTGTATGCTATTAACCTCTTCAATGCCTATGACGAGCTGGTCTCGTCATGGGCCGCGGTTGCGCTGTGCCCATGACGAGACCAGCTCGTCATAAACCCCGCCCGCTAATGAAAGCGCCGGCACAGGGCGGGGAAAGGGGCGGGCACTGAAGGGGTTAAGTTGGTTCCCAATGTTTGATGACTGGTTTCCAGTTTGTAGAAGTTATGCATATACCTGTATGCACAAAATGTTTGTTAGTGTCTATTTGAATGAATCAAGAAAAATATTTTTATGATACAATTAATTTAGTGCACACCTTCATATAGACTGTTTTGGAAAATGTAAAGTACTACTCAAATTGCAGGTTGTGTTATGAGACAATGTAATTGTGGTATTACTACAAATATACCTCTAAGGCCCTGATTACAAGTGCAGGGTTAAATTAATATTCCCGTGTACCCAGTGGTTTGCACAGGGACGAGAATTATGAGTTGTATGACATTTATCACATCCTCCCAGTTTTCCTCTTATTAATTCTGTCCGGTAAAACCTGCTGAAACCTATGGATGGGGAAATCCCAGAAATAGGGCAAAAAATGCCAAATTTGATGTATGTAAACTTGCAGTAGGATGTGTCTACCACATTCAGTAAATACCTCATAATTGTATTTACCACTGCTGTAAATACCCAAACCTTTTCTACATGCCTTGTGATCAGGGCCTACATAGGAAATGACATGCTGAAAAAGCAGTCTTTCTGCCGGTTTTTGCAGCTGTTCCTACTCCGGAGAATCCTTCCACTCCTGAATCAATCACATAGATTATTGTAACATCGTGCACTCCCGACTTCTAAAGAAACTCCTCAACACTTTTCAGAGACTCCAAAATGAAACTGCCAAAATGTTATCTGAAGTTGTGAAGACAAAAGGCACGTAAAAATTGTCTTGAAAACACTCCACTGGCTCCCAGTTAAATGGAAGGTAACATTTAAAGCACGCTTCTCCAACGTGCAGCTCTTGAGCTACTGGTAGCCCTCAAACTACCTGTAAGTAGCTCTCCTGAATACATCACTGCCTACTACATTAGAACCTTTTGCTTGGTTGACTGAATGTATGTATGCCAAAGTTGTATATTCAAGACAAACAGGTATTTTCAGAACTCATAAGTAGATGTTTGGCGAAAAATGGCTGAATTTCCAAAATATATTTAAAACTTACTTTTGAGTGATAAATCATGTGGAAAGACTTATTTTGATAGTATTACTTTCAGACCAGGGGCACTGCAGCTGTGGCTGGTGTGCATAACCCATGAAATGCTGGCATCCCTGTTTGATGCACTGAGGAGATCACTGCTAGTAATCTTGCATATAGTGACCAATAATGTAATCTTCTCCGAGGTGGTCGCTTTTACAATACTAATAAGGTAAGTAGCTCGCAATACTTTTCATTAAATACAAGTGGCTTTTATTACACAAAAAACTGAAGACCCCTGTTTTAAAGTAATTTGTAGCAGACACCGCTTCAAAGCGTCTAAGCTGTACTCCAAATCTACCACAAGGGCACTGTGCCTGCCTGATATGGAGTCTACTGGCTAGCCTCACAGCTGACACACAAAGTGCAAATGCTGAAACCAGCTAATGAGACCCCTACGTGTTTTCTTTTTAAACAGCACATATTGCAAACTTAGGGAGCTCTAACGACTCTCTACATGGGTCACGAACAGACAGGCCAACATAGTAAGCAGATCATCCACGCCATGTACTATGTCTGGCGCCGCACTCATCAATTGCTTCACTCACCCAGTGCGATCCATCTTAAGGTGCAGATTTAGAGAAACAAGGATAGTACGATTGAGGGAGAGGAGATTGATTGGTCTCAGTGGAGGGACAGAGGTATATGTTATGTGCACAACTTGATACAGGACAACGAAGTGGTCCTATTTGATGCCCTCAAGAGTGACTAAGGCCTCACACATTCACAGCACTGTAAATATCGCCAGCTTTCACCTAGCCTGCAACACACACTTGGTGCTCCTCCTTATGACCTTGAGACTGACCAACTCTTACACTATATCTTGACCTGGTAAGGATGCCAGGTGACTGTACATTACTGTTAGACCTGTCAGCCTTCGGTTGAGCTTCCCCCCATCATTTTGCCTTACTCCTCCGTTTTTTTGACTTAGTTTTTTCTGAGTGCTAACAAGTGCCAAAGTGCATGTGCTCGCTCCTCTAAACATAGTTATATTGGCTCATACCCAATTTGCATACTTAATTTACTTAAAAGTCCATAGTACAGTGCACTACATGTGACCAGGGCCTGTAAATTAAATGCTACTGGTGGGCCTGCAACACAGATTGTGTCACCCACTTAAGTAGCCCTTTAAACGTGGCTCAGGCCTGCCATTGCAGAGCCTGTGCATGCAGTTTTAGACAGCCATTTCGACCTCGCAAAATAAACCTTTTTCCAGGCCCAAACCTTTTTTAATACATATAGGTCATTCCTAAGGTTGGCCCTGCATAGCCCAAAGGGCAGGGTGCAACGTCATTAAAAAACAGGACATGTACTTTTACATTTTGCATGTCCTGGCAGTGAAAAACACTTAAATTCTATTTTCATTACAGCAATATCTCACATAGGATATGTGACAGCTATATCTCACATAGGATAACACTGGGATTACCTTATGTCATGTTATAAGTGTAATTCCTAAATGAGAAGATATAACTGGTTCAGGTTTATTGTCTCTGGAATCCTAATTTAAAATCCTAATTTATGGTGAAGTTAGATTTTAAATTAATTTTGAAAATGCCACTTTTAGAAAGTTTGCATTTTCTTGCCTTAACCATTTGTTTTCTGCAGCCTGTCTCTGGTCACATGACTGGATGTAGTTGGCACTTGGGCTTTGTGTATTCCTTCTAAACAGCCAAACACAATGGGGGCTTAGGTGTTACTGAATGGGCCATCGCTGACAGGATGAGAGGGAAGAGCTGTACCCAGCCTCAATTATACCTGACTAGGCTGTGTCCTGTCCCCACACAAAGGGCTGAATACCCCCTGTAGTTAGTTTGGAGCTAGGGCAGGGACGTCAGGACATCTGTGCACTTCAAAGGCATGCCGCTAGAATGCACAATAGAAGGACATCAGACACCACTACTTCAGTACACTTCTGGACCTGTGGATACTCTGCCAGGAAGAAGACTGCATGTTATTCAACCCGGAGGTCACTAACTTTGGCTGTACTTTTGCACCTAATAAGCAGTTTTTTAAGGAACATAGTTCTTTATATAATAATGTTCAGGAAAAATCTCTTTTAAAGAACAGTCATTCTCTTAGCACAGACTTTACCTTTTTTAACATCAGTTCCGCTCGCTCCCTAAGCATAGGGCGGACATTTTTGATCTCCTGATAAGCGAGCAGCCTGACACTATCTTTCTGACAGAAACCTGACTGCATGAAAGTTCAGGCCCCAATGTATCATTGGCTTTGCCCTCAAATTATGTAATAGCTAGGAAGATAGGGGAGCCCAAATGGGGGGAGGCATTGCGATTATTTATAATAACTCATACACATACAAATTTGAAGTTTTACTTTTTATGGGATGTGAGGCCATTTGGTTAAACTTACCCTGTCCTCTCAGTTTACTTTTTCTGGGATCTTGCTCTATCGTCCCCCTGGGCCAGCTGGACCATGGGCGACATCATTTCCTGATCTTATTATGCCCTATCTGCTGAACGCCACTAATTTTACCATCTTGGGCGATGTAAATCTTCATTTAGAAGATCCAACATGTTTTGTAAGCACTACTTTGATTTCTGACTTAGCAGCTATCAATATTTCGCTTTGTAACTCAGGTCCCACCCATGTGGCGGGTTACTTATTGGACCCTATTTTTCCAATTTATCAAATATCCTTTGCTCCCCATCTCTCCCGGTACTCTGGTCAGATCACTTTTTGGTCAGCTTCAGGGTTAGTAATGAAATGGTGACTTTAACTATGACTACTCCGGGTAGTAAATCCAAATTAAGAAAATGGGGGAAATTGGATATTGAAACTTTTAACAAACTTTTATCTTATAATGCCCCTGCTATCAATCAAGTTTCTATGGCAGACCTGGATATCATCCAAAATTGGATTTTAAAATCGATTGATGTGTGTCTTCCACTCTCTACTAAAAAGCTGAATAACCATTACCCCCCTGCCCCCTGGTTCACTGAGAGGTTAAAGATAGAGAAGAGTAAATGTAAAGTGTTAGAAAGACGTTGGAGGAAAGACTATGCTCTGGAACACAAAGTCGCATATAAAATGGCCAAAAGAGATTACCATTCACTCTGTAACGCCGCTCGAGCTGAAAATGTAAGTTCTTCAATTTCCGAATCGCAGAATAATACAAAAGCTTTGTTTAAGTTAGTTAAAGAACTGTCCGGTGCATCTTGTCAATCTACCTCCCGCGTGTTCACGGATCAACAATGTGAGGATTTGGCTACATTTTTCCTCAGTAAAGTAGAATAAAATATACTCGGCACTGAAGTTGAGCTAGCTAAAATAATACAGCAAACAACAATTTCTCTTGTAACCTCGAGAAAACCTGAATAGCTGTACTGTCAGATTGCTGAATCTACTAATAGATTGGAAAATTGGTCACTTTTAGATATAACAACTTTTAAAGAGCTCCTTGATAGCCACAAGTCTGGCTCTCCTAGAGATCTTCTCCCCGCTGCTGTGCTGCAGAAGTTGGAGTTGCCGTCTTTGAGGTTAATCATGGAACTACTTAATGTCTCCTTACAGGAAGCAACTGTTCCACCGGAAAGGAAGCACACCATGGTCCTTCCACTTCTCAAAAAAGCCAATGCTGATGCCGCACAACCATCCAACTTTCGGCCTATCTCTTTATTTCCAATATTTTCCCTAATTTAGGAAAATATCAATCTTCAATTGACTCATTTCATTGATTCCTTTCAATTTTTGCATCCTTCGCAGTCCGGCTTCAGAGCAGGCTTCTCGACTGAAACTACTCTTCTTGGAGTGACAGAAATGATGCGAAGCCGCCTGGATGCCGGAGAAACTGTGGCTCTCATACTGCTTAATTTGAGTGCTGCTTTTGACACGGCATCTCAAACAGTGTTATTGCAAGCCCTGCAATCAATGGCCATTACCGGTTCTGCTTTAAATTGGCTTGTAGATTTCCTGACAGACCGCACGTTCCAGGTTTTTTCTCCTATAGCTAGTTCCAAAATCCATGTCGCACCTTATGGAGTACCACAGGGCTCTATTCTCAGCCTTAATTGTTTAACATCTATGTTAGACCTTTGGCTGTCATCGCCGAAGATGCTGGGCTGTCTATTATTTCCTATGCTGATGACACCCAGATAATCTTCTCTCTCTCTGCTGAACGAGCATCTAAGTCGTCTTCTCTTCAGACTGGACTAAGGAACATTGCAGGTTGGATGCAGGCCAACCTGCTTAAACTTAATGGCGAAAAGACGGAGGTGTTAATCTTGGGTAAGAATAAAGATCTCTGGGGCCCTCAACACTGGCCTTCAGAAATAGGTGCTTTACCCCAGCATAAACATCAGGTGCGCAATTTAGGCTTCATCATTGATGACCAGCTATCACTGAAGCAGCAAGCGGTAAAGGTGACCTCGACTTGCTTCACTATCCTTAAATGGCTCAAGAAAATCCTCTGGATGTTGCTCAATTCCACTCAAAGAACTGTGGTCTAGGCTCATGTTACTTAAAGACTCGATTATGGCAACATCCTGTACTTGGGAGCCAATAAGGAGGTGACACTGAAGTTTAGATGATGCAGAATGCAGCCGCTAGGTTGCTTTGCCAGACTCCCAAAATGGCCTACATCTCAGGTTACCTCTGGGATCTTCATTGGCTCAGGGTGGAGAACTGTATCAAATTCAAAGCCCAGAGCTACATGTTTAAGATCAAATCCGGCAAAGCACCTCAGTACCTCAATGCTTTGGTTCACCCCTACCTACCTCCATGCCTGCTTTGCTCTTCCACTTAGTCTAAATTTTCAGTTCCTAGGACCAGACTGTCTCGAATGGGTGGGCGGTCCTTTTCCTATCTGGGCCCCTTTATGTGGAATTCCTTTCCTTTGTCACTTCAAAATGAAACTGCTTATGGAGACTTTCGAAAGGGTTTAAAAACTTGGTTGTTTAACCAATAGATATGATGTCCCTCTTGGATCTGCCGGGAAACCTTTGGGTAGCTGTGCGCCTTATAAGACCTAAATACCATAACAAGCACTGATATACTGCTGAAAGACTGTCACTCTGCTGGACTGCACTCAGCTGGACTCCTGCTTTACTGTGCTGACCTGCTGCATACTGCCTCCTGCCCTCTTGCCTGAGTGAGAAGGACTGGACCAAAACTCTTGGACCCATAACCCAGAGTGACTCCAAGGACGAGTTGTCTGGCCTCTTGATCTGAAGCCTTAGGGACATAACAGACTTCCTACTATCTTGCTCCTGCACCTGGACTATGCCATCTGTGAGTCTGCCGTGCCAAGGGGTGCCACCCCAGTCCTACACCCTTGGAAGTGGGATTAAGGTGCTTGCCAGTGGAACAGACGCATCTTCTCTGCAGACTGACGCATCCCCAAGCGGAAACGGCACATCTCCTCGGCTACGCAGCGCATCCCATAGCAGAACCGACGCATCAGCATTGCTGCGTGAATTGTACCCAGTGCAAAGACCCGCATTGTCCACTACAGTCCTTGGAACTGATGCATTTCTCCAGCAACATGGCTCATTCACAGCCCAGGTCTTTGCATCTCTCGTCGACAGCAGCCTCAGTGATGATGCTGGACTCTGTATCGCAGCCTCGCAGCTCCTCTTAACCGACGCATTACCAACTGTGAACCACAACCATGACACTGGACATTGCCTTGCAAGCCCTGTCGATGAAATCGTTGACAACAAAGCAATAGGACCTCGCAACGCAGCCTCGCCACATCTTGGAACCGACGCATTGCTTCGGCTGTGTGACGGAGCTTCGACGTGGATCCATGTAACACTCAGCAACCGGGATTTAAGGTGCTCTGTTTAGCTGGCCTAACTGGGTCCCTGTAGTCGGCACACGCACCACTGCGATTCGCCTGAACTGGTGACTTTGTCCCTGTCCAGCGCAATCAGATATCCCCAATTGGTGCTTTGTACATTTTGGCGCTATTTTCACTACAAACTTTAAAATTCAATATCTCCAGTTCTACTAATTGGATGTTTGTTGTTTTGGTCTTGCTTTATTTATTAAAACATACCCTAATTTTCTAAATTTGTTGTGGACTCCATTTGTGGTGTGTTTTCACGACTTTATTGTTTGAAGTGTTGCATACATACTTTACACATTGCCTCTGACTTAAGCCTGACTGCTCTGTGCCAAGCTACCAAGAGGGTGAACACTTGTTAATTTGGGGTTTGCTTGTGCCTTACCCTGACAAGGATTGTGGTTGCTGCTTGACCAGGTTTAACACCCTGGTCAAACAACAACCCAGTTTCTTACAGTTACCCTGACGGACGCCCTTTTTTCGCTCCCCAACCCCCACAATTTACATTATTGGCTGGTGCAGAGGCTAGGCCTTTCACTCTCTGACCACGACTAGCACAACGTTTTAGAGGAGCATGACGGTTTCCTTCGAGAGGCCAGGTTGAAATTTAGTTATTTCAAGGTCCTACACCAATGGTAGTTGGCACCAGAAAGGCTTTATAAGGCACACATGAAGGAGGACTGCAAATGTTGGAGGTGCTAAAAACTGGACTGCGATATCTGAAGCTTGGTTTGGGACACGTTGACGAACAACCTGTGTATAGCGCCACATTTAGCGAGCCGACTGGCCTTGCTACTTGACATCGCAGTATTCCAAGACTTGACGCACCACGGAAAGCGATGGCTGGCCACAGCCTTCACCGCAGTGAAGGTTGAGATCTTGTTCTATTGGAAATCAGCCATGCCACTGTCTTACAGTACATGGCTGTCTGATATGCACGAAACTCAATTATAAACTCAACGACCAGCTGCAGAAGTTTGAGGAGAACTGGGATCCCTTCCTCAACATGTAGCTAGCTGTTCCCAACAACAACAACCAGTTCTGATTTCTCTAATGTTCTCAGCACTTGATCTGGGAAGTAGGCTACCTGTTGGGCGGCCAAGGGGCCCGGCTCTACGTATTTTCTAAGCCCCCCCCTGCCCCTTATCAGCCTGTTCCCCTCATTCTACCTTCCTACCCAATTGGTGAACTTTCCTTGTCCTAAACCCTCTACATAGAGGAGAAATGTGCTCATTTTCTTTTCATTTTTGTATTTATAACGTATTATTGTTTCTGTGGGATGATTAATAATGCAGCTTGAATACTTCATGTATATGTTACATGCTTGTTGTGTATTAAAAAAATAATAAACAATTGAGATTCAAAAAAAGAAATAAAGTAATTTGTAGCAGCAAGTGGATTTCTGAGGCATAAGACAGGATACCTGTGGGAAACTGTCCTCTATTTGGGATTGGCAACGGCAAACCTCATCTGCCAACTAGACTTCAAAGACAGCAAATGAAGCAGCAGATGTTTGGAAGTGAATTATACTAGACTGTGAAATTCATTGAACCAAAGCCCAAGAAGAGAGTCCAATTGTATTGGTTCCAGCCCTGCTAAAACCAAACTGCTTATCTAGGTAGGGTAAGGTAAGGTAAGGTAAGGTAAGGGAAGGTATCGATTTAAGAATACTGAATTGGAAACCTCTGTTTGCCTTTTGGAATCTTATTGCCATTCCTCCTTCTCGCATACTTTAGCCCTCGCCACAAAACGCTGTGGAGTATCCAAAAGGAGGCATATGGTGCTCCATAAAACCTCTATACAAATGAATAAAACAATAAATGTAAAGTTTTCAGAGTTAGCACCAGATTCTAACAGGCATACTACTAATGTGGTATTATCACATGTGCAATGAGATAACACCACACCAAAAGCATGGACACATTTCACCATACTTTTGCACAAATACAATCTGTAGTTGGATCCATGGGGGGAGCAAATTTATTAAAAAATCATGCAGCAAGCCACTTTGCTGAGTTCCATGATTGGGAAAGGGTAGGAATGCACCGTTCTTAACATTATACGGGGCATTCCTGTTATTTCCCAGCACTGGCACACAATATACTGCCTAGCAGCAACGCTGGCACCATTGCACCCTTGTGCAAGGATGCATGTGTTGTAAGCAGGATTGTTTTTGTGCAGGAAGGGACACCTTCCTACACAAAATAATACCCTGAGGCATTTTCCTCTTTGTGGGCTGCAGAATTTATCACACACAGAAAGAGGAAGAAACGAGGAGAAATAAAGATATTTCTCCTTGTTATGCCCCCCCTGAGGGTGTGTAGCATTTTGGAGAATTCCCAGGTCTAACAGTGATGATAACTCTGGGAATTCCCCAGAATCCACGGATGGTGAGTGGGTACACCAACACTCCAACCATGGAATGCCACCCTGGGGCAGAGTAACTCAATACAGTGATCTGCACCATGTTACTGTAGATTTATCATGCCACACAAGGTGGCGTTGCGTGAATTGATAAATCTAACTTAAGAGTTTTGTCGCTCTTGGGACTCATTGCATTGTGCAAAGGCAACTCAGCTCTTTAATTAATATGACTCTTGGTGTGCGGTTGTATTTCACGAGCTCACTTCCACCTTTTAGTAGACCATACTAGATGCAGGAATCCTGTACCACAGTGGGTACAGTAACCACTAATGCTGTGGATGTCGAACAAAAAATACTTGGGCTGAGTTGTTCAGACACTAGAAATCCAGCAATCCCCTTATCTGGCTTGCAGCTTTAGATTGATTAATATCTGGCCATACAATTGACTCATGTTTATAAAAATGCTTTGAAACGTTCCTGCCGTTTAATGGCCAAATACCAATCCCTCTCTTATTGTGACCTGCTGAACTGCACACCATTTCTTAATACATTCTATTTTATTCTTCACAACTCACATGAAGGCCTCATGCGAACTTGCATTCCTCTTACAAGTTTATGAAATGGCATATTTCCCATGCATGTTTCCATACAGTGTACATGCAACTAATTTTCTCTCCTTTGCAGAAGGTAGTTGGTGAGACCTTCTGAACGAGCCTGGGAGATTGGCTGGGAAAGGATCCATTAAAGTTGGAGTTACCATGGAGATAGATTCTGTTTAGTATTTGTTCTCTCTGGCAGACAACTGCTTCATTAGATCACATGTCCTGTAAATGTCAGTTTCTTGGAAACGAGCGCTGAAATTCTGAACGAGAATGAGCTAAAAATATAGACCTCGGAGTACATATCTGCATGTTAAGATGCTTCATGCAGAGCTAACGATGGGAGTGGATGAGATCTCCAGAGGATGCTATATTTGGCCCAGTTGTCATGCGATGGATGGGTTGGAGGGGTGGATGGATGGATGGGACATTCAGACAGATAGACTGATTGTTTTTCTCCTTTTATTTCTTTGTGAGTATATAACATTTCTAATGTACATTTTGTTTTCTTCAAAGCTTCTTTGCATTATTGCAAACATTTTAGAACATGTATTTCATTTCCAAGAGGTGCACTATGATTAAATAACATCCTGATGTTTTAGAGCTCATATTATGAATCTTGCTACTTGTGTACAGTAATGAGTCCTTTCACACAAAATGACCACATTTATTAACAGTCTTTAGTGAGGTAGTCCTCGTCTGATTTATTAAGGGCCTCATTGTGAATTTGGGCCTCCCGCAACACCAAACCCATGTACAAACCGCCACCAGATTAGGAGTTTTCTCCTCTCTGGCGGACGTTTCTTTGGCGTTCCCAGGGTTGGGCCTATGAAACACAGTAGGGAAAGCGTTGGACTTTGGAGTAGTCTAATTTACTATTCCCACTCCAGTCTGTGCAACAGTAGGGAAAGCGTTGGACTCTAAATGGGTAATATTTACTATTCCCACACCAGTCAGTGCAGCAGTAGGGAACATACTTCACTTCAAAACCATAACATATTTGGATAACCCCATTATTTTACAACAAATATAAATCTCTTAATATGAATATTATAAATTAACCCAAATTTTTTTATTTCTGTATTACTTAATTACCTAATTACCTTCCCACACTATACCCCCAAAAACTTAGCATATATAATTAAAATAAATAACTATAACAGAATTAACATAATAATAATAAAATAAATAATTAATAATAAATTAACAGTTAATTGTTAATTATCAATTAACTTTCCACCCTACACCACGACAAACACAGGAGCCTAGACTTAATCTATAACTTTAAAACTGCACAATTTACATAATTAATAATAAATAAAATATTAATAAATTAATAATTAATGGTTAGTTAATAATACCTTAATACCTTAATTAGCTTCCCACCCTATACTCCTACAAACCCAGCAGCCAGAACCCAATATATAAGAAACAGTTATAATGATTACACAATTTACATAATTAATAATCAAATACTTAATAATGAACTAATAATTAATTGTTAATTAATTATTACTTAATTAACTTCCCACCCTGCACCCCTACAAACCCAGCAGCCTGCACCAAATGTATAACTTAACAATATAATGATTGCGCAATTTAAATAACTAATAATGAATTAAACAATTATTAATAAATAATGAATTGTTAATTAATTATACTTAATTAACTTTTCACCCTATATCCCTTCAAACCTAGCAACCCACTAGAGCACTATAAATTACTATTAGCAATTAAATAAAATTATAAATCACTTAAAATTGCAAACTATATTTTAAAATGTATTATTAACAATTATTCAAACAATAATAGCACATAAAATTAATTTATGAACTAAAACACATAAAAATAATTAAAAACAATATTTTTTACAATATTCTTGAAAACTATATTAACATCAATGATATGCTTGACAATCATATTACTTAACTGATAAAATTGATTTTCTTGACAATGATATTTCTGCATCACGATATTTTTATATCACAATATGTTTTTTCTGATATTTCTTTAACTCGATATTTCAAACTCCATATTTTGTCAAAATACCCAGACAGTGGGTGGATTAGAGGGGCTGTTCAACAGAAACACAATGGCTGGGCACGTAACCATAAATTCTGTCTTTAAATGGATACTGATGATACAGCTCAATAAGTGGTGCAGTGCGCACAAGCACCCCTTTGATAAATAACATCCAAATCCTTGACTGGTGGGAACCAAAGACCCTTTAATATCAATGTTTGGTGCTTCCTGCACACATGCATTTATGTAGGGCACTGAAAATGCATGGAGAAAGTCTGGCACATCACAACCGTGCCTTATTAACCCCTTCCCTGCTCATGACGGAACCGTTCCGTCATGAGCCACGGTTGCCGTGTGCTCATGACGGAACGGTTCCGTCATGACAATCCTGTCGGCGGCCGCTCCGCCTGCGCGGCGCTGTTTCCCCGCCTGTGCGGGGCGACAACGCAAATGGGCGGAGTCATGACGGAACCGTTCCGTCATGAGCACAGCTCAACTGTGGCTCATGACGGAGCGGCTCCGTCATGAGCACAGGCCCGCCGCGCTGCCCCCCTGCCCCCCCCAGCGCTGCAGCGGAATGTCCGCAGCAGCGAAGGGGTTAATTGTCTTCTAGTCATGGGTTGGACAGTGGTACAACAAAAGGCACAGATCCCAATGCTTTTGCCTCATGCAATTGTAAGTGGATGGGCTAGCATGAAAGTGGAGGGACTGGCATGGAAGTGTTCCTGTTATAATAGTGAGCAAGGGTGATAATAACCAGGGACAATAAGACTTAGAGACCAAAACCAACATGCAGGGACTGGATGGGTAGACTTCTGCATGAGTGAATACCACTGACGACTTTGGCAATGCTTATTAGCTGAAGGTACACGTGCCATATTGCTGGAAATGAAAGACAGCCTGAGAACAGTTGATGGCAAGGTATATGCACTGACAATCCTCCTCGAGTATATGAAAGAAAGACTTGACAAACACAACAAAAGGCTGGAGAGGGCAGAGCAATGGTTTGCAGATATAGAAGGGGCTACCACCTCAACTGAGAAACCTCTAAGCAAGGTGAAAATGATGGAGGCTATATGCACCAAGAACAAGGGCCTCAAAGCACAATCACAATGTAATAACCTGTCCATTTTTGGTCTAGTGGAGGGGATTACTTGGAACAACATGGGCTAAGCCACACGTGTTCCCACAACGCAAGTGCTACCAGGCTTGCATTAACCCCGTATATGCGTGGTTAAGGCAGTGCACTGTCGAGCTGGTCCGGGCGGAAGCAGGAAGGATCAGGAGAGCCAGTGGATGGGGTGATGTAAGTGGTGCTGGGGCGTAGTTTGCATAGGTTGGGGGGTAGTTTTCAGGGCTGGGGGCGTTGGCTGCATTTTCAGGGTTGGGGTGAGTCGGGGTAGTTTTCAGGGCAGGGGGGTCGGAGTAGTTTTCAGGGCTGAGGTGTCAGGGTAGTTTTCAAGCTGGGGGTTGGGGTCGTTTTCAGGGCTGGGAGGTCGGTGTAGTTTTCAGGGCTGGGATGGGGTTGGGTACGTTTTTAGGGCTTAGGGGGGTCGGGGTAGTGTTTAGGGTTTAGGGGAAGGTGGGGTAGTTTTTAGGGCTCGGGGAGCAGGGTTCTTTTTAGGGCTGGAGGGGTTGGTTTCTAGGAGGTGGGGTAGTTGTAGTTGCCATGTCTGGGCTTGAAGGGCTGTTTTAGGGCTCAGGGGGGCAGAGATCGGGGTCGTTTTTAGGGCTTAGGGGAGGGGGAAGTTTTTACACCTGGGGCAGGGATGTCTTTAGGGCTCGGAGGGGAGAGGATTGGTTTTCAGGAGGAAGGGGGTAGTTTTAGGACTCAGGGCAGGGGTCAGTGGGTAATACTTACCTGTCAAGTCTTATCCACGGATATGTCTTTGCCATACATGCCTTAACAACGCATGTTTCATTGTAAAGGCATGAGTGGGAAAGGCATATGCATGGTTAAGACTTACGTGGTTGAGACCGCATGGAACCGGCCTGCGTGGGAAATGCATGCATGGTTCCATCACACAACCCTAGTGGAGTCGACGGTGAATGGTTGGTTGGAGGAGTTAAATGACATAACTGCCTTAGTGTTTCATTTAGTGCTTCATTAGAAGGGTCTTAAGGAAGGTAGTGCATATAACTTTGCACATGGATGTTAATTGAGATAGTTTGCTTAGAGTACTTTTGTAAAAATGTTTGATTGTGCCATAAAGGAACTCTTTAAATGTTTAAATTGCCCGAGATCTGTATGAGTTACTTTTACTGTAATGGGTTATGGGGTTACAGAATGACAGTCTGCAAATCACACTGTGGCTTACATTGTGACATTATCAAATTGGGTTTATGCCTTTGTTGCCTTCGTTGTGAGCTTGGCATCCTGGCACAATCATCTTAACATTCTGGCATTGTCTCTTTAATGTGCTATGGCTTGGATATATCTGGATTATGGATGTGGGTAACATTTACCATTGTACAACACGCCTAAATATCGCACTTAAAGCATTACTGTTTGCAAACCTTGGCAGCCACCATCGACCTTAGTATTCATATACGTGCCCACATCACTCCATCACTGTGTAAGCTGAACTGGGTCCCTGTAGCCTCCAGTATCCATTTAACGAGTATGACCATTACACATAAATCACGATTCAGTAGAGCCACGGCCCACACGAAACACAGATTCGTTCTGTCTCAGTCCACCATGGCCCAGACATCAGGCGATGAAAAATTATGAGTTCCATCTAAAAGCATTATGAAGGATACAGGCGACGAGGCACAACCATTCATTGGGTCTCACTCCTGAAGAGTCTCAGGCACACCTATCAGTTTTTACTATTTAGGAGGCCCTGGAAGACCCACCAGAACATGACTTGTATGTGTTTCGACAACAGCACATTGTTGCCTTGTTAGCACTGTATATAGTATACAGATTGACTGTTTGCAAGAGTCTAGGCGCACACATTTTCTTGGCAATATATCTAGGGATACTATTCCTGGCACTGCTTGTGAAACAATTTCAGTGACATCTGGAGCAGTGGTGTTTGTTCTGGGTCTGCTGAGGGTTAATTGTATTTTCTTAATCAAAAAGAGGAGCTAAAGAGGGAAGACGTGCCAGAACACCCTCCAATCAAATACTATTTCAACAAGCAAGAACTGGCACCACGTATCATAATTTTCATGTAATCTGGACTGAGCGGAGGAATAAATATTTTTATCAAAAACCTCCAATACCCAATAAATCATATGGTTTAACCCCATCCAGTGTGCTACCAATACTTAAAATTTCAAAGCTTACAGAAAAGATGGAAACAGGAAAATGAAAAGTCAGTCCACAGATTAATTTAACAACTTATCTCACTCTACACACACCCTAATTATTTAAAAGGTAGCTGAAAAAATGTGTAAAGGAAGAGAAAGTATCTCACGTGCGCACCACCAGAGGGGCTACTGGTTGGTTCTCACCAGCTTGCCAACGTTTATTTCATCATCAATGACTTTCTCATGAGAAAAAGAGCGATGTGTCCAGTGCAAAGAGAGAAACAAACACAACAAAAAAGATATGTACTGTGAAGACGAGAACAAAGGATGTACAAACAAAGATAAAGAAGGGGTTAGACTCACAATTGTACTTTTATTTATTTCGATTAGGAGTCTATCCCACTATTTAAAAACACAGCATGTTGTATACCTTATTGATGACGGCCAACATGTTTCATTGCCAATTAATTTGTGGCAAATTCATCAGGGCTATAGAGGTCAAAAATCACCTCCCTGGACACACAACAATAAAAAGGACTGACAAACACAAAGAGACAACATAAAGCTTGTTTAGTTCAGCGGGATGTCCACAATTAAAACCTCCAGAGTATATTCACAAGTCATCACGGAAATTTCCATGACTCTAACCTCAGGTGTATTACCTAGTCGGAGCCTTGGGCCCACATACCAGCTCCCAACCAGTCACAGGGGCGTATAACCTGTTTGCTTTCGCCTCCCTGTTCAAAGAAGCACACCCGTTGCTAGTGCCTGCATTTGTGAAAAAAATATAATAATGACGAGGATTGAATAATAGACCCCCAGTTTCCACACCATCATTGTGTGTCTTAATAAAAACCAGAGATGTCATTCCAGCTGCTCCGCACCCAGACGTGCATATAAGATCTCACAGGTTTGAGCCAAATAGGGCAGTGCACGTATAACTATTGTAATTAGCCAATCCTTTCAAACATTCATTACTGGTACTCCTCCCGTATGAACCAGCTGACAACGACCTGCACAAATACCTGCATGTTTAAAAACTGTGAAAAATATCCCCCAACTGTTGGAAAATCGAGCAGCTGTACACCTCTGATAGACGCATTTAGTGATGTGCAACTAGTGCCCACAATGATGCAAAATCAAGCAGATGTAAGTTACCATGACTTGCATATCTGCCGGCACATTTAGAACCTAAGCCGAATGTCCACCAATTATTCAAAAATCAAGCAGATGTGCAGCTTATCGTACACATTCAAAAAACTGTGCACAAGGTGCCCCAAATGTTGAAAAAATCGAGCAGCTGTACACAATTAAATATCCCAGCTCCATCGTCAAGAGAGCTCTTCATAGTGCCACTCCCATCCCTACGCTTACAGTATACCTTTAAACACGGGCGGTAACTCAACCCAGCATCGAGTTACCGCCCCGCCGCGTCCTCTTTCAAACAGTCCGTACTCGCACATCGCGAGAGTCTGAGGGTTCCAGTATCCAGTGTAAGCAGCATAGAGAATATGGCGGCCATCTTAGCACTGTTTTTAATATCAATGGACAATGCTGATAGACAATATTTCGGGCAACAATAGTCCATACACAGGCCCCGATATTCCATATATTTACATCAAAGCAGCAACTCGGCCAGCACCTGCAACAGTATCTAAGTATCTAACTATCTAGTGCATACGAGACCGGTCCATAATAAGAGGAGTGTCACTCTTCCCCCGGGACATCATCCTTGTGGTGGGTGTTCGGTGTGTGAGCTGACGGAAAAGACGACTGAAATCACACTAGGTAGTGGGAGAACCTGGTTTCTTCGTCAATTCACTAACTGTAATACATGCCACGTAATATACAGACTTACTTGCCCATGTGGGTTACACTACATCGGTCTTACGTCCAGAAAGGTCAAGGTGCGCATACAAGAACATCTAAGCACGATCAGGGCAGTAAAACTCACTACACGCCTGGTAAAACATTTCCATGACCATCCACATCATTTTAAATCATTAAAGTGGGTTGTCTTGGAGAAGGTGTTTGATGATGCTGGTGATGTGGAGAAGAGATTGGCAGTGAAGGAGGCTCGCTGGATTTATTTAGAGAAGGGGGACACTGCTGGACTTAACAACCAAATTGAGTGGAATAAGGTCAGTAGATAGGTGATCTACCCTATGTCTAATACTGTACCAGCGTGTGACTCCGGGTCCGCAGTAGTGGACACCAATTTATGATACAATCTTGAGGGGTCTGAATGAGAGCGTCTATGTTGACCCTGGCCATTGCACTTATTCCTGATTTTTATATACATGTACGCGGTGGATATACTGACTCCCAGGCTCTAAATTAGCGGAGCTGGGTTGATTTGAAGTGTATACGTAATCAGTTTGGGGCTGAGTTACTGACTGTGCCAAGATGGCCACCCCCGTTTTTCGGTTTGCATTGAGGGGCTGATACTAGTGATAAGGTTGTGAGCGTTGCTCATATGCGTGTAATATACTTAGATACTGTTGCAGGTGCTGGCCGAGTTGCTGCTTTGATGTAAATATATGGAATATCGGGGCCTGTGTATGGACTATTGTTGCCCGAAATATTGTCTATCAGCATTGTCCATTGATATTAAAAACAGTGCTAAGATGGCCACCATATTCTCTATGCTGCTTACACTGGATACTGGAACCCTCAGACTCTCGCGATGTGCGAGTACGGACTGTTTGAAAGAGGACGCGGCGGGGCGGTAACTCGATGCTGGGTTGCGTTACCGCCCGTGTGTAAAGGTATACGGTAAGCGTAGGGATTGGAGTGGCACTATGAAGAGCTCTCTTGACGATGGAGCTGGGATATTTAATTGTGTACAGCTGCTCGATTTTTTCAACATTTGGGGCACCTTGTGCACAGTTTTTTGAATGTGTACGATAAGCTGCACATCTGCTTGATTTTCGAATAATTGGTGGACATCCGGCTTAGGTTCTAAATGTGCCGGCAGATATGCAAGTCATGGTAACTTACATCTGCTTGATTTTGCATCATTGTGGGCACTAGTTGCACATCACTAAATGTGTCTATCAGAGGTGTACAGCTGCTTGATTTTCCAACAGTTGGGGGATATTTTTCACAGTTTTTAAACGTGCAGGCATTTGTGCAGGTCGTTGTCAGCTGGTTCATACGGGAGGAGTACCAGTAATGAATGTTTGAAACGATTGGCTAATTACCATAGTTATACGTGCGCTGCCCTATTTGGCTTAAACCTGTGAGATCTTATATGCACGTCTGGGTGCAGAGCAGCTGGAATGACATCTCTGGTTTCTATTAAGACACATGATGATGGTGTGGAAACTGGGGGTCTATTATTCAATCCTCGTCATTATTATATTTTTTTCACAAATGCAGGCACTAGCAACGGGTGTGCTTCTTTGAACAGGGAGGCGAAAGCAAACAGGTTATACGCCCCTGTGACTGGTTGGGAGCTGGTATGTGGGCCCAAGGCTCCGACTAGGTAATACACCTGAGGTTAGAGTCATGGAAATTTCCATGATGACTTGTGAATATACTCTGGAGGTTTTAATTGTGGACATCCCGCTGAACTAACCAAGCTTTATGTTGTCTCTTTGTGTTTGTCAGTCCTTTTTATTGTTGTGTGTCCAGGAAGGTGATTTTTGACCTCTATAGCCCTGATGAATTTGCCACAAATTAATTGGCAATGAAACATGTTGGCCGTCATCAATAAGGTATACAACATGCTGTGTTTTTAAATAGTGGGATAGACTCCTAATCGAAATAAATAAAAGTACAATTGTGAGTCTAACCCCTTCTTTATCTTTGTTGGTACATCCTTTGTTCTCGTCTTCACAGTACACATCTTTTTTGTTGTGTTTGTTTCTCTCTTTGCACTGGACACATCACTCTTTTTCTCATGAGAAAGTCATCGATGATGAAATAAACGTGGGCAAGCTGGTGAGAACCAACCAGTAGCCCCTCTGGTGGTGCGCACGTGAGATACTTTCTCTTCCTTTACACATTTTTTCACCTACCTTTTAAATAATTAGGGTGTGTGTAGAGTGAGATAAGTTGTTAAATTAATCTGTGGACTGACTTTTAATTTTCCTGTTTCCATCTTTTCTGTTGCTTTGACATTTTAAGTATTGGTAGCACACTGAATGGGGTTATACCATATGATTTATTGGGTATTGGAGGTTTTTGATAACAATATTTTTTCCTCCACTCAGTCCAGATTACGTGAAAATTATGCTACGTGGTGCCAGTTCTTGCTTAATTGTATTTTCCCCAGGTACATTCAGGTACAGGTGGGTATTTTAGTTCTGCTAAGAAGATTTGATTGTTTTACACATGTGAGAGATTTAGGTCCTTATTTATGGGGATTTGGTGTAGGGCAGCACAGCAAGTCAGCTTGCTGTGCTGCCCAACGCCAAAGTCAAAGAGCAGGAATGCATGCAATACTGTGCATCACTCTCCTTTTCCCCTGTGCTGATGCTGTTTCTACAGCCTTGCACAATGGGGCAAGGGTGCCTGTGTTGTACGCCGGATTGTTTTTGTGCATGAAGTATCATCGTCCTGCACAAAAACAACCCTGAGAGGCGATTTCCTCTTTCAATGGAGCACACATAGAAAGAGGAAAAAACGAGGAGAAATAAAGTTATTTCTCCTCGTTACACCTCACCTCGGGAGGGGTAAGGTTTTTGGCACTACCCCAGGTTTATGTGCTCTTGTAAATCTGGGGAAGTGTCAAAATCCATGGGTGTTGCATGGGAAAACCCACTGCAACACCAATGGAATCCCTCCCAAGCTCAGAGTAAGGGAACACAGCGATTTGCGCTGCCTTGCCTTACTCCATATCTATGAGATCATTCAAAACCACACATAGTGGTTTTGCGTGGCCTTATAGATATGATATTGTGATTTGCACCACCAGAGCGTCTCAATAACTAAGTATGCTCAAGGGGCTTGTTAGTATGCCCCTAATGCTACTGTGCGCATTATTAAAGGTTTCAGGGGAATGAATTATTTATTTCAGTAATATTAGGCGTACTAAGATCATTTGTGGCTAATTTTGTATGGTTTTTGGTTAGAGGGAATGAAAAATCCATTGCCTTCTCTGCAAGTGATCTTTTAACTCAGATGGATCCTATAATGTGAGTTACCACCCCTCTCGTAATGATTCCCAGGGTAACTCCATGTATCTGTGTGGTTTTACTCAGGTAAAATAGCTGAGATCAAAAACGAAATAATGAAGTAATCACGACTGGAGTTACCTTGTAATTCCTCATTTCTTAGGAGACGTTCCAGGTCCCACTTATAATTTCCCAGTAACCCTCCCTGTCATCCCCAGAATTACCTGGATACACTGGGTGATTTTAAAGTGCACTCGTAATGAGGTGCTTAGTGGTGTTTTTATAACTATTTTCTGGGAGATTTAGAAGTTACCATTCTTTTCAGTCATTACTGTAGTCTTATGCGTTCCTATGATGTAATTTCCCTAAAATTATTTTCTCAAGTTTAAATAAAAAAATGGAATCCCACTATAAGTAAAAAAATTTTTTTTTTATTTTGCATTAATTATTGTTAAAAGTGATGTATATAAATAGTTAAAAAGAATTTATATTTAATAACATACATTGCTATATTATTTTTAAATTGCGAAAAATAAACAACATATTTTATTATTAAATTAAAATTATGTAATATTTGTATATACTTTTAATAGAAAATTATATTTATTTATATTTTTAACTCTTTAAAATAATTTAATTTAACTTGACATTAATTTCTCTAGGGTTTACATTTAAGTCCCTGCTTCCATTATGGGGCCGATTTACAGAACTAATCTGAGACAAGATCCTAAACGTACTACTTTTGGTATTCACAGAAGGTATTTAGTAGTGGTAACGTTAGGATTTTGTCTTAAGTTAAGATTTTGTCTTAAGACCAAAACTTAAGTTTAACTTAAGGTTAACTTAAGAAAAAATCTTAACTTAAGACAAAATCCTAACTTTACTACTACTAAATGCCTTCTGTGAATGCCAAAAGTAGTAAATTTAGGATTTTGTCTCAGATTAGTTCGGTGAATCGGCCCCACTGTGAGGGTGCTGCACTACCATGGGTTAGCCATGTGTGGTGTTAAACTTACGACTCTTGTGTTCAGTAGTAACTTACACTTGTATGTTAGGCTCCATCCCCTTACTCATGTAAGTCTACATTTTTGAGTAACGTTATGCTCTGATTTTGTGAATAGTCAAACGTAGTAAAGCTACTCAAAATTATAAGAAGAAATTTATATGTCTAAATTAATTATAAGTGTAACTTACCACTGTGAATAGTCCTGTATATCTGTGCGGGAAGCTGTGCACATTGTTTTCCTTTTTTTTTTTTTTTTTTAGTTAACCGGTCTTAGAATTACTGATAGAACCAATTCTCCAAAAGCACATTGGATTAAATGCACAATGAAGGTTTGTGGTATCACATTCTCACAAGTATTCTGTTAATGTGCATATTTGGACCTCTGCCTTGTGACATACAAGCCTGTTACTTGCACCGAGAAATGCACTTGGATCACTCAATCAATCAGGGTTGGTAAAGCGCAGCTACTCAACCGCAATGGTCTCAAGGCATTGGGCAGCTCAGTTGAGTGCTGGGGTCATGTAGGGATTTGCCAGAGGTGGAGGTTGTTCCAGGGCTTGGCTGCGAGATAGGAGAAGGATATTCCTCCCTTTCTGGTCTTGTAGATGCATGGGATGGTGGCCAGAGAGAGGTCAGCTGATTGGAGGTGTCAACTTGGGTGCGTGGAAGGAGAGGCGGTTGTTTAGGCATACTGGTCCGATGTTTTGGAGGGCCTTGTAAGCGTGTGTGAGGAGCTTGAACGTTATTCTGCTTTTGATGGGGAGCCAGTGGAGACCTCTGAGGTGTTGGGTGAAGTGGTTGCGACGGGGGATGTCTAGGGTCAGTCTGGCTGCGGCGTTCTTGACGGTCTGGAGTTTGTAAAGTAGTTTCTTGTTGATCCTGGCGCAGAGGGCGTTGCTGCAGTCCAGTCTGCTACTGATGAGGACGTGCATGACAATTTTTGAGCCAGTGGTTTCTGACAATGGTTGCAAGGGGGCCATGCAGATGTTGAAAAGGGTGGGGCTGAGGGAAGATCCCTGAGGCACTCCACATCTGGTCTTCGTTGGTTCCGAGAGGTAGGGCGAGAGTCTGACTCACTTGGTTCTGCTTAGTTTATATTTCTGTGGAATTAAAGGAGCACGATTTCACCTAACAACTCTGGGTAGGCATTGCAAAAAGGTCCTTAAACAGTCTCAGGCCGGCCAAACAGTCATTCGCACTTTAGCATGTTCTCCATGCAGGCTGTGTTACAGCCTGCATGGAGAACATGCCCAGTCTCCCAGTCACCGCTTGACCACTGAACCACTGCGCTCAGACCAATCACAGCTCTCCATTGCAGCGTTATAATTGGTTTATTGTGATTGTCTCAGGGGAGCCTGGTCTTCGGCGGAAGAGAGACGATGTGGGACAGAGCGGCGAGGAAGTAAGTGATTTTTTCTTTTTTTTAGAATGATACCTCCTTACCTACTCGCCCCCTCACCCCACCACTCAAGATCCATGCTGGCTGCCACAGGAGCCATCTAGTACACAAAATATCACTGGCTAAGCCAGTAGATTTACAGCCAAGATATTTTGGCTTTGCCAGTTCTTGTTTTAAATTAGTGTTTCACAAGTTTATCATGGTAGAGGAAATTAAAAAATAGCAAGGTTCGTAACGCACTGGGAGAAAACTTGAAGTATGTCAGGGACATTGCCTTTTTGTTTTCCAAACACAAACTTCTACTTAGGGGGTTTGTTGTAGGAAAACAACAACACAATCTTCACCATTGATGCACAGCTGTCCCAATTGCATTGATTATTTTCGCCAAAATTGGTGCTTAGTGTCATTGGGAGCAGTTTCAGTGAGTAAAAGCTGCCAATCTGATGGGCCTTGTATGAATTTATTGTGCCAGGCACCAGTGGGCCACAGGGGCAACGGCATTGCCTCCACTTCCCCATCTGCTTCGCAGCCTACCATTCAGGCAACAAATGAGCCCCTTATCTCCTGAAAATAAGTTCAGGGCGACATTCCGACCCAGAGGCATGACGCAGCCTCTTCAGGGGCAAGCCCTAATCCATCACCCATCCCATTCAGCGAAAGGCCAATGAATATCTGTGAGGAATGGGCAAATCGGGTGCCCTCTATGCATTCTGCAGGGGGGGCCCAACATTTTGCTTTACACCACTGTTCTGAATTTGTGGAAACAGGTGTATCAATGGAAATCGGCATTATAAGTTGAGGTGCTAACAAGCACACCCCTGCAAATTTGGTTGATAGATTCTGGCTGGTCAAAACTGCTAAAATCTATCAGGGAAAGGACAGTAAAATAGGCAAAACATGCAATGATTGGTGTGTTCAATAGCTAATTTGCATGTTATGCCTAGTCCAAGTTGAAAAACCAGAATAGAAGGGAATTACCACACCGAGTAAAGACCTCACCTCGGGGTAATGGTATTTATCGTGTGAGACAGAGTGGAAGTTCTTTGACTGGGTAACTTATATTCCTCATCTTCACATGGGAAGAATCAATACGTGTGCCCCTGGCAAACAGACTTGTCCAACCAGGATTTCGAGATTCAAGTCGCGGCTTTTGCTTCCCCGTGTCAGAGCTGGCAGCATGACAACCAGCACAAAGATGTAAACACATTTGCTGGTCATGCAGAAATATTGGCTCCTTATGAAACAGCAGGTCCTCCAGCCTGGACACTATGAGGTAACGAGGAGAGAAGACAACTGCACCCTCTCCAGTCCAGGGGGAGGAGAGCCGCAAGACTGAGTTCAGGAATGACCATGCAAACTGATGAAGTAGGAAACTGCATCGTTAAAGGACAGTAATGATTAACCAAGTAGAACTATTATGAAACATGCAGTGTTCTAATTATGTATTAGTGACAATTCACACTAGCAAGGCCTTAATGAACATCATTCTGGGCACTGCAGGCAATGTATAACTATCCAAACATAGCTGTGAAATCACCCCATGTTTTCTCTACTTGAGTTCTATGTTTAATATATAAAACTTACAGCAGCGATACTTATTAATATTTTGTTACTCATATTTTATTATGTATTTACTCTGTATTCAATAATGTAACATTTATATGTTTTATTATCAAGTGTTGTTCAGTAATGTGTGATGTGCCTTACGTTGCAGTGAATATTTTATTATATTTTTTGTGTGAGTGATATGGTTTTTCTTTATTTTTCTTCATGTTGATAGGTCTGTAGCTTTCGCGTGTTTATCATTCAATACCCCTGATAATAATAACTGAAGTAGATTAAGCTGATATGAGTTGTATGTGAGATAGATACAGGGCCGGACCGGCTGTATCGGGCAGTGGGCATTTCCCCGTTGGGCCGAAGGGGTGGGGGCCGGTTTTGAACCCGTGGGGGCAGTTTTCGTTACTGGGGGCTGGAGCAATACCAGCCTCTAACAAAAGCGGGAGCGCTGCTTCTTGCTAGCACCCCCCCCCCCAACTGCACTTCCAGGGCCGGTTGAGCAGCAATCTGCCATGGATGGTTGCTGTTCCCCGTCCGGCCTGGATAGATAGATAGATAGATAGATAGATAGATAGATAGATAGATAGATAGATAGATAGATAGATAGATAGATAGATAGATAGATAGATAGATAGATAGATAGATAGCTGCGAAACTTGCATAATTTGCTGTCACATAAGTATTCAAATTGCCACAAAATTAAATGCAATTACGCAAGATGCATCTCATACTCCAACAATTACCTGAACGCTCTGGTAACAATTGAACTTGCTTGCACTCAAAACACTGCCGCATTCATCCAGAATTGCATTTCAGTTTTGTGCTAAAAAGTTACCCAAACTGTCCACTTCGGTAAAAAATCTACCCTAAATGTTTATTAACTGCCTCCTGCTATTTATGAATTGCCTCTTGCGTTAAAACCACTGACGCTCTCACCCAAAAATTAACCAAACACTACATCTTGTATTACAATACCTCCGTGAACAGAAGTCTTGTTACTTGAAGTGGCATAATTAAAATTTTGCTCAGGCCTTATCGACGAATGGATGGACATCTCTTATTTATTTTTAAAAGAGATTTAAAAAAAATTAAATTGCTCTTTATTGAGAGTTTTACATTTACAGCATAGAGTAATCATAATACTACCATGGTTGGTGTGCATCAGCAACTCCAGAGCTTCTAAATATTCTTGGAATGCACCAATTGTAAACCACAGTATGGTCAGGGCAATATGTATGAGTAATGGATGGTCAGAACTCCGGGAGGTGGTATTTGTAGTGTCATTATCCTGCTGGAATGGTCTCCTGTCACCTAGCAGAAATGTATAGATAGTTTTCAGCTCTCAGGGGAAGACAGAGTGATGAAGGTGAGCATGTTAGGTCATATGACCAACAAGCATTGTCAATATGATGTACCAGTCACGTTGTATTCATGCTGTGGAGTGTACCTTAGTGTATGATGATCAGAGACCACGTCCCAGTTCCAGAGCCAATATTATGGTGTCCCATCCCGTTATTTGTGGGGCTTTTGCCACTCAGATACGCTACCTTCTAACCACTGTGTCCTATGCCTGTACCCAGTTTTGGAGTTCGAGCTTCCAAGTGGCAACAGGTGGGACATTAAATGGATTCCAGTTCATCACTGTCGCCTGCTTCACCAGTGCTAGTGCCATGTTGACAAACTTGGATCCCGCCTCAGGGACGGGGGCCGAAATCATATATGTCTTTAGCAGTTCTTGCTTCACCGTCTCTCTGAATTCCATTTGGAGCTCTGTAGTATAGAACAGTGCTTCTTAACCTTGGGTGCATGGACCCCCCTTTTGGACTGTCTAGAAAATTGTATCATATTAGCAAAATAATGATCTATATACACTAGCAGTACATGTACTAGCAGATTAATTAAACATATACACATAAAATGGTCTGTGAAGTGAAGGAATTTGAAATAGGAGAGTAAAAATTAAATTGGTATCCTTAGCTTGATTTGGGTGAGCAGCAGCAGTACAGCAAACAGAATCCAGTATTGACAATTGTTGGGCTCAATTGAAGCACTAACATGCACTGGCAAAAAGATACCTGGCTAAAAAAAAATATGATGTGCTAGAGTCTAGCATGTCACTTTCTCTTTCAGAAAACAGATTTAGTTTTGAAAAGCTGCAACCTTCCCATTCAAATAAAAACTTTCTATTTTATTAGTTTGTGAATTAATAAACCATTTTATAATCTGTATATTTATTTGGAGGATTGTCAGTTCTGTATTTTTTTTGCATTATTTTGGAGTTTAAATAGTAGAAATTGAATTGCTGATCTCCGGCTTCTTGTAGTGATTCAGAGGGGATCCTCAGAAGCCAAAAGGCAAAGAACCACTGCTATAGACTGTTTCTAATGCAGGGCCAGCACTTTTATACGGTATTTCAGTTTATACTAATTAATGTTTACAACAAAAACTCAAACATTGTTAATAATTCCGGAATATTCCATGAAATGTATGACATTTTCCTAATAGAGGAACACAGTTCTCTATTTCATAGAATTGATTCTCACTTTAATTAGTTCGAGGACCATATTGTTAAGAAAAGCACTCCCCGTGGTGTGTCCCCTGATGATAATGAGAAAATCACACTTTGGGAACTTCTTTGCTAATAAGCATAAATATAAGGGTAATGGTGACAACCTCACTGTCACTCGAGTTTGACATTTCCAAATGCACATTTCCAAAAAACATTATCACAAAACTTACAGTTGTGTGTCATTTCAAGTCTATTTGCTTGAAGTCAGTGTTGCTTCACGGTGGAGAGGCTTGAAAGTTCCTGCATCAGTAGTGAAAAATAACACATAGTATAATCCTAAAAAGGAAGGTTACTAACTACCTAGAAGGAACATTAATGATAATTGAGTGGTTTTAATCATGTAGCAAAACAGAAGAAAGTGTGAACCTTATGTTGAAATAACCTTTCGGAAAAGATGTGGTATTTTTCAACATTGAGACATCCATCATTCACCATTCAATATAGCACTTCCAAGAAACTGACAGACGCACAGAGACACAGATGGGGTATGCACGCTGACTTCCTACAGTCCTTACTAGTATAGACTTTAACTGATTCAGGACTGTCTTGAGACGGATGACGTTCCTCACCTGCCTGCAGGGCAGATTGTTTTACAGATTGTTTTACTTTAATTTTCCCTCCCTTGAATCATTTTCATTTCTGAGGTTATGTTCTTTTCCGGTGTTGCATTGTCCCGGTTCTGTGCATTGATAGAAAAATTGTGATCTGGAAAACTCATTTTGAAGACCCTGAATTTCCCCAAACCCAGAAAAAAGTTGATAAAATAATTTTAGCAGGCTGAATCGTTGCCTTTTTCCGCGAATATGTTTTTTTCATTTTAAATCAGGTTTTTTTTCTTGTTATTTGAGTGAAATCCATGCCATACTCAAGGGTGTAAGTCCCTATTGAAGCCAGGTTATGCTCGGTATGGAGTGCACTGGAATGCAAATTAGATGTTTGCAGGTTCCTGTTTTGAGTGGGTAAATTAAGTGTACCTGACTTCATCCAGAGAGGGATTGTTTTCGGTTTGCCATGAAACCTCTTTCCCTGTTAGGAGTAAGCCGATGCTGGCTATTGGGATACAAATTACCAAAATCCTTTTGACAAAGTCAAACGAGCTATTCTGCGGGCGCCCAATTTAGGAAATGTTTGATACTGCTAGAAAACCCATACTTGCAACGAACGCCAGCAATAAAGGCTTGTTTGCCACCTTATCTCAATTTGTGAATGGAGAAGAAAGAAGGAAGGAAGGTCAGGACCACAGAGTACTGTTTAGATTTGTATGGTTTATTTTGAAGCTTAATTGATCATGCAACAGCCACTGATTTATCTAAGCAAATATGAGTAAGTCAAATGAGTTGTATATAAATTAGTAAAGGTAGGCTGTAAATTTGCTGAGTTGGTAAAGGATTCGAATATGAATAGGTCCCATGACATATGCACAGTTGGTTGGCTGTGTGATGCGGGAACAGAGGTGTGTTTCTGATACCTTTGCAAATATAGGTTTGGTAACTGTTTCTATACGTATAATTGAAAACTGTGATCAGAACACAATGGTTGCCATGGTGTTTGACAGGGGGGTGCAACTCCATTTTTCCTACAGGGATTTGTGGATATGTTTGTGGGAGCCTGTGAACCACAGAGGATTCCCTGTTTTTCTAAGCACTAAGCAATACACACATTTGTGGCCTGTGAAGAATCTAATCATATATCTTATCAAGGTAAAAAGGCTGATGCAAGATTTGATGAGGTAATACATTCTTCCATGTCTGGGGGAAATGACAGTGCTGTTTTCTGATTTTGCTTACCATGTGTGTTGGGGAGGATATGACTGGACCTTCGTAATAGATAGCGCAGGACAGTCAAAAGCATGTCTTCAAAATGGCAATGTCCACCTCAGCTTGGAGACAGGGCATTTAACTCTTTCCGTGCTCATGACGGAACCACGCCGTCATGAGCCACGGTTGCCGTGTGCTCATGACGGAGTGGTTCCGTCATGCTGCGGCCGTTGGCGGCCGCGCCGTCCACGCGGCGCTAATTCCCCGCCTGTGCGGGCGATTAGCGCCGTGGGCGGAGTCATGACGGAACCACTCCGTCATGAGCACAGCCCAACCGTGGCTCATGACGGAGTGGCTCCGTCATGAGCACCGCGCCACCGCGCTGCCCTCCCGCACCCCCCAGCGCTGCGGCGGAATTTCCGCCGCAGCGAAGGGGTTAAGAGAAGACTTGGCCACTGCCTCGGAGGCCATCATTAGAGGGCAAACAAATTGTTCATGAAAGCTCCAAAACTGTCTCTGTGTTGGGTATGAGGGGCGTGGACACCTGGCCAGTATTGTACAGGCCTGGTCTATATTTAAATGTTCAGTTTTCATACGTTGCAAAAGAATTGAGAAAAAATTTGAAATGTGTTATTTTTAGGTCTCGCCTGACCCAGCGCATGCGCTGACCTGGCGAGACTTATTGAGAGGGCTCCAAAAAGTGCTACCAGGCCAGCCTAGAGCTACAGTGCATGTGCGCGGGCACACGCGCCGCGCTTGACCGCGATTACTTTCACTTTTGCGGCCGCTTTGATGTTTGATCGCAATCGCGATCACTCATATGTCACGTGTAACATGTAAAGGCTTGATTTTAATAAAATCAGAGTAAACCTTTTGCATACCAAGTGGCAGCATGAATTGTGAGGTGCCTTCTTACGTTTTAACCCACACTACTTGGATTTACTAGCTTATTTTACAACGCTACATAAGAAACTACAAGTCCCAGAATGCAGCATGCTGTTGGCTAAAACTGGGATTACCATGGAGACGCTTGGCAGCTATGCAAACAAATCCCTCCAAGTCACTCCAGCGCCACTTTAAGAGTCGTGTGGGGTTCTTTTAGATATAATTGTTTCAAGGTGTGTTTGAAGGTGTATTGGTCCATGACTGCCAAAGGCATAACCTATAATGACCTCCCCACCTGCGAAATATGGTGAACAAAGTTCTCAAATTTCACAGGTTCAGGAACCAGTAGCTCATCCGGGTCAGGTTTTTCCTTTGTATTCTGGGAATTGTAGTTCTGACTTTATAAATGTGATCAAAAGGGCCACAAATCCCAGGATGCAAAGAAAAAAACTGAACACATGAAACTGAGAAACTTGATCTCTGCCATAGGGGCTTTAGTGCCTTATTTTACGTTCCAGGAAGGTTCTTCACCTGGAGAATGGAAGCCCTGACCTAGGAAGGTGTCCTGTCGTCTTGTAGTTATCTGGCTACTTTCTAAACTGCATGATACACAGATCTTTTTTATACATTTTGGTGTATGTAAAAGGTAACTACATCACACCATCTCACTAAGGACACAGCGATCCAGTCCTGCGTTTTTGTTGATGTGATATCTTTATCCAGACCTTGTTATTGCTTCTAGCACTCAGCAAGAAATGACTATTCGTCTGGCTACTGGCATCAGAAATAGTAGTATCTTACCCATTTTCAGAGATTTTCAATATTGCAGTCTAATGTGAAGCATAGCCTTGCAGGTGGTGGGCACCGTCACTCATTTTGGGGGACTTGCACTTATTTTTCACCATCAGATTTTGACCCAGCGCAAGAGACAGAATGACACCAATGAAGCTTCTCTAAATTGCAACATTTATGAACCTATAATACGAAGTTTAAAAAAACAAATAGTGTTAGAAAGCTTCCACTAGACCTGCAGAAGTCCCTGAAAGCCTGCAGGTTTCATAAGCCCAAATTCTTATACCTCAGTGCATTATGTTTATTGTCGTCATTCATGTCACAATCATTTCTGTAGCTGGCAACATGGTTCAGCGAGTTAACACTCACTGCTGACCTCTGCAGTGATCTGAAGGAAACAAGGCTGAATGTTGGCAAGGTAGAACAAGCCTTACATCCTCCCGAGGTCGGTAAATTGGACAATTTTAGGACTTGCTTATAAAAAGCACGTTAATCATATTTGTTAGGCCTTGTAGTACCCTTGACAAACCTGATGATGGTCTCCTGTTAAATGAATCAATGTTGCCAAGTATTTTTTGTGTCTGGTCGGTGTTTACTCATTGAAGTGTTTGGTGG
The DNA here is from genome assembly GCF_964204655.1 of Triturus cristatus. Classification (NCBI taxonomy): domain Eukaryota; kingdom Metazoa; phylum Chordata; class Amphibia; order Caudata; family Salamandridae; genus Triturus; species Triturus cristatus. The sequence continues at coordinate 213,550,491 of NC_140592.1, forward strand.
TTCTGGTTGGTTTTTAAGTGGTTCTATTGCTTACATATGTGTGAGTGAGTCATAGAAGGTTTAATGGTTTCCCATTTCCATACAGCTTGCTGGGGTGTTTTATTTGTTTGGTGATCAAACTAAATGGCGCTGTGCTGTGTGGGTGAGGATGTGAGTCGGCTTTCGAATATGGCCATTGTGGTTGGGAGAAATTTGTTAGATAAACTGGACTGACAGCAACAAATTTGTACTAGGCCATATTTAGTTAAGTACAAATTAAGGACTTTTTTATACTAATCTGAGATTGCTGAAATCCTACACATTTTTAAGAGATTTGTGACTTCTAAATAAATCACATCAAGATTATCACGTCTCTATAAACTAATTAGTGTTGATAAATGGCCGCTGAAGAAGTGGCCAGAGTATTTTCAGTTCATTGCTGTTAATGATCCAGAAACAACATGTTTGAACAGAGCTTTACACACCTCAGAGGCAAGCATTGTGATCTGCATCTCCGTGAAACACTAGATCACATAATTACCAATTCAAAATGTGAATAGAGCCAGTGGTTTAATTACCCCCCCACCCTTCGACAATAGAGGTGAGGTAGTGGTCTGGTTATGGACAGACACGTAACACAAACTGAATGTATGACCCCTGAGTGGGCTTTGGATTCGTTGCCATTGAGTTGAAGGTTGGATTGGCATATAGGCAAGGCCACTGGAAATATGCGATTGTACAGTGATTTTCGCATAAATGTAGATTTGCCGCATTTGTCACATAATCCATCACCTGCCTCATAATTTGCAGATTTTAACAAAAAAAGTATTTTGTTTGTAGCTCAAATGGTTCAAGGGTTAGTAAAACGCAGCTACACGCGCATGGAAGGGTCCTTTGCAAAGGCTGTCGGGTCACCTTTTTGTAGCTTATTGCTCTATTTGGGTGTTAAACTGGTACCAATGAGGTGCAACTAATTGCCAAACAGTGATAAGAAGTTTAACAAGCATTTGCAATGCAATAAGTCTCGCATTTACGTGCGTTTCAGCTATTGTCATTGCAAATAACAATGCCTTTTACTTTTTGTTTTAACAACATAAATAAAAGGCATTCATTTACAATGCCAATAGCTTAAACTCGAGTAAATGCGAGGCCTATTGCATTGCAAATGCTTGTTTACTTTTGAAATCTATACCTAAAACAGAAAACACATGAAGAAGTCACTCAAAAAGTATTTCAGAGATGTGTTAGTTAATTGTTAATGAGTATTAAATCAACCAGGGGGGATAATAGCGATTTTAAGAATGAATACTGATAATTTTGCACACATTCTTTTTCACCTAGCAGCTCTTGGCCCATCAAGAACAGCAAAGCCTAAAAACATGGCTGGTAAGTTTTCTAACGAGAAAGGTGGCAACCCTAGGAAGTGGGTAACACAAGTTACTTTACCTAGTGGGTAAAGCGTGATATGTCCCTGCTTCATGAAGCTCCGGTCTCACAGGAAACAGGGCTGGACGGTCTTCATAAACCTTTAGATGGCTGTTACTAAATATTCTCTCGAGCCTTTTTCAGTTCTGGTTTTGACACGTTTATAACCGCGCCGTCTTGTTAGTAGCTTGGTTCACTGCGCCTCTGGGAAATGAGTAATTTGTTAGCGCTGATTAGCATCACTTCATGATTCTGTCTGCTAGCCAGAAGATAAAATGTAGTCTTTCAGATGTAAAGTAGCAAGTCTCTTAAACATGATTTTCCTGCAGGCAGCACCTGCAGCTGGCTACAGCGGCTGTAATGTACTTTAAACTACAGCTACCAATGAATAATTTTGTCCTCTGTGCTGAGAGCTGTGTAAGAAGTAAGGACGAAATTGGAGGGCGTTTTACGATAGTTATTGCCCTGTGGAACTGGGAACTGTTCGGCGCGTGCCTTCCCTATCCACCACGCCATTATCAACACTATTAGGGACTGGATTAAAAGAAAACTATTAAAGCTTTAAAGATTATTTTTGTGTCAACAGGCCCGTGCTAAACTGAGAGGCAGAGTTGCCGCGTCGCAAATGCCCTCTCAGTTTGTGAGTCTGATGGCACTTAAAATGACCTTGACAATGAGGCCTATAATATTGTATGTTATTTGGCAATTTAATCAGTGAAAATATGTATGATCCTTTGTGTAGCATCTTCCCCAGCCCTGGAGCATGCAAATGAAAGATGTCACGCGGGAGCTGAAGTCAAGCATTCTTCAGCATATACACACATTGCACATTACATCATGCTTACTATAAACCACACCCTATCACCTCCCCCCTATATTACGTATTTCATGTTCAGAGTCCTCCCAGAACCATGAGGGCTTAGTACGTTTAACATAAATATGCTACATCACCCCCTTTGTTGAATAAAAAGTGTCAGACATCACTAAAATCACATTTCCTCAATTAGGCAAGGCACTCACACTTGTCTGCAGGCTCGAGTGATCCAAGGTGATCGAGGTCCACCCTGATCGGGCAACGGCGACATAGGTTCAGGCACTAGCACCCAACCTGCAGGTGGGGTCACCGCACGAATGGTTTCAGGACTCGACAAGTGTTTAGGTTGGTGTTTAAAATGTGATACGCACTGAGTGATGGATTGTCCAGGAAAATGTGCTGTCACCATATGTCCTGGCACACCACAACCTGTAAAGCAAATAGCAAGGTGGCTGGACTCTCACCAATTGTGGAGTGAGAAGTTGTTCGATAGTCCTGGAAGGCCTGGCACAAGGCTTGGTTCAGATTGATTCCTGCCATGGACGTTCCCTGAATAACCCTCTTGAGGGAGCCCATGAATTGTTGAACTACACAATTGGCTTGGGGCCAGCGGGGTGTACTCGTTTCTTGTTTAACGGTGATTTGGATAAGAAATTATTTGAACTCTTTGCTGTTAAAGGGAGGCAATTATCAGATTTGAGGATTTCGGGGATACACCACCACAAAGATGTCATCAAGCCATTCTATGAATTTGTCATGGGTTGTTGAAGATAGGTCTTTCACCAAAGGAAATGCAAATATTCGTCTATGACTACCATAAGATGGTGTCCATTTCATAAAAGCCCAAAAATGCCAACCACAACCCTCTACAATGCATGGGCAGAAAGGTCAGACATTGTCCCTGGGTGCTGCGTCACCTTGAGGTACAAACAATCGTATACGTGGCACTCCTTCAGCTCCTTCTCGACACGCTCATCTAGCCCTGGGGACCACACTCAATCTCCTAAGGCTGTTTTGCTTGCTACGATACCCCACTGTCCTTCATGGGCCAGCTTGATGACCCGCTGTCTTAGGCTTCCAGGTATGGCGATTCTCGATCCTCGCAGTATTATTGCTAACTCATCCTGTACATTTTTGAACTTTTGAAATTCAATATCATCAGTAAGAGGCCAGGTATATATCATCTATTATTGTGTGGTGATACGTTATTTGTTTGGAGTCATGTCTTTATCTGCATTGGTGGCAGCAATGATTTGTTCCACAGACAGCAGCTGATGTGCATCTATCTCACAGTAAAGTTGAAATATGCTTCAACTGTCCATGAGGTCGAACTGTGACGAAGTAGAGGCACTTGTGAAAAGTAATCTGCCGCGTTGTAATCCTTCCCCGGTTTGAGCACAATCTCATAATTGTACTATTGCAGTCTTAACACCCACCTCTCGATGTGAGGAGGCATCTTAGCCTTTGTGTTTCCAAAAATTGCAAGCAATGCCAGGTGATCTGTGATGAATGTGAATCGTTTTCTGTAGAGGAATACATGAAAATGCTCACAGGCCCACATCACAGCCAGGCTCTCCTTCTCTGGCTGAGAGCAGGCACATTCTGTTTCAGATAGGCTTCAACTGGCATAGGCCACAATATGTCTCAGAGCATTCGGATGGCCATTGTGATGAGCAAGGATTGCTCCTAGCCCTACCGGGCTCACATCAACTCTTATTTCAGTATGTAACTTGGGGTTGAAGTAGGCCATTTCAGTTGCATTCTCAATCGCATGTTTAATGTCTTTGAAGCTCTGAATGCATTTCCGAGACCACTGAGATGGTATATTTTGTTTTGTTAAGTCGCTTAATGGGGCACTCACTGTAGCAAAGTTGCAAATGTATCTTAAGCAATAACTGGCTATGTCTAGGAAGGATTGCAGCATGGTAACATCCTGGAGCGGGGGGGGGGTGCAAATGGACGAGAGTGCTTGCAACTTGTTTGGGTCTGCAGTCATTCCCCCATCATAGAATATGCGCCCAAAAAACTGGAGTTTGTTTTTGTGAAACACACTTTGCAACATTCAGAGTGAGACCTGCATCAGCAAGTAACTTGCACACTTGGGAAGTGCTTTGGCCTGTTCTTTCCGTGTTCTCCCAACAACCAGTATGTCATCACTACACTTGAAAGCATGTGTAACAGGTTGGATAGCTCGTAAAATAACATCTTGAAATATCTCAGCATCCGAAGATACTCCAAAACTCAGTCTCTTATATCTGATCAGACTAACTTGAGTAAAAAAGGTAATAATGTACCTGCAGTTCTCCTCCAATGTGAGTTGATGGTGATCAGCTCATAATCTCAGACTGAGCACAGAGGTTGTAGTTGAGGGATATTTAATCCCCTGTAAGCAGTGGTGGCAAAACTGAGCAAAGAGGCACTTAACAAAGTTCCTTGTAGAACATGAATGGTGGCTTGCACCGATGTATTTTTGTGTTGCATTGTCGCTGTGAACGACCCTTGGGTTTGCAATGGCTCAGAAGTGGCCCAGGTATATACCTTCATGCCTGACGGAGTGCAGCGAGGCACAGTGGACAGGCTGCTAAACTTTTCCACTGGCTTGATAATAATCGACGCAACACTATCTATGATGAACGTTATTGGCTTTTTGCTTTCAATGTGATTTTGTACCAGTTACCAAAGGAATTATGCCACTTTGTTTGGTGAGTTTTCTATGAACTGCGATCTTCTTTACAGGCAGCCAACTCCACAGGCGGACACCGTTCTTTGGTAGATTTTATCAGCGCACATCCATCTTCTTTGCTAGTACTTGATAGTGAAGTTGAAGAACCTTTGTACGATGAGCTTGAAAATTATTGGTTTTGCCTGGTCTCCACTCTCGTAGCCGATGTTGCTTTATGGTTTTGGGGACGTGGCTAGAATGCTTCTGGAATGTTCTCACAACTATTTTCTCTTGCCATCGTGACGCACTTTATTTTACTTTAGCTTGGCGCACAGTTATGAAATGGTTCTCTTTTCCACAACCTTTGCTGACTTGTCCTATGGCTTAACATTTACCTTTGTGGAGAAATTAAAATCTGCATCGGAAGCATTGCGTTCTTTTCTTTGAAGACAAAGATTCATGTGCATCTTATTTATACTTGTGATTGCTTTTCAGGGTCAATGCAGATTCATTGTGTGCTGTTCCTGCTTCCATGTCAGCAGCTTGTCGGTCAGCGCATTCTTCTTCTCTTTAAGCAATCAGCATTTTCTTAGACCGTTTCTTTCTCTCAGCATTTGCCATCTAAACGAATCTGAAAGGTGGCCATCAATGACTCTGAGGCACATGGCTTCTTCGTTGAAGAACGTACAATGTTTAATGAGTGCATCAAGTCTTTCAACAAATTCGTCCATTGTTTCACCAAACTGTTGTCATGCTTGGTTGAAAATATACCTTTCATAGTCGACATTTGGCATTGGATTGAACTTAGCCTCCAACACATCTTTTACCTTTAGCCACAATTTTACATCAGCCTGTTTCGACTTTCTTTAGCACTTCTTTCACTCCTTCACTGCAAGGGTTTTCAAATATTTGATGATCTTCTTCCACTAGCACATCTATGAATTGATCAAAAGTTTTGGTCTGCGATCCTACCTATCACCAACATTCTGCTGCTTAGAAGGGTCGAAAGGCGGAGGTGGCTTCAGGAACAAGGTTGCATTGCATTTTGCACTCCCCTCTGCTGCCATTGTATTGGCATATGCACAGGAGAGCTAGTGAGTTTTTCCACATGCAGCAGACATAAACAGTAGCAACAGATCTGGCGCCTGAGAGTGTATTGCTGGATCTCATCTTTGAGAAAAGGTGGTACTATGGCAGAAAAATATTTGAAAACTAAACAGTGTCACGAAGGACATTCCGTAATTCACCAGAAGGAAATGGTGAGCCCACTTAGCTCTGAGATCAGATCAATTTTATTCGGTGCTAGCACTAGAGAAAATACAGAGATGGTAGACTAGTAGCCTAGAATAATAGGCTTTGTCATATCCAATTAAAAAAAGCATTAGAGAGCCTTCAAAATAAAAGTGATATCTCAACTTAACTGATGGGGCTTGGAAATCATCGCTTCAGGAACTGAGATGATTTGTGGTTTCCGACTTAGCTCAGTGTCTAAAAGGAAATTCAGACACAGCACTTTGTTTAATAAAGATGTGGTATGACGAAAGTGCTTTACGTTTCAGTGCACTACAGCCTAACCACGCTCTCCCCAGCAAACAACGTAAAGGCACTCTTCTATTAGTATGTTACACAGATAAATCTGCATGGTATCCACATTACTCCAACCCCCTAGTTTTTGAGCAGGCCAGTGAGCAGTGGTAGTTCATGTTAGACTGTGTGGAGACTCCTTTGGTACAGCATAGAATACTGGGACCCGGGAGGGGGGTAAAGGGATTGAGCACCATGCCAAACATAAGATTCCTAAGATGAAGGGTGGCTAAATTGGTCTAATACCAGAAAAATATATCTTGTGTAGAAAGAGCATGCATTCCCCAGCAAACATGATATCATAAACCAACAGGATACTTTAATCAGAACCGAGAATAGTTCTTGCCAGATTATAAGGGTGTTTGAGGTTCCACAAATATCATACAACCTCTTAGTTGTTATACAGAATTTAATGGACTTCAAAGACAATGTGCAGCTCACCAATGAAAAAGACTAAGACATGGCAATCATTTTAAATATATAAATCAATTGTTTTTTCATTTCTTGGATAAGGATATTTTTGTTTGTTTCTACCAACACAGGCACAGAGTTTTCTATCCCATGTAAATAAAATTTAGATTAAAAAAACCTGCAGCTCTCAAGAATGAAAAGTGTTACTTTGTTAAAAACGGGCATTGCTGAACACTTGACGTATTCACATGTCCAAGTCATTCTCACACAAATCCCATAGAATCTTATAGTGCAGGTACCTTCCTAAAAAAAGAGGAATTTGTTCCTAATCCAAATCCTGAGAATACCACAGACAGATGCAACGATCAATCAGGACTATGGCCAACCCACCTCTGAGTGAGACCTCTCGCTGCCTTTCCACTTTTAAGTACTTGCTGAGCGGGAGACCTAGTGAAAACACTACTCTGTCAGTGCTTTAAAAAACAAAAATTCAGGTCGGTTGATAATTATGTGGCTATATCTTTCGAAAGGTAGGTTCATGAGGGATGATCAGGTTGAACCCATTTATCAAGAAGCAAGATACTCATGCAATGATTGTATACATTTTTTGGGGGGACAGTCTTCTGAACCATCTGTCTATCCATCAGCAATTTCCTTAATATACACAGTCTAAATTCAGAAGAGTCACCCTTTGTAGCCAAAAGGGACAGGGAAAGAGAAACCAATGAAAAACAATTTCCCTTTTGTACTCAGACTATATATCCATTAATAAATTAAATCTCAAATCAAATAGAGTGCACTGACTGAAATTCTGCATATATATTCTTAAACTATATAATCAATTATGTCTCCTTGTAATAAGAAAAAGATATATTTATTTAAATAATTCAAGTAAATTTGATTGTGCCCACAGTGTACACATCAGTCAATACAAAATACAAATTCTAAAAACAGGAAACATCTTAATAGATATCAAACATCATCTGTACATAATCTCAACATATCTTGAAATATTTCTAAAACAGACCCTCCATTTCTTGTAGACACCCTTTACGAACATTGCATTATAAACATATACAAATTATTAAAAACAAACAGTTGCAAGTCCGTTTTATTAACATTATATTGACGCAGCGTTTCGGCGGATCATGTAGTCAATCCCTCCCTTCTTCAGGATAGTTTTGCATGTCTTAAAAACTTTATGTATAAAAGCAGATGCTACTTTATTACAAATGCATTCCCTCTTTCCTTCAAGGGCTTATCTCAATGATAAGGATATGATCACCGCCCATAAAGAATTTTCTGTATATTAGAGGACGAACATGTTCTCTTCAGTAAACCTTTTCATATCAGGACAGGTTGTGCCAATATAACTCTCTTTTATAGATAATGGAGCTACTTTGAAATCATTAAAAAATTGCCACATGGACTGTATTTTACCGAAGGTCGTGTTTTTCTACATTGTTAATCCATGTTCATGTGTGATCCAGAGTTTACTCGGCTGGCGTATATTCGTCCTTTTATCTCCCAAAGTGGGTAAAACACCACTTTAAAAATAACTAAGGTCCATATGGCAATTCTTTAACAACTTCGATGCTATACACACATCCTCCTTGCTTTTTTTGTATCTTAATTTTATATCTCCGCATTTTTGTCTCTTTACTCTTCAATTTACTGTTTATTATCACAGTTCAGGTTTCTGTTACAGATGTTATCTGTACCTCTCCCACACTACCACACAGCTGAGTAGGACCCTCTGCTTACACACTGGAATGACCATATATCTTCCTGGGCTGATCTCTCTCTTTCCTATATGCTAGCATAGGTGTTGACACTAAACAAGATAATCAGTAAATGGGTCTTGCTTTCATGATGAAGTGGGAATCAGCAAACAGAGTCGCTATAAGCTTCCTGCGGTCTCTAAGTGACACAATGAATGAATGACCTTCTGTCCTTTACAAATGCACACTTAAGCAGTCACACTTTTTTTGATTTTGAGTTTTCACCACACATCTTGAAAATTTTAAATCTACTATTCAGCACTTAAACACATTCAAAATATCTATTCAGTTTATAAACAATACCAACAACATTTAAAATTGAAAGTGCGTTTTTCCCAGTATTCCTGCTCAAATATAAAAGACATTCTGGCACATGCATCAAGTGAGGATTTTGCGAGTCCTTAATTGCGAATATTAAGGATTCGTAATTAAGGACTCGCAAAATCCTATGGATGTAGGAATCGCTATAATAATAGTGATTCCTACACATTCCTTATATGCGATTCGCAAATTGCGAGTCGCAAATAAGGAATAGCTTCTCATTCATTCCTATGGGCCTACAGGTCCATAGGAATGAATGGGAAATAGCAAGCGCAATTTGCAAGTACCAGTAGGTACTCGCAAATTGCGCATGCAATTTCAGGTGCAAGGGTGTCAAAAGGACACCCTGTTGCACCCCTGGAATTGACCTGTGCACATATGTTGCACACACACATGCCCTAAGGTCATGTGTGTGCGCAACATAAACTTTGAGAAATGCTCATAAGTACATTTTTCAAAGGTTTTTCAAATTACCATGAAGTTTAACTTCATGGTAATTTGCGCCCCCTATTAGCGAAATCGCTAATTTTATTACTTTAATACATTGCATTTAAGGAATCTCAATTTGCGATTCCTTTAATGCAATCGCTATTTAAGTAATCGCAATTTAGAGATTACTTAAATTGTGATTTTATCATTTGGGATGATGCATCCCAAATACAAAAATACCTGTCGCAAAGGGGCAGATTCTGAGAATCTGCCCGTTTGCGACTGGTTTTTCTTTTGATGCATGTTCCTGATTGCTTTAAACATTTCTTCCATTGTTTTCCAATACTTTACAAACAAATCATATTCTAGATTTTAAGTGAATAGCTTGCATTGCCTGCACATATGTGGCTCAGCGTAGTGCTGCGGGGTTGTTATATGTGCCTGTAGGTTGTATGGCGGATTTCTTTAACGCAATATTGCTCCAATTTAGTACATTATTCTAGACAGAACATACCATATTTAGAGGGGCAATCCTTGCTCTCTCTTTCTGAGCTGTACTGTCTAAAAATCAAGTACTACCTCGGTCTACATATTGAGTTAAATGAATTCACTTCACACACATTAGGCCAGCTCAGCCCTTTATGATGCAGCCAATGGTCTTCAAGATAAGGATTTTTATCCAGTTCCCCAGAATAACCATCACTCAGAGTGTTCCATTAATCCAAATGCTTTACTCAGAATATTTTGTTAATCCGTGAACAGATTTACAGGCAAATTCAGCAATAGGATCCTGCTTCACCCCCAGCGACACAAATATGTTCATGGGCTTGTGGAGGAGTAGTTGGAGTGAGGGCATGGCCTAGTATCCTGAATATGATACTCTGTGGCGATTTTAATGTTACCCTTAACCTGCAAATTGCTTCATCTTATTCTGGGAACAGGGCACACTCAGTGGGACAATCTATAGTACGAAAAAAAACTTTCCAGGGCCACACTCCTGCAAGTTATGAAATGTTATGCCCTTGTTGATGTCTGGCCACACCCCCGGCCTGGGGAACAAGGGTTCACCTATTATTCTGCCTCATATAATTATTTCTCCCGGAGAGATATGTTCCTCGCTAGTCTTTCTATCTCTCCACATCTTACTATCTCTTTGAATACTAGGGTTATTTTGGATCATAATCCACTTTCACTTTTGGTTCATGTAGAGGGTTCTCTACTCAATTCTCAACTCCGACCGTGGACCTTTGATAGGACGTTTCTTATGGATGAGGCCTTATTCCTTGGATAGGGAGTTAAGCATCTTTTTGGAGCAGACTCTTGGTACAACATCCATTCTCATGGTCTGTGATGCTCTTAAAGCTTTCTTCAGTGGCCATACTATAAAATATACCTTCTTCTGTTGGAAGACAATGGGCCCGGCCGAAGCAAGAATCTGGTCTCTTCTTGTCTACCTTGATTCTCTTCTTGTACACACTGCTGTCATGCAAGGCTGGGGGTCTTCTGCTTCTCTGATGGATGGTGTTCAGACTTCCCTCCAGAAAGGATGCTTGATAATGCAATCAAGAAGGCTTGTGCTAAACAACTAACTACCTCTAAGAACAGTGAAGAAATGGCTCGAATTCTTTCTTTCAGGGTCAGAGATAGGGCTAATGCTTCTATTATCCAAGGGATCATGAATACTCAAGGTGAGAAAGTGACTGATCACAGACTTATTCAGGAGGAGTTTCGTAGCTTTTACCAGAAAACTTTAACTGAGGATTTGGTCCCATCCACTGACCGAATCGATCAGTTGTCTTGGGCATATCGTCCCCAGACATTGTCTAGTTTACAGAGGCTCAGGTTAAAGGGCCTAATCCTTCCCTCTGAAGTCGAGGTCACAATTGGCTAGCTGGCACGAGGCAAGGCTTGTTGCCTCGTGCAAATACAAGGGTGACTACACGGACTCTTCGACATTGCATAGTATCACTGCAATCAACGCCCCACTGGCGACGCCACCTAACTTCCCTGTTTTGGACTCCATGCCTCCCCTCCCACGTGGCAGAAGGGAACTGGCTTTCCCTTAGCACTGACGCCTCACCTCCACAATGCTGTACATCACCTGTTGATTTTGTTTCCAAGGAATTGTTGTTTTGGGAGGTGGATCCGTGCCCATCCTGCACACCTTGCGGTCAGTGACGTACTTTGGATTTATGCCTGTCACGATGTCAGCAGGTGGAGCTATTTGTTTCTATAAGTGTTATTTTTGACGTAACTGTTCTAAAAGTGATATTATTGATACATGTATGTTGATTTTTGTTGTTTTGGTCTTGTTTGGTTTAGATAAAGATACTTTATTTTTCTAAACTGGTGCGGTGTCCATTTGTGGTTTTTCCCTGCGTTACTGTGAGTTTGGGTACAAATACTTTACACATTGCCTTTGGGATAAGCCTGTTTGCACATGCCAAGCTACAAAGGGGGTGAGCAGCGGTTATCTAAAGTGTGTAGCAAGGGTCCCTATTTGGACAAAGGTGCATACCTCTGCCAACTAGAGACTCACATTTTTAACAGACAGCATTCTCTCATTTGAGACACTGTCACAGAGATTTTCCCTTCTTTGGTCCAGATCTTTTCTCTATCTTCACCTCCGGAATTTTCTCATGGGTCTGCAGATGGATCATCTTGATTGCTCCTCAAATGCCTTCTTGGAATAGCTATGCCATGGTCCACCAAAGAAGGGCATCAGTCTAGCTTATAAAATTATCTTGTTGGCTGAGGTCCAACCCTGGCCCGACCCCTTCTTGCATTTGGCTGACAAGTGGCGATGACGTCTCGGGGTTAAAGTTACCTCTTATTTCCGCAATGGCACAATGGGGGCTGCAAATGAATAGGTTGCCTCATTCTATATGGGCCTACCTGAAAACGTGATCTTTGGGCATCACTTTTTTTAATACATGATCTTATTTAGCTTACAATCCTATATTTCCTCGGCAAGTACATGAGAGCTTTATTGAGTGTTGGCAGGCATCCCATCTTTCTACACAGGGTTATTTTTATGAGGGTGGCTGTGTTGGAAATGGCCCTTTTTGCAGGGTTATCCCCAAACCTTTTGCTTCTTCCTCCTATTTTTCCTGACCTGTTTTTGCTGGCTTTAGGACTCTGGGCACTTTACCACTGCTAATCAGTGCTAAAGTGCATATGCTGTCTGTGTAAATTATGATTATGATTGGTTATCTATGATTGGCATATTTGATTTACTGGTAAGTCCCTACCAAAGTGCACTAAGTCTGCTCAGGGCCTCTAAATCGAATGCTACAAGTGGGCCTTCAGCACTGATTGTGCCACCCACATGAGTAGCCCAGTAAGAGTATCTCAGACCTACCACTGTAGTGTCTGCACGTGCAGTTGTTAACTGCTATGTCGACCTGGCAAGTGCACCCACTTGCCAGGCCCTAACCTTCCCTTTTCTTACATGTAAGGAACCCCTCAGGTAGGCCCAAGGTGCCCCCAGGGGCAGGGTGCAGTGTATGTGAAAGGTAGGACATGTACTGGTGTGTGTCTGTCCTGATAGTGAAATACTGCCAATTTAGTTTTTCACTATTGAAAGGCTATCTGTCCATAGGATAACATGGGAGTTGCTTTGTAACATCTTTCAAGTATAACTTTCCAGTGGGACAAGATGGAGAAATAAAGTTTAGGTTGTCTGAACTCAGAATTTCTACCACATCTTTTTAGGAAGATGGTATTTAAATTGTGTGTTTGAAAATGCCACTTTTAAAAAGTAAGCAAAAGACACACAATTGATGGACGGAATGCAGAACAAATCAAAACATTCACCCCCAGTCAAGAGATCTGGGTTAAATCCATCATTCTTTTGCTCACCATGCCACCCCGATTTAGACCTGGCCATATGCAAATCAGTCTTGACCCTGTGCCTCATGGGAAACGTCCAGCCCGAACTGCCAAGCCAGGTCCTCCCTGGACCGGAAACAAGCCTCCTAGGACCAGTTTCGGGGTTTCACCCCTCTTCAGCCAGGATTGCTTGATTCCAGTGGCACAGTGAGCCCAAGACCACGTCTGAGCATACCTGGCGCACTTAGGTCGAGAAAGCAAAAGACACACAATTGATGGATGGAATACAGAACAAATCAAAACATTCACCCCCAGTCAAGAGATCTGGGTTAAATCCATCATTCTTTTGCTCACCATGCCACCCCAGTTTAGACCTGGCCATATGCAAATCAGTCTTGACCCTGTGCCTCATGAGAACAGTCCAGCCCGAACTGCCAAGCCAGGTCCTCCCTGGACCGGAAACAAGCATCCAAGGACCGGTTTCGGGGTTTCACCCCTCTTCAGCCAGGATAGCTTGATTACAGTGGCACAAAAGTAGGCATTTTCTTGTTTAACCATTCTGTGTGCCTCTGCTGTTTGTGTATTGACTGTCTGGTGTTTGAGTGACAGGAGCTGGGGATGTGCATTCACTGTAGACAGTCAGAAGAGGGGGTGAGGTGTGTCCTGCCTTTCCTGGGTGACTCCTAGCTTGGCTAAATAGACCTTGGCTGCATTTAGAGTGGTGGGAGGAGTTTCACTTGCACAATGTTGTCTCAACCTCCTGTGGTTATGCTGCTCCAGAGAGGACAGAACTGGTTTGGACTGCGCTCAGATACCCTTGCCACAAAAGAGAACAAAGAGAAAATGGGGAATATGTATTGAACCTAAACCCCAGCACATTAGAACACTTCTGGACTCAAGGGACAACCTCTGCCAAGGAGAACAGCTCTAAGGAGGAGTACTGCCCCTTTGCTGTGTGTGCTTTGCTGGGTTGCCCTGCAGTTGCTGCTTCTGCCAAGTAGAGGACAAAGACTGGAACTTTGCAGTGAACCTGTTCGAAGAAAAATCTCCAGGGGCTTGTGTGTGCTTGCCTCCTGTTCTGAAGTTACAGGACCACAAAGACTTTACCTGCACCCACTGGCCAGCACCTGGACTCCTCTGTGGACTCCTGTATTCAAAAGGGCGCCAATTCCAGTTCCCAGGCCCTGGAAATTGTGTTGTTGGTGCTTGAAAGCAAGAAGAACAGCTCTGACACCTTCAGCTCTGCCGCCACTGATGCCGTTACCTGCACCGAGGCCGGGGGCAACGCTCGTGAAGTGCACAACACACCGCTCTGTCTGCACCGTAGCTCCAATGCCCTTCGACACCTGCCAACGCCTGCAGTTACCAGTCTTCCCTACACCAGTGCGCACACGAATGCTGTCACCACCAGGGCCAGCATTATGTTATTGTGGAGCAAATACAAGGGTGACTTCACGGACTCTTCGACGTTGCATAGTATCACCGCAATCAACGCCCCACTGGCGACGCCACCTAACTTCCCTGTTTTGGACTCCATGCCTCCCCTCACACGTGGCAGAAGGGAACTGGCTTTCCCTTAGCACTGACGCCTCACCTCCACAATGCTGTGCATCGCCTGTTGATTTTGTTTCCAAGGAATTGTTGTTTTGGGGGGTGGATCCGTGCCCATCCTGCGCACCTTGCGGTCAGTGACGTATATGGATTTATGCCTGTCACGATGTCAGCAGGTGGAGCTATTTGTTTCTCTAAGTGTTATTTTTGATGTAACTGTTCTAAAAGTGATATTATTGATACATGTATGTTGGATTTTTGTTGTTTTGGTCTTGTTTGGTTTAGATAAAGATACTTTAGTTATCTAAACTGGTGCAGTGTCCATTTGTGGTTTTTCCCTGCGTTACTGTGAGTTTGGGTACAAATACTTTACACATTGCCTTTGGCATAAGCCTGTTTGCTCATGCCAAGCTGAGGTCCAACCCTGGCCCGACCCCTTCTTGCATTTGGCTGACAAGTGGAGATGACGTCTCTGGGTTAATGTTACCTCTTATTTCAGCAATGGCACAATGGGGGCTGCAAATGAATAGGTTGCCTCTTAGATCAAAATGTGCATATCCGCTTTGACCAGCATAAAGCAATTATTCTTTGACAGACTCTGACCGCATTCAATATTTGCAGCTGCGACACTGGGTGATGACAACAGAGAACAGGCAAACGGCAGGATGATCCATGACTCTTTTTGAGAAATGAATACTTCTATCACCGATGATAAATGCCTTATAACTGAATTAAATGCCTTTCTGAGCTGGGAGGCTTCCCCAGCAAGGTCCAACGGGCAGTCACGATGGGAGACAGATCTGGGAAAGTCCTTTCTACCAAAGAATGGGAGGATAATTTCTAGAGGTTACACCACACAGCACACAACATGGCCAGCACCAAAACTGCTTATAAAATTTCTCTTATTGGTACCTAACTAATGCGCCACTCCACAAGTGGAACACGGGGCGCTCAAAGGAATGCCTGCAGGGATGTGGGAACACCGGGACCCTCCTCCACCTTCTATGACATTGTCCAAAACCCAACCATTTCTGGGACCAAGTACTAACAGACATTGACACTGCATTTATTACCTCCATCCCAAGGTTCCCAGCATACACTATCCTTGGGCTCCTGAACCCCTTTACATATCCTTCAGGCTCCACCCGGGGAAGGCAAATTGCAATAGCTCTAGGGTTGGCGCAGCAGGCGATTCCATCACTTTGGGGTACCAACAGGATTCCCAATTATACCTCTTGGCTAAACAAGCTGTGGTTCATCCTGGGGATGGAGAAACTGTCCGTGCAAGTAGACCAGAGCTGCACCTCCTATCCTGATAGATGGGCACTCTTTATCCAACTTCATTCTCCTGAGTTTAGAGAATTAACGTGCCCGACCTACCTACAGCTGCCCCACTTTCCCTTCCCTTATTTGTGCCGAACTGTGAGGCCCATACCACTGACCATATTACTGCTGAATTACGGAGGAGTGGAGGGATTGGGGGGTTGTTTGATGGGCTGTTTTTGTTTTTTAAACTGCCTGAGTTGTACTGCCAGCCCAAGGGTTGTAGTCAAACAGCTCTTTTATGTGTGCTATGTATCTTCCGTACCACTGCCAGCCTTTGGTTTTAGGCGAACAACTGTTTTTAGTCCTTGACAGACTTTCATAAACAAAACTGTTTCATAAGGTTACCTCTAATGATATGAGACGCACTTAACATTCTTTCTTATACATTTTTTAACATCTCCTGGGTCAAAACTCACCAGTTTAATTGCATTAATGGTTTTTACTATACCCCTCATTGCTTATTCATTTTTCCAAGTGATTTTGATGTGCAGGAGATCAGACGGACTCGGTCCATAATTTTGTTACCTGCCCTGTTATCTCCTATTATTGGCAGACAGTCTTCCGGAAGCTTGATTGGCTCTGTCTGGTTAAATTAAGGTGGGACTCAAAACGAATTGTTCTAGGTCACTCACCTCATATTCCTGCTCATCAGGGAAGCCTTTACTTCTTCACTATGGCATTCGTTTGATTGATTTTGGTCTGCCATTGGTTAGTGGCCCAGGCTCCCAATCCTTTGCTCTGGTGGCATGAATTCATCAACACAGGACTTCTCAAGAGTAGGGTTATCGATAACGATAAGTGACAAACTAGGCTTAGGAAGATATGGGACCCATTGAGGGGACTTTGGGCAGGCTTTGAGTCTATTTGTAACCTTCTTTTTTCATCAAATCATCTTCCTTCTTTGTGTTTCCTTTTCTGTCTGTGCCTCTCTTGTTTTTTTTTTTTTATCCAGCTACATTGGTCATGCTTGTGTCAATTTCGAGTTTTTCATTGTTTCTCTTCATTGTAAATTATGATTCTGGAATGAGGTAACAGTGTATTTCATCTAACAGCAAAATACCTCAGAATAAAACACTTAAAAAAAAGATTTTATCTAGACCCCCAGAATAGCCCACAATCAGAGTACTCCATTAAACCAAGTGCCTTACGCAGAATATTTTTTTAATCAGTGAACAAATTTACAGGCAAATTCCGCAATGGAAGCCTGTTTAACCCCCAGCTACACAAATATGTTCATGGGCTTGTGGAAGGAGCAGTTGGGCTGGGGTGAGGGCCTGGCCAAGTATCCTGAGCATTTAGGGACTTGGTTGTGGTATATAGACAACCTTTTGATTGGAGTGGGGGTCTAAAGGAGAATTCGATCGGTTTATCAAGAAAATGAATAACAACTTGAATCTACTGGATCCACTGGTAAGCAGGAGACATCTTACCTTGATGTTAGAGTATTAGTAATGGAAAAACAGATACACACATCCCTTTTCAAGAACGTTTTTGCAGTACCTCTCACTACTTATGTCACTGGTTGATCTGAGTATGAAACAGCATAACCTTTGGGGGACTGTTGCGTTTGAAACATAACTGTAGGACTCAAGAGGTTCTTTTGAGGAAACAAATATTAATAATATCAAGATATAAAGTTAGATGCTCCAGCGAGAATATTTAAAATGCTATCATGAAGGAAGTGGGAAAAAGGAGCATGGATGAATTGTTTTGGAGAGGAAGTCCCAGGTTTAGAGAGTGAAGGAAGTAATGAGATGATTTGATTGAGAAGAGGATAGAGCAAAGAACATTTTAGTATCCATAGAATCCTAACCAACAGTGGAATATGTTCAAAGTGGATCCCGTGATTGATGGCGAATTATCCAACTAAGCTGTGTTAACATGTAGAATACCCAAAACATTAAAAAATGACTTGCCGCCCAGTCATTTACAAAGTGCGAAAACAGAAGTGACTGGCTGCAATAACCTTTTGGATTTAATAGATGCAGGAAATACAAAGCACATAATAGTGGGCTATACTTTACACCATACTACAATCCATTGCTGAATGTTAATAAAAAATATTTCCAGAAGGCTGGATTGTGAAACAGACTAGTGATATTCTGCACTGAATGCACCTGTCCAAAGAAGCTTGTGGGCGGCACAATCTTTCCTGTGATCTTGGAGAACATGAGGGGGATTTTAAATGTGGATGTTCATACCCTAGACAGACACTTGAATGAGAAGTAGTTGGCCGCACTTTATGGCCCTTGCCACCTACAGCCAACTGTCACTATTCATGGAGTGTTGTTTCTGGATCAAGCTGAAAGCCAAGTGTTGCAGCCCACCCCTTGGTATGCATGGTCAAAGGTTGTATGCTGTTTGGGTTGACCCCCCTGTGAAGGGTTGGGCTCAGGGCCTGGCCACAGGCCAGTCCATGTGGCCAATACATATTATTGCACAGTGGGGGCTGGCTGCTCATGGTTAGTTGGGCACAAGGAACTGTTACATGTGGTATACTATTAAAATAAAAATCACTGAAAAAATAAAGATTGGAATGAAATTATGGTTAACTTTGCTTATAACAAATTAATATATGCTAAAACGAATTAGGCCTTACTTCTCCAATGTGCAATTAAAGATTGCTGCTCAGGCACGGATCATTTCCAGATTAGTCTCAAGCAACACCATTGAAATTGGTCTCCTAGCTACTGGCCAACTACCCCTAAAAGAAGTCCTCCATTCCACAGCCGAATTGAACACTAATAAGATAAATATTGCCCAATCTCCCCAATCCTAAAGGATCTCCATTGGCTCCTTGGCTCTTAGCTCCATCATATAATCTTTCAGCAGAATGAAATGTAGCTTCTTTGGTATTTGTAGAGGTGCATTAAGATGACTTTCATTGAACGCAGTTCAAAAGGGACTGCTGTATTTGACAATCATGCATGGTGCCAAATTTACCCACAATTGCTCAAGTTGCACACATAATTGAATCTGATGGAATTTGCTAAAAATGGCACATGACAGGATGATGGAGTGTTAGGTTGGGGATTGGTCTGTCATCTATGTGTGTGTGTATGTGGAATAGGTGATGAAATTGGTGATCACCTGCTTTGTTTTCAAGAGTCACATATGTTTCTCGGAAGAGGTGAAAAAATGTTGCTCATGGGTGGACCATGGTCATTGCCTGATGTTTGCTTGGAAGTTGGGTCGAGGGGACAGTGCTACTGGGCTGGACTCTAGGAAGTATGTTTTGTGTGTTTGCAATGGGAGTGGATTGGATGGGAATTATTGGTCAAACTGGGATAGTGACTTGTTTGATGCCCAGTGTCACTCTGTGTGTGATTGGATGAGAAGGAAGAGTTGAGGAACAGGTTTGGGACACTTTGCTCATGCTTATAATAGAAATCTAGTGAATTCTGTTGTTTCCATTTATCACCCTTTCCCAGGTCCCATTTTAGCAAAGTGAAGCCTTTAGAAAGCCTGAGGATGGGACAAGACCTCGAACATGTTCATGTCATTGTGGTTAGTGGGAGTGTTCTGTTATTTCAAGTACACTTGGCAATTTAAGATTTTAGAATGAACTCATTGTCAATGCTTCGCTCCTGTGTCACAGAAGGCAACCTGGGATCAGCCAAAAGTGCAATTGGAGGATCAGTCCATGCACCTCTCTCTATTTGAGCTGGTGGATAGTGGGTTCATGGCCCATCATGGTCCTCTCAAAAAGCTGCAGGGATTACCTGATGCCTTGTCAATTTAAAAGGAAGGTGCAGAATGATAATATAGATATTGCCTCCACCTAAGTACAACTAAAACCTAGTGGAAAAAAGGAAAGGAATGATTAAGGCTTGGCTAGTCAAGCAAACATTATGAATATTTATTGTTCATATGAGGCAAATCAGTTGTTAATGTCGAAAATATGTGGCTCATGGGAACATTATCAACTTTTATGTGGTTACAACTCAACCATGGCACATGGAGGCAATTTTATTTTGTATCTTTAACATGATGTAAACTTCACATCTCATAGAATAATTACAATATTGAAAATAAGGCATATGCATCGCTTCTGTAGAATAGACAGCATTGCTCACTTGCCAACGCACTGATGTCTATGGTGTAACAGTTTAAGAGCTCGTATTCAGTTGATGTCTATGCTCATTATGCAGAGGAAATGTCATTCTACTTTGTGTGAAATTTGCCATTGTTTCTGGTAATAATTAATATTTTGACTGCTTTGTTTGCTGACTTTATGAGAATTTCCATGGTCTTTAAATTGAAAGGTTGTCCTTAATGCGGTCTAAATGCTATGTTGCAAATAAGGCATTATTCTGGAGGTTTTACCCTGACAGTGTGGCTTTTAATAGTGCTGTGTGTCAATTTTAACCAGTTTGTGTTCTGAAAATACCTGTTGATTGTGCGATTATTTTCTTCCTGGTTGCAAGTTGAATTTTTCATTGTTTTTAAAGGTGATTTAGCCTGCATTGTGTGGTCCTTTTATGGTGTTTTGCATCTAGTTCATTGATTGATTGGTGTAGGCATGTGTTATGAGTAACTTTCATTATAATTGTGTGGTACAATCCATCTTGAGTCTGGTGGCACTCTGATGGCAGTTACGAAGACTATGTCAGACAGGTTAGTACAGAATCTGAGGATTCTATGATATTCCAGAAGGTAAAGTAACATTTCATGATGGTCTGGCACAACCGTTCTTGCTTGAAGCCTTTCCGACATGCAAAAAGAATCTTGCAATCCATTCTGAATCACAATTAGAAGGGATAGTCCCTCTTAATTTTGAGTTGCAATGGTCTATATCAATGGTTTGTGACCATTGATCATTTACCATCTCCTCCTCAAAAGAGGTGGTAACTGATTCGGAAATGGGGCGATGCTGGCCACCGGCCAGATAGTTCAAAATCTCTGCTATTACCCAGCAGCCGTAAAAATAGTGCACCATCTCTGGTGTTTAGCTGTCCATAGACTAAATAGTAAAGATTATGTACATGTTGACCTGCGGCCAGCTAGTGTGAAGGAGGCCTTAATTTAGCCAGCCATAAAGAAACAAGGGATTCCAGGCAATGGTGGTGTGGTGGCCATATGGGAATGGGAATGCAACATGTGTGAAGTATTTGAAAGTAAGTGCGTACACAAATGAACAAAAACATAAAATACATTTTGAATAGAAACATGACTGTTATTTTAATATTTAGATAAGACATACAGAAATCAAACAGAAGCTTCAGGATATGGCACACATATGTTTTGTGTTTCATTCTGGGAGTATTTGGCTGTCAGCAAAGAATACTGAGTATTGTTTTAAAGCATGTTACATTAATGTATTATTCACTCTGGAGAATACATTGTCTTTTTTAATGTTCATGATTCTCCTTTTCATTACTTTTTTGGCTGGGCTCTTTTTGGGCTTCTTATGGAAGGCCTTGTACTAGCTTTAGGCTTCTGTTTAGGGTGATTTTTTTTGCTTAGTATCTCAAATTTGGCAACATCAGCAGTTAACATGCAGCATCAAACAGGGAATGAAGACATATAGGGCATATCTGGGCTCCAAAGGGAGGGACACATACAGTAGGTAATTGCTGTTTGGGTACCCGGTGTATTGGGGCACTTGACGGAAGTAAATTGAGTGAGCTACTGTAATGGGGTTTCTGTGGAATGGGGAAGTGAAAGCAGGAGACAGGTAAGTAATGCATCTGGGTAATTCACAGGAGGAGTTCATTCTGCTACCTGTGAATAAACACACTTGTTCATACTATTCATTCAGCAGAGTAGGTTTAGGGCATTGATGGTTATTGCTCCCCTGTCATGAGCGGCCCCTTCAACCACACTGATATTTTAGTCACCTGAACAATGCATCGTGGGAATGGTAGTTTTGATTTTTAACATGTTAAGCAGTGTTTTAAGTGGGCAAGATCCCTGCCTCTACTGGGCCCTCATTCCTGTACTTGACAGTGCTATATCAGTGTAAGAACTCCATGAACCAAAGTGACCCACAACATAGGAAATAGGAAGAACAGTGCCAGAGGGGTGAGGAAGACCAGACCCAATAGGACCAATACAAAAAGGACAATGATAGAGGGGCAAATGGATTTGTCAGATGGACAATAACAAGGTAAAATAGGTCAACCAGGAGACCAGGAGAACTAGTAGGAGTAGGATGGGGCAGAAGAACCAGGGACTATGAGGGCCAGAGAACCCAAGACCAGCGGAACTAGCATCAGAATATGCGATACATGAGGGCCAGACAAAGGAGTACCAAAACAAAGACCAGGACTACTTGGACCAAGGTGACCAGATTCAGAAGGATTAAGAGCATGCAAACAAGGAGACTAAATACACCAGAGGTACTGATGGACAAGAATTAGGGTGAGGAGGATGAAAAGGTCCAGAACCGGGAGCCTGTGAAACAGAGATGCAGGATTCTGATGACTAGGCGCAGGAGTGCATGGGAATGATGACCAGTCAAACGAGGAAGTCCAGGGCCAGGAAGTTCTTCGATTGCCATGAACCGGAGGTCAAGGAACATCAGAACAAGGAAAGACAAGGATGATCTGTGACAGAACAAGGCTATTGCAGAGCCATGCAGGCATGGAGCAGAAGGGAGAGTGCCAGAAGGATCAAAACCAGGTTGAAGAAGACTAATCAGATCAGGAACTAATGGGTAATGGCTAGTACGTCCAGGGCACTCAGATAAGCAGGACAGGCATTAGGAAGACTGAAAGATGTAGTACCAAGGGCACCCAGAAGACCAGTGCAAGAGTCCTAGGTAAACTAGAAGGATCATGACCAGGAGGACTAGAAACAGCGCTAAGAGGGTCATGAAGATCAGGACCTAGGGGATTAGGGCAGTGGGGCAGAACAATCCTTACAAGTAGAAGGACCAGGGTGAGGAGGACCTGAGGTAAGAAGGCAAACCAGCATCTAGAAGACCAAGTGGAATGGACAGTGGTGGCAGAAGGACCAGGACCAAAATGACCAGGCGCAGGAGGATCCGAACAAGGAGAACCTGAATCAAGAGGACCTGGATCAATGGCTGCAGTAACAATAGGACTAAATGGACAAGGAAAAGATCCAGGAGAACAAGGACAATCCAAGCGAGGAGGAAAAAGACTAAGAGTGCCTTGACACAAGAAACAAGATGGACCTGGACCGGTGGCACCAGGGCTAGGAGGTTGACAGTGAGGAGAACTAGGAAAAGGTAACCAGAACCAAGAGGACCACATGGGGTGAGACTGAGTGAACCAGAAAGGGCAATGCAGCCAAAAGGCAAAGTTTATGATAACATGCACATTAGGGCAAGAAGGACCAGGCTGGCCAGGATCACAGAGACCAAGACTAACCCCTTCGACGCTTATGACGGAACGGTTCCGTCATGCACGTCGGTTGGGCTGTGCTTATGACGGAACCGTTCCGTCATGGCCCCGCCCGCGCTCAGAACCTTCAGCACTGCGCGGAAATCCGCGCAGCGCTGAAGGGGCTAAGATAACAGATGGTTCAGGTCCAGGAGAACTAGGTCCAGAAGAATTCCACATATAAGGAACAGGACCAAAAGGCTCAGGAACAATGGGCATATGATCTCAAGAAGGACAAGGAATAATAAAAACAGGAATAGCATGACCTTGGCCAGGAGTGCCTGGTAGCTGAGACCAGGGACACAGACAGCCAGAGTCAGAAGGAAAAGGTCTAAGAGGACCAGGAAGTAAAGAACTAAGGTAACAAGGAAGATCTGGGCCAAGAGGATCAGAACTGTGAGGACCAGGAAGACAAGGATGAAGAGAAAAAGGCTGATCAAGAGGATTAGGGCCAGGGACATCAGGACAAGTTTGATCACAGCCTGGAGGAACAGGCCGCAAGGCTAGGGACAGGATAGCCAGGAAGATGAGCAACAGGATGGCCAGGCCCAGGTAGACCAGATAAAAGAGGACCATGATGAGTTTGTGTGGCAACGAGTGTAGGTAGTAGGAAGACAAGGGCAAAGAGGATCAGGACTAGAGCCATGAAGACAACATCCAGGCCAATAGAACCGGGGACCAGCTTAAGCATGGAAGATGAGGGAGTGAATACCAACAATATTAGTCCAATAAGATGGGAAACAGTTCTAGGAGTGCCAGGGGGACCATGACCATAAGGCCAGGGCCCAGAGTGCCAGGTGGAGCAGACAGACCAGGACCTGGGGGTAGCAGATACTGGTGCGAGGAAGATCAGGAGGATCAGAATGGCCAGCGTCAGGAAGAACAAGGCGACTGGATCTGGATGTCTAGGAGGACCAGGACCAAAATGACGAGGCTCAGAAGGACTCAAACAAAGAGAACCAGGACCAAGAGAGCCCAGACCATTGGGTGTAGTGCCAGAAGGGCCATGAGGATAAGGCACCGGACAGGAGGACAAGGATGTAACAAAGCAAGATGACAAGAGCTAAGCGGGCAAGGTCTAATTGGCCAGGACAGAAGAAACTAGGGAGACTGAAGGGAATACCAGGGACCTAGAACTGATGTACTGGGAATCAAATGAGCAGGTTGAGAAGGATCGGAAGGACCAGGTTAAATGGACATGGGTCAAAAGAATCAGTAAAGAAAGGAAAGGGCTAAGGGAAGGGGTCTAAAAGGACCAGGATAGTCAGAAGAACCAGAGCCAAGAGGATTAGGCATACAAAGACCCAAAGAAGGAAAACCAGAAACAAAAGCATCAAGTCTAGTGGGCACAAAACCAGGAAGACAACATGGACTGTGAGAACCAGGAATAGGAAGACCATTGATAGGCAAACCAGACTGAGAGCGAGGAAGATTAGGAGAACAGGACCTGAAGAATAAAGAGGAGATGGCCAGGTAACCAGAGACAGCAGAGCAAGAACTTAAAGAACCAGGGCATTGAAGACCAGTGAGACCACACACACAGAGAAAAGGAAGTTCAATTCACAGAGGCCCAAAATATCAGGAACTGTAATACTAGAATAAGGAGAGAAAGGAGGACTATGACAAGGAAGGCCAGGATGACAGGAGCCATAATGACTACGTTGGTTGACTAAGAACAGCTCAGAACAGGATGACCTAAACAAATAGAATCAGGATAAAGTGGACAAGTTAGTCCAAGATGATAATGAACAGGAGGACCAGGGCCAAGACTACCATGATATGTTGGAGGAAGACCTGGGGATCTAGTCAGGTCACGAGCAAGTGGACTAGGGCCATTAAGACTAGGGACCAGATAGGGAGAACTAGGTGGGCTAGAATGATCAGAATAAGCAGGAACAGGGCTAGGAGGATCAGAGAGGACAGAACCAACCAACCAGAACCTGAAATTCCAAGTGGAACAGGAGGACTAGGAACAGGGGTATTAGGACCAGGCTGGCAAGGATCAGAAAAACCAGGACAACCTGAGCCACAAGGACCAATGGGACTATATCAGGACCAGAAGGATCAGGCCCAGCCCAAGAGGACCTAATAAGAAGGACCAGAATCAGCGAAAGCTTCACCAGGTGGACCACAAAGTCCAGGCCATGGAGAACCTGGATGACCCAAACAAGGAAGACTAGGAGTGCCAGCCCTAGGAGAACCAGAACAGCAGGGCTAGGTGGATAAGGACCCATCAGACCAGAACGATCAGGATGAGGATCAGTAGTGCAAGAATCAGAAGACCCAGGAAGGGCTAATACAAGGATGAGCCAGGAGCAGGGCCAGGAATACCAGGATCAGGAAGGGCTACAACCCAGATTCAAGAAACCAGTACCAGGGAGACCAGAACTAGTTAGACCAGGCCCAGAATGAGGATCAGGAGACCCAAAACAACCCAGAAACGGAGGACTTCGATCAGGACTGGGAAGAGGAATAATGCCTAAAGGCACAGAGGGGCCAGGAAGTAAAGGAAGAGGACCAGGAGCAGGAGGACACCTATGTGAGCGTAGGCCACATGTATTAGGAAATCCCTTTTATAAATGGTTCTTATTCATGCTTCTTATACTGCCAACTCCTAGAATCCCCCACCTCTTCAGCCCACATATAAAACTGGTAAGTATATGCTGAAAAATCAGAGCGTGCAAAGTGAATAAAAAGCCAGGCCCGTTACAAACTGACCTCTGGGTGTAGACAACGCAGTCTGATGCTGGCACAGTAGTCTGAGGTTGAATCTGAGAGCATAGTGACTGAAGCTTGACAGAGGAGTTTAAGGGCAGATGGGTGAAATGAGTGTGGTCTGTGAAGGATGGCAGAAAGGGTTTCAGAAACTCAATTGGCTCTAGTGATGAAAAATGGTTAATGGCTGACAAAGGGGTCAAAGGAATATGGCAATGAACATAGGGAAGCTAAAGTTCACAAAAAGGCTCTGATAAGTAGAAGAGGAGTGATGGAGTCCTCAGATGGATCGGCTCCGATGGCCCAAAGAGGGATTCTGTGTGACCCTCCCAGACCTTTGCACTGGCATTTCATGTGTTTGAAGTGGGCATGTAGCAAGGGGCAGATTTACTAAGAAGTCACACAACACAAGACAGCAATACAACTTGCTGCCCTGCGTTGTGTGACAGCGAGAGAGAGCTGAAATGTGCCATATCTACAAAGACATGATGTGTTTCTTCTCTCTGACTGTGCTGTCACACTGTGTTCTGCCTAGCAGCAACAGAGGTACCCTAGCACCAAGGGTGCCTGCATTACGAATAGGATTGTTTCTGTGCAGGAAGGGGAAACTCCCTGCACAAAAGCAGTCCTCTGAGGCATTTTCATCTCTCTATGTGTGCTACCGAAAGAGGAAGTAACAACGAGCAATACCAATATTTCTCCTCTTTGCGCATCACTTGGGAAGGCATACCATTTTGACGCAATCCCAGGTTTACACACCTTATTGAATGAGGGATTGTGTCAAAATCCATGGGTGGATGCATTAAAACGCCCATGTTCTACCAATGGAATGTCTTCTCAACACAGGCTAACACAAAGCAGTGATTTGCACTTCCTTGCATTAATCTGGATTTACTAAGTCAAGCAGAGCCACGCAAGGTCGCTTTGTGTTGCTTAGTAAATCCCCTTTAAGGACTTGTGTTGCATTGCATCAACTAGCTTGACGCAAGGGCAACACAAGCCCTTAAAAATCTGCCCCAAAGTGCGAAGTAGTAACACTCCCTGCGTGATGAAAGTCTTAGTGCATGGACCAGTGAGATGCATTTTGCATGACATGATGGAGAGTAGATATAGACTCTCTGCACAGTGGGAGTGTAGTGACTGCATCTCTGTGGATAAGCGGTGGAGACCCAGAACTGAAGTGAGGGAGAATGGAGAAAAGGCTACCCCTAAAAAACCTGTAAGGTCTACTAATTAGTTATTCTTGAGAGATGACATAGGCTAGATGGTAAAAGTAAGGGGATGGTCATAGGTTACTCTTGTTAAAGGTGGTAAAGTTTCTACATCTGCTTGAAGCCAGCACTATTGCTACTACTGTGAGAGCCATCCTTTAGCACAAAGACTGTGTCTGAGTGACAGCCAAAAAATCATATTTCAAAGAGAAACACCACAAATCAGTTCTGAAACTTCAACAGTGGAGCCACATCCCCTGTCTGGGAAATCAGTATTAAAGTGGAACTGTGAAATGATCGATCAGTAGATCACAAGAATAAAATGTCTCTAATTTCTTACAAATTTTGTCATAGTCAATGAATGAAAATCTGTGTGAATTTATTTTCTTCTGTGTCTTGGATGCCTACGTTTCTTTCTCTGATGTAGTGGAAAATTCATTTATATTCCAATGGTATTCTGTTCAATTAAATATAGACCCATTCCTTTTCTTGTGATTTCTCAACATCATACTTTCTCTGATGCCCTGACAAAGTACCGGCCATCAAAGAAAGGACTTTATACCATCTACCCTATTTAGAGTAAAACCTGGCTTCAAAGGGACAGGATAAAAAAATAATGATTCAATCACCATGGAAGAAAACTCACAGCATGTAGGATCATTCGTTTTTTTGGTTTTTTGAAAATAGACTCCTGCTTTGGGAGTTTATTTTAGAAAATGAAAATGTTTTTTAAAGTTTGCTAGCCGGCCATCATGTCTGACTGTACTGTCCTTGAAATGTTTCATGCCAGGACATGACAGGACAGGACAGGAGCCACCATGACAGCAGTTCCAGTCAATGTCCCTCCGTTCTCGAAACTCTAAATCAAGCACATAGTTTTTCTTACTTGTGTCATGGGATTGCAAGACAGCCACTCAAGTGTACTGTGTTGGTCACTTCTTAAAGGGCACCATGCAATTGTTTCTATTTTGATATAATCTCCCTAAATATAAGAAGGCTCCATGTTACTGGGATACACCATTTTCATTTCTGGTTTTCGCTTTTACAGATCATTGTTTTCATGTGTTTTAGTATGATTTGTTTAGTTGAACTGAACCAAAATGAATAATTCCAAAATGGATTGATTTACTGCAGAAAAATAGGTGTTCTCATAACATGGGGTCTTTTGGTGAACCTGTATCTGTCCCTTGTTCGAATCATACTTATCAATAAGTCACATCTGCAGTTAAATGTAAAGGGGTAAGAGCCTCTGTGGAGAAAGAGATAGCTCCCTAAACGGCCTCCCAAGTCACTTGTCTTGACCCATGTTGTAATGGAGTGTTATTCTGTATCATGTCTGTCAAAATAACTTGGGAACATTCATATATTTGGGACCTTTAGACATATAAGCTAGTGCCTGCATCTAAGCCAGTTTTAGCAATAAAAAGGCCTCCTGTCGCAAAATTATATGCTTTTGTGTACAAAACCGTTTTTATGAGTTGGAAATCTCTTAAGACTAGTAAAAGGAATTTGGGATCCTGAATTGCAAATACGAGGGCGCATCAGAGGGGTTTTCTCCCTCCCTTTTCCAAGTAGGAAAGGAATTTATTGATAGTTTGTAACTAAAATAGCTGTCCCAAACCATTGATGACTTAAAGACTTCCGATGAGGACAGGATGTTGGCAGCCTCGCAAGGGGGGAGTTTTACAAAAACTGATGGCCAAACAGTGCAGAATCTCTACTATTTAGACAGCGACTGGGTAAATTGTGAAGTTTGCCTACTATTTAAACGGCTGCTGGCCAAACAGTGCAGAATCGCTAATGTTTAGCCAGCAGCCAGGTAAAAAGTGAAGGTTTTCTGCTATTTGCATGTCGGCCAGCAGAACAGCGCAGAATCTCTACTATTCAGCCAGCAGCAGGAAAATATTCAAGTTTTCCTGATATTTCCTGCTATTTGTACAGCTGCCGGACGAACAGCCGGGTAAATAGTGACGTTTTCTGCTATTTGCATGTCATCCAGCCAAACAGCGCAAAATCTCCACTCCAGCCAAAAGCAGGAAAATACTGAAGTTTTCCTGCTATTTGCACAGCTGCTGAACGAACAGTGCAGAATCTGTACTATTTTACCAGCAGCTGGGTAAATTGTGAAGATAGTTTGCTACTTGCACTGTCGCCAGACGGACCAGCACCAAGTCTCAAAAATGTAGTCAGCATCCTGGTAAATAATTAAATTTTCCTGCTATCTATAAAGCAGTCGACTGGACAGTGCAGAATCTCTACTATTTAACCAGTGGCCAGGTAAAAAGTGAAGTTTTTCTGCTAGTTGCGTGGCCACTGGCTAAACAGTGTAGAATCGCTTCTATTTAGCCAGCAGCCGGGTAAATAAGGATGTTTTTCTGCCATTTGCATGGCCCCTGGTCAAACAGTGCAGAATCTCTACTTTTTAGTCAGCGGCGTTGTAAATAATGATGTTTTTCTGCTATGTGCAATTCTTTTCAGCCGATCAATGCCAGCGGCCAGGTAAATAGTGATGGTTCTCTTCTATTTTCAAGGCTGCCAGCTAAATAGTAAATCATTTCTACTATTAAGCCAATGGCCGAGTAAATAGCAGAACCAATTCCCTATTTACACACGGCTAGGTAAATAGCAGATATCCTTTTTTCTTATAAAAAAGCACTGGATCCTTTAAGGAATACTGGACACTTAAAAAATAAAAGATTCCTGTTTTGGAATGCAAAAGCCTGTGATAGTGGTCTGCTTTTTCTTGCAAACCACCATCCATGTGTTTATAGACAATCACAGAGGGTTGCAAATTGCAATCTGCCAAATTAACGTTCTGCAACCTCCTGCAGATTTTGTAATGTAACCTATCAGTCCCTGAGACAGCTCACAAATAGTGCATAATTTGCAACTGCTTTTTGCAGACTGTGCTTTTAGTACATTGTCTCTTAATTATTTGGGCCACTTTCATGGCTCTCTGATTGTATTCCATGTTGACCTGAGAGCAGGCGCTTGAAATATTGACACAAGGTTATGTCCATTTAGTCAAAATTTATTGGGGATTTGTATAAGAAAGTATGCAATAAGCTACTGATGGGAATACATTATTCTGTTGAATTTAAAAACACTTTATTAGGATCAATTTTACTGTTAGTATTTTTTAGCCAAAATCCCTGTAGTTGCTTTTTCCAAACATTTCTCCAGTGGCGGATACTCGAGGGAGTGCTGCGGGCGGTGGGCGGGGCAAGGGAGGGGCAGGGTGGGAGGTAGTAAACTCCAGCATACGGCAGACCTGAGTTAAGTAAGTAAATAAATAAATACAGAAAACAAATTACATTACGCGCGCTGCAGCGCACTTTGGCATTGCAGCGCGCGCAATATAATTAATTTTATTAATTTACTTAACTCCGTTCGGCCGTATACCAGAGTTTACTACCCCCCACCCTGCCCCTCCCCGCCCCACCCCACCGCCCCGCAGCCCTCCCTCAATGAGGCGCCACTGCATTTATCTCAAATGTATCAAAGCTTTCATGAAACTTACCCATCGTTACGTTTTTGAAAGGTATCCTGTAATCAAAAACCTGAGGTAAAAAGCTAAAAAAACATATGCTGTCCCCTTTCCTTCTAGATAACTGTAATGAGTAATGACAGATTATATTAATTGATAAGATTTAATATGCAGATTGCACTGGACTCACAGGTGTTACATTATTTAAAATCTGACAACTTTTTTATTCAGATGCCTTTTTGTATTAAAAATGTGGACGTCCGGTTTGTCCTAAGTAGTCGATCAACAGAGATTCTTAGAGAGAATTTCAGGCCTGTTACGTGTGGGGTCATCCAAGTAGCGGCTCGTGGAGGGAGTGCTGTGGCGCGGTCGGGTGGGGCAGGGGAGGAGCAGGATGGTGGGTAGTAAACTACGGCATACGGCCGAACAGAGGTAAGTAAACAAATAAATAAATAAAACAAATTTCATTGCGTGCGCTGCATTGCCAAATGCAGCGCGCGCAACAAAATCTGTTTTATTTATTTATTTATGTGTTTACTTACCTCCTTTCGGCCGTATTCCGTAGTTTACTACCCCCCACCTTGCTCCTCCTACGCCCCGCCTCACCACCCCGCAGCACTCCCTCCACGAGCCACTACTGGGTAATCCTTATTTGTCGGGGGACTTCTACGGATGCAAATGAGGGGATTCCTATTTTGTTGAGTATATTAAAGTTACAGAACAAGATCTGTGACAAAAGTCCTGAGCATATGCCACTCAGGAGATTGTGTACCCTTTGTGCCAACTTGGGTAAACCTTTCAGGGGAAAAAGATATAAGGATTTGCTTTCCTCATGGTTGGCTATGTAGAGACAGGTTACCGGCTAAAAGACAGTGCACCTAGTAGTTTCTACCATTCCAAGAGGGCCTGCGGAATTGTGCTAAGCAGGGCAGACACTTAGGGCCTCATTACGATGTCAGGCGGCAGGCCATCCCATAGCTCATTGGTGGCAGTCCGCCTGACATTGGAGGCATCTGTCTGGCCACCATATTAGGATGCAGGCGGTCTGAATGATGCCTGCGGGGGGATACACTCCACCTGCTCAAGGCTCAAGGAGCCTGTCGGGGCGGTGGGCAGATTGTAATTCCCAAAATGGAGCCGGTGCCTGATCAGGCATCGCAGTGGGGATTATGAAATTCCATTCTGACAGCCTTTTCATGGTGTTTCTTAAGCCATGAAAAGGTTAGCACAAAGGTCTTTTTGGGGTCACTAGCAGGGCCCCTGTCCCAGTGACCCTATGCTATGGACCCTGGGGTGCACCTGTGGTGCCCCCTAAACATCCATGAATCATGTGGGAGGCACTGCATCATACCTGCCACACGCTACATGGAAGTTTCAAAAGTGTATTTTTCATACCGCTGTGAAAGCTGTCACATCCAAATAATGGTAGCAGGACCGCCGGCTCCTTGTCGAGCGATCTCTTTTTGGCTACGATTTGTATTTGTATTTGTATTTTGTACTTATACCGCGCGACTATCACCCAACGGGTATCTTGGCGCTCGGACTGTGATGGAGAGAAACTTCTGAACTAACAAAGTGTGTAGCAGCAGTGACAGAAAAAACGAGGGAAGATAGAAAACGGATACCGATCAAGAATGGAAAATTAGGAGGCCATATGCCCCACCCTGGGAAAGAGCCAAGTCTTCAAACTTCGCCTGAAATCCATCAAGGAGTTAGCCTGTCTAATATTCAGAGGGAGTTCATTACAAAGTCGCGGGGCCACTATACTAAAGGCCCTACCTCCCATCCTGGCCTTCTTGATCCTACCAGTGTTTAGCAAGAAGGCATTCGATGAACGGAGAGTCCTTTGAGGTTTGTACCAGGATATTTTCTCCTGTAGAGTGATAGGGCCAAGACCGTGTGCCGCTCTGTAGACAATGCACAGGGATTTAAATTTAACCCTTTCCATCATGGGTAGCCAATGAAGTTCTTGAAGCGCCAGCGTGGTTGAGGAGCCACGTTTCCTATTCAGCGCCAGTTTGGCTGCCATAGACTTGACCCTCTGCAGACTCTGGTAGATGTAAAGAGGAGCTCCTAGATACAGAGAATTGCAGTAGTCCAGCCTACTTAGGATGATACTACGAACCACCAAAGGTCTTTTCTCCACAGGCAGGAGAGGTAGAATCTTCCGTAGGGCTTTCATGAGAGCACAGCACACCCCCACTGTTTTTTTAGCTTGAGAGGCCATCTGTAGATCATTATCAAACATGACCCCCAGATTCCGCACCGTTGTCACTGGGACAATGGGTTCCACATCTGGGGCCATTTTGAAATCAAAAGGCAAATCTCTTACTCCCGCTGGGGGGCAGTAGAGCACCTCAGTTTTGCCTCCGTTGAATTGCAGTGAGTTAGCCCTGAGCCAGTCCGAGGTCTGACGCATACACTTCTGGAAATCTTCCATATTCAAAGCGCCTTTGCCCTCCAGTGAGAACACTAGTTGGGTATTGTCCGCATAGTTAATAAGATCGATCCCATACGCTTTGATAATAGGAATTAATGGCTGCAGATAAATGTTGAAAAGGATGGGGCTGATGGCCGATCCCTGAGGGACCCCATGTTCCATCAAGGTCTTACTGGAGGTAAAAGGGGGCCAAGAGACCACCTGTTGTCTCCCTGTGAGATAGGATTGTATCCATCTCAAGGCACATCCCTTCACTCCCAAATGCTCCAGCCTATTCAACAGAATTCGGTGGTTTACCGTATTGAATGCGGCTGACATGTCTAAGAGGACCAAAACTGACGAAAGGCCTCTGTCAGCCCGCATCCGAAGGTTATCCAACACCGTGACCAGGGCTGTCTCCGTTCCGTGACCTGGTCTAAAGCCAAACTGGCTCTTATCCAGGAGATGGAACTCCTCCAGATACCCAGAAAGAGATCTGCTCACTACCTTTTCAATAATTTTTATAGGAAAAGGCAGCAGGGAGATGGGTCTAAAACTAGCAGGATCTCCTGGGTCCAGAGAGGGCTTCTTTAGCAGTGGTCTAACTACTGCCAGCTTCCAGGTTTCAGGCACCACCCCTTCCTCCAAAGATTGGCAGCATATCTGCCACAGCCGAGGGAGCAGAGCCGAAGCATGCTCTTTCCAGATCTTATTGGGTAGGGGGTCTAATGGGGACCCTGACCTCACATTCTGTGCATAGTTGTTAAACAACTCATTAGTGAGAGGTATAAAATGCTCCAATGAGGTTACCATCCCTTGTTCTTCCGGAGACATATGTCCATTATCATTTAGAGGGGAGGGGCCGCACATATTTAGCCCCCCTACAATTTTTGCGATTTTCTCCTCAAAGTGAGATGCGATTCTGTCGCATAGCGCCTGTGACGTGACCAATTTATTTCCCACACTAGTGGGATTAGAGAGGTCTCTAATGATCTTAAAAAGGGCTCTGGTGCTGTTTGGTGCTGACAGAATGGAGTTGATGAAAAAGTCCGTCTTAGCCTTAGCCATCAACTCTTTATACTGAGCTTGTACTTTTTTAAAGGCCACTTTATCCTACTCAGCATAATGCCTGCGCCATTTCCTTTCCGCCTGTCGACAGGATCTACGTATTATGCTCAGCTCTTCAGTGTACCATGGTGCAGAATGTTTTAATCTGGCCTTCAGGCATTTCAGAGGTACATGCTGATCTAATACACCGAGGATATAATTCTGATACAGACGATAATTCACGGCCACTGACTCATGAGGATCAAAAGGAGGCAAATTTTGAAAAAGTGGCTCAGCCCTGCTCCTCATGAGTTTTGCCCAGTCTCTCCCCATACGATATGTAACAGGAGGCGGTCTAGTGGTTTTTCCGTCAGGTATACAGATCCGAAACTGGATCAGCGAATGATCGGTCCAGGTCTGAGGTAGAATATTAACCACCTCAGTTTCGTTGAGATCAGCAAACAGGAGATCCAGAGTGTGCCCTCCTTGATGGGTAGGTTGCTGGACCAACTGATGCAGGCTAAGACTCTCACAGGTTTCCCTGAGATCTCTTAGGTGGCCGTCTAAGGTACCATTCTCCCACATGTTGAAATCCCCCAGGAGCAGCATTCTTGAGTGAGTCAGCGACTGGGCCGCAATGACATCCAGGAGCGCTTGGTACTGTGTGTTGGAACTTGGGGGTCTGTAGCTGACCATCCCTGTAAGGAGCCTCCCTCTCTGTTCTTGTAGGGAGAATCCTAGTACCTCGATACCCGCCACCTCATCAACCTCAAATGGGGCAAAGCCCCAGATATCCTTAAACATCACCCCGACCCCTCCACCCCGTCCAATAGCTCTGGGCTTGTGGAAGATCTTATAGCCCTCCGGGCAAGCAAACCCTAGTTCCACCGAGGAGTCATTACTACACCACGTCTCCGTGAGGAATAACACATCCAAGTGCAGATCTTCCACCATATTAAAGACTTCCTGGTGATGTTTTGCTAAGGACCGGCAGTTAATCAGGCCACACTTAAGGACCAGGCTGGTCTGTGGCGTCACAGTAACTTTCTTCCCCCCACTGACCTTGTTCCTTATGGCTAATAGTTGCTCCCTAGTATATTTCACTGAACTTACCCCGATTCCAGCATCGTGGCTGGTGCTGGGTGCATGGCCCTCCTAAATAGAGGGTCTGCTGTGTCGGTTTGAACCACTAGAGCGTCAACAAAAATAGCGGCGCTGAGGTGGCACCCGAAAGTGAGGACAAATACTTCTCAGCAGAACGTTGCCGGTGCTCTATCCCTCGCAAACGCGAGAGCGAATCAGATTTTAAAGTGCGGGTAAGTGCATGTATTTTTAAAAATTCTGTTACAGTCTTTAAGCTAGAACACAGTTCACACAGTTCACAGTTCACTAAAAACTTCTCCCAACCCCGATAAAAGCCCCACAGACAGTGCAATACAGAGATCGCAAGCACGCTCTCTTATCAGCCAAATCAGTCCGTATCACAGCGCAACACACATTAGTTAAAAACAGTCTTAGGACTGCGCGCTTGCATGGCCCCTCCTAAATAGAGGGTCTGCTGTGTCGGTTTGAACCACTAGAGCGTCAACAAAAATGGCGGCGCTGAGGTGGCACCCGGAAGTGAGGACAAATACTTCTCAGCAGAACGTTGCCTGTGCTCTATCCCTCGCAAACGCGAGAGTGAATCAGATTTTAAAGTGCGGGTAAGTGCATGTATTTTTAAAAATTCTGTTACAGTCATAAGCTAGAACACAGTTCACACAGTTCACAGTTCACTAAAAACTTCTCCCAACCCCGATAAAAGCCCCACAGACAGTGCAATACAGAGATCGCATACGCGCTCTCTTATCAGCCAAATCAGTCCGTATCACAGCGCAACACACATTAGTTAAAAACAGTCTTGGACACTCGTCGGACCGGCATTGTAATGAGGCCCTTCATTGGGGCAAGTTAAGGCCTTAGGGCGCCACCTACCAGTAGAGTTATATTACTACACAATAGTCCCCAATCCTTTTTTACATGTATGTGGAACACCCTAGAAGGCAAGTCCCTATTTTGCAGGGAGCCTTGAGTACCCTAATACTTATCCTCATGCCTACTATAGTCACAAGCTATAGAGAGAAACCTATGTGGGAAACCTTTGTGCTACCAAAGGTGGCAGTTAGAAACTGGGATCACAGAACATAGCCATAATTTTTTACGAATTTCCATATCAGATGACTAGGAAATGTCCCCTGCAGCACTGGAGTAGGAGCCAGAAATGTACATCATAAGGCCCCAAGAAACACAATATTTAAAGAAATCTAGGCCTTCTTAGTGAACAATCATCAGTGGCTAAAAATTGACTTAAATGCTACAGAAATGCCCTGATTTCGAATTTTGAGGTAATAGAAAATCCAGTGGAGGAAATGCCTCTGTGGTGAGGCGTATTCTACTCATGGGTACTCTTTTCTAGTTAGAATTCACCCACAGAAATTGGAGGATTTTCGATTACTGCCCAACATTAAGTCCCTCCAACTAAATCAACTGCATCTGTAACCAATTGACTGAGCTATAACCTTCCTCCATGTCCATCTGACAATATTTCTCGATGACGCACCTTGACCTTTCTATGCACTTTATAAATCTTCAAGAGCATAGTTCTTAGTGACACTATTGCGCAATCGCAGTTTTAATTTACATTGTGAAGGTTTTAGATTTTTAATCAATTTTGAAACCCATGGAATTTGTCATGCCGCCATAAGTTTAGTTAGAGAAGCACTTTCGTGAAGCGGTATGGCTAGTGCTCAATTTGTGATGTTCGGGACTGGGCTCATTTAGCTTATTTTAATGTGATGAAGTATGTCGCTGTTTTAATTGGCTAACTTGATG
Source organism: Triturus cristatus (assembly GCF_964204655.1). Lineage (NCBI taxonomy): Eukaryota > Metazoa > Chordata > Amphibia > Caudata > Salamandridae > Triturus > Triturus cristatus. The sequence continues at coordinate 213,587,704 of NC_140592.1, forward strand.
TATTTCATTGTAAAATCTATTGTGTTTTATTATTTTATGGTTGTGTAAGCCAAATAAAGATTTTTGCATCTGACTGAGCTATATAGCTACAGCTTTGTTCAGCTTTCTGTACTCTGGTCAGTTTTCAGATGTCTGGTCAGTTTTCAGATGTCTGGTCAGTTTTCAGATGTCTTCTCTGCCAGACACTAAGGATCTCATTAGAATTTGTTCATGTTCCTGCACCAGCAAACTTGCTGTTTCCCAGTTCTCTTTAGAGTAAGGGAGAATGCTGTGTTTACACTGCCAAGGTCCAGTTCCCTCCATCAATGTGACTCTTTGACCTGCCGCTCCATCAATCAAAGGGTCGCCAATTTAACAGTCATCTTCCCTACATATGGCACGAATACACAACAAGCATTGTCAAAGCAAATTGGTTGTGCTGAACTATTAACTTTGCTAACATTTGTTTTCACTGGTGCTTCTGTGTCCTTTATCTTTCCTTTTTACTTTACAGTTCTAAAAATCGGTGTCAGACTTTTTAGAATGGTAAAGTAACAAAGCCAAAGTGGCTGCGAGTGTATCACGACACATGTGCCTATATGGTGGCCTTCATGGAATGGTCTTTATTCTAAGAAAAACGTTCATAGATTGACACCATGTCCGCGCATGCATCACACTGCATGTGTTGCATGCATCATGAAGCACCTTTGTCATTTTGGATTTTTTTACTTTACCCTTCCAAACGGTAAAGTAAAAATAAAAAATAGAGGGTTCAGTAGCACAAAACGAGAAGCAAGTGGCCAGGTACCACTTTCCAACTGCAGTGATAGCGAACAAAATGTGAAGGAGGGGATGGTTGGCAGTGTCGGGCGCCACAAAACTCAATTGGGGGAGTAAGGAGAGGGGATGGGATGTGAATTAGGTCAATAATTATAAATTATTTTAAAACGTATCTGTTTTGCCGCTGACGCTGCCGGCCCCCTCGGTGCTCATCTTCTCTCATGATGGTGTCCCAGCAGTCCTTGGGACACCAGCACAGGCTCTGCACCCAATCCCAGTGCTGCTTTCAATAGCATGAGAGCAGTGCCAGGATTGGTCTGAGTGGCTTGGTTTGCCGCTCAGACAATGCCTGGGAGTCTGTGCTGTTTCTCCAACCCGGCTGTGCAACACAGCTGGGTTGGAGAAACCTAAGTGTGCATGATGGTTTGGGCGGCCTAAGACGGCCGGCAAACCATCATGCGCACTTACAGTGTGCACTACTCCTCCCCCGCTGTCATCATGCCCTGCCCCGCCCCTACCTGGCTGGCTCTACTTTTGCCTCTTTGGTGGAGAACCTAAAATGCTGAGCAATTTCCAGTTCTAGTGTGGTGGAGCATTTACAGCCACCACCGTAGTGGGTGGAAATCCCGCTGGCAAAACTCTAAATCAACCATAAAAGATTGGGCATTTAATAAATATTAAGCAACTGACTGCACATTTTGTATTTATTGCACAGATAACTTTCAAACATAACTAGCCCTAGATCAAAGCAAAAACCTTCTTTTAACCTGCATTTTGTGCTTGTTATGAATCCCCTCCCTGCACAAATACAACAGCTCCTTTTTAGCTGAGAAAGAAGAAGCTACAAGCAAGTTTTTTTCATTTTTCACTGTCTGGGAATATAGCCAATCTATTTTCGAGATTTGTTTCAACAACAGTGCTCACCCTTGTTTCAATCTGGTCAGAGCTGAGGCAGCCTGTATCCACGGCTGCACCAGGCCCATTGAAAGTGCCACAAACAAAGCAGCCTCTCGCAGAGAGAGGAAGGCTAGTTTCAGGAACCTCTGGACCGAAACTATGAGAGCCCATTTGCCGGCATACAAATGAAAGGCTCTATTCTGGTCATACAAAAGGTACTCTGGGCATAGGAGAAGCTCGTATGGAATTAAGGCTCTGCCTCCAAAATTAGTCACCCAGGTTCTTAACAAGCTCTGCTTGTTCCCTTGAGCAGTACCATACATTTTGACAGAGGTCTCGCTTCGTTAGATCATTTATTTAACATGTGTCTTAAGGCCCGTTTTTTAATTATTTCTCTTTATTTGGTGTTTTTTCATAGCGCATACATTCCCCAATGGGATAATAAAGCGCTTTACATGGTAGAACGATTTAACTATAAATAGATATTTCACTAAATAATACTTTCGAAGTTGTAAGCTTTAAGAGAAACTCAGTGCTTGGTGTGCTAAGGTGAGTTGGATATGTTTTTAATTTGTATAGTGTTTGTCTTGCTTTCCTATTTAAACAAAAAATGCTCTAGCTGCTATGCCCAAAAGAAGGAAACACTGGATGACCTCATATGTAGGCTTATCCTGCGAGGGGCTGTGCCAGGGACCTGCTTCAGAGGCTGCAGGCTTTGCGAAGATGCCCTCCATGGTGCCCACCTTGCCATATTGGGATACTGAGTATGTTTCTTTTTAGGTTTCATCTACAACGCAAATGCGTTGTCAGTGAGAGCTATTGTTAGCAAAAAAAACATAAAAATGGGCTTAGAGCCAGCCCATTACTTACCAATACTTACCATTGGTTGGCTTCCAGGTCACTCTAGTTTCCTTGCTTCTTACTGGTCACGCATCCTGCTTCCTGCTTGCCTCCTCCTGCATAATTCCCAGGCTGCTATCCCTGCTGTGGAACATGGACCTATCACAGCTTCCTGTTTGCAGCCAGTGTCCTTCCACTGCTCCATGTTCTATTTTTTTATTTTACTGTTTGCCATGCAGATAAGAGTGAATGGAACTGTATGTCCCCGCCCACTTTTTGTTGCTTGTCCCCCCGGCCCTCCTCCCGCTTGCTGTGCTCTTTTTGATTTGCTATTTTATATAGCACCAACTTGACCCAAAGGTATTGGAGCACTTTTACAGGAGCCCCAGTGACATTGCACAAGGTCAGATTCCTGCTTGCCCTCCACTCCCCCTAACACTGTCCATGCTCTTTTTTTTCTTCAAAGTTGGACATAGCACCAACTTAAACAGAAGGTATGGGGTGCTTTTACGGGAACACAAGTTACATCACACAAGGTCAGATTAATTCATTTTTTGACATGGTAAGACTAATTATTTGCTGTGAAGCACTGGATGTTGAGCCAATGCTAATACTCTGAGCAGGTTCCCCATTTAAAGCCATCCCAGCTCCTGAAACTTCTTCTTCTCAGCCATGAAGGATGCCCTCTGTGACTGAACCTGAATGATGAAGTCCAGGTAAGGGGAGACTTAAGCATTGTTCACAGCAAAGGGGCTATGACTGTGTGCCTATTGCAAAAGGAGATCTCTGTCCCGAAAAAGTAGCAGTCAAGCTATCATTGGATGTGTCGGAGCCCCTGGCATGGGAGGTCGGGCAGGGACTATATGTGCGCTTTCCAGCGCATAGAATCGGGATAGACCCCCTGGGGCCACAACCTCCTGTAGCCAGTCCTCCAGAAAGCCAGTTATGGATTCACCCTTCACCTTTTCCAGCAGGCCTTCAATCCTGATTTTGTTGCGACGTACCCCTTCCTCCTGATCATCAATCCTGGCCACCAGCATGTGCCTCTATTTCTGTGAGTCGGTGATCCATGCTCACCATCTCTGGTAGTAGGGTTTGGAGGGAAGTTTCAGTAGTAGACACCCAAGCCAGCTTTTTCTTTGAATCTACCGCTATTGAGTCAATCTTAACCGCCAGCCTCTCCACAAAAGCATTGATCGCTGCAATCAGCTTGTCAAACTTGTCATCAAATTGGGAAGCCATGTTGCTCCAGACGCCCAGCTTGACCCCATCCTTGGTTGTGCCCGTCGAGGTGTCATCCTTTAGTCTAAGGGAACGGACCATAGTGCAATAGGAGGAATGGGGGCGGCCCACCACAGGCAACTGTTATCAAAGTATACCAACATATAGAGCTTCCACAGCTTCTGTGTTATGAATATGATGTAAATTGGTTGGGATCAGTGCAGTATTCAAAGAGGTGGGAGTTTACCAGCAGGCACAGGCAGGTGTGTCTTCCCCTCTACCCTGTGCTTTCCCGCCACTGACTCAAATCTGGCACACACCACCTGTCTGCAGTCCAAGACATGGCTATCCTCAAATCTGTGCCAGGAAGAGCAGACAAGGTGGTGACAGGCCGATCACTGCCCCCTCCTATAGCACAGCCAGACCAGTGACACCCTCCGTCAGAGCGCCATATCTCTACAGTTCAAGGAAGCTCTGCGGGGGTGTCCGTCAGACTCGCAGAGGGGGCACTGGTGGTATGTACCAGAAAGGCATCACCGCCTTGTAATCCACCCCGAGGAGGGTTAGTAAATCCTTCCCAGTAGTATATCAGTAGCTCAGGCGCCCATGCGTTGTGCCCCATCACTATTCACCCTGACTGCTATGGGTGTTATCTGTCATCTAACCGGGCCCAGTACGTGGTATGTGGCAGGATGTGGGGGCAGAAATAGAGCAGTTCATCGCTGCTCCACCCTTCAGGCCTCCTCTGTCCTAGTGCCCGTCCTGTACCGCTGACAATTGGAAAGGGGGGAAGGGCAAATGGGCTCTGGTGCCTATATAGTTTGGTAAAGGGAGGGAGGGTGAGGCAATTTGCGACCCCCAAGAGTAAAAAGAAGAAAGGGGGGTCCTCTTACTGGGTGAAGCCACGGTCCTCGGCGGTACAACTATCCGTGAGGGAAATGGTGAGAGTCACAGGCATCGCAGGATTTGGCATGGAGCTGTCATGTTGAGTCAGCAGGCAGCTCTGATACCTCTTAGGTCAGTGCGGTCCTAGGCAACATTTTGACCTGCTGAACAAAGGTCGCATGTGCCCCAGGGTCAACGGTGGCTGGGCCACCTGCAGCGATTGATGTCAGGCGGATACAGGACAGGGCTGGGGAGTCGCAAGCTGCTGGGGAGCTCTTCCCTTCTGCTGCCTACGGCATGGCAGCAAGCTCCACCCCCCAAGTAGGTTCCCTAGTTGTTGGCAGCTTAAACCATAACACCACTTCCACTTGGCCTGACCTCCCTCCCTTAGGTTGCTTGCCCCTCCCGCCGTCTATTATGCTGCAGCTCCTTATCCCACCCCTCCAATCTGGCACAAAAAACATTAATACATTAACAAAGTCAACTAGCTCGCTACAGTTGCTGTGCAACATGGTTTAAAGTAGAGAAAAACAAAGCACTGTGACAGTCAATACAGGCTGTGCTGCTGTGCATCTTGTCTTAATAAACATTGACAAGGTAGATAGAACGCCAATAGGCAAAACCTACTGGCTTTGCAAATGCTTGTTTTTTCTTGTTATTTACTCTTTCACATCCAAATTACAATAATAGTTCCCCATTATTGCTCATGTAAGAATATATAGGCTAGCATATTTATTCCAAAATTATGGGGCAGCCAAAAATACAGTGTGATATTTGACCCCCAATAACACCACAGAAAAGGGTATTGCGTGACCTTCGACACAGAAGACATTGTGCACATGGAAATCCTCCCCACTGACCAGATAAAGTGCTGGAAAAAGCTCCATAACAAGCTTAGAGTTAATAAATAACTCGAAGCGGGCATTGGGGAACAGGTGCATCCCATCGGAGTTGGTAAATGATGCCTGTCATTTCCTGTGCCACAGATTTTCTACACCATTAGGTGCTTGCGGGGAGTCGGGGTAGGGAGGCGATTATACATAGAACCCTTTATCTATATCCTCTTGTGTGCTACAGGCTCAAGAACTACTCATTCGATAGGTGACAGCATGAAAAACACAGGTGTTGCTTGGAAACCCTGGGAGGGGTGAAACTGTGGAGAAGTGTGGCTCAATGGTTAGAGCGGCAGACCCTGATGGTGAGGTCTGTCCTGGACCAGGGTTCAATTCCTGCCACGGCGGGCTCCACAATGGCCCCAAAAGCGCTAGGATGCCTGGCTACACCTTGGGGGTGCCCAGGAGTGGGCACTTCACAGGGAAAGGCCAGGAAGGGTTCCACAGCGGTATGTGCACAGTGCCTGAGAGACCCTTTTGGGGGTATGCGGAGCGCTATATAAATGCACTACATTTACATTTACACCTGGTAAAGCCTGCACACATTTTATAAAGGTTCTTTTTTTTGTGTGTGCTGATTTGTTGATTTGAAATGTGAATTTCACGATTTAACATCAGGCATGGCTTGCCATCCATCTTTTTTAAAGGCCAGAAATAAGTCAGTACAAAAGGAGCCCTCCATTCGTTTGGGAAGTGCCTACTGTGCATTTCAAACATTATTTGCGTACATATGTTTCAGAGGCCAGATGGCATGCGTAGGCACTCCATCTTTCAGATGCAAATGGCCTCGGCGTGCTCCTCTCTCTCACGCTGGGTTATTTAACAGCTGACTCATTGGCACGTTGCCTACTGTACACAAGGAGCAGCTTGCAATCACTGCCAGTCACCTATTGATTGAAATCATTGCACAAAAGCAGCAAAAATTATTGAAGCGTTTTGTGTGGAGCAGCATGTCTTAGTATGCTGTGCTCTTGCAAAATGTTTAGCTTCGAAATTCAGTGAGCCATGAAATGAGTATTGCTTCGTTATGCCTTCCGATGAGATACACTGATGAAGAAACTGTAAGACGGTGCCAGCCACCAGTCAGAACGCTTCTACGGAACAAGGGGTGCCAGGGCTTACAGGGAACATCTGCGCATGCGCCATCATTGTTCCACAATTACAGAATTCTAAAAGAAAACTCGGTGTGCGTGCAGCCTGAGGTGTCATGGAAATAATTCTTCACCATACATCTCTGATTTGTCCATCTGAAAGCAAAAACTAGTGAAAGGTTAACATGGTACTTGCTTGGTAATACTCTCAAGGGTTTGTTTTAAACCTGGAGTTAGGGACATAGTTCAGCACTTTTACACCAGTGGTGCTGGTACAATTTTCAGTGTGGTTCCAGACATCAATGTTACATCACTAAAGTAATAGGGATTGTTGAAAAAAATATGAATGTAATTTTTTTATATATATTTGTGTTAAATGCAAACAACATAAAAATGCTACAGCACAATTAACTTAATTTTGAAATACATCTTTCAATTATTGAAGTTTATAAAATTAAATTAAAATATTTTTCGGAAGTTTAAACAAAACATCTACAGAAAAACAAAACATCTATTATCCATTAATAATTATTAAACGTGATGTCTCGGATTAATTCAAGTTAATTTAGCTGTATTTTAATGCAAATTATTGTCACGTTTTGTTTTCCCAATTCATAATTTGGTGTTAAAATATATTATAATAAATATGTACAGTTTTTATATTTTTTGACATTAAATTATATCTATTCATATATTTTTTTTTTAACAACAAATTTTATTTGGTCATTTTGCAATATATCGGGCGAAAGCCCCACAATGGCATACATAATCAGTTGGAACTCATATGCGATGACCACCATTTCCACCAAAATATACAGCCCCTGCCAAACATGCAGGTAAACCAAAGATATAAGCAACATAAGCAATATACAGACAGTGGTCAGATCCCAAAATATAGTACATAATACTCCAGAGTCCCAATATTCAGTCCAATAAGGCGGTGATACAGGCAAACAACATAGTTCGGGGTATTGGAGGGCGGTGAGCCAGAGGCAACTTTTACGAATCTTCCTCTGGGAGAGGGGGAAAGTCAATTCCCCGATAAGTCGCCCATCGTGTCCAAATCTTGCGGTGTTTCCAGGGGCAACCACGAGCCACAAAGACAGCAATCTCAGCTCCCATACACCGATCCAGTGCAGCCTTCCATTTATCCATGGTCGGAGGAGAGGATGCCCTCCAACACTGCCCTATGTCCCTCTTGGCAATAGTAAGGGCAAGAAACAGTAGAATGCTGTTTATAGCGATTCCCCCCAATGTCGTTTGTGGAATGTAGTAGGAACAACCGGGGATCTAATGAGAGCACCCACCCCAACACCTCGCTGAGACATGACCAAACTCTGTTCCAAAAGGGCTGCAGGGCCGTGCAAGTCCACACGGTATGGAAGAAGGGCCCCTCCTCACAGACGCACCGCAAGCATACGGGGGACTGAATGACCCCCATCCGCCACAGACGTACCCTAGTATAATACACTCGATGCAGATATTTGAACTGGATGAGCCTATAGCGCGTGGAGACAGCTGCGCCCCTAGGGCTGGCTATCGCTTCAGCCAAGTCGTCGTCCGTTAGATCGGGAATATCTGCCTGCCAGGCCTGTCGGGTCTTGTCTAAAGTAGTGGGGGGGTGCGTCGTCAGTGTCTGGTAATTCTGTCTAATTTTATGTAATCCGAGGTCCCCCATTAATAGACGGCCCTCCAAAGACTGGAACTCAGTTAGGGTTTCCAAATGGCGGATCTGAGGGGAGAGCGCATGTCAGAGCTGCAGGTATTTGTAAAATTGTGACTTGTGGAGGCCGAAATCTAATTGTAATTGTTGAAAGGATTTTAGTGTGACACCCTTCATGACATCCCCTAGATGCGAGATACCCACCAGGTCCCATCCTCGAAATCCCTTCAAAGCAGATGCAGACTTGAGGCTTGTACCCTGCCACAGGGGGGTCTGTCGAGTCAGTCGCCCCTTCCATCCCATCTGCCTGGTCTTAGCCCGCCACAGCAGTATGGCTTGTCTGCCTGCCGGCGGAAGATGATTTAGCTTCGTATAACTGTATAATAAATGGAGAAGGGGAACCTGCTCCATGCAGGCATGTTCAATAGCATACGCCGGGTCTGTGGGGGAATTGTACCATAGCTCATTAATCGCAAGGATGTGAGATGCAACATAGTAGGAGTAGATGTCAGCCACCGCGATCCCTCCACAGTACGATGACTGTGAGCAGGTGCAAAGCGCCACCCAAACAGCCCCGCCCCCCATAGGAAGTTATTTTGAATTGCGTTCACCTGCGCGAACCAAGCGCGAGGGATAGGGTATGGGAAATTTTGGAGGCGATACAATATCCGAGGCAAAGACGCCATAAAAAATGGCTGATCGCCCATAGAGGGACAGCGGGAGAGCAGACCACCCCGCTGTTTCGTTTTTGAGGCTAACCATTAACGGGGAAATATTGTGTGCCCAAGAGATTTTGGGGCATGGGGAAATGTAGATCCCCAGATATTTGAACCCATCCGTGGCCCTGGACAGCTGCGCAGCCCACGATTCACGGCCCTGGTGCCCACACACAGGAAGAGAATGGGCTTAGCGGGATTCGTGTGGATGCCAGTGGTGCTACCAAACACTCGGAGGATCTCCAGGATACGGGGCCCTGAGTACCACGGGTCAGTCATAAAAAATAGGGCATCGTCAGCGTATAACGCTATACAATCTGACCGCGAGCGTGACCAATCGAACCCCCGGAACACCGGATCGCCCCTTACCCAGGCCACCAGGGGCTCAACCGCCAGGGCGAACAACAATGGAGAGAGCGGGCAGCCCTGGCGGGTACCTCTCCGGATCGTCAATGGGCGGGAGCGGTGTCCAGCAATACGAACGGACGCTGTCAAATTCGTATACAGCAAGCGAACATAGTTCAGAAAATCAGAAAACGAGGCCCTAGGTTGACGGCTTCAAGTAGTTGGAAAAGATAGACCCAGCTTAAGGAGTCGAATGCCATTTCAATATCGGACAATAATAGGGCGGTAAGGCGACCCAGCATAGGGGCCGCATCAATGGTATTGTGAACGCGCCTGATGTTATGTCTCGTAGCCCTCTGTGGCATAAAGCCCGACTGGTCGGGGTGGATCAAGTCAATGATGCACCCGTGAAGGCGGTCGGCCAAGACCTTCCCCAACAATTTGGGTTCGAAATTAATAAGAGAGATGGGGCGATAGGAAGACGGGTCATCAGGGGGTCTGCCAGGTTTGGGAAATAGCACTGTGTCCGCATGAGGACATTCCTCCAGCAGACTACCCCGATCTGTTGCATCCACGATAGTTGCCAACAAGTGAGGTCCCAGTAGGGTCATATGGGACCGAAGGAATTCCATGGGGAACCCGTTGGGACCCGGGGCGCGACCCGGCTGGATCGCACCGAGTGCACCAGACAACTCCTCTATTGTAATGGGTGCCTCCAGGTTCTCTCGCACTGAATCGGGGAGCCGACGAGGCGGAATGTCCCGGAGGAACTCCACGATGAGCTCGGCAGATATCTGCTCCTTGGGGGCACACAGGGATGTGAAGTGCCGCGCAAATTCGTCTGCCACTTCCGCCAGCGACGTGTACATCGACCCGTCTAAGCCCTGAATCGAAGGTGTGACGGCCAGAGCGCCATCCGCCTGGCACAGTCTATGGAGCATTTTGCTTGACTTGTCCCCCCACTGATATATTCGATGTTGAGATGCCTCCCAAATCTCCTTGGCTTCACCCAGGAGGTGTTGACGCAGTTCTTGCTGCGCTAGAAGCAAGTTCCGGCGAAGGACGGAGCAGGGATTAGCACTGAGTTGGGCAGATAGGGACATCTGGCAGTCTTCTAGGGTACAGAGTTGCTTGCGGTGCTTCCGTTTCTCCTGTGTGCGGTAGCTAATGTTGGAACCCCTCACGGTCGGCTTAAGAGCCTCCCAGAGGGTAGTGTTCGAGGGGGCAGATGGGTCATTGTCGGCGAGATATGTAGTGATCGATGCGTTGAACATGTCCTGATAAGCCGGACAACGGAGGTGCCAAGGAGACATGCGCCAGTGGAATGGGGGCCTGCGTGAGCACGTGTGGTAGCGCAATGTGACCGGGGAGTGGTCGGACAGACCGCACGGCCTGTCGCACCTGGGAGAATCTGTGGAGAAATACCCGCGGAACAAAAAAATAGTCGAGTCGAGACTGTGATCCGTGGACTGCAGACAGATATGTGTAATCATGTTCCGTAGGGTGGAGATCACGCCATATGTCTGCCCAGTCTAGTGTCGACGCTAATGTATGCAGTTTAGTTGGACCCTGAGGTATAAGGGTATCTAAGGTGCGCTGTCTATCGGAAGGTCCCATCGTGTCATTCCAATCGCCCCCCATCAGGGTCAAGCCAGTCGGAAGGGATCCCCAGACCCCCAATGAATTGTCAATGAAGGTAGCACCCAGAGGTTGAGGGGCATAAATACTCCCAATGGTGACCTGCTCGCCATGTACCTTGCCAGTCACGAAAAGGAACCGGCCCCCAGGGTCTGCTCTATGTGCTATATATTGAAACAGGACTCTGCGGTGTATAAGAACTGCCACCCCTCTGGAGCCCCTCGTGAATCCCGCATGGTAGATGTAATAGAAGCCAAACCGAGCAAGGCACGGAACTTTCGTGCCCAGCATGTGGGTCTCCTGCAGAAGCAGGATATCTGCCCCATATCTCTTTGCCTGTCGCAAGACAGCCCCCTGTTTCACCTTATTTTGTAATCCCCCAACATTCCAGGAGACCACCGTTAAGTCCCCAAAGGGATGTGCCTCACCGGACGCCATTGGGTTTTGGATAGATGTTGAATAAAGGAAGGGATCTGTATAGGAGACCATATGTAACATAACGCACTTTCTGTATGCATGAGCCGAACATAAACAAAATAAATCAAACTTTCCAAAAAGAGGAAAACAGATACCCCCCTAACCCCACCGACACTACCAAAAACAAGAAGCATCTGCCGCGGTGTAGAAGATGAAGGACCCCCAACTGGGGACCCTCCGGTACCACACCAAAGGTTCCCAACACACCCACTCAACCTAAGAGACCAGGAGGTGCAGAACAGTCATGGCCTAGCAGCCCGCGAAGCAGGCTCCACGCCCCCTCGAAAGACAACATCTCTTATGCAAAATTTCAAGAAACACATTGTCTTACGAAACACCATTGGGGAAGGGGAGTAGACAGAAGCCATCAGGGCGGTCGCTCAGGGCTCGGTGAAGCTCTTTCCGGCCCCGGGCCTCGCCGCTTCTGGGACTTGTTGCGTCGCGGCCGCAGAGGTCTGGAGCTGCGAGAGGAGTCCGAATCCAAGGCAGATGGGGAACCCGCATGAATCCGTGGGCGCTCATCAGACCATGCGAAGACCGCCTCCGGGGTATCAAAGAAATAGGACTTGGAATTATAGATTACACGCATGAGAGCCGGATACAGCAGCATATATTGTACATTCAGTTCTCGTAGTCGAGGCTTCGCGGCCATAAAGGATTGGCGTTGTTGCTGGACTAAGCACGTGTAGTCCGGGAAGACCAAGATAGACCTAGATTCATATACGAAGCTGTCTTCATGTGTCCTGGCGAATCGCAGGATAGCATCCCTGTCGGCGTAGTTCATGATCTTGGCGATAACAGGCCTCGGGGCCTCACCCAGCGGGGGCCTCTGCGTCAGGGCCCTGTGCGCCCGTTCCACGATGAAGGCAGAGAACAGGAGATCAGGGGGCAGGATATCCTTAAGCCATTTGGTGATAAAGTCCGTCATAGATGCCCCTTCGCAACCCTCGGCCAGGCCCACGAAGCGTAGGTTGTTTCTCCGGGCCCACCCCTCCGCATCCTCCACCCTAGAAGCTAGTTCCTGTGTGACGACAGTCATCTTATTGACTTTCTTTTGGAGTGAGGTTACCGAATCCTCCACCGTTGAGACCCTCGTTTCTGCCTCTGTGATCCGGTCTACTGCTTTGCGGAGATCTTGACGGAGAAAGGAAACCTCTGACCCCACTGCGCCAATTTTTGCGTCCAGCATATCTCGGGCATTGTTGATGGCAGCCAGAGGGGCAGCGTTATCCGGAGCAGAGCTGCCCCCATCCCCACCCGTAGCGCCCCCGATAGCCGTGGTGAATTGGTCCATGGTGCCCTGCTTTAGACCGGCACCGCCGGGCCCCCCCTTGCCCATCTGGATACGCGGCCGTGGGCTGTGCAAAGGACTGGGGGACGAGGAGCATGCCCCGCTGGGCAGGGGTTCTGCCGCACCAGATGGGACCAGAATGCCAGAGTCCAGGGGGATACAGTCACAAAGTATATGGCATTACCAAGGTAGCAAACCAGGGGGGAAGTGGAGACCACGGGTGGGGAGGCATCCACCCCCAACCAGCGCACAAAACAAGCACCCCTGCAAGTTGAAATTCACAGGGCTCGTCGGGCAGATGGCGGAGGACCGCACCCCCTTGCCCCACACAGTCAGAGCCCCCTCAAGGCCCTCATGTTCCAGTCCAGGGCCGTTGTCGCCTGAGGAATCTGCCAGTGAAATGGCTTAGGTACGGTCCTCAATCTCTGCGATGGTAGCATAGGCGCCCCGCAGCATGCAGGAAAGGACCCCTGAGCACAGAGGCCGCCGGCGCCGGGAGGTAATGAAAGGACGGCAGGCCACTCACCGTCGGGAGACTCCTGTCAGTGTCCCATGCATAAACAGTTCCCCCAGGGCAGCCACACGTCCGTCCTAGGTGCCTCAGCTGAACATCCGGGCAATCTTCTTAGGAGCGTCGCCCACAGCAGGAGAAGCAAGCAGTATATTTGCGGCTATACCACGAGCACAGATGGAGCAGCCGCAGGCACCCCACAGCAGCGCAACTCCGTCGGCCTCACCAGAACGCCCAGGAGCACCCGCGATGATCCAGGCCGCGCCGATCTGCCGGCGTGGCGCGCCCCAGACCCCGCCGGTAAGATGGCGGATGCAAGGTCGGCGGGGACGCGTCAGGGTCCGTGCTCGTCTGTACAGCTCCGCTCCCCAGGGCCACACACCAAAAGCACCGGGCACCTCCGCTCCAGGCCCTAGGACGTCAGGATGACCTCCACCACGAGGACCACAGCCGCCGTCCCATCCATCAGGCCCCGAGCGGGCCGCGGTGCAGGAGCAGCGATCAACACCAGCCAGAGGAGCGATCGAGGGAGAACTCTGCAATCCCCCAGCCGGGCGCCCAGCCGGTGACACCGTAACGCTCCCGGTCCCCTCCGAGAAGCAACGAGGCAAGGTGAGTCGTCTACGAGCCGGATAATGTAGGATATGCGGCGGATAATAGCGTGGGGACCGGAGCTCTGCTAAGCTGCGTCCGCCACGATGGCCGATCAAGCCACGCCCCCATCTATTCATATTTTTAACTATTTTAAATATTTTAATTTAATTTAACATTCCTTACTATTGGATTTTATTTGTATTCCCTATCGCCATTATTTTCTCTGGGAGCATGCTGCATTACCAATGGTTACAACTAACAAATGATGGACGGAATGCTGACAATGCATACATTCTCCCCCAGTCAAGAGATCTGGGTTAAATCCATCGTTCTTTTGCCCACTACACCACCCCAGTTTAGACATGGCCATATGCAAATCAGTCTTGACCCTGTGCCTCATGGGAATAGTCCAGCCCGAACTGCCAAGCCATGTCTTCCCTGGACCGGAATCAAGCATCCTAGGACCGGTTTCTGGCTATCAGCCGTCATCAGCCAGGATAGCTTGACTCCAGTGGCGTAGTGAGCACGGGTCCCACGTCTGAGAATACCCATCCCACTTAGGGCGAAAAGCGTTACAACAAACAAATGATGGACGGAATGCTGACAATGCATACATTCTCCCCCAGTCAAGAGATCTGGGTTAAATCCATCGTTCTTTTGCCCACTACACCACCCCAGTTTAGACATGGCCATATGCAAATCAGTCTTGACCCTGTGCCTCATGGGAACAGTCCAGCCCGAACTGCCAAGCCATGTCTTCCCTGGACCGGAATCAAGCATCCTAGGACCGGTTTCTGGCTATCAGCCGTCATCAACCAGGATAGCTTGACTCCAGTGGCGTAGTGAGCACGGGTCCCACGTCTGGGAATACCCATCCCACTTAGGGCGAAAAGCGTTACAACAAACAAATGATGGACGGAATGCTGACAATGCATACATTCTCCCCCAGTCAAGAGATCTGGGTTAAATCCATCGTTCTTTTGCCCACTACACCACCCCAGTTTAGACATGGCCATATGCAAATCAGTCTTGACCCTGTGCCTCATGGGAACAGTCCAGCCCGAACTGCCAAGCCATGTCTTCCCTGGACCGGAATCAAGCATCCTAGGACCGGTTTCTGGCTATCAGCCGTCATCAGCCAGGATAGCTTGACTCCAGTGGCGTAGTGAGCACGGGTCCCACGTCTGGGAATACCCATCCCACTTAGGGCGAAAAGCGTTACAACAAACAAATGATGGACGGAATGCTGACAATGCATACATTCTCCCCCAGTCAAGAGATCTGGGTTAAATCCATCGTTCTTTTGCCCACTACACCACCCCAGTTTAGACATGGCCATATGCAAATCAGTCTTGACCCTGTGCCTCATGGTAACAGTCAAGACTGATTTGCATTTGGCCATGTCTAAACTGGGGTGGCGTAGTGGGCAAAAGAACGATGGATTTAACCCAGATCTCTTGACTGGGGGAGAATGTCTGCATTGTCAGCATTCCGTCCATCATTTGTTTGTTGTAACGCATTACCAATGGTTGGCCAGAGGTGGTGCTGGACTTACTACTGTTTTTTTAGTAGTAACTTACACTCAGATTTTGTGAATGAGCAAAACGTAGTAAACTTACTCACATTCAGAAGAGAAAGGGTTGAAAGTGTCAGGCTTTAATTGAAATTAGTTTTTCTGCCTAGGGTTGGCAAGAATAAGTTGTGATTTTTTGCAATTTGACAGTACTAAATTGGCATCCCAGGATGGATTTTTTGAAACATGGCTTGAAGGTGATAATATTGTTGATGCTGAAAATCTTTACATAAAATTGTGAGTCATCTGCATAATAAATGTATTGGGGGACAACAGACCCTGAAAGTTCCTTATGTCTTTCAACGTTGAACACTTCTCCCAACACTGAGGGGACGATTCCAATCCGGGTCGGAAAGCACTCCGAACGAGTCGGATCCGGAGTGTTTTCCGACAGAGCCGGACCCCTACAGTCCGACCGAGCGAGTACGATGCGCACGTATGCTGTCGGACTCGGTTCGGTTGGACTCCCATAGAAGTCAATGGGAGCCGGTCGTACGACGCATACATGGGCTCCCATTGACTGAATGGGTACGTCTCGAACAAGTGCACCCCCTACAGTGGATACGCATCGGTGCCATCCGCACCGTACATGTCTGTGTTGGGGAGACCCATAGGTCTCCCCCTGTGTCCGAGTCGTAGGGCTGCGGGTGATAGGCGGTTTGATGCGGACCCCCGAAATCCGACTCCGGGAGCTTTTGCAAGCCGGACACTCCGGCTCGCACAGGCTGTCCAACGCGTGCATCGTACTGGCTCGGTTGTAAATCGCATCCATTGCACGCCATGGTTAGCCTCCGACCGAGACGTACGGAGCGGTTTGGACCCGGGAACGACTCGGTCGGTGAATTTCATGTAGCTCACATCGTACTTGCTCGCTCGTACAGCTGTACGAGTCGGCCGTAAAACACGCGTACGGCTCGTAGTTTTTCCGGCCGGAAAACACGCGTACGGCTCGTAGTTTTTCCGGCCGGATCGCGTTCGTTCCCTTCCGACCCGGATCGGAATGGGCCCCTTACTGTTTTGAACATAGAGCTATATTTACTTCTTTGTAGGTGTGATAAACTGGATCATTAGTTGCAGTGGTTGGTACTCCTTTTCAAATAGTATTGCCACTATTCCTGACTAAGTCCAGTTAGGTCTCAATAATTTAAACTTGAGCTCAACCTTGGTAGCTGTAGCACAGAGCAGACAGGCATAACTTAGGGAAAAGGTGTAAAGCATTTGTGAGTACCCAAAACAGTTAATAACTAGAAAACACAACACAATAAAAATCCCTCTGCAGTTTATAAAAGTAGAGAACATTCTAATGAACACATATTCACCAAAACAACAAAAGTAGATGCAAGGAACAGGAGATATGATTTTTCAAAGTTTTAGATGTTTCTAGCACCCAAAAGTGCAAAGCGCCAACCAAGGGTGTGTGGTCACGCTAGAAGTTTTTTTTTTTAGTAGACCACATCAGAAGTTAAGGCTACCTGCGATGGAGAGCAGGTCAGATACATGGACCAGTTTCAGTCCTGTGAAAAGTATACATTCTGAGTCATAGACAAGGCTGTCAGCGGGTCAAGGTGCCAGCTGAATCCAAATAGGAGCTTCTCAATGTAAGCTGAAGCACAGGACTTCGATGGGAGCCTCAGCGTTGGGGGGAGGTTCAAGGTTCTCGATGTCAGAGGTGGAAAACTTCAGAGCGGGCTAATTCCAAAGATCAGTCCCAGGAAGATGTCGTTGGTGGTGGAGTGCTGCTCTGCATTGGGCCTTATGAAGTCCTCTAAATTCGGACTTAGAAACATTATTGGGAAGTCTGGATGTTTTCAGCAGAACAAACCAGCAAGTTTAGTCCAAGCAGCAGTTCAAGTCAGCAGCTGCAGTTCGGCAGCTCAACAGCGGTCTGGTGGTAGCCTTTGGTTCTTTTGGCAAAAGTACTTGAAAAAGTTTCTAAGTTCCAGATTTTAGGGATAGGCCGGGGAGTAGTACACTCTGACACTTATCCAAGGGCCCCAGGACCTCATGGTGGCCACTTGGGGGTCAGACTAACTTCAGCGGAAGTCGCCTGCAGGGTCCAGTTCAAGTCCAGTTGGTACTGGTCACTTGGGCTCTTCAGGAAGGTAGGTATCTTGCAGCTTTTGTGTCCCTGTAATTGAATAGGAGGTCATTCAACTAACCCTATGAGTCTACTTCTCAGTCCTGTGTACTAGTGGAAGCAGGTACAGCACTTGGGGTCTCTCTCCATAGGTTCAATAGCAGATGCAGTTCTTCTTCTGTCATCTAAGGGTCCAAAAGGTATCATGGGATGCCACCTTTATGTTTCACACTAGCTTGTGGGTGAGGGAAACTCCCTGTCCAATAGGGAGAGTTCCCAAGGGCAACCCAACCCACTTTGACATCATTCCCATGGGTTGGCCCTAAACAATCCTAATGTGCCCTGCTCTGCCAAAATCCAACATAGCATAATCTTCCTTCTCTTTGTGAGTGCTCTAGGCACACCCCTCAGCTGTGTCTCGGGAAATGAGAAACTTCCCTGCAAACCAGGTCTAGAACAGGCTTTCCCACCACTAGGTTTGGTCCTACACTGACTACTTGGACAATGGCAGGGGCAGGCCTAGGTGTGAGTTACATCTGCCATGACAAGGGATGCCCCTTTCTGGGCACATTCCCCAGGCCACCCTGTCAGTAAGAGCTCACACCTCTTCCCAGCCATGGTCCTTTTGTTCTCTTTCATGGGAGCCATTCACAATTCCCAAAAGGCTGCCAGGTTACAGTTGGGAATTAACTCTGAAAAAACTACTAGAGGGTTTTAGGCATCAAAATGCCAACATTTTGAAAGTGGCATTTTAAAAATAGTAATTTAAAATCCGACCTGACCATCATATTGGAGTTTGAATTCCTATAAATTTGAGGCCCTCAACAATGGTTCTAGCTATTCCCAAACATGAGGCAGAGGGTCAGACTGATTGCATATGGCCATGTATGAACTGGGGTGGCGGAGTGAGCTAAAGAATGATGATGGATTAAACCCAGATCAGTTGCCTGGGGGTGAGTGCTTGCAATGTTCAACACTCCGTCCATCATCCCCTTTGGTTTTGCTTTGTTCGCCCTAAGTTGGCAGGGTATGCCAAGACATGGGTCCCTTGCTCACTGGATTCAAGCTAGCCTGGCTGATAACGGCTGATTAGCCAGAAACCGGTCCCAGGATGCTTGTTTCCGGTCCAGGGAAGACATGGCTTGGCAGTGTGGGCTGGACTGTTTCCCATGAGGCACAGGGTCAGACTGATTTGCATATGGCCATGTCTGAACTGAGGTGGTGGAGTGAGCTAAAGAATGATGATGGATTAAACCCAGATCAGTTGACTGGGGGTGAGTGCTTGCAATGTTCAACACTCCGTCCATCATCCCCTTTGGTTTTAACATTTTAAAAGTGGCATTTTAAAAATAGTAATTTAAAATCAGACCTGACCATCAAATTGGAGTTTGAATGCCTATAAATTTGAGCCCCTCAACAATGGTTCTAGCTTTTCCCAAACTGAAGTAATGCATTATAGGGTGTTATAATGTAACCCAGTCCCTTTCTACGCGAGAGCCAGCCTTTGCTGCAGTGAGAAATGACTCTGAAGATTTTTCACTGTCAGGATATGTAAATCCTAAGAACACATGTCCGACTTTTCAAATAGCATGGACCTTGCCCTATGGGTATTTAGAGTGTACCTTAGGGGTGACTTACAAGTATTAAAAAGGAAGATTTAGGCATGTTTAAAGGGTGGTTTTAATAGACTGGAATCATAGTTTTATAACTGCCATGTTAGGCTGCTGTGGCAGACTTGGAATTTTTTTTTATATTGTAACTTTTGTGGTGGCACATTAACTGCTGCAGTCCACTAGTGTCATTTAATTTACAGGCCCCGGCACATGAGGTACCATATGCTTGGGACTTACAAGTAAGTTAAATTTGCTAATCAGGGATTAGCCAATTGTACACATCTTTAGGGGCCAGAGCACATGCACTAGGTCTGGTTAGCAGGGATTCAGTGCAAGAGTTGAAAAACCAGCAACATGCGTCCAAAAATTGGAGGGTGATTATGCAAATAGAGGCTTTCCTTATAGTATGCATTAAGTGTGGCCTTCCACCAATTCTGGTGCTATCATTTTATGCACAGGCTTTGCATCATTTGTGGACCTTAATCATCAGTGATATGATCAATGCTGCAATTTGAGATGTTAGCAGGAATTATTTGAGATGTCATCAGTGAGTAGTGTGAGGTCATGAGGAATGGATGGCAGCGGTGTGAATAAGGGGCTGTACAGCTTATTGAAAAACCCAGTACGTTTTTATATTGCAACTGTTGTTTATGAATCGAGCAAATTGTGCATAAATATATATTGCTATAGAGAATAAATAAAGGCTAACTGCGCAATGTGATCCACTAAGGCCAAGTGGTTAGTAAATACCACCAGTTGGCAATACAAGACCCTATTTTACAAGTTACCCATTCTGGGCCTCATTCATGAAGGTAAACTTGCATTTTTGTGTAAGTACATGACTTGTGCATAGCCCACAATCGTAAACTTACACAAAAGTGTAAGTTTACCTTTGTTAATCAGGCCCTGAGAATTGTTTACATCACATGTATATTTTGGGCTAGTGAGCTTGAAAAAACATGTTTCTTCAAAATACAGCTAACAATGGGCCAAAATAAGTTAAAAAAGACAAAAAACAACAATGGCCCAGTGGTGGCTCCTCTGCTAAGGTGGAGGAGCGTTGCCCCACTGAGTTCAAAGTAAAAATAAAATTAAAATAATGCAACGTTAATAACGTTGTTATCATTGTATTTTTTTGTACAGAGCCCGAGCCAGGTAAGGGCGGGGTGGGGCTTGGCTGTCCTCACGGGGAGGAGGAGTGGTTGCTGCACCATAAGACCACATGATGGTTTGGCCGGCCATCTTGGGCCGGCCAAACCGTCATGCGCACTTAGCATGTTCTCCACCTGGCTGTACTGCAAGGCCGGGTAGAGAACATGCTATGATTTCACTAGAATCCCTCAATGGCATTACTAGATTATGTTACTCAGATTCCCAATATTTATTTTCTCTATACATAAATGTTTAGATATTCACATAAACCTATTTCAGTTCTTTGATAGCAATGGTTTCTATTTGGCAGAATAGTATGTACATTGTGCTTGTGCTATGGATGCACATTAAAAGGGTCTACTCACCCTGTCCATGTCCATCGTTTCAGCTTCCATGTATTCAGGGCTTCCGAGGGAGCCGCCTGACATTGGGGACATCATGTCACACCCTGACTACTTGGAAGGAAACGGTGAGCTGATCAAGCCCAAGAAACTCATAAACCCTGTTAAAGCATCAAAGAGTCACCAAGAGTTGCACAGAGAACTTCTGATGAACCACAAAAGGTGAGTAAGAACATCCTTCTTTTGAGTTTTCTCCATCTTTAGTTGCACTAGACGTCCATCTGATTTCACTAAAAGATAGAAGAATGTGTTGCATAAAAAAAAGAAAACCGTTTCTATTGTCTTACTGTTAGAAATAAGTCACCTGATTTACTAACTTGAGAATAAACTGGAAGAATATTGTAAATACAAACAACCCAGAATAGAAAAATATAAAATAAAAGCACATTCCTGCTCATGAGACCAAAAGGGTCAAATGGCGCACAGTGAATGACCTGTCTTTTGTAGTTCACTATATCCAGCGTTAGGGGACAGAATGCCATAAGTGTAATTCACAGTGATGTTGTCTCACGTTGTAACATTTTCTTCCTGTATTCTTTCAGCAGGGGTCTAGCCTCCTCTCCAGTATTTACTTGGAATTGTTTATTATTTGAGACTGCAATCTGTTGTCCTTTATTACTGTTTCCCTCTGTTGTTACAGCTCTTTGCAGTGCCCTTACTTTGCTATTAGTTTTATGGGAATGAAGTCCAGCCTACAGACCTTTCATTGGTGCTCTGACACACCAAATGACACTTGGCCTGAATGAGGACAGACTGGGTAGCACTTGGAGTGGACATGATGCATTGAAGTTGGAGTGGGGCAGACTTGATTCCTGTCAGTCTAAGGCTACTTTGAAGAGTCAAAGCCTACTAAAGCCTGAGACGAGGGCGGGAGAAGGGTGGTGGTATGGCCTTCCATCTGCACTTGGGCTATGAGTGCAGTGTTACAAGGTCCAGGGCAGGCACTCCCTCATGTCAGGGGACATTGTGACTGGTGAGCCACAATGCTTGACTAATTCTAAGAAGGCACTGAATTTAAGCCTGCATGTCAGTTCTCACAGGCTTGATCTTAATTGGTGCCTGGCGCCATTGATCCTTGCTACTGACTGAGGCCTTTGATGCTGGTTACTGTCTTGGATGTTCATTACACCTGGCCCCATTACTCCTCCGTACTACCTAGTGCCATTGATGCATATAACTGCCTGGGGCCACTGATAAATATATTGTCTGGTACCATCAATAAACATGCCAGTCTGGAGAAGTTGATGCCAGGACTTCCCGGGGCACTGTTGATTATTACAGTCATATTCAATTGATGTGCATTCTGTCTGTTATCATTAATGTTTACTATTGTTTCCCATCATTGATTTTTACTACTGGGGTCACTGATTGTCATTACTGTTTGGGGCCATCACTGTCTGTGCTACTTAGGGCCAACGATGCTTAGGATGTCTCGGTCCACTGATACTGGTTATAGTCTGGCACTATTGATGTTTATACTGTCAATTGCCATTCATGTCCGGTTACAGCCTGGGGCCAATGATGTCTATGATGTGAGGGGCCACTGATGTCCCTTACAGCCTGGGGCCATTGATTTATTTATTGTCAGAGTCAAATGAAGCTTTCTACAGCCCGATAATATTGATGCTTATACAGTCTGAGATCAGTGACCCTTGTTACATTGTTTCCTGTTACTGTCTGAAGTAACTTATTTTGGTTGCTGTCTGGTACCATTCAACCTCGTTACTATCTGGGGCATTGATGCGTGTTACTGTCTGGGATATTTGTTGCTTGTTATTATCTGGGGCCACTGAGGTATGCACTTACTGGGACTATTAATATACCCTTACAGCCCACTGCTGAGGTCTTGAACTCGAGTTATAGGCCTGAGCCCTAGTTGTAGGCCTAAGGGAGATAGCCTTTAACGACCAATATAGCTCGAGGCAAAATGACCATAAGATTGTTAGAACAATCCACCTACTATGGGTAGAGTGTTCTAAATTAAAAAGGAAGAAACTGAAAGACAAACATTGAAATGTTATATAAGCCGCGAGCCACTGCATGGTCTTCAATGGATCTCACAACTTTCCAATGTCGTAATGTTTTTTACTGTCTGAGGTAATTAATGGTTTTTACATCACAGGACTATTGATATGTGTAATTGATGCATACACTCATCTCATATGAAAAAAACAAAATACTCAAAAGCTTAATAGAACAGTAAATACAAAGTCCAAACACTAAGGACGTGTTTTGATTGTGCTGCTTACAATAGAGTGGATAACCACTTATATTTCCTCAAGCCTTGAAAAAGTCACGAAGTGACGAAACACATGTAAGCTGTACCTCTCTGAAGAACAGGAGTCTTTCAATCATCTGTATCTAAAGATTATTTGACTGTCTGTGTTTTACAATAAATAAGAATTCTACTCTCAAAAACAAGTTCTTACTGTTTGGACTTTGTACTTACTGTGCCAATACGCATTTTGAATGCTTTGTTTTTTTCCCTATGAGATGAGTTAAACGCACTGGTTTTATTTCCAGTGTGTTAATTCACCTTTGGTAGTAGGGTGGTTCAAACCTTTATAGCACCACCAGAATACTCTTGTCGCTCTTTGAATATTATTTCACCCACAGTAAACGTTGATGTATTTAAACGAGGTGTGATAACTGAAACCAATACTACCTAGCAATTATTGTTTTGATGCATATACTACCTGGAGCTACTGAGACATATACTGTCTGCAACAATTGATTCTTATGTTACCATGTTTATACTGTTTGTCTTGCATGTTATGCCTGTGACATTGCCTCATATGTTTATCAGGGGGCTTGGAAACATATGACTGTATGATGCAATTGATGTGTATTACCATCGGCGATATTACATGCATATAATGTGTAGATGATTGTTTCATGTGCTGCCTGGAGGCACTGATATTTTCTTTTTTTTTTTTGTGCCATGGATCCATATAGTGTTTGAGGCACCTATGCATATATTCTGGGAGACTGTCATTGCTCGTACTGCTTTAAGGGTGATGTTTGCATGTTGGGAAATGATATGGTCTGCATATATTGATGTGAACACCTCAATGCAGTTTTCCTTTAGCAACATAATTTGCAATGTGTTTATTTTAGTTCGTGTTAATGCTGTTTTACTAAGTTTAACACTTACACAGTTCTTATGTAGTAATTGTGCTAAAGATCATGTGATGTCCACTGCTGTGATTTGCTGCAGACACTGGTACCTATTGTGTCCCGTTGATGGTGGGTCAGGCTAGACAGTGCCTTCACATGTTAATGCTAAAAAAACACCCTAATGCACATAATCCCAAGAAGGAGTTGTAACCCTCTGACCCTGCTAGTACTACTGATGCATGGCAACTGTCATGGCAGGTATGTTGCATTAGGATTCTGAAGCTGGTGTGCTGCAGGAAAGATGAGAAACCAGATTTTGAATAGCTTTTCAGGAGCATTTGCCAGTGCCAGGTCCTGCCAATGTCCTGTATTTCTTCCCTTTTCTTTTTTGGGTTTGCTGCTTCTCTGGTTTCTGCAAGTTTGTTGTTCTCATAGTAAGTGGTGTAATTTGGCCAGCTTTAATTGGTATTGGGTCATTGCCATTATGTTGTAGGGTATCCGAATATACCACAACACAGCAGAGCCAACACGTGTATTACTAAGCGCAGGATTACTCCATGCCTCCCAGCGAACAAGTAGGAGTCTTGATCCTTTCTTAGAAGTCAGTGGACATTGCCCTTAGTTAACAGTGTCATCATTAACAAGGTGAGTCAGATCAGAAAAACTTTATTCGATTGTAAAACAAAACAATCATAAAAGTATACATATAAAAAGTCATTACAATTCATTGAAGAATATCTTATAACTAGTCAAAATTTCATGATTTCCTAAGGTTGGTAAAAAGAAATACATTTATACAGTTATCCTATTTCTAATAAATATCACTTGCTTCAAATACAGTGTAATTGTTGAAACATAGAGGTGATTATCCAACCGTTGGATATCATACATAGCCGGGTGGCATTGCCGATGCCCGATTTCCCTTAAAAACGGCAATAAAACAACTCGCCTGATTTGATGATAAAATTTACAAAATAGAACAACATGCATTGTACTTTGGGGGGAAATTTCATCACAGGGGCAGGGAGACAGTACATGAGACCAAACATTTGCTATTGGGAAGCTAACCAATCTATGAAACAGTCCAAACCTAAAACGGGTTAATAAAAATCTGTCATAGTTACCCGGAACATGAAGCAAGTAGGGTTGAATGTTAAAAGATGTTAAGATTAATTGATGTTGTAAAACAGTGGGTTTTAAGGCCTCAGCAGCATTTCTTATTGAATCTAAAAAGATCAGACCCTCTTTTTTGAGCTCCTTCCGTGAAATTGCTGAAATAGTAAGAGGATTTAAAAAATAATCCAATTTACCAATATCAGTTAGAAACTTTCGTACATAGTTCAGCCACGGTATCCTCATATGTCCATCCAGTTTTAAAACTTCTAACAATATATCTCTGTTAAGTTTAGGTTCTTCTTTTGTCCACACCCTATGCCATAATAGTACAGGTTCTAACTTAATGAGGTGCGATATATAAGAGAGCCCCAATTCTGCATGGCAATTATAATTAGAGGAACTCTTAGGGACTGCGAGGATAAATTTCAGGAAGGAGTTCTCAAGCACCTGGAGCTGGGTAGTATCCGCAAAACCCCAAATCCCAAGGTGAGTCTTTAAAAGCATTTCAATTCTCCATTAGTGCTGACCTCCTCGTGCAGTATTGTAAGTACTCATGGGCTCTAAATCCTCAAGAGTATAGAAAGAATAATGTTGGGGGTCTTTTTAGAAGCTCACCTCAGAAAGGCAAATACTTACAGTCAATAGGGGCTGATACAGGAACAATAGGAGATCAATCCCAGCAAACGAAGCTGCAGAAGTAGCCGCAATGGGTTGTCATCTAGTAATTGAGGTAAATGGCAACATAATCATAGAGTGAGTGAAATCTCCTGGCAGATAAGATCAGGATAGATTGCAAGCAACAGAGGGTAGAGGAAAGGTGTAAAGTGGTGCTCACCTTCTAATGGAGCTGTAGGAGTGTTCTCACCATCCACAGGGGTAGCAGTGCTAAAGGAAGAAACCCACATTAACAGAATCTGCTAATGGCTCAACAGGAGGCATAGTAGGAGGTGCAGGAATGGTGTGAAGGCTCAGAGACTGCTTGCCTATCATCAGGAGAGAGAGAAGCAGGTTCAAAGATTGTCCCAACAGATACTGTAAAGGCTGAGCCTCAAGCATGAGTTGTGTGGGCCCTTCAAAGGTAGAGATCTGCTGGGGAACCGAATGCCCTTCTTCATCTATTTGTGATTTTAGACCGGTGCCCCCTGGAATACCCGGCCACGCTGTATCTCTGCCGCAGCCAAAACTGTCAGTCTTTCACAGTCTACAGGTCACTATCTTTTCTTGTCTATTCCTGTTGTTCTTATTTCTTGCCTGAGCATGAACGACAAACATAAGACTAGACAAGCTTGATAACCGTGACCAACCCAGCGACCTGTTATTGCATAATTTTGCCAGCTTTGCACATCGGATAATTTGAACAATATACAACATCAATCACAGCAAAAAGGACTGAACTGCCAACCTCGAGCCAAAAGGACAAGGACTGTGGATGTATGACAGTTTTGGGGGGAACTTGGACATACGCTTTTAAACAGCACTGCGGTAACTTGCACAAGACATTTATTATTCAAATTTCTGAAGGTTTCCTTTTTAGCCAAAACAACAGCATTGAGTGAAATTAAGAAAATCTGAATCCAGATACCCTCTCCCTTGGTTTTAAGCTCAAAGTCCTATTAATCTGTCATTATACACTAATTAAGGTTTTGTAACTTTATTTATAACCATGTCTAAATTATGTTAACTAAATGTGCTATGTATATGCAACGGTTTTAATTAATCATGCATAATAAATTACCTTACCGTACCTATGTCTTGCCTGGTCTTATGTTTCATGCTACCTCCTGAACCTTATTGAGTAATGACAGAGTGGATGCTAGGATCAGCTTTAAAACTCTCTGCCACATTCACAAAGTATACTGGGGCAAAGACCCAAGAATACCGGCTGAACTTTACATCGCACTATGCCTCAACCAGAAACCTTTGTCATCATTCACCTACCTGATGAATGAACTACCTTTCATGAGTATGAAACATGAAGTCAGACCAATGAGTGTACAAAGGCCTAGACTTTGGCACAGCTACATTCATAACTTCTGGCAACAAACTGTTCAGGAAACTTCTCAACACTGATATATTCACACTGGCTTTCAACTGAGCTCAGCATAGAAGAGTGATCATCACTGAAGAACACAGAACATGCTTTTAACACTACTCAATACATCACAGTGGTTGCAATTACAAAATATCAGGCACAGTTATGCACTCTACTGACTAGACCTCTGCCTCCTTTTTATAAATGTGAATTTTTGTTCACTATCAGTGTTCCAAGTCTCATGCTGATCACTTTATAAAACTACTACTAAATAATAAATAGTATTGGGGTGAAGGCAGGTTCATGAGATGTGGTTGTTGAGTCTTCCACATATTGATCAATCCACACTTAGTAGCTGTTAGTTGATTGTTACAGTCATCCATTTGGGATTCTACTAACACCTGGAATATAGCTGTTTCATTGGTCCAGTAATAGTAATAAAAACTACAGGAACAACGTATGGACCTTGGTTGGACATGGATACTATTAATGGCAACAACAATGCCCAACAAGGTATCATTTGCAAGGACATAAAGGGATATTGGGTGATAGACCTAATATGCCAGAGAGCAAAATAACTTTAAGAGCATATAAACCAATAAAGATAAGAATACTGTGGAAACTGAAGGAAAGTTGCTTACATATCGCAATAATATAGGACATAAACAAAATAGTCAACAAATAAAGAAACAGTTGCATATGTGCTCAGTGTGAAAGGGGTGAACACACAGTACTAGTGAGTTAAGTAGTCAGCACGAAAGTGTAATTAAATAGCATGGTACGGTGACAGACTGTCCAATTTAATCTGCAGAGTACGTAAAATTAATCAAGTCCATGTAGTTCTTTAATTTGTCCTCTGCTAGGAGGAGAAATTCCAAGAATAGTCTTTGTTGTTATTACATCAACAGTGTTTCATTCCTTGGTGTATTTGATAGCTCATCATCAGGACCAAAACAAGGTCAGCGGAGCACATGTGGGAGTAACATGTCTCTGTACTGATTAAAATTTATATAAAGAACAGTCAAATTCAAATAAACTTTATTCAGATTTTTAGATAAAATCCATAAAAGCACAAAAAAACTAAATAAATACGTTTAAGGGTCTCTCCCATAGCCAGCATGAAATTTTGTGAACATAATTTGCCAGCATAAAACGGAAAAAGACAGACATACATAATAAAAGGGTTAAAAAAATCTCGGACATAGCCAGCGTATGATATTATAAATGCAGTTTGCCAACATAAAAAGTAATAGTCAGAATTTGTTTCTGCAGTTTGAAAAATACACAATTTGGGTTGTAAACATATTTAGTGCAAAACAATTTATATAAAAATTTAAATAATAAAACATTCATTAAAACACATCAATGTTAAATGTAGAGCAATCTAACAAGTAAAAAAGCTTCATGTAAAACCAATAATCATTTAAGACAGTGAAAAGGGCCTCACATGTTATTTTATTCAAGGGGGAACTTTTGTTTAGAGATAAAATTCCAGGCCCTTAATTAATCTACCTCATAACACAGCCTTTCTAGGTGACTCAGTGAGTTACTATTCCTAATTGAATTCTTAATATAGGCCGCAATAACATAACAAGTGTAAATATCTGACAATTTTCAGAGAAAATCAAAGGTCACCTGATGGTAAATGCGACCCTGTGTAAAAAATAAGGGTCAGAATACGCTTAGTATAGTATCTTTATAAAATTTGCAAAACAATATAAAGTGCATTGTAGATTGCCTAGCTTTTCCATCACATGAACACATAGGTAAGTTTGATGACCATGCTTTAATTTGGGAAATGCCACTGTGTGATGGAGTAACTGGAAGCGTAGTCTGATCAAATAAAATCTGTCCTGGTTATTAATCATGCTTATCAGATAAGATTGTATCCCTTGATGTATCGGGCCCTTACATTATCTCTCTAGTGTGGCCTTAGTTCATTTACTTAATTCTCTGTGGGCCTACCTTTTTCATAGAAAAATGGTACTTAACTCTTTCTTACTAAATTGCAAGATACTAGCGGGAACTCGGACAGTACGGTTTTCCTCCTGTTTCTTCAATAGACCATTTATATACCAAAACCGGGGGATTTTTTAGTACATTTTGTGCCTTGTTTTCTCAAGATACTGTGCCATTTAACCTCTTGAGTGCCCATGACGAGCTGGTCTCGTCATGGGCCGCGGTTGCGCTGTGCCCATGACGAGACCAGCTCGTCATAAACCCCGCCCGCTAATGAAACGCCCGGCACAGGGCGGGGAAAGGGGCGGGCACTCAAGGGGTTAATCACACTACTAAGATGAATGTGATCTTCTATGTGCAAAATGTCAAGTTCTTTGTGAGTTAAATAGGCTGCTAAAAGTCGACATAGAATGGTATTCTCCTGAATCTGAATCTGCCTGCTGTTTATTGTACCCTAAATTAGTGCCCCATATAAAATAACTTGGAGACATTTGCTTTTGTACAATCCCACAATTTCTCTAATGGGTTGTGTACCAATTTTGTTGACAAATCTAAAGACCGCATTAGAAGCTCAAATAAATTATAGATTTGTGGTCTTTAAAAGAGGTCCCCAGTGCCCATCCTTTAAGAAAAAGATGCCCAAATAGCTGAAGGTCTTTATCCTTTCTAGATTTTGGCCTGTTACAAATTGTATCTTGCCCATCTTCTTCCCTTTGCCATAGACCATGGTGTATGTTTTGGTTAGGTTAAGTTTTAGGCTTCTACCACCCATAAAAGATACCAAGTTATCAATTAAAAGCTGAAGGCCATTTTCTGTCCTGCATAAAAGCATTGTATCGTCTGCGTATATTAAAATTCGTGTGGCACGCAAACCGATTTTTGGTGCGTCTGCATTAAAACTTCGAAGCATGGGGTTGACCGTATTAATGTATAATTAAAAAATAAAAAAGGGGCCAAGACACAGCCCTACCTAATGCCTTTCGTCATCCTGAACTTATCTGTACATTCCCCATTTTTCCCAAAGCGCACGCAAGCTATTAAAGAAGCGTACAGCTGTGAGAGATTTTTTTTTGTTTTTTAATAAATGTTTATTGTTTTAATACAAACAACACCTATAGAAATATGCAATCAGGGTAGTATGTAATGAGGCGTGGTATAATCAAGGACACTTACTAACATCAGGCAAAGGCTCATATCACTATAATTACAGTCTCAAGAAACTGCTATTCATATGTCCTCGTCGCCCAGCCTGGTGAGCAAGTGTAAGTATCTCTACCCTGGCATTGCTGAGATATAAACTCCCATCCCTCCCTTGTATCCCACCCCCCTCACTAGTGGCGTAACTATATACATTCAGTTGTAATCACATGAGCTAGGTGGGTCGGCATTAAGCTAAAGTACAACATCAAGCATTGACACCGTTTATGGCTGTCAGAGGTAGCCCCCAAGCAAGGCAACAGAGCGCCCATCTCCCCCAGGTGGGGCAAACCCTCAAGGCAGCCCATCTAAAACTGGCTCATCCGAATCCATGTCAGAGTCGGTGTCTGGAATTTTCAATAATGCCACCAGTGCCTCCCATGCCCTTGCCAAATCCAGTGCCTTTTCGCTGTTGGCGCCAATTCGCCAACTGCAGTCTTGTAGTCCCTTCGCATTCCGCCCACTTAAGAAATTCGGCATGCCATCTCCGATAACTAGGACCCTTCTTGGCCTTCCAGTTAGTTGTGATTTCCCTCTTTGCTAGCAAAAGCCCTAAGTCTATGAATTTGCTTGACACCTTATTCCTAGAGGTGCGTGGAAACCAATGTAACAAACAGAGGCCTATGGTGGGTTCTATGTCTCTAGTCGTGACATCCTGCAGAAGCGTTACCACCTCCTCCCAATACGTCCCCAGTTGAGGGCACCCCCACATCATGTGGGAGAAGTCCGCTCCCACTGTACTACAGCGCAGGCACATTGCCGAATTCACTCTAAAATACTGGTTAATTTTTGCTGGTGTAAAATAAGCCCTGTGGAGCATAAAAAAATGTATCAATTTGAAGTGTGCATTCCTCGTGCTTTTCCACGCTCGCTCCAGTAAACCCATCCATGTTTTCTCAGGGATTTCCGCACCTAAGTCTTCCTCCCATTTTTGTCGAAGTGAACACAGAGGGGTGAGGTTCTCGTGCGTCATTCAACGGTACAAGCACATAACCGCCTTAAAGGTGCCGGCTTCCATAACTACGTATTGGCATGCCATTGAGGTGGAAGGTTCTTTCAGCCCCTCCTTCCAATGCGCTTGAATGGCCGTCGTAAGCGCCATATGCAATAAATAGTCTCCCCGGGCCAGTTCACGTACAGCTGTGAGAGATGGCATATAATATCAACTGGGGCACCAATTTCGGTTAAAGTGTGCCACAGTTTAGCGTGGTTCACTAAATCAAATGCGCTACTCAAGTCTTCAAAGCAGAGATGGATATGCTCCTGGCAGGCTGTTGTATATTTACTGATTATCAGGTGTAAATTAATACCCTTCCCCACTGTGCCTATTTCTTTCCTGAACTCATTTTGGTAGTCCATCAATATGTGATTATCCTGGGTCCAGGCTTCTAATCTGGTCAGAATCACCCTGCCCATTGTTTTTACATAAGAATCTAGTAAAGATATTGGGCGATAGCACCTTGGGTCTCCCTTGTCTCCTTTTTTGAAAATGTGTACGATGGTATTGCCACTCCATGTTTTGGGGAAATGGCCATGTGCGGCTGCATTACATACTTGAGTTAGTATGGGTACCCATAGAGGATCAACAAACTTAAAACTATCGACGGGTACCCCATCTGGCCCTAGCGCTTTTCCAAGGTTGCTATTTTTAAGTGCTATGGCAACCTCTAACCTCTTTATTACTGATTGGCTTCAGAGGCAACCTTGCACCATGACAGCGCCAGAGCAGAGGGAAAGGACAGGAATGCACCGTTTTGAATAAATATGGTGCATTCCTTCCCTGTCACTTTGGTGTAGGGCAGGGCAGCAAGCTGCCTTGCTGCACTGCCCTACGCCATAATCCCTTAAATGAGGCACTTAGTCTCTCACCCTCCTACATCCACACACTCACATATCATGCATTTATGAAGCAATAGACCACTTTTTGCTTTCACCCACTCACCCATAATAACAACCATATATGCAACCTCACCAACCAATGAAATGCTTATACCTAAGAAATACTAAGACCTATTTGCTTAGGTAAGGCCGTGCTGGACACTGAAAAAATGTAATTTTATTATTTTTAATAAAACACTTTTTATAAACATTTTTTATGTTTCATTCATTATTAACATTATTAATAGCACATGCAAAAATGAAGAGCGAGTCGGGCTGCATGGGCTTGCAAAATATTATTTCAAGCGGAGAATTACAATTCAGCGTATGAATCAATAGGCAAAATATAGAACACTGGTCATTTTCACCGACTAACTCGCCAAAAATGTTCACTCTTCCAAAACAATACTTATATCTAAGCAGAACCAAATAAAGGTTCCCAGAAGCCCCACATACTTTCATGGTTAGGCAAGCCAAGAGGGTCTAACCATAAAAAATGAAGGGCATCATTACGAACCCCTGGGATCGCCACTGACAGGCCATCAGTGGCGGTCCCACAGACAGACAGCCCTTCGGGCCGACCGCCACATGAGATTGATATGTTTACCTTGAAAGGCTGCCCTGATGGAATAAGGAACAAATAACTGAGGGGTAACTTGTGGTTATCTGCCTGTTAATCTTGTTTAACACTACTTTCCTAGTGACCCAGGTATTTAAAAAAAATAGTATTTTAAAAGAAAATATGTTTCCACTACTAAACATCTGTTTGTGTCACAAATATATGACAGTAAGCTTCAAAAGCTAACATCCTGACTGATTCTAAGGTTCTGAGAGACCAGGACATTCTCTGAAAGTTAGGGAGAAGGGTGGGGATTGGAGAGGAGATGATGATTGCCTGGGTGGTGGTACATGACCAGGTGGCTCATGGACATAATTTAACCAAAATACGAGAGCAAACAGTTACATTACTTGTCTGAGGGGCCAGGGTATGTGGCAAGAAGTGGAAGTTACAGAAATTAAACAAGAATCTTGAAGTACTGGGTATTTTAGACCCAGCGGTGCAGGGGCACACACCCTATGACTTCTGGGTTCACCCTGTTCCAGACCTACAGAAACACAGAGTCTTCTGGGTGAAGTCAAAGATTCGTTTATTGGCTGCAGACCAATTACAGGTATCCTAGAAGTACAACAGCGTGTATGTTCTCAGGAGACTGCTGAAAATCATAGGAACGGGCTTCTCCTTAAGTACAAAATATCATGCTCCAGGCACACATTCCTTGGTTTACGATATGGCCATTATAAGTATACATTACAAACGAAAAAGCAGAGTCATGATGACCATCCCACATTCCAGTTCGGCCAGCCCACAATGATTTACACAGTAAGGTTCAGATCCCACATTTGATGTCAATAGACCCCCCAATAAACATGAGCATCTCCTGTTTTGGGAAACAAGTCATAAAGCAGGAACAAGCAGGTGTGGAAGAGATTAGCCGGGGGATTGTATAGAATGAAAGGGTTTTATGACGGGTCAAGCCCTGATGCTAATCACAGGTGGACGGAGGAAGGGGAGCTCGTGAGACCGGTTTGACCTGGGGCAGCAGAGCCAGCTGCCCAGGTCACAGAGAAGTCAGAGGGAAAGCCCATTTACTGTGAGGCCCGTATTTACTCCATTATAGCCTATGTGAGGGCAATGACAAGATGGCCACTGCTTCCAAAATGGAACCCGCGTAGTGAAGCAGAATAACGTGTACACAGTGCATTTATAGCTAGAACGATATATAAAGCACTCGTACATGCCGCATTTACCATTTGCGGTTTGTTAATACCAAGATAGACAGGGGTAGGGCCCTGTCCCCTACGCGGTCCCGAATATTAAAGTACGACAGACCCTCCTTTTGCCCTTACATAGGCAATCACTATACTCATCTTAATCCGAGTCTAGGTCAATGTTCACGAAGTCATGGAGATGTTGCTGTAGCATCATCCTATTACTTAGCTCGTCCCTCGATACAGGTTTCCTTATACATAAGGTAGCACAGAGGCCACATATCGCAGGAGCACACTGTATGCACAGACAGAACAGGAAAAGAATGGCTAAGATCATTCCAATGACCATCAGAACTTTCCAACCCCAGGCAGATATCAATTCCCAGAACCACCCCACCAGTGCCCAATCTCCCTTATCCACGTGTATGGATTCAGATATTTTATGGAGTTTTGGAGATGGCTTGATACACTGTTGGAGCATTATCTGGTATGAAAATGCAGCAACTGGATTGGATGACCTTGCATACCCCACCGCGGTCTGCAAGAATAACGTCTAGAACCATGAGGTTCTGCAAAGTCATGAGGCGATCCGCTTGGAGCTCAGCCGTCAGATTACCAAGGGCACCAGCCGTTACATTAACAGTGGATTCAACCACACGAGTCAGCTGTCTCAGGTTCCTACTATTGACCATAGGTCCCCAAAACGGCAGGAAACCCAAGAAGAAGTCTCCCGCTTCCTGACCGGCAGTATCCTCCTTACTAATCACACCTCTCACAACTCTGGTCTTGTGATAGTCAGAGGCAGCAGTAAATGTCGGCGGTAGCAAGTTCGCAATATAACATGTGCCCGAGAAATCAGGGGGCAGCCATGTATATGCTCGGTCATTACAGATGAAATATGTGCCCTTGGCAGCCAAAAACGCAGGGGAAAACTGTGACGGGAAGGTGTACGTTTCAGTACAGTCACTTCTTCCCAGTTGAGCTCTAGGATTCTGACCATTACCCTGTAAGCAGAACCGACCCATGTGGGGTACGACCCAGATTGGAGATGAGATTTTTCGCTGTCTTTCACCCAGACTAATACTATACCCCGTCGCGTTCCATCCTACATAAGGTCTCAACTCTTCTTTGGGAATGGATGAGTATGCATCGATATCCCTACTCATATCGGCAACTCCTTTTATCAAAGCCTTATTATTGGTGATGGGTCTGATGGAACGCGGTTGGCGAGGGGAATATGTATCTAGAGCATAGAGAAACATGGTCTGGAATGCCCATGACGATCCATTGTAACTATACGGCAGCACCAGG
The DNA here is from genome assembly GCF_964204655.1 of Triturus cristatus. NCBI lineage: Eukaryota > Metazoa > Chordata > Amphibia > Caudata > Salamandridae > Triturus > Triturus cristatus. The sequence continues at coordinate 213,622,721 of NC_140592.1, forward strand.
TAGGGAATACCCTTGTTAATGGTATGTGGCATTAACCCACACACCCAGCAATTGGTCGTATTCATTACTAGTTGGTGCTGGTGCAAGAGTTGGATAAACGAGTTATTTACGAACTCTGATCGTCTGGTCTGTTCGTGCTCAGGCAAAGGGTGAAAAGAGTGAGAGGAGGCGGTAGAAAGAGGTATAGGCTGTTCAGTGGGTTCAATGGGCTTTTGAGCGGAGAAAAACACAAATCCTACGATAAACATTATTATGCTACACAGTGTAAAAAGGCACAAAAAGACAAAACATTTACTTTTTACAATTCTACACATCCTTGCGTTAAAGTTCATTTCCTCAATCGGTCTCTCCATCTTAAAAAACTCCATCCTCTACTCGGGCCGCTCGCGGTGGATGAGTGTCTTCTGCTAAGGAGTACGCCTGTCAGTCCAGGGAAACGCCCTAGACCAACCAGAACCGTCGACCTAGCGTCTTCGGCCTGTACCCCAAAGTCTTGGCACCGCGACCCTGCGGCAGAACCCGGATGGTGGTTCGAAAAACAAAAATCAAGAAAGTCCTTCAGATGGGAGAGCAAAAATGTTAAAAAGGAAATAGTGAGGAAATCTTTATTTGTCCATGGGCCTAGGTCTCAAATTATAGCGGAGACGGCCAGGTGCTGTTTGGTCTTGAAACAAAAGTTCAGGCTCAGTGGTGTCCAGTCGATTTGATGGTGGCACAGCTTCCTGCAGAATATTGTCACTCTTTTGGTCTGAAACTGTGTCTTTCATGCGTGCGTCACTGAATGGTACAAAACGAGGTACAGTGTCCGTCTCAGAGTCGGCGATACCCTCCTTGACCCACTGGTCATATGGCAGAGGCAAGGGGACTACTTTGCAGTGGGTACCATGGATCCAGTGCTTCTTCCCTTTCACTCGCACTGCTGATCTTGTCGAAAGAAGAACAAGATGAGGGCCGATCCAGCGAGGCTCGTCGTTGCTCTTTCGCTGGAAATTTCGGACTAGCACCCACGTACCAGGGTTGATAGGGTGTCCAGGAGTTTCAGAGGCTTGAGGGAGAGTATCATGTACCTGTTGGTGCAAAACACGCAGTTTAACAGTCAAATCATACAGGTAATCGAGTAGTACTGGATGCTCTATCTCACTGAACTTCGTAGGCCTCGGTACACCCCATACGTTGGCCGGACGGCCAAAAACAACCTCGTAAGGGCTAAGTCCCACTCGTGAGTGTATGGTCATTCTGGTGGACAGGAGTGCTAGAGGCAGAGCGTCAGGCCATTTAAGACCGGTGCTCGCCTGGATTTTGGCCAGCTTGAGCTTTAAGGCTCCATTGTAGCGCTCTACTAATCCAGCTGATTGGGGGTGATTTGCAGCATGGAACTTCTGCTTTATCCCTAGCCCTTCACATACATTCTTCATCACTTTACCCACAAACTCACTTCCATTATCACACCACACCATTCTTGGCATCCCAAACCTAGGGGAAAATTCCTTCACAAGGGCTTTGGCTGTGGATAGGGCAGTGTTATCTTTCAGAGGATAAGCCTCTATCCATTTTGAGAAAGCACAAACAACCACCAGTACATATTTCAGGTTGTTGCATCTTTCCATGTGAATAAAGTCCAGCTGCAAAACTTCAAATGGACATGATGGGGGTGCAAAGTGACCAGCTGGAGTTGGGGTTCCCCTACCAGGGTTGTACTTCAAGCATACTATGCAATTCTTGACCACATTCTCTGCACACTTGGGAATCCCAGCATTCTGCCATACTGGAGCCAACAACTTGCATATACCTTTCGTACTGATATGTGCCATTCCATGTGCCATAGTAACCACTGGAAGCACATATGCATCAGGCAACAACCATCGCCTATGTTCTGTCAGATCAATCCAACAACCATTCTCATCCAACTTACCCATACTTTCTCTCCACTTGCTTAACTCTTCCTCTGTGGCTTCAGCTTGAAGCGACTTCACACTCTCTATTGTGTTCTCACACATTCCCACGTCATTAACCCATCTTGCGGGGCCTGCAACATACATTCTAGTCTTCACATTCTGTGCTGTATCTTTCGCGGTCTCATCAGCAAACGCATTCCCACGTCCAACATCATCTGTGACTTTCCTGTGCGCACTGCATTTCATGATCGCAACTTGCAACGGTAGGGTCAGTGACTCAAGGAGATCATTCACCAACTTGCCATTCTGAATTTTAGCTCCATGCGACGTCAGGAACCCACGCTCCTTCCACAAACGCCCAAAATTATGAGCCACGCCAAAGGCGTACTGGCTATCTGTGTATATATTCACTCTCATTCCTTCAGACAACACACATGCTCTCGTGAGGGCGATTAATTCCGCTGCTTGGGCCGAATTATGTGGCACTCGTGCAGTTTCCACGACCGTGTACAAAGTCGTGATAGCATATGCAGCAGTCGTGTCACCATTAGGGAGCTTGAAACATGAACCATCTACCCATAAAGTGCCATCACACTCAGTCAGGGGAGTATCTTTTAGATCTACTCTCCCTTTCGTCTCTTCTTCTGTTCTGAACAGACAGTCATGTTGCTCAATCTCATCTGAGTCTGCTGGAACTGGTAATAACGTAGCTGGATTCAGCGTATTACATCTCTTTATGTGTATGTGATTTGCTAACAGTGTAAGCTCATAACCTGATAATCGCGCACTAGTCAAGTGTTGTGTCTTGGTCCTATTTAATAATGTGTCTACAGCGTGTGGAACCATAACAATCAATGTATTGTCCATTACCAAACCAGCAGATTGTCGGATAGACATCGCTGCAGCAGCTGTCGCTCTCAGACAGCTTGGCAATGCCCTCGCTACAGGGTCCAAGGTTGATGAAAAATATGCGCATGGGCGCGGTCTGTCGCCAAAAGGCTGTGTTAACACTGACAACGCACAACCATCTTTCTCGTGAACATACAATGTAAAAGGCTTACTGTAGTCGGGGGTACCCAACACAGGTGCTGAACATAATGCATTACGCAATTCCACAAAACTTTTCTGGCACTCTTCAGACCATGGGATAGGATTCGGTGTGTCTTTGCATGTTAAGGCTACTAAAGGTTTTGCCAACAAAGAAAAACTAGGGATCCAATGCCTACAGTATGAAGTGATGCCCAAGAAAGCACGCACTTCTCTCTGTGTTCTTGGCACACTCAACTGTGCAATGGCTTGAATTCTTTCTGGGGTCAGTTTCCTTCCCTCCTTCGATAAGAGATGACCTAAGTAGGTCACTTCTTGTCGACAATATTGCAGCTTAGAGAGAGACACTTTGTGATGGAAAGCGGATAAATGGCGCAACAGTGACAATGTGGCTTCTTTACAGATCTTTTCAGTATCCGCGGCGATTAGTAAATCGTCCACGTACTGAATCAGGATAGCGCCACTAGGTAAAACAAGTGCATCAAGCTGCGCTTTCAAAGCTTGACTATATATTGATGGACTTTCACAGTAGCCCTGGGGAGCGCGTTTGAAGCGGAAGCTTCGGCCTCCCAGACTAAAACCAAAAATATCTCTGCTCTCTTCTGCAATTGGGATGCTAAAGAAAGCATTCTTTAAATCAATCACTGAAAACCATGCAGCAGAGGCTGGAATCATCGTTAACAAGGCGGTTATATCGGGGACAACCGGAAACTGTGGCACAACAATCTTATTAACCTCTCTGAGATCGATCACAAATCTGTAAACAGGTGGCTGTGAAGGATCCGTTCGTTTTAAGACTGGTAAAATCGGACTATTGCAAACGTTGCCTCTTGTCTCTTCAATCACACCCTTATTAATCAAGTCGCCGACAATGTCTAACAATGCTTTCTGCCCTTCATTAGAGATCTTGTACTGGGGAATACGTGGCAGTCTGACATTAGCCTTTAAAGTCACCACATATGGCGGTATCTCCAAGAGGCCCACATCATTGGGACCAGTAGCCCAAAGGGCATCCGAAAGGGATGACAATTCAGGCGGCATTGTGTTTTTAGACAAGTACATTGGGGAAATCACTTTCTTGCCTAATGTAAGTTGTACTCCTGAAGGAGAACAATACAGTGTAGCGTGCAATCTTTTCAACAAATCTAATCCCAGCAAATTCTCACCACAACCTGTTGTCAGAATCAGGGGTGCTTTCAGCTCGCAAGGTCCAACAGAAATTGACATGGGACTAGAAATCGGGTTCCTAACTGGGGCGCCAGTAAAACCTACTGAAACATTTATATCGCCAGACAAAGGTGCGCCAGGGAGTTTTGAATGCATGATTGAACTCTTTGCAGCACCAGTGTCTAGCAGAAAAGGCTCCGTTACATTTGCTGTAGTCACCTCAACATACGGTCCACTCTGATCCACTGGCACTGAAACAACTCCCTCTCTCTGTCTATGGCTGTCCTAGTAATCATTATTTTCTGCATCACCGTCCTCTGCATAATAATCATTATTATAATACTGGGCCGTATTACTAATCGCGTTAGCTTGCTGATCAAAGCTATTGATGGTACTTTGAGGCGGCAGAGGACGCGCGTTCTGGGGAACACTTCCACGCCCTCTGCCTCTAGGAGCTTGCTGACCACCCCTTCCTCTGGCGCCATACATATTGCCGTTACGCTGCAGCAATTTAGGGCAACTGTATTTAAAATGACCTTCCTCTTTGCAGTATGAACATTGGTTGGGACCTACAGGGACACGTGGTTGGTAATACCCATTCATTTGCTGATTGTTTTGAAACTGTTGGGGTTGGTGATAGACACCTTGGGGTTGCCTATAATTATTCTGACCTCCACGTGGCGGATAGGCCTGCTGTAAGAGGACCTTTGTCTTGAGTTCCTTCGTTTTCTTTTCTGTTCTATCTTTCTCGTCTTTATCTCTATTTTCATAATACTGTGCAGTAGCCAGTATCTGCGCTGAAGAAGAAACAGCCCAAGAACTTTCTGAATCTTTTAACTTTTTACACAGGTCAGGAAGTAAATTCTGCACAAACTTATCCACAAACAGCCGTTGGCCACCCTCAGTACTCATATCCTGCCCACTGTGGTCAATAAACGTTTCTTCAAACCTAGTAAAGAAGTCTGACACTGTCTCATCTTTCTTCTGCTTGCATGCAGATAACTTGTCCCAATTTACGCGCATCGCTGGCATTATTGTCTTCATATACGTGATGATTCTACCAGGCAGTTCAGCTACTAAAGGTTCTGGTTTCGCACCACCAGTTTGTCTAGCATCGGCAGCAACAATGTTAGCCCATGTATCCCCTAGTTCTGCATTGTGATCTACATTACGAATTGATCCCCATAGAGGCTGTGGAACAACATTACCAAACAACATGTCTATGTCGGCCAGATTCATAACGCATGACCCTGCCGTCTGTGACAACTCTTTATAATAACCTGCTGGGTTTTTACGGGGATCAGGCAAGGACTGCTTAAGCGCTAACACCTCAGAGCGCTTCCATGGAACATGCACCCAAACACGCTGGAAATGCGCTGCCACAGCGGGGTTACCACCGGCAGCTGCAACCGCTTCCTTCCATACCGGGGGAACTTCTCTCATAGGGTATTGTCGCGCTTTTACCTTTTTCCCCACAAGGACATCTTGTTCAAACAATGATTGTTGGCAATCATCATTCCTAAAGGACAATACAACCGCAACTGCTTTATCTACTCCGCGGTCCACAATTATACCAGTTCCAAAATCGAACCTCACTCTACACAATTCCTGCGGGTTCGGATTTTTACCACTATCCTCCAATTCTTCACAGAGAATTTCGCACATTTTCTCAAACACATATCTCTGTTTTGGGGCATCCCATTGATGGAAAACGTTGACAACTGATTCCACATCATACAGTGAAGGAAAAACAATCCATCTACGCGCCATGTTATCTATTACCTTTTTCTCATCGGGGTTAGGCAATTGGCTACGCAATTGCTTATGCTGTAAACCAGGAGTCGCACCAGATGACTCAAAGAGAGGAGACATTAATGTAGTAACCACATTAGCTAAGTGCTGTCGCGCTGAAGGAGAAGCTGAGGCGAGAACAGGGGGAAAAACAGAGGGAAGAAAAGAGGATGTAGAGACAGGTACTGGAGTGGTGGAAGGAAGAGTGTCAGGGGAGGCAGCTGCTGTATTAGGCAAAGTCGCAGGAAGTGCGGGGGCAGTTGGAAGCACAACTGGCGGTCCTTGAGAGGGCTGCGCTACATGGATAAGAGCCGGCTGCAAAGCAACTGGCGGTTGCGGCAAGGCTTGCAGTATATTCACTGGAGGTGGCATATTTACAAGCTGGGGAGGCGCCGTGGCATTTTGAGCATACGGGGGTGGCGAACTCAACAAATGTGACATCAGGGGATCTTTCTCCTTTTCTTCTAACTCATTCTGCTTAGAATGTGGTAAAGCTGGGTAACATTTGTCAATCCCTAACTTGCGCTGCCTATGCAATTGCTCACTCATCTGCTCCTCCTCATTGTCTTTAAATTGTACAGCTGCTTGCATTACTGTCATACCTTTCTCTCTCTTATTCTTTTTCGCTAACTTAATTTCCTTTTGTTTGGCTTCCTTTCGCCATAAGCGGAAAGAGTCAAACATCGCCGGCCGGGCTTTCTTCTTAAACAATTTAATTTCCAGATTATCTAAAATATCGGTATCAAAACTACCATTTTGGGGCCATTTTAAAACACCATCTTTCCTGGTGTAGTGGATCCATACTTCGTTATATGCAATGGGGCCTACGCCATGTTTTACATAGAGCTCATAAGTTGGAGTTCCAACCGGAGGAACCGGACATGATTCCTCTAGCTGGAAATCTTTTCCACAACCCAAACAGAATAATCTACCAAATAGTCCAGAACCAGGCATCTTTGCTCGCTAGTCTAGATCCAAACGTCAAAGGATTATCGATTACGATAGTCTCGTGAATACACGAGTCCTCTGGCTTTGGCGTTTGCAAACTCCAAATCACTAATTCAAATGATCCCGAAGGATACCAAAACAAATGGGAGACGCTCCACTTATACTTAACTGAATATTGTTGATCGATGGCGTCACCAGAAGACTCTCTCGATTGTTTCGCTCTCTCAGATTCGTCGAGGGTCCAAAACAGGTCGATTAATCAGGGCAGCAGTCCTTCGTAGCCGTCGGGACGCGGAGAACCTCGCCGAAAAGACTTTCGGACCACGTCGACATGCAGGGGTCGATGAAGTGGCGGCCTTCCTCCGGAATTTCCACACGAAGCTCCTCACGAACCTCTGGCTTGGACTGGTACCGCTGAAATCGTCCCGAGTTGGGCGCCAAACTGAAGTACTGGGTATTTTAGACCCAGCGGTGCAGGGGCACACACCCTATGACTTCTGGGTTCACCCTGTTCCAGACCTACAGAAACACAGAGTCTTCTGGGTGAAGTCAAAGATTCGTTTATTGGCTGCAGACCAATTACAGGTATCCTAGAAGTACAACAGCGTGTATGTTCTCAGGAGACTGCTGAAAATCATAGGAACGGGCTTCTCCTTAAGTACAAAATATCATGCTCCAGGCACACATTCCTTGGTTTACGATATGGCCATTATAAGTATACATTACAAACGAAAAAGCAGAGTCATGATGACCATCCCACATTCCAGTTTGGCCAGCCCACAATGATTTACACAGTAAGGTTCAGATCCCACATTTGATGTCAATAGACCCCCCAATAAACATGAGCATCTCCTGTTTTGGGAAACAAGTCATAAAGCAGGAACAAGCAGGCGTGGAAGAGATTAGCCGGGGGATTGTATAGAATGAAAGGGTTTTATGACGGGTCAAGCCCTGATGCTAATCACAGGTGGACGGAGGAAGGGGAGCTCGTGAGACCGGTTTGACCTGGGGCAGCAGAGCCAGCTGCCCAGGTCACAGAGAAGTCAGAGGGAAAGCCCATGTACTGTGAGGCCCGTATTTACTCCATTATAGCCTATGTGAGGGCAATGACAAGATGGCCACTGCTTCCAAAATGGAACCCGCATAGTGAAGCAGAATAACGTGTACACAGTGCATTTATAGCTAGAACGATATATAAAGCACTCGTACATGCCGCATTTACCATTTGCGGTTTGTTAATACCAAGATAGACAGGGGTAGGGCCCTGTCCCCTACGCGGTCCCGAATATTAAAGTACGACAATCTCAGAGGCCTCTTAATGTATGTTACTTCCCCTGCCTCTATCTACCCAGATATCAGGGGTAGCAAGGTAATGTCAGGTGTACCAAAGAGAAAGTAAGAAGCCAGGTAGTGGGTAATCTTCTTCTATCAGAACGGGGTGAATTGTATGGAACGATGAAACAAGTAGTTGCCAGGATCATTTTCATAAGAAATTAAAACAATCAAACGTCATTTTACCTCTCCTAGGAAAGCAGATCGAATTAGACTAGTATGAGTAACATAGGGAATTGGGAATGAATATCTACTGTCTCCTGAATTAACACAAAGGGGTAAATATTAAAAAACAGGATTTTAGCTCAGTTACAAATATAATAAAAAATTGCACAAAAGGTTTCTCATTTCAAGAAAAAGTTAATATATGATTTAATTTAATTTAATTTGATTTGATCTAGTAGATTTTAGGTCTTATAAAGCGCAACATAGTAAGGCAGTTTCTTGGTGCTTTTTAGGTCTCGGCTAGCGAAGGCTGCGCTTGCTCAGTCTCGCTCGCGAGATTTAATGTTTTCAGAAGTGGGGCTTTAACCCGCCCCTCTTCTTCCCTCTTCTCCATTGGCTGGCCTCTTAAATGCTGGTCAGCCATTGGAGAAGAGCTTTGTCTCTCCAAAGAAGCCCCGTCTTTTTCGGATTCGGGGGCGTGTTTTTTACTTTCTTTCTCTCCTCTGGAATGTAAACATTCCAGCCAATGGCAAGAGGAGAGAAAGAAAAACACGCCCCCGAATCCGAAAACGCCGCTGCGTTTCTCCGAGGCATTTCTGCTTCACCTCGGAGAAAGGCGGTGGTGTTCATGGCGTCCTCTCCCCCTGCTCTCGGCTCCCGTGTTCGGCTGCTGCTCTGGTCTCCTCCCACTGTCCTCTCAGGCTGGTGCCTCCGACACACTAGGTTAACGCTCTAGTTCTTCTTCAGAGCCGAAGTGATTAGAACTTTGTGGAGCGCTATCTCCATCCCAGCCAGTATCGATCGATTGCACTGTCTCCCGCCTCACCCCGCGCACGCGCAGCATAGCTGCTGGAGCGCGCTATCAGGATACCGCGGCTTACGTCTGCGAGCGTCGCATCCATGGGCCGTTTGTTGGTGCCGGGCTGGCGCCGCTGCTTCCGTTCTCCTCACGTAGGTTGTGGCGCACTTGAGTTTTTTTCCCTCTCTATCCCGCCCCCTCAGATGGTGACGGTGTGCTCCATGGAGTCTGCCGGCGGCCAGGAAGCGGCCCGCGCCGGAGCCTGAGTGAGTACTGGGGCCTACCAGGGGGAGGGGCTGCGGTCAGACGGCAGAGAGGTCTGCCGTGAAACCTTAGAGGGAAGGGGGCGTGAGGCCGCCTGGGGAGGATACGGGAGCAAGGCTAGGGGATAGTAATGACAGCTACAATTACTTGTTAGTGTCTGCTGCATAGCTATGCTCAACAGTATAATATCCGATCCTCAGTGTTTACTTACTCATAAAATAAATAATGCCTTCTCTGCTCTTTCAACTCCCAAACAGCTTCAATGAGGTTTGTTCTCCAGAGCACCCACCTGGCGTCATGCGACAAGTTTGACAGCTGGAATATTTGTGGAAAGACACGGCCTTGGAGACCACCCAGTGATACAAAAAAGTGATGCATGCCATGCTTGAATGAGTCTCGGCCACTGATGTTGAAGACTGGGATAGAAGTGTGACGGGGTGCTTAGGCATGGGAGCCGTATTTGTTGTGCCACAGGCCCAGGGCAAGCAGGAGTGGATTAAATGTAGTCAAACTTCACAACCACCGCTAGTGTGTTAATTCTCTGTCTGACGAGCAAACAGATGCACCTGCCCGGGGCATGTCAGTCAGCAAAAATAACGCATCCAAACTGCACATTTTCAGTGATCACGGCCCTTTTGAATACAGAAGAGAGAGGTAGCATCCTCGTAAATGCGCTCCAGGCTCTCTAGAATAAGGGGCCTTTTAAAAGGTCCATGTATCTATGAGCTCATAAGCATGGTGAGGGGGATAGTGGCTGCAGTGTGACAACCAATTTCCCCAGCCTGCCTTTTATTCCAGTGGAATCGTAAACAATTAGTTATCGTCCATAACCTTTAAGGAAGGCTATGAGATGTTGGGAGACATGTTTCATATGCTTTCGCTTTAATTTTAAATGTATGGGGGCAGTGTTTGGCCCCTGTGGTATAAAAGTTTATAACATAATTCCTGACCATTTTGATATAATCTGTCCTCCAGTTCTTCCAGCCTTGCCCCCTGGTAGGTGTATAAAAATTACCTAAGCCATGTTTGCGTTCTTGTACCTGTAGTCATATCTATGCATTGTGTAAGGCTTATCTTAGCTTTCATAAACGAAGAAAATAACAGGACTGGTGAACTCATGGTGTCCTATACCTTAATGCCTCAGCCAAAGTGATGTCTGTGAGAGCTGAAGCCCTATTATTAAACTTCAGTGTGACTTTAGTCTGTGTTCCTAGGCATTTTGAACACACTGACAACGAAAGAGTATCATTATTCACCCCTACAACTGAGTCTTTAGAGGAGAGCACACCTTCAGATTTCTCTCCAAGCTCTTCCGAGATCAAGATTAATGTACAAAACCATGTCTGTCTCCATCCAACCCCCCCACCTCCGGTCTGTACAGCACAGCTTTTACAAGTTTTACATTTATATTTATAAAACTTCCTGGAGTGGCAAAGAGTTGTCCTAAATCTTACTGATCTTTGTAGTTGTTTTTTTTTTTGGCATTGTCTCCACCATTGTACATGAAGAATTAAGGCTTTTGATTGTTGATTGAATCCTACTTGCTAAATCATACCTTCATGAAGAGGTGATGGTGCCCATATTCTCGTATATCCCATGAGTGCACATCACCTTGTTTACTGAACTTGGGCCAGGCGATCTATTAGGCGTTCCAATTCAGGTTGTGGTGGTGTTCTCCTGCTTGATTTGTTCTGTAATGAGACCTCTTCCTTCCGCCAGGAGTAAATCTGAATAGTTTCCTATTCTGAAGCAAGAAAATAAGTTTCTACTTATAGTGATGAACAACATGTCCCTGCAGAATTTTAAGTAGATGACACCTACTTATTTGATCAAACGAAAATAGGTCCTCACAGTGATCGCTAAGCCTGGTGCATTTGCATTGCTTTACCAACAGTTGGTTCATAGATTAGGCAGAGACTATGGTGATGGGAAGAGGAAGTGGCATACTCTGGTTGAATAACCTGCGCTTTAAATAGTGTAGGATTACTGTTGCGTTGGAATCCAGATCATCAACTCTTCTGGTCACCTCAATTTGAAGCCAGGAAATATCTAGTCGCATCCATTATGAAGGTTCTTATCAAGTTTAACAAAAAAGTGAAGAATTACTACTGATCCCCATAGCATCAAGAATGGGGCCTCTATAAGGTCCTACCAGTTTAATTGATCTGTGTGGGACCAGTCTTATATCCAGCAAAAGTAATGGCCCTGTAGACACATTATTATTATTATTATTATGGTTTTTTTTTTTTGCTGTGTCCAGAAGTGAAGCCTATTAAGGAAAGTTCACTGTCAAATAGTCAGTATTTCATGTATGACTACGGCAATGCATTGTGTCAGTCTTTAACCTTATCAGATACATTGTATCAGCCATCGACCTAATCGAACCATCCAAAAGTGAGTTAAAAAATGGTTGGTTACTTCACATTTGAGAAACCTAGGACAATTTGGTTTGTTCGCTGTCCACAGAGACCCTGGGGAAGTCTGTGTGGGTACTCATCTATACAGATTTGTGTGTTTGTACGGATGTGTGTGTATGTGTTCATGCCTATTCATGTCTATGTGCGTGTGTGTGCCTATTCACTCGCGGGTGCGTGTTTGTGTGTTACTCTTCATTCGTATGAGTTTCCAGAGTGTGGGCATTGTGTTTGTGTGGGCACTCATCTATGCATATTAGTCTGTTTGTAAGGATGTGTGTATATGCGTGCTTTGCGGCGAATGGCTATACCGATTGTGTTTGTGTATTTACAGCAGACGATTGTCACGCCATCATAAACACCTTTTAATAACTGTGTGTGTGTGTAGGTGGCTCTGTGGGTGGCTCTATTTGTGTGTGGGTTGCGCTATGTGAGTGGCTCTCTGTGGGTGGCTCTGTGTGTGTGGGTGGCTCTATTTGTGTGTGTGGCTCTGTGTGTGGGTGCAAATGCAATAGGTCTCGCATTTGAGAGTGATTAAGCTATTGACATTGTAAATAACAATGCCGTTTCTTTAAATGTTTTAAAAACAAAAACATAAACAAAAATAATGTCATGAGCAATGCCAATAACTCTAACTTTAACAATGCCGAGACCGTTGCATTGTAAATGCTTGTTGTGATTGTGGTAAAGGGTTGGTAGCTGATTTGAAGTAGAGGTATACGAAATTCATGTACTTTGCTTTTACACAATTATGTGAAACTGGTATTTGGCACTGTTTTTTGCGCAAATTGTATCCTTGCGCTTTTTTGGAGTGAGAATGCATTTTATGCTAAAAAAATTATGTAAACAAACAAAAGCAACGCTAAAACCAGCGCTCGCACTCTATCATTTCTGTTGTTCCCTTGTGTTTGCAGTCCATTTCTACAGCGAAAGGTGGACTGTGAACAGTGCTCAATTAGGCGATGTGGCGCCATTGTGTAATTTCTGGAATTTTGCACAACAAAAGGCGCATGAAATTTCCAAAAGTAAATTCCATGTGCCAGCATAATGCAAATTTAATACAGGGCTAATTAGAAGTTACTGATTCTTTGTTACATGCAAACAACATTTAGCACTTATTCTATCCTAAACCTTTTCCCAGTTCCTTCCTGATATACATCACAGTGCAAGTATTCATTATCTTAACATTAATACTGCCTCTGATTATCCCTTTTTTTATTCAGAGCTGAATGTTTGTAATGTTAATGAATGTTTGAATGAACTAGGACCAGGATGGTACTGCAGTGTGAGCGACAGGAAACACAATAAGCATTGGCAAAGCCGCTAAGTCTGGCATTCTCCGTCAGTCTTTTGGCAATTCTTGTTTTGTTTTGTCATGGCTTTTGCAAAACTTTATTATTTGGCAAGCTGCCGGGCATTTGCCAATCTAAAAAAAAAGTATTGGTTAATGGCAAAAATGATTTATGGTCTCAAAAAAGAATGCATTACCATAATATTCCAAGGCACTGAAGGGAACTACTTTGTGTGTGGATATGCTCCTTGTGATAGGGCAGGGTTCCATTGCTCATAGTGAAGTCACCTTGATGCATGCTTGTGTGGGTTAGAGAGAAATGTGAATGACACAACCACAGAAAAATGGGTTAAGTGTGTCTGAAAACTCCTGGAAGTGATTAAGTTACACACACAATTTTAGTAAAATCAAAAGGTCTTTGCTAACTCAGACCTAAAAAGCCAATTCTTGTGCCATAGGCTGCTAGCCTTTTGCCTTTGAGAAAGCAGGCAAGAAAGAAAGAAAGCAGCAAATAGGAAAGAAAGCAAAAGGAGAGCTGGAAATATGGAAAGAAGGCAAGGAAGAAAGAAGGCAAGGAAGAAGAAAAGAAGGAAAGAAAGATGTCAAGAAAGAAGAAAGACTAGAAAAAAAAGAAGAGCGAAGGATAGAAAGAAGGAAGGAATGAAACCAAGGAACAAGGTGTAAAAGCAGGAAAGAAAGAGAAAAAAGAGAGTAGTAGAAAGCAACAAAGAAAGAAAGAACACAAGAAAGAAAGGAAGAATGAAAGAAAGAAAGGAGGGAAGAAAGAAAAAAGTACTAAAGAAAAGAAAAGAGAAACTAGAGAAAGAAACCATAAAAGAGTAAATGATAGAAAGAAAGAAAGAAAGAAAGAAAGAAAGAAAGAAAGAAAGAAAGAAAGAAAGAAAGAAAGAAAGAAAGAAAGAAAGAAAGAAAGAAGCTAAGGGAAAAAGAAAGCAAGTAAGACAGTGAGAAGTAATGAATGGAAAATTAAAGCAGGAACAAATGAAAGAAAAGGAAATGCAAGAAAGAAGAAAAGAATAAATTAAAGAAAAAGAAAATCAAGAATGAAGCAAATCAGAAATAAAAGAATGAAAGAGAAAAGGAAAGAAAATTGGAATGAATGAATGAGAAGAAGGGAATCAAAAAAGACAGAAAGAAGGAATTAAAGAAACAAAAATGGAAAGAAGTAATGAGAAAAAAGAAAGAAAGAGGAAAAAAGTAAAGAAAGAAAAGGAAGAAAGATGAAATGTAAGAATGAAAGAAAAAGAGAAGAAAGAAAGAAAGAAAAAAAGAAAAACAAAGAAAGACAGAAAGAAAGAAAAACAAAGAAAGAAAGAAAGAAAGAATAGACGGAAATAAACAAATCTGTTAGAAGTGCTGCAAATTAAACACAATAAACACTGGTTTTCTTTCTGGGCAAACTTTTATTAGACCACCATTAGTGATATTCAGCTTAGAATAAACGTGTTTTGAAGAATTGCCTGCTTATGAATTAACATGTATAATATTCAATCTTTCAACAATTTAATACAGAACAGTTACAAATGGACATGGTCTGTTATGTAGTGAAATACCAGCAGTCAGATAAAGGATACTCCAAAAGGAATTTACAACAGTTTTGTCCAGAGACAATAACTCATAAAGTTTGGAATGTGGCCCGTGCTGTCATCTGGCTCAAGATCTCCTGCTGTCACATCAGACTCTACAAACAAAGGGAAATTCAAAGTAATAAATTAGAAACAAAAACATTGGCACAAAAGAAAACTCGCTTGTGTGTGGATGTGCTCCTTATGAAAGAGCAAAATGCAGTCACTCAATGTGAAGTCATCCAATGGCTGAAGTGGGCTGACTCCCTGCCTCATGCTGTATACTGTAGTGTGCAGAAGCAAAATGTGAATGACACAACAACAGACCAGTGGATGAAGAAAGCTGCTGATAGGCTTTAAAAAAATATATATTGTATACACACACACGCACAGGCACACACACACACGCACACCCACACAATTTAATGCCAGACCGAAAAACAGAGAAGAAATCATAGGATGAAGAGAGAAAGTGGAATAAGGATGTCTTCACTCAACAGCTACATCAGATTTTGCTTAGCCCTATAGAACAAGACTGACATAAGATCCAAAAGTACAGATAGCGTTGGATATCAGGATGAAGAAAGAGATCAGCCTAAATATAGACACAAAAGGCAGCGGAAAATGTTAAAGTAGATTTAACCTGTAAGAATCAATCACAAAAATATGGTTGACGAAGTTCTATGTAGTTTTAGGGTATTAAAGAAATAAATAATTTTAAGGCTGCTAAATGTTTAACAGTAGCTTGACGTGAAGCAGAGGTGGGACATTATGAATGTTGTTTAGAATCTCTCCTGCGGCCAGCTTAGGTTTCAACATGAATCATGAATCAAACAGTGTGCATATCAGAATGCTCAAACCCAGTGTTGGTCCAGGAGGAAAACACAGCATGCTGCAGAAGCCTGGCCCTCATTTGCATGTGGAAGATGTCATGCAGTTATAATCCAAATTAAGCCCAGCGGTTCTAGTGCCAAGAATACTGATTATGTTCACTTCACAGATGTGTGGGAATTTGTTGTTAACCCGTATATACTAAATGCTACAATGCTGGCAGTGTGCTGTTGTATGTGGAAGGGGACATTTTTACCCAGGCTCTTGTTTTGTGTTTGCATGTTTTGCAGATAGTTTATGATATTGGGCACTGGGTCTACTGCTGTTTATTATTCGTTGATTCGTGATTTCTCAAAGAAAGAAACCCAGAGCAGACAGAAACATTTGCACAAAACTGTTTTCCTCCCACACACAGACATCTATGATCTTCAGCCAAGAAATCAGTTTCACAGAATCTGTTCTGAGACAAACAAAATAGATAATTGCCTCTCCACCTAATAAACAAATTAAACAAACAAGGTTTAAACAGAACTAGACAGTAAAATATAATATGCCAGGTAAATACCTTCAGAAGATCGGTTTTGAGCCTGAGGTGCAACTTCAAAACAATATTGAACCAAATTGAATATAGTAAAAACTTTCAAATCCAGAATAGATTTGCACAAATTATTTTCAAAAGTGACACAAGGAACTTGATTCTGTCACCCGGCAGATTCAAAGTAAACTCAAATTTGTAGCACAAATTCTAGCATGATTTCAGAATTACATTGATTAACAAAATTTCAGGGATATCTGAAGTGACTTAACACATCCTTTGACTCCCCCTCCCCATGACATGCCTGTATTACCCTCTTATCCCAGCCTTAGGCGGCCTTCATACAAACTTCTATTTGCTGCTGAGGTTCAAGGAAAGAAAGAAAAGAATTACAACTTTAAGACCAGGGATTTAAAAGGCTCTGTATGGGTACCAAGGGAAAAGGTAAGAAAAATACATCCTATCCCTGGCTACTACTAATTGATTGTAACCATAATGGAGATTGTGCATCTGTAAGCCATTGCCTTCCTTTTCAATGTATGGTTTGTTAGTGTTTTTTTAGTGGATGGTTTGTTTGGATGTGATTCAGTGTGTATTTTAGGGGACTTACTCTGCCACACCTTTGTCCAGCAATGCATGGAGCAAACCACTTTCCAAAAGGTACCATAATAATATAAGTTTTATCTCAACAGCTACAGGTTAAGCAAAATAATAATTATGTTCCCCAATTGTCCACTTTCATACAGATCAACAAGCTGGTACAACACTGCAAAAAACCTCCTGGTTGATCTAATCATCTATAAAGATGTATTGTTTTGGGTAATGACCCTATCCCAGTGGGCTGGTCTGACCATTTACACATTAAGTGCACCCTAAAAAAAAACAGCAGGCAGGAGATGCACTACCTACCACAATAGGTTTATACAGGCAGCTATAGCTGTATTATTGTCACCTCCACTTCTGTGTATCATAAATATATATATTGCTATTAAATCGAAGCAACTGCCCCCGTGAGTGCTGTCTTTCTTTTTTTAAACGAGAGAAACGCAGCATTGATAAATATCGCAGGTACACCCCTGCGACTTCAGCACCCGTCCGCGAGTGCTCAGACTATGGTGCACAACAAGCAAATATATATAAATATATATATATATATATATCCCACTCCTTTGGTTCCAGGTTACCGAGCCAATGCAGCGCTCCTCGTGGGTGCGTGACCCTGCGGCCGAACCACGCCGCTTAACATCCACCAGCAATCCCTCCGGGTTGGAAGAAAGATTGGGACGCACTCTCAGCAACTTAGTTTTGCGCTTTATTCAATTATTTCACTTCACGGGATACAGGAATGAGCTGATCTACGCGTTTCGGTATCACAGATACCTTGCTCACGATCAACTGTTACTGTGGGTCCGCCCCCTATAAATTTAGTTGTTGTTACATCATTTCCTGGCGATGACCCAAAAGCTCCCTTTGCATTATGGACAATGTAGTTTTGTAAATTCAACATATTGAGCGCGAATTACATTTTGCAAAATGAAATTAAATTACTAAATTGAGATAATTTCTATATCACAACGAGGAAAAATTAATTAACCAAGATAGTATACAATGTCTCTTTTGTGATAATAAAAGTCCATTTCTTTTAATATTATCTGGAAAGAAATTGCTTATCCCCTCAAAATCGGGCATATCATTTAACTGTCAATCAAATATTTGATTGTTATTTATCATGAAATTCCCCCATTATAGTTACTTCAGATAACTATAACTCGCGTGCCCGCAATCCTCTGCTCATGACGTCACATATTACATCACTCATGACATTGTCAGTGGCATCACTCTTGACATCACTGATGACATCATCCTTGTGACAGAGTGGCGGCCGCGCGAGTTATAGTTATCTGAAGTAACTATAACGGAGGAATTTCATTGTTTTTTTTACGAGTAAAATATACACCTAACTATAACATGTGTGAAACCTATGGTTCTTTAAGTGAATTTGCAAGGTTTTTTAAATGCTAATTCCTAACTATAACGTGTGTGAAACCTATGGTTTTTTCAGTGAATTTGTACGGTTTTTTAAATGCTAAGTTATGTATGTATTATATATTTTTTTATATATTTATTTTACAATTAACTACGTATTACATTTTTTTTTTTTTATGGTTTTTCAGCGTGCGCGCATGGTGCACGCACCCCCGCGATTTTGAAAAAAAAAATTACATGTTTTTTTCTGCCTTCGGGGTCCTTCAGGGACCCCCTGACAAAAGCTAGGGGGTCAGGAACTCTCTACCCTGCCCCCTTTTCACGTTCGCCACCTTCCTTTTCCACTCTCGCACTGAAAACAAACAAAATGGCGGCCGACACTTCCTGATTTCGACCGATTCGAACGTTGACTGACATGTAACAACCAATCAGAATTACGCTCGCGCACGTTAAGGTGCGCGCACTGTGCGCGCACGGTGCGCGGCTATAGATATGTATGTGCTTATAACTGCAATTTTCTCAGGAACTACTGAACAGATTGACTCCATATATGCAAAAGGCACTTCCCTGACCTGAGGACTACCTCTCTGCCAAATTTCAAGTAATTCTGTTCAGGCGTTCGGGCTGTACCTTCGACTAAAGGTCCTATGGGAAAATGCATGGGGAAAACGCGTTTTGGGACCCCCCTTTTTTCTCGGCCCCCGCTTGACGAATCCCCCCGAGACTTTCAGGGTAGGAGCTGAGTGGAGCGCCCCATTAGTTTTGAAAATTTCGCGGAGATTCGTCATCCGGCGCCAAAGTTATTCAAAATAGAATTTTAAGATTTCCTATGGAAACACGGTCCTAACTATAACTATCTACTGGCGACCGCCAGTAGATAATATATAGATATATATATATATATATATATATATATATATATATATGAGCAAGGGGTTCCCAAACACATTTTTCCACCAATTCATTTTCCATAGACTTTTGTATCCCGCGTAACGTGAAACCAGCTGAACGGATTTGCATGAAAGTTGGTAGGGTTGGAGATTAAGGTGCACAGATGATAATTTTGGATAGTACAGGTCAGTAGGGTAAGTATGTCTTCAATTATAAGGCATTTAAACATAGTGATACCTGTTGTTGCTGTATTTTCACAAAATATTGTGGTATTTTATGGATTTGTCGTGGAACTAACACGTTACATAGCGATAACAACGCATTATGTGATTGGCTAGAGACAGCTTTTACAAAAGTTAAAGGCAGCCATGTTGTTTTTGGGTACACGTTGGCTGTGTTCTGGGTTTCACACTTAGATATAGGTAAGTATTAGGTCTGCTATTTTTCCCCTACATATTACCACTTTATTAAAGTGGTAATTGGTAGGGAAAAATATTTCTAAGTTTCTGTATATTATTTTTAAAATGTACGGAGTACTGCGGTACCTAAAATAAATTTAGAAAACTCTATAACTATAGCTTGCGCCTTCTCCATGCACTGCTTATACAGTTATTGCATTGCAAATCAAATCTTTTGTGAGAACACAGTGCATGGTAGAGTAGTGAGTTATAGTTAATGTAGTGTAGCTACCGAGTTGAATACACTGTATATGGAGGTGCACAAGATATAATAAGTTGAAGGTGTTACATAAATTATAAATTTAAGGTATAAGTATAAATTTCAATCTTCACATTTTTGTATATTTTAAGTTTGGTTTACACAGAAAGAATAAATAGAGTTTTCCTAACTGTAACAGCGGTTTAACCTTTGAATTTTCATTGGGAAAAAAAAAAAATATATATATATATATATATATATAAAATGTAAAAATATGAACAAACGATAAAAGACAGAAAGGCCCTAAAATTCCAAAGGGACAGAAATTACTATCTAAACGGAAGAATATACACATTCTCCAAGAAATTTGAAAACATCCGTCGCCAACAACTATCCTCCACAGCAGAAAACCAAATGAGACCAGTAGAGCAAAGTGAATCAGAAATGTGTTCAGAAGTGGAGTCAGACCCAGAAGGCACTGGGAGTAGTAACCCAAATAGTAAAGCTCCAACACCAGTTCAAGAGTTTGTTTTTTAACGGATGGAACACATCATGAGCCTACGACCGCGACCTGCACGCCAAGAACAAAAAAGCAAAGGACAAGGTCAAAGAGAAGGAGAAGGAAGGGCAGAAGATGGGGAAAGCACAGCACACAGAACCACAAAAACAACCTACAGAAGAAACAGACAGAGATAAAAACAAACATAGACACTGACAACACAGCAATCAACCTATCTACTATGGATTTGAACCCAGAGGAGCAAAGGATTTTATCTTTAGGATTGACATACTGCGCTAAATCTAATTTTGACTACACACAAACTAGGGTAGATGTGTACGCAAGCTCAAATTGCAAAAACATTTCTTCAATGAGACAAAGAATGCTAAAGAATATGAGACAGGAACTACCAACACTGGAAATCTCTGTGTGGCAGACATGAACCTCCTGAAAGATTTAGCAGAACTGGACTGTGATGAACTACTTAGTCAAATATCTCCAATGGAAGTGGGAATAAGATCTGATCTGGACATTCATGAAAATATACACACGCCATTTAGACCCAAATCTGTATTTACCCCCATGATGCCCAAAGAGGGATTAGACATGTTTGCTGATAATGTAGTCAAGGACCTAAAGGAACTGGTGAAACTCAGTAGCAGAGACTTTATTAAAACAAAGGATACAATACAACAACTCAGTTCAAAAAATCTAACTAAGACAAGACATTGTGGTACGATGGTCCGACAAGGGCGGCAATGTAGTCCTGTGGCCCCTAGAGAAATACAACCAAGAGGCAATGACACAGTTACAGGACAGAGAGTGTGACAGCCGCACCAGTGTTACAAGTATCATGGGAGTTAAGGAAAAGTTCCACAAGGCACTTTATGAATGGAGAGGAGTGGGACTCATTTCCAAACAAGAACTCTATTTTTTGAAAAATTACTATCCCATAACACCCCAACTATATCTTATACCTAAGATGCATAAAGATGCCCAGTGCCCCACAGGAAGACCAATCATTTCCGCGATTGGGAGACTGTTCGAGAACACCTCAAGGTTTATAGACTTCTTCCTCCAGCCCTATGTCCATGAACTCCCAGCATACATCAGAGACACTGGGGACTTTTTAACAAAAATCTATGATCGTACCTGGAATGACAATTTTGTTTTCATGACATTGGATGTACATACTTTAAATACAAGTATAAGACACAGGGATGGTCTGAACGTATTGAGCTACTATCTAGGGAAACGACCTATTGGTCTACACCAACATACCATGATGCTACTACAAATGGCAGAATGGTGTTTAGATAATCATATATATTTATCTTTGACAGACTCTTCTACAAGCAAACAAAAGGTACAGCCATGGGTATTTGCTTTGCCCCCAGCTATGCTAATTTGCATATGGGTTGGTGGGAGGAGCAAGTACTCATGAAGACACAAAGTACATCTATGATTGAGAATGTGTTCCTCTATACTAGGTAAATAGATGACATTTTTATTCTGTGGCAAGGCACTGAATAAAGTGACATTAACTTCTCCACAGAAATTAATAATAACTGCCTTAATCTAGCATTCACCTGCACCACAAGCAAAGAATCCATCAAATTCCTAGATCTAGAACTTTATGTAGAAAATAATAAAATTCAATCTAGGACATACAGAAAACCCACGTCAGGTAACGCAATAGCTTCCACCCCACAAGCCTCAAGGAGAGCATACCATATGCAGAATGCCTCAGGATGAAGCGTAATTGCAGCACACATGAGGGATTGAGACAGTCTGCAAAAGGACTCTTTGAGAGACTCAGATGTAGAGGTTATAGCACTAGAACATTGACCAGTGCAGAGCAGAAATGTGCCAATGCCAAGAGGGAAGATCTCCTATTCTCCACTAAGAGCAGTAATAAAAACAGTAAAAAACAAAACAAAGAAACAACCCCTAGATTGATTACAGGGTTCAATGTTTACCATACGAACCTTAGTAAAATACTGCATAGGCATTGGCAACTAGTGCATAGCGATCCTGTCATAGGTCGTCCCACATGTTCCAAACTCCCACAGATTACATTCAGAAGAGCCAAATCCATGCACCAAGAATTAGTCTGTAATGCACCATCAATTGACAAGGGAACTGGCTGGCTCAAACCACAGAGAGGGTTTCACAAATGCTTTAAGAGCAAAGTGTGTAAACACGGCATAAATACCAGAACTATCCCTTTACCGCTTAGACAGACTCCCTTCGAAATCCGAGGCAGTTAAACATGCAAAACTGATTTCGCAATTTACGTCATCCAATGCACATGTGCAAAACAGTACGTGGGGAGTACCATACACCCCGTACATGTGCAGATATTACAACATCTCAGGGCCATCATCCATGATGACCCCGCATATCCGGTAGTAAGACACATGAACACATGCCATGGCGGCAAAACTCAATAACTTTCTTTCTTTGTGAGTGACAGTGTCCCCAAGAACATCAGGGGATGTAATAGACAACTATCACTCAGGAGATTGGAATCAAGGTACATAATTTTACTTGATTCCAAAAACCCAAAGGGGATGAATGCAGATGAGGCACTCAATGTGCACCTCTGATACTTTAACCGCTTGTCTTGCACCTTAACCCTTTCCGTAGCGTTAAGTTCTCACACTTTAGTAACTTTTTTTAAAGGTTTTGTTGGCACATTTTTTCACATCTTAGTTAAGTACTAGTAACCCTGTAGTGTACTCGAGGATGGTTTCTATCTGATCAGATCAATAACATAGGAGAAAGCGGCCCTGAAGTAATTGCCCACTTGGGCACTATACTGCGTCTGTTTTTTGCCAGCCCCATAATTACCAGTCTATTTTTCCCCCCCACAAAACGAGAGATGGTGGATTGTTTGCTCAATTTATTGATATATACATAGGAATCTATTCCACACTCATCTCTCAAAAGGCCTTTCCGTTATCATTTACAGGAAAGGATGAAAGAGGTTTATATGTTCTATAATGCGGGGTAGTCATCAAAGTGAATGTAACTCTTCCATTTCTCCTTAGTTGTGTATGTAAACCCGTGAATAACACTTGAAATACACTATATATGAATCAGTCTATTTGGGGTTTTAACAATTGTCACAGTTAATTTTTATCATTTTAAAAAAGACAATTCTGTTGTGCCGTTAGCATAAGAAGCTTTAGCAACAGCCAGATGTTATGTTTTCTAATTTACTTTTTGCACTATCATGGTAGATAAGCCAATTCTTCTATGTCTTTCACCACAGATGGTTGCTGTGACAACCAACTGAATGTGCTTTACTCATTTATATGCAGTAAAATCAGAGATACCTACTGTAGTGAGCAAGGCAGTCCGCCGCCGAAACACATCTAGGTCATTTTTCTGGAATAAAGAATCTTTCTATGACAAACATTTTCCACTGAGTCAGCGCCTGTTCTTTATGGATCTCAGGATTGGAATAATCCGGCTGTAAGAGACATTCGTCCACATTGCGAACCAACTGCATGATGGGATCTGCAGTCCATAACTATGAACTGGCCGAGTGTTCTCTGACGAAATATGGTGCTGGTGTGCCCCACGCTACTTTAGAAGGAGGGGCATATAAATAGAAGGAAACTTTGAAATTTGCAACAACAGAGGCATCTGAAGAGGCTACCGCCGAAACAAATTGTTCCTTTAAGCCCTGCCGCGTCCCCTTGTCTTTCTCGAAAGAGGAGGATTTTTTTGCATATTAGCGTGTAGCCAGTGTCATGCAAAGGAGACCCTTCCAGAAGTGTTCTGGGTGCAGTGGCTCAACCCGGACCACCCCACGTCCGATGGAGGCAGAGGCTTTTGCTGCCAGCCGACAGTCGGTGACTTACACGAAGAGACGGAGTTACTTCACCACCATCTCCAAACTTTGCCAACAGCGGGACTGTGAGGTTGGAAGCGCAGGGCTCAGGGATCGTTTGTTGCCCAGCAGAGTGCTACAATCTCAAGCCAACCATTCGTCAGCCACTCACCTTGGCGAGGGAAAAATCCGGCTGTAAGAGACATTTGTCCACATTGCGAACCAACTGCATGATGGGATCTGCAGTCCATAACTATGAACTGGCTGAGTTTTCTCTGACGAGATATGGTACAGGTGTGCCCCACGCTACTTTAGAAGGAGGGGCATATAAATAGAAGGAAACTTTGAAATTTGCAACACCGGAAGTATCTGAAGAGGCTACCGCCGAAACGCGTCATGCGAGAAAACTCGAACAAATGGTTCCTTTAAGCCCTGCTGCGTCCCCTTGTCTTTTTCGAAAGAGGAGGATTTTTTTCCATATTAGCGTGTAGCCAGTGTCACGCAAAGGGGACCCTTCCAGAAGTGTTCTGGGTGCAGTGTCTCAACCCGGACTGCCCCACGTCCAATGGAGGCAGAGGCTTTTGCTGCCAGCCGACAGTCCGTGACTTACACGGAGAGACGGAGTTACTTCACCACCGTCTCCAAACTTTGCCAACAGCGGGACTGTGAGGTTGGAAGCGCAGGGCTCAGGGATCGTGTGTTGCCCAGCACAGTGCTACAATCTCAAACCAACCATTCTTCAGCCACTCACCTTGAGGAGAAAAAAAATCGGGCTGTAAGAGACATTTGTCCACATTGCGAACCAACTGCATGATGGGATCTGCAGTCCATAACTATGAACTGGCTGAGTGTTCTCTGACGAGATATGATGCAGGTGTGCCCCACGATACAATAGAAGGAGGGGCATATAAATAGAAGGAAACTTTGAAATTTACAGCACTGGAGGCATCTGAAGTGGCTACCGCCGAAACGCGTCATGCCAGAAAACTCGAACAAATGGTTCCATTAAGCCCTGCCGCGTTCCCTTGTCTTTTTCGAAAGAGGAGGATTTATTTGCAAATTAGCGTGTAGCAAGTGTCATGCAATGGGGACCCTTCCAAAAGTGCTCTGGGTGCAGTGGCTCAACCCGGACCGCCCCACGTCTGATGGAGGCAGAGGCTTTTGCTGCCAGCCGACAGTAAGTGACTTACATGGAGAGACGGAGTTACTTCACCACCGTCTCCAAACTTTGCCAACAGCGGGACTGTGAGGTTGGAAGTGCAGGGCTCAGGGATCATTTTTTGCCCAGCACAGTGCTACAATCTCAAGCCAACCATTCTTCAGCCACTCACCTTGAGGAGGGAAAAATCCAGTTGTAAGAGACATTTGTTCGCATTGCGAACCAACTGCATGATGGAATCTGCAGTCCATAACTATGAACTGGCTGAGTGTTCTCTGACGAGATATGGTGCAAGTTTGCCCCACGATACATTAGAAGGAGGGGCATATAATTAGAAGGAAACTTTGAAATTTGCAACACTGGAGGCATCTGAAGTGGCTACCGCCGAAACGCGTCATGCCAGAGAACTCGAACAAATGGTTCCTTTAAGCCCTGCCGCGCCCCCTTGTCTTTTTTGAAAGAGGAGGATTTTTTTGCATATATATATATATTATCTACTGGCGGTCGCCAGTAGATAGTTATAGTTAGGACCGTGTTTCCATAGGAAATCTCAAAATTCTATTTTGAATAACTTTGGCGCCGGTTGACGAATCTTCGCGAAATTTTCAAAACTAATGGGGCGCTCCGCTCAGCTCCTACCCTGAAAGTCTCAGGGGGATTCGTCAAGCGGGGGCCGAGAAAAAAGGGGAGTCCCAAAACGCGTTTTCCCATAGGACCTTTAGTCGAAGGTACAGCCCGAACGGCTGAACAGAATAACTTGAAATTTGGTAGAGAGGTAGTCCTCAGGTCAGGGATGTGCCTTTTGCATATATGGAGTCAATCTGTTCAGTAGTTCCTGAGAAAATTGCACTTAAAAGCACATACATATCTATAGCCGTGCACCGTGCGCGCACCGTGCGCACACCCTTACGTGCGCGAGCGTAATACTGATTGGTTGTTACATGTCAGTCAACGTTCGAAACGGTCGAAATCAGGAAGTGTCGGCCGCCATTTTGTTTGTTTTCAGTGCGAGAGTGGAAAAGGAAGGTGGCGAACGTGAAAAGGGGGCAGGGTAGAGAGTTCCTGACCCCCTAGCCTTTGTCAGGGGGTCCCTGAAGGACCCCGAAGGCAGAAAAAACATTAAAACTTCTTTTTTTTTTAAATCGCTGGGGTGCGCGCACGTTGAAAAACCATAAAAAATTTTTAAAAATTTTAATACGTAGTTTATTGTAAAATAAATATATATAAAAAAAATAATACATACATAACTTAGCATTTAAAAAAACGTACACATTTACTGAAAAAACCATAGGTTTCACACACGTTCTAGTTAGGAATTAGCATTTAAAAAACCTTGCAAATTCACTTAAAAAACCATAGGTTTCACACATGTTATAGTTAGGTGGATATTTCACTCGTAAAAAACCAATGAAATTCCCCCGTTATAGTTACTTCAGATAACTATAACTTGCGCGACCGCCACTCTATCACAAGGATGATGTCATCAGTGATGTCAAGAGTGATGCCACTGACCATGTCATGAGTGATGTAATATGTGACGTCATGAGCAGAGGATTACGGGCGCGCGAGTTATAGTTATCTGAAGTAACTATAACGGGGGAATTTCATTGGTTTTTTCAATAAAGTCTCCAAACCGGATTCCCCGTGTGGCCTCTTCCTTTCTCTCTGAGGGAGGTTCCTGCTGCGATATATATATATATTTTTTTTTTTTGCATTTTCTTCCGGCAAAGCAGGACAAATGTGGGCACTCCAAATAGGGTATCCAATTTAAATTCTTTATTGCAGCACGTCCATCACTGATGCATTTCCGCTGCTCCCAGCCTCTTTGAATGAAACCCACAAACCAGTTCAAGTTTTAAACAACATCATCAAAGATATTAAAGACATACTTTCAAAAACACTTTTTTCTTTTTTCCTCTCTACTCTCATTTTTCATTTTTCTTTAAAAGAGAAATTCATAAAGTGTAAAATTATCATCTATCAAATTTCACATGTTACAGTACATTTTTTTCATTTTCTTTTTTCTCTTTTTTTCCTATCCTAT
Source organism: Triturus cristatus (assembly GCF_964204655.1). Lineage (NCBI taxonomy): Eukaryota > Metazoa > Chordata > Amphibia > Caudata > Salamandridae > Triturus > Triturus cristatus. The sequence continues at coordinate 213,649,863 of NC_140592.1, forward strand.
TTTTCTTATTTTTGAGACTTTATTCACTGTTCATGCTACTGAGCTCTTGGGCGGATGGAGCAGATTTATACAGTATTGGGCCAGTGCCCAAATCACAACATCAACAGCATCAATCACCATACTTTCTCTCCAAGTTTCATCTCCTGATTATTATACTCCCATTTATCATCGAGAGATTTCTGATAAATATTCATTACATACAAATTATTGAACTGCATCACATTAAGGGGAAAATACATAAATAGTCACTTAATATGTCCATTATAGGTTTGACTGTAAACAAACCTCTCCCTATTGCACAAAACACTGGAAAATGTAAACTGGTTGAACATCAACATCACAAACCTCATCCTCTAATTTTACCAATAATTTGATTTCTATAAATCATTCATAAATAGGCACATATTTAGAGGAATTAATAGAAAATGTGACAAGGACTGTAATTCATACAATTCACACTCAGTTATACATTCCTATTCAGACCTGAAGGGAATTTTGTATGTAAATCTAGAATGTATCTAGATTCTAGGCATCTAAGTTTCATCACTCTATTTCTAGCATTTTTATCAGTAGCTGGTTCCTAGTAAAATTCTTGGATTTTTTTGGTGGCTATATTCACTGTTTTGGAACTGCATCCCCTTTTCAAGAATCTTCCCTTCATTAGTTCCAGTTGTTTATTATAGTATTTTTCCTGGCTACATATTCTTTTCAGTCTGAGTGTTTCCCGTATGGAATACTTTCTTTTAGATTTTTGGGATGTTGTCTTTTAAAGTGCAACGTGCTATTCCCTGCAGTCTCCTTATGATATACTGATGTATTGATTTTTCCTTCACTGACTTTCAACGATATATCTAAAAAAGTAATCTCACTGGAACTCATACATGCAGTACATTTTAAGTTTAAAGGATTGTTGTTCAGCTTTTCTACATACTCATATGCTTTTTCCTTTGTTAGATTCCATAATAAAAACAAATTGTCAATGTAACAAGTTAAAATTAAAACAATTTGTACAAATTCATAGTTATCATCCGCCCAGGCCGCATGCTTCTCCCACCAGCCCATCACCAAATTGACAAAGCTACAAAGCTAGGGACAAAGCAGGTGCCCATGGCTGTACCGACATTTTGCCAATGCAGGGCTCCATTATCCATGAATATGTTTTCTTCAAGACAGATTTGTATCGTTTGAAAAAGCATCCTATTATGTTCCTGAAAACATGCTGGTCTAGTTTAAAAAAATACTCACAAGCACATGTCCCAAATGTATGGTCAATAGAAGTTTACAGTGCAGCCACATCCAATGTTGTCATTAAATAGGTGTCTGACCAAACCAAGTTATGAATCTTTGTTGAAAAATATCCACTATCCTTGCAATATGCTGGAAGAGTTCTCACAAAGAGGAATAAAATGGAATTGATATGAATCGCAGTATTCTCTAAAAAGCTTTAATTGGATGAGATGATCATTCTGCTGCCTGACAGCTTTGAGACACAAAAAGATTGGATCACATTGCATCAGTTATTAGAGATAATAATTGTTTATCGCAGGAATCTGGCCTGAAAAGCCTGCAGAACTCTACATCTTCATTGACCTGCATATGCTTTCTAAGTGCTGAATATTGTGGGAGTTGCTGGAGAACTGTGAAGCATGCAAGACCTAACTCTGGAAACAAAGAATGTTAGAAATGAAAGGAGGGTACAAATGAAAAAAATGCTAAACAACCATTCCCAGTAGCATCTCCAGCATTATGCTATTCTCTACCCATTGAACTTAGATGTTGCAGATCTCTTTTACAGTTCGGAAGGAAATTGAAAATTAATTTGCTTAATATACTTTTGAAGTAACAGACATCGTTGCTTTCACACCTTCTATTTCTTCTCACCCTACGTTTCATAATTCAGTTTTCTTGCCCATCATATTGCCCTGATGCAGTTGCATAGTCAGTCAGTTCTCTCATCCAGTCTGTCACCTTTCTGTAGTGCTATCATACTTAGTTAGAATAATCAAACTCGTTGCTAGTTGAAACGCGTTATATCTGTAACATGCCTTTTGTTATCCTCTCCTTCAATAAGATTTACTGACATATATTTTCCAGCTTCTCTCAAACTGTAAACCTATTCTCACTTCAGTTTCTCCTGCCAAACTCTCATTTTTCTGTAGGTAGGTTGTGTTTCCTGTATCAGAATAGTTAAAGTTTAATACAGGTCATTTATCTTTAGACAACACATTCAAAAACCATCCACCTTTCACTTGCTGTTCCTACCAATCAACTCCTCTTTCATGCCCTCTGCTGAAATCCTCCCAATAAATGGACCAATTTTAAGGCAATAACTCTGAGTTTGTTGATGAACACTGTTACCATATTGAAACCCTCTAATCCTTTCTATTACCCCCTTTTTACTACACTGACAGAGGTTTTAAGCACATATCTTGTGTCCTAACACACATTTAATTAATATCTTAGTAGTTCTTGGTGACCATTTTGGACTGCCTCAAATCCGAACACATCTCTTCATTCGCTACGGTACCAAAAGCTGTGTTAAGATACAACTTAAACATTTTATCAGCATCAATGTTCTCATTGATGATTGTTAATCTTGATTCAGAGGCTATTGAAGCATAGCAGTGACCATGCAACAAGTAATTGATATTGCCCTGTTTATTGTCGTTAATGGTGACTTCAACCTATGGCTGTGTCTTGTTCTGCCTGCTGCCTTAAACACATTGAACCACAACATGCCACTGGAAACTCTGGAAGAGTGTAAATAATTAGGGGGAAAGATCCTTTAGTGATGCCTTTCCTAATTTTATATCTTGTTCTAGCACATTATTTTTGTAAACACTATACCAAATTCTATCCCTGTCCTCCTAAGGGTGTGCCAAGGTTCCATTATTGCTCCTGTTGCTCGCTGCCTCTTTCAGAAGATCCCCAAGCACCCATAACTCACCTCAACATCTCTGGCATATCTCACCACTAAAGGGCTGTTCGCCAGGTGATATCTCGGGCTTACCAATGACTTCAGGAATATCAAAGCATGAATTATTTTCCATCATTTAAAACTTGATCTTCTCAACGCTGAGTTTGTACTCATATTCCCTTCCTTCTCTACTGCTCTTTTTACATCATGATTTCACCCTAACTATTCTAGATTGCAAGCTTGGTATCATTGACAGCACTAAATTATTTGAATTAATTCTCAACAAGAGGCTCTTTCTCTTACAATCCTTGTTTTTTCAGGTTCAAGTGCCATTGCATAAAATGAACTTGTAATATGGGGGACGGGATATCTGTCACATTGTGATGGAGTAACCTAACCTCTAACTCAGGCCCTAAGTTATGTAGCTTCAATTTCTCATATACCTAAAGTTCATCTGGCTCCATTGAAAGTTGCGCTACATGCCACAGATTACCTAATCTACGGAAGCAGTGGTTTTGCCCACGAAGATGTTGGTGAATCTTGGTCCTATCTTGTTGACAACATTTTACCTTTAGGCTCTCAACACTACCCGATGAGGATAATGAAAATCTGAGGGGGGCTTCACCATATTAGAAAAACTGAAACTCTTCTCATGAAGCCACCACTTTAAAAAAGACTCAGTCCTTCCCTAGCTCTGTGTAAGATCAGTGATTTACTTCCCATGTGTAAGCATCTCAAATGCTTTCCCACAGCCGCTTGCTGCCCCCTAGTCTTAAAGGTCAGATTGCAGTATTACTGGGACACTGTTGTTCATGCTTGAAGAATGACTGAATTTCAGGGTGCTGATGTGTGTGTGCGTATGTATGAGTGAAGACTTAGCTGGTCTCTGGGAGTGAGAATGCAAGCAACAAATAATTCTTGTGCAGAAAATGAATTTATGAAACATGTAAGCTCCCTAGTAAATTGAGACACCTGAGAAAGAAACTAATTATGTGGCACTGACACGCTTATTGTGGGTACAGTGCTGTTTATTTCTTTTGTAAAATCTTTAATTCTTTTGTGGATGGTAGAGTCCTGATTAAGGCATATACACTTAAACCCAGTAAAGAAGATCATATTATGTTATTGTAATCTTCACTCTAGGACTCTTGTTATTGACCTGACTTAATAGAGGTTGCCTGCAGGAAATCTCATGTTGTTCCTTCAGATCTAAAGTTTATATATGTGTGAATATAAATAAGAGATGTTATAGTACATGAGAACAGCTTACTATTTTAATAGTTTATGTATGGGCCCTCATAGGAAGGCCCTTAGGACGAACAGACTCATCCATCAATCTGGTCACTCAGGCAACCACACTTCAAAGTCATACCTCAATTCCTGTATCCTGCTGCTGTTCACATAACTGTTTGCTGTACCAGACAAACAATGTAGAGAAGTGACATTGAGAATTACAAACATCTTAGCAGTTTACAGTGAGAACATTGCAATTCCTTGTGAGTGGCAAGGTAAAGGGGAATGAAAGTTGAGTTGAGTGGGATGGAAACCCCACTAAAATAATAAACACAATCCTTCTCAGGGTGAACCACATAAGTCACTAAATAAACCTGTGCTTCGCACTCTGGTAGCTTGCCACAATAGCAGTCTGACTTAATTTAGAGGGATTGTGTAAAGTATGCATGCAGCACTCAAACAGTAATAAAGTGAAAACACAACACCAAGAAAAATCCCAAACCAATTTAGAGAAATAGAATACATTTGACCAAATAATAGAGCATCAAAACAACGAAAATATAATCAGTAGAACCAGAGATATTGAATTTTGTAGGTTTTCAGGTGAAAATAGCACGCAAGAGCACAAAGCAGCACTCACGGTTACCATGTTGGACTGGGGCAAAATCACATGTTCAGGTTGACCGCGAGGGAGAGCAGGTCGAATAAAGGGACCAGGTTCACCCACCTGAAGAGTTACCTTCTCAAGTCAGTGCGAGGAGTTGTCATTCTCGGTGCCGGGGGCCGTAAGGACATCGTCAGCGCAAGGAGCAGGTCAGGTGTTGCGGACGATCACTATTGTAACAATAATAGCTGGTCTTCACTGGAGTTTTCTGTTGGTGGTCGACGCAGGCTGTCTCTATCCTTGCAAAGAGCACGTTTCACTGGAGCTTCGTACTGGCGGTTGTCACAGGCAGTTTTTTCTCAGCACAAAGAGGCCTATTTGCGGTCGCAAGGAGCCCAAAAAGTCTATATCTTCACCTTGAATTCATGAGGAGCACACTCTGATGCCAGTCAAGGGTCCTGCACCTGAGGGGCACCTATTGGGGATCAGGCCTTACTCTAGCATAGGTCGGCAGCAGGGTTCTGGCAGGTCCATGCAAATCCATTTGGGTAGGTTAGCCTGGCAGTTGCAGAGAAACATCTGAAAGCTTGATGTGTCCCTGTAGCTCAAACAGGAGGTCAGCCAACTGTTCCTTGGAGCCACGTCTGGGAAACCTGGGGTCAATGCAAGCAGGTCCAATCTTCCTTCTCCCTTCCTCAAACAGCAGGGCAATCCTTCTTCTAAATTTTCCATACATTTTGGAGTCTTTTGATGTGTGGCTCTGAAGGTGACACTTTTATTCCTTTTGCCAGTCTTTGTGTGGGGGAATTCCCTGGCCTAACCCCAAAACCAGTTCTGGTATGTTCTTTCATTTTGACTGGTCCTGGTTCTTTTGTGTGTGCTTCAGGCAGGGCCCTTTGAAGTGGAATCAGGTATGGGTATTCAGGAAGACCTACTTCCCTCACACCTAAGCCTCTTTGATCCCCATGGCTGAAAATAATATACAACCCTGAGATGTTTTTTAAGTGCGACTTAGGTGTGTGGCACGACCAGTGCTACAGGCTCACTAGTAGCATTTAATTTACAAACCCTGGGAAACTGTAGTACATTTACTAGTGACTTACAAGTAAATTACATTAATCAGATGTAGGCCACTTTTACCATGTTTTCAAGGGAGAGCAGAAGCTCTTTATAACTGATTAGCAGGGGGGAAGTACACAGAGTCCTAAAAGCCAGTATAAATGAGTTTAGCATAGGAATGCAAGGGAAGGCAGAAATGTGTGGTGGCCCCGCCGAAACAGCCAGGTCCAACAGAGACTTTGAAATGGTATCTCCAACTACCTAGCAAATCAGAAAGCTTTGTAGCATCCACCTTATGTAGAAGCTGCCCATGACAGTTTTCGTAGTGTGAATAGCAGCTGAGGTATCAGAGCGAGAAGACAACAGTCTCAATAACCCCTGCATGCTCCTTTTGATGTTGTCTTGGTATTTCAGCCCTTGAACATTAGAGAAAAAAAGAGTTGTAACTCTGTGTCAATCTAAATTCCAATTTTGTGTTTGCAGCCATTCGCAAGGATTCACATAGATAAATTAACCTCAATAATATTAATTATGCAGGTTGTCAGTACATCATTGAGAAATCTCTACTGCACTATGCTAGATTAGTTTACTTGACACAATGCAAAAAAATTATGTTGAGTTGCATTGCAGACTCTGTGCAAACACAGTGCTGCAACATGACTTGGCTAATAATATACACCTGGCCCATAATTACGACATGTTCCTTTCTGAACCTTATGGAATTTTCTGGTGAAAAAGTGAAATACATCTATGAAAGTGAATTTAGCACGAACAAACAAGAAGTGTTTATGGAATGCTTTGCAGTTGCCCTATGGCTCGCCCAGCGCTAGATGTTTGCACCGTGCGGCTCTACACTGACACCATTCCACTCCAGAAGGGATGTGCGAGACTTATATAGGCCCCACTCCTATGCTCTGACATCAGTTCCTTTCTTTCCACAACGCCAGACATGGGTCCAGAACTGCCTGTGTCTACCTTTGTCTCTTGACTTTTCAGTTGCCTTATTTCTTCTAACATTTTCCACTGTGTAAGGGAAATGTCATCCCCTTAGACAACAGGTTTTAAACCCTGTAAGGATCGTTGCAAGCGGATGTCTGTGACAGATCTCCGGCAGGTTTGCTTGTGGTGTGTGGGGTCAGGCCATGACTTCAAGACCTGCAGAAACTGTGTCATGTACGTGAAAGCCATCAGGGAGCACAAAGCAAAACTTTATTTGTTTCCAAGCACAAGAAGACGCTGCCTCTGGACCATTCCAAGCCCCACTCCAAATACATGGATCAATCCCCTCCTGGAGTTGATGGAGCGACTCCACGTCTCCACTAAGCATAAAACACACAAGAAGTCAAAGTGGAGTTCCGCTTCTTTGTGCCATTCAAATTCCCCTGACGAAGCACTTGGATCGCACTAAACACATCACTCCCATTCTCTAAGTTGGCTAACTTCAGAGCTAATTCCGCAGCTGGTTCTGGCAGAACCCAAGTTGCTGGGGACTTCTGCAATGCTGCATCAGATCAAAGATTTGTGCACATCCATGCCCTATGTTGCGACCCCCTGAGCCGTGATGCCTTCTCTGGCGGGTTCGCTTTCTGTGCCAGCTGAACCCTCTGACCCACTCCTGCCCTCGGCAACAATTCTAATGCTGCACCCAGCACCCAGAACCACACCAGACCCAGTTAAATCAAGGCTGACCTCGCCAGCAGAAGAGGTAGCCCGATTGTGCTTTGCGACACCAATTCTATGCTGGTGGTACTTTGATTGACGTTGCGCCCAAATCTGACCAAGGCACCAGTTTCTGCTCTTGCATAACCACAAGGCAGGCATCATTCTCTACCTTCTCATTTTGGGACCAATTCCAATAACGACAATTCCCAGGTTAATGCTGAGGACAGTTGGTATGAGGACTTGCAAGTCACTAGTGGGTTAGATACCTCCCCCTGAGACAGCTCTTTTTCTCCTCCCTGCTCTGCCACAGAAGATTCTGCCTCTTATCTTATGGTTATATATAGGGCAGTTTAAGTCCTCGACTTCCACCTCCCCACCAAGGAAGTCAAAACCAACAAAGCAACTTACGTCAGCATGCAGGAGTGTTACAACACGTCAACACGTCACTTCCAGATCATAACTGTGTCAGTGCAAAGGTACACGGCAACATGTTCCGGAGCGCAGAGGTACTATGGAAAACATTTTGAGTTCCAGTCTGATGCCATCAAAACTGTGCTTCTCATTACCATCACCTGCGCACAGCGTGTGAGTGATCCTCAGGCTCTGTGTGCTCATCCACCATACACCACCTTCTTCCCCAATAAGCTGGTTCTACAAACTAGGGCATCCTTTCTACTGAAAGTTGGGACGCTGTTCCATGTCAGTCAAACCATCACCCTGCCAGCCTTCTATGCTCCGCCACACAACTGAAGAAGGAGCGACTCTATTGTTTTGACCCCAAAAGAGTGATCGGCTTCTATATTGATCGTGTGAAAGACCACCGAGTGACTGAGCAGCTCTTTGTGCGGTTCACTGGAGAAACAAAAGGCAAGACTTTGCAGAAGCTTGACATCTCATGCTGGATTGTGCTCTGCATTAAGATCTGCTACACATTGGCAAAGAAGCTGAGGCAGAACGGTATCAGTGCAGAGCCGCACTGCGCCATGTTCCGGAGTGTGGAGGGACTATGGAAAAGGTTTCGAGTTCCAGTCTGATGCCTGTGGAATATTTAAATGTGAGGAATCGGATGCTAAATAGAGTCTCTACCAGAAAGAACGTTACCAAAGTTGATTAATGTTTTTTTCTTTTCCTGACCTCTGGTTTGCAATATTTTGCCCAATTTTTCTGATATCCTCAATACTATCTGAGAAAAGTATTGAAAGTGACAAAGCTTACTACAGGGCGTTGTATTCGCGGTCCTTAGACTCGTCCCTCACGGGGCCCACAGGTGTGGCGGTGCGCGTATGGAAGATGGCGACTGACTCGTTGGGCTGAAAGGATAGGCTAACCCTCGCTACCCCATTGTTTGAATCGGAAAGATTGGGAAGACTATGGCATACGAAGGGCTTTGATAAGTGGGATCTGATAGGTATATCCAAGGTGGGAGATGTGCTGCATAAAGGGAGGGTGAAGTCCTTCGAGGAGTTGCAGACTGAGTTTGAGCTAGGGCCCTCAGAGTATTTCAGGTATATCCAGCTGCGTCACGCCCTCCGATCAGTCCTCGTGGAGGGTGAGAAGGTGCCGGAGTCCTCTCCCCTTGAGGACCGAATCCTTGATGGTCATATGCCCGAGAGCACGATCTCACTCATATATAAGAAGTTGATAAACGTCCGGGCAGACTTGCTATTGGGGCTGAGAGAACAGTGGACCAGGGATGGCCTTGAGTTGGATAATGAGGACTGGCAGTCAGCGGTTTCTTCGCCTAAGGAGGTTGCGATCCCGTCGCGTCTGAGGCTGGTGCAGCTTAAAATACTGCACCGGGTGTATGTGACGGGGCCAAGGCTGGTCCACATGGGATTCTCGGAGGACGGCCTGTGCAGAAGGGGATGTGGTATGGTGGGTACTTTCCTGCACATCATTTGGGAATGTGGGGTCATTGTGGAGTTCTGGAGGAGAGTCCATGCAGTTATGGGGGAGGTGACGGGCATTGTGGTACAGCTGGAGGCGCGGTGCTGCCTCCTGAACGTCTGGGGGCCCACTGACCTCGATGAGGCGCAGACCCAATGGGTGACTCTGGGTAACATGGTAGCTAAAAGGGATATCGCGCGATTATGGGGCTCCTCGGGACCCCCTACACTGACCGCGTGGAAGGAGAACATGGATTGGAGCATGTTTAGGGAGAAGACGGTCTACTGCTCTAGAGGTCGCCCCCGGAAGTGGCATGCCATCTGGGGGCGGTGGAACCAATACAGGGGGGGAATATGTCTTGCCCCGGACCTGGAACCTCCCGAGGAACAGCTTTCCCCCTGACCTACTTTCCAGCACAGTTTGGTTTGAGTAACTGTTCTGGGCCTCTGCTGTTCCCCTTCCTCCTCCGTACACAGTCTTGTACTTAGTAGACGAGTGGGGTCCGGCCTCCCCTGGGGGCCTCCGCCATGGGCTCTCAATGTCCTTGCCTTGCTGGGGTTTGTTGTTAGTTTTTTCTGTGTTTACTTAAAATTGGACCTTTGCATTACTCTTTGAACTGCATTGGGGACACATCACTGTATCTAACTTGCAATGCTGCCGAACCTCCGGGCTATCGGCTGAATAGCTGTGTCCTGAATTTTGAAATAAAGGTTTTCAAAAAAAAAAAAAAAAAAAAAAAAAGAAAGTGACAAAGCAGCACACTGTGTTGCACCCTGTGCGCTTGGTCTGTGATAATCATTAGACTTTTATCCAGAGTAAGTAAATGTGTTCCCAGCAACTTTCCTTTGTTCTGCCCTCTGATCCAACAAATTCATAACTCAGCGCCAGGATACTCTCATGGGTGATAGTGCACTTTACAAATACACATAACATAGCATGACGTATTGCTCGTGCAATAAGGTTATGTAACTTGCATGGGGAATTAAAGTGGGATTCAGTGGTACTTCTGTTTTAAGCCTAGAAGGGCACACAAGCCAGGCAACTTCTTATCAGTGATGGACAAGATGCTCTTTCAAGAGATGGGTCTTCACATCCTTTCTGAACGGTATGAGTGACAATGCTAGCATGATGTACAAATGGACATGTTTCAAGATTCTGGACAAATAGTTAAAGAAAGTAATAAATTTAACACGACTGATGTTCTACGTACAGTTAACAGCTCTGAAAATAATCACTTCAGGGCTTACTTCGATTTATACATCATATATATATATTTTTTTAAACATATTTTATTGACAATTTTCTTGAAATTCACATTACAACAATACACATGTGGATAGAACATTCTGATTCCCGTAGAGCAGTGTGAGACAGGTAGGGCAGCACACACATCAATCAGGCGACTTATCAATCTAACCAAAACAAATATCCCAACACCCCTCACCCCACAGCTTGGTCCCAAGAAAGCATCCAACCTACACACACCATTAAACAATAGCACAGTTGTCCTTCCGAAAGAAATAGCTGGATCAGGCAATGGAAGGGAAAAGGAGGTGGGGGAGGGGCAGCCGCATTGGGCCGATCCAATCCGGGGAGCCGCATCAGCCCCACAAGAGACCCAGGGAGATAGGGCCTACCTGCAGCGACATGGTAGAAAAGGGGGTTGGAGGGAAATGCAGCAGGGGAAACTGCTATGGTTCTTTGGCCTCCTGGGCAGACGGGGTGGAAGCAACCGCGAGCCAGCCAAATATTCCCCCCCCAAAAAAAGAAGGGGAAGCTCTCTGGCGAACCAATGTGCCTTGTATCAAATATCTGTTGTGGTCCAGAAATCAAATCAGCAGGGATAATTACAGAATATGTGATGCTCTCCTGCTTCCATCTTCTTACACATTGGCCGTTGCCCCTTGTATTTTTCAGAGAACTCTCCAGGTTGTAGGAAATTAATAAAATCTGAAGATGTACAAATCTCATGCTTTTGTAATTGCCAATTTTCACCTCATCATTAAATAATTTTAGATGTTTTTTTACACCAGCTCAGAGTCATACATATGTTTTTCTGACAATTCTTTTTTCTACATTTCATTATTCATTTAAATCATTCTCAAACAATTGTGGGTCGATTCTGATTATATCCTAATCGCCTGCCCAGAGTACCAAATTATTTAGTGCATATTTTATTGTTGTGTCTTGCAGTACTGCAAAATAGATAAAAAATACTTAAGCTGATATTCGGACAGTGATAGCAGTAGCTCTGTTCCTGGAGATTTGTTGAGAAAGAATTCTTATCGCGCAATGCCTAGGCCATATTGTTTGGGGTCAAGGATAACAAGTTACAATAGAGTTCTGGACACATAACCATGTTAGATTGTTGGAACCTTATCTTGACTTAATACAGGTTCCACAGGACAGGAAACTCTATATACAATTCAGGCTTGGAACCTTACCTATCAACGGGACACTAGTTAAGGGGCATTGCAATGGTGTGTAATCTAGCAACTGCCCAGGATGCAAGGCACCAGTGGAGTCCATCACCCACGTGATGTTTGCATGTTCATCTTACATGTGCCATAGATCCAAATGGATAAAACCCATTTGTCAGCAAATGGGTACACGGAACTTCTGGGATGCCTTGTGTATCCTTAAATCAGATGCTAGACCTTTGTTTGTGCAGTAGCAAAGTTTCTAGGCTTCATGTGGGCTACGAGGAGAAAGACTCAAGAGAGAAGAACTGTTGAATGCAGTAAGCCAGTTCCAAGTACATAACTGGCCGTGAACACTAAGTACCACTATCAACTGAAATACCCCTTTTATTGAGTTGACGCACAAGCACTTTACTGTTCACAGCAGCCGAGCTGACCGCTCATGTTGCAACATATATTAGTCCCCACAGGGCGAACATCAGACGACTGGTAGTGGGGTAGTCTAATTTGGCGATACTTCCCCTTTGAACTACTGTAAGACTTTTTTAAATGAATTTCATCTCTATAGTTTCTTATGATGAATTGTCATTTTTAATGACTTGTGCAGTCGTGCTATTTTGTTTTAAAGTTTAATTGTCGAGCCGATTTTAACCTAATTTCTGCTCCTTTTAACATCAACAATGGGAGACTTCTGCAGTCATAGCATGAGGAACTGATCTTGGACAAACATTCAAGAGTCCCCATGTTGTACGCAGTACTGATCTCTTCCCCCCTAGGAACCAGTGTTTACCTTGTGGCATGTGTCTCGAACTGCTGCTTGTATTTGTCTTACAATTGTACCTTTTTCTTTTTAACTGCAAGAGGGACCAATGCTTAACAAACACCAAAAGTCTCTAACTTCCAATGCTTATGTTTTACTTCAAGAGGGATCGTCCATTGCATGCACTTTAAGTGTTTTTATATCCTAGTTTTATACTTTTTTTATTCTATTATATCCTTGGCTGCTGCTTGCTTTTATGACAGGAGTTGTCAAAATAAAGCTTTTACTTGATTTGGATAACAAGTTTTGGCATTATTTTGCCCAGTGGACAAGTAGGTCCCACCCCTTACAACACACACTATTTATCTGCCACTTTACACAGTACGGTTGGTAGAAATATGACTGTCTGCTGGAAAGATAAACATACATAAATATAACATATTCTTAAATGGGTTGTATGGCATAACTATGCATGCCTAAACCACGCATGCCTTAACCACACGTTCTTTACAACGACCCCGTCTTTACCATGCATCCCTTTACCACGCATCTCTTTACGAGTTTCATTGTAAAGGCATGATTGGTAAAGGTATATGTGTTGGAAAAATCCTACCACAGCCCTGTTCTGAGCCCTAAAATTCAGCCTTTCTGCGTTGAAATCTACCCATCCATGCCCTATTAATTACCCTGCCCCCTTACCCTAAGCCCAAAAAAATGCACCCCAGCCATGAAAATTGCCCCTTCCCCCTGCCCTTAGCCCTAACATTTGTCTCCCTGCCCTAAAAACTACCCCGACCCCATCCCACCACCCTGAGCCACAAAACCAGCCCCCATCCTTAAAACCTCCCGCCACCTCCCCCCAGCCCTAGCCCAACTTACCAAGCTGTGTCCTTGTCCTTCTCCCTGCAGCAATCCTTCTGGTTCATCTCCCCACCCATCCGCTCAGACAGCTTGAACACTGACTGCCTTAACCACGCATATGCATGGTTAAGGCATATGCGTGGTTATGGCAAGCATTGTTCCGCATGAGGTTAAACGGAACACATGCTTAAGCCCGCGTCGTAAAGTCTGTTTCTCTTTTAACTGTGTACATCATTCATTAACATAATACAGTGAACTGTAACTTCAGCTTGCATTACTGACAGTGGGATAAATATATAAATATGCGCACATATTTGCAAAATGTAGCAAGTTGTCACTATTTATAATGTTCCTAGAATGCTCCTTGATTCTATGAAAATTTGTGCTGATTAATGAAAGCACTTTGCTGATTGTTTTACCGAAATAATACTTACAATTAAAATAAAGGTGAATGGGTGAAGGTTACACCCAGTTTTACAAAACTATTTAACAAATTTTAAAGGACACCTTTAACCCCTTTGCTGATAGGCCTTCCCCTTCCCACCATGCTAAGCTTCTTTGGAGTTATTTGGGGTAGTTCGCACTTAGCCCCCTGTAACCTTTTGTCCACAAAATGTATCCACGCCAAATTTGCATCCTTTTCTTCCAACATCCTGAGGATTCTAAAGATATCCAGGGTTTGTGGATTCCCCTTTAGGGGACTGATAAATTAGCCAAAATAGAGCTAAATTCGTTTTTTCTGGAAAAATGGAAAAAAATGCTGTAGCAGAAAGCTCTGTTTTTTTCCCTGCAAATGGTATCAATGAAGGGTTTGTGGTACTAATGACACCATCTTCCCAGCTTTCCGAAAAAGGCAGACTTTTGTCTGCAAAGCAAACATTTCTATACAGTTTTGACATTTTACTGGGTCATAGTCTATTTTTCCTATTTTTTTGTGCTTTCAACCTCCTTCCAGTTAGTAGTAGAAATTGGTGTGAAACCAATAATGGATCCCTAAAACCTATACAGTTCTACAAAGTAGACAACATTTTGAATTCAGCAGGGGGTTATTTTAGCAGATCCTTCAAGGTTTTCCAATAGAAACTAACAATTGATATAAAAAAAAGAATGAAATTGAGTTGAAAAAACCAGCCATGTGCCTAGGTTTTCACCTGTAAGTTTTTCTAACCATAGCAGATTTTAGGAAGCAATATACCATTACATCTGCTAGACTCTTCTGGTTGCAGGAATATATAGGACTTGTAGGTTCACCAGGAACCCGAGGTACCAGGAGCCAATAACTGAGTTGCGCCTTGCAATGGTTTTTCATTGTGTACCGGGTATACAGCAATTACATTGGTAAAATATAAAGAGACCCTTTTTTTGCAGTGTGCCTAGCTGTGGATTTTGGACCCTAGCTCAGCCAACACCTAAGGAACACTAACAAATCAGTACCTTTTTAAAAACTAGTGTATGTAAGCAGGGATACCTTGTACTAGAATACCAGTTCCTGAGACAGGGAGAAAACTATTAATAGTTCAAATTCTCAGGCAACCATCCTTTATAATTCTTAATACAACATAATAAGGCTCAGTTTACTGCATTGTACAGGAAAATATCAAAAATTCATTTTATTAATCTACTCCACAACATGACATATCTATATACATATAACATTTATACCAAACCTCTAATACCATACATTCATACATGCCATTTATAACCCATACTCTTCCTCAATATCAAAGCTGTGAGACCTTTATATTTTTTCTACAATGTCATTGATGCATATGTCATATGCAGGGTCAAAATTTGATTATGTACACTTCTCACATTTGTAAGCAGAATTTACAAAGGAATTATTTTTTTTGTAGAGCTAACCCTAACTATGGAACTCTGTTCTTCCATTACATGATACTCTCCTTAGATCAGAATTAGTAAAATGCTTCAGCTTTTTATTTCGTACTCCTTTCTATTAAAAAATTGTTAGTGGCCTGGAGTACTTATATTGTATTAAGAATTATAAAGGATGGTTGCCTGAGAATTTACACTATAATTTTTTTTTTAAACTAGACACCCGTTGGAATACAGGATGGGGTGACTTGTGTGGCCCTCGCCAGGTTCTGTTACGCAGAATCCCTTGCAAGCCTCAAACTTAGTGAACAGAAAACACATTTTCCTCACATTTCTGTGATGGAAAATTCTGGAATCTGCGGAGAGCCACGAACTTCCACCCACCCAGTATTCGCCCAAGTCTTCTGTAGGCATAGTGCCTGTGACAGGTAAAGGCCTAAACATACTGTAGAGACCTCAAAATTATCAATCACAAAAAGACTTGGTTTTGGAGGGAGACACCTGCGTTTTTGGTCCTGGGCTCGGCTGGCATCTTGAGAAACCTACCAAACCCAGACAGTTCTGAAAACTAGACACCAGTAGGGGTCCAGAGAGGTGTGGCTTGCGTAGATCTCCCAATGGTTTTCTACCCAGAATCCCCTGCAAACCTCAAATTTAGCTAAAAAAATCACATTTGCCTCACATTTCTGTCTAGGAAAGTTGTGGGATCACCGGGCTGACACAAATTTCCTACCACCCAGCGTTCCCCCTGGTCTCATGATAAAAATGGTACCTCACTTGTGTGGGTGGGCCAAGTACCCGTGACAGGGAAGAGCCCAAAACATGTTGTGGAGACATCAAAATTATCTATCACAAAACGACCTGGTTTTTCAAGAATGTCACCTGCGTATTTGGTCCCAGGCTCGGCGGCCATCTAGGGAAACCTACCAAACCCAAGCAATTCTGAAAATTAGAGTCCAGAGATGTGTGGCTTGCGTAAATCTCGCAAAGGCATTCGAACCATAATCCTTTGCCAACCTCAAATTTAGCTAATGAAATCACAGTTTTCTCACATTTCTGTGTGGGCTCCCTGCACCGGCACAATTTTTTTACCACCCAGTGTTCCCCTTGGTCTCCCAATAAAAAAGATACCTCACTTGTGTGGGCGTCCAAAGCAGATTCAGCCCAAAACGTACATAAAAAAAATATAGTACTTAGAGCTTGCTGTGCTATCCGCTCAGTATCTGCATTTTCTGCCCTTCCCCGTCCAGGCTCTTGGTCCACCCACACAAGTGAGGTATCATGGTACTGGGGAGTCAGAGGGGAATGCTGGGCGGTAGGAAAGTTGTGCCGGCGTGGTGATCCTACAAAGAAATGTGCGAAAAATTTGATTTTCTTTTGCTAAATTTGAGATTTGCAGGAGATTCTGGGTAATAAAACATTTTGGGATTCCCACAAGCCACACCTCCCTGGACTCCCCCGGGTGTCTAGTTTTCAGAACTGTCTGGATTTGGTAGGTTTCCCTAGGTGTCCACGAGCCCGGGACCAAAAACTCAGGTGACTCACTCTCAAAACCAGGCAGCTTGATAATTTTGAAGTCCCCACAGTAGGTTTTGAGCCATTTCCTGTCACGGGCACTAGGCCTGCCCAGTCAAGTGAGGTACTATTTATTTCGGGTGACCTGTGGGAACAATGGGGGGGTAGGAAATTTGTGTCGGCCTGGTGACCTCATAACGTTCCCACACTGAAAAGTGAGGAAAATGGGATTTCTTTAGTTAAATCTTAGGTTTCTAGGGGATTCTGGGTAAGAAAACGTAGGTGGATCCATGCAAGTCACACCTCTCTGGTCTCCCCCAGATGTCTAGTTTTCAGAACTGTCTGAGTTAGGTAGGTTTCCCTAGATGGCCGCCGAGCCTGGGACCAAAACCACAGGTCACACCCTTGCAAAAGCAGGTCGTTTGTGCTAGCTAGCAGGGCACCTGTGTTTTTGGTCTAGAGATTGGCAGCCATACTGTGCAACCTACCAAGCCCAGACATTTCTGAAAACCAGACACATGTGCAAGGACAGGAAGTTCTGGCTTTCGTAGATCGCCCAAAATTGCCGCACAAGAGGGATTTCCAGTTTCATGTGCGCTGTTGGCCGGGTGCCATCCGACGCACACGAGAACTGTTGCGTCGAACGTCCCCCAGCCGTCCGACGCATGAAAAGGGTTAAATATCTTTTCTATTAAGGCAACATTTAATATAGCATTTAAATCACACCAGCAGTGACGGCCCGTGTAGTGTGTTTTACCGGGGCGGTGACGTGGCGCAGAGGAGGGGCAGGGTGGGGGGTTGCAAAATGCGGCATACGGCCGAGTTCAGGTAAGTTACGAAAAAAATTAATAAAACGAATTTCATTGCGTGCGCTGCATCGGCAAATGCGATGCAGCGCGCGCAACGAAATTCGTTTTATTAATTTTTTTCGTAACTTACCTGAAATCGGCCGTTTGCCACATTTTGCAACCCCCCCACCCTGCCCCTCCTCTGCGCCACGTCACTGCCCCGGTAAAACGCCCTACACGGGCCGTCACTGCACACCAGTATCTAAAATAATACTAATGGAGAATCAGCATAAAAGCATTATGGTAACATATAAAAACAAGCACTGACAAAGCCAATAATCCTGTCCTTGGCAGACCTTTTTTTCTTTTTTTGGGTCAGCCCTCTTCATCTGTTGGCCTGTGCAACTGTAATTCAGAATTTGCTTCCACCCACCACAGAATAAAGCAGTGGCTCTCTTGCGCGAGTGCCATAATTCTTCCTGATCACATGTGAAAATCCAACTAAAAAGAAGTGCACTTCAGTGCCTGTGTTGATGGGCCAAAACATTACTATGTCAATGCTTTGTTTGGATTCTTGGTGTATTTATATGTTCTTAGTCATCCCTGAATCTTTAAACTGTCTTTTAGCTACCCTAATTCTATGCCATTATTACCTTTACTACACACCAATAAAGCTCATATTTTCTTGTGATGTGAATTAAAACTAAACATTTGTGTTTTTTAGCCAGTGTAGATACACCTGCTTGCTGTGAAATACCTGTTCTGGTATATTAAAATTATAAGCAATTCTTTATTGGAAAAATTGTAAATTTTGAATGCAAGCATACGGTCGCCTTGCTTAGGTATCATGTATCTTTCTTCTTTATATTTTCATGCTTTATGCAGGCATTAAAAACATGCAACCATTGCACCAGCTCACAATAGCAGACCTACTGGCTTAGACAGTACTCTTGGAACGTAAAGGTAGCGATTAAAATAAACACCAGTGCAGAGCATTCTACAGCATGATGGTTTGAGCCCCTAGTAAATTGTGCTATTACTGTCAACCTGTCTTGTACTCTTTATTTTATTGGATGGGTAGAAAGATAAGCTGTGTCATAAGCATTCAAAACTAATCTGCAGCTTCATTAACCCACTGTGGGGTATTCGCAAGCTCACAGTCTTAGGCATTATACGCTGGAGAGGTGCCAAAAAAAATGGATTTATACACAGAAATGTTGGAAGAGCAGAGATTGGATGTCTACTCCCTTCCTCCTTTGAGCTCTACCCCTCTAAGCACCCCACCCCACCCTGCTCCAGGTGGAAGTGTATGTAAGTACTGGGCAGTCAAGTAGGCAAAAAGTCAACCCCACAGCCACAGTAATTACTTGAAGTCAGAAATCAATCAAGGTAGGCACCAGAACACACATTACCTGCTTGGGCAACAGTACTCAGTACTGTGAGCCATCATGCATGTTGGGGTTAGTAATTGTCTCATTACGTTGTGAGAATTGGTCTTCTTTCTTGTGATGGGATGAAGACTCTTGCTGTCTCTGAGGGACTCAGATTCAGTTTTTTGCTACATATGGGAAGCAGCGGATACATCCTAGGGCCTCATGTAGGTAGCTAAATACCGGTCGGTAACGGCCGAAATTCGGTAAATATCCCGTTACCGACCGGTATTTAGGCATTTGAGATGTAGGAGGCATGATTTAAGGATTCGGTAATTTACCGAATCGGTAATGGATCGGTAAAATACCGAATCGGTGAAATACAGATTCGGTAAATTACCGAATCCTTAAATCATATGTAGGGAGCACTCAAGTGAGTAGTAAGGATTCGGAATTTAACACCAACTACAGGTTGATGTTAAATAACGAATACCTTTCAAAAATCTAAATTTGGCTGCTTTAAAAGTGCCATGTGGCACACATACATGCCCTTAGGGCATTTATGTGCGCCACATGTGCACACATGCACGAATCAGGGGTGCAACAGGGTGTCAATGTGACACCCTGCCACCCATGATTATGCTTCCCCTATTACCGATTCGGTATTTACCGAATCGGTAATAGTAAATGGCTTCCCATTCATTCCTATGGGCCTCCAGGCCCATAGGAATGAATGGAAAGGGATGCATTATTACCGATTCGGTAAATACCGATTCATAAATACCGATATTTACCGAATCGGTAAAAATTACCGATTGTTTACCTACATACTATTTACCGATTCATAAATACCGAATCGGTAAAATTCGGTATTTATGAATCGGTAAATAGTATGTTACCTACATATGGCCCCTAGTGACTAAACCATTTCAAAACTTCCTGAACCGGTTGATGTGTAGGGCTGGCTTACAATCAGTCGCGCCGGTGCAGGTAAGTGCGGTGGGGCAGTGGAGCATGGGGGTGAAGTCGACAGACAATGGAATAGGTTTTACTTATTTAATGTTCCCTATTCCATCGTCTGTCGACTCACCCCCCACCCTGCCCTGATCCACCGCCCACTTCTCTTACCTGTAACTGGCCGCGACTGGAAATAAGCACTTTAAATTTAAAGCAGAGGTAGAAGTGCGTAAAAAAAAGTATGGGAACTCTGCTCCGGACAGCAATGCTGAAGGTAAGCATTAACAGTTCTGGAACAGTCGCTTTTTTAACAAAAGTATATGAGGTGCTACTGTAAAATTAAAAAAGATTGGAAACGTTGTTCCCCGTAGATCCAACTCATTCCAACTACTGCTTTAAAGTAGAAAAGTATAGGCACCCACTCAGAAAATATGTTCCCCAAAAAACTACCTTACAGTTGTAGAAGACACCAGTGATAAACTCTACATCACGAAGACAAAAGAAAACATGACTAGTTATCTTTTCTTGTCCAATCTGATAGCAGAAATGCACTCAAACAAAAAGTTGCTCTACTACTATGTTTCGTCTTCTGTTCTGGTAAAGTAATGTGTTGCCAGCTTATGGGTGTGCCCTCTGCCAGTGTCTTCTTCAGCCCAGAGCAGGAGATGAAAAAATGTAAGTAGAATTTACACTGCCTTTCTTCTCTGCCAAATGGTGCAAAAGCGCTGCAACCCCTAAAATGCGATTTATAAAGCCGCGAAAGGCCCCCTTGCATGGGCCGAGTAGCTTGATAAATCTGCAATAACTCGACACAGACAAAATTGCTGCATTACGTTACTCTGACCCAGGGAGGCGTAACATGGGTCATACATGGGTTTGCCCTATGTGAACGTTTCCATGCTGAAATAAAACCTTGAAAAATAAAACATGAATGCAAAAAAAGCACTGCAGTACACTTCGATCCATTAATTTACTTAAATGTTGGACAAAGTCTACAACATACCTGAGCAAGTTAAATGGTGCCTGGCTGTTTTATGCTGTAACTCCCTTCAGCGGTAGGGTACATTCATTGTGGTAGCACTTTGTGAAACAAATCTAAGGGGCCTGTTCTTGGGAAGTCAGATGTCGAAGGGAGATGGAGCTCAACAGAGCCAGGCACTACTCAGCTTGCTAAGCTGTTTCGGACCTTTGCCCAACATTAACATAAATTAAACTGTATAAATGTAGCACATTTTATTTATGTATTTATGATCTGATAGAGACTTCTAGCTGCAAATTTCTTACATTAGAATGTTCCCCAGGCGTCACACTGGATCAGAAAATATTTGGTAAGCAGTACCCCTGCGTCCCAGTTGGTGGCTTTGTTCAGCTCTGCATGGCCACATTGGCCATTCACCTCATCTTTGGGTGGCCCAGCTCTTCTTGAGTGCCCTTGGGCCTCAAAGGTCTGGGTCAGGCCTCCAATGGGTTCACCTTCTGCACCAGTTGGGCCCCTGGGATTCAATAATGGATCCGAAGCGGTGCCGGTCAAGCAAACTTGATCTTCCCCGGTGCCTGCTCCAGTGATAACACCCCGCAGTGCCGCCGATATCCAGCAGTGGCACTGCCCCATCAATATTCCTAACTCCGATATAGTGCCGGATGGGCGCCATTTGCGCTGACCGGGGTCATACTCCCAATATCAGAGCCAGTGCCTAACTATTATGACAGGCCTGAATTGGGTGATGAGAAGGAGGGGTCTGTGGACCCATATCGTTATAAAAAATGTTAAGATCCTTGGGGCACCTGTTATGAGGATCTAGTGGATGCCAGTGGATTGGACACCTCCCCAAACGCTGGCCTGGTCTCTCCCCCTACCGTGGCTATGGAGGAGGGTGTCTCATTTGCAGTGGTGCAGAGGGTGGCTGAGGTCCTACACATTTCACTACCCTCAGTTGCAGTCAAGATAAACGTCTTGGTGGAGGTGCTTCAACCAGGAGGTGCCCCCACAGAACCATTACATTACTACCATTGAATGAAGCCCTTACTGATGTACTACTTGGGGCCTGGTCCAAGCACTGCACAGGAGCACCTGTGAATAGGACAATTTCCCACTGCCATCGCCTGCCCCAGGGGACACCAGTTCCCTCACCCAGCACCCTACCCAGGAGAGCTTGGCGGTCCAACCCTCCACTTCCAAAATTAACCCCGGAGTATTCCCTACCACTTTACCGGATGCGGAATGCAAAAGCCTAGATACTTTTGGGAAGAGGCTGTTCTCTTCTGCCAACCTGGAACTGCAGTCAGTGAACAATGTGTGCCTCTTGGGCCGATACTCCCATATGATCCGGACTCAGTTGCGCAGGTGCTGCCCATGGTCTCGGAGGAGGCCCAAGACATAGTTTCTCAGGAAATTGTTGATGGGAGAGATTCAGACAAGTTCACCATAAGATGTGGGCTGGACAAGACAGACTCGCTTGGCAGAACAATATCATCGTCAGTGGCCTTTAGGCTCCATGCCTGGTTGAGAACCACTGACTTTTTGGGAGATGCCCAGGCATCACTCATGGCAATGACCTTTGCTGGCTCCCATCTGTTCAGTGAGAAGGCAAACATCGCTAGAATGCTTTTAGAACAGTAGGGCTACGGTCAGGTCCTTGGGCCTTTCTATGGCTCATCGCCCACACCGTTCTGCCTTCTGCCCCTTTTGCAGCCATAGAATGGGTTTCCAACCACATTGCTACACTCCTTGCCACCACAGGCAGCAAGTTTTGCAAACTTTTTGTGACCGAGCACGAAGTTCCCACAGACCATGTGGGATAGGCTGCCAGAAATCAGCCAGTCCACCACCACTCTGGCAGCCACAGCCTCCAAAACCCTTTAGTCTGCCCTCTGAACATCATGTTTTAATCATACTAGGGAAACCCAAGTATATCTAGGGCCAAGGGTAGTTTATGTTATAAGAAACAAGGTTCCTTAAACACTAGATAAGAAAAGTAATACTCTGGGAGCAAAAATAACGCACAGGAAATATCCAATCAATTGTTACAAAAAACATTTTTTTGCCACCCTCACTCCTTCCCTTGTTTTTACAGGTTCTTATTTTGATTAAACTTGCTTACATATTGGTTTATGTATCTAGGCCAACACTCGGTTGTCTTGATGATGATCCCTCATGTTTAGTGGATCGAAATGTTGTCGACCTAACCTCTCTGACCCTTTTGATTATGCAAAATTGGCTCTTGGGTGTAACAGTGTTGTGTTTTACAAAAGTGAGACTTCGATCTACTTTTCCTAACTCAACTAGTGGTGCACCACAAATAGCATTTTCACAAAAATTAGTCCCAATCAATTTTCCATATAGTTTTTCCACTTCTTGTGTTTATTTTGTGCTTGTATAAAACATCCAGTGGTGACAGCACAAAACAGCCAACACTTTTCGTCCAAGAACTGTGCTTCTTCAGGGCATATTTATGTTCATTGTGATCATCAAAGGGCCAATGGCCATTCAGCATCCACGTGTCAGCACAAAAATTATTTCTATGACCATGGATGGGAAGTTTCCAGATTAAAACTTGTAATGAAAAGAATGTTTGGGCTGATCCGCCCCCGAGGTTGATGCTGCACCAGGCAATCCCATAGGTCCTCCTCTTACATCGTGTTCGATTCTGTTGTAAGAAAGTCTGACTTTGATCGTATGTAATTATTTTGTCACAAACATTTTTGCCTGTGTGTTCCTTTGACATCTGTTCAGGTGCACCCTGTAGGGGTACCTACCCGTACAAACTAATTTTGCTTTCATGTAATTAGAAACTGTTCTTTTAACAATTGATTAGATATTTCCTAGACATTATTTTTGCTACCAGAGTATTAATTTTCATATCTACTGTTTAGGAACCCTAACTCCGAACATCATGAGGATCAAGTGGGAGGCAGGATACGCCATCACCTGCACCACTGGAGGTGAATACTATTTGACCATTGGGTTTTGCAGCTCATCCAAAGGGGCTATTCCCTCCTCTTTTTGACCACCCCTCTTCCCATGACACCCACTCACGACAAGCGGACAGAGGACCGCCTCTCTTTGCTCCATCAGGAAATGTTAGCTTTCTTGGCCAAGGGGGCTATTGAGAGGGTGCCCGCATGAGAAGTAGGTTATCGTTGTTTTTTCCCACTACCTTCTGGTGCCCAAGAAGGATGTAGGCCTCTGTTCTATTCTAGACCTGTGCCTTCTCAACCTCTTCCTGAAAAAGGAGAAATTCAAAATTCTCACACTTGCACAAGATTTGTCTGCCATGAACTCGGAAGACGGTTTGGTGGAGGTGGACTTGCAGGATGCCTATTTGCACATCTCCATCTTGCCTACACACAGATGATACCTGCGATTCACAGTAGACCAAGAGCACTTTCAGTTTTCTGTGCTTCCCATCGGCATTACCTGCCCCCCTCAGCTGTTCACCAAGATGATTGCAGTGGTTGCAGCGCACCTTCGGGGGACATGGGGTCTAGTCTTCCTCTACTTAGATGACTGGCTGTTGAAGGCGGGCTCACCACAGGCAGTTGTCTCCCAACTCCAGACTACAGTGAACCCTATGCATTCTGTGAGGTTCACTATCAACATTCCAAAATCACACCTGACTCCCTCAGTGCAGTTTCGGGTCTATCCTCCTGATCAGAGAGTCCAGGATATTCAAGCTATGATACCAATGTTTCAGCCTCTATCCTGGATTTCAGTTAGAATGACCCTGAGGTTGTTGGGCCTCATGGCCTCCTGCATCCTGCCTGTAACACATGCCCATTGGCATGTGCGGGCTATGCAGTGGGACCTGAAATCCCAGTGGGTGCAGCTTCAAAGGAATCTCTACGACATGGACCTGATCTCGGAGGGCGTTCCGCCCAAAGATCTACAGTGGTGGCTAACGATTCGCGATCCTGTGCTGTCTGTAGTGACTGATGCATCACTACTGGAATGGGGCAGCCATCTGGAGGAGGTGGAGATCAGAGGATCATGGTCTCTGATGGAATCCGGGCTCCACATCAACCTGTTTGAGCTTTGGGCGATCTGGTTGGCATTGAAAGCTTTTCTTCCTTCAATCCGGGGAAGGCTAGTACAAGTGTTCACGGCCACCACTGCCATGTGGTAAGGCAACAATCCTCTTGTGAGCCAAATGTACTACAAAGGGGAAGAGCCACAAGATCTGTGTCAGGGACTGGAAGGAATTACTCCCAGCAGGAAGTCTCCCACTTTTCCTTGGAAGGGCAAAGTTTTGGCTCATTATTATAGAAAGCGGATGATAGAGGTGAGTATATTTTTCACCTTTTCTGGAAAATAGCCTACAACGCAGAAGGTCTGAGACAGCAGTGAACATGCAAGCCACGTTTAGAAGATCTTCAACAACAAAAAGAGGCAGTTAGAGGGCTTCTGCTCCCCAACTAAGATCTTTGAACATAAGAATTACACTTAGCCTGTCTGAGTACTTTCCAGTATTTAACCAGCTGAATTTTACAAACTTCTGTCTCTTCAGCAGAGTAAGTGCTCTACAAATTTCTGACCAGCGTTAGCTTCTTCACTATTGCTAACTTCTCTATGCACCTAGGAAACCAGAAAATACAGGGTCAAATGTCTGAATAGCATCTTTTGGGAATTTGCTAATCTGATTGGCTGTTTGTTATTATTTAATATTTTTCTGCCTCAGCTATTGACCAAATGTGTACATTTGTGATGATTTGGTCCTCTCTTATCTAGACAGACAAATGTGTTGTATCTGTAGAATGCTGGAGGGCATCATCCTCTGGCCATGAGAAGAAACAGAAAGGCTAGTATAATGTGGATTACACAAAATAAGGTACAAGAAGTTGCACTGTCCATAGAGGCAGCAGAGTATTGAGAGATAGGTATTCCACCAGAATATCACATACACAATGTTTTGGGGCCAAAATACTGTGGCAAATGTATTGAGGATGTAAAAGTAAGTAAGTTTATAGGTAAGCATAGGTGTACTATATTTACCTCTAAACTTCCATACCTTGATGACATATATAGCTTCAAAGTACATAGACATGGATTTACAAATAGCAAATCTATTATCATCTGTATACACTTAACTTCTCAATATTTTGGTCCTCAATATCTTTGCCACAATATTTCAGTTCTGCGTTATGCTTGTCTTCGATATCGGTCATATATCTAAGAAATAAGAGGTTTCACAAGGAATTAAAGGTAGAAATATCAAAACTAGCTTGTGCATCATGAGGTGCTCAATGCAGTCCTGGCAATCTTGTCAGACCATGCCCCCAACCTCCAGGGGGATGGGGAGGGGGTGATGCAAGTGTCAAGCACTGCTGCTTTTGTTACTGGGGACCGATATTGCAGCACCTCTGCAAAACAGGCCCCAGTAACAAAACCGGCCCCCACCGCTTCTAAACGGGCCCCTAACTGTCGAGCCTCTCAGGGAAATGCCGGATGCCCGCTACAGCCAGTCCGGCCTTGCTGATTTTTTAGTATGTCTGGATGATGGAAGAGGTGACATTATGGTCACGTCTGCGGAGAACCCCACCCTTTAGTTTAGACGTCACAATTGTGTACACATGTATATCATAATAAATATTTGTCTCTTTTTTGGAACATGTGCATGAATAGTGATAAAGCCGCCACGGATTTAGCACATCCCATGTGCCGTTTGAAAGATGGTGTGTATAGGTTATTTTAAGAGATGCTTGTGTTCAGCATTATGTTTTCTGACTAGGTGTGATTTGTTTAACTAGAGATTGATTTCTACTGTATTCAATATTTACTATTGTGTGCTAATGAGCATGAGGAAAGAAATTATAAAATGTGTACATAGTAACTATGGTGCAAGGTAAACAGTGGTGTTTAGCTTAAGAAATAATTAAACACCATCTGTTTTGTGTTATAACGCTTGATTCTGTACAGGTAGTGGATTTCGCTGAATATGTAACCATTCTCCTGGGTTCCTGCTATTTGTAAAAAAGATATGTATTTTTCTTTTTTTTTTATTAAATGATTTTTTTTTATTTTTATAAAACATGCGCATGCAGTAGCTGCTTCATATAACTTTACATACATTATAATGCACAGTTCCCCTTCCAAAATGTCTTACAGCTATTTCCCAAAAAACTCTCTTTATTAGTGTGCAATACCAATGCAAGTAAAAGAAAGAAAATGGCTTAAGGGTAGGCAATACACCAAGAGACAAACGATCCGATGTGGACCCTTATTCTAACTGGACTGCAAAGACCAATTTTAGGGAAAAATCGGGATAATAATTTGGGCGCTAAGTGCACACCTACTGTATGTCTTACTGCAAAACTTTCACCGCATAAAACCTTTTGCAAATCGTGACCGCAACTAAAACACATTTGGAATTTGTGCACCTCGGCTCGAGGAAAAACACGCACACGTAGGATTGCAAGGTGCAAACTCAGAATGGTGCGGTAAATGTGTGCCCAGTAAACACCTCAATCAACAGCATAGGACATCCCTTATGAGCAGTAGCACCCAGTCGAAATCAGGGCCTTAAACTGAGAAATAAAGTTCACCTTTTAGTGGCTTGTGGCTTCTTAATAACAAAAAGTGATTGCCCCAAATTCCTTAATTCTGGATTCTGCAAAATTACTGCACATTCAAGAATTTTCCCCATTCACCTTTTGCCAGGTACTACCTAGTGAAATTTGTATGGTAAATAGATGTCGAAAAGGTGGAAAATGTGCAGTATGTATGTATGCATATATTTCTTCCTTAAAATCATTGCAATCCCTGAGAGCATCATAATATAAAAAATTGTGATATTATATAAAAGGTCTTAGATTAAAATACAATACAATGCTGATATGAACATACATCTAACATTACTATAGACAGGCAGTAAATCTTTTCCAGAAGTTAAACCCAAGCAGTGTCTGAGTAATAAAAAGGAAATCTCTCAAAGCGCAGGGCGCCTACTAATAAGTCAAATCAACATTGCCTTGACAATGGTAATAATACAGAGAGGTACATACTTGAGCACATTTTTCTATGTCTGTTTAAAAAAAAAGTACTGTTCTAAGGAGAGAGAAAATGCAACCAGTATATTTCATATCAGCAAATAATATGCAAAACATTTAAAAACTTGCAAAAGCGCATATTGATCGGTAGATTCGTATTCATTACTTGAATGGTAGAAAATGAGTTCCATCATATATACAACATTGCTATGGCCAATGGTAGTGTAACCAAGTAAATGTAAATCCGTATTTGTAAAGCGCGAACTACTCACCCTTACGGGTCTCAAGGCGCTGGGGGCCATCTTGGAAATTAAGTGAGCTATTGCCCAGAGTCACATGGGGCCATATGTATCAATGTTAGGTTTTGCGATTCTCAAATAGCAAATTTTTGAGAATCGCTATTTGAGAATCGCAAAATGCTATGTATGTAGGATTTGCAATAAATGTTGCGAATCCTACATAATCCTTAATTGCGAATCGCAAATTGCAAATTGCAATTAAGGAATACCTCCCCATTCATTCCTATAGGCCTAGAGGCCCATAGGAATGAATGGGAAGACATTCTCAATTTGCGAATCTCAATTAGAGAATCGCAAATTGAGAATGCAATTTCAAGTGTGCCAGGCTGTCCAAAGGACACCCTCTTACACCCCTGAAATGAGCATGGGCGCACATGTGGCGCACATACATGTCCTAAGGGCATGTGTGTGCGCCACATGCCACTTTGAAAAATGCAAAAATGTGCATTTTAGAAAGAAATCGCAAATTACCACCAACCTGTAGTTGGTGGTAATTTGCGATTCCTTATGCCATATTCGCACAACTTTGGTGCCTCACACATTCCATTTGAGGAATTGCAAATTGCGATTCCTTAAATGCATGTGCAAAATAAGGAATCACAAATTTTGCGATGCAATTTTTCTTTTATACATACCATTAAGCCTAATTGCGATCGCAAACGGCGAAATTCTGCGAATTTCAGCATTTGCGATCACAATTTTGAATGATACATATGGCCCTTAGTAAGTTAAAATGGCCTCTAAAAGAGATCAGGGGCCAGATATACGACCTGCCAAATTACGCCTCGCAAATTGCGTTGCATTTGCGACTGGCAATTTGCGAGGCACTATTTGGCATGTACAACAGTGTGTAACACTGTTTGCAATTCCCAATGGCTTAGCAAATTGTGAGGCTCATGAATATTAATGAGCCTCTTGCAATTTGCGAGCCCATTGGGAATGACAGACCCTCCCAGGGATGGTGGCCTGCTGGGCTCAGCAGACCACATTGTCTGAGACTGCTTTTAAATAAAGCAGCTTTTTCTTTTAAATGCAGCCTGTTTTCCTTAAAGGAAAATGGGATGCATTTAAAAAAGAAAAAATGAAACGTGTTAGTTTCATTTTTTAATGGCAGACAGTAGTCCCTGTGGTAAATAATTTAATTACCGGGACTTAATTTGATACAGAACATAATAAAAATAGCTCAATAAATAAGAGGCAGAATCCGTGGTATTAGAGGTTCGGAATGGGCTTTATTCCAATGGACGATTCGAATCGTGGCCTCCAAGTTCCATCACCACGGAGGTTCAGGAAGTGAAGTACCTACTTTATTGATAACTAATTACTTTTATACAATAGGCATTACAGTGAAGCAAATGCGAGAGGCGTAACAATTGATAGTGTGGATAAAACATACATACGTAGCAAAAGTAGGTGTAACTGGGTGTGACTAAAGAACGTCATCAGATGTGATGTCATAATAGGGTGGTTCCATGAAAGAATTTCGCAATGTCAGCAGAAATACTTGGCAGAAATGCGCGCACAGCAGCATGACGTGTGATTGACGTGCGACTAGGGGGTGAAGGGGACTTGACATTTAGCTCTACATGTGGCGACAGATGTCTGGAGGGTCAAGTCAACCTAATCCCAAATCATATCTAACATCCTATGTTTAAAGAACTATGTTATCCAAAAGAGAGGTCTCTTAGAGTAGAATCTTATTCTATACTGACTATACTGACTGTTAGTGCGTGTACAAGCGTCTAAGTGTCTACACTAGATGCGAGGGCAGAAGTCTTCCATGGTAATAGGGCTATGAATTACTTGTATAAAGACAGAGAAGCCGGGCCTTTGCTCGGTAGCTGGCAGAATGTTTACTTAAACTACTAGACAGGAATGCATTGGGCAGGGAACGGAGCAGATAATTTCGAAGGTGAAATACAGTTCTTGGCAGGCAGCAAGCTGATGTCAGGCACCGTGAGCCGCGCAGAGGATGAGACAAAGTTCATGGTCACAGATGCAGGCTCAGACTGGAGTTTTCAGAGGCAGAAGGCAGAAAAGCTTGATGACAGAATCAGGGCCTACTTGCCTGGACTGTAAAATGGCATAAGTGAACCATATAAAGGCGGTGGCCTTTCGTACTTAGGAATGGAATATCCGGCCCATTCATGGCGAATCGGAAAAGAGGACATGTTAACGATGGACGCACATGTGTTTGCGTCTTCATAACTGGAACTGGAGGGAACATACATGTACTTGTAACATGCACATAGAACCGTTGGGGTCCAAGATAGGGGACATAACTGACCAGAAAAATCCATATTTCCACATTCCCTCCTTGTCCCCTACTTGCCCGTCAAGAGATATCAATCTTCATCAATCCATTGATCTGTTCATATAGCATCATTTGTTCTTCTTTCTTCTTCCGGGATCTTGAACGAAAATCTTGATGTGGAATACACGATGTGGCACACAGACCACAAATCGCTGGTCCACATTGCAGGCATAAGCAGCAACTGAATAGTATGAGAAGGCCAATACCTAGGAAGGATAGAACTCTCCATCCCCAGTCTGATAACACGCTCCAAAACCACCCGGACCAAGTCCAAGTGCCTGGATTCTGGTGTATCTGGCTCACAATCTTATGAAGGCGCGTTATAGCTTTATATACAGATGGCGAATTTTCTGGTATGAATACGCAACAACTTGATCCGATGACCCTACAAGCTCCGCCCCTATCGGCCAGGATGACGTCAAGGACAAGACGATTTTGAAGCACAACAATCCGCATAGCAGACTGCTCTTCTGTTAAATTGCCTAAGGCGGAAATAGTTTCGTTCACTACTGCTTCAAGGGTTCTAGCTAATCTACGTATCAGCTTACTATTAGTAACGGTACCTATATAGGGAAAGAGACCTTTATTGAAATCTGTGTATTTTTCCCATGCTGTTTCAGTGTAATCGACTATTGGGAGATCTCTCCTTTCTCTATTGTGTACTAAATGAGTATTTCTATGATAATCAGGAGGAGCTAGAAAAATAGGTGGCAAAAGGAATCCAATGTAGCAGGTACCATCCCAATCTAGAGGCAAACGTACATATGCCGTCTGACCACATATAAAATAGGAATGGCGGGAAGCTCTAAATGTCGACTTGCCTTGATCACTGAATTCTATTACAATGGTGCATCTACTATGGCCCATATGTATGGAACCATTCTTTCTTACACATAATTCACCTTTTACTGGAAATACTGACATGGCGGGCAAACTTGGAGTAGCTTCGGATTCGACATTCAAGATCAGGAGATTAAGCGTAAAATTACCTAATCCATATACTTCATTTTCTAGATCAGTTCCTGTTCTTTTGGGAAGTCCCTCCTTGTTGGGGTGGCAGACTTTAAGTAAAACTAAGTTCAGATTTCCCCATACCCCGTTGTCTTGATAAACTGCGGAGTTCGAATCTTGGGAATTAAGTAAACTAAACCATGCTCCACAGGAGCCGTTGTGTGTGAACGGGTATGGAAAAAGATGTAGAATTCCTTTATAGTTCTGATAGGGAGGGAGTCGGCCACATATCCAACAATTTGTAGCATTGCTAACCTGATGGGAATGATGTAACATACTAATAAAAGTGTTATTGCGCAGCGCAAATCTGTATGACAATTCATGCGGAGGTAATTCACTAAAAGAATGTTCAGCAGTAACATTATAAATATGTCTAGAAATAGGATAACATATGTGCAACAATATACTTGCAGTAATTATTAAAAGACTTAAGAAAAACAAAATTAATAACGTCACTGTGCAATGACTACGCAGTGATTTACAGTATGCATGTCGTTTCAACATTTTTCGGGTTTTTTCTCTATTCAGATCTAAGGGGTACATGTCAGAGACAAATTCAACCGCTTCACCTTGGAGAGGACTTAAACAATCAAATTGCCCGACTGGTTAGATCTGAGTTTTAGTTTATATTGTTCGTGACTACTTGATTCAACCAAAGGAAGTTTTGAGTCAATGGGTGAAGACACGCGAGGTGTGGTTTTTACATCCGATGGTAGTCCATAAAATTTCTTGATATGACTTGAATGTACCCAGCCTTTCCTGCCTTCGATCTTCACGGCTGTCCTTGTGGTGAGCAAGACCAGTTGCGGCGACCTCCACCTAGGATCCAGCTGAGTCTTTCGATCAAAGTTCCTCACCAAGACCAGGTCCCCCGGAACTACGTCATGGGGTTTCACCTCAGTGTTGTCAGGAAAAGCTGCAGCTACCTGTGAACGACAAGATTGTAGTGCAGACATCAAGGAAGCCAAATAATCTGTCAGCATATTACAGTCAATATCAGTTATTTTACGTGGTATAGGCGTCCCCCACATATTTGGTGGTCTGCCAAAGATCACCTCATACGGGGATAGCCCTGTTCGAGAGTGTGCTACCATTCTCATGTAAAAGAGTGCAACTGGTAATGCTACTACCCAGTCGACACCTTTCTCCCTGCATATTTTGGACAATCTAATTTTCAGGGTCTGATTATGTCTTTCCACGAGACCTGCTGCCTCGGGGTGTCGGACACAGTGGAATTTCCACTGATAGCCTAACAAAAGTGAAACGTGTTTCATTAGTTCGGATGAGAACGGCTGGCCGTTATCTGAGTAGACAGCACGTGGTAAACCGTATCGTGGGAAGAATTCTCGAACTAACTGTTTGGCAGTAGTCGGGGCAGTGTAATCTGAAACCGGGTATGCCTCTGTCCAACGGGAAAGAGCACAGACAACTACGAGAACATATTTGAATCCTCGACATCGTTCCATCTGGATATAATCCATCTGGAGAATTTCAAAAGGGTGATCAGGAGGCTGAAATCCACCCTGCTCTACGGGAATGCTTTTTCCTGGGTTGAACTGACAACAGATCATACAGGTACGAACTTTTTGTTTGGCTGCTGCTCGTAAATGTTTGTTGAACCAAATGTGTTGAATGCTGTCTAGCATAGCTTTTTCTCCTAGATGTGCTGGACTATGGACAGTGTTAATAATGACTTGGACCATTGAATCAGGAAGGAACCACACAGATTTTTCCTTCGTCATCCATCCTTGATCCGTTTGGATCCCTCCTAATTCAGTCCATTTCCTTATTTCGTCTGGAGTAGCATGTGTCTGTATGTCAATTACATCAAGAGCGGGATCCTTAACCATCATGCAATGTGTTGGTGTCTGGACTATTGTCTTTGTCATGTCGGATGTTTGAGTTTGAGCAGTCTGTTTAGCTGTTCTGTCAGCTAGATCATTGCCTTGAGAAATGATATCAGTAACTTTCGTATGAGCTTTGCATTTCATAATCGATATTGCAGTGGGTAAATGTATTGCATCTAATAAGGCATGAATGAGGGGTCCGTGCTGAATGTGGGCACCGTGAGAAGTTAAATAACCTCTCTCTCGCCACAGCACGCCGAAGTCATGTACAACTCCGAATGCATAACGTGAATCAGTGTATATGTTGACTCTTTTATTTGTGGCTTGAATACAGGCTTGTGTCAGAGCGATGAGCTCTGCTGCTTGAGCGGACAAGGTATTTATACACTTTGTTTCAATAATTTCAGTGTCTGTTGTGACTGCATAAGCGGCCACTAACTCTCCTGTACCTGTTCTCATACATGAACCATCTACATACAACGTCAGGTCTGGATCTGACAATGGGACATCTGTCAAGTCTTGTCTGGGTTTCGTCGTTATTGTAATAACTTCAATACAATCATGAGCTAGTGGGTCTGTTCCATTTACAGGTAAAAGTGTGGCAGGATTCAATGTGCTACAACGTCTGATTTCTATATGTGGCTGAAACAATGTTAATTTGTAACCTGTAAGTCGCGCTATAGTCAAATGTTGTGTTTGCGTTCGGTTCAAGAGAACCTCTACTGCATGTGGTACTTGTACTGTCAATGGATGTCCTAACACTATGGCATCGCTTTGTCTGATGGCTAAAGCTGTCGCTGCCACTGATTTCAGGCACGCAGGCAGAGCCTGAGCTACGGGATCTAATGTACTAGAAAAATAAGCACACGGTTTGTGTGATCCTGCTTGTTCCTGTGTGAGTACTGACAAGGCAGTACCTTCTCGTTCTGTAACAAAGAGTGTAAAATGTTTTCTGTAACATGGTGTTGCTAAAACAGGTGCTTGGCATAGAGCTTTCTTTAAGCTTTCAAAAGCTAGTGTGTGTTCCTGAGTCCAAGGGAGGACAGTCGATGTGGCTGCCTCCTGTGTTGTTAATTGAATGAGTGGTTTTGCTAGAAATGCATACTGAGGGATCCACTGCCTACAATACGAAGTGAGGCCTATGAAAGCCCGCACCTCCTTTTGTGTCTTGGGTATTAGCATATTTGCAATTAGCTGGATGCGATCTGGTGTAAGCTGCCTTCCCTCCTTGGACAGCGAGTGACCAAGGTAAATAACTCGCTGGACACAGAATTGCAGCTTAGAAGGGGACACCTTGTGTCCCTTTGCGGCTAGAACTTGTAAAACCGTCAGTGATGCTTTTTCACATTCAGGTTCGCTTCGGGCGGTGATCAGCAGATCATCGACATATTGAAGCAGAGCAGTGTTGACTGGCATGTGTATACTGTCAAGTTCTCGTTTCAGTGCTTGGCTATAGATGCTGGGGCTTTCTGTAAATCCTTGAGGTGCGCGTGTGAATTTAAAGCTACGTCCATTTAAACTGAATCCGAACAAGTATTGACTTTCTGGATCTATTGGGACGCTGAAAAAGGCATTCTTGAGATCAATTACAGTAAAGAATGTTGCTTCGGAATCAATAGCTGTCAGTAATGAAGAGATGTCTGGAACTACGGGGTATTGTGGTACAATACATTTATTTAATTCGCGCAGATCAATAACCAATCGATATACTGGTGGAGCCTTTGGATCAGTTCGTTTAAGAATCAGGATTATCGGTGAATTGCATACATTGGAGTCGGTCTCCACAACCACTCCTTGGCCAATAAGCTCGTCAATGATTTGCAGTAAAGCCATTACAGCATCTGGGGGTAACTTGTATTGTCGCATTCGTGGTAGTACCACTCCTGCCTTTAGTGTGACTCGATATGGTGTAATGTTCATGCAACCAACATCTGTAGGGCCTTGTGCCCATAAATGTGTGGGTAAAGTCTGCAGTCGGGAATCCATGTCTCGAGACACATAGTGACCTTTGAAATCACGTAAAAACAATCTTACTCCTTCCGGAGAACAACATATTATAGCTCCTAGAGCTTTCAGTGTTTTTATACCTAACAAGTTTTCTGGACATGATTTAGTAAGCAATAAATCTGTAGTTCTGGTCAAGGGTCCTATCGTAAGTGGAAGAGGCTGTGATACTTCATTAACAATAGGTTTTCCTGAAAAACCAAGGGAAATATTCTGTGAGCCTGAGAGGGGTGCCCCTGGAACTTCACTACGTTTTATAGTTGTTCGACTTGCCCCTGTATCAAGTAAAAATTTTCTATCTTGGCCTAATAATTCACTATGTACATAAGGTCCTTCTTGGTCTACAGGGACCTCGATAAGGGGTAAGTCAACTTCCCTCTCTAGGCTGGTTCATGCGTATCGTTGATAATCAGGATAGTCATACTGTGCGGTCTGGTACAGCTGTCGTGTCGTGGTTTGTGTGGCAGCAGCCGGCAGCGCTGGTGCAGCTGGCACAAACTGTATAGACTGTTGTGGAGCTGGCATGGACTGTGCATGCTGCGGTGCTCCTTGTTCATTCTGATCCTGTCTAGGTGGCCGTGGTCTTTCTTGTGTTTTACCTGTGGCGATATTACGCTTCAAGACTGGGCAATCGTGTATGTAATGACCTGGTTGTTTACAATAGTTGCATGTCCCTTTTACAGGTCCTGCTGAATCACCGGACTGTGTCGTACCCTTCTTATGACCTTCAGCTGGAACTGTCTGGGAGACTAGCATTTTCATTTTTGTGTCTTTCATGCGTCTTTGTTCATGTTCTTGTTCTTCTCTAATTCTATTGTAATGATACTGTAACATTTGTAACATTTGTGATGGGGTATTACCTTGCCAGGTACTCTCGAATTTTAATACTCTATTCTTCACTTGGGGCAAGGAATTTTCAACTAATTTTGTCACAAACAGATGTGGGTATGACTCGCTACTTGCTTTTATACCACTATTTATACCAAAACATTTTTCGAATCGGGCATAGAAATCACTAGTGTCTTCATCTTGCTTTTGTTTACAGGCTGAGATTGCACCCCAGTCTTCCTTTTTCGTAGTTAATAAACGTGGCAGTACCTGTACTAGTAAACCTGGTAGTGCTTTAGTTTTGTCCCCAAGCCCCGAACCTGGACCTCGGGCCTTTTCTTCATTTTCTAATGCTGTCCAATCTATCTTTTGGTTTCCTACCTCCCACTCTTTTTCCTTGAGTTTTTCATAAATGCCAGCAGGCATTAATACCTTTAATATTGTCATAATGTCGGGATAGGTATACTCTCCCATGAGTAACATGTCTTTAATTTCTCGGTGGAAACCCGCTGGGTCTTTGTCATGACTGGGTACCACTTTCTTCATTTCTAACAATTCTATTTTTGATATGGGCGTATATACAAATACACGTTTAAACTGATTGTCCTCGCCCTTTATTGGGTGTACTTCTCGTAAGGGATTCTGTCTGTCCATGTAATACATCGGTCTTTCCTTGATGGGCAGTGAAACATGTTCTGGACATACAAAAAGAATGTACTGCTTTCTGGATTCTAGTATTTCCTTAATTACCTTAGTACCTGAACCTCTCCATCTATTCGTGAGTAATTCAGTCAATATATCAGGTAAGGGACCAGGATCTGAATGTTGGCTTTTATATAGTATAAGAAGTTGTTGAATCATATAAATCCCAGCTAAACGCTGTTCATCTGGGGTGAGGTTCAAAAATGTGTGTGCTACTGTATCATCACCATATTTTCCGGGACTGTCAACCCAATGAACGGCTGACCTGGCTAATTCTTGTTCATCCATAGAATCGAGTAAATGATAACCCCTTCGTTCTCGCAGTAATTTGTCAGCGGCTTGGAACGAATGCTCGGGGGACCTCATATTTATTATAGGTGTTTGGAAATTCCTGTTATTATCTGGACATATCGGACGTATCGGGTCAGTAAAACATCTAGTACTATTACAAGATCTTCCTCTACCTACATAGGCTATGGTTTCTGACTGTCCTGTGGACGGTCCTAATCCTTCCTCCTCCTCGTTTTGTTCAAACTGGTCTACCGCTAATCTCTCTTCGTGTAGGCGTTCTATTTCTTTACGGATCTTTCTGCACATGGCTATTATACATTTTTGCCTATCATGTCTCCCTTCTGATATATTCTGGCTCCATCTGGTAAGAGTTTCCATTGTTTCCGGGTCTACCCCCGGTCGGTCTTGATTTCTGATCACACAATTTATGAGGAAACGTAACAGTTCCCCCTGTATCTCCACTTTCTGGTATTCCATAGCTCTGTTAATACTTTCAGAATCTCGCCCTGTTTGGACAAAATGATATATATTATCTAGATGCACAGTCATTCCTGGTAACTTCCCTAAATACACCGCGGCTCGTCTGATACGTAATGATGCCATGATCATTTCGTCCTCTTTGCCGGGCACAGGGTCATATCTACAATCTATAAGAAGTTCCTTAAGCGTGCGGGAATTTATGAGTTTGGGGGTACGTGGATGTGCTGACTCTAGAAAGGTAAGTTTATTTACTCTGGGTGGCGTAGAAAAAATGTTGGTAGCACCTCCAGTAGCCCCGTCTGGAGTATCGGGCGTGAGAGGATTCGTAGAACGCGATACAGCAACTATAGGTGTGGACACAGCTATAGAAGTAGCTGTAGGAACAGATGTGGAAACGGACGTGCTTGCCGGATTTTGTGTCAGGTTTTGTTGTTGTAGAGATACAGATACAGGATCTTTGGCGTTGAACCTCCCCGGCCGACGGTCTATGTGGGGCGGGGTTAGCATACTCGGGGGCAGCGTCATCTAAATATGAGGAAAGAAAAACATCTTCTGCGGTTCTAGGATGCCCATTAGGATGTACTTTTATTGGAAATAATGGGAGTGGCAAGTCTTTTGGTATCCCCGGAGTAGCCTTAGGTAATCCCTCGGCCAGAAGGGGATACATACCCTTCATAAGGGCATTTCTTTGTCTGTCTACTTGTTCTGATTTCACTCGTGTACCTTCTTCAATTAATAGATTTTCTCGGACTTTATTTGAATTCTCTTTACTCTTCTCTTCCTGTCTACGTGCTTTTACTGTCCGTCTATACGATTCTTTACGCCATAATTCAATGGCGTCTTTCTGTGACTGTCTGGCTTTCCTTTTCCATAATTCTTCCTCTACTTTCACGATGCAATCTGTATCCCAGGTCCCAGCTGCGGGCCACCTCTGACTTTCTGGTAATTCCTTAGTGTAGTCTACCCATAGATCAAGAAATAATATGGCGTCTAAGCCGTGTTTATGATACATGAAGTACCCTGGAGTGTCCCTAGGAGGAATGGGAACAGCTTCTTCGAGTACCCCTTTTCTAGTCGTGATCTGTCTTAGTTTCGAAAAGAGCGGCATATTGAGAACTGGTCTGATACTTGGTCTTGAACAAACTTAATACAATAAACCACGATAATGAACAGTCATTCACACCACAATATGCAGGACGTATTAATACATTTAACATTTAACATTTTAAATGAGTAACAATGAAGATGACGATCTAAGAAAACTTAATCACAAAACATAATTCTCGACATTAACGGAATTATTCTGAATTTATATACTTGATATACTAGATATACTGCTAAACAGTACAGATACACTGCTAAAACAGTGCAGACCGGATTTGTGTACCCAAACCCGTCTGGATCGGCACAACTTATGTGCACGCCAGAACGCCTCCCCAGTAATGGTACTCACCGGGTAGCTCGGAACGGAAGGCCTCGGAACGGAACTGAACTGAACTGGACCGGACTGGACTCGACTCGAAAACTTCGGACACTTCGGGACATCGGAAACCTGGTGGGCCTCTGTATACCTCGGATCTTGCTCTCTCAGCTAGGCTCTGGTCGGGATACTTCGCACTTCTCACCGCCTCGTCTGGGTGTTGATCGCAGCCTCAGTCGCCCCCGCTTGACCGGAGGGAGATACAGGAAATCCTGCTGGTACGCGTTGTTGTCCGTCCAGCTGTGGCAGGAGACCGGGCCTGCAACGCACCGCCGGCGCGTGAGATGAGAAAGTGTCCCTGTTCGGGCGCCATTCATGTGGTAAATAATTTAATTACCGGGACTTAATTTGATACAGAACATAATAAAAATAGCTCAATAAATAAGAGGCAGAATCCGTGGTATTAGAGGTTCGGAATGGGCTTTATTCCAATGGACGATTCGAATCGTGGCCTCCAAGTTCCATCACCACGGAGGTTCAGGAAGTGAAGTACCTACTTTATTGATAACTAATTACTTTTATACAATAGGCATTACAGTGAAGCAAATGCGAGAGGCGTAACAATTGATAGTGTGGATAAAACATACATACGTAGCAAAAGTAGGTGTAACTGGGTGTGACTAAAGAACGTCATCAGATGTGATGTCATAATAGGGTGGTTCCATGAAAGAATTTCGCAATGTCAGCAGAAATACTTGGCAGAAATGCGCGCACAGCAGCATGACGTGTGATTGACGTGCGACTAGGGGGTGAAGGGGACTTGACATTTAGCTCTACATGTGGCGACAGATGTCTGGAGGGTCAAGTCAACCTAATCCCAAATCATATCTAACATCCTATGTTTAAAGAACTATGTTATCCAAAAGAGAGGTCTCTTAGAGTAGAATCTTATTCTATACTGACTATACTGACTGTTAGTGCGTGTACAAGCGTCTAAGTGTCTACACTAGATGCGAGGGCAGAAGTCTTCCATGGTAATAGGGCTATGAATTACTTGTATAAAGACAGAGAAGCCGGGCCTTTGCTCGGTAGCTGGCAGAATGTTTACTTAAACTACTAGACAGGAATGCATTGGGCAGGGAACGGAGCAGATAATTTCGAAGGTGAAATACAGTTCTTGGCAGGCAGCAAGCTGATGTCAGGCACCGTGAGCCGCGCAGAGGATGAGACAAAGTTCATGGTCACAGATGCAGGCTCAGACTGGAGTTTTCAGAGGCAGAAGGCAGAAAAGCTTGATGACAGAATCAGGGCCTACTTGCCTGGACTGTAAAATGGCATAAGTGAACCATATAAAGGCGGTGGCCTTTCGTACTTAGGAATGGAATATCCGGCCCATTCATGGCGAATCGGAAAAGAGGACATGTTAACGATGGACGCACATGTGTTTGCGTCTTCATAACTGGAACTGGAGGGAACATACATGTACTTGTAACATGCACATAGAACCGTTGGGGTCCAAGATAGGGGACATAACTGACCAGAAAAATCCATATTTCCACAACCTCTTGAGTACCACAACGGTGATCCGACTGCAGATGCTCTGATTGACTTAAGTTTAGTTTTTTTGATCTTAAGCTCACAATGGTTGAGTGATATGTTTTCATCAAGGGAATTGATTAGATGTCTTACAAAATTAATTGAAATGAAATGAAATTGAAATAAAATAAAATGAAAATAAAATGTATAAAGCGCACTAATACCCATAGGTGTCTAGGCGTTGACCTAACAGCAAAAGTCTGCCAGGTGGAAAGAGTGGATAAGCCCAATTAGCTTCAGCTGTTGATTAGGAACCAAGTTGTTGATTAAAAAGCCTTGGGGCATATTCTCAAGGACTTATCCCCGAGTTAGCAACACTTTATCGCAGCCAAAGTGGCAATAAATTTATCGCCCTATTCACAAGCTGGTGCTAACATCCGATATCACCAGTTTTCCTGCGATAGCAGCCGCAGAAAACATCGCCACGAATGACACCGGCAACTAACGCTAATGAGAAGCAGAGTAGGCGTTCCCGTGCAAAAAACCACAGCAACACCACTTCGCAACATTCTCAACGACCAGCCAGATCGGCGATAAAATTAAAAAACATGCGATAAGGCGCGTTAGCAGCAGGGATTTAACACCTGCTCTTACCTGATGTCGCAGACTTAACACCAGAGGATGTCATTGCCCCCTACAGGCTCAAAAGGACAACCATCCTACGCATCCTGACCATCATTGCCCACAGGCTGACGGTACCAACACAGCGAACAACCAACATCCCTCCGCAGACAAAGCTGCTGGCTGTGCTGCACCTGCTGGCCTCTGGTACCTTCCAACCAACAACCGCCAGAGTCCGAGGAGTCTCACAGCCAGCCCTATCAAAGTTACTCACACCTGTCTTGGATGCCATCCTCAGCTTGGTACCCCAGCACCTTCACTTCCCCCACACTGCGCAGGAATAGCTGGAGACCAAGCAAGGCTTCTACACCATCGCTGGCTTCCCGCACGTGTTGGGGGCAATCGACTGCACACATGTCCTACTTGTCCCCCCTGCTGACACTGAACACAATTACCGCAACAGAAATCACACGCATTCCATCGATGTGCAGGCAATAGTGGACCACCGGGGACTCTTCACCAATGTCGTCGCCAACTACCCAGGCAGTGTGCATGATTCCTTCATCTTCCGATAGTCCATCATTAACCAGCGTTTTAAGGCTGGCACCTACGGAAATACATTGCTCATTGGTAAGTACCAAATGAACACACCACACACCTCAACTCCACAATCATGCAACTCACAACTCTGAGAATGCACACATTACAAACTCACATACAACATGCCAAACAACATGCTCACCTTCCAGACACGACAGCACAACTTACTGTGGTAACCTGGGCTAGCCATTTACATAAGCCATCAACGGCATGGCACCTCAGCCACACAATAGCATATTGTGGGGAGAGGTGGGAACCAGACATGTGCGAAGGAGGCAAGTGACCCATGAATGAGAATGTACACAATGCCAAGTAAGCGTGGCAGTGCTGGACAGACTGCAATATGCAGACCACAGACATATCCATGTTGATATACACTGCTGTTGTTTGGAGTGTGGTGGACAGTGGACGCAACCATATTACCTCAGCCAGTGGGGAATATCGCGGAAATGTAGCTTGTTACGTCACCCCCTGTAGCATGAGCGGAGTGGGCTGGCCCGGCGTATGCCAGGCTAGCGTAGGGGTGTGAATAAAAAGCACGTAGCTCTCGGCGTGGTTCTCTTCCGGAATGGCCAACGTGTCTTCCAGGGCGGTGCCTCTCACCCCGCCACGAGGCTGACGCCATGAGCAGTGTTGCCTGCGATCCTGTGTGCCTGCTGCACACCAGGTCGCTGGTCCCCAGACCCGTCTTGCCCGCCCCTGCGCACCCAAGCCTCACTGCTGACACCGGCATGTGTCAAAGAGGGCCCACCACGTGCTGGTGCAAGCTCCAAGCCCGAGGCCCGTGACCTTGGCAGCCTCCTTAGACCATCGCTGGCCTCCACGACACAGGCCCCCAGCATTCCTTTCTCATTGACTTACTCCACCGCTGCCTCCGGCCTACACTGAGGTTGAGTAGGTCACACATTTGGAACCGAGTCTTGATTTCTTTATGGCAGAGTTCATATCATTGTACGCAAGGAGAGGAGTAAGAGGAAGACACGGTTCAGTCCGGAGGAAAAAAGTATCATCGTTACGTAGGTGATTGAACACTACCAACAACTGCTCTGGTGCCACTAACTCTGTGCATCGCAAGCCAACGAAACATGGCTGTGGGCCCCTGCTGACCGCTGCCTCCGGCCTACACTGCGATCAAGTAGGTCACACATTTGGAACTGAGTCTTGATTTATTTATGGCAGAGTTTATATCATTTTACAGGCCTCATCGCTGACTGCATCCCCTTTCAGCTCTGGTGCCACTAACTCTGTGCCCCGAAATTCATGGACACTCTCTGGTTGAACTTTGGTGGCATCTGAGTATATGGCCTGGGGGTTGTCTTCATCATCATGTAGCTGATACTGACTTGGTGTTAAGAATGAGTCTGGAGCATTCATCTCCTCCATATTGCCTAGTTTCTGCTTGGTTCTGCCCTCTGCATCATGCCCTGGAAGAACAACTTCCACTGTCCCACGAAACACTCCGCAACATTCACCTTGGACATCGACGAGGACCGACTCAGCTCTCGTGGCCTACCTCAGTGCACCGCAAGTCACTGTCCCGTGGCGGTGTGCCTGTGCCGGCCGCAGTGCATCCGGGGCCACTAACTCTGCAGCTCAAGTCATGGACCCTTGCTGTTTGAACTTTGAACTTCTGATTGTCTGATCACTGTTGTAGTTGATGCCAGCACCAACCACTCCCTGAGGACTGGGGTACACTCACCCCACACCCATCCAGCACAAGCGTCACTGGATATGTGACCCTGGCAATAAAAGGGGCCGGGCGCGCTTGCCCGTAGCCAGTTCCACAAACTATCTGAGTGTGTCTATGTGGTCATTATGTATGCATGAGGGCCCCGGGACCTACCACATAAAATTGTGCTGTGTACAGCGGACGCAACCGTGTCACCTCAGGCAGTGGGGTAGACCTGGGACATGTAGCTGTGTCGTACCCCCCTGTGAGCGTAAGCAGAGTGGACTGGCGTATGACAGTCCAGCGTAGGGGTGTGGTTCATCAACCCGGGGCTCTGGGCATGGTTAAGTCTTGGCCTTGTCAAGGCAGTAACTAATGCGTTTGTCTCTGTTGTGGTGTCGGCGCCACCTGTCCCGCGATGGGCAATGTTGCAATGTAGCATGCCCCCGGAGTGCAGGCTCTGCCGAAGGGGCATATGAGGGAGCGCAAGCCCAACCGGGGTCCGGGATTATACATGCCAACTGTTGTGTTTGTCGCTATTACCGCAGCATAAGCCAAAGATCTACCCTCAACCGCATCGCGAGTTCAGCCAGCCATGGACTCTACATCTGTGTCTGCCCCATCCTTACCATAGGCCTACACACACGTGGCCGCCCACCTTCAATGCACAACATCACAGTGTCGTTTTCAGGATTGTGGACATGCGCAGAAAGGCATGACAATGGTGTGCGTAGGAGTGCAAGTGATGCAACCGCGCTGCGCACAATAGTAAATAGGCTCGGGGGGAGGGAGGGAGGAGCAGCAGTGAGGCTACGCAATACACATTGATGCCGCTCATTTGCTATAAGCAGTACATGTCAAACAGAAATCACTAAGTCGCACATATTACACACCAATGAACCAGTGAGCCTGCCAACACATCATGCAGAACCAACTATTGACTCATGTCTCTCTGCACTGTCACAGGTGACCAAGGTTATGCACTCTGCCCTTGGATGATGACACCCCTCCGAGCCCCGAACACACAGGCCCAGAGGCAGTACAATGCGGCCCACAAACGCACCAGGGGCATCGTGGAACGCATATTTGGCGTGTTGAAGTCACGTTTCAGGTGCCTGGACATCACAGGTGGAAGGCTACTGTACAGCCCAGACATCGTGTGCAAGATGATCGTTGCATGTTGTGTGTTGCACAACATATCTGTACCACCAATGCCCCATGGCTACAAGTGCCAGATGCACTGGACGATAATGAGGAAGATGAGGCAGGTGGAACACACCCCACTGCAGCTGCAGCAGGAATAGCCTGTAGGAACACCATCATTGACATGTTCTTCACATGAGCACATCACATTGTCACAGTCCTTA
Organism: Triturus cristatus; assembly: GCF_964204655.1. Lineage (NCBI taxonomy): Eukaryota > Metazoa > Chordata > Amphibia > Caudata > Salamandridae > Triturus > Triturus cristatus. Next base: position 213,694,701 of record NC_140592.1, read on the forward strand.
GCAATCATGGGACAGTACAAATGACCACAGGGCTTCTTTTGGGGTCAGATATGTACCACCATGGTGCAGGGATGCACCCTGTGACTCAAGTCCCACAACATGAGCAACATGGACGTAAGGGGGAATCACTGACCCTACATTCGTCCATGCTTTCATACTTGATTAATCATAGACATGACGCATATGTGTGTATTATAATGTATTATTCACGTTCAGTGGAGTGTTGAACCTGCCTTAGTACTGGGCCATACAGACAACACTTTACAATGTTGCCCCATGGAGGGCCAGTCAGAGTCCTTGAGGGATTGACAAGTTACTTGGAATGTGAAGAGTCCAGTCCGCAGGCTGATTGCTGTGTCATTGTTTTGCAAACAATATATGGCGGGCCATGTCGAGGTGCAAGGTTAGTGTCGCAGGGCATATCTGGGGACAGTGGAAGGTGTTATTCCAGGGCATGATGCAGAGGGCAGAATCAAACAGAAAGGAGCCATATGGCGGAGATGAATGCTACTGCTTCCTACTTACCTCTAAGGCAGATTCATCCTCATCTTCGGCCTCTGACGTTTCATGTGCCTCACATGTGCGTGGTGGTGTTTTGTCTTCAGTACTGTGTGACACTGGCACATCAGGGGCCGGAGATGTGGATGTAGGAGTTGCAGCAGCATTCATCTGCGCAATGTCTTGTGGCATCTCTCCCATGAAGAGGATCTGCAGGGCATGGAAGATCCCATCTATAGCTTTCTCGTGTGCAGCTGTGGTAGCCATTCTTTGCTCCTGCATCTGCTCCATGTTCTCCATGACCCTCCTTATGTTTCCCAAATCATGGATGACATCGCTGTAGCCACTCTGACTAGACAGTTGTTGTTGTCTCCAAGTCATGACTCCAGTGACACCAGCCATGGATTGTTGGAGGGCATGGGGCAGACTGTGGGTGTCCGTTAGGAAGTGTAAGTGGTCCCTAATGGGACTTAGACAGCCACGTATGGGATCTAGTTTGGCAGCCATGAGTTCGAACCCCACCCGCACCTGTTCAGCCAGCTCCTTCTGGCAGTCTAACACACGGCGTTGGAACGCCATCTGTTCTTCGGTGAGGTGCTGGGAGCCAGACGTGGTTGTGGGTGCTTCCTGCTTTGTGGTCTGTGTAAGGGGTTGGCTCACCTCGATGGTGCTGGGCTGACCTGCTACTGGTGGTGGGGTGCGGAGGGTGTCCATGAACCGTTGGAGTTTGTCTAGGCCGATGTCCTGGGGGTCGTCTCCTTCATCACTGACGTTATGTAGAGTCTGCTCTGCAGGAGGTGTTGATTGTCCCTCTGCAATGTAAAGGGGAGATGCAGTTTCACAGTGTGCTCCATGTATGTTGCCGCATTGGCGAAGTTTACATACAGACTGCTTGACAATGTACATTGTGACTGTTTGTGAGGAGATGCCTATTTTATGCGGGACAGTGGACATTTGTACTGCATCATGGCTGTGAGGTAGTACTCGTACATTGTCATCTCACAGTTTCCTGCTATGCTGGATGTGATTGGCCATTTTGGACAAACATGCGGCACCAGTTGTATCCTGTGTTCTGTTGTGAAAGTGTTGCAGTTTGTTCCACATTGTTGTCAATGTTGAGATGCTCCTATTCTTATGTGTGTGTGCTGCATTGTGGGTGAGTCGCACCTGCAGCTCTGATTTGGCTGCCCCTCATTTCTTTCAGGTGGTGTGCCTTTGACGTCTGTGCTTCTACAGTGCTGAGATGTAGCGGACTTGGGTGATTTGGGCTCTTGGTCGAGTTGTAACACTTGGGCATGGTTTGTCCGCAGATGTGTTGTTGACGTCAGGGTTTGTTTGTGCACGTGGATGTGTCAGAGTGTGACCTGCTCCTTTCCGGATGTGGTCCACACTCAGCCACATCAGTGTAGTGGCTTGCACAATGTCATAATGATTGGACTGCAGCCATGCTAATCGTCATGTAGTGTCACTTGCAGTGTCAGTGTGGCTCACAAATACGCATCTTTACTGGGTTTCGCATGGGTGCATGTGTTGGTGGTGAGATTGGTGATTTGTGGGGTGGGACCCATTTGGGGACATGGGGTACAGGGGCCTACTTGGTGTTTGTATGTGTGCAGCAGTGTGCCACGGGGATTAGGGACATGATCCAGAGTCATTGTGGGTGTGCAGTGTGCTCTACTTAATTGTGCATGTGTGCCATGGTGCCCATCTCCCCCCGTCCCCCCAGTCCCTGGTCGGTACTCACCCTGTTGATGTTGTGTCAGGTCATGTTGAGCAGTGTCCGGATCCCCAACTCCTGGGACCGTATCCCTACTGATGACTGTGGCCACCATTTTCTCCATGTCATCCAGCTCCTGATGTGCCGCTGGACCCCCACCTCCAAAAAGCGTTGCTGCTTTCATGTTGGCATCGAGTTTCTTCTTGGTTTTGCCCTTCACATCATTCCAGCGCTGCTTGACCTCTTCCATTGTCCTTCTCAATGCTGCAACTGCATTCACATGGTCCAAGATGGTCTTCCATATTTGCGTCTTTGTTGCCAATGACACGTTGGAGGTGACGAACAGTTGTTAGTAGTGTTCTATCACCTCCCTAACGATGATCCTGTTTTCCTGCGGACTGAACCGTGTCTTCCTCTTCTCCTTGGACTTCCCAGACCCCGAGGTTCCGTGCTTGTGGTCTGTGGGGCTTGTGGGGTTCGCGTTGTCCTCTGCACTCGGTCCGGGTGAATCCACGGTGCTACGCAGTTTTTTTTTATTCTGCTTTTTTAGTGCATTTTCCCACATGATGCGGGGGAATTGCAGGCCTGTCGCTGGTTATTGCGGATTTTTGTATCGCGATTGGCCACATCGCAACTTTTTCGCATTCGTGTTTCGCATTTTTTCGGCGTCGCATTATTTTAATGCAGTCATTTGACGCGTTATCGTGAGACTATCACATGGTACCGCCGTGTTGAGAATACAACGTTAACACAGCGGAATTTTCCCACGCTAGACAGCAATATTGCAAAGTTGCTTTAAGCTATTTTTCCGATAATTATCACACGTTCTTGAGAATATCCCCCCATGCTTTTAAAGCCTATTTGAAGGTCAGCAAACCAGTCTTCGTTTGAAAATTGAGATGCATGGAATTCCAAAGCTCCTTTACCCCAGTTTGATCTCTTGAATTTAGGAATCACCGACTTGTAGGCAGAAGCTGATCCAACAGGTCTAACTGGAGTGTAGCGCTGAAATTGTTGTTTGAGATTTTCAGGACCTAGATTGTGCAGCGACTTAAAGACAATACAAAGTGCTTTAAAATCAATGCGCTTCTTAATGGGAAGCCAGTTAGGCTCTGCCAAGACTTGTGACACAGATTTGTGTTCGGGTATGCCTAAAAGCAGATGACTGATGCATTCTGTAAAATCTGTAATTTTTTTAAGTATCTTTTCTGAATGTTAATGAAAAGTGTATTACAATAGTCTAAGTTGGAGACAAAGAGAGCAGAAACTTCTGATTTCTGCAGTTCCTGTGGAATAAAAGGAAGAACTTTCCTAAACAGTTTTAGTAAGAAGGAGGAAGCGGTGATGTGGTGATTTGGCCTTCAAAGGACAATTTGCTATCAAAGAGAATCCTGAGGATCTTAACCTTTGTGACAGGGGCAGGGAGGGTGCCAAGTTCCTGAGACCACCAACTTGGAGACCAAAAGGATGGGTTTCTGCCAAATAACAGGACCTCAGTTTTAGTGGAGTTCAGCTTTAAACAATTATCACTCGTCCATCTCCTGATTTGCAGAATGCAGTTATAAAGTCTGGTGGAGTTAACCTCTGGGTTACTAGCCACTGACACCACAATTTGGGTGTTGTCTGAATAGGACACCCGAGTGAAGTCAAAAGACTTCATCAGATTCGCCAGTGAAGTCACATGAATATTAAAAAGAGTAGTAGAAATTAAAGATGATCTTTGTGGGAGCCCACATGGCAGAGATTAAGGAAAGGAACAGAAATCGTCTAAGACAACTGATTGCTCTCGTCCTGTATGGAAGGATTTTAGGAGAGAGTGCTTTGCCTCGGATACCCAAGGAGGCAAGAAGGTCATTGAGCAGAGTATGAGATACCGTGTCAAATGCTGCCGAGAGGTCTAATAAAATCAATGCAGCATTCCCTCCAGCATGCAGAGTGTGTCTGATTTCTTCTGAGGCAGTTATAAGGGCCAGTTATGTGCTATGATGGTTTCTAAAGATGAACTGAGTTGGATGTAACATATTGTTTTCGTTAAAATAAAGGAGGTTAGTATAAGTTGACTGCTTTTTCAACAATGTTTGCCGTGAAGGGCAGCCGTTAAATTAGCCAATAGTAATTTGGGCCTGTGGTGTCCCAGGTTGGGTTTTTTAAGGAGTGGAAGATGGACTCTTTTCCATTTTGTAGGAAAATGGCCTGAACTGAACATCTTATTGAAGATGTCTGTAAGGAAAGTGGCTGTAATGTCCAGTGCTACCTGCACAATCTTAGGAGGGCAAGGGTCACTGGGGGCACCAGATTTTATTGTCTTTAGTCGTCCCAGGGTTTGTTCCACAGTAAGAAGTGTGAAAGTAATCAGATTAGAAGATGGATCTTTAAGTGGGGGGCAGCAGAGGACGTGGAATGGAGGCCTGCTATAAAATCAGGAATAACATCTCTTGCTGTTGTAAGATCATGAAGAGCATCTACATCGATGGAAGTGTGCAATGGGGTTAGATTGTTTGCTGAGGCATCACCAGCAAATGACCCGAAGAGGTTAGTGCTGGCTTAGAAAGACTAAGTAGAATAGTATCATCCACATAATGCAGGTATTTTAAAGGACTATTTGCTAGATTATGAGAATGGGAATTTATTTTTTCCAAATGCTGATTAAGATCTGTCATAAAGATATTAAATCAACAGGGGGCAAGTGCACACCCCTGTTTAAGGCCATCCCATGCTTCAATTCTCCTGGTAAGGCATGTTCCATCGCCCAGCTTAACCTAGATCCAGGTGTTCATATTAAGGCTCATAAGAAGTTAAATAACTTTGGTTGCTCACCCCATGCATCTAACTTTTGCCATAGCAGGACCTGAGGGACTTATCGAATCTGCTTTTTGATCGATAAAACAGATAAATAGTTTTTGCTCCCTTAATTTGGTGGTCTTTGCCAGTAGCTTTAGGGCAAGCAAATTGGTAGATGTCGCCTGACCCTTACGAAATCCAGACTGATTAATTGGAATAAGGTGCACTGCAGGAAGCCAATCTTCTTGCTCCTCTAATAGACGAAAGGCAAAGGTTTTTGCCTCAACATCAGTAAGAGCTATTAATCGATAGTTTGTATGTACGTCTGATGGTCTGATTTAATAGATGGGTTGCAAGATACTTCCTTGCCATGATTCATGAACAGTTTCAGAAAAGATAACTTTGTTATGGAGTGAGTTCAGGATAAATGCCCACAACTCGGGATCAGCCCTAAAGATGGCATTTGGGAGGTTGTTTGGGCCTGGCGCCCTATTAGTCCTAATCTGTTTAGGGAGTGCTGATGTTACTTCTTTTTTTAGCAACTCCATAATGAGGGGAAATGTGCAGTAATCTGGTGCCCCTTGGGTTCAGAATGGTGGAACCTTTTTTCTGTGGTCGATCTATTGGATCCTCTTGTATACGCTTCCAGACACCTTCAGTCACACCGTACCAGAAGTGACAACTAAAAATCATACCTGGACTTCCCATGGATAAGGGGAACATAGGCTACAACAGAGTGACACATGCCTTTGCGTTAATTCCAAGCAGCCGCGGTCCGTAGTAGGAGTGACTGCAGGGCGGTGACGTGGGGAGGGGGAGGGGCAGGGTGGGGGGTACTAAACTATCGATTATGGAGGTTTACAGGTAAGTTAACATATAAATTAATAAAACAAATTTTGCTGCGTGCACAGCATCCCCAAATGCGATGCTGTGCACGCAACAAAATTTGTTTTATTAATTTATATGTTAACTTGCCTGTAAACCTCCGTAATCCATAGTTTACTACTCCCCACCCTGCCCCTCCCCTCCCCACGTCACCGCCCTGCAGTTACTCCTACTACCGACCGCGGCTGATTCCAAGTTCAACTAAAAGCCATACCGTAACCACCCGTTTTTACTTCGGATCTATTAATTACTTTGAGACTAATTGCAATAAAATACTCTCCAATTCATCATTATCGGGGTCAGGTGTTTAATGCAAGAACACTGGACTTATGTGATTTTGCAGCTGCAGAGTTTTCTGCATAAACGTGGTTTTGCCCTATTTGGCTCATAATACATATTCTGCTGCATTATCTGCATATTTTAAACAAAAAAAATTGTGTCTAGCTCAAAACGGATGAAAACTTATTGAAAACACAGCAACAGGTTTTACTGGGAAGTAGAAGGCCGTTTGCAACGTTGCTGCTTACCTTTCTGTTGCTTATTGCTGAGTTACTAATGAATAACTTTTTGGATGGCAGCCATGCAAATTGTGAATAAGCTAAACTATTTGCCTTCCTTGTTTTTTTTAATTGATTAAAAAATCCACAGTATTGAAACACAGTATTAAACCATACCATACAAAATCTTATATCAAAATCCAATTATACATACATTCCGTACTTCACAAAAACCTTATCAAAATGCCAAATGATCAAGCATAGAACCCCATATTTGCAAACCCAGCTCTCGCTTTCTTGAACCTTTCACCAAGTACAGACTGAACTCCAGGTTGTATATATTGTAAAACCTAGCACGCCACATTTCAAAAGAAGGTGCCTCAGGGTGAAGCCATGTAGATGCGATACATAACCGTGCTAGGTTTTACAATATAGCAACAAAAATAAGATACCTATGTTTATATAACACTGTCCCTTGAGACAAATCATACCCAGTACCCAATAACATGACAGGGGCCAAAATCTCTATAGTCACTCTGGTAACCTCTGATAAAAACCTCTCAATATGCGGTATATACGAAGCCAAAATAATGCATGAATAGAAAAAATGTAAAATATCGGCATCATCTGCACCATAGCGGAAGCATTTCCCATCGTACAGACCCTCCCATTTCTTCATCTTCGTAGGCGTGTGGTATAACTTGAATATTGTTTTATAGTGCTGTATTTTTAAGTTCGCAGCCATAAAAAATGCTCCGGCCAGGTCGATCGAGTCCTCTAAGAACACACCTTGCACTCCTAGTGAGTTCTCCCACTTAAGATTATGTTTCTCAAGATCGTCAGTTTTAGAAGCTTGTAATACATTATAAAGAACCCCAATCCTTTTCTGAGATCTGATAGCTTCAACTATCTTATGTGGTTTTAACATCGCAACATGCTTATTTAGGAAATCATGAATCTGAAGGTATTTTAAAAATTGGCCTTTGGGAAGGTGATACTTATCCGCTAGATCAGTGAAGGAAAAAAACACCTCCCCAGCCTCCATAAAATGTCCCAGTTGTGTGATGCCAGGGAGTCTCCATTTCCCAGCCACATATTCATGGAATATCGAAGGGAGAATCCCTGTAGCCGATAAAGGTGTATAAAATGAGAGCCCCTCAATCTGCAAATTCTTTCGGACTATCTTCCATACCTTATAAACTGCCCCCAAGATCTTAAAGTGTGTTCTCTTATAATAGCTACCATCAATTCTTTGAAAGAAACAATGTTTAGCCTCAGATCCAAGCACCATCTGATAAATTGATGGGGCCTCGGCAAGATTATCCACATCTTCTCCAGTTAACAAAAGTTGCATATTAGCTAAGATACACGCATAGTAATATACCGCAAAATCAGGAACTGACCATCCCCCTCTATCTCCGGGTAGCGTCATGAATCGTACCACTCTATGTGGTTTCCCCGGCGCCCACAGAAATCTAGAGCACAAAGATTATAGTTGTTGTAGCTGCAAGTGGGATATCTCCAGAGGTACTGATCTAAAGAAATATAGAACTTTGGGCAAAACATTCATTTTAAGAACATTGGCTCTCCCTACCAGAGACAAGTGAAGACATTGCCATCGCTCAAGAGCCTGTTTAATATTTCCAATGATAGCCCCCCAGTTAACATCAACAAGTTCTTTCAAACAAACTCTTATCTTGATACCCAGGTAAATAACCTCCTTAACAGCTCTAGTATCGTTATTAATAATTTGGTTAGTACACAGAATCTGGGTTTTGGGAAGTATTGAGCTTATAACTGGCCAAACGGCCGAATTTAAATGCCAAATGTTCTATTTCGGGTAACGTCATCACTGGATCAGATGTTACTATGTCAATATCGTCCGCATATGCAAATACACAAAACTGATCTTGCCCCACCATAAACGGTTTTATCCTAGCACTCCGCTCAAGCATATCCAAAAAAGGATTGATGTAAAGCGCAAACAAGAGCGGAGAGCATGGACAGCCCTGACGTGTGCCTCTAGTGATCTGAACTGCCTTAGATGTTAAGCCCATAGAACAAATCCGAGCCACAGTAGACCGATATAATACCTGCAGAGCCTGGATATAACCCTGAGGGAAGCCCATCATAAGTAAAATTCCCCAAAGAAAATTCCGCGAGACGCGGTCGAACGCCTTCTCGGCATCAAGCAACACTATTCCTACATCTCTGGCCTCCACTTGAGCAATATCGAGTATGGTAATAACTCTAGCTATATGGTTCACCGTCCCCCTGCCAGGGATAAACCCGTGCTGTCTAAGTGAAACTAGAGGGGATATAACCTTAGCCAGTCTATTAGTAAGAATTTTCGCATAAATCTTCCCGTCGCAGTTTGTAAGTGAAATTGGACGATAGGACCCCGGTAGATCCAATGGCTGGCCTTTCTTTTTAAAAACAATAATGGTGGCATCGTCCCATGACTGTGGTACCTCACCAATTTGAGCGGCCTGACAAACAGCCAAAAAGTCAACTTTAAGTTGCTGAAAAAAAATCCGATAGACTTCAGATGGGAGCTTATCTGGGCCCGAGGCTTTCCCCCGCGTCATGCCATTGACAGCCTGTTCCAACTCCTCCATTGATATAGGGCTATCTAATATCCCTACTTCTTCATGAGCTAGGCGCTGAAATTGCACATCCAGAAGCCGAAAATCCACGGCATCAAGTTCTCCATCTTGTTCTGTATAGAGCTCTTGATAAAACCTATGAAAGATCTCTAAAATCTCCTGAGTATCATGTACCAAGTTACCTGAAAGTGTTCATCATGCCTTCTATTCTTTGTGAAGCTTCCTTGGAGGGTAGCCTTTGCGCTAAACAGTGCCCAGTTGCTTCCCCATATTCGTAACAATCTTTCTTAAAGAGCTGGTACTTTGTGGCAATTTCTTTACTCCATGTCATAATAATGTTAGCTTTACAACTAGCCACTTCAGTTTGCAGCTCAATGTTATTACTTCCTGAATGAATCCTACACGTTAAGTTTTCTTCTGCAACTCTCAATTTGTCATACAACTCCTGGACTATACGTTTGGCCTGTTTCTGTAGTCCAAAACTTAACACCTCCCCTCTACAGTAGGCCTTAAAAGCATCCCATACATTCCCATAGTTTGTGGAGAGACGATTATTTTGAAAAAAATCCCTAACTCAATTTCTCATGTACTCGATAAAAACATGGTCAAGAAGGAGTTTTCTGTCAAAAGTAAATCCCCTTGGTATAAAATTAATACCCAGAGCTCGAACATCCATGACAACTGGAGCATGATCAGAGGTAATTCGGGGAAAGACCTGTATTTGGGCTTCTGTCAATAATAAAGGCGAAATAAAATAAATAGTCAAGACGCACTAATTTACCATGCAGATGAGAATAGAACCTATAGCCAGGGTTCGGGGCTTTCAGCACACCCCAGACATCAACTAAACCATGATCCAGCATTAATTAATATATAGCCTTAAACACCCCAGGTTTTCTGCCACTATAACTCTGAATGCCTGCTAGTAATTCACCCTGTACCAAATTGATTTTAAAATCCCCACATAGCACAAGAGGTGTGGGCCATAATGCAAGTTCAAGATTTAGATGTTCAAGAACTGGGGCTTCGTCCAAATTGAAACCATATACTGTACATAACGTAAATCTAGAGCCCCCCAATATGCATTACAAAATTACCCATCGCCCTTGGCTGTCTGCAGCTATGTGTCCAGAAGTCTGTATAGTCGATTTAGCCAACATAGCTACCCCACAATTCATAGTTGTCTGCTGTGAAGTAGCTAAAACTGTAAACCTCAGCTCAGATAAAACCTTGCGTTTTCCCCTGGGTATGTGAGTCTCCTGAATGCACACAAGATCTGGGTGAATCACCCTAAGCTCTGCAGCGACTCTTTGTCTTTTATTATAGTTGTTAAACCCACAGACATTGAGCGAACATATTCGGAGCCCTAGATTAGCCATAAAGCAAAAATGGGTACCATCCCTTGCTTAATTTTCTTAAGTAACATTTAATATCTCTAAATTTCACAAACTTAACAATACTGTGGATTGTTTTTCTTTTTTTACCCCAATTACCTCCCCAACCCAAACCCTGACCTTGAACCCACCCAACTCCCTAAACCTCCCCTCCCTCTACCCCCCTCCCCCACCCTTCAATGAGGCAATAGGAACCAAGTTCCCAGTGATGATAAGCTCCCATCGCCCAGGTGACCCCGCCCATGCCAGTGAACACCCTTGTGTGCAAAAACCGGACATAAAGTAGAACCAAAAGAAGGCGTCAGCTCTTCATAGCACATAACTCTTAAGAAGTTCCAATGCGGTAACTAATTTTCTATACACAAATACATATCCCCTAAGTGCTATAAAACATATGATGGGAAAAAACCTACCCCATCGATTTATAATCATACAAAGAAAAGAACAAAAACAGAAAACCCTCCATTTTACCAAATAGATTCAAGATTACATATTAGATATTACAAAGATATTACAAAGAATGTAAGTACTCTTTAGCTTGAACATCAGATATAAACAATTTGGTATGATCTTTATATAGCACTTTTAGCTTCGCAGGATAAAGTAAAAGAGCTTGAGCCCCTTTCGCTTGGACTGAAGAAATAAGCTGACGAAGGTGCCAGCGCTTTTCTACAGTATAGTGACTGTAATCGGGGCACACAAAAAACTCCAGCCCTTTCCCAGCCCTCTTTCTATCAAGGCGAGCCAACTCATACACCGCTTCCCGTGCCAAGAAGTTATTGAGGGATATTAAGATTGCTCTGGGTCTAGCTGTTCCTTGACCGGTGCTAGGGCGGATAGAAAAGGGGAAACATTGCGCCCTCTGCACTTCTCTGTGCCAGTCCCATTGCAATAGTTCAGGAAAGGCTTCGGTGAATAATTCAATGATAAGCTTGCGAGGAGCTTGCCCCTCCGTGCCTTCCGGGACCTGCAGTACTCTAAGATTGTTCTTACAGGAGCGATTTTCTAAAACCGTTAGTTTCCACTGAGTGTCCTCTTTTAAAGATCGCAGAGATTTCGTGATAGCCTTCTGTGCTGCTAGTTCGTCTGCCAAAGAGGAAATCCGTGCCTCGGCTTCGCTAAATCTAGTAGTAAATTCTGTGCAGGTCTTGGCAATGCGGCGCACTGAGCTTTGAAGCTTATGACAAGAGCTTTTGCACCCTCTGGTTCTCAGACCGTGTCTCCTCCCTGTGGGACATTAAAGTTTGATAAATCAAGGCGAGTGATATCTCTTCCTGCGGATCTGATTTAACTCCTTTAGCCGCCTCACCGCCAATGCCAGTATCAGTTGTAAAGGAATAGTCCCACTGCAAAGCATTGCCACCATTGCCACTATCTAGCACTTTGAGACCCTCTCTAAAGTCTTGTTTCATTCTTACTGTGCGAGTACTGTCTTCCGATGTATCCCCTCCTTTTTCCTCCAGATGCATACTACTGAGGTTGCTGCTACTTTCCTGGGTAGGTTAAGTTGAGACTTTAAGCCTAACTCTAGCTCGTTACTGGAGGAATCAGAGTGATCTGAGAGAGAATAAAAGTGATCGCCAGAGTCTGTTTAGGTATCTTAACCTCTGTGAACCCCTTTTTTTATCCAAATCTGAATTACCTATATTGACCAAGTTTCCCGTTACTGTATTTACTGTGTTTACCTTTATCCCATTTTCCGGAGGAAGTACACTTGACAGACTAGTAGCGTGGGTAAGCCCTCCTGTAGCCCCTATATCAGAACTGGGTAATGCAGATAGTGCCCTATCTGCCTGACCCCCCATTGCAATCGATTACCTCTGATTTCCCCGCTTGTTGATCATCAGTAATATCAGAGACTTTCATGTCCTGTATCCCTACATGCTCTATTTGAGAAGTTTGTAACGCCTTCCTCCTTTCCTTCACCCCTGAAAACAGAAGAGGAACAGTGCGCTTACCAGAGTCCTTTAACTTTTTCTCAGCAGATGAAACCGATAACACAGTATCCACTTTGTTTGTCTTGCTACTAAGACTCAGGCTTGCAGAGTTTCTACTGTTCACCCCTGCAGCACCAGGACCAGCACCAGTCGAATCAGCCAGGGGGCGAGCTCTCCCTCTCGCAGACTTGGGAGGCATCCCAAACACTGCAGACCTTTTGCTTAGCCGGCCACCGTAGATTGTTACAGCTGTGAGAGTGCCCCAGCGACGGTATTGTAGAATGCTCCAGCAACTCCTCTGAATTTGCCACAGTCCCGCTGACAAAGTTACTGCCGCCGTAATCAGCGTACTGCAGGGGCTGCCCTGAAGCCAACGCTGACAATATACAGCGTTCGGGTATTCCTCACACTCAGAAGCTTTTCAAAAGCCTCTCATTACCTCCTCGTTAGCCTTCCTCGCCACATGACTAACAAAGTGAGCTTCAGCTCCACACCAGAACCCTCCAAAGCCAAAAGTCAGCATCCCATGCCTCCCATCCCTTCCCAATATGGCCGACCCAGTACACCCATGACCCCTATAAGAGGCGGGCCGACCCAACCCATCAGCCTGATTTTTTTGTTCTGCGCATGATTACTCTCCAGATGCGTCTTCAGGTAAGTGGTTCCTGCTGTAGCGGGAGCATGGGTCCTTGGCTGGTGGTCCTGCGCTAGCGGACTCTGGGGGCTTTTGGACCTCCCCCCTTCCTTCCCTCGGTCTCTTTGGGGCCGGTTAGGCTCTGCTTTAGCGAGCCAGGGGTCAATAGGGGGGCGGTGGGGTGGTCTGGGGCTCTGCTGTGTCTGATCCCTTCTGGCCCCTCGCCTCGCACTGATACGCGCTCCCGCCGGTGCGTTGGTTTTACCTTCTGTTTTACCCGGGCGTTAGGAGTTGCTGTGGCCTATTGGTTACTGTCTGTGTCTCTTACAGTTCCCTTTGATCGGTTGGTGTGCCTTGGTGTATTTCTTTCCACCCGGTGCCTGACCTGTGCCTTGGTGAGTTGTGTCTCCCCTGGTGCATGCTGTGTGGCCTCTCTGGTGCGGGTTCCCCGTGTTCCCCAGCCCCGTCACGGCCGTGGGGGGGGGGCGGCTCTGCCTCGGGCAGCCAGCACGTTTTCCGCGGCAACGCCCCCATGTCCCTGTCTCCGTGGGCCGGCCCCTTGGGGCTGGCGTTCGGCTCACCTTCTGCCGTCCGGGGCGGGTGCTGTCCTCAGCGCTGTGGGTCCTCTCCTGGTGTTTTTCGGCTACGCGGCTGGACTTCTTCCCACGTTTGTTTCCCGGTCCTCGCCTCGCCCACGGCTCCGATGGGCGGGACTTCTCACGGGCGTGTTTCTCTCCTGAGGCGGCGGCTCCGCTGTTCCTGAGCGAGTTTGGGGGTGGTCTAGTCTGTTGATTGGACTTGTGCCGATTCTGAGGTTGTTTGTGACGCCTTGTTACGGGGCATCATTTGGAATCCTGCTTTGGAATTTCTGGTTTACACGTGGAGCTTTCTGGTTGCTTGTCTCTATGAGCCGCTGTTGGGCTGGTTTTTCCCTTTGCCTGTCCGGCTCGGGCTGCTGTGGGGCTCCTTGTTATTTTGTGCAACGGAGTTACTGTGGCCGAATGGTTCGGGTCTGTGACTCTCTCGAGATTCCAGGTTCAATTCAGATTGCTTCGCTTCAGGTGGTTCTTTTTTTCCGTGTGTATTGCCCCACGGAGTGAACACTCCTTTCCTTTTACGTATCATTAATTGGCTTCCTCACCCGTGGTATGTTTCTCTGTTTTCTTCCCATTGCCTGGGGGGGGTCGGTTTTCCCTCCTGGCTTTCTTGGGTTAATAAGGGGCTGGCTCGGTCTTCCTTGTGTTGCGGGCCTGGGTTCGGGTCTCACTGGCTACGCTCGTCTTCCATCTGGCTGAGCCTTCCTCTCTCTCCTTGACAGAGTCCTGCGGGGCCCAGCTGTTCCTGTTTTCCTCTGGTGGCTCTCACTGGACTGTGTGCCCTACGATATTGAGTTTCCACGCGGTGCTTTCCGTGCTCATGGTCGCGGTTTACTCCTCGTCTGGTCCACTCGGTTTTTCTTTCTTCCTGGTGGATTGACATGGACCTGTGGGTGCCGGCGTGCCCTTCGGGGTGCCTGTGCTCTTTGCGATTTCCCGGGTTGTGTCCCTGTGGCGTGCACTGCTGGTCGCTGTTTTGGGTCCTTTCTGGTGTTTTTCGCGCTCTTTGGGACGTGAGGGTGGTCGTCCGCTCTTCGTAGGGTTTGCCTTCCCTGTGCCGGTGTTCGCTCGTACGTCGTCCTTTTGCCCGGTGGGGTGTGTGTTCATGTCCCGGTGTTTTACGGGCATTGTGGGGCGTGCCGCGGGGTCGTGGCTTCGGTTGGTTTGCGGCCCTTGTCCTTCTTCCCTTCCGGGCTTTGGGCCTACAGTCCCTCCGTCCTGTATGCATGGATTACCGCGTGGCCTAAAGGTTGAGGCGCCTGACTTCGGCCTACGGCCATACCACCTTGTAAGCGTCTGCTCTCAGTAGTTACGCAGGTTCGGGCCTGGTTGGTACCTGGATGGGAGACCGCCTGGGCATACCAGGTGCTGTAGGCTAAGAAACGCCTGACTTCGGATTAGAAGATTGAGGGTTCAGGTCCCTTCGTGAAATGGTCTCACGATCTGCTTTACATTCGGAGTGGGAAAAGTATCTTCCTATACTCTTATAGTCCTCACTTTCTGGAAAGCCCCTGTCCGTCCTTCTCTGGGCTGCTTCTGTGGTCTACGGGCGTTTTTTTATTTTGCTTCTGCTCTTTGGGCCTTGCCTTTCTTGTCCGGGTCTGCTGCGGTTGCGTATCCGGTTGCCTGTCTCAGCTGGCGGCCTTGCGTCCCACCTCCTGGTCATGTTTCTCCTCAGTTCCTGGGGTTGGGTCTCTGTTGCCACTGCTGGGTCGCCGTCGGTTGTTTGGCTCCTAGGGTCGGTCCGATGTGCTGTGGCGGGTCTCCTCCCTGGGGTGGCTGTCCCCCTTCCCGGCTCCCTTCTTGCCCTGTCTGCCAGTTGGGCGGGTGGTCTCTCTGTTCTGGTTCCCCCTTGCCGGGTGTTGGTGGCATTTGCTTGCTTTCTGTGGCGCCCTCTCGGGGATCTTTCTCTGCAGGGCTGTGGCTGGCTGCTGCAGCCTTTTTGGTGCTGCGCCTTGCCATTTGGATGTCTCCTGCTGCTCCTCGTGCTTGGTCTTCCTGGGCCCCTTCTCCGTGTTGCCCTGTGTACTTCTGGCCTCGTCTGGTCTGGGGTATTGGTCGGGTCTGGCCTGGTTTGCTCCTGGTTGTGTGACAGCCTGGATCTTCCTGGTGCTTTGGGGTCCGTGTCTTGTGTGTCTTCGGACTTTTCCTTCTTGGCCTGCGATCTTTTTGTTCTTAGTGCCCTTTCCCGGGTGCTGTGGCCCCTTGCCGTCCTTTGGGGCGTGCATTGATTCCCGGTTGGTGCTGGGTCGGTTGGTCGGCCTTCTGTCGCCCGTTCCTTGGCTTCTCTGGGATTTGCCTGGGCCCTGTGGGGGGCTTCTTGTTGCTCTCCTGGGCGGTTTCCCCCCTGCTTCGTGTTTCGAGGTGTTTCCGGGGTTCGCCCCTGTTGGGTTATTTTGGCGCATTGGTGCTGTCCTTGCCTGGGTCGCTTTTCTTCTGGCTCCGGCCGTGCCACCATGGGAGCTCCTGTTGTCGTCTGCTCTCGTGGGTTCTGTGGCGGCCCTCTTTGGTGTGTTCTCCTGGGAGCGTCTGGTGCGGTTTGCTTCGTTTTGGGTCCCCGGTGTTGGCTCTTCGGCCTTCTCGTCCGGGCTCCCGGCATGGCGCTTTCCTGGGGTCCTTTTCCTTCTACTTGTTCTGGACTTGCTGGCCTGGCCAGGGTTTTTTTGTCCTGTTGGTGGTGCTCGCCTGGGTGCGTCTCCATTGGCGTCTGCCACTGCGGTGGTTGCCTTGAGCTGTGTTCCTCCTTGGTCCTTGTTCGGCCTTTGTGGGTGCAGGTTTTGTGTTCTGCCCCTGCTTTCTGGCTTTCCCTTGCTGGTTTTTCTTTCCGGCGGTGCTGTGGGGTGCCCGGTGGTGCTGGGGCTCCCTGTTCTCGTCTCTCTCGCGGGGCCCGGCGCATCCGCTGTGGATTTGTATCCTCGTTTTTTGTCCCTGGTTTTGTTGTTCCGGGGCCTGTCGGCTCGGGTGGCTCCCTGGGTGTCTTGTCTTGGCTCGGTCTCGTTCCGCCCTGCCCTTCTGCCCTTCTCGCCTTTGGTCTGCCTGTGGCTTTTTCTCCCTGTGCGCTCCTGTTCCTGTCGGTTCTTCATTGTTCGGCTGGGCGGGGCCTGGTTGTTGACTGGCTGGCTGTGGGGCCGCCTGGGTGCTCGCTTCGGCGGCTCTCTTCCTTCTTGTGGGTGATTCCTGGGACGGGTTGCTTGGTCCCTGTGCGGGGCGGTCTTGGGTCACCGCGCTGCATTTCCCTTTCTTCCGGGATCTGTGTGTTTTCTTTTGCTTGGGGTCCTCTGGTGGCCCCTCGCTTCCTTGCTGGGGGCTTGGCCTTGGTCCCTTCCGCTCTTCGGCCTGTGTGGGCGGCCCTTTGGGCTTTCTGCTTTTCGCTGTTGGCCGGTTGGGTTCCTTGGTGGCCGGGTCTCTTCAGTGTCTTTTCCTATGCCTTCCTGGGTCTGTTTGGCCTTGTGCCTGCCTCGGTTCTCTCGTTGGTGTCGCACTCCTTTCCAGGGGGTCCTTTGTGTGAGTCGCCCTTGCAATGTTGCTGTGTTTGTCAGTCTGCATCTCTCTTCCTGCTGTGGCTCGTTTGTTGGGTCACTATGGTGGGGTCGCCCTCTGTTTCTTCGCCTATTTGGGCTTTTGCTCCCCTCTCACTTTTGACTGTCCTTTGGGCCGTCTTGGTGCGTTTGGACCGGCTTGCTGCTTTCTCTTCTGGGGCCTGTTTGCTGTTGCTTTTGGCTCCTTGCGGTCTGGTTCTGTGCCTCCTCTGTCCTCCTTCGGCCTTAGGTTGGGGCGTTTTTTTTTCTGGCGGCACTTCGTGTCTCAGGGGGCCGGGTTTTCGGCCTTCCCTGTGTCTTTCTCTCCCGGGCGGGTTCTTCCTGCTCGTGGTTGCCTCTCCCTTGGGTGGTACTTCCGCTCGACGGGTCTGTTGGGTTTGCCCTCTTTCATGGGCGTCTCTCTCTGGCCCGTTGGTTTCTTGTGAGTTTCCATGAAGCCGCTTGGCTTTGGTATGTGCTCACTTTGTTAGTCATGTGGCGAGGAAGACTAACGAGGAGGTAATGCCCCGATTACTTACCGGTAATCTTCATTACTCCGAGTATACTCTTCCTCGCCACATGAGTTCCCATCCCTCCCTCCCTGTCTGGCTATCGGCTTCATGTTGTGCTTGGTAGTTTCAGGCTGATGGGTTGGGCCGGCCCGCCTCTTATAGGGGTCATGGGTGTACTGGGTCGGCCATATTGGGAAGGGATGGGAGGCATGGGATGCTGACTTTTGGCTTTGGAGGGTTCTGGTGTGGAGCTGAAGCTCACTTTGTTAGTCATGTGGCGAGGAAGACTATACTCGGAGTAATGAAGATTACCGGTAAGTAATCGGGGCAAAAGCCTCTCACGCCTCGCACCTGAGTTTCCTTTTGCTGGCTCACCGGCACACCAGCTTTCCTTAACAGCGAAGTCGAGCAAGTATATTCCGTTACAGCAGGCGGTCAGATGTAGGCGTCAGCATCGGCAGCATTACGATCAAGGCTGGAACGGAATCCCGAGTGTCCGAGATGCAGCCGTGAGTTTCAAATACAAGACCCCAGTAATTTTTCAGAAACACATCTGCCACATTTCACCGGCCTTAAGATACAGAGTGGCCGTGAGAAGCGTAGATGCAGGGTAACCCAGGAGCGACCAGCTCACACGTCTGAGCTTGCGGACGCCATCTTGCCTCAAACTACAGTCATACTATTTGCCTTCCTGAGGCTAAAGTAGGTATTATGTACTGTTTGGTCCGTAGTCAAGCAAAGAAACTTCACTATTCACCCAGCAAATATGATGCACTGTGTGTCCAGTGGCCACAAACTTGCAGAGAAACTTCACTGTTTACCTGGCTAGGGGCAAAGCAACAGACATTATGCACACTTTTGCCAGCAGCAATGCAAATAGCAGGTGAAATTCAGTGTTTTACCTGGTCGCTGGCTAAATAGCAGAAATTGTGTACTATTTGGGCAGTGCAAATCGCAAAGAAATGCCACTATTTGCCTAGCTGTGTCTAAATATCAGAAATGATGTATTATACTATTTGGCCAGCAGACGTACAAATAGCAAAGACTAATTCACATGGTGACTGGCTAAATAGAAGACAGTAGGCATAATTTAGCCAATAATTGTGCATATAGTAAAAAAATCACTATTTACCTGGCTGCTGACAAAACAGCTGAATGTATGCATTATTATGCCTAGCACAGATTTTAACAGGCACACAGTTTCAGGAAGAAATTAAACAAAGGAGTGAACACACTTGTTAACCGTCTGTTTATGCACGTTAGTGCTAAAACACATAGGTCTAAATGTCCCCATAGCCCATCAAAGAGAATGTTTTAATGTTTCCAAGTTATTTTCGCAGACATAGTACAGAATGCCACTTCATTTTAACAAGAGATAAGACTCGGGAGGCCCATTCTCAAGTTGTCAAGTACTCACAAATGCCCCTGCTCCTTAAAGTTTGCCTGAAGAGGTGGCTGGTAATTTAGATGATTAGCTGCTTTGCAAGACTAAATGAAGGTGTTTACTTTTCTACAGCTATGGACGAACTCTTACTCACAAACGAGTGTACCATGGCCAGATACAAAATAATCAAAAAGCTTCATGCTATCACACAACACCTCTTTTTCTGCCTTGAGTTTTCATGCAACCAATCTGTAAATTCTGAAATTACTCATTCTGGTTCAGTCCAATTAAACAAATCAAACTAAAACACCTGAAATCAGTGATTTGCTAAAAGCAAAGGGCAGAACCGGAAAAGTTGTATCCTAGTCGCATGGTGTCATCTCTTATTTGAGGTGATCTTTTGAAAATAGAAACAATTGCTTCTGACCCATTACACAAGTCACCTACACAGTATATTTAAGAATCTTTTTTCCAATCTTATGATAGCAAGAAGAAAAACAAACATATATTTAAAAACAATAAAATCTAGGAACCAAGTCAAATATCAGTCAGTGGTTTTGTCAAGTACCTTTGTTGCTATGTTTGGCAAGTAAATATTAAATATGACTAAGAGACTGCATGGTTGTCAATGATACTGTCATTCAAGTCTAATGTCCTTAAAAAGAAAGGTCACAACAGTGGATCAAGGATATATCCTTCGTAATCTGTTTTTCAAATATGTGATTCTTAAAAGGTAGCCTTTACAGACCTGTTGTTGATGATGTATTTGATGTTCCAAACTTGTGGGTATTGACTATCCTCTTCTTAAATACTTTTTAGATTTTTTAATAAATAGAGAAGCATGTTTTATACAATAGCACTCAGACTTCAGAGTCAACAAGTAATGCCATGGAGGTGTGCTGCAGTTGAGTCTCAGGGCCTCCTATATTTCCTGCCCATAAATAAGATGCATGGGGTCTTTCAACAAGCCATGTCCTCTGTCCTATAGACCAACAATGCAATGATTTTTCTATCTCTACGCCAATATTATGTGGTATTTATATAACAAAGAATGTACTGGGGAAAATTATAGATAATTTAGAAATTTACTCTGAATAGTTATCATGAAAGGTTGACGTTGAGAGAGTAAAAGAGTGGGATTATTTCATTATTTCAGAAAACGTTTAGCTCAATAAACATAATGAAAGGCCCCTGCCTTGCTTGGAAATGCTCTACCATCCTACGCTGTCAGTTAGTCTGCTTCTCTCCGCCCCTTTCCGCCCCCAGTGAACTGAACAACCGAGTGCGTCCTCTGCAAGAGCTTCATCCTTCTGCTTTTCTGTTTGGTGGGGCTCTGGTGACTGGGGCATACCCAAATTGTATGAGGGAACCTTCCTACTGGAACTTCATCCCAGACTATATAGTGACAAGTCCTATTAGCAGCAGATTACTATTTAATGGGCACAAGCCTTTTACCTGTATAGCAGTAGAGATATTGGCCATTGGTTGTTCAAATCCCCAAATGGTGATCTCTTTCCTTTCATTTGTATGAAAAGTACGTGTGGTTTACTGATACTGGATGAATTATGGAATACGTTTCAGCACTAGAGTGCTGCACATGTTGGTTGCGCTTGCACAGCAAGCTGTGTTATTACATGGTGGACATGCTAGCCTGCACACACTACTTCCTGTGATTGGCCAATGACGGCAGGAGCACAAAAGAGAAGAGGGAGCTGGTTTAAGGCCACAATATCCACTTTCTCCCCTTTCTAAAGTATTGAAAAACTTCCTGTTTATTAACAAATAACATCTTTTCTTGGATTGATCTACACTGTTCAGGATCTCAGTAATGAACTTTATCCCACACCATTGGTCATAAATTAACTCCTTTGCCATTTTAGCTCTGTTATCCCCAGGACCTATGATCTGTCCCGAGATTGACCAGTGAGCCTAAACTTTCACCTACATTTCCCTGCCATTGTACTACATAATGGTTTTTGGTATTGACCTTTTACCTGGTTAAGGTACTGCATAAATGTTGTGTGGTTTTCCCAGAAAACTAGCCTCATTTATTATGCATGAGGATTCTCAGACTCACAGCAGGATTATCATCTTCTGCATAATAACTATGTATAAGGGTCATCCCTTCCTTCATCCTTGGCCGACATGACACAGCAAGGTAAAACCCCTTAGGGTACCTTTTGGGTATACATAAACCATACCTTTGCTGGGGCAGGCAGAGGAGAAAGACTTCCATGCTAACACACTGATGCGAGACGCTGAGGTTCCTGCACGCAGACAATCCAGCTCACAGTGATCTGACATCCCTCGCGGGGTGTCCATCTCGAGACCAAGATGGGGTCCCACAGTCTCTCACTTCAGGTAATGGGGTTGGCTGCAGGCTAGGGTGATTCTTGGCTCTACACCTATATACATGCTAGGTACACTTAGGTACATCTAGTTAGGGTAGTATCATAGGAGTACGCATTATTACTGTCATGTATTTACATACCTGCCTATATTCATTTTTTTAGCACTATAGTAGAAATCTATCATCCATTTACTCTGTTGGTGCTTATAATCATGTATATCTGTTTCTGTCTTATGGTTGTTTCAGCACACCTATTTTACACTAGAATGACGCTGGTTCAATAAATGCTTATTGAAAATGTACCCACCGTTTATTCTGTGTATCTCTCTGAGACAAAGTGAGCACGAGTGACTTAGCAAAAAGTACTGTACTGTTTCTATGATCCCTGATGGGACAGGGTTGTCATGATCGATAGTTGCCAAGAACTATTCTCTCCTTGGTAAGAGGAGTTTACAGTGGCACTGTGAGCTGGCTGGTGGACAGGTGAACATATCTGGTGGGGGAGTCTGGACACCAATCCCACAGTCTATGTTGTCTAAATGCACAGATCCTATATATATTTATAGGAACTACATGACATGGTATCGCCAAAGTTGGTTTAGTACTTAATTAATGGTCAAATATGTGTAGTTCAGTCATGCTTTTCTCAGAGACTCCTACTCAAAAATACCCAGAGACGTCTATAGAGGGAAGGGAAAAATCCGCCGCAGCTGAGTAGACATATCCTATGCATTGGCTGTAGGTTTATTCAAGCTTGAAGGACAAATAGTTCCTATTGTGCATAAAAACGTATCTTAGTTCCCTTGAAACTTTTTCAATAATGGCTGATGAAGACATTGCTGCGCCAGCACTATGTGCGAATGCAGTGGAGGGAGGTATACAAGAAGGCGAAATAAACATGTTAGAAAATGTCAGAACTGCCTTTACCTTAAAATTAGCAGACTATGGAATCACAGCAAGGGGTGGGACAGTAACATTCATGATTGAGGCACACAAGTCATACAGAACAGAGGTATTCTATTCATGGGTCAAATTCCCACCAGCAGATGCACGCACAAATACATTTCATTCTTACACTGAAAATGAAACACCAGAGGAATACTGTTCAAATGAGGATATTGAAATTCCGCTCATCCAACCAGGAGCATATAAACTGGTTTAAAGGCACCCTCCAACATACAGAAGATAAAGTAAGACTCAGTCCACTCGGCAGAGATGGAGCCACTTGGCTGGTCCTAGCGGCTCAAACACCATTTCCAGACATTAACACAATGCCGGTAGCAGACTTATGTTCATTACACAAAGAAATAATAAAACTTTACAGAAATCTGACACAGTTTCTTATGAGAACACTCACACTTCAGGCAACAAGGGCTATACTAGCAGGACAAATTCAGGGTTCTGCAACTAAAATAACTCCACAATCTCTAAATGCTTTTATGGGTAAAATGCCCACTAGACATGAGCAAATGCCATTCTGCATAGCTCAGAAAATAATACAGTTAGAGGCAGTTTTTCCACACACAACCCCAGAAGAAAAACACAGAATGCTAACAATCTGCTTGCCAATGGGGATAGCTCCCCAGATAGAGGGTTACACCTCTTGGGGTACAGTTTTTGCTGCCATCTATACCAAAACTCATGCTACCCCTTCAATAGCAGTAATACCAGATGTATTGAGACAAATGCATAATTAGTATGGAGCAGAACCTGCTCCTAACTTAGAGATGAAATTGCTAGGAAATTTTGCCCAGGTATCAACTATTATATTGGCAAACATAAAAGGGGAGGTAGCAGCAGTGGCAATACGCTAACACCTGAGGGATTTCACTCCTTTACAACAGGAGAATGAATTACCTAAAATTATCGAAGACACATATGCCGAATTAGGTAGAGATAATTTGGGAGCTAGAGCTACAAAACCTCAACTCATGGGTGGACCTGAAAAGGATAACACAAAGCAAGTACCTGATTCAAAAGAATAGAGAGAATAGATCACAATCACGGAGTGGGTCTCCTCAACAGGAACCATCCGAAAGGAGCTACAACCTTAGGAATCGTGATAACATTAAGAAACCTGACAGGTATCAGAATTCCAACACCTTCCCTACTGTTGCGCAAACTGGAGTAGGAATAGTAAATAATACTAGCGCACTCCCAGTGGAAGTCATTGTAAAGACTTGCGATGTAAATGCATCGCATACTTACAACGCGGTCATTGTAACGACCGTTTTGTAATAGCACACAATGTAATACATTGTGTAGTAAAGTGCTATATTCCCCTTAATGGCGGTGTTTACACTGTCTGGATTATGATGTCAGTTTCCCACAGGCCTTTCATGTCGGGCTTTCTGACATAAAGAGCCAGTCGGAAAACGACTTTGTGGCCCCTTGCAAAAGTGGCCTCCGCTTGGGGGCCTGGGGGTTACATATGGTGCCCCAGTCAATCCCTGCACCGAGTGGCAGGCACCGTGTGGTGCTTGCCACGCGGCACAGGAATTAACAAAAACTCCCATTTCTCTAGGGGAGCTAGTTCTGCTAACAGTTTAAGGGCACAGCAAAAGCTCCCATAGAGAAATAGGAGTATGCGACCGCACCATGTGCGGTCACACTGTAATAGCAGTGTCTGGACTGCCGACTGGAGGTTGGTCGGTTCCGAGACTGCAACGGTGTTGGGCGGCTGTTAAAGGTATGTCTTTTTTTAAAATTATATTCCTTCCCTCCCCAGCCCCCGACTTACCACCCCTGTCAGGTAGCAGCCACTACAAGAGTGCAGGGTGAGTAGTCCGCTTGTGTGACTGCAGGGTGAGAAACAGGGTGAACAGCGCAAGTGCATTGAGAGTGCAGAGTGATCACTGTGAATGCAGAGTGAGAGGTGGGCTCATGTGACCGCAGGGTAAGTGGAGGGAGAACGGTGTGAATTAATGGCGATTGGCATAAGTGCAGTGTGGTCAGGTCACTGTGAGTGCAGGGTGAATGGTGGGAGTGCATGGTGATCACTGTGAGTGCAGGTTGAGTGTGAAAGTGAAGGGCGAGATTGAGGAGTGAGTTGTCGGAATGCAGGGTACATTCCCAGACACTTGAAGTAACTCAGCATGCTATTGAGAGCTGGAGTATGGTTTCAGACATAAGTTAAAATATTGCTATCATGGCATTGTTCATGGTCTGGGCTGGACTTTCCCTAGCTGGCACCGAGCGTTTTCGGTGGCCCCGAAGAGTGGTGGCCGGTTTTGGACCAGTGGGGGCTGTTTTTGGTAAAGGGGGCCGGTTTTGCAGCAATGCTGCAACATCGGCTCCCTGTACCAAAAGCTGCTGTAGTGATTTCCAGTTGCACCTCGCCCCCCCCTCCCAGCAGACGGGCTGACTCAATTGCCTTGGCTGGTTTGCGTGCCCAGTCTGGCCCTGTTCGGGGATGAAGGGTGGAGTAAATAAATATTGTGCTTATCCTGCAACAAACTTCCAGTCTTATGATTAGGGTTGCCCGTTCATTATATTGATGTCCCAGGCTGTACACCTAAAGCCAATTTTCAACACTTATCAGTGCGTACTTAGAACAGTAAATATAAAGAGAAAGCATCATTGTGTTCTAGGGCTGCCTGAATGAGCCATGACTGATAATTAAAGGGAACAAAGACAGAAAAGTCACATTACAAATGAATACTTACTTTTTTTATTTAGTGTCAAGACGAGGTCTTTGCTGGCTCTTCAAACAACAAATGGCTGTCATTTGTCTTTTGGCAACCCTACTTTATATTCCTTCTCATGAAATGCATTCTTACACTACGGCAGTAAATGTAACATACAATTGTGAGGAACAGGCAGAGTGAGAGCACAGGGGATACTGAAACCAGAAAAAAAAATCTCCGTAACCAGTTTACAAAGGTATGTAAATGATCTTTAAAAACCTGTGAAAAACTCGGGCGTGCAGGAGATAAGACTCCAGACACTGCCCAGACGAGCCCACAGCAGCTCGAGCTGCAGCAGCCCGGGCTGAGACACACGAGGAGGGGGGGGAGGCTGAAGCCCTTTAGCCCTGTGGGGGTTGGCGCTTGCTATCACACAACGTGCTCTCCATGAGTATGCGTTCCTGTACCAGGCAGCGCTGATACTGTGCATAGAACCAGCCCTTCCTTGACAGCTGCAACCTACACGCAGGATGGCAGGGTCCGTCCAAAAATGAGAATGAAAATACGAAGGTATGCTGTTCCTAGAGAGGCTGTTAAAGATTGGGGAAAGAAGTAGGTCAGGAGAAGGTCTCTCCTTCTGGAAAAAGACCCTCACACATCCGGCAAACAAGCTGTCACGTATCGTCAGCAGGTAGCCCAGATGTCAAGTATCATCATCAGGTCTGCTCCGAATCGGGGCGGCGCTGCAATCCCCGATCGGCGACCTTAGAGGCGCCTTTTAGTGGAGATCTTTATTCCATTCATTGCCGGTTGGTGAGTGCAAGTGAGGGCCCTATTGTGATGTGCGTGTGAGACTAAGTGTGTTTAAAATAAGTAGTGGAGATCCTAGAAAACAAGTTTTAATAAGAAAGGTCCCACTCTTAATTAAGAACAATAACATGCGTAATCTTACAGTGAGGGTGTCTGAATTACGCTCTAGTGAATAATGGTCAACATGTTTCTTGCATCGGTCAGGTTGACCGCAATTCTTCAGGACCAGAAAGTTCACACACTTATTGGTAGTGGTAGCAACTAATACTTACCACCGATACAGCACCCTAATAAGTGGTTACTTTAAGCTATAAAATCATACGCCTGTAAAGAAAAAATGGGTGGACAAAAGAAGGTACATGTTAAATACGCATATTTGCTAAAACCAATCTTAATTTCTAATTGCCTCATAAACTGCACCCACAAGGTGTCATGCAGTATTGGTGATGTGCACAATTATCACATGCTAAATAGTGATCTCTAAAATACTTAATGACTAAGATAATGCAATAGTCAAGTGTGACGCTCTTAACTGCAGAAATGGTAAGTAAAAAAAAATATGTTTTTAACCGTGTTAGATGGATCAAAACACGAATGGGGAATAACATGAAGGGGAAGTAACACTCACCCTGGTGTCCCAGGTCTCTGGTGTCAGCGAGATGGCGTTGAGAAAAACACTGAAAAGTGCAGTGTTCTATTGACAGGAAAGCGCCCTCCAAAAAATATAAGAGGGGTGCAAATGAGTCAGTCAGATTGATGTGACTAGAACTAATAGTTATAATAATGCTCACAAGTTAGTCATAAATTGCAATATTCTTAGAAATCCCTCGTAGGGACCATGCTACAACCAGGAGATCATGAGATCGAGGCAAGGACAGTGGAACGGTCTATATTTATCTTAATGGGAGGATAATAGTCTCGTCCTGATAATATACATTCGTGAGTTAGACAGAGTACTAAGCTCTACCCAGGACCGTGGTTAGTACTTACGGCAATCCGTGGTTCCGAATGCCTTCGTTCCTACCCTCTGACCGCGTCAGCTCGGTGGACAACTCTGGTCGCTGGCGCGAAGCATACATAGGCCCTTAAAGCCAATCGGAAATGCCGGCTCATCGGTGTGTTTCCAGAATACAGCACGTACGGGAGCTAAGCCCGTCATCACTGGTTCTAGGGTCCGGTCAGGTGGTGGTCAGAAGCCAATCGGCTTGAAGTGGCAGGATAGACAACCAATGGGAGATGAAGTTAGTTTCCTGCAACTCATGGCAACTGTCACTAGGCAACGAGGTATTGTGGACGAAGTATCGAACCTCGTACCGCCAAGTCGATTGTAGTTGGGCATGAGACAAGGCGTGTCGCTGATCAGCGCGCCGATTCGAGAAAAAGGAATAGTCAGAGTCGAGTGGTTGACACAGGAATGATTAAGGTCAAAAGATTGACAAAGGAACCCTCGGTGTTGTCCTCGCACAAAACGCTCAAAAGGTAACGTGCTGGCGTATTAGAGTGGTTTCACAGTATTCATAAATATATCAAGAGTGACGTGAACCCAAGAATGTAGTCCAGTAGAGCATTCACCTCATGGGTTAACATAGTAAAAGAAAGTTTATAGATCACAAATATGCCTAAAGTGCATAAACAAAGCAGGGAAAGGGCGGACCCTCAACAATGGTGGGCACTGCTGATTGAGTAGCGAGTACTACACCTATCAGAGGGATAAAAACACAAGTCAGAGAACAATAGTGTCAAGATCTATTGTAGCAAACCCCAAATCGTGTCAGCATTGTCTAGATAGGTCACCTGTTACTTGATGTGCGCCCAGAGTGATGGTTCCTAAATTATAGGCCAGT
Organism: Triturus cristatus; assembly: GCF_964204655.1. Taxonomy (NCBI): domain Eukaryota; kingdom Metazoa; phylum Chordata; class Amphibia; order Caudata; family Salamandridae; genus Triturus; species Triturus cristatus. The sequence goes on from NC_140592.1 coordinate 213,722,290, forward strand.
AAGTAGTAAATCATCAGACTCAGGTATTAAGCAGGCTAGACCAAGGGATATCTTCATTCAAGCCTCCCAGGTGGGACGATAATCTCATAACCCACCTTTGTTCAACAGAGAACAATTTAGCTCTACTAATGTTCTTAAAAGATTGGAGGACCGTCCACCGTAGAGAATCAGGGGCATGTTTTTTATCAAAGAAATGGGTTGTCATTTTGGTGTTGACTTTGTTACACCTAAAATTGCTCCGGTGTTCAATGATTCTGGTTTTAACCGGTCTTGTCGTCATCCCTATGTAGGGGAGATTGCAAGGGCATGAGATTAGGTAAATACAATTAGGGGTATTGCAATTGGTATGAGTTCTGTGCTGCCATGTGAACCCATTTGGAAATTCAATGTTTTTCATAATTTTGGTGAGGGGGCATACAACACATGAACCACAAGGATAATGTCCCATTACGGGAGGTAAATTCCATAAAGTGGCCTGTTTGGTGTTGTTATGTTGTTTGGGTCTAGTGTGTACAAGCCTGTCTTTGAGGTTGGAAGTGCGTTTGAAAGCAAACCGGGGGGTAGTCAATGAAAGTGTCCCGGTGTTAAGAATATTCCAATGCTTTCTAATGATGTTTCTCAGTTTTGTCGAATTCGGCGTGTATGTAGAAACACAGGTCAGGCAATCATCGCTAGTACGTTCCCTTGGTTCTAAAAGCCCTTCCCTATCGTTATTGCAGGCCCGTTTAAATGACTTCTTTACATAATGACTACGATATCCCCGTTGGAGGAGACTGTTAGTCAGAATCGAAGATTCCTGTATGAAGTCAGTCAAGGAAGTACAGTTCCTCCTGATACGGAGGAACTGTCCAAAAGGGAGATTTCGCTTAAGAGCTACAGGGTGGTAGCTATCAAAATGTAGCAAACTGTTTCGATCGGTGGACTTACGATGGAGTGTGGTGCTCATCATCTGATCATTAAGTAGGATCAAGAGGTCCAGGAAAGGGATTTGTTTGTCAGATATTGTATGGGTAAACCGCAGATAAGGGTTTAAGGTGTTAACCCATGTGCAAAATTCATCACATCGGACTCTGTCACCTCTCCATAGGATCAAGATATCGTCAATGAATCTCTTCCACAGTAGGATGTTAGATCTAAAGGGATTCGATTCGTGGTAAATGGCTCGCTCCTCAAATGCTGCCATGTAGATACAGGCCACACTCGGGGCAAATGTACTCCCCATCGAAGTGCCCTGTACTTGATGGAATAATTGGCCCTCATATTCGAAGAAATTCTCCGTGAGAGCTAGAGAAGCACATTCCAGAACAAAGGTACGTGGTGTCGATGAACCCCATTCTAGTTCACTAAAAACATCCTCCATCACCTCAAGGGTAGCCCTCTGTGGAATGTTGGTATAAAGGGCCTCAACATCCAGGGTGACGAGGAGATCCACTTGTCCCTGGTGTTGAGACCCCTCTAGAAGTCTGAGGACATCCATAGTGTCTCTAAGGAAAGAGGGAGTTTTCTGGACCACAGGCTTGAGGAAGTGATCCACAAACTGTGAGAGTGGTTCGAGGAGAGAACCGATTCCGGACACGATGGGTCTGCCAGGAACCGGATTAGTCCCCTTATGTATTTTAGGAAGACAGTAGAAGTAAGGGATTTTTGGTTCAGCAGTCACCAGAAAGGTAGCTTCCTTCGTAGTGATCCACTCGTGGGTCTCAGCATGGAAAACCATCGTGTTAATCAATGTTTTAAGTCGAGTAGTAGGGTCCTCTGTGATTGGTAAGTAATACTTCCTATCATTAAGTTGGCGTTGACACTCCGTGCGGTAATCTATAGTTGACATTATTACCGTTGCTCCCCCCTTATCTGCTTGTTTGATAGTGATCGACGGATCGTCACTCAGAGACCGTAGTGCAGATTCCTCACCAGTAGTGATGTTGTGAAAGATCTTGGCAGGTTTTATTTGTTTCCAGTCCTTCAGGACTGCCTGCTCAAAGGTTAGGACCTCATTCGGGATCATCCCACTATGTGGTGTAAAAGTGGAGGGTTTGTGTAAGCCCGAGTCTTCAATAGAGATCTCTGGTTCCCCATAGAAAAAAGCCTTCAGACGTATTTTGCGAAAAAATGCCTGTATTTCACACATATCTCTGAACGAGTCGATCCTAGGTGTCGGGACAAATCCCAAACCTTTTTGGAGAACTGTTTTTTCAGTCTCATTCAGTATGCGGGGTGAGAGGTTGACAATTAACATCTCTTGTTCTTCGTTTGGCTCCTGGTTTCCATTGATGTTGAGGGTTGATCTTGCCAGTGCACCCTTTTCTCTTCTCCTCTTCTCCGCCCTCTTCCTCTGCCCCAGCCTCTGCCTAAAAAAGGGGGGCCTTGTTGGTAAAAGGGGGGAGGGGGACCCTGTTGGAAACCGGGAAAATGCCAGAACGGGGGAGTCGGTTGATATTGTCCCTGAAACGGGATCATCGGATAAGAGGGGTAATTCTGTTGCCCTTGTCTATTCCTATTGTTCGAGTAGCCTCCGCTGCTGGAATCACTACTTGTGTTGGAGTTGCGTCTAGAGCTATTAGAGTCCTCATCTGAGGAGTAGCTGTTTAACACTGATGTGTAGTCTGCCTTCAGATATGGATAAACCTTCTCTTTATCGAATTTTTTAATGTCTTTTTGTAGCTTGGTGATTTTTTGTTTCATCAGAAATTCTTTATTTTCTGCTATCTCATTGTTAATTTCTGCTTGCTATCACACAACGTGCTCTCCATGAGTATGCGTTCCTGTACCAGGCAGCGCTGATACTGTGCATAGAACCAGCCCTTCCTTGACAGCTGCAACCTACACGCAGGATGGCAGGGTCCGTCCAAAGTCGGATTGACCGGGACAGCACCCTGGGCGGAAAGAAAATTTGGTGTTTGTTGTGGGGGCGAGGGTGTTGCGGTGTGAGGGCAGAAAGTGTGAGGAAGATGAGAGAAGGGCGGGGGGGGGGTTGATGGGGTGCTAACAATTACGCTGAGCTACGTTACGGGCTGGTTTCAAAAGTCTTTAATAGGACCCTATTGGGACCAAATGGGCTGGGCGAGCTGCTGCTTTCATAACATTAAGTCAGGCAGCTCCTTGCTGCACCCCTCAGAATATTTGGTGCCCCGGGCCAGGGCCCAGCGCGCCCATGCCCAAGGGCAGCCCTGCGGGATCGTACCTAGCAATGTATCATCGCTCCAGTTAGAAAGCAGGCCTCCAGACCTGTTTCCTGACATTGGCTTTTTATTATGAAACCATTTTAATTGGTGCAACGCATGGATTGTTTTATATCTTTTTAATTATTTGTTCCAAAAGGGAAAATAAGCACGAGTTCCACATAAATATACAGATAATAAACAGCAAGCCTAAATCAAAATGATAAAAGATGTACATTGTATTATTACTTCACACAGCTGCACTACAGCATGCAACAGCAATATGAAAATCCATAGGTTTTAACATAACCTACATATTATATATTTTATATGTAGAACTCTGTTTTCAACTGATCCTGGCAAAAGGGGACAAAAGATGAATGTCTAGACAAGAGCATACCACACCAAGCATTGTATAATATTAGTTTTAGGTGCCATTCCCCATATATAGTTCAATAACTGTTTTAATATATAGGTTGTTCTCTCTTCATTAAAAATCTTATCTGGTGATGTGTGGGAACATGCCAATAATCCATTCATCCTCATTTGACGAGGTTATCGTTTTTTCACAGTCTCAAAATTATCTTGTTCGCAGTCATCAATGCTTTCCGTAGGGTTCATGACTAAATCCATTCGATGCGGCGTCTTGGTTAATGTTGAAATGTGCCAATTTAATGCTTCAACCGCGTAAGTGGTTCTGCAGCGCCACCTAGTGGCAGAGAAAGGGTAGCTTCAGTTTGTGCAAAGTGTGTTGTGTATTATTTAAATACACAAAAAGGGAACAGTTATTTTGTTTTATTTCCTTCGATAAAGCATCATTTTAAAATGATGTTCACTTGAAAGTTTGGAAGTTGTTCACTGATGTGATGATAATAATAGCAACTTTTATATAACGCGTCCTATAGCAGCTCTGCCGTTTCATAGCGCTGCAGTGCAAACCCATACGAGTTATGATTACTCGCTTCTTTGACCACTGAAATGTAAACGGATGAGTAAGTCTTACTGGTGGCCGAGCTCATCACACATTTGTCACACAAATGCATACGGCAAACCACCAGGTCCATTTTTCACCACTTTTATCTGGTGGAACTTTCAAAACGGAGCAATATATTTAATTCTTGCATAGACCTTAGAAAATAACCCTTTGTATAGAAATGCCTCAACCTGGTGCCAATGTCCCTGTGTTTAATGCACACAGCTTTTTGTACATTATTGCATATATAACTCCAGAAACATCTCGTCTGGTTCACCGCACATTCAGGAAGAAATTCTACAGCGATTAAACACTGCTATGAATGAATGATTGACCGTACTTGAAAATCTCCTCAGCGAGCGTCCCGGCGCTTTGAACACAGTGGGGCTTATTCACAAGACCCTTGCGCCAGCGGTGCATCACGTTTTGTGATGCATTGGTGGGGCAACCTGCTACCCCATATTTACAAGGACACATTTTAGAGTCCTTGTAAATATGGCTCCTTTACACCCAACACTTTGCGTGAAAGGGGCGTGCCATGGGTGTTGCTGTGGGTGTTTCCACGCAACACCCATGGCTTCTGCCACATTTCCAGTTTTACGATAAATGGTAGACCTGGAAATGTGTCAGAATGGTACGCCTCCCCTATGGAGGCGTAGGGAGGCGCAACGAGGAGAAATGTTTTTATTTCTCTTCGTTTGTTTCCTCTTTCTATACGAGCTGCATTCTGCAGTACACACAGAATGAGGAAATCACCTCTTGTGATTGTTTATGTGCACGAAGGGACACCTTCCTGCACATAAACAATCACAAGAGGTGCAGGAAGGTGTCCCTTCCTCCACATAAACAATCATTGAAAAAAATTACGTTTTTCAACTTTATTTCAAACTGCCATTTCAGATTGTTTATGTGCAGGAAAGGATGCCTTCCTGCACATAAACAATCATCCCTGTGACGCAGGCACCCTTGCATTTTGGTGCAAAGGCACCTGCGTCGGCGCATGGCAGAAAATTGTGCACCGGCGCAGGGGAGAGCAATGGGATCCCTCATATTGTTGTAGATATGACGCATCCCTGTGCTTCGGAATTAACACAGCGCTGCGCAGCCAAATGGCTTGCGGCACCGCGCTGCGTTAATTCCTTGTATATAGGCCCTATGAATGTTATACTAAAAATGTTGTGGATCATGAAAAACTGAATCCTCTCTGCAGGAATAAAATTGCAGAGCTGTTGTACTTTTCTTCGAATTTTGTTTCAGGCACTTGATCCATTGTTCATTTAACTCAACTTGAAACAATGTGATAGTAAGACTGGTGCCCGATTGTGACATGACATCAATTTTGTTCTTCTCGCAGAGGCCTGGGACTTGATAGCAAGCCGGAGCTGCAGCGAGTGTTAGAACACAGGCGGCGGGATCAAATGATTCGACAGAAAAAGGAGGAGACAAAACCACTGCCATCCCCCTTTGAACAGGAGCTCCAGAGGAGGCACCAGAGACTCGACCAGGTACTTCCGGGTCTGGTAATGAATGAGTAACCTCGTCTGTATCATGCTTCTGTCTTTGATCTACTGCCCTCCTACCTTTCCCACCCATTGTTGGCCAACCACGGCCTTGATGAAGAGAAATTATCCTGCTGTGCAAAGGGGAGTCTTGCTTCATAGGTATTAGAACTTAGGGCCTGATTAAGAGTTTGGCGGATGGGTTACTTCGTCACAAACATGAAGGATATCCCACCCTCCTTATCCAAAGTGTGTTATATTGTAATGTACTTATAAGTAGGCGGTTGGAATATTTCACACATTTGTGTCTGAGTAACCCATCCGCCATACTCTAAAATGGGCCCTAGCTTTTTTTGATATGTTGTGGTGCATTAGCTGCTAACATTGCTAAATTACAGCATTTCAACCAAGTTTTGAAAATTTAAGAGAACAATTGCAACTACCCACAGAATTTTCAAGAACTGCAGTTACAATAGTAAATACGTCCCCTGGAAAAATTCCCAACTGTACTAAAACTGGAGGTAGAATAATACATTTGACTTCCCAGCACCCACAAAAAAACGTTGCTGTCCTAAGGGGACAACAGAAGGCAAACTGATGCAGTGATGCTGTATAGTTGGGTACTTTACAATCTGCAAATAAGACCTGAAAAATGTAGTTTTTGAAATTATATGTTACCCCTTTTTGTATTCTGCATAAAGTCGTGTTGTTTGATTTTCCACTAAAGACAGCATTTGCCCTGGAGGCTTGCTAATAATGTTATTTTCGTGTTGCATTATTATTTATATATTCAATGCTACACACCTTTAAAAATGACTCATGCTCACAGGTCTTCATTGATAAAACACAAATAACATGCTCTGCCAAGTATGTGCTTTATGTTGAAGGTTCTTACAGGTCTTTCCTACAGCAGGAGAAACAGCAATGGGGCACTGGAACTTTCATTCTATATGGTACCATTGACCAATGTCTTAAACTACTACTCATGCTATTTCCATTGGGTAAACTAGAAATGTTATAAAAATTAATGTATTTTTAAAAAAGCTCTATGTTGTGACTGAAAAGTTCTTTGCATGGTGATGGACGTGCACCCCTCCCCAGAGTGTCCCAACTGTATCGATGTCCGAAGTGCTAACACTGATTTTTGTTGTTATGGGCGAACACGGGTAATGTGTGTGCACCATGACATTGAGGTGTCTTACGGATTGCAGCCGTACTGGACCAGGAGGGGCACCCAAAGAGCTACACTCATAGTGGTAAAAGGCTACTGTCTTTATTAGGAGTTTGGCAGCATGAGAGTGATGGTGGCAGTATACCATGTAGTGATCAGTAGGAGTGATGATGACCTTGTTACCTGTCTCAGTCGAGTAAGGCATACAGGCTCACTCATTTAAAGTTCTGCTGCTGTGTGTTTAACTCACAATTGGCCTACATCCGTTTGGTGTGTAGTGCTGCACAGCCCATGTATGGTATACATGTGTTGGGGTATGTGTACCTGTGAGTGACACAAAAAGGGATAATGCAGTGCCGTGCAATTCGTTTTTACTATTTGCATGTGTTGGGTGTATGTGTACCTGTGAACGGTACAATACGTAAAGGGTGTAGTGCTGTGCAGCACATGTATGCTATGTGCATATGCTGGAAATATGTGTGCTTGTGGTGTTCAATGGTGCTCTTTGATTCAGAGAGAGAGAGTGGTCACTGGAAAGGGGCCTGGGCGCATCTCAGGAAGGAGATGTGGCTGATAAGAGAATTATAAATACCAGGGCTGAGGGAATGGGTTATCTTTTTGATAAACATATCACTGTGGCTGACATCCAGGTATGACCCTCTGTCCACTCCATGGCCAGTGCTGTGGGTCTATGAGATTTGGAGTTGTTCCTCATGTGACAGACTGCTTTCTGAAGGAAGGGCAGGGAAGAGGAGAGGGCTCTTCCAAGGGAAGCAGAGATGCAACATAAACTTTAATGTCTCTGTCTCTAAATCACATTTGGTGTCTGGAAACGGCCTATGCTAGGAGGAGAAGCTCTGCAAAACTTCTGCTTGTGACCCTTGTGACCAGGACTGAGGGACATGGCATGTCAATCTCCCAGCTGGAAAAAGGGAGGGCTGGAGGGAGTGCGGTTCAGGGGGGAATCCTGTTGATTGGGTTCTGGTAGTGAGGTGTGAGGAAGTGGCTGCTACTGCGGGGGTAAAAGTTGACGATCTCGTATGCCGGGTCGAGCCACAGTGAGAGATGTTTCAGTGCCGATCAGCCCATAGCACATCTTAGGAGCTATCTCATCGACATTGTATGCTAGGTGGGAATGCATAAGATTCCTGCTGTCCTGACTGATAACCAGCACCAGGAGCACTACAACTCCTCGCCTCACTTTCCTCCCACTTGTGGGAAAGACCCCAGGAAGACTCAAAAAAACTTACCAGCATCAGAGGAGCATCAAGGATCCCCTGGCTGCTGCCTCCGCAAGACTACTTGTGAGGAAGTCGAGGACACCAGAGGGCTGCCTCTCCCGGGCCACGTGTGAGGAACTTACCGAAGACAGCTGCTGCAGCTTCAGCGCCCATGAAGGGAGCATGCTTGTACACTCTGGTAGCTCCAATCCTGCTGTTACTGGTAAGACTGATTTACAGGCCAGACGGCCTGGGGAAAATTGATTGCCGGATAGTGCTTCGGCACTAGAACACTTTTGACTTTATTCAAGAGTCAGAGTGGGATTCCTGATTCTCTGACTACTAGTGGAGTTTAATCTGATTGCCGCTTATAGTGAATGGGGAATAAATATCACTGTTAGCAAGAGGGGACTGGGACTCAGGGACCCTTCTATAAAACACTAGAGCTCAGGGGACTATGTGTATTGTTTGTGAATTTCATATTTTACTTTGTGTTTGAATATAAGTACTTCTTGTTTCATAAAAGCAAGTATTTGACTGGACAATCGTTTATTGCTGCCACTGAACGTACTTTGAGTTTTGAGCCTGTGTTCAGCCCCTGTGTCTACCTCCCCACAGTCAGCCTTGGATTGCTTGACCCACGCTACCACTGCGAGTCAGGTGCTGAAGTGGTACTTGGCCCAGTTGCTCAGTTGCCCTAGTAGGCCGCGCCCCAGGACATCAGGAGTAAAAAGTCCTAGAACCCCATGGTTGGACCCAGTAGCTCCTGCTTGTTCCGTGGCCCATCGAATGGGATGCTGACACAGGACACCCATCAGGTTTGTGATGATTTACCAGTCTGCCATACTCTAAATCACGCCACCAGTCCCTTAGTCTCTCTTCTGGTAAAATCACCCTCGGGGTGGCCTTACCAGACAGGTTGTAATGCATTGTGTCATTATAGTTATGAGGAAACATAAATAATGGCAAAAATTACTTTCACTATTGACAATTCAAATAATTGTAAATGCACAATCTGTCTTATCAGAATTCGCATTATAATTGCCTCTGCACCTGTGTCCTTAATACACACTCTTCTGAGTCTCCCATTCTATTTGAAGCTTTTCAATACACCTTTATACCTTTTGGTGAAATACAGTAGCCCTAATTCAGAAAGCTATTTCCAGTAAAACAACTTTACTCACACAAATGGCTCAGTTAATTGACCCCTGAGAAATATGAATTTGTAAATCAGTGCTTTTATGTCCAGTGAACATTCATGTTCTTTAATTTGTAAAGGTTTGTGCACCAATAGCAAGCTATGAAACTCATCGAGCCATGAAATATTTGTATTTAAAAATAATATAAATGCATCCCCTTACTCTGGCAATGCCAGTGTGCCCACACTTACAGTTTTTTCTGCCGGTTGGGTGGCTCAGTGAGCTACATGTCTGTTGCTCATACAAGTTATGTATGTAGGCCAAAAGTTCCTATCACGGCAAGGCTAACTCAGCCTTCCTTTATTGCAAGGTCCACACGCTGAATACCATTAACGTGGATAGTAAAATATTTGTTATTTATAGCACTTAGAAAAAGCAGAAGCTCTTTATGAAAACACAAGATGTTGTAATATTCCTTTTATCATTGATCCTTTAGTTACTTTTTAATTTGAAATCTGTAGAAGACCTCCCTTACTCTAACCCTATTCCCAGTTGCTTTGTAATGTTGTGGATCAGGAAATCAGAGCAGGTCAGACTGCATTTGGAGGGATTCGCCCTTCTCGTTCTCTTACTCTGATAGATTCCCTGGCACTGCCTGCATTGCTGATTTAAAATCTAAAAAGTCCTATGGGTTTCCATAACTGATGCTGCCTTTTTCCCACATAAAATGTAAATATAAAACATTCTCACAAGGAGGCCTGATACATGCTCCTTCACAGATTGAGCATGAGTATTTCCCTTACCAGATTTTTAACAATCTTCTGCAGTGTAGGGACAGGTGAGTGGTTATCATGGGGAACAATCCATGCGGAGGAATGGAGATGCAGCCTTATCTGTATTAGGAAGGCAAGCATCTCCCACTTGCTCTTCGCTGTTGACTGGCCTCGCCACTCTTTCCTTCCTTGCTATCTCTTCGTTCTTCAAGATGTTCTTATCAAACCTGACAGACTTCACTTTCTTCTCATAAATGGTTTTGAGACTGACCCTATCATGATGGACCACATTTTCCATGACAATATTTCCATGTTCTATGTCTTACAAGAACCTGAAGCAAGGGGAAACCTTGAGGGCTGGCATGATTAGTCTTGAGCTCAGCTCTGTTCTCCTCAAAGAGCTCCTTCATTGTCCTCCCACATCTTTCTAGAAGTGAAGAGTTCAGCTCAATGGGAGGGTTGTCAATTTCTCATGTTGTGCTTTTTCCTGGGTGTACCTGGCACCCTCGCAATTTTGTTTCTGGTTTTTTTATTTGAGGAAGGTGCTCGGAAATGCAGACAATCTGGTTTCTCATGGTTTTCCTGCTGTGGCACACACATATCAGGTGTACTGTTATATACCTTAGGTAATGTGGAGATTAATTTGGGAGTGAGGGGGGATGTTTTATTAATGGATATACACAACCTTAGTGATTTAAAAAACGTCTCTGAGCAGAACTAGGAGTCCTGATGTCCCTTCTTAATGTCTTACCGTTCCTGGTTTTGGCGTGGCGCACTCTGACTTCCAAGCAACCAAATTTTCAATCGCTTATGAGTAATGACAATTACTAAGTAAAACAACTCAAAACATTTTAGCTGCACAAATTGTTTAGTAATTCAAAAATATTAGAGAGAATGTGGTTTAAAACAGCATATCATACAATAGTATATGAACAAAAGTGTAAGAGAAAGTTGAATTATTAATACATTCTTTGTCTGTCCAATACATAGGCCAGCCTCTTCTTACCCAAATGCTGCTTGCACCGGTGTGGCAAAGCATGGCGCAGGAACTTATGATTGCTGAAAGATTGTGCAGCAAGAGCAGGCGTCCTCATTAACAGCTAAGAGACTCTGCTTGCTGGACGTCATGCACTATTGCACCTACTTCTCAATACCCACATGTTGGACTTGGCCCTCTCTACAGAGTCATCACAAACTTTTTTTTATCCTCTCATTCTGTTTTTGCTGTGTTTGTTTATGTTGGCCTTAGCACTCTGTGCACTTTAGCACTGCTAACCGATGCTAAAATGTTTGTGATCTCTTTTTTAAACATGGTGAAACTGGCCTGCACCCAATTGGCACATTTAATTTACTTGTAAGTCCCTAGTAAAGTGTTAGTACATGTACCCAGGACCTGTAAATTAAATGCTACTAAAGTGCCTGCAGCACCGGTTGTGCAACACACACCTTTATACCTTTTGGTGAAATACAGTAGCCCTAATTCAGAAAGCTATTTCCAGTAAAACAACTTTACTCACACAAATGGCTCAGTTAATTGACCCCTGAGAAATATGAATTTGTAAATCAGTGCTTTTATGTCCAGTGAACATTCATGTTCTTTAATTTGTAAAGGTTTGTGCACCAATAGCAAGCTATGAAACTCATCGAGCTATGAAATATTTGTATTTAAAAATAATATAAATACATCCCCTTACTCTGGCAATGACAGTGTGCCCACACTTACAGTTTTGTCTGCCGGTTGGGTGGCTCAGTGAGCTACATGTCTGTTGCTCATACAAGTTATGTATGTAGGCCAAAAGTTCCTATCACGGCAAGGCTAACTCAGCCTTCCTTTATTGCAAGGTCCACACGCTGAATACCATTAACGTGGAGAGTAAAATATTTGTTATTTATAGCACTTAGAAAAAGCAGAAGCTCTTTATGAAAACACAAGATGTTGTAATATTCCTTTTATCATTGATCCTTTAGTTACTTTTTAATTTGAAATCTGTAGAAGACCTCCCTTACTCTAACCCTATTCCCAGTTGCTTTGTAATGTTGTGGATCAGGAAATCAGAGCAGGTCAGACTGCATTTGGAGGGATTCGCCCTTCTCGTTCTCTTACTCTGATAGATTCCCTGGCACTGCCTGCATTGCTGATTTAAAATCTAAAAAGTCCTATGGGTTTCCATAACTGATGCTGCCTTTTTCCCACATAAAATGTAAATATAAAACATTCTCACAAGGAGGCCTGATACATGCTCCTTCACAGATTGAGCATGAGTATTTCCCTTACCAGATTTTTAACAATCTTCTGCAGTGTAGGGACAGGTGAGTGGTTATCATGGGGAACAATCCATGCGGAGGAATGGAGATGCAGCCTTATCTGTATTAGGAAGGCAAGCATCTCCCACTTGCTCTTCGCTGTTGACTGGCCTCGCCACTCTTTCCTTCCTTGCTATCTCTTCGTTCTTCAAGATGTTCTTATCAAACCTGACAGACTTCACTTTCTTCTCATAAATGGTTTTGAGACTGACCCTATCATGATGGACCACATTTTCCATGACAATATTTCCATGTTCTATGTCTTACAAGAACCTGAAGCAAGGGGAAACCTTGAGGGCTGGCATGATTAGTCTTGAGCTCAGCTCTGTTCTCCTCAAAGAGCTCCTTCATTGTCCTCCCACATCTTTCTAGAAGGGAAGAGTTCAGCTCAATGGGAGGGTTGTCAATTTCTCATGTTGTGCTTTTTCCTGGGTGTACCTGGCACCCTCGCAATTTTGTTTCTGGTTTTTTTATTTGAGGAAGGTGCTCGGAAATGCAGACAATCTGGTTTCTCATGGTTTTCCTGCTGTGGCACACACATATCAGGTGTACTGTTATATACCTTAGGTAATGTGGAGATTAATTTGGGAGTGAGGGTGGATGTTTTATTAATGGATATACACAACCTTAGTGATTTAAAAAACGTCTCTGAGCAGAACTAGGAGTCCTGATGTCCCTTCTTAATGTCTTACCGTTCCTGGTTTTGGCGTGGCGCACTCTGACTTCCAAGCAACCAAATTTTCAATCGCTTATGAGTAATGACAATTACTAAGTAAAACAACTCAAAACATTTTAGCTGCACAAATTGTGCAGTAATTCAAAGAAAGTAGAGAGAATGTGGTTTAAAACAGCATATCATACAATAGTATATGAACAAAAGTGTAAGAGAAAGTTGAATTATTAATACATTCTTTGTCTGTCCAATACATAGGCCAGCCTCTTCTTACCCAAATGCTGCTTGCACCGGTGTGGCAAAGCATGGCGCAGGAACTTATGATTGCTGAAAGATTGTGCAGCAAGAGCAGGCGTCCTCATTAACAGCTAAGAGACTCTGCTTGCTGGACGTCATGCACTATTGCACCTACTTCTCAATACCCACATGTTGGACTTGGCCCTCTCTACAGAGTCATCACAAACGTTTTTTTATCCTCTCATTCAGTTTTTGCTGTGTTTGTTTATGTTGGCCTTAGCACTCTGTGCACTTTAGCACTGCTAACCGATGCTAAAATGTTTGTGCTCTCTTTTTTAAACATGGTGAAACTGGCCTGCACCCAATTGGCACATTTAATTTACTTGTAAGTCCCTAGTAAAGTGGTAGTACATGTACCCAGGACCTGTAAATTAAATGCTACTAAAGTGCCTGCAGCACCGGTTGTGCAACACAATTAAGCATCCATTTAAACATGTCAGGCCTCCCATTCCAGCCTGTGTGTGCAGTTTTAAATTGCCATTTCGACCTGGCAAAATAACCCTTTTGCCAGGTCTAAACTTTCCTTTTTAATTCATATAGGCAACCTCTAGGGTAGCCCCTAAACAGGCCATAAGTAAAGGTGCAATCTGTTGGGCATGCATCTTTAACTGTCCTGATAGGGAAAATCTCTTACATTTGTTTTTCACTACTGCAAAGCCTGCATTTCCCATAGGATAACATTGGGTTGCCTAATTACATTTAATAAGTGATAACATACAATTGGGACTGGTGGGAATTTCGTGTTTGGTCTATATAGAATTTTAATTTAAAACCCTCTTTAATGGTAAAGTCAGCTGTAAGTCACAATTCTGAAAAATCCGCTTTTGGAAAGTTGTTTTTTTCGTTTGCCAACCGTTTGGAGCTTGCAGCCTGTGTCCTGGGTCACATGACTAGGTGTAGCTGGCAGTTAGTCATTGTGTATTGCTCCCTGACAGCTAGGCAAAGGGAATATGTGTTGGCAGGGTGGGCCATCTCAGACTTCATTGGCTGTCACCTACCACATTTGCACATCACAAAGACTGCCTCAGCACACTCACAAAGAGTTTCACACTAGTCTTTTTTGCCCCCAGATAAGTCGAGCAGGTGTTCAGGAAATTCTATACACCTCTGTAGGGGGAGGGCTCTAGAAGTTTCTCTCACTTCAAAATGGGCACCAGGTATAAGGAGTGGATATCAGACCCAACTCCTCAGTACACTACTGGGCCTGTGGAAGACTCAGAAGAAGGACTGCTGTGCTGCTCTGCTACAAGAACTGCTGTCCTGCTTCCCTGCTCCCTGAGTGAGAAGAACGGGACCTGTATCTTCAACCCAGGACCACAAGAGTGACTCCAAAGGTTAGTTAGTTGATTGGTCTCCTGAGCAGAAAATGCTCCAACCACCTTGAACCCTGCACCATGTAGAGTAGTGGGCACTAGGCCCACATACTAAGGAAATAAAGCACACAGTGTGTAGGGTACTGGCAACTAGCCCATGGCATGTGCGCCCAGTCTCTTTTATTAGCAGGATCATCTGCTCAGTGATGCCGGTGATGGGCGGGTGTAAAGTGTATAACATCAATCTCCAGAAAACTAGACCGTGTCCCGCAGGACACTACATCCCTTCCAAAATTTATTGGAAAAGTAACCAAACAAGAGTCCAAACTGTGGGGGAAAACAACAATACTCAGCACAACTTAAGTCCCTTCAGGCCATCTGCCAGGCAGTTCTGGATCTCTGGATTGCACAGCCAGGAGGTTTTAGTCTACCTCAGCGAAGTAGTTCAGACCGGCCAGTACTCACGGTGTTGGAGATTATTTACGTTTTTCAACGTGGGTGCATTCGGAGTCCACTTTGGAGATCTTCTCGAAGGTGCTCAGGCTCCAGTGAACGGCACACCTGCAGAGACTGAGGACGACCTCAATGAAAAAGGAGTATTCCTTGCAAGCATGATAATTCCCAATGCCCACTGGTAGAACAGCTTGAGACTTGCTTCTCCTGCTTCAACTCCCCTCTTACAGGAGTCTCCTTGAGGCCCTTTCTGCATGGCCGCTACAGAACCATGTGGACTGTGCGAGGTCTCTCGTAGGCCGCTCAAAGGCGTCACTGAGGAACTGTTAACAGGACCACAGACAAGTCGCACTTGCACCCGTAACGGGTGCTGTCTCAGGGTCTGTGTGCTCGGACCATCAGGCCTTTTCAGGTGCTTTTCATGGGTCTTGCTTTGTGCTCTCTCTCTCTCACAACAGGGGTTCAGTCTCTTACCTTTCAGCCCACTAGGCAGTTGACAGGGGGTGGACCGCACTCTCCTCTACCAGTTTTTTGGCTGTGGCTGCTTGGGGCTTGCAATCTCTTGAGGCTTTGCTGCTTGGCTGTTCTTGGCAACACTGGACTGGCAGCCTCTTAATTTCCTTAGTGCTTTCTTTCCTTAGTGCCGCACATTGTGTACTGCCTGCCCGTCTCGTCTCACCTACTGAGGAACAGGGGCTTTTGACTTCACTGAACGTGGCTGTCCTTTCTTTACTGGGGCAGCTTTAGGCTACTAGAAACTTTTTGCTGGGTTAACAGTCTCTGCATTCCCTTCAGGAAGAACAGTTTATCCTTCTTGTCGCAGTGGCCTAATGTCTCTAGGGGGTACACAATGCTCTTCTCTCTTCTGTGCTGTCTTTGCCCTGGGAGAAACTGCCACAGCATTGCTGGTACATGGGCCTGCCTGGTAAGAACGGTGCAGCCCTTGTGACTACAAGGTGAAAGAGAGCCACTCCCACTGTCTCTGATTTTTGCGTTGGTTCAGGCTGGAGTACGTGCCTGCCAATGTGCTCTGTTTTCGTTTGCATGACTTCAAACCTTTGCGCTCCCTCTTTGGCTAGGGCACGATGCAATGAATAGCCACTAGGTGGCACTGCAGCTCTTCTATTTATAGGCCGTGGCTCGTTCCTAAGACTGCGGCCAGTAAGCTCTCATTTGCAGAGAGGGGAGACTGCTCTCGCTGCTGCACGCATTTTGAGGAGGTAAGCAGGGGAACTGCGGGCTATTTTTGATTCATGATGGGTGGCAGGGGGGCTTAACAGTTGCACAATTGTTGGCCCGAGTCACTTACTTGGCCTGTTAGTGACACAGAGACATGAGGCTGTGGGAGTCCTCCTTTGAGCCCTGGGCCACGCCAAGCGGGAGTCGCTGGTGGTGTGGGGAGGGGGGTACATGGCACTGCAATGCCAGTGTGGACTTCCTTCAATGCTGGTGCAGCAGGGCCACTTGTCTTTCATCTGATCTTCGCCTAGTCTATGCCACTTGGTGCTGCTGCTTCAAAGAGGCTGTATCTAAACAGACGTGGAGGCTGTATATATTTCTTAATGGTTGTGAATTTTAATATCCCTCTCAGGTGTTCAACACAAATAAAGCCTCCTCAGGTTTTCACAGGGTTCTTCTTTCTTCTTCTTTCCATCTCCTACTTCTAACCGCCTTCTCTCGATAGCACCTACCAGCGGCTCATGAGTACACATGCCCTCGCCTCCACAGACTACATCCTGCTCGGGGAACTTCCACCTCGAGAACAACAATGACCGCAACTCCACCACCCTGATCGCCAACCTCAGACTCCGACAACTCGTCACAACACCCACCCACTGTGTCGGCCACACGCTTGATCCCATCTTCTCCGCAAGCGCCCACGTCTCCTTCAACCACACCACCGAACTCCACTGGACCGACCATCGCTGCATCCACTTTACCTTCCGAAAACCCACCACGCACCACCGCACCCAACAGATCCCCAGCCACTGCTGGAGCAAAGTCAGAGAAGACCAGCTAACCACCACCCTCGCCCAGAGCCCACCCGCCGACCCCACCGACCCCAACACCGCTGCCCGCAACCTCAGACAATGGATCAACGACTGCGCCAACACCCTCCCCCCGATCAAGAAACCCTTCATCGGACACGCCAACAAGAAAGCCAGCTGGTTCACTGAAGACCTCCAGGCCTCCAAGCAAACCTGCCGAAAGCTAGTGTAGAAATGGCTCCATGAACAGACACCAGACAGCTACACAGCCCACAAGAACCCCACCCGCAGACACCATCACCTCATCAGATCCACCAAAAGGGCCTCCTTCAAAGACCGCCTAGACAACAACGCACACAACAGCAAAGAGCTCTTCAACTTCGTGAAGGAACTCTCTAACCCCAGCTCCAACACCAACGACATCCCACCTTCGCAAGACCTGTGCGACTCCCTTGCCACCTTCTTCCATCGCAAGATTGCAGACATCCATGACAGCTTCAACGTCCTGACCGCCCGACAACCACTGATACCTCTGCCCCCACGCCCACCATCCACACCGAACCTCTGCTCTCCTGGACCAACATAAGTGATGACGACACCATCAAAATCATGAATCATGGATCTCCGTCAGACCCATGCCCACACCACATCTTCAACAAAGCCAGCACCACCATCGCACCCCATCTCCGGAAAACCATCAACATCTCCTTTGAGACAGCGACCTTCCCGGAGAGCTGGAAGCACGCCGAGATCAGCGCCTTACTCAAAAAACCCAAGGCTGATCCCAAGGACCTCAAGAACTTCCAGCCCATCTCCCTGCTCCTGTTCCCGGCGAAGGTCATCGAGAAGACCGTCAACAGACAACTGACCTGCTACCTCGAGGAGAACAGCATCCTGGACCAGTCCCAGTCCGAGTTCCGCAGCAACCACAGCACTGAAACCGCCCTCATCGCAGCCACCGATGACATCAGAGCCCTGCTGGACAACTGAGAAACCGCAACCCTCATCCTCCTAGACCTGTGTGAGAAGATGGCCTGGTATATGATGTTCACTAGTTAAAGTGACCACCTTGTACCATGCCAAGCAACCCTTATGGTGTGGTTGTAAGTCAACCTTTTCGGACTAGCTGCCCTAGTGGTAGCGTAGGCTAAGCAGTCTTTGAGGCTAAACTCGTTAAAGCGTGTTAAGCAGGCTGTTTTACCAAATGTAACCCCCTTTTATACCAATGAAAGGACACCACACAGATATATATTCAAAATATATATGTATTTATTTCTCAAAGTAACCCCTAGACTCTTTATGAGCACAGGAGCACAAATCGTTAAACAAGAATATGTTACAATACACAGAAGTTGCACTTTATATGGATAGGCCCTGGTGGCCACTCGAACCATATACTAAAATAGTGGTATAAGTACCACGAACAGAAAAGGGAAAAGGCCTAGGGCCTCTAGAATCGCTGGGCCTACGAGGAGCTAACTTTAGTTAGTGACCAGGAGGTCCACGTGTTGCGTGTGCAGAGCAAATAGTCACACGCGAGCTCCCATAGGTTTTCAATGGGTGCGTAAAAGTTACAAAGTTACTGCAAAGAGGATCTTCCGGATGGACTATGAACTCAAGATTGGAAACACAGACACTAGAGATGGTACTCTACACTTGGGCACCGGAGTGCCAGCTTTACCTCACCCACAGGAAGCGGGTGCATAGGTCTCGAAGTGCGTCGGGTTTCTTCTATATGTTCAATGGAGCCTGAAGACAAAGGTGCTGCAGGCGGTCGGCCCGGAAGAGATGCGGTGGATCCAAGGGTGGATCAGAGTTGTAGAAGACCTGTAAGCAGAGGGGACAGTGTTCACAGTCACTAGCCAGTGACCAGCGTGGCACCAGGTGGGTACCAGGCGATGTCGGGTGCAAACAGGAGGAAAGGTACAGCTTGTCTCTGCAGCCACGTGGTCCCTGAAGGTCGACGACGTCCAGGAGTCGGGTCACGAACTGTCCCACGCAGGTTCTCACTGTCGGCGGTGTCGGCGACTTGATCGAAGCAAACAAGCCTTGGCAAAAGCAATTGTTGTGGAAAACGAAATAAGCTGATGGCTCTGACCAGCAAGGTCAGAGGGACTGCTCCTTTGGAGGGGAGCAAGGGCCAGTCTGGAGCAACCAGACCAGTGGTGTAGTTCTTGAAGTTCGTCGCCAAGATGGCCACTAGCCAACGGGCCAGCAACCGGTTAGGCTCGTCAAGTGGCAAAATGCAGAGGGGCCCCACGCAGATCGTGGAGATGCTGGAGGTCTCACCTTTGGTGCAGATGCTGCTCGGGTGTTGGGCTTCTCAGGACCCAAAGCACAACTTGGAGGGAGCCTCGGTTGTCGCGCTTGCAGCTTGTTGTGGTCTTTTCAAGATGGCTGGCTCCACGTGTCTCGGTGCCTCCACGGGTTCCTTCTTTTCAGGGACTGTGGATCGGGCGGTGAGAGGTCTGGAGGTCCAGGTCTTGTCAGTCTCTGGGCTCGGGCTCCGGTGGGAGGCGGCGGCAAAGCAGATGTTGATTCGCTGGATGGTGCTTGCGTTAGCAAGGTGGTCACTCCCTGACCACAAGGGAGATTTCCTTCAGTCCTCTGTGCGGCAGAGCGTCGAAGTTCCCGTCTTCTTCTTGTAGTTAAGTTGATTCCAGGATGTCTGAAGTCTTAGGACACAGCTCCTACCTTTAAGCGGATTCTAGGGGCCGGACTACCTGCTAGGTCCCTCCCTAAGGGTGGGACCAGGAAGGGGGGTGGTTACACCCCCAATCCTTTGTCCAGCTCGCCCCAGGTCCGGGGCTGGTGTGCCCCAGGACCGGATTGAACTGGCATATGCACCGAGGCTCCTTGTGAGCCTCAGGCATGTCTGGTTTCTTTCAAGCCCTACCTGACCAATACACAAAATCCTGTCTGGGGTGGTGCTCGCACCTCCCCTGGCAGGAAACCCTTTGTCCACGTCTCCCAAGCTGGAAGGACTCCCAGCAGCAGGAGGGCAGACTTGTGTCTGTGGTGGCAGCATCCATTTTGGGGAGCTGAGGCTATGTCTGATTTTACCCGGGTTTCAGGTACTGTACATGTCGTGTCCCTCTAGAAGGGTGGAATGCTAACCCCGTCGCCAGAATTGGCGAGGGGTTAGTATTCCAATTCGTATGACACCTTACTCGACATGTTTTGATAAAGCCAAACCAAAGATAGCATTTAACAGCGAGGTTCATAATGCACTTAAGAGTATATGGTATGACGATATCTGGAAACAGTAGAAGGAAGTTGTTCCGACCACTGCAGACAGGCTCAGCTCATGCCAGAGCACCATCTCACATGGAACCAAGCACTCTGCCTTCAGGATTGTTAAGGCCTGCCATAGGAGTGACTTATAGGTTACCAGGTGTCCCATTTAAGGTTAGGTATAGGTATACTACACCTAAGTAAGAGGTGGTTACACCAACTTACCCCAGCTGAGTGATCAGCCAGTTGTGTCAAATTTGTTAGGCCAAGCCTGAGGTGGCATAATACATGCTTCAGCCCCTGGCAGGCCTTAGATACACCAATGCCCTGGGTGCCTAGTGTACACTGGTACAGGGGCTCACAGGGTGATCTAGTTCCAATGGGTTATGCACCTAGGGTACATGGAGTCCATTTTAAAGAGAGAGCATATGGGCTGAGATCCTGAATGGCAGGATCTCAGGCCAACTAAGTCGAAAAACCAGCTAGACACTAGGCAAAAAATTGGGGGTAACCATAGTCAGATATCCACCTTTCTACACAACCCCCCCAAACGAAGGGAGATAAGGCTGTCCTTGACCAGGTAAGCCTCTATTGCTCAAGTGGCCATATAAGGAAGAACCAGCACTGGCATGGTTACCCCCTGTTTCATGGTCCACTAAGCAATCCCTCACCCTAAAGGTATCATAGGGTCTCCACCATGGGGAATCTCTACCTTTGGTGTGTCTTTGCAAAGTAAAAGGCTGGTGTGGAGATGGAGTACTGAAGTGAGGGTCCTCAAAGTGAGGCCTCAGCTTCCTCCAATCATCCTCCACCATGGATGCCTTTCTCTCTTTAGCTGAGTTGCACTGTGCTCTCAGGGTCAGCCTCTTGCTACCTAAAGCTGGAGGCTGGGTCCCTTTTGTGGGCTTACTGGAGGGACAGGTCAGGTTTGGGGCCCTAAGGTCCCATGTTTGCCTGTGCCCAACGGAATCCCTCTGGGGGAGGTCCCTAACTACCTGAAAAGGAGATCCCTCAGGAATGTTTTTACCCATCACCTGGCTAGGGCTACTAGCCAGGCAATCCTCATTCTTTTGATGGGGGGGTTCTTGTGGACAGGGGCCCTCTTGGGGTCCACTGGCCTCCCTGACCTCTGCAGCCCTGGGCTGACTGAGGCAGGGTAGAGAGAGGCAGGCTACCTGCACCAGACTGGGTCCCACCTTGGAAGGGGCCACTGACATCAGAGGCTCTGCCAGGCCAGGCCTGGCTACCTCTGGGGCAGTTCCTTCACAAGGAGTGAGGTCAGATCCCTGAGGAGGCTGACCTTTTCCTAATGTCTGGGGAGAGGGAGACTTTTCTTCCTCCCCACTACTCTCTGTTTGTGTGGAGTGATCCATAGTTTCAGGCTTCACTACACCTATGTCAGTCTGAGTATAGGCTGAGACCATTACAGCCTTGCCAACCCTTTCATGGGGGCACTCAGTTTGTGTTTGAGCTGTGATTGTCACAGCTCTGCCAGTCTCTACAGGGAAGTCTGTCTGTGCCTGGGCTGTGGCTACCACTGCCCTTCCAACCTTTTCAGGGAGGAAATCTATTTGGACAGGGGTTGTGAATGGCACAACCCCACTACCCTTTTGTGAAAGGCCTACCATTTTAGAATGGGTGTCTTGTTCAACTCCAGCCCAAGCTGAGAGTTCTAAGTCATTCCCCAGTAAGCAGTCTACAGGCAAGGTTGGGGACACTGCCACCCTTTTAGGGCCAGTGACACCTCCCCAGCTGAGACATACCTCTGCCATGGGATGACTGTTCTGTTTGCCATCAATGTTAGTTACCTGGTAGGAGAAACCAGGCAAAAGCTGCTCAGAGGGAACTAGCCAATGGGCCACCATTGTGATGCTAGCTCCAGTGTCTCTGTAGGCCTCAGCTTTTGTACCATTGATGTAGGGCTCCTGTCTGTACCTACCCAAAGTGTTGGGACAGGCAGTGAAGTTGGCAAACCCCATGCCACCATCACAGACAAGAGTAGTTGCTGTAGGGGAATTGGCGAAGCCAGGGTCCCCCTGTGTTCCCCAAGTAAACCCACCCAAATTTCTGGGGGCACTCCCACCACCTGGGGGATTACTGCTGACAGTAATAGGTGGTGTGACAGGAGTAATTGGAGGAACCGTTTTGTTTTTAGCCTTTGGGCAACTGCTGTCAGTTTTCCAATGCCCAGGAATTTTACATTCATGGCAGTAAGGCTTTTTAGCTGTGGTAGAGGAGGGAGCTTGGGACCCACCACCCTGTGTGGAGTTTTGGGGCCCTGAGGAAGATTTCTCTTTTGCTTTATCCCCACCCTTCTCTTGAGGCTTGGTGGTATCTTTCTTTTGGTCACCACCCTGGTTTTTAGGCCTGATCCTGGTCCTGACCCATTTATCTGCCCTCTTTCCCAATTCTTGGGGAGAGGTCAAATCTGAGTCTACCAGGTGTTGATGGAGAAGCTGGTTTTGACAATTACTTAAAATCTGCTCTCTCATCATCAAGTTGTACAATCCTGTATAATCAGACACCTTACTTCCCAGCAACCAACCCTCCAAAGCCTTAGTGGCACATTCCACATATTCAGACCAGTCCTGAGTCTGTGTCTTCTGGGTATCTCTGAACATTAACCTGTACTGTTCAGTGTTTAAGCCTAACCCATCAACCAGGACACTCTTCAGGGCTCTGTAGTTTCTGACATCCTCCTCTCTAACAGTGAGGAGTCTATCTCTGCCTCTACCTTCAAAGGAGAGCCATAAGATTGCTGCCCACTGGTCTTCAGGAACCTGCTGTACTTTGCAGGCTCTCTCAAGAGCAGTCATCCACTTGTGGATATCATCCCCACTTTTGTAGGGGGGCACAACCTTGGACAGGTTCCTATTGTCAAAGACCCTATCTTTGTCCCTAGGGACAGTGCTGCCACCAGTGGGTATAGACCCACTCTCTTTAGGTTGCCTAGCCTTGTTCAGTTTCTCTTCCATCAGGGCTACCTCTAGCTCCTGCTTCCTGATCCTCAGCTGGGCTTCCTGCATTCTGGCCTCATGCTCCCTCCTCTGAGGGGTGGTCATCCTTCTCCTGGAGTGACCTTGAGAGCCTCTAGAGGCATGAGAAGCATTAGATTCACCTGAGTGATTCCTTTGCCTCCCAAGCCCCTGGTTAAGTCCACTGGGGAGATCCAATGGGATGATCCCATTGTCAGTCCCCAATAGCCTTAGGTTAGCTGGGCCACGTATAACACTTGGCACTGGGCTAGTTCTCCCTTCATCCTCACTACCTTCTGTATCAGTACCCTTCTCACTTTCATCCTCTGTAGTATGAATCTCATCTAAGGGGTGACTATTGGAAAGGGGTACCTCAGTAGCATCTTCAGAAGGGGGGCCTCCTGTTCCAGTCCCTAAGGGGCCTAACTGGGAGGCTTTCTTGAGAGCTCTCTGATCTTCATCAGCTTGTAAAAGCTCCCTGAGTTCAGCAGAAGTAGGTTTCTTGGGCTGTTTAAGGCCACTGATATTTGCCAACTGCCTGAGGTCATTTTGATTTAGGGTAGCAAAGAGAGTTGGTGCCCTCTGGGGGTCACTCTCGACAGAGATGGGTACCTTGGACCCCTCTGCCCCCTCCATTGCTCTTAAGTGTGGGTGGATGTGTTGCAATCTACCTACACTTAGGTTTACCTACTAAACCTATCTAGTAGTTGTAGTCAGGGTGTGCTACTCCCTTTTCTCTACAACAACTAAGTTCAGTAGAACTTAAGTATATCTATCTTGTTTTATATGTACCTACAGGTACCTATGTGATCTTTCAATTGGTAACCGAGAGATTACAATGGTAAAACACAGCAAGCTCAAATCCAACCGCTGCTCACCAATGTGAGAAGTTGGCCTGGTATATGATGTTCACTAGTTAAAGTGACCACCTTGTACCATGCCAAGCAACCCTTATGGTGTGGTTGTAAGTCAACCTTTTCGGACTAGCTGCCCTAGTGGTAGCGTAGGCTAAGCAGTCTTTGAGGCTAAACTCGTTAAAGCGTGTTAAGCAGGCTGTTTTACCAAATGTAACCCCCTTTTATACCAATGAAAGGACACCACACAGATATATATTCAAAATATATATGTATTTATTTCTCAAAGTAACCCCTAGACTCTTTATGAGCACAGGAGCACAAATCGTTAAACAAGAATACGTTAGAATACACAGAAGTTGCACTTTATATGGATAGGCCCTGGTGGCCACTCGAACCATATACTAAAATAGTGGTATAAGTACCACGAACAGAAAAGGGAAAAGGCCTAGGGCCTCTAGAATCGCTGGGCCTACGAGGAGCTAACTTTAGTTAGTGACCAGGAGGTCCACGGGTTGCGTGTGCAGAGCAAATAGTCACACGCGAGTTCCCATAGGTTTTCAATGGGTGCGTAAAAGTTACAAAGTTACTGCAAAGAGGATCTTCCGGATGGACTATGAACTCAAGATTGGAAACACAGACACTAGAGATGGTACTCTACACTTGGGCACCGGAGTGCCAGCTTTACCTCACCCACAGGAAGCGGGTGCATAGGTCTCGAAGTGCGTCGGGTTTCTTCTATATGTTCAATGGAGCCTGAAGACAAAGGTGCTGCAGGCGGTCGGCCCGGAAGAGATGCGGTGGATCCAAGGGTGGATCAGAGTTGTAGAAGACCTGTAAGCAGAGGGGACAGTGTTCACAGTCACTAGCCAGTGACCAGCGTGGCACCAGGTGGGTACCAGGCGATGTCGGGTGCAAACAGGAGGAAAGGTACAGCTTGTCTCTGAAGCCACGTGGTCCCTGAAGGTCGACGATGTCCAGGAGTCGGGTCACGAACTGTCCCACGCAGGCTCTCGCTGTCGGCGGTGTCGGCGACTTGATCGAAGCAAACAAGCCTTGGAAAAAGCAATTGTTGTGGAAAACAAAATAAGCTGATGGCTCTGACCAGCAAGGTCAGAGGGACTGCTCCTTTAGAGGGGAGCAAGGGCCAGTCTGGAGCAACCAGACCAGCAGTGTAGTTCTTGAAGTTCGTCGCCAAGATGGCCACTAGCCAACGGGCCAGCAACCGGTTAGGCGCGTCGAGTGGCAAAATGCAGAGGGGCCCCACGCAGATCGTGGAGATGCTGGAGGGCTCACCTTTGATGCAGATGCTGCTCGGGTGTTGGGCTTCTCAGGACCCAAAGCACAACTTGGAGGGAGCCTCGGTTGTCGCGCTTGCAGCTTGTCGTGGTCTTTTCAAGATGGCTGGCTCCACGTGTCTCGGTGCCTCCACGGGTTCCTTCTTTTCAGGGACTGTGGATCGGGCGGTGAGAGGTCTGGAGGTCCAGGTCTTGTCAGTCTCTGGGCTCGGGCTCTGGCGGGAGGCGGCGGCAAAGCAGATGTTGATTCGCTGGATGGTGCTTGCGTTAGCAAGGTGGTCACTCCCTGACCACAGGGGAGATTTCCTTCAGTCCTCTGTGCGGCAGAGCGTCGAAGTTCCCGTCTTCTTCTTGTAGTTAAGTTGATTCCAGGATGTCTGAAGTCTTAGGACACAGCTCCTACCTTTAAGCGGATTCTAGGGGCCGGACTACCTGCTAGGTCCCTCCCTAAGGGTGGGACCAGGAAGGGGGGTGGTTACACCCCCAATCCTTTGTCCAGCTCGCCCCAGGTCCGGGGCTGGTGTGCCCCAGGACCGGATTGAACTGGCATATGCACCGAGGCTCCTTGTGAGCCTCAGGCATGTCTGGTTTCTTTCAAGCCCTACCTGACCAATACACAAAATCCTGTCTGGGGTGGTGCTCGCACCTCCCCTGGCAGGAAACCCTTTGTCCACGTCTCCCAAGCTGGAAGGACTCCCAGCAGCAGGAGGGCAGACTTGTGTCTGTGGTGGCAGCATCCATTTTGGGGAGCTGAGGCTATGTCTGATTTTACCCGGGTTTCAGGTACTGTACATGTCGTGTCCCTCTAGAAGGGTGGAATGCTAACCCCGTCGCCAGAATTGGCGAGGGGTTAGTATTCCAATTCGTATGACACCTTACTCGACATGTTTTGATAAAGCCAAACCAAAGATAGCATTTAACCGCGAGGTTCATAATGCACTTAAGAGTATATGGTATGACGATATCTGGAAACAGTAGAAGGAAGTTGTTCCGACCACTGCAGACAGGCTCAGCTCATGCCAGAGCACCATCTCACATGGAACCAAGCACTCTGCCTTCAGGATTGTTAAGGCCTGCCATAGGAGTGACTTATAGGTTACCAGGTGTCCCATTTAAGGTTAGGTATAGGTATACTACACCTAAGTAAGAGGTGGTTACACCAACTTACCCCAGCTGAGTTATCAGCCAGTTGTGTCAAATTTGTTAGGCCAAGCCTGGGTGGCATAATACATGCTTCAGCCCCTGGCAGGCCTTAGATACACCAATGCCCTGGGTACCTAGTGTACACTGGTACAGGGGCTCACAGGGTGATCTAGTTCCAATGGGTTATGCACCTAGGGTACATGGAGTCCATTTTAAAGAGAGAGCAGATGGGCTGAGATCCTGAATGGCAGGATCTCAGGCCAACTAAGTCGAAAAACCAGCTAGACACTAGGCAAAAAATTGGGGGTAACCATAGTCAGATATCCACCTTCCTACAACCTGTAAGTCGCCTTCGACACGGTCTGCCACCACACCCTACGCACATGACTCCACGATGCTGGGATCTGAGACAAGGCTCTGGACTGGACCACCTCCTGCCTCTCCGGCAGAACCCAGAGCGTCCGCCACCCCCATTCCGCTCCGAAGCCACCGATATCATCTGCGGCATACCCCAGAGCTTATCCCTCAGCCGAACATTGTTCAACATCTACATGGCACCGCTCGCCCACATCGCCCGACTGCACGACCTCAACATCATCTCCTATACCGACAACACCCAGCTGATCCTCTCCCTCACCAAGGACCCCCTCACCGCCAAAACCAACCTCCACGAAGGTATGAAAACCGTTGCAGAGTGGATGAAGAACAGCCAACTGAAGCTAAACTCGGACAAGACGGAAGTCCTCATCGTCTGCCCCACCCCCTCAGCTTGGGATGACTCCTGGTGGCCGACCGCACTTGGGACAGCTCCAGCACCCACCGACCATGCACGCAACCTAGGATTTATCCTCGACTCTACTCTCTCCATGACAAAACAGGTCAACGCCATCTCATCCTCCTGCTTCAACACCCTCCGCATGCTCCGCAAGATCTACAGGTGGATCCCCACAGAAACAGGAAGAACGGTCACCCAGGCCCTCGTCAGCAGCAGGTTGGACTACTGAAACGCCCTCTACGCAGGAGCCTCGGCTAAACTCCTGAAACGACTCCAACACATTCAAAACGCCTCCCCACGCCTGATCCTCGACATCCCTCACTGCAGACACATCACACCCCACCTGAGAGTCCTGCACTGGCTCCCCGTCAACAAGAGAATCACCTTCAAGCTTCTCACCCACGAACACAAAGCACTCCACAACACCGGACCAACATACCTCAACAGACGACTCAGCTTCTACACTCCCAACCGCCATCTCCGCTCCGCCGACCTCACATCCGAAGAGCAACTTCCGGCGGCAGATCGTTCTCCCACCTCGCCGCCAAGACCTGGAACTCCCTCCCCATCCCCCTACGGCAGACCCAGGACCTCCTCACCTTCAGAAGGCTCCTCAAGACCTGGCTATTTGAGCAGTAGCAGCATACCCCCCCCCCCCTCCAGCGCCTTGAGAGCCTCACGGGTAAGTAGTGCGCTTTACAAATGTTCTGATTGATTGATTGTAAGTATTAGGATCTTTCAGGGTAGACGTCTACCCTTCACCACACCCGTTCGGTGTATCGGGGTCAAGGAGAAAACACAACAAACAAGACTTGGAATGGAACTTCCCTCTCTCGACGGGGTATCCCGCAGGTCTTCTCCCTACCCATAGATCACAAAATTTACAGTTTCTATTTTTTGTAAAACATAAGTCAACCGTAAGCGCCGTACATTTACAGGAGTATTGTTGTGAAACAAAACAGAACCACATAGACTGCGCAGTCAAGATTGGAGATTATCTCCCATAGTTAACCACAGCCAACTGTGGTGTGGGGACATGCTATAGAGATTAGTAAAGTTCAAAGAGTTCAGAGGCCGAATAAGTCCTTCCCACCATTTGGTGGTTACACAGTCCACAGTGTCCTGCTAAATCGATGCTTTATCCTTCCAACCGGGAAGGTACTCCATAAAAGAAATATAAGTAAGAGGCATAACAATCAACTCAATAAACCCCCTGTACCCTCCCCCCTCCCACTAATAAGGAGTGTGGTGGCGAATCAGGTAGTGAAGGCTGAGCAAGCGGCTAGGTGAAGACTAAGATGTTAGAACTGGAAGAGATGCATGTCTCTAATAGACGGGGGCAGACCGCCAGCGGTAGGCCCCATGTAAGGAAAGCGACAAATGGACCCCATTTATATTCGAAGCATTTGTAATCATCACGGAATATATCCGCCATTCTTTCTAGGCATAGATGTTTCCACAGTCTGGCGTGCCATACCGAAATGGAGGGAGCCACTTTCTTCTTCCATGCGGCAGCAATTGTGATCTTCGCTGCCCCAATACAGGTCCACATGATGGTTTTGTCAGCCCTAGTCTGCTGTTCTAGAGAAGGGTCTCGGAGACCTAGGAGGACTCCCTCCATAGAGGTCGGTATGGGGTAACCTAGCATAGTTTTGAGTTGGGCTAAGATTTCCTCCCAGAAAGGGTGAATAGTAGGGCAGTCCCACCGGATGTGTTGGAAATCACCCAGAAGCCCGCAACC
This sequence comes from Triturus cristatus, assembly GCF_964204655.1. Lineage (NCBI taxonomy): Eukaryota > Metazoa > Chordata > Amphibia > Caudata > Salamandridae > Triturus > Triturus cristatus. The sequence goes on from NC_140592.1 coordinate 213,751,271, forward strand.
CCTCCAGCATCTGTCTGACGTGGTTGGGAAAATGCGTTTAAGTTTGGCGGGGTACAGGTACCAGTACATTAGAGTTTTAAAATTTGCTTCTTTGAGCTCCAAAGAATGGTTACATTTCGCGATATCGGACCAGAATGCTGTCCATTCATTGTTCTGTATGTCTCAGTGTAACAGGCCCTCCCACATAGACTTGTACCTCGGTTTAGCAGAGTGTGAGGTGGAGAGACGATAATCATAAAGGAAGGGGATCACCCCTTTCATTGAACCCACAGTTCTCACATACTTTTCAAACCCTGTTTTCTCCCTTGTGGAATTATCCCGTATGTGGGGGGTGAGTGCCCAGTGTCGCAATTGCATGTAGTGAAAGTGTTTGTCTGGCGGTAGGTGAAATTCCCCTCTGCAGTTATCAAAGGTTAAGATGTCGTAGTTGTGGAATAGGTGGTCTATCTAGCAGGAGGCAGCCTCCCTCTCTCCATGCATCGATTGGCCCTTTGTGTAGGGCTGGAGGAAAAGCCAGGTTAAAATGAATCAGGGGGAGGGGAACGTGGTCCATGCTTCGTTTCCGGCTAAGGAGTCCCACACCTTCAGGACTGTGCATGTGGGTGTGCTAATGTATGCGTTCACCGGGCGATCCTTCTTGTGTTTCCAGATCAAATCCCATACCATCCTCCCCACCACCCCCCCAGTCCATGTGCAGCCAGTGCCTCCCCAACTCCTGTTTGAACCATTCCGTCACAATCCTCATTTGCGCCGCCTTATAGTAGAGACCGACATCTGGCATTCCCACCCCCCCTTCGATCTAAGTCTTCGCAGGATGGAGAAAGATAATCAGGCCCTTGCTCCCTGCCAGACGAACTTAGTGAGTAAGGATTTGATTGTGGGCAGAAAGGGCGAATCTAATTCAATGGGCAAGGCCTGAAAAAGATATAGCAGTTTGGGCAGCAGGGTCATCTTAATGGCGTGGATGTGGCCAAGCCAGGAGATAAATAGGGCTTTCACCGCTTAAGATCATTTTGAATTTGAAGAATTGTCGGTGGGAAGTTGGCTTTGTAAAGCTCTTCCACCCTGGGCGTCAATTGGATCCCCAGATACTGAAGGGAGCGGCTCGACCATTGTAGTGGAGAATGGGACTGGATGACACCTGCTTCATCGTTTGGCAGGGTTAGATTGAGAACGTAAGATTTGTCCAGGTTGACCTTGAATCTGTCTATGATCTTGAATTTAGCGAGTTCTAGCTGCAGGCCAGGGAGTGAGCATGCAGGGTCTGCAAGAGTCAGGAGTACATCGTCCGCGAAAAGCGAAATCTTCTGATTGTGTAGTCCATCGTTTGGGGGTACAAGGTACGCCAGGCGTCCCTCAAGCCAAAATCGAGCATTCTATGCTTAATGTCTGCAGGGAAGGAGCCCGTTTCGGCTCTATGGGAATGGGTGCTGTCCACATCAGGTTGCCAGGTGAGATTGAAATCCCCCAAGAGGATCGTTGGTCCCTCGACAAAATTCTCAATTTTTTCAAGCAGGGTGTGAAGAAAGCTTCTCTGGCCTGTGTTTGGAGCGTATGTCGCTATCAATGTGCATAGTGTGCCCCTCAGAGTGCCTTTCACCATGACCAGCCTGCCTTCCTTATCTGACTGGACGTCTAACGGTTGGAATTTCGTTGAGGCGTGTAACATCAATGCCACCCCCCGGTGCTTAGTATGGGCTGATGACCTATAAATGAGTGGGTATGATTTGTGCTTGAGTCGTAATTCGTCCGTTCTCTGGAGGTGTGTCTCTTGGAGTGCCACTATATCAAAATGCTGATCTATGAGGTACGTCCATACCTTTTGCCTCTTCTGTGGGGAGTTGAGACCCCTAACGTTCCATGACGCTACCGTAACAACCATCTTACCCAATGGAGCCCCCTCCTCCCTCGCCTATAACTTCGCCTGTGTCTCGGAGCATCTGACTCTGTGGGGGTAGAGACCCCCATGCTTCCGCCAACTCCCACAGCGCCCACCCTCATGTTCATTTGCTGAAGGAGTAGAGAATACCACCACCACAACTCCCTCCCACCCCCTCCCAAAAACCCCAGAAGAATAAAGAAAAACAAAGTTCCCAACAATACCAATGTGAACATGCGTCGAGTATACAATAAGTCCTCGACTGTAGGTGGATCCACCCGTTCAGGTGGTGTGTTGGATGGCGTGACCAGTGGTCCCAGCCGCGCCCATCTAGGGGGTGCCCAAATAGTGCAGATCGCCGAGTGCCTTAGGCTCTGCTAAGTCGCACTGATGGAATTTCCCCAGTCCCTATAGACTCCAGTAGAGCCACGAGATAATGACTCCAGAAGCGGCGGCCCGCCTCCAGTTGCTTGGGAACAGGGAGTGGTATGCACAAGGAGTCGTTCCCCTTAGTGTCCGACCTCCGAGATCATCCGTGATTCCCTTTCGTGGACGTGTTCCACCTTGCGGAGGTTGGGATGCGTCGACGGGACCCCAGCGAGTCGGCTTTAACTGCTTCCAGTTCAGGGATCTGGAGGCCCAACAGGTCCATGCCTTCTTTGATTTTAGTGACGTGACGTTGTTTGTTATTGTATTCGAAGCTTAGGCTGAATGGGTAAGTCCAGCAATACCTGATTTTGTCGTCTCAGAGCTTGCTGGTGAGGGGGCGGAATTGCTACCTCCTTGCTAATGTGGAGGGGGCCACGTCCTGGTAGATGCTGCAAGAGTGCCCTTGGAATGAGATCTTGTCTATTTTCCTGGCCCCCAAAAGGACTGCCTCCTTCAACTTGTAGGAGTGGAATTTCGCCAGGACATCTCGTGTGCGCTTCCGGTCACCGCCGTGAGGGCCACCGACCCTGTGTACCCTTTTGAGCTTGATTTTAAGGACTTGGGGGCTGATGATCTCTGCGAAGAGGCCTTCCAGAAAAGATTCAGGGTCTGGCCCTTCCACTCCCTCCTCCAGATCGAAGATATGCCCAGAGCCCCACTAGCAGCAGGTCAGCGCCTTGTGAGATTCCTCAGGATAAGCTGTGGGGGCAGTTGTAACGTCTGGTGACAGGGCCACGCACCACTGATTTGCCTCTTTACTTTCAGCGGGGTGCCAGAGGGAAGGTGTCTCCCAGGTCCGGTCTGTACTCCGGAGTGTGAATGCCCCCCACCGACAACGTGCTGTGCCGAGATCGAGGTGCCGTGCGTGCCAGGATGCGCCTGAGAGAGCACCAAGGATCAGTTCCAGACCAAAGTTTTCATTTGCCACCCGAGACCTCAGACACCTTTCATGGACGCCATCTTAAAGTCAGGCAACCGTCTTCTGGCATGCTCGGGCTAATCTCCGTCCTGTCGTCTCCCCATACAAGGGCCCAGGTGCCTCACCGTTATCAGCGCCGCTCACAGGACATCCCGTGCACTGACCGCCGCCTCACTACATCATGCCTGTAACTCACAGACCGGCTCCAAGCCTCCTGGACATTCGGCCAGGTCGTGCCCACTCCGCAAGCGATGAGGGCGGTCACGGAGCTCTCCCTCGTCTCTCCGCGTCAAGCGATTCTTCTTGTAGAAGACCGCTGCTGTGTTTGGTCCGGGCCCATGGGATCAGCCATGTCGTTGGGTGCCACATGGTCTTTCGACTCCGAGTACATGCCGTCGCCTCAGCCGGGCTCAGAACAGCTCAGTTCGCGGCTCACAGCCGTCGCCTCACAGAACGCCGGAGTTCTCGGACGCTTGGTGACGGGGGACAACTCCCAACATGAGAATTGCCAGTGTTGCTTTGGAATAATGGCTGCAGAGCCCCCAAGAAACTACCGCAGACCGGGAGCCAAAGAGGATCAGGTTGGATCGGCCATCTTGCTCGGCCACCCCCCCCCAGTTTCTATTTTACGTAGATAATTCCAATGTTGCATGCCAAAAAGTGCAGTTTTAATTGCTTTTGGGACATGGCTAGGTGAGGGGATAGGGATTTGAATGCTTTGAATTCACCTTCGTGCTCCCCCCTTTCTCAAGTTTTTACCCACCCGTCCCGTCTGGACTTGCCCGCTCCGCCACAACGGCCACACTTTGCCATCCTCCGGAGGGTTCAACCACTCCTCCCTCCACTTCTTAGGTTTGTCCTCTGCCTCACCGTCCTCCCGGGCTTCCTCTTCTCGGTTGGACTGAATTCCTTCTCCTCTCGGGCTGGTTCCTCTCTCCTCCATTGACTTTGGAAATATTCCTCTTGTCTCCCAGTGGTCCTTTTTCTCTCTCATCTCGAGACTCCCTCCGGGGTCAGCCCCACCTTCCGGTACTGGGTTTGTCCAGTCCCTGTCTTCCTGCAGTAACACATCACAAGGGGGTTTTATGTCCAGAGAAAGATCACGGTGTTTGTTTTCCTTCCGGGTCGTGTTCTGACTCTGGTCCGCGGCATGCAAACCCAAGTCCTGGATTGCAGGTACATCTCAGGGACCGGGGTAGACCTACTCACATCCCTCTTCCCTAGCTGTCTTTCTAGTAGGATTGTTTTCCTGGGGATATCTGGACAAGAAGTACATGTTAACTTGTTCGGTCCCTTTCTGATGTTGGGTGTGAAAACGATAGGGCTAGAAACCCTCTCAGTACTCTTTTGTTGTTTCCTTTATTGTGGGCTAACCACTCAAGTTGACAGTGGTCCGTGAAGAGCACAAATTCTCCTCCTCCTAAATAGTATCTCAAGGTTTCGATGGCCCACTTGATGGCAAGGGCTTCTTTTTCTATGACGACATAGTTGGTTTCTCGTGTTACCCCTACCAGCACGGGAATAGGACCCTGCCATTTCTTCAGTAGGTTTATGTGGTAAATCTGTGAGGTATCACGGTTTGGATCTAGCTGAACTCGATAGGTGTCTGCCATTGGCCCAACTGCTTGTGATCAGATGAAGCCATGATCAGTAGGACCGGATCGCCAACACTGAAGGATCGCTCCTTTGTTTTTTTGATCATGCTAGAATTTTTGCACGCCTGCGCCTCTTTGGTGTTGGCTTGGACAATAGATCTAATCTGACCTAAATGGGTTTTGAGGTTGGACACATATTCTACCAAGGGTTTCGTTCCGTCTTTCTCGCTCTCCCATGCTTTGTGGGCCATCTCCAATAAAGAACGGGGTTGTCTGCGGTATAATAACTCAAAGAGGGAGTAGCCAATGCTCTTTTGCACTTTGAACCTAATGGAAAATAAAGCCAGGGGTAACATCTCCTCTCATTTCCTCGTTTCTAAGGCTAGGAGTTTTTTCAGGGTACTCTTTAGGGTGGCGTTGTACCGTTCCACCAATCCATCAGTTTGTGGATGGTACGTGGCCGTACGTATTTGTCTGATTCCTAGCTGCAAGCACACTTGTCTCATTAATTTGGATACAAAAGGTGTACCTTGGTCGGTTAATATCTCTTTTGGGAAACCCACCCGGGAAAAGATATTTACCATGGTCTTCACAATATATGAGGCGTTTGGATGTCGAAGGGTTACCACCTCAGGAAAATGGGTAGGGTAATCGTCCAAAACCAAAACATAACGACACCCGCTTCGCGAGGGTAAAAGGGGACATATGATGTCCATGCCAACTCGACAAAAGGGCTTGTCAATGATAGAAAGGAGTTTCAAGGGTGCTCGGGCAGGCCTATTATGACTATTCTATTGGCATATGAGACATTCACTGCAGTAGGTTTTCACTTGTTGGTATATCCCTGGCCAGTAGAATTTTTCTAAGATGGCCCTCTCTGTCTTTTCATTACTAATATGCCCACCCAAAATATGACTATGTGCAAGGTATAAAACATTGTCTCGAAACGGCCCTAGTACTAATAACTGAGGGTTTTGTGTTGGTCCCCCCTTTCTATAGAGTAGACCATTTTTAAGGAAGAACTGGGGACCTATTTGAAGGGGGTCTTGCTCTGTCGCTCTACTCCAGGCCTCCTGAAGAACAGGGTCCTCTCTTTGGGCTGCGTGGAAGTTCCTGTTTGTTTAACAGGGATTCTCTTCTCTCATGATCGGAAAAAGACGAGCAGGATTCTTCTTTTCTTCTCCTCTCTGTTTTCGACTTTTTCTAGACTTTGAAGGAGGCCACTCATGTTTTTCATCCTGCTCAAAAGGAGCGGTGTCCCACCATTTTTCTCCCTCGTCTTGGGTTTCTTGAATTAACCTGCATAAGCCAGTGTAATTGGTTCCTACGATTAACTCCTCAGGCAATTGTGGGATTAGCCCGACTCATAGGGTCGATGCCGGTTCTGATCGGTGTTGGATAGATATATCCATGGTAGGGTATTGCTTTTTATCCGCGGGCACACATTGGATTTTATAATTTCCAGTAATATGGGTTATCCCTTGTGTTAGGCCTTGGGGTCGTAGAACACTTTGTAAACAGCCTGTGTCTACCATAGCTGTAACGGGTTGCCCATTCACTCAGAGCTGGCAGTGGTAAGGAGGAGGTTTTTGCTCTTGGGTGGAAATGGACCGGACTACTCCAATTTCCATCGGATCTTCTCTCTGCGGGCAGAACCGCGCTATTTGCCCTAGGTCCCCACAATGGAAGCACTGAGGGCCCGCTGAGGGCGGTCTGAGAGCAGGAGAGGCAGGTATAATGGTGACAGGTTCTGGTTTCCTCACGGGAGCGGGTCGTGATGTATGCTGACCCCCGCTTCTTCCCTGTCTCCAGGATGTCTCCTCTCGCCCTCTTTGGATTTCCTGAGCACGGCTGTATGCACTGGCTTTCTCTACAGCTGTTTCGAGCGTAAGACGGGCGTGCTGTTGAACCCACTTCTGCACTGGGGGATAAAGGGACGACAAATATTGTTCCAGATATATCATGGCCATTATTTCCTCCTTTGTTGCAGTAAGTGGTTTCAGCCAACTGTCGACCATGTCTTTTTACTCTAAAGTATAATGCCACTTGAGTCTCCGGGGCACCCTCTTTGATCTGTCGCAACTAGATCCAGTACGATTCCTCATCGATGCCCAGTCATGCCAGAATGCATTGCTTAATGTCTAGGGGGTCACTCCTTGTAGATTGGCTGCCTGATAGGCGGCCTGCAGATCTCCCGACAACAGTGGACCGAGGTGTTGTCCCCACTTGTCAACAGGCCAGGCGGCTGCTAACGCCATCCTCTTGAAGTTGTTAAAAAAAATAGTCAGGGTCTTCATCACTCACATATCTCTGCATGACAACGGAGGGTAGAGGAGTGTGACCCCTCTGCTATCCTATGGCTTCTGCCAGTTTCCACATGGCAGTTTCCTGTGTTTGGCTTTGGCCTGTCAGGGCCTGCTGCAGTTTTCCCCGGTATTCTTCCGCCACTGATAGGAACTTTTCCATAACCCATTCCAGTTTCTCCTGGGTTTCCGCCTTCTTGGTAATGACGGCCTCCATGTCACCCTCCCACTTCTGAAACCATGTGTGGAAGGGCGGGCTGGATAAACAGACGCGGAGGTTGAATATATTTCTTAATGGTAGTGAATTTTAATATTCCTCTCAGGTGTTCAACACAAATAAAGCCCCCTCTGGTTTTCACAGTGTTCTTCTTTCTTCTTCTTTACTTCTCCTACTTCTGACCGTCTTCTCTCAATGGCACCTCCCAGAGGCTCGGAAATAAAGACAAGAAGGAGCGGTAAGTATTAGGACCTTTCAGGGAAGACTTGGAATGGACCTTCTCGACGGGCTATACTGTAGGTATTCTCCCCACCTGTAGATCACAAAATAAACAGTTTCTATTTCATGTCGGTAGTTCCAAGACACCGACGTTGCATGCAAAAAAGTGCAGTTTTTATTGTCCAATAATAAGGTGCTTTTAGGAGGTGGCTATGTGAGGGGTGGGGATTTGAGTGCTTTGACTTCACCTTCGTGCTTCCCCCCTTTCTCAGGTTTTTACCCACCCGTCCCAGCTGTACTTACTCGCTCCGCCACAACTCTAAAGAGTTGCAGCACACTTCCACATCCTCCGGAGGGCTCCACCACTCCTCTCTCCACTTCTCAGGTTCGCCCTCTGACTCGCCATCCTCTCGGGCTTCCTCTTCTCGGTTGGACTGGATTCATTCTCCTCTCTGGCTGGTTCCGCCCTCCTCCAACGACTCTGGAACTCCTCCTCTCATCTCCCAGTGGTCTTTTTTCTCTCTCGTCCAAGACTCCCTCTGGGGTCAGCCCCGCCTTTCGGTTCTGGGTTCGTCCAAATCTTATCTTCCTACAGTAACACATGGCAAGGGGGTGTCCAGAGAAAGATCATGGTGCCGGAAAGTGGACCCAACTCCTGGATTGCAGGTACATCTTGGGGACCGGGGTTGACCTCCTCACAGAGGGGCAGCTGGCTGTGCCTTTCCTTGTGGGCACCTCTCCTCAAAGCTGCAGGGGTAGATGCACGATGTGCACAATGTGAGCTGATGGTGAATGGCAGTCACTCTGTATTGGGGGTTTACAAAGAGACATCACTACCGCAGTGGGCGACTGGCCCAGCCTGTCCTCTGGTTGGTACCATCTCTTCTTCCACGCAGGCACCTCATATGGAGGAGTTGAGGCTTTATTCAATGTTGGTGCAGTGCACCTCAAACATCGAGGGAACCCTGTGTCAGCTGCCACACTCCCCCATCTGGATTCTCCTGCTGCAGGAACGGTTAGCACTACGGCTTCAGGGGCCTTATGGGTAGACATCGTTGGGCTGGCTGGGTGGACGTGCCCTGCCAGCCTCAGTTGCCGTCATGCTGGCAGCAGATGCCGGCAACTGAGGCAGCTGGCAGCAGATGCGGGGTGCCTTATGCTCTAGCCATTACTCCCCTCATGACAAAACATACAACGGATGACAATTCACACAGGGGGATTGACCCACTTGTCGCCATTGTAGAGTAGTGGTCGCTTGGCCCACATACTTAGGAAAGAAAACACACAGACAGTGTGTAGGGTACTGGCAACTGACCCAGGGCACGTACGCCCAGCCTCTTTTATTAGCAGGATCACCTGACATGTGACGCCAGTGATGGGTGGGTGTAAAGTGTATTACATCAATCTCCAGAACACTAGAACATCTCCTGCATGACACAACACACCTGGACTCAGCATTTTGTGAGTCCTGCCACCCGAATGAAGCCACCTAGACCCTTGGAAGTGGGCCTGAAGGTGCTCTACCAGCCGAGCTGTGGTCCTAGGAGAACTGATGCTGTACAACAAATCCCCAACGCAGGACCCCACAGCTTCTCACAACTGTCGCTGGATGACACATACATTCTCAGTGTAGGACTTCGCATCACAGCCCTGCAGCTCCTCAGAATCACCACTGCATGATGCATCCTTGATACAGGGCCACGCATCACAGCCCCACAGCTCCTTCGAACTGCAATGCGGGACTCAGCCTCGACTCAGGACCTTGCATCGCAGCACTTCGGAACTGCTGCTGCACGATGCATCCTTGAAGTGGGACCTCACAATGCACCCCAACAAGGATTTGAGGTACTTTGTTCACAGGCTTAACTTGGTCCCTGGGTCTGGTCCATGCCACATCATGGTGGCCTGAACTTGTGACTTTGTCCTGGTCCGGCACAACCAAATACCCACACTTGGTGCTTTGTCTTTTAAGCACTTTCTTTTACCTAAATCTATAAAATTGCATATCTCCAGTTCAACGAATTGGATTTTTGTCATTTTGGTATCATATCATTTAGTACATTTTACTCTATTTTTCTGAATTGGTGTGGGATTTTTCTTGTGTTGTGTCTTCATTTTATTACGAATTGTGTGCTGCATAAATACTTTACACATTGCCTCTAAGTTAAGCCTGAATGTTTTTGTGTCAAGCTACCAGAGGGTTAAACACAGGTTAATTTCGATTTGGTTTTGGTTTCTCCTTGACAAGAATTGTGATTGCTGCTTGAGTAAAGTTTTTCACCCTGTCAACCAGTAACCCAATTTCCTACACCACCTATTGCTTCCTTAATTTGGTTGATGGATCCTGGACTGCCATACAAATGCCTCCAGCCCTAGCCAGCTGGAGGCTGCATACTACTAAGTCCACAGATGCTCTGCATCATCCCCTCCACAACTATTGTAGATTCTATAGCATGCGTTAATGGCCATGATCATCTGTGGCAGAGTGCATACAAGCAAGCCACCTCTGCTGCTTTCCTTTTTTTCTTTCCTGTCGCCTCCTCCAGGTTCCATTTATAAGTTCAGCTTATTTTCATCTCAAGAAAAATCGACCCACCATACATATCTACACATTTGAAATCTGTCAAAAATAAATCTCTTCATAATATGAGGTGTCCTAAGTCACAAAGACATAATAGTTTTTCCAAAATGTATTTTTTAGGTCAGGCCTTTGAGAAAGCTTGTCTTGCCACACTATTGTTTTTCTGAAAACAATATACATTGATGGTCTTTTGATCAGTGGGCATCATCCTTTAGTCTGTTAAATTCTCACAATTTGCGTTGACCCACCGTACAACAAAGCATGTGGCGGTGAGTCAACCCACTTTACCGACAGAACATGCTGAGAAAGATTCACAACCATTCTCCTTCCCACTTAATTATTTGCTCCACCTCTAGGGCACTATTCTGACAATATATATTTTATGTATATTGATTTGGATCTGATGTGATGGAGGCTCAGCTCAAATAACTCTATAGAGCTGAAACATAAACTTCTAAGAAATATTGGGCATAGCTTTATGTGCCTTTACTGTTCCTTATAATGCTAATCTTCAAGACAAACATCCAGTTCGAATATGAATCACTTGGTGAGATTTGCTACATGGTTTGTTATTATGTACCACAATTATCAAACATTATATTCTGAGCGATTACATTTCTTGCATACATGATCAAGGGATTTTTTTTATCACTATATATTGTCATACTGATTCAAGGGATCCCCCTCTTTGGTTTCTTGAAAGTATTGTTAGGGGTTTTCACGTAACTGAAATGTTTTTTGCATATTCCAGATTCAATAGGGTGTCATATTATTCTTGACAGGGCAGAGAGACACATTTCTACTGTTCTTGTGGGCAGTGAATTTGTGAGGCAGGAAGTGATGGATAAGGAGTTTTCAAGCATTGTCAACATTGTATTTTTATTTTGTTTACAAGCTTCCTTCGCATTATTGGTGTGGAATATCAACTCCCACTATTCTCCTCAGTGAAATTTACTTACATCTAAACATTTGAGTAAATAATAGATTTTTTAGGTGTAGAAAATTTTGGGGGCAATTGTAAAAGTAATTTTGTTCTCTTAAAATAAGCTATTTGCTGATATAAGTTATACCTAGATGTTCAAATAGATTTGTGGATTGGACATCCCATTTACTACCATAGACTATTTCCTAGGAGTAGTTGTACGAAAGAGTAAGGGAGCACATAAGAGCCTTCAAACAGGGTGAGAGACACCCCAGATGCTTCAGTAGCTGATGCATGATGATTTATGACATTGTGATAATTGACATGACTGTATAGGGATTTGCCTATTGGTTTCCACTTATTTATCACCTGAAGTGAATATGGAACATATGCTTGTATACATATATGTCACGGATATTGTTTGTAATTTCAGTTGAAATGATATGCAACATTACATTCGGGACTGTTTTCTGTATTTTTTATCCCTGAGGAAGTTGCGGGGTCCTCCCTATAGCAACAGAACACGTGTTGGTTCTAAGGCTAAAAAACAGAAGAGGCCAGCAGGCTGAAAAATAAAGAAAGACCATCAACATTTAATTATTGTGATGTTTATACATGTTTGTACTACGACATATACTGTAGCATGTGCTTGAGGCTGGAGTGCTGTGCATTTTGATCTTTGGATCAGAGGATTTGGGGAAGTTGGGTGAATTTCCCCACCTTGTACAGCACAGCAACTAAGACAGGACTTTATTAAAGACACTGTGGGATCGTTTAGTGAGCACCAGAACCCTACCAAAACACCCCTCTTCAGGATCCTCACAAAAGACTTCTTGCAACTCTGCTGGTGCTGCTGGTCTCTGCCCTCTGTCCTTGCATGAGGTGCCCCCTCCAGTCCTGGGCTTCAGATGTGGGTCTGCAGCTTTTTTCCGAAAAATCTACACATTGTCCCCCTTTGCGCTGATTGGAACCGACGCAGTGCTCTCCAGCGCCGATGACACAGGTCTCGACTGCGATGTTCAACTATGACACAGCGCTGTGAGTCTCGACTCCGAAGCATCTACCTGATGGCGTGAATTGGGACCGATGCAGGGACTCCTCGACGCCGACGCTTGCTCCATGTAAAGTACTTTTTCAGCGGGGCCTGCGTGGTTCCTGTAGCCAACCTGCCCTCCATTGCAGTCAGCCTGAACTTTGGAATTTCCCCAGTCTAGCATGACCTCAAGTAACCTTTTAGCACTATTGACATCTAAGAACTGTTTTTGAACTTTATCTTTAAAAATTCATATCTCGCCTTCTACTTATTGGACTTTTGTCATTTTGGTCCTATTTCACTCAGATAAATATTCTCTAATTTTCAAAAGTGGTGTGGAATCTTTTTGTGGTGTTTTCACAGTGTTAATATAATTTAAGTGTTGCATAAATACTTTACACATTGCCTCTTTAGTTAAGCCTGACTTCTCTGTGCCAAGCTACCAGAGGGTGAACAAAGGTTAATTTAGGTTGTGTATCTGACTTGCCCTGACTAGGTTTGGGGTCCCTAATTAGAGAGGGTGCATACTTTTGTCAACTAGAGAACCAATTTCTAATAGTGGGTAACAAGTGTGAAAACTAGTTTGTGTTGTATGGATATTTGCGGGATCCTGAAATATACTATGTTTATATGTGTTTTATAGATGGATTAGACAAAAGTGGTTGAAAACTATATTCAAAGAGTGCAAAGTTAAAACTGTTAAGTAATACCTCCTCCTGTGTTAGACTTTCCATGTAGCCTCCCTGAAATTTTACCATAGAGTATATATGGAGTTCAGAACTAACACTTTCAACAAACTCTTGATGAATGAATAAAAAGAACTGGTTAAGTGCTCTGTTACCCATATTTATAACTACCATTAAAAAAGAAAATATGACAGGGATGTATTAGGTACACAGATGGATGGGGAATCTAGACATTAATATTCTTCTGGCTATTGCAATATCCTCTGTGAAGACTTCCACAAGAAGCAGATCTTTAAACTCATACAAGACAAAACAGCATTTACAACAATAAGTTTGACCTTGACTAGTCCTCTCTCCTAAATGTGGGCATCTGGGGCAGTGGCAGAGGACAGAGAGACCACATCAGAAGGGGTGGAAAAAAGACAACAGAAAGTAGTTGAGAGGATAGCATAGAGGGCAAGGGAGCAAAACAAAGGAGACACAGATAACACAGCAGGCCCTTGGAAGTACCTAAGCGAGGAAAAGGGGAGCACAGCAGGGAGGACAGAGAGAGAACAGCAAAGGGGGAGTGGGCAATAAAAAGCACAATAGATGGGAATGTGGAGAGGACAGCAGAAGTGAGCCAGAAGAGGACTGTCGAGGTTTGCAGAGGCAGGACAGTAGATGTGTGCAGAGTGAGCACAGCAGAACAGGGTGCAGAATTGCATCAGAGGGAGGGTAAAGGGTGCACGTCGGAGGGAGACTAAAGAGAGCACAACATAGGAAGAACAGAAAGCAAAGCAGGCAAAGTCAGTCTGGTAAGTTGCTACAGAAGAACCCTGTTCCCTCAATGAGGTACAGTGACACACATAATGTCTGAAGTTTCCATTACGCGCGTCCGGTTATGGATATTTTCCTTGTCTGCATTTTATTGTTATGTAATAGAAACAGAATAACTTTGATTCGCAGACTCTCCACTCTTAAGTTTGGGATCGCATGGTCTATGTAGAAATTGGCTTTGAACCTGGGGGAAAATATAGAGGTACTACTATAAAATCTCCTGATTCAGTGACCCGAGGTGGTGTGGCTACACGCTGATGCTCTGAGTCAACAAGTATGTGATTACTGCCTCCACATCTATAGAAAATACAGAGGTCTCAGGGAGGGGAGAGTGGGTCATGACAAGCCTTGGACTCTACTGTGGTAATGAGCAGATTTCTAAAGCCAGTAGGCAAACAATTGTGGGTGTAAGGCAAACAAGCATTGACATAGCCAATAGGTCTCGCTTTTGGAACCTTATAAGTAGTTATGCAGCACAATATCCTTGGTGCAACAAAATCAACCGCTGCATGGTTAAACACTTATAAGGTCCCAAAGGCGAGACCTATTGGCTATGCCAATGCTTGTTTCAAGGTGAGGACGTTACTGGGACAGGCCTGTATTTTGTCTGTCCCTGATTGCTGCTTCAGGAAGGTCTTTCTCTTGATTGTGCCCTGTTGTGGGTGCGCCGATGCCTCCTGCTGTGAGAAACATCACTGTACACAAAGGCTGTGTCTGTAGGTCAGCCTGAGAGGCATTTGAAAGAGAACCAAGCCATCCTAGTGTGTGCTTAACAAAAATAACATCAATGTAATCTCTCAGAAAAGTGAAAAGAACACGTTTTATTTTGGTTATTACGCTACGCGTTCCGCCTACAACCATGTAATTTAATAATAACAATAATCTAAGTGGTTTGAAGCACTGTGAATAAAGGAACTACCTACAGGCTAGAGAAGCAAAACTATTGGTGTGCACAGAAAACAACCATTCAAACTCCACCTGTCTCAGTAGCCAGTCCAGTATCTTGACTGAATACAGACCACATATGCCCCCCCACCCCCCGAATTTCCAGCACTGACAATGTACACGGCACAGCAGCGCGCGTTTACAAGTTCTCTTTGCCACAGGCCACTGTGATTTAGGCAAAGCGCCTTGAGGTGTCTAAAACGTTGGATGTCAGCGCTATGCATAACACGCTGCTTACATAAGACCGTTAAAGTGCCTATCAGCACATGGAGGCAGCCAGCATAATGGATGTAACAAGGACTGAACGGAAAGTAAATATAATAAAACAAGGGCGAACATGTGCCTCGAGCAAAGTATAAACTGTAAACAGTTCATAACACTGTGTGCAGCTGTACAGAAACGCAAAGCATAAAATGCTTAAAAGTGTAATTATATGCAAAGTATACTTCAAATAAAAATGTGTTGTTGTGGTAGTGCCATAAAGCACACCCTTTCTATGCATTCAGTGCTGCGGGGTTCGAGAGAAGCAGAAAGAACATTGGACATTGAACATTGAACATTGGTTTGTGGAAGAAATATTTGATAACTAGCAAAAAAAGTGATGATTACAGAATATATCGGTGTGCACAGGCAGGGTTAAAACACAAGTTATTAGGGTAATAAAAACAACGCGCAAGTAAGAATGTAAAACGTGAGATATTGCAGTAGAAGCAAAAAGGAAAAATTAATACAAGATAAAAAAACAAGTGGGAGGGGTGGGTGGAGTGCGGCCGAGAGCAGGGATGAGCAGTGTTTACCTTGCGGGAGCGAGCGCGATTATTGGTAACAGATGGCGTCGCTCACTCCCGCAAGGGAATCGCCAAACGTGCACGCGTTGCCATTGAAAGCAATGCAAAGTGTGCATGTTTTTGGGGATAAAAACCGCAGATCGATTTCAAGAGGTCCCATCCTATGCAGTGCATGCGTGCTGCGTAGACAAGACCTAAAAAAGTGGTGGCTGAGGTGGCCATCAACTATCACATGTCTCTAGTGCAGTTTTCTTATTGAGGGACTCCTTGGCAGTTCAGGCAATTGCAGCTTTCTGCTGCGGGCACTGAAGATGATGAGATGTGGGGCTCTTTTTGACTCTGTACCTGCTGCTTCCACTTTGACCATGGCGTTGTGGGGTCTTCACTCACGGTGCCCTGTGCTGTCAAATTTGCACTCACTCCAGAGCAAAGTTTTTGCTCAGTTCTGCTCCGGCTTAGAAAAAAAGTGTGTAGTAGTCTGAATCTAGCCCTGTCCCTGATCCCCCTTCCTGTGCAGCCTCTGGGTCCCCAGAAGAGAAGCTGAAGATGTCAAATGGAGGTGTTGCTGATCCCCCTTCACACCGCAACAGAGCCAGCAGCACCGTGCTAGGCTCCACTCATGCCCTGGCACCATGCTCTGTCCTCCCAACTGCACTTTAGGGGCACACGCGGTGCCTTGAACTGGCAAAGGACTGTGAGGCACTCTGCCATCTGGTGTACACGGATATAGGAAAGCTATGCCACACATCCTTCATGTCACACTCCAACTAACAACACCATAGGTGCTGTGCCAGCCATCAGGCCACTCTCCTGATCATGTAGCGCACAAGTTGCTGCCTGCACCAGTACCATGGCCTGTGGCATGGAGTTAGAAGGTGTTCTTCATTCTGTTTGGGGAAGCCTGGGAGGTCAGCAGTAAGAGACATGTGGCGGTCTGGGTGATATCAGAGAGCCACACCGAAAAACACAGAGAAAGAACGCAGACTTTCTACTGAAAGCAACTCTGGAACAAATGCAAACACCCTGCTCAAAGTGAGAACAAACTACCTGAGACTGAGTAAGATGTTTGTGCTCAGAAAAGCATTCAACGACGAAGCCTGACTGACGACCACCTCCATGACTTCAGACTCACTGAAAGAGCCAAGGGACAAAGTGACAAACGAGGTTCTCTGTCCCGTGACATAAATGGAACAAGGCAATGATCTTTTTTTGAGAATCCTAAATATGTTGAGGAAAACTGGCTGCACTTCGGTCACATTTGTTTTACAAATACTACAAAGCTGTGGCACCAGTCCCTGCACACCTAGACAGTTACCATACATTATACAAAAGAGTGCTTACAACACTTGCGAGGGGAATTTTGTGAGAAGGAAAGATTTAGGAATTATTCTCTGAAACTATTCAAAAAGTAGCTCTTAATTGTATTGTAGAGCTGCAGTGTAGAAGTACTTGCAGTTATATTTACAAATGTTTCTTTTTCAATTGTAGTTGAATGTTAAGTCTGAGGGGTTCAGGTTTAAAATAATCAATCTATTATGTAGCCACAAATTACAAATGCTGATTTGATTTCTGAGGCAACATGTTTTCATATTTAATATTTATCCCTTTAGCTTCAGAATGGCAGCACATCTGCCTGTGTTTGCCTCTTTACTAAGGACCAACTCAGCCACAGCTTCCAGTACTCTTTAATTGGTTTAAATGAAGTGCATTACTTAGGGTATGCTGTGAATCACATGTTCTTTCTCCAGCATGACAGTCCTTAACCTTCAGACTGGCCTTGGGCAGCACTGATGTAAATGAGTGGTTCCTGTGAACATGATGTACTTTCCACACCCATTCATAAAGAATACGCCTCAATGCAAGCGTAGTCAGATCACATGTAATCTTTTATGGTCTCGTGCAGATCAGGTATTTATGATTTTAATATCAGCCTAATCTAAGAACAGGCTCACTTTCAGTACTGCACCCAGAACACCTGAGGCCCGGGGCATCTTTAGCTAGGCGCTTCATGGGCTTCTTTGGGTGGCCCACAAAAGAGAAAGAACTCCAGCTTGTAAACATCCTGTCCATCCAGTTCATAATTTGAAAGGTTAGTAGCAAGATGCATGATCAACCCAGATATTTCGTTCATCACAAAGTGCACCAGTATCACCTGTCTAAATACAATTATAAATTCATAAACGAAACCTTGATTTGACCTTCCACTGTATTGTTGCGAAAAAAGCCACAGAATTCATTGTGTTTAAAAAACCTGTTTTATTCGAAAGTAACATAAAGGCTTCGTTTGAAATGTTGTTCTTAACTGATAATTCATGTAAAATAGAAGTGGGCTAGCCACTAAAGGGAAACAACCTTTACAACGCAGTCATTGCATCGCACTACATTTACAACGCAGTCATTACATTGCAACATCCTTTACCACGCATGTCACTACAACATAGTCATGACATGCATGTCACTACAACGCATGTCACTACAACGCAGGCATTACATCGCATGTCATTACAACCATACCATGACAACGCATAGTACACCTACACTAATCAACACTTACCCCACTGTTGCACCCACTGGAGTTAAAATAGTTATTTTTACCCCTACATTATCCAACACTTACCTTAAATGTAATGGTATGCGTTGTAAAGGTATAAGGCGATGTAATGGAATGCGTTGTAAATGTAGTTTTAAAAACTTTGTTGTAATGGCATGAAATGTAAATGTATGAGTTGTAAAAGATGTTGCGATGTAATAACTGCGTTGTAAAGGCATGCGTTGTAAATGTATGCGTTGTAACGTCATACATTCGCCACTAAAAGCTCGAGTCAGATGCCTGGCTCTGACTCATCTCAAGGTCCACTTGGACCCTCAAGCCCAAAACGAGCTGAGCTTTAATGTGACAATCCTGCTAGGGTAAAGGGAGTGTGTGAAATTGGATTGTTGGTTGAGGGGGTGTGAGCCATTCTCAAGCAACAACCACAATTCTTGTCATGATGAACTACAACCCCTCACTAAATGAACCTGTGCCCTCTGGTAGCTTGGCAAAATATCAGTCATTCTTAATTTAGAAGCAATGTGTAAAGTATTTATGCAGCACACAAACAGCAATAAAGTGAAAAAACAACACAGGTAAAATCCCACACTAATTTAGAAATAGAGCATAATGTAATTAATTACTTGACACCAAAAAAACAAAAATCCAAGCAGTAGAACTGGAGATGTGCACGTTTAAAGATTTCAGGTAAGGGCAGCACTTAAAAGCATAAATCGCAACAGGCAATTATCTGGTAGTGCAGGAACGTATAAAAGTCACAAGTTCAGGCCAACCATGATGGAGCACAGGCCGGATAGATGCACCAGGTTAGTCCTGCTGAAAAAGTTATCTTCTCAAAGTCCAGCATAAAGACTCCAGTTCGCAGTGGAGGAGGTCGTGAGGAGCAGCGAGAGCATTGCGGGTGGTCGGGGCAGTAGAGCGATGAGCATTCAGAGTGTCACAGATGGTCTTCACTGTAGCACAAAGATCCTGTCAGGCATCATGGATGGTCACAGATGGAGATTTGTGTTACCGGTAGTTGCTGGTGGTTGCTCTAGCGCAAAGAGTCGAGTGCAACAGAAGTTCACATTTGCGGGTGGCACAGGCGGAAAGATCTTGACCTGAATAGGTCTATTTTGGTCACGAAGAGACCAAAACTTCAGGATTTCTCCTTTTCTTCAAACAGGAGTTCATTTGATGCCACACCAAGGGTCCAGGACCTGAGAAAAACCTCTTGGAGATCAGGAACTCACTCAAGCAGAGGCCAGGAGGTCTCAGACAGGTCCAGTTTCCGGTCCAGGCAAAAGGACAGCTGTGCAGATGCAGGGAGGCATCTGGAGCTTGTTATGTCCCTGTCGCTCTAACAGCCAGCTGACACTTGGAGTCAATTCAGCCTGGAATGAAGAGTGCAGGCCCAGTATTCCCTTACAGCAAGCAGGGCAGGCCTCAACAGCAGGGCAGCTGGGTGTCCTTCTTAAGTAGTATCCATTGTTCCAGAAGTGCACAGAAAAGTTGAATCTGAGGGTCCAATATTTATACCTGGTGCCAGCTTTGTAGTCGATAAAGCGCCTGGAGTTTCTAGCTACAGAGGTTTCTGGAATTTCCTGCCTTCCTGCCCTGGTCCCATTCTGTCTGGGGATGCAGTAGGTTGGTGTGAAGTCGTTTGTGTGTGAGCTGAGCTAGTGCCTTTGTAATGCAAATGTAGTAGCATTTAACTTACAGGCTCTGGGTACCAGTAGTACCAATATATTAGGGACTTACAAGTCATTTAAATGTTTCAACTGGGTGTGTGCCACTTTCACCATGTTTAAAAGAGAGAGCACACGCTCTTTAGCACTGGTTAACAATGGTATAGTGTGCAGAGTCTTAAGGGCAACAACAAATAGCTGAGGAGGAGTGAATGTAAAATGTTTGTGGGAAGACCACCCAAAGGCTGACAGGTCTAACAAGGAGTGTGAAACGAAAGGCTGTAGAATATCAGATTTTTTTAACACGTAATAATATTTAAATGCAAGTAATTTAGCTGTCCACATATATTTCAAAATATGTCGGCAGTCAGGAAAGCACAAATTAAGCACATTTTTGGGTATTCTGAAGTGTGATGCAAACAAATACGGATCAAAACAAATCAAGACTTTTTACATGGTCGTGTGCAAAGGACAAATATTTGTGGAAACCCAATTTCCACGCATTATAATTTGTGAGCTATATCGTGCTGTTCTGTTAGTAAAACTGGGTGTCAGTGTGAGTTTTGTGGCCATTTCTATGAAAAATGTGCTGCCAGTAAACGACGGTATGGTACCACACCATGCTTTAGAAATCTATGTGTGACAGTGTCCTCTAAGTGCACCACTGACTACATACCACACTCTACCACTCCGCTATTGAACGACCGTTACTCATTTGCTACACTTGTTTTTGGTGAGACTTTTCGATTTTCCACAATCACTATGACTTTGGTGATGTATCCTTAATGGTAGCTCCCCCACTCTGAAAATTGTTTCAGCACCACTGAGAACACATCAATGTTAAATCACTGAAATGCAGAGGCCAATGAAAGTGACATCACATACCCTTTGACCCTCCCCAGATGACCCTTCTTTATCCAAGGCTTAGCTTCTGAGCAGTCTCCTTTTTGCTTCTCTGGTGTGAAGGAAAGAGAAAAAACTGTGGAAACTGCAAAGAATAGGCAGGACTGTAGGAGCCCTGTTTACTTTATGTTACTGTCACCACCACAATGATCCCTAAGACCAGAGGCTGCAAAGAGACTGCCGGAAGTGCCAAAGATCAAGGCAGAGTTATCCCTTGCAGCCCCTGTTGCCCCTAACTGGCCTCTATATTGGTGCAAAAAAACCAATGTATGTGGAAGGTTTGCACACTGTCCAGCCAGCAGCCCTCATGACCTCTCTCGAGCGACCATACCCCGAGGCTGAGGGAGCTCAATGTGAAATGCAGATTTTGCAGAATTTACTCTTGGCCAGTGGGGGCAAAACTGAAACAATTGCGTTGTAGTTGAACATTTATCAAAGGTTAATTAACCAATTTTAAAAGTAAAGCACAGAATTCAATGCCTGAGTACCCACATCTCAAAACGTTTTTTAACAATAACTCTGATCTTCTCGTTGATGAAAAAATGGCGGTGTTTTGTGGTAGTTTATGATTGTTATAGTTAGTGATACATTTATGGCACTAACTAGAACATGGGCATCCTACAAAAAAAAAATCAGTGCCAGGATGACATGGTAAAGTAGCATTAACGATAACTAGGATCATATCTTCATGTAGGAACACTTTCTGAGCAAGGCAGTGAATTCAAGAAGAACTAGTGTTTCATTGTGTACAATGCTGTTTAAATAGTCTTAAAGCACTGTAGCTATTATTCTCAAGTGCAAGGAACAACAAGGTGATAAATGAAATGCTTGAATTAATTACATTCACTGGCAATTGCTCGGGCCACATCCCCAACCATTGTTTTTAGCCCACCATGCCACCTCAGTTTTGACACAGCCATATGCAAATCAGTCTTGACCCTGCTCCTCATGGGAATATTCCAGATCGAGCCACCAGGCCAGGTCTTCACAGATCCAGAACACAAGCAATCTGGGACCGGTTTTGCCCTAGTTGGGGCTCTTCAGCCAGGTATAGCTTGGTTTCAGTGGCACAGTAAGCCCGGGACCCACATCTGGGCATACCCGGCGCACTTAGGGCGTCAAATGCAAAAAACAAGATGATGGATGTAATGCTTGAATTAATCTCAGCCACTGACAAACGCTTGGGCCCCACCCCAATCCATCATTTTTCGCTCCCAATTTGCTGCCTCAGTTTGGACCCAGCCATATGCAAATCAGTCTTGACCCTGCTCCTCATGGGAACAGTCCAGCCTGAACTGCCAGGCCAGGCCCTCCCTGAACCAGAACACAAGCAACCTAGAACCGGTTTCACCCAAGTTAGGGCTCTTCAGTCTCCAGTGGCACAGTGAGCCTAGCATCCACTTCTGGGCTTACCCGGTGCACTTAGGGTGTCAAATGCCAAAAAACATCAAGGTGAAGAATGGAATGCTTAAATTATTCTCAGCCCTGGGTGAAACCGGTCGTGGGTTGCTTGTGTTCAGATTCAGGGACGACCGACTTGGCAGTTCCGGATGGACTGTTTTGATTGGAGCAGGATCAAGTTTGATTTGCATATAGCTGGGTCCAAACAGTGGTGACACTGTATGCAAATTATCCATGGATTGGGATGCGGCCCGAGTAATTACCAGTGGCTGAGACTTATTCAACCATTCCATTCATCACTTTTTTGTAACTTTAGTGTGTCACCCTAAATGGGACTGGTATGCTCAGACATGGGCCCCGTGCAAACTGTGTCGCTGGAGCCAAGCTGTACCCTGTTGATGAGCTTATTACTAGGGTGAAACCAGTCCTGAGTTGCTTGTGTTCCGATTAAGAGTAGACCTGACTTGGGAGTTTGGGTTGAACTGTTCCGACTGGAGTAGGGTCAAGATTGATTTGCATATAGCTAGGTTCAAATTGAGGTGACATGGTGTGCAAAATGACCATGGATTGGGATGCAACTCGAGTAATTACCTGTGGTTGACATTAAATCCAGCATACCATTCATCACTTTTTGTATACTTTAGTGTATCGCCCTTAGTGGGACGGGTATGTCCAGACGTGGGTCCAGTGCAAACTGTGCCATTGGAACCAAGCTTTATCTGGCTAATGTGCCCATAACTAGGGTGAAACCAGTTCTGACTTGCTTGTGTTCCATTTCAGTGGGGACCTGGCTCGGCAGTGCGGGTTGGTATGTCCTGATTGAAGCGGGGTCAAGACTGATTTGCATATAGGTGGGTCCAAACTGAGGCAACATGGTGTGCAAAATAACAATAGATTTTTGTATAGTTTAGTGCAATCATTCTCGAGCCCAAATTTAATTTGCCATTTGTGGAAAGAATTTCTGGTCTTCTGCAAGTCTCAAAGTCTAACAGGATTTTGGCAAAATAACAGAGTATTGCAATCCATACTGGCAAGTGTAGGAGAAAACAGTTACAGTGGTGGAAAGTAGTGAATTTTTACTCATATTAAGTGAAAGTTTATGTCTAGTATAAGGCTTCATTTTCTTTGAGATATATTGTGTAGCTCCACTACTTGTGGGTAATTGAAATATCTATATTTAGGTCCCTTGACAGCCTTATGCACTGTACCACATGGGTCAATGGGCGCTGCCATCTTTGATTCTAACTGAGATTTATCACAAATCTTTCATTCAGTAATCACGCTGAACTCGACTGTTTCTTACCTACGATGTTGGTCAATCTAATAATTTCCATACTTTCTTTTGTAGCTTGAAAAAGAAGAAGAGGAAAGTAAAGAAGGCCTTGCACCAGAATTTATTAAAGTTAAAGAAAACCTGAGAAGGATTTCAACAATCTCGGCTGATGAAAACCCAGTGTAGCTTCTCACAAGATATCTTCAGATGTGTAGACGACTGGTGGCTCTACTACCTGTACACTGACATCTATGTATGTGGTTAGCCTCACAGCCATGTCTTTGGGTCTGCTTCTCGATATTAATGCCTGCTTCGGTAGAAATGCACAGAAGGGCTCCAGTGTCAGCGAAATGATACTTTGAAATATCAGACAAGTATTTCACTGGGTAGGTTATCACAAGTGAAGACATGAAAGACAACTCATTAGTTCTTTGCAGAGTGTCTCAGCGCATGCTAACAACACCCATTTTCATTAACTTTTGTGTAATCCTCTTGTGGGCTCTGTGACTTGTAACATGTGTTTAAGGGAAGGGCACTTGTGAAGTAAAGGAGGAAAAACCATCAAGGGGAACTGGCAAGAGCAATTTATTAAGAGCTGTTTAACTGTGGCTTTGTCTCATTTTGTGATATCTTAATATCCTCAGGTGTATTTCCGTAGAGCTTATGTCTCAATTATAGAAGAACAGTATGGTAACCTCCTTTGAAATCCAATTCAATTTATATTTTTTACTTTGAATATGTCGAGAAAACTCCTTCCTGAACAGCCATGCAACATGTTATTTTTCTAAGTTGAAGCATGTGGCAATTGTTTTTAACTGAGCTAAGGGGTGTGTTGTCCTTCTTTTAACTTTTACAGCAGAAACATTCAATCTTACAGCTACAATTGTATGCAGACCTCTTTGAATGTAATGGTCTACTACTGAGTTCTGGCAGTCGAATGCTTCCCGAGGAGCAGCCAGTGTTGGGAATGCGGAAACTCCAAGGCACTTCTTTACCCAGCTGCATATCCTACTTCAACTGCAGCAGAACAAAGGAGAAGCACTTCTTTGGTATCTAGCTAAAACCAGTACTTTGCACTTCTAAGTAAAGTTTCTTCTTGGTGGTCTTGAAAGACATTAATCACTCCAAGAACTTGGCACTTTCTAATTAAATAACACAAAATAACCCACTGAACCTCTTGGTCATTAGTAGACTGTATGTGCCTTTGGTCAGCCAAACTGATCCATAAAAAAGAATGTATTTGACTCTATTGACTGGGAACTTATTTATATAAAAAGTCAAAAATGGCTGAGTTAAAAGCTGTTTAATCCTATTGTCAAACCAGTACCTTTTACACAGCATCTGTTATGCTCTGCTGTACACTAAGGTGGCCAGCCTTTGAGGATTCACTCTCATAAGCTTGAAATTGGGGAACGACTGACTTGCTGAAATCAATCTTTTCTTAAACTCTGATGGATAATGTGACTAATTTCTAGATTAAAATGTAGTTACTATTTTAAACACTGACTGAACATTGCAGCAACTCTTTATGACCATAAGTCCCAATTTTGTCTGTACAAGTAGAGTATGTTTTTTTGATTTCCTTCTGGCTTCTACTGTTTTTTTGCATTATCAATGCACTTTCCACCTACAGTCATCTTGAACCATTACTTTAATCATCCTCATCATCGTCGAAGAAGTAAACAGATGTCATCTTTCACAATGAAGCCATGTTGGCATAGCAGATTCAGTGCAATTTGTTCTCACTGCTGAAATGTAAAATTAGGCATCAGCCTTCTACAGAAAAAGACCCTGTCCTTTGGATTGGAAACACCCAACTATGACTATAGGTTATAGACAAACTTTTGGAATTTTTACATGAAATCTGGTATCTTTTCCTACCACTCTGCAACATTAAGGGTTTTCCTAAAATGTTTGTTTTTCTTTAGGTATATTTCTCTCATAACTCCCTACTCTGCAAAGGTCTCCATGTGAGGCCGACGCCTACTCAACTGTTCATACTGCAAATGCTCTTTAGCGTTTATGCACATCTACAATACAACAGATCTACACAATGCATTACTGTACTAAATATAGACCATACATTTCACTTAAAATGAGTTCAAAGATAAAACAAAGATTTATTGAAATTAGGACTCCTTTTCTTCCAAAGTAACTATATCTTTTTCTCAACATTTCCAACATTCTCGAGTTTTTGAAAGAGTCAATTTGAAACATTGTAGACCACTAAGAGACATCAAAAGAACTGTTCAAACTCAATAGCCGTTATGTCCTTGTTGCAAAATAAGTCGTCCTCTCAGATATCATCCAACAGTATTTAAACTATCCAGTGTGAAAAGTAAACAAAAACCGCCAAAGTATTCGACTCCCATCAGTATTATATTTTCTCAGTAGGCTAGGTAGGAGGCTTCCATTAGGCTCACCACTTTGGGGTTGATGACTGGCTGGTGTTCTAAGAACATGGACTTTATTCTCTGCATAGATATGAATATAAATATTTAACAATAATATTAACTAACTGAATTTGAAAAATACATTATTTTCCATGTGAACATGTTTATTTTATTGACTTTCCTACCATTCGTCAAAGTAACTGCATTTTCCAAACCTATTGGTCAGGGACATTTTAATCAGTTATTGATACAGTATTGGTTGTCCAAGCCTTTTGGGTTCTTAGCGTCTAATTATCGCTTCTTAAGTTCGTTTAGGAGGTACCCGAGGATGGTAGATGATGACCACCTTCTACATTCACCTCTGAAAGTGATTGTAAAAAATGTTTTGTTTATTTTTATTGTAGTCATGTTAGGAAATGGATGGTAATATTTACAACTGTGTGTAATTTTGAAACATTCTTCTTGCTCCAGTGATTGCGGAGAAACAATATTTTCTTATCTTATACTACAACCTGTAGTGAACAAAAACTAGCTCTACAGAAGGTCTCAGTGTGAAATCTGAAACGAGATAAAGTGGGAAGTAGTTATCTTTGTAAGATCAGGTAGGCTGCCGTTTTAATATTATAGCAATTTTAAGACGTGTCTCGGCTAATGAGTGCTACCAATTGAAAAACAGGATAAGCCTAGTTTCCCTGTATCACTGCAATCATGGTTGTTTGCTTAGAGAGGCCTCTTCAATCCATGCAGCTATATGCAGTTCCTGATACTTAAAAATATTAATCAATTCCTCTGATTAGATCAATTTGCAAAAACGAAATTATGGATAGACAGTCTTCAGTAGTGATACTTAAACCTGCAAAACCGACTTAACTTTGTTGTGAAATAGTTACTCTTTCATGCTTTTACACATATGACATGGAGACACCAGAGTAGATGAGAACTGAGGTCTGGTTGATGGGCCAGCGCTTCCATGAGGCAAGGCAAGCCTGCAAATTTAGGACACTACCTGGTGGTTGGGCAAATTACTACAAAAGGCTGAAAAATGCATTTTTTCAGAACATGGAGAATGCACCAGCAAGCAAAAGCTATCTTACCCTGAGCTCTGAAAATCCTTGCCCCTTTCCACTTGGGATTCATCAGCGTCTGGTTTTCCGCACATACCTGGTGACCTGAACCTGAATTAATACCACTTCCTTCGATGTGAGGCACTAGATGAGTGACCTAAAAGCAAGCTGATGGGTGGATAATATTTTCGAGTATACAGCCTGGAATGAGAGGAGTGGAAGAGTCATCAGGCACCTACAACAGCTGCCTCATGCTGCATTTGCTTGCGAACATCAACTGTGTGCAGTAGATGATCTTCAAGAGGTGGACAGTATGTTCCCCCTCTAACAACAGTGCCGTGTTTAAACTGCAGCAAATAGTCCCATGGTCTGCCTCAACAGCACCCTCCCAGTCATTCCAATTATTCAACACGACCATCTGTGGTTTGCAACCATCTTTCAAGCATAGACACATGTATATTTGTTCATTATAACATAACAAAGAACATTTTAGCCCAACATAAACTGTGCATATGTTCACAGGTCACACATTGCACAATAAAAAGAGTCACTTAGACTATTCGCTGGATTTTCTTATCCCTTTCCTGAGCGTACTTTGTATACATTAAGGAGATGTGCCCCTGCCATGAGAAGCAAACCAGTGGGCATCTTGTGCTGCACTATGACATATCCTGGCACTCTGATCCCTTCACATGCCTCTCTTTAATGAAGTCATCCCATTTATAGGTTAAACTGTACAAATAAAGTGAACGTTTTGCCCATACAGTATTATTATGTGTTAAAATGATAAAACAGAACAATGATACTGCCATAGAATGTACCAGATTATGCAGCATAATTTGCCTTTTTTTGCTGGATAATTCAGTCAACACTTCTGCATAAGTTTGTCCTCCATTGTCATATCATTCTTTTGGCCAGATGGCCTAATCAAAGGTGAAATCACCATTCTTTTCTGATATAAAAAATGTGTGTCTGCACACAGTCAGCACTATGATTATACGCTTAACGATTTATTTTCCATGGTGCAATTTTTACTTACTGAAAGATAGGTTGGGGTGCAAATGTCACAACACATAAGATTTGGACCCTGATAGAAATGTGAAATTATACTATTGATAAAACAAGATTTAAGTATGTCTGAAAAACAATTCTTAATCATATAATTTAGATAATTGCCCCCTAACAAGTTTGAAGGCTATTGCTCATCATTCACTTGTAGACACATACACTTGCTCACATACTCATTTACACAGTGACTCTTATACTCACCAGCTGAGACCGCCAGCTCTTAAAAGACACAGTGGTTACATTTGTTAAGATGCAGAATAGGCAAATACTTAGCTGGGATTTATGATCGGGTTGAAATCCTAAAGTTTAATCCATGAGATTTTCCACATCTCCAGGACTGTTTCTACCTCGAGCAGGACTTTAACCTATCCCTTTCATACCAGAGTATAGGTCACCATAATGAAATTAGAATGATGCGAAAGCTGGTTAGATCCATTATCTGAATCTTCCACACCCTAGCCGTTACATAAGCAGTTGCTTATTTTTCTCGTGCTATTTATATTTTATAGGAAATTATGGTGTCATACCCTCCATTAGCATGTCCTGTTCTTTCATTACAGATGCTCATGTGCTAGACCCCAAATGTAAAGGGTCACATTTTTATGAGTAAGGGGCACCCCCACTGCGTGAACCTTTTGCTGTGAGAGTTTTCTCCTGAGTCCTACTGGGAAGCTAGCAAAGAAATGCTGTGAGTCTTATTAAGGTTAAGTGATTCTGAGCTATACCCACCATGTTTTCACCCCGATCACACATGCACGGTATGAGACTGAGCAACAGGTTTTGCCATATTTGAGTCAGGTAGCATCGAGCCACACAACCAGGCATAAGAAGCAATCAAACAGGAACAAGCTGGTTTATGCTCCTGTTTTGGAGCATTATAGAGGCATGACAATCAAGCATAGAGAATAGCCAAACACTGACAATTTTCCTCTTTATCTTCCAATCTCTTTTAACTTTAATGAAGCTATGCGGGCATCGACTCGGACAATGACCCCGACACAGTGGATGACAGGAAAAATAAATGCAGAAGGATACACTTCGGGAGATACTGCATCACGTGAAAGAAAATTGGCACTCCTATTTTCACCAACATTAATTTTTATGGAAAATTAACCATTTGGGCACTAATCTCCTTTAACATTGATCCTTGCCTGCACACTTTAGAATTCAATGCAAGAGGAAAGAGTTGACAGGATTCATTTTCCAAGTCTTTTACTAACAATGTGTTTCCAGATTCCATGTAACTTGATCCCGGTCTTTATAGCCTAGTGCTCAAATCTTTAGTGGCTTCAGGCAAGCAAGACCAACTAATATCCTCACTGAATTGGTGCTAAAAGGCATTTCTGCCATGGCTTTAGCCATGAAAGAAAACATGTACTACTCATTCATTTTTGAAAGACAGAGCTGCCTCACTTGAAGTATTATGTGTGGATCATTCTGTTTGGACTTACAATCTACCATGGAGCAACCTGACACCTCTCTGGTGACTTTCTGGATACCAAGTAGGTGTTTTAGCTTCAGATGCACCTTTATCTTACCAATGCAACAAATGAATTTGTCCATAAAGAGGTATTTTTGAAGTTGGCAAATGTTGTCAAACTTGCATATGACTTTCAACTTAAGGAGACAAAAGCATGCAAGCACCAGAAAGATGTCCAGCCTTTTACAGTACATCAGAAATGTATAGACAGGAGTGTCTCTTATTCATACTTGTTCCCTAACAGTCTTTTCATACAGATTGTTTCTTCCTTCACTGTAAGTATCGGAGAAGGAGAATAACATTTAATCATGCAGGAGGCCTCGTTGTCAACAGCAAAACTCTTCATCTGCTTCACAGTTGTCATCTTTCTGTCACTGACTAACAAATGTTGGAGATAATTTCAAAGGAGTACACTATGGAATTTCAACAGAGTTTACGAGATTCAGGCACTGTCTCAACATATTGATCTGGACATTTTAAACAGAGCACTGCTCCTGAAGAGTATTAAGCAATGGTATAGAAGTTGTAATCATTACATTTGCCAGTTGAAATAATGGCACTGGGTTCTGTGTAATAGTTTTTCTAATGAAGAAGGAGTAGGAGTGTCAGGTAGGAATAGACATGATAGGTCTGACCAGGGATGCTCAAAAATGATTCCCTGGATAGAGACCAGTCAGAAACTTCCCTTGATGTGAAATAGGGACTTCCCAAAAACATTGGATTTGAAGGTAATCTGGCTGTATGTTCAGGCCCTGAAATTACACCAAGCAATTTTACAATTTGCTGAGAGAGGGCCAGTTATCCATTCCAGCTCCAATAACAAGGGCTATAATACTCACCAATAATTTTCAGAAATGGTCTGGTTCCTCTTTTGAATAGTTCTCATTATTTAGGAATAGTGACCAATCTCTATTTGGATGACCTGCCTCTTCACTCTCCCCTACTCTCCCCTACTATTTCTCTCTAGATTTCCAGGATACAGCAATGGTTTGCTACTTGCCCAAGAGTCATGTCTTCCTGCTAAACATATGTATATCTGATTCTTGATTAGTCCTTAGAATTCATATGGGCAACACTCAAGGTTTGGAAAAGAGCAGACCCCTTTCTCCCAGCAAGGGCGGACAAACTCCAGAAAATTCCATGTCCTCTCTCAGAATCGAGCTACCCTCCTGTCACTCATTGATTGCATCTTTGTCTTTGACTGTGTACAGTGTAACACATTCTTTCAACTCAATGAATGCTTTACAAATACCTGATTCATACTTGCAGACTGGCAGTGCTGTTAATGGCACTCAAATTGTGGACTTTCTAGCAGTATGAGGGCATATGGTAGTAATGGCTTTGCTTGTTCCCTCTCCAAGACTGTATTAATACCCACTGCATCTACTTTCCTTTTGGGATCACACATTGATGTGATGGCTACATCCCATTGACTTGCATAAAGGGCTTCATTTTCTCTCTCTCCGTTAGTGGTCACTTCTATCGATGCCATTCCACTGGTTTGGGTGAACGCACATTGGGGAGTATCAATGCAGGGGACTAGTCAGGGAAAGAAAAGGTGTTGTGTTCCAGTTGGAGAGCACTCACATTTATTTATATAGCACTTTGCTGAAAATTGGACCAGATTAGTACAGACAATACTACAGCAGTGTGCCACATCAAGGGGCAGTGGGGAACATTTTTCAGAGTCTCTCACAGATGTAGCCTACTACAACTACTTATCACAGAGGACAGGTTTCTATGTTCATCAGTATTTTGGTCAGGATAAGAGAATTGTTGGTCAGACTGCCTCAGCAGGGCTTTCAAACCTCTCAGGACGTGACTCTCTGACTCAAGATTTATCAAGGGGTTTGTCAGAGGATGAACATTCCCTGGCTATGTATGTTTGTGTCCTGGGAGTGTTCTCTGCTCCTATAGTTTCTCACACGTCTTCTGGGGCCGATTGGCTAAGAATCTATTGGTTCCCGTCCCCCACTAGACAATAGACAATAGTTGGTCTGAAACAGTTGCTACCTTAACCTACCTCTCTCTCTCAGCATCTTCTTCACAACACCTACTTCTTGGTGTGGAGGTTGAGAGGATTGGGGTCCAAAGGCACAGGATCCAAGGGGTTTGGGAGTGTCTATTTAACATTTTGGCTGCCTGGGTACAGGCATATTTTCATAATTGAAAACCATTTCAGAAGCGGTGCACTCTGATTCTAGACCACATTACTTTTCCTCCTATTTATGTGGTCCATTACATAATGGCAATGGCAAATCCACACCCGGGGGAATGATATTTAGAACACAAGCTTTTTCTTCGATGATATTTCTTACTATAATATTCTGACATACAACTCTTCCGGACCCCCCAGCTGCCTTTAACACCGTCAAGCATCCCACCTTCATTTACACTCTGCTGTTGCAATTGGAATGCACTTGCAATGCCCTCTATGGTACACTTTCTAATTGGTATTTCTTTATGAGCCTCAAGAATTAAATGGGCAGCCTTCAAGCCTTTCAAGATCCCTTGTGTGTTGGTAGCGGAATTACAACAAATTATGTTTTGGATATCCTGTCTTCTACTTTCACTTGCGTTGGACAGCCCATCTCAGAAATTGAAGGTTTCACCTTGGTATTTGGTGTGTTTGTACTTAAAGCATTGCAATCTCATGCTTTTGAATCCATAAAAAATGTTGCGATAACATTTATCTCAGTGGCATCAATTTCACCAGTCACGAGAACTATTATGTCCTTATTTTCCCCCTAATTCATCTTGCCCTGAGCAGGAAGAAGCACATTTTCTATATTTGGAAAAGGACACATTTTTATTATTTTGGCATTCCACTTTACATTTGGATTCAACCTAAAAAAGTCATAAGTCACGTTGGGTGGCTTGATTACTTTTGATATTCATGATTCCAATAAACTAGCCTTAGCCCCTCTATCACTGGTAATTTAGGCCACAATAACCAAGGTGTGGCCTCCTCTGGAGGATAAGATGCATGTAGTGTTTTTGCATGAATTATGTAGGGCCCCAATCTAAAGGTCCCTCTGTAATTTTCTGTCTCAATATTGTTTTCAGATTGAAAGTGCCTCAGTTTAATTACTTGTTAGCATTCAGTTAAATAATTTCTCTTTATATTTGCATTGAATAAGTTTCTTAAGCAAAATTGTGTCAAAGAGGGTGTTCTTGTTTTCCTAAAGAAAACCCTTGGAGGTGTTGATCCAACATTTTCTGGTCAACGGACTTGAGATGGTACAGTTTGTCCATTACTAAATATGTAAGGCCTGGGTTGAAAAATAGGGACTTTCAGGTAATTCCCTAGTCACTCACCAGTCATCATCTTTAGCCATTGTCTTACTCTTTCTACTTGCAGCCGCTTCACCCCTTCATCCCCATCTGCTTTCTCTAGTTTGTCCTCAAGGCCACGAAGGTCTTTCCATCTTGTTTTACTAAACAGAAAAGGAACTGGTAAGCAAGGAACTGAACATTAAAGGAGCCTGTCAAAATCAAGAGAAGAGGATTCACACACAGAGAAGTGTGCAAACTGGAAAATAAACAGACTGACTCTCATACAGGTGTGGGTGGTGGAGATAGGTAAGACCCTTAAGCGTATAAGAACAGGAATAACCCCGATTTACCAGCTGCTATCACACACCACCCAGACATGAGGGAATAGGTAATAAACTTCCTGTTTGTGGACACGAAAATTCAATAGTTAGGCTTTCTTAAAACATACATTTCAGGGTTTACTCTCTTTTATTTGTTAAAGAAAAGATCTCTAAATTCATAATTTTACAGAACAGGTTTTGAAATTATTATTTGTGCTGCACCCATCAACACATATGGCTGTGTATTTTCTGTAAATCCCAGCTCCCTTGAGTTTATCTGTGCTACAGGAGCTCTCAACAGATGATCTTTGTCTACATAATGCTCTATGCCAGGCATGACTTCTCCGTGGCACTCTTGTAAAACTATAAGTGCTTGTTGCAGTGTGGTTTGCTAGGCATAGCATGCTACATCAGAAAAACAGACATCAAACCACTGTAGTCCACAGCTTTTCTTCTACTTCTAACCGTAGGTCTTCTAAAAGCCTTGACTTTTGATTGAATGTACTAATTGTTCATATGTATGAGTGCCATTTATGACTATGTATCTTAAAGTTTCAGAAGAATTATGCTTAAGTTAGTGAAGCTATTTTTCATCATGCTTTAATGAGGATAATGTAATACTTGAAATCATATCAGTCTCATTCTTTCACTCTCAGTATATTACCCATTCAAAGAATTTATAGTTCTGAAATGACAAACTTGGAGTATCTATTTTTGTAACTCTTGTTATGTATTAAGCTTTGAAAATTGCTTACTTTTATGTAGAAAAATAAATTACTGTTTCATGTGACAAATTTGCCTCAAGTGGTCAAGTCAATGAGAAAAGACAAAACGGGAACTGAAAATTAATTATGTATCAGTGATGTATGCCTGTGTTTGTCATCTTTTAATCTCAGGAACCTTGTCATTG
The DNA here is from genome assembly GCF_964204655.1 of Triturus cristatus. Classification (NCBI taxonomy): domain Eukaryota; kingdom Metazoa; phylum Chordata; class Amphibia; order Caudata; family Salamandridae; genus Triturus; species Triturus cristatus. The sequence goes on from NC_140592.1 coordinate 213,784,912, forward strand.
TATTAGGGGGATGAAACTCTATAGTGAAAACTATGGGCCTGACTATGAATTTGGCGGGCAGGGTTACTACGTCACAAATGTGATGGATATCTTGTCCGCCATGTTACTATTCCATTATATCCTACGGAACTTGTAATGTGACGTACAGGATAAACATCATGTTTGTGATGGAGTATCCCATCCGGCACGTACTATTTGAATAGCAAATAACTCACCCAGGAGAGTATCCTGACATAACATATTGATGTAATGTTTAAGGAGTTGAGCAGTTCTCTTCCTCTCCTTGTGGTGTTCAAATATTTGTTTGTCCTCATTTAAAAAAATTACTATGGCTCACCAATAACTTAATCTACTTTAGGTGCACTACTCCTTTAAGATGATAGTAAATGATTAGTTATATTAATGATTACCTACATTAATTAAGCAAACATCTACAGTTTCCCTTGTGTAATCTGGTGCTTCTGAATGTCCTACCTTTAAACAATTGCAACTTGATCATGCATGTATTTATTCCACCTGAACATTAGACAACACAATATCCCAGCCTTATTCCATATCTGCTGAAATCAAACAGTGCCCACACACACCAATGCCTGTTTTCTTATGAGCACTCCTTTCTAGAATTGTGCTTTCTATCCCCTATAACCCCCCTTTTGAGTCTAATTTCAATCTTCACATCCATCATGAGGAGTCTCAGCAACCTGCACTCTGGAAAGTCCCTTTCTGTGTCCATTTCTGCTTTGAGGAGTCATATTGAAATCTCCTATCCATGATAGACCCATTATAAAATCACCTCAAACCTGTAGAGCATCAATGAAGGAGCATTGTAGGTGCCATCAGTGCCTTCTGTTGTTAGACAAACTGTTCCCTCGGTCTATCAGAAGCAGTTATCAAATGTTTTTCCCGCCACTTGCACCTACAAAGCTGGGCTAATCACCACACACAGGCCACAGCAAAGACAAAAAGTACCCCAGGATGTACCCAAGCTTCCTTGATCAGTCTCCCCTCCTTCTAGCCAGTTGGTGGCCCTATTTGCACCCAACATCCTTAGCAAGCCGTTGCCTGGGTGTCCTCAGCTGGGGGTGAAGGAAGACAGGGATTTTACTCTTTGGGGCCTAGAAGGGCCTGAATCTTAAACCCCTGTCCCTTCAACAGTCTCTGGCACTTGCTAGGCCTTACCACACACTCTACACTTAACATCCCCATAATCACTTCCATATTCGAACAGCATAAATACACTACACACAGGTAGCACAACTCACCATATTCGACTAACCTCCACTCAACCTCAAACTACAAAACACACTCTCCAACGCATGCTCATTAATGCACATTCTAAAGTACTTCATTATAAGGGCATCAAAGGCCTCATATTTCACAACCTTTAAGCACACTTCATCACAGAAACATTGCCTACTGCACATCCTCACACATCCTAGATGTTCTTGTTCCAACAGGCTACAGCATTCAGTGTGCAGACCACTCTCCTAAGATGAGGGAAGCTTTGAGGTCATCAGCAAATTATCCTTGTCCTACATTCTGGATAAAGAAACAACTCGAAGTAAAGGATCTCCTCACATGTCACTTCTCACTGTCTGCAAGATGGGCATCTGCCTTCCACACACTCTATATCTAACCACCCCCATTATCCTGCTTCATGGTCAATCAATGCAGCAAGGCCAACTAAAATGAGAACAACAAACCTTCTCCTTCGAGAACATATCAATTATAAACCTTCAACGTGAACTTTGCTCCTGTGCAATTACCACCACCCTGATACAACTACCTTTCTCAACAAATTTAGCATATCCCTAGAAAGCCACATAAGCCTTTATGCCACAGTGAAAACACAGAATTGAAAATCTAAACTAATTTCAACCTGATGACCACACTAACAACAAGCCCATCATTTGTGAACATGAAAGATAGTAGGAAAAAGCAGATTATCTGATGACCTCATATTATTAAATTGTAACTTTCAGAATGCAGAAAACCCACAACATAAAACAACTTCATCAATGAAGCACTCAACCGAAGCAGAGTACTTTTCAAGATGATCAAGCACTGCGCTAATTCTCGCCCACACCCACCATTGCCACATTTCACCAACATGTGCTCATTTATTTACCTTTTCTTCAGTGACAAAATACATACAACTCACATCATCCTACAATACTTACTCTTCAACCTCCTCTTTAAGGCAGACCTCTCTGACATCACAAACTCCCTCAAAGGTGACTCCAACAATTAGGCCCCAGTGGAAAAGCTCAATTATCTCTACTTGCCATGATCGAAATCTGCCTTTCTCAAGGGGTCATTCAAAAGCCCTCAATACTGGGCAAGATCCTCTCACTGCCAAAGAAACCAACACTAAACCTTTCCACCTATTTGCACATCACCCATCTATTTGTCATCATTAAGGTAATTGAACAAGCTGTCTACTTCCTCACCACCTTTATGATTACCAATCATAATTCACATCATGCTTCAAATCTAACTCAGCTACACTACCAATAGTAGATAATGCCATCCTGACCACTTACATTCATGATTCCTTATAATACTTTTGGATGGTGTGGTACCAGAATATTGTAGTCAGAATAACGTCTGAGATAATTATTGTGCCCAAAAATGGTTTTTCGAAATGTCACTCCATTCAAGTTAACAATGGCAAATCCACACCCAAATGATATTTTTAAAAAAATGATATTTAGGACACAAGCTTTTTCTCAGATGATATTTTTTACTATAATATTCTGACATACAATTCTTCTGGACTCCTCAGCTGACTTTAACACCGTCGAGCATCCCACCTTCATTTACACTCTGCTGTTGCAATTGGAATGCACTTGCAGTGCCCTCCATTCAGTCTCCTCCTACCCATCCAATCAACGTCATTTCAGATATGTAGGTATCTCAAGATCCCAATTTCTCCGCGTCACTTGCAGAGTACCCGAGGGCTTCATCCTGTCCCACATCATCTCCATTCTCTGCATGGAGCCCCTTGGAAGCTACTCATCAATATCAACAGCAGAATTCACTAATACACCACCTGCAGACATGCTACTTGAAAGTCACTCTTACAAGACAGCTTTCCTCCTACTTGCTGGAAAAATTTAGTCAACAACTATCAACGAAAACCAAGTCACCTGGATTCTTCCACAATGCCGACCCTTCTCTCAAGGAAGAGACCATCAAGAGGACCACGGTGCCCCTGTAGCAGCCGCCTGTACTATAAAAAGTCAAAACATGTCTCTCTGAAAGCTGCTTCCTAACAGTCATCCAAGCCCTAGTACTCTTGAAGCAGGATGGTGGCAACGCCTTACTCCATAACCTCTCAGGCATCTCACTGGCCCACATGAAAGACATTCCACATGTCACAGAATCAATGGCAGGAAGAAACATAATTACTTCATCACTATCCGGATGGAACTCCACTGGCTCCCCTTGCATGCCCGAATTGCCTTCAAAACCAGCTGTATCATCTACACAGTGTTTATGACAGTGAACCCTCTACCTGGAGGACTAACTACCCGTCTCTGGTGTATCTTGACATACTTGTAACCAGGACACCACTAGATTGGAGATGAAGAAATGTAAGAAAGAAAAAAAAAGGAAAGTCTTTCTCTTTCAACGCGACTAGAATCTGCAACAACATCCTAGTAACCACCAGGATGGCCTCAACTATCCTCCAGAACGGGAAAAATCAGAGGCTTATCTCTTCTAAGAACACAAAATCTCGACATCTAAGAAGGCCCTTGCTCTTTAAGATAACATTAGGCTTCCTTCCTACACTTTATTAACAAATGTGAACAATAATGGCCACTGACCGTGTACAGCACTCCATTACTTTTAGGTAGGTTTGAACTACACAGATATCCGTATACATACAAACATCATTGCAGCCCTTCATCCATCTTATATAAATCTATTTCACTTACAGACTGTAAAACCAAATTTTGATTTTAATTCCTCTTTTCCAGTACTCTCTAACTCAACCCCTACCCAACATCACAGGAGAAATGAACTAATGGTGAGACCCATCACAGGAGCCTACTGGACACCTTGTGGAGCTATCAACATTGATGTTGTTAGAAATGGGGGTCTCTAGTTGGCAGAGGTAGGCATCTTTGTCCAAGTAGGGACCCTTGCTTCTAGTCAGGGTAAGGAGCTACACACTTTAGGTAACCCCTGCTCCCCCCCGGGTATGTTGGCACGAGCAGACAGTATTTGTACTCCAAACACACAGTAATACAGTGAAACCACCACAAATGGACACCACACCAGTTAGAAAAATAAGTATCTTTATCTAAACCAAACAAGACCAAAACAACAAAAATCCAAAATACATGTCTCAAAATATGACCTTTAGAGCAGTTATTTCAAAAATAGCACTTGTAGAAACAAACTGCTCTAACTGGGGCTATTTCTACGTCGTGACAGGCATAAATCCAAAGTATGGCGCTGAATGTGGGATGTGCAGTGTCAGGCACGGAGTCACATGGACCCCCAAACAACAGTACCTTGGAAAATAAAGTCTATGGATGATGCACGGCGCTGTGGAGGTGAAGCTTCAGTGCCGAGGTCGAGGCCGGTTGCCTGGTTGCCATAGGGGAGGCTAGGCGTCGAGTCCATAAGGAGGCACAGCATCGAATCCAGGACAGGGGAAGTTAGGCAGCAGCAACGGTGAGGCATTTGTTCCGGTGAGGCAATGCAAAGTTGAAGAGTTTGTGAAGAAACTCTCGCCGGTTATCGGCCCTGCGATAACAGGCTGCTGGCGCTGGCAGTGACGGAGTTGATACAAGCACTGGCATCAGGAAGGCCGATAACTGCAGGCATCGGCAAGCGTCGCAGGGCGTGGGGACTGCGGTGCAGGCGGGGCGGTGCATTGTGCACTTCACCCCGGCCTTGGTGCAGGTCACGGCATCACTGGCGGTGGCGCTGACGGCATCAGAGTTGTTTTTATTTCCTTTGAAGCAACAATCACACAATTCTCAGGGCCCAAGAACTGGACTTGGCGCCCTTTTGAATTCAGTAGTCCACAGAGGAGTCCAGGTCCTGTCAGTGGGTTGCAGGTGAAGTCTTTGTGTCCTGAGACTTAAGAACAGGAGGCCAGCACACACAAGCCCTTGGAGATTCCTCTTCATAAAGGTTCACAGCAAAGTTCCAGTCTTTGTCCTCTACTTGGCAGAAGCAGCAACTGCAGGCCAACCCCACATAGCACACAGCTAAGGGGCAGCACTCCTTTCAGCTCTCCAGCTGTTCTCCTTGGCATAATTTCCTCTTTAGTTCAGAAGTGATCTATTGCTCTGGGGTTTAAGGTCCAATACGTATACCCCATTTTCTCTTTGTTCTCTTTGTCGTGAGTTTCTGAACCCAGTCCAAAACAGTTCTGTCCTCTCTGGTGCAACATCACTAAAGGAGGTGGAGACAGCATTGTGCAGAGGAGACGCTGCCTATTCAGGTGCTAGTGAATCTCCTCCCACTACTTTAAATGCAGCCAAAGTTAATTCAGCCCAACTATGAGTCACCCAGGAAAGGCAGAAAACACCTTAACCCCCATTGTGTTTGTCTACAGTGAAATCACATCCCCAATCCCTATCACTCCAAAACCAGACAGTCAACACACAAAACAGCAGTCACACAGAATGGTTAAATAGAAAATGCCAACTTTCTAAAAGTGGCATTTTCAAAAATACAGTTTCAAAAACATCTTCCTAAAAGATGTGTTATTAAATTCTGAGTTGAGAGAGCCTAAATTCCTTTTCTCTATCTTGTCCCAATAGAAAGTTATGCTCGTAAGATGGTACAAAGCAGCTCCCATGTTAGCCTATGGGACAGATAGCCTTTTAATAGTGAAAAACGAAATACACAGTATTTTACTATCAGGACATGTCACATGCACCAGTGCATGTCCTGCCTTTCACATACACTGCACCCTGATCATGGGGGTACCTTGGGTCTACTTGAGTGGTGACTTACATGTAAGAAAAGGGAAGATTAGGGCCTGGCAAGTGGGTGCACTTAACAGGTCGACATGGCAATTCAAAATAGTGCGCACAGACACTGCAGTGGCATGTCTGATATGCATTTACCGAGCCACCCATGTAGGTCGCACAATCAGTGCTGCAGGCCCACTAGTAGCATTTGATTTACAGGCCCTGGCACACTCAGTGCACTTTTCTAGGGATTTACCAGTAAATCAAATATGCCAATCATGGATTACCAATTCCAACAACAATTTATATAGGGAGCACTTGCAATTTGACACTTATCAGCGGAGGCAAAGTGCCCAAAGCATCTAAGCCAGCAAAACGAAATCCAGTACACCATCAAAAATGCAGGAGGTAGAGGCAAAAAGTCAGGGGAAACCATGCAAAGGATGCCAAGTTTAACAGTAGTCTTCTTTGAAAGCCATGAAGATTGGAATTAGATCTTAAATGACATTTTAGGACGTTCAACACATAAGCCTGCATGATTAGAAGGTGGGTCCAGTAATTGTGGCTGGACAGAAGCTGAATTGTATCTCTTTGTTGGTATGTCAATCTCAGAAGGGCTTCAGGGAAGGAATACCACTGTGAATTTAATATTCTAACGATCATAGCAATTAAGAGGTTATTTTAGCTTCCAGAATAGCCCCGGCAATAAAGCGTTTGTGAACCAGAGCATGAAGCTTAAATTGATTCCCCTTCATGGTTGAAGCCAGAGCTGTCAAACCAAGTCGATATATTAAAGTGTCACCAAACCCAAGATTCTGTATAGAATCCATCTGACTGAAAGTCCATCAGAAGATGTATTGCAATAGTTGATGCAGTTCGAGAAGGTTGACACGCAAAGCAAATACCAAATTGTCTTTAGTAAGAATTAAACCATTTGGACAAGAAAGGAAAGTTATATTTAGTCTGTTAAAATTTACAAGCAATCAACTGCACCTCCATTTTTACAGTGGATAAACATCCACTGCCAAATCAACACCAGATAATCGAAATCTGGCTGCACACCGGATATCCACTTACCACTCCTGAAGCTTCACCTCCAGACAAGCCTGTCAAATGCTCAGTCCTCTGTCCTGTATTTCTTTGTCTTACTACCTGAGCAATTCCACCTCCACCCCCCTATGGACATTTCAATTCCACTTCTATTCTGGAGAGTCACTCTCCACCCCAATTGCAACAATCCCATCTCTGGTCATCAAGGAGCAGTCATTACTTGTACAGTCCTATTTCACCTGCATTTACTTTATTGTAAAATGACCATTCTGCCCAGTTGCAATCGTGGACTTTATTTAACTTTGCTCAAAAATGAATTGCACTTTTGCTAAAAGGTAGTCCTCTACATTGATGTGTCAAAGAAAGCTATTGAGGGAGCTGAAAAAAAACAAAATATGTAAAATGTCAAAACAGACAATGCAGTTCGTATCGGGTGGAAATGTGATTTTACTTGATTTGCGTGATCTAAATTTTCATTTATTGACAATGTGTTGTACACGAAACTGATGGCAGGAAAGGCTCATATATCAATCACACCACAATATTTACTTGATGGCAATCCCTGCCACACGGCCTATAACACAGATGTGTAGAAGCATGGCATGACTGTGCCTCTGTTTGAAGTATAGATTTAGGTCCAGATCTATCAATACTTGGCGTAGGACAATGCAGCAAGACAACTTGCTGTGCTGCGTCAAATGGAGAGGGCACTCGCGTCAAATTGACTAACATATGGCATATTCCTGCTCTCTCTCTGCACTGGCGCACTTGTGTCAGCCAAGGCTCAGCACAGGCACTCTTGCGCCATGGTGCAGGGGTGCCTGTGTTACACACAGGGGAACCTTCCTGCATAAAAAAACTCTCCTTAGAAAGAGGGGCAAACAAGGAGAAATAAAGCTATTTCTCCTCATTGTGCCTCTATCGGGAAGGCGTACAATTTCGATATACTCCCAGGTTTGCTTGTCTGGGTAAACCTGGAGGAATGGTCCAAAATACATGGATGGATGCGTAAGCACACCCACTCTCCACCCATGTAATGCCTTCCCGGCGCAGGGTAACACAAGGCAGTGACTTGCACTGCCTTGCATTACTACAGATTTACCACGGTACACAGGGCCACACAAGGTCGCTTTGGGTGGCTTGTTAAATCTGATTTGTGGGTTTTGTTGTACTTGCGTGATGCAAGGTCAGTGCAATCCTTTGATAAATCTGGGTCTTACTGTCTTAACGCACTTTAAATGGTACTACAATGACCAAAGAACATAATATGGCAGTGGTTAAACCAGATATACAACATGCCATCAATAATGCCATCACAAATATCTGTGTATCTGTGCATTAATAAATGCATGCTCAATGATCCCACATTCAATAAATATATATTGCCTCTAATACAGATTAGACTTTTTCACATTCTATAGAAACTAGCCTCAATTCATTTTCTAACCTAGCACAATTATTGATTGTAACCCATGACTTTACCTAATTAAATAAACCAATTCCTCGATACCTACGTGTCCCTCTCCTATCTACAAGTACTTACTAGTTGCAGGTATGTCTACACTCCCAGAAAGAGCCTGAACGCTTTCCTTTTCGAAGGCCTCGACAGTACTTCCTCCATCCCATCCTGTTTTTCGTGTCTCCCAAGAGACTGGCTTCCCGTTGTTCTGACTGCTCACCCAGAGATGGATTTTGCTCTTTTCTGGCTGGAATTGGTGGTCTTGGCTGGTGTTCTGATTCTATATTTATCTATCTGCCATTTGCTAACAAGGCCACTTTTGGGGGCTTTGTTTTCATTGTTTATGTTAAGGTGTTAAGGGCAGCTTGTAGTGGGGGGGAGGTTGCTGCCTTTTCAAGAGTATTTACTGGAAGCGTTTTCTTTCATACATTACATGTTTTATTTCAATATGACATTAACACATAGGCATGCACGTTATTTGTAGAGAAAATATGTGCATTCACAGTTTGATTGACCAGAGCTAATGCAGGCCTGCATTTAAAAATGGCTGACATTGGTTGCCATCTTACTTTGCGGCACATGAATATTCTATTTCTAGGTTAATTTAGCTGGGCAGAGGAGAGGTTCTAACTTAGGAGGACGGTGTTTCTAATTCAGGTAGTACGTTTTGCAAGAGTTATTTCAGATGTGTGGGCCAGGAAGAATTACTCTTTCCTTGCTTTTTCTGAAGACCTTTGTCGTCTAGCCGGAAGAGGAAACATAAGGGAGGTTGCTATTCTGAACCAAGGAAAAACGGCCATCATTTTCCAGAAGACAAACTAAGTCTCCTTCCTCAGAGGCCATCCAGCTTACTGATTCATTCTGTGACTGACAATGAAGTTGCAGAAGCTCTTTCTAAAATTCTTCTGAAGTCTGATAAACTTGAATATTATTTTTTCATCCCACAAGCGAACAAGTGCCAAGCCAAAACTTAGAGGCCGGCGGCATTGCTGAGACAGGAAAGCTTTGTCACTTCTGGCAATGCTATCAGCACGTGCCCTATTCTTCCTCTTCATCTGGCTATCGAGGAGGTATCATAGTTGCATGACAAGGCTTGGACAAATCCTCAGAGCCCAAGGTTCTGCTAAATGTCATGGTATGATTCAACTTTTTCCTGTGAACTCTTGCCTGGTCCTCGTAGATGACCTCCCCTACCGCTCACTGTCCTCTTCCATACACCTGACCTTAATCTCTACTCCCACTTCCACCACCCCCCTTCCACTTTCCCTTATCTTTTTCCCTTTTTTTGTTCCTCACTATCCTCTCGGTGTTAGTGAAAAGGCTTGCTGTTTCAGGTCAATCAATTAATCAGTAGATTTGTACAGCTCTACCTGTCAGACGTGAGGGTATCCAGGCATTGGCAGGGTCCAGTTCATTAGTTGAATAGCTAGGTCTTCAGGGACTTTTGGAAATCTGTAAGAGATGGGGAGGTCCATAGATGAAAGATCAGTGTCTCCCTAGAGTTTGCAAGTAGCGTCCATTTCAGAAAGCGAAGGGAATCCTGTTCTGTTGTTTGGGAAGATCGAACTCTATGTTTGTGTTTGAACTTTGGACACTAATAGAGTGCAAGACCACTTTGTTTAAAATTTATGCTGGATGGGTTGTACCAACCCTTTTCAGGACATATGAAGGTCACGTTTTGGGTTCTTTGCACCTAGGTCATACTATAATATTGTAGCTACAATACGTCATCATAACTGGTGCTGGATTTTGTTGCCTTGTCCTTCTCTTTTGGGTCTTTGTAACAATACCCAGAATGCATCAGGCTGTCACACAAAAATGTAGGACTCAAACAATGTCTGTAATGGCCTGACGGGAGATAGCCATTGTAGTCTGTACTGAAATCCAGTAATAAAAAAAATATGTAAAAAAAATGTTTTGTGTGGAGGAAGTAGAAATTGAGGCTTCTGCCTCGCCTCACATAGATTCTATGATGTAAGATTTCCCAGGTAGGAATTTAATAGTGTGCAAAGAAGCTATGCCTGTGTTTACTACCAGCAAGTAGGTGTACAGAGTTGTAGAAAAAGTGTTATGCTAACCTGAACCAGGACCTGCACATTCCCTCTTGATGGTAATTCAGAGTTTGATTTCCTAAGCTTGTTGCAAAAGTAACTCCCATTGTGGTTCCACTGATGGCTGATATTACTTTTGAGTGCAGCCGAAGTGCAGCGGGATTACATCTTGTTGAGGAGCATGAGTGACTGCACAGCATGTGTTGTGGACAAGTGATTGGTCACTCTTCAGTTCAAAATAGCCTATCATTGCTTGTGTTCTTAAGTTGTGTTCTTCCTAGGGAGCAATTGGACATCTTCATAAAGAAGGCAGGTGGCAATATGCAAACAGACCCTTCAGCATTACCATTAATCCAGAACAGATAGGTAAACCAATAGGCATACCTTAGGTAAGGACACCTCAGACATTTGTAATTTATGGCATTTTTTTGCTGTTCCAGTGATTGAACAACTACTTTTTAGCAGCATAATGAGTCCGTCGCAATTGTTGCACAGGGGCCGCATCATCTGCATAATGAAGTGCATATGCATTTTACCCAAAGGAGGAGGGTTTGATAGATATGTTAAATTGAAAAGAAGTCAATCGACACCATGCTTCACACCACAGTTGGAACTATATGTTTTGCAACATCGATTGAGAAAGCTAATCACGGTATGTTATATGGTATGTTACGTTACTTTGCTTTACGTTACATTACATTATGTTATGTTACCTTGATTTGTAAAGCACACTATGGCCAGGTAGGCTATCCTGGCGCTGAGCAGGTGTGGGTGTATCCCCACATCGGGCCAGGTGGGACTTCTCGAAATGTCAGGAATTAAAGTTATTTCAGAATTCAGGAAGAGAGAAGGATTAGTGAGAATGTTGATTGCTAAGATCTCAAAGACATTTTTTAATTAATATTAGTTTAGTGATCACCTCTTCCATTAGAAAGGCTCACATATTAAACTCAATTATTTCAAGCTTTGAATAACGTTTGCTTCCCTTCCAAAGCAGACAAGCTCGAACAGACCCCCTCCTTGCAAGTCATCAGCAAGTCAGCATTTAACAAATCTGTGATTTATTGTGGGTGGGGTGTGCTGCTGGTTTTAATTAGGTGAGTTATGAAAACGGAAATGACCGAGTTGCCAACCCTTGCTAGGGCCTGCCCCATGCATAGCAAGAGGTGTCTATCCAGTGGCTTAGCAAGGATGCCACGGTCCCTGATACAAGTAAGGGAAATGGAATCCCTACCCCCTGTTTAGGTAGTGGCATTCAGCGATAATTGGGGTTCAGAGACCCCCATGTCTCTGGGCTGTGACGCCACTGTGCATGGCACTCTATTGATAACTTCGCCCCTGACCTTTTCCTTGAGGCTGTTTGTGGGAATGTTGCAAATAAATATTTCACTGTATAAGATGCGAGCACCTATTCTAGTAATTGAAGGACAAACTCAACCTTGAGCAAATCAAGGCTTGCAAGAGAGTCAGTGGAAAACAGGTCGCTAGTTCAGTGCCTGGCGTTGCCATGGCAGAGCCTTTCCTCTGTCAATGCTAATTATTTGGAAGACATGGGAAGGCGTACAAAGGCGCAAAGAACGTTTTTATAAGGTAGAAGACGTTTGCAGTTATGACATCTTTATCATCTAACTTCCTGTGGTAATGGCCTGTATGTGTGCAATAGTGGTTTGTAAGTGCTTAGAACATTAGGACAGAAGATCGAAATCAGTATAGACTGAAGCAGGAGGATCGATTAGGAGCTGGGTCTGCAAGAATGATTTGGTTGTTTTTCAGTTTCATCAGAAAGAAAGAAAGAAACAAACAAACAAACAAACAAACAAAGAAACAAACAAAGAAAGACTCCGTCCTCACCTGAGAAGACACCTCTTGTCTGCTGTCCAGACCTACAGACTTATAGAAGATTTATATTAGAGGGTCCGAGTGATTTCATTGAACAGCTAAGTTTGATGCCTTGTCCAGAACACCCTGGACAAGGTTTGCTCTCCAGTTCACAACTGACCAGACAACCTTTTCTACTATGTGCTACTTTGTATAAATGGGATTTAAAAATGAGGACTCCTAGAGTATAGTCAGATATTGGCAATACCTTTAAAAGGCATTCAATACATTCTGAAGTATGACTAAGCACAGGACTTGTTTGAAGATTAAAAGTTTGATTCAAGAGCCAGAGGGTTAGACACATAATATAGTTAGACCTCATTACGAGTTAAGGATTATATTGAGATCCCTGTGCAAACCTCTGTTTGCACAGGCATCGGAGTTTTGACCTGTTGCATAATTTTCGCACCCTCGCAGTTTTACCCTGATAAATTACAGGAGGTCAAACCTGCTGAAAGGTATTGGAGGAAAAAGGTGAATCATGAGGAATTCAGAGTAGGAGGTATTTACCACAAGTGGTTAATACCTTTCTGTACTACATGTGGGAAATAACCCACCCTTTTCTGACAAACGTATCATGACGGCCATTAGTTACTCTTATGCATGTGCATTCGTTACTACTCCTGAGGAAATCCACAAACATTTCCTTGCATTGCATGGGGTTAATATGAACTTGGTAATGTAAGCTTATGTATGTATAATATTCTAGTACATGACAGAATAAGTATGGATGCCTAAATATGAACGACTGAGAGCAGGTCCTCTATCCAGTTCCTTAAGCTCTCAGTACAGTGTCGACCACACCCTTCATATAGTGCCTTCGTTTACTTCACAGGTCTAGAAGTTTACCTCACCACCATAATGAAAGTCTGCTTAATGTCTATGATTATAACAGAGAGCAGGGCAACGGCGACAATCCAGTCTGAATAGAGACCTCACAAAAGGATCTAATCATCCTAGAGCTGCATTGCATTGTGCTGTGTACAGCGGACGCAGACATGTCACCGCAGGCAGCGGGTTAGAGCTTGGATATGTAGCTTTGCTGTCACACACTAAATTCGTAAGGGGAGTGGCTTGAGCCGTCGCCAACATGGGTGTGTGACTGCTATTTGTGTGCTCCAGGGCATGGTTCTATACTGGGAATGTGCATCTGCATGTGTCTATGGCAGTGTGTGTCTCCTTTCTGGGGTGTGGGTGGTCCCTGAAGGGCAATAGACACCAACGTATGTGATCTAGTTCACCTTCCATGGGTTCGGAGACCACCCACACCTGTTTGGCAACCTCCTTTTGGCATGCTGACACTTGGCATTGGTGTACCATGGGTGTGTGGGTGGATGAGGTGTCGCGAGCCAGCTGTGCTTGCGGGTGCTTCCTGCTGAGTGGTCTGTTGCAGGCTCTGTGTTCTCCTCTAAGTAGCTTGGCTGCCTGCCTCCTGGTGGTTGGTTGCATGAGAGGTCCATGGGCTGTTGTAGGGCGTCGGTGTCGAAGGTGTGGTGGTCCTCTCCGGCATCACTGATGTGTTGTCTTCTGTGCTCTGCTGGAGGTGTTGTGTCCCCCTCTGCAATGTGAAGGGGAGATGCATGTTGACATTGTGTTGACATGTATGTTGGCGCATTGTTCTGGTTTACATGCAGACTGTATGACAATGTACATTGTGACTGTTTAGGAAGTGCTGAGTACTGCTGCGGAACAGTGTATATTTGGACTACATGACGAATTTGAGGTCGTACGCGTACTTTTCTATTTCACAGTTTCCTGCTCTGTCAGATGTAGCAGGCGTGTGCGGAGCCAGTTGTGTCCTATGTTCTGCAGTGTCAGCTTTGCGCATTGTACCACGTTGTCATCAATGTGGATGTGCTCTGATTGCTATGTGTGTCTGCTGCAGTGTGCCACGGAGATGAGGGACATGATCCAGGGTCATTGTGGGTGTGCAGTGTGCTATACTTGATTGTGCATGTGTGCCATTGTGCCCATCTCCCCCCCTTCCCCCAGTCCCTGTTTGTTCCTCACCCTGTTGTTGTTGTGTCAGGTCCTCTCGAGCTGTGTCCGTACTCCCCCCTCCTTGCACCGTCTCCACACTGATGACTTGCCTCCAGTTCCTCCTGTGGCGCAGGACTCCCACCTTCTGTCGCCGTTGCTGTCTTCGTGTTGGCAGCGGGTTTGTGCCTGGTTTAGGTTTCCAGGTCATGCCAGTGCCTCTTGGCCTCATCCATTGTCCTCCTCGACACTCCGGATGCATTCCAGATAGTCTGATTGTGGGACAGTTGCGGGTAGTGTTCTGTCACCTCCGTGACGCTGGTCTTGTGTTGCTGCGGACTGCACCCAGTCTTCCTCTCCCTCTTCTCCCTGGCCTTCGCTGACCCCGTTATACCTTGCTGGTGGTCTGTGGGGCTTGTGGGGTTTGCGTTGGCCTCTGCACTCATTCAGGGTGCATCCATGGTGCTGCGCACTTTGGATTGTTTCTGGTGTGTTTTTCTTGTTCTGCTTTTATAGTGCATTTTCCCGCCAGACGCGTGGGATTTGCATGGCCTGTGGCTGGTTTTCGGAGCTTTTTGTATTGCGCTTGGCCTCATCGCAGCTTTTTTTGCATCCGTGTTTCGCATTTTTGCGGCATGGCGTTGATTTTAACGCGGTCAGTTGACGCGTTATCTGGTGTCTATCGCATGGTACCGCCGTGTTGTGAATACATGGTTAACACGGCATAAAATTCCCACGATCGACAGCGATGTTGTAGGTTGTGTTAAGTAACTTTTGCGATGATTATCACACGTTCTCGAGAATATGCCCCATATGTTTAAAGCACACTGTTTAAAGAGTGATGCAAGTGTGATAGCATATTTAACAAACTTTTCACGCATGTGCTCTTCCCACTCCACTCCTCTACCAGCTGTTAAGCAATATATTCAGGCAGAAGGCATAGGTTAATGAGTTAAATTTGACTTAATCAAATTGTTGAATGGTAGGTTTGTTTTCCTCAAAGCAGACGACCCAGCCTTCGATCCTAGCATAGGTGGGTAAAGGAGACCAATAATAACAATCAGATATTTACAGTTCATAAAAATACCCTGTACAAAGTACTTGTAATATACAGATCGGTCAGAGCCAGTGCCTGTTCCAACAAGACCAGTAAAGAAGGGAGGCTAGAGGGTGAGACCAGTCAAAGGCAGGTGAGCTGAGAGGTATGTGATAGATACACTTTGATGGCCGGCTCTCCACCACACGAATATTGGAACACACACATACATTTCCAAAGCTAGGACAGACATCATCTTGGAAAAACAAGCATCATTATTTGCACCTAAATTGATAGAAAGAACCACGCCTAGACTCACACCAGCCTAACCATCCTTCAGGAATTGTAATATAATTATCTTTTTAAATCCTTTGCGCAGCACCGCAGCAAATGTCTTGCAAATTTGCAATACTTTTTACATTGTTAAACTCCTGTTCAAATATCATTTGAAATACTTGCGCTGCCTGCTATCTAATACTTTGTTTTTATGCTATCCTCTTTCCATAACATTAAATTCAAAAAGATCTTCATGGAGAAGATGTTATGATTCTACTTTAGAGCAAGCACATCTAAGATCATTCCTGCGGCGTGTGGTAAGGTGGCCGACACACCAGGAGAGCTTACATTGTGCTTCTCTAACACCACAGATCATCCTTCTAAAGAGCCCTAAATCTCTTATGCATGCCATAGCAGCACTGTCAACATCTCAGTGCTTGTGTCTTTTTTAATACTGCCCCAAAGATCATCTACAACACACCTAAGAGGTTCTCACCTTACATATTTCAATGGGGCCATGACGATTAGGCACAGCAACATAGACCCATCTAAAGGCACCATTCCTCCTTCACTGTCCCATCACTTGCACCTACCTCAAGTGTAGACGACTGAGAACCACACAACCACACACAGCTACAATTAGATGTGTTTTACAGCTGTCCCCATTTCATTTTCAGAAACAAAGGACTGGGAACATCTCCACAACATTGTTGGAAACGGGTAGCGTGGTGCAGAGCGGGCGGGCCAAACTCCGGAGGAAATGTGCAAAGCATCCACGCAGTACACACAGGCGACACACAAGGCACACTACAAAAAGAGACACTACACCAGTTTAGGTAGAAATAACTCTTGTATTGTCAAAACCACTAGGTGTCAGGTAATCTCTACACTGCGCCAACTGGCGCTGGGTCAAATTTACAGGGGGGAATTATATACAGGGCAGGGCCAATCGGGCCGCTGCCAGAACCATTGCGAAGCACAGGTAGAATAAATGTACGTGACAGGAATTAAGGTAACATCCATCCACATGAATCCTGCAATAAAATACCTCAGGGCATGATGTTAGACATTAGGCCGGAACACCTGTAACGGAAACCTCACAGCATCACAATGTACATGACCGGCCTGGGTATCCCCTGAGGCAGGAAATTAGGTTAGGCAGAGCATCAATACATCAAACTGGCATCTAGACATAACCATTAACATAGCACTTAAGCACATGACATTCAAAGATAGCGCTGCGCCTTTCACGGCGATAGCGCGTTAAAACAAGGCCTTAGCGCGCAGGGCATGGCAACTAAACATAGCGCTGCACGGGGCAATTGAATCGCACTTTAAATCAGGCATTTACCCTAGCGCTGCACCTATCATAACATTAGGCCAGCAATCACAGCTCTACCCCGGCACTTCAAGTATGGCAAGGCAATAGCGCTCAGCACATGGCACATAAACATAGCGCTTCCCACAGAGCATGTTAATACAGCGCTGCACATAGCTTTACACCCGGATTCACCAGCAGGTTGAACTCCCCCAATGAAAGCCTGTGGGGGGGGTCAACATCATCCCAACCGGCGACCCTTAGGCCTACGACAGGACCACCCGCCTATTCAGACCCAAGGACGTTGCAGCTGCCCACTGTCCTGCGGGGCAGCTGAGGAAGGTAAGTTAGTCCAGTCCGGGGGCAAAAAAGCAGCACTAGTCAGAGCCCAGCCCCACTCACCACTCCTTGGGGGCTGGGCAGGTGTGTCCGTGGGGGAGCCTGCCCTCCAGGGGCTTTCACGGAATTCTGGGGGTCCGATGCAGCTGCCCGCTGTCAAGTGGGGCAGCTGAGGAACACTTGAACTCGGGCGGTGGAGCACTCGCGGATACAGGCGGTCCCGGGGGGAAAGGCGAGCAGCGATCCTATGCCCCGATGCCTCCCCCAACACGCGCGGACCAAGGCTCCACTCACCGGCACTCTTGAAGGACTTCCCCCGGGCCCCCTCCTGGGACCCGGGACTTCGACGCAGCACTCGGGGCTCTCCTCCGGTTCCGGAGGGCCCCCACCACGGAGCGAAGTCTCCGTCGACCTCCGGACTGCTTCTCGGCTTCCTGCCGTCCGGCAGCCAATCCGTGCGCGGCTGTCGCGGGGGCGCGGCCGATGACGCGGCCGGGGCTCCTGTTGCCGGGCAATGCCTCGAAGCGTTCTTGAGGCCCGCGCGGCCTTGATTCCAGCCGCGTCAGCCCTTCCCTCGCTCCGGGGGCCGCGGCGGTGATTTTAGTCAGTTTTGAAGTGCGGGGTAGGCTCCCGCCTTCAGCCGAAGACGCTGGCGGGGTAGGCACCCGCGTTGGGCATCAGAGCCGCGGGGTAGGCTCCCGCTGGCACAAACACCAACACCACGTGGCGGCACACACACGGGGTGGGCTCCCGATGTGGTGATTAAACCTTCAAAGGTTGCACACACGCGGGGTAGGCTCCCGAAGTAAGGAATAAGCGCCGAGGCAGTGGGCACTCGCGCTGACAGCGATATCTCGCGGTGTGGGCTCCCACTGGCGTCGCTTTACCAATAATATGGCGACATCACAGGGGAGTGGACAGACAGCGCCCCCCAGCAGAACACAGTCACTTCAGATGTAGCGCTCACCGGATATAGCGCTCTCCTTCCTCGGGCAGCTTGAATAAAGCGCTCTCTCCCTGCAGGCAGCTTGTAAATAGCGCTCTCTCTTTGCAGGCAGCTTGTACATAGCGCTCTCTGGTCCCTGCCCCTTGATTGAGGGTTCCTTGAGGGGGGGAAGTTGCGTTGGTGGCTGCAGGCGGACTACTCAGTCTCTGCCTGTCGTCCCTGGATTCTCCTCTCGCCGGGCCAGATCAGTGGGTAGTTCAGGATCCCTCACTCACTTAAAGGGCAGTGCCTAAACCCTGTCACCTTCAGAGGCATAGGTCCCTGACTGATCCTACCGCCTAAAACTCCTGCGAGGGCTTCTCCAGGTTTGCGTTGCCCCAACTATATCTTTCCCTCGCCCTGTGGACAGTAGGGGGGGGTAGGTAGGCTCAGGGCCCAGCACACAGGCCTATGTGGCGGTAACCCCTCGCAGCAGGTCCCCTCTCTCCCAGGTCCACCCTCTGACTGACTGCATGGCAGCCCAGCTCCGCCCTTTAGACGCCCCTCACCCCACCTTCCAGACAGTGCCAGAAGCTTCTAGAAGCGTCTGGGGAAACTGGCTCTAACTGGCCTAGGGGGAGGGGTAGAGCACCCTGGGTGCCAGGCTTCCCTCCAAAAGCTGGGGCTGCTGGGAAAGAACGCCTAGACTGTCAACCCAGCTCAGTCAAACGGCGCAACCACACAGCTTTGGCATCCATCTTAAATTACATTTTTAAAATGGGGAAACTCAGTCTGCACACATTCAGTCTTTCCATTTACACATTTATTTTCCCAGAAAAGCGAAAAGTTTCTGGAAAAAGGGCCAAGTCCAACACAACCCCCTTCCAGCCAAAAGCCAGGGTAGACCGATCAATGCCTTGATGGGCTTCCCTGCTTAGGGCGAGAAAAGGTGGACGCAGGCCCGCAACTGCAGGAGCACCCGCAGGTTCTCCTCCACTCTGGAACCCGAAGGTTCCCTCTCTCAAACCTTCCTCGACCGACTGAGCCACCACCCGGGGGTCCCCTAGCTGGTTGTGGCCAGGACTGGCCCCTAGGCCACCCAGATGTCTCTGGCCCTTGCGGTCTCACAGAGTGGGGGGCAGTAACCCCAGGCCCGTAGTACCCGTTGACCACTCTCCTCCTCCTCCTTGCAGCTCCGAACTGCCACTGGTCTTCCCACCTGGGGTCCGCACCCTCAGGCTGACCATCCCTCAGGGGCGAGGCTCTCCTCCCCCTACCTCTCCTTCTGGGGTTCCTCACCCTACTCCCATGCGAGGCACCCTCAGACCACCACTCTCTCCCCAGTCCAGGGCCTTGACCCTTCAACTGGTTCCCCAGCCTAGGGTCTAAACCCTGAGGCTGCACCGGTGCCAGGGGTGAGACCTCCCTCCCCCTGCACCCCCTCCCAGAGTTCCGCACCCTCCCAACGGGAGTAGCACCCCTGGAAGACAATTCTGGGGGGACACTGCTAACAGATGTCCCACCCGCCAGGTCAGGCAGTACCCATCCCTGGCCTCCCAACCCAGGATCTAAGCCCTGTGGCTGAGCCGGTGCCCGAGGTGAGACCTTCCTCCCTCTGCACCCCCTTCCAGAGTTCCGCACCCTCCCACCTGGAGAAGTACCCCGGGAAGTCAATTCTGGGGGGACACTGGTAACAGATGCCCCACCCGCCAGGTCAGGCAACCCCTGAACCTGGCATCCCAGCCCAGGATCTAAACCCTGCAACTGGGCCAACCCCAGAACCTCAGGAGCTCTGATTACAGATGCCCCGGGTCCTCCTGACACTAGGGGCTCCCCCTCACCGGGCGGCACATCAGGACAGCCTAGGCTCCCAACCTGGGGCTCCCTTACGGAACTCTCCAGGCCCTGAGACTGCGGTTGGGGCACCTCGGGACACCTCCCCGTCTCACTCCTTCCTATGGATAGGTCGTGAGGCCCTACAACCCTCTCTTTTCCCGGGGACCTAGCTGGGCTATTCGCCACCTCTCCCACCTCGATGGGTTGGAAGATCCCTGCACCACCCTCTTCAGGGTCACTCCCCAATGCCTCCTCAGACACCCTGGCCCTCACCCAGAGGTCTGCCTCCTGTGCAAGCTCCCTTGGGTCGGAGAACCCACACTGTACTAGGTGGTGACGCAACCTGGGGGAACAATTTCTGAGCATGTGCTCCCGGATGAGTACCTGGCACAGCCCTTCCCACTCATTCACTGCACTCCTCACCACCCAATCCTCCAATGCAGTCCCACACACCTCCACAAACTCCCCCCAGGACTGGTGGGACAGTTTTCCCCTGCCCCTGAACTCTAACCTGTCCCCCTCTTCCTGGGAATCAGGCACCATCTCCTGGGCTCTGGGAGTGGGACCCCCTACATTGGATCCACTCTCGCTGCCACCACTGGATCCCACCCTTACTGGTGAATCCAGACCACAAAAACCACTCTCAGGGGACAACCTACCCTCCTGAGCTGGTCTCTCCCTGGCAAAGGCCCTCTCTGCCTCCGCCATCCTCTCCTGCGCTAGGACCTTCTCCATCTCTAGCCTCTTCTCCTGCACACTCAGCCGCGCTAGCTCCACCTTGAGCCTTCCCAGCGCCAGCTGATGCTCCCTCTCTTCCCTCCTATCTACCCACTCTTCTGGGGACAGGGAAAGGGACGGGGCAGTGCCCCCGGGACTGGACCCAGCGCGGGACTCCCTAACTCTGGTGTCCTCACTCGCTACTGGCGTCTCCCCCCGGTCATCTTCCTCCTCCTCGTCAGTGTCACCACCCTCCTGGGTTATGGATGGGGCCCCCTCACTGTCGGAGTCCTCCCCTCTCTGGAGGTCCTCCCCCGGGTCTCCACTAAATCCACCCTTTAAATATGCGGAGGGGTAATCTGACAGGTCCCCACCAATCTCTAAGGGTTCCCCCCTCTTGAGGGCCTCATAGAGAAAGAGCTTCCTGCGTGTGTTGCCTACTGGGGGTATCCCTCTCTCCCTGCAGAAATAAATCACTTCCTGCTCCGTGTACTCCCCAAGATCACCTTCGTTGTAGGTCAACCCCATCCTGGCAAGGTACACCCGGGACACACCACCCACAGTGCAACAGGGGGACACAATTTAAAAACACTTCTAGGAGGAAATCACAATCATGGAAAAAACAATAATTCCCCAAAACCTGAGATTACATTACACACTCAGTTTGCAGTGCAACCCGTGGTCGCTGCGGTACTGCGCAAACACAAGTCCTATCCCACCGCTGAACACCAATGTTGGAAACGGGTAGCGTGGTGCAGAGCGGGCGGGCCAAACTCCGGAGGAAATGTGCAAAGCATCCACGCAGTACACACAGGCGACACACAAGGCACACTACAAAAAGAGACACTACACCAGTTTAGGTAGAAATAACTCTTGTATTGTCAAAACCACTAGGTGTCAGGTAATCTCTACACTGCGCCAACTGGCGCTGGGTCAAATTTACAGGGGGGAATTATATACAGGGCAGGGCCAATCGGGCCGCTGCCAGAACCATTGCGAAGCACAGGTAGAATAAATGTACGTGACAGGAATTAAGGTAACATCCATCCACATGAATCCTGCAATAAAATACCTCAGGGCATGATGTTAGACATTAGGCCGGAACACCTGTAACGGAAACCTCACAGCATCACAATGTACATGACCGGCCTGGGTATCCCCTGAGGCAGGAAATTAGGTTAGGCAGAGCATCAATACATCAAACTGGCATCTAGACATAACCATTAACATAGCACTTAAGCACATGACATTCAAAGATAGCGCTGCGCCTTTCACGGCGATAGCGCGTTAAAACAAGGCCTTAGCGCGCAGGGCATGGCAACTAAACATAGCGCTGCACGGGGCAATTGAATCGCACTTTAAATCAGGCATTTACCCTAGCGCTGCACCTATCATAACATTAGGCCAGCAATCACAGCTCTACCCCGGCACTTCAAGTATGGCAAGGCAATAGCGCTCAGCACATGGCACATAAACATAGCGCTTCCCACAGAGCATGTTAATACAGCGCTGCACATAGCTTTACACCCGGATTCACCAGCAGGTTGAACTCCCCCAATGAAAGCCTGTGGGGGGGGGCAACATCATCCCAACCGGCGACCCTTAGGCCTACGACAGGACCACCCGCCTATTCAGACCCAAGGACGTTGCAGCTGCCCACTGTCCTGCGGGGCAGCTGAGGAAGGTAAGTTAGTCCAGTCCGGGGGCAAAAAAGCAGCACTAGTCAGAGCCCAGCCCCACTCACCACTCCTTGGGGGCTGGGCAGGTGTGTCCGTGGGGGAGCCTGCCCTCCAGGGGCTTTCACGGAATTCTGGGGGTCCGATGCAGCTGCCCGCTGTCAAGTGGGGCAGCTGAGGAACACTTGAACTCGGGCGGTGGAGCACTCGCGGATACAGGCGGTCCCGGGGGGAAAGGCGAGCAGCGATCTTATGCCCCGATGCCTCCCCCAACACGCGCGGACCAAGGCTCCACTCACCGGCACTCTTGAAGGACTTCCCCCGGGCCCCCTCCTGGGACCCGGGACTTCGACGCAGCACTCGGGGCTCTCCTCCGGTTCCGGAGGGCCCCCACCACGGAGCGAAGTCTCCGTCGACCTCCGGACTGCTTCTCGGCTTCCTGCCGTCCGGCAGCCAATCCGTGCGCGGCTGTCGCGGGGGCGCGGCCGATGACGCGGCCGGGGCTCCTGTTGCCGGGCAATGCCTCGAAGCGTTCTTGAGGCCCGCGCGGCCTTGATTCCAGCCGCGTCAGCCCTTCCCTCGCTCCGGGGGCCGCGGCGGTGATTTTAGTCAGTTTTGAAGTGCGGGGTAGGCTCCCGCCTTCAGCCGAAGACGCTGGCGGGGTAGGCACCCGCGTTGGGCATCAGAGCCGCGGGGTAGGCTCCCGCTGGCACAAACACCAACACCACGTGGCGGCACACACACGGGGTGGGCTCCCGATGTGGTGATTAAACCTTCAAAGGTTGCACACACGCGGGGTAGGCTCCCGAAGTAAGGAATAAGCGCCGAGGCAGTGGGCACTCGCGCTGACAGCGATATCTCGCGGGGTGGGCTCCCACTGGCGTCGCTTTACCAATAATATGGCGACATCACAGGGGAGTGGACAGACAGCGCCCCCCAGCAGAACACAGTCACTTCAGATGTAGCGCTCACCGGATATAGCGCTCTCCTTCCTCGGGCAGCTTGAATAAAGCGCTCTCTCCCTGCAGGCAGCTTGTAAATAGCGCTCTCTCTTTGCAGGCAGCTTGTACATAGCGCTCTCTGGTCCCTGCCCCTTGATTGAGGGTTCCTTGAGGGGGGGAAGTTGCGTTGGTGGCTGCAGGCGGACTACTCAGTCTCTGCCTGTCGTCCCTGGATTCTCCTCTCGCCGGGCCAGATCAGTGGGTAGTTCAGGATCCCTCACTCACTTAAAGGGCAGTGCCTAAACCCTGTCACCTTCAGAGGCATAGGTCCCTGACTGATCCTACCGCCTAAAACTCCTGCGAGGGCTTCTCCAGGTTTGCGTTGCCCCAACTATATCTTTCCCTCGCCCTGTGGACAGTAGGGGGGGGTAGGTAGGCTCAGGGCCCAGCACACAGGCCTATGTGGCGGTAACCCCTCGCAGCAGGTCCCCTCTCTCCCAGGTCCACCCTCTGACTGACTGCATGGCAGCCCAGCTCCGCCCTTTAGACGCCCCTCACCCCACCTTCCAGACAGTGCCAGAAGCTTCTAGAAGCGTCTGGGGAAACTGGCTCTAACTGGCCTAGGGGGAGGGGTAGAGCACCCTGGGTGCCAGGCTTCCCTCCAAAAGCTGGGGCTGCTGGGAAAGAATGCCTAGACTGTCAACCCAGCTCAGTCAAACGGCGCAACCACACAGCTTTGGCATCCATCTTAAATTACATTTTTAAAATGGGGAAACTCAGTCTGCACACATTCAGTCTTTCCATTTACACATTTATTTTCCCAGAAAAGCGAAAAGTTTCTGGAAAAAGGGCCAAGTCCAACAAACATACATTATCACAGACAGTTACTCTGCCGGGTAGCGAACACAGCCCATATTCACTATAACAAATAAGTTCTTGATTTGAAGCTTGGCGAACCAACTATTGTTTGTTGAGATGGTGGAGGACATTATGTCCGCATCCTGAGGCACTCCACACCCAATTTAGAGTTGTCCACCTGCTCAGCGGACAACTCTGTACATTGAAGGAAGCTGTCATCATGGCAGCTCCTTTTAATGTACAAAACAGTTGGTTTATTTCTGCTGTTGGTTTTGGCAGATATATACCAAACTTTCCAAAACAAAGTGGGTGTTTGTTATTGAAAAACAAAAAAAACTAATAGCCCTCATACCCTGGGAGCATTCCCCTAGAGTCTGGGGGGGGTTATTATTGTTTTGTTGTCTCTCATCACCAGGTTTTACCTGGTGGTGATGGACAGGAAAAAAAGACATTACATTGTCCACCCTAAATAGGGTGGACAGTGTTATCTATTTCCTCTGACAGCCCTTACTCCATCAGACTGTCGAAGGTAGATTCTAAATGAGATTCTAAATGAGGCCGGTGACTGATGGTTTTGTGGACAGGATATTTAGTTGCATTTTTAACAGAATACCTTGTTGGCAAACTCCAAATCATCTCCAGCCTTTTTAGGGACAACCAGACACTGAGTTGGGAGTGGCTGGTTTCTCTTCATATGCTGCTAGGCCACTTCTGCTTAGAGGAATCGGTGTGGCCTGTCTGAAATTAAGGATGTATGCCCTTATCGGTCCCAGAAATGCAAAATGAGTTTCCCTGAAATGCAAGCACCACCTTTTCAAATGTTTAATGTACCCATGAGCTCTGAATCCTAAAGAGTGACGTAAACATCACCTGTGGGAATGGCTGTCTTTACTCTCTTTGTCCTGAAAAGTGACTAATTAAATGTTTCCACCATGAGATGTCTTGTTACTTTTGTCTGCCTTGCTTGCCGTTTGGATACAAATGTATCTGCTATTATAGGGAACGTCAGCGCAGATCGCCTTGCAGTGCTCATGTGGCTACCCATATTACTGCATTACTGTACTTTGGATACCTGAAATAAGGGCTAAGGAAATCGGCCTCATTGAAATACACTTGCAAAGAACGTAAGCTAAGTTGCTTCTGCAGCCACTTCCCCTCTGGCCACATCCAGCATTCTGAAACTGGGAAAAGACCTCTAAACTAGCCCACTTAATTTAGTTACTGACTAGAAGCTATCATAAAAGGACATATCCCCAAAAAGAAGGTACATTCATACAAACTGGGTAATTCATACAAAAGTGTTTTATTATTTATAAAAAATACATTTTTTAAAACTATTTCTTTATCTTTTTATATAGCTGCCTTTTTCACATTTATATTTGTTTTGTCATGATTAAATAAACATACATATATTTACAATTTTGATGTAAACATTGACTTAAAACACAATTTAGACAATTGTTTATAACCCCACAAAAAAAACCACTCATCAACACTGCAATCACACCTCTCAGAAATACTACATTCACATTATCATTCACACAGCATGAACAGTATCACTGAAAAAAGAGAAATTTTGGAACATATATGAGATCCTATTGCCTTCTGACAGAGACAATAGAAGAATTTGATTCCTTTCTATGATTTGTTTCCCATCCAATTCTTTTCTCGTTTTATGTCTCTGGTAGGATTCCCTTGTGTAGAGAAAGGTCTTCGCACATTTCGGTGGATATCGTATTAGAGCCACCTTTATCAGGACCAAATATGTATTCGGTCAAAGTCAAACAGACGCGTGGACAGTGGGGTTATCTGAAACACTCCTAATGTGGTCTTCTCCAATGATCGCAACTTTATCACAAGTAGTCAAAAGTGCATATGAGAACATGTGTATAAAACGGCTTCCAAATTTTAGGCCGTTTGTCAGATTAGTTAATGGAGAGTTTCGCCTCTGAGATAGATATGTCGTTCTCACCCCAAAATGGGTGGGTATCAATGACTCCAAGGTCAAGCAAATTTGTTCTGTGCCACTAAGACAATCTAGGATATTGTCCACAATTTTTTTCATTTTGTTCTTCGTTGTGGTTTGCATTTATCTTTTTTCGTCTGTAGCCTCCGCCAGCGTTTTCCCAGCATTCTTCCACTCTGATGAGTGAAGACCATAGATACACACAGTCAAGAACATGGCTTTCCTGAGAAGTCAAGTCTGAGCCTCTGAAAACTATGTGCACCTACTGTCTAATCTGGAAAACCCCTGAAAAGTTCTTTAAGACACTTCGCTCCCTCTGTGTTGAAACACCACTACCAAATCTGCATCAATAAACTAACCTAGTCTGCCGCTTCTGGTGAGCATAAGCACCTCACTCAGCATTGGCCCAAAAAGAAATTCCAGCACTTCACAGCAATGTATTAAACCAATCTACAACATTCCAAAAGAAAATACATAGCAAGAACTCGACTATAACATCTGTTATTCCTCAACCGCCCTAAACGATTGCTGTTGAATATTGCAGTATGCATTGTGGGACTCCTCGTCTCACCTCTGCATCAACATGAAGGGGCAGATTTACAAATTTATCATGCAACGCAGGGCAGCAAGCAAAGTTGCTGTGCTGCATTGCACGAAAGGGAGAAAGCAGAAATGCGCCATATCAACTAAGATGTGGCACATTTCTGCTGCCACCCTCTACTGGTACACTGTGTGATGCTGTTGCAACGTCATCCTGTGCCCTGGGCACCCCCAAACATTTTGCTGGCTGGTACATGTGGTAACTGACTGACCCTGGGCTCTGCCTAACCAGGCCCAGGGCCAGTGCCATGCTGAAAACACTTAGAATACAGAGAAAACACCTGCATACACAATAGTGCACTAAGGGTTGGGGTACCCATGTGATTGGCATGACCTACCCTATAGGGCCCTAGTACATAATAGGGAAGGGGGATTTAAACTACCTCTCAGTCCTTAGGATATAATAGGGAATGGTAGTTTAGAGCCCAGCAGCCCTTTTCTGCACTTGCACGTCTGCACTGCTGGGCCTAAGGTCAGTTTAAAAGTAGCCCTGTGCTGCAGGACTGCTTTAATAAAAAGTAAATTGTGCCCAAACTCGACTTTTTTGTTTGGGGCACTTACAAATGGTTAACCTACAATGTCTGGGCATATTAGGTATCCCCAGGGTCTCTCCTAGGTGTCCCAGGGGTGGGGGAGCCAGGTATCTATAAGGTAGACCCTTATAAAATGAGTGTTATATGCCCTGGGTAAAGTGAAATTGCACATTTCACTGCCCATATTGTGATAAAGTGCTACCCAAAATCGACTTTGGTGGTAGGAGCACTGTGGATGGAGGATATGCAATATTTATGCATATTCAGAACCCCTAAAGTCTCCCCTAGATATACCAGGGGTGGGGGTCCTGTAGATCCAGGCAGAGTACTTATAAAATATGTTATTATAAGTCCTGGTGCTGGAAAATTTGCCCAAGTCATTTTTCCCTTTGCAAACCCCCTGCCACATAGGTTAATATGGTAGAAAGTTATTAACGGATAACTCTTGATAGGAGAAGGATAAAAGTACCATTCAAAAACTTCCCAGAATGGTATTAATAAATCCAGCAATATGATATTGTTGAATTTCTCCTAAAATGTACATACAAGAAGTTATGAGACTATCTTGTTTGTAAGTCCAAATTCAGCCTTGCAGTGGTCTGTCCTGATTGGTCAGAGTTAAGGGGATTAGCCAGGCTTCTTTGAAGATGTGATAAAGAGCTCCGGGGGTTAAACAGCTCTGTTGGGAGGGCAGGGTCCTGTTGCACAGGAATGCCAGAGCAGGGGGAGGAGTTGTAAACAATGGACTTCAAGGGAAAGGGAGGACCCCAGTGTCATTTACAACTCTACCCTTGTGATCCCCAGCCAGATGCTAGGATTAAGGAAGGAATGAGCAGATGCAAGGAGGAGAGACTATGGAGATTAGCCATCCTATGGGTGTGTTTAGCCAGCTCTTGTCTCCCTGCTGGAAAATCAGCCATTATGAATTTGGAAGAATTGGTGCACTCTGGGACAAAATAGGGCCACGCTCTGCAGAAAGTGGTCAGACCTTTGGGTGGAACCCTGCAGCCCATTGGATAAGAGTGACCTACTGCTTGATCCAGAGAAATTGGAATAAGTATTTGAGAAGGGCAGAGCCCCTCAGATATGCTGCTTGAAACCTAAGAAAGCAAGATGGCCATGCTGGAGGTTTGATGTGCATTTCCAAAGGCCTGCACTCTGAAGACTGCACCTTCTGCATCATCTGCAACTACAGCCTGTGGATTACTTTGCTGTAAAAGGGCTAAATAGGTGTATTCCTGCAAGCTACAGGTTAAAATAGCTCACCTGGAACATCCCCACCAAGAATCCTCAACCTGGAGAACTACCAGTGGATTTATAAGGGTTTTGTCTAAGTGGATTGTGGGAACTGAAGTCCTCAACTTTCAAGGACCATCTTGGAGCTTCCACACCCTAGGAGTGAGTTTGAAACACGTTGGGACCCTTTGGGGAACTTCAGGAAGAAGTTCCAGAAGTTTGGAGAACTCTGGAACAACTTTGGAAAAAAGCTCCATAAGGGGACTGACTCAACCTGGCCAGCCAAGCCGGCTGCCTTCAAACGCGAGCCTGCCTGCCGTCCAGGTTCGTCCTGCCAAAAAGCTCTGTAGGTCCTACTTCCAGAGTTTGACCGGAAGTAGGTGAAATCCGAGGCCATCGAACCCTCTCCGAATACAGCCTGGTGAAGAGCATCGAGGTACCCCGCAAAGAAAAGCTCCAGAAAAGTTTCTAAGGTCGAAGGTAAAAACTGGGACTGGGACCTACCGCGAGTGGTAGCCGAGCAGGGCTCCATCGCAGTCAACCTGAAACTTTGACTTTGACCTGGTCTATCACGACCAGATGTCCCGAACGGGTGCTGTAGGTTTCTATGTGCTAGAAATTGCTAAATCTTTGAGAATTCATATCGCCGGCTCCCTACATTGGATTGTTGTCGTTTTGGTGTCATTTTAAAGATACAAATATTTCCTGTTTTAAAAAAATGGTGTTGGATTTTAATTATTAGTTGTGTCTTAATTATTTACTGAATTGGTGTTTTTAAATGCTTTTACATACCTGTCTTTGAAGTTAAGCAGGCCTGCTCACAGCCAAGCTACCAAGGTTTGAGCATAGGAATAATTTTCTAAGACCTATTCTGAGCCTTATACTGCGTTAGTGGCCTTATTGCCAGTGGCAGATATACATTTGCCCCTACCAATAATCCACTTTCCAACAGATGCCTAGTGCCAATGTATGTGCCCTTGCAGCATGATGCACGGGTACCTCAGACCTGCCAACTCACACAATATCAACTCCCTTCACACGGTCACCTGGTGAAGAATTAATATCACACAGTGGAGGGAAAACGAGCTGAAAACCTCTGTACACAGTGGATTTTCAGCTCTTTTCATAGGCTTTGAACTGCCAATGTCCATCAAGGGGTGTGACCCCAGTACATCAGCACCAGCCTCAGCAAGGTTTTTTTCTCTGTCTTTGGAGGAGGATTTTGGGCACGGCTGGGTCAAAAGTGCCTTGTGGACACTTCTCGGCATGAGGCCCTGCCGCCTCCTCACATGGTGAATATTTTGTTTGGGTTGGCACGGCTGGTACCTGCGTTACAGACAGCATTGTTTTTGCTCAGGAAGGGACACCTTCATGCACAGAACATTCCTTAATGGCATTTTCCTTCTTCTATATGTGTGGCAAAATGCAGAGCATGTGTAAAGAGGAAACAATGTTAGGAAATAAAGAAATTTCTCCTTTTTACCCCTTACTCTGGAAGGCATAGCATTTTGAAGCATTCCCAGGTTTACAAGTCTTTGCATATCTAGGAATGCTCCAAAATGATGAGTGGATGCCTGGGAACACCAAAGCTCCACCTATAGAACACTGTCCCAACTCAAGGAAATGCAAGACATTGCATGGCATAGTAAATGACAAAAATGATTTTAGTAAATCTGCCCTGAAGTGCTTTTGGTAATCATAAGCAGCAATTTCTCAAGGGAAAATAATAAGTGGCCTAGCTCAAAAATTAACTAAATTAATTCTCTCCCCAACCAAAAAAATGGCCTCATAAGGCAAAGCCCAGTAACGTCTACACAAAGCTTCCCTATTGCGTAGTGAGATATCATATGCGTTTATATTCATGTTCAGTCAAAATCTTCCTTCCTCACCTACACACTGCAAAAGGCAAAAACACATAACATCTCTGATGAGTTAGTGGGCACGGTATCCTTTTATTTCCAAAATAAAGTAATATAAGCGAAAACCTTGATTTGGGCACCAAATAGCAAGAAGAAACTAGTCATATTAATGAAAATGCACTCATTTAGACTGTACACAGTGGAATTTAAAGTTGGTTTGGCATTGAATCAATGACCATGTTACTCATTGATAACTTGAGTATGACAGCTGACAGCAAATTCTCAGGAGTTGTGATACTCCTTGACCTTTCTGCTACCTTTGATACCATTGATCATAGGTTATTACTCCAACATCTAGAACATTTAGATATCAAAGATACAGCATTCCGGTAGATAAATTATTTTGTCTCGTATAGGACGCAAATGCAATTAGGGTTTTCTTCTCTACATCACTACCCTTATGCTGGAGAGTCTAGCAAGGATGAATCTTGTCCCCTCTAATCCTTAATTTCTATGTACTACCCCTGGCGGCACGATTAAAACAATTGAATGTGATCAAGTATCAATTTGCAGAGGATGTGCGCATTTTTGTAACCTCAAAGATTTCCCTGGAAATCCAAATTCAGTACAGACACCGATTGTGGTAGCAGCATGTACTTGGATGAACCAAAAATATCTCCAAACAAATCCACCCAAATCAGAAATCCTTCCAGTTTATAACCAAGAAAACCACTGGGATGCCTCACTATGGCCACCATCAACTTTGGCCAGCCTCAATGGGCGAATGCCCCAATCCGGTTTCTAAAGTGAGGGACTCTGATTTAATTCTAGTTCCTGGATTAAATCTGAAGAAACACATTTCAGACATCCCCATGACTGTATGCATTAGATTCAAGCTCTTGGATGAACCTTCCCTCTTATTTTCTTCAGACACTGAATAATTGTCGCTAATGTGTTCATCCTGGCCTAGAAATACATTAATCGATCAATTAGCTCCACCAAAAGAAAAGCATCAGTCAGCTTTAAAAAATACAAAGCCTTTTAGGTTGAAGTGTTTTTACTCCGAAAAAGTTTGATTCTGTCTCTGTCTATGTCAAATTCACTGGCTACCTGTAGAGAAGGTCATTAACTTTGAGATATCATCCATTATTTATAAAATCTTTCACAAAACTGCTCCAATATTCAAACAAACAAATGTAAGAAATATATTCTTTCTTGTAAACATGCATCATACAATAAAACAAAATGCGTAATCACCCACCACAAGATATGCTAAATTGGGTACCAGAGCTTTCTAAGTGCAAGGAGTCCAATTGTGGAATGAATTCCCATCTGGGCATTGAAAGTCTGGGTTTGTGCAGATTAAATATCATGCCATGAATCCCATCTTTGTTTTTGCTTTCTACAGCAATTTGATCTGATTTACTAGGGTGAAACGCTTCTACATGTTAATGAAATACACTTTTTTGAATTCTGAATATACTTCTTTTCTTTTACACATTTGTTCTAAGA
Organism: Triturus cristatus; assembly: GCF_964204655.1. Taxonomy (NCBI): domain Eukaryota; kingdom Metazoa; phylum Chordata; class Amphibia; order Caudata; family Salamandridae; genus Triturus; species Triturus cristatus. The sequence continues at coordinate 213,816,894 of NC_140592.1, forward strand.
TGTCTTTAAAAATCAAGGAGTTTCTGAAGTTAAGTGATTCCGGACACCTTAGTTACTCTCCTTTCTTTAACTGCAGACAACATGTAAATAAATGCTTTCCAGTTTATTTAGCATCATTCTGAATGTTAGTGCTCAGTAAAGTAACCAGCAGCCCAGGCCTGCTTTTGACCAGGACTCCACATGTATCCACATGTAAAGGTTAGGAGGGCCGCAAGTGGCCCCCGTGCCGTACTTTTAGTATCACTGATCTAGGGACACATACAACAATTCCCATAAAAAAAATTCAACTTCTCCATTACCATTTACACAATTTCAGGACAGCAAAGGCACAAAATATTTTCATATCCAATAAAATTGCTACACTCAATGTAGATTTCCTATTCCTTACCAAAACATGGCTACACCAATGCTTAGTTTGTGTAAAAGAATAAGTGCTGGTTTCCAAAGTTCTACTCAGAAGCCCACTGCCTGCTCTTATAAATGTCTGCATTCCGAATCCAAGGACGCACACTTTTCAATCCTCTTCATTCCTCTTTAATTCACTACCAGACACTTCCTGCCCCTTTATCTCACTCTTGCAAGTTCCTGCTTTCCCCCTTTGTGATGTTTTTTCTATCCTTCACTTCCTTGTTATTACCCTTTGTGTGTGTTTTTCTCTCTCTTGTTCTCGGGAAATGTTTGATCAGGAAAAATATTCTGGAAAAGTGTGTTGCAACCCAAAAATAAGTGCCAGTGGCCCCCACCAACTCAACTAATAACGGGGCTAAATAGAAAACCTGATGTCATCATTGACATCCTAGTACTACCTGTTTTTTTTATTTCACAAACACACCAGAATAAATGCTTGGGGTTGGAAGGAGGCTATAATAGACCTTTAGGTAATTGGGCTACTGGATGAGGAGGGTGAAACCCTACTCAAGCAACAACCACAATTCTTGTCAGGGTGAAACACAAGCAAACCCTAAATTAACTTGTGCTCAACCCTTTGGTAACCTGACACAAAATCAGCCAGGCTTAACTTAGAGGTAACGTAAAGTATTTATGCGCCACTTCAAACAGTAGTAGAGTGAAAACACAATACAAGAATCCTCCCACACCAATTTAGACCAGAGTAAAATGTAATAAATTATTTGACAACAAAATTATAAAAATCCAAACAGTAGAACCAGAGATATGACATTTTCAAAATGTATGGTAAATATAGTGCCTAAAAGCACAAAGCACCACTCCCGACAATCTAGTCATGCAAGACCAGTTGAAAGTCACAAGTTCAAGCTGACCGCAATGGAGCATGGGTCAGACACAGGGATCAGGTTTGTCCAGCTGAAAGAGTCTTCTTCAAAAGTCTAGCACGAAGAGTCCAGATTGCGTGGCGGGGCTGCGAGGGGCAAGAAGAGCATTTCAGATGGTTGTCGCTATGGCGCAAAGAGCAGGCCAGGCGTCACGGATGGTCGATGCTCTAAACTAATGTTGGCGGACAACGAGGGCTGTTGATGTTGTGGCACAAAGTGCAGATCTCACATTTACGTTCGTCACTGGTGAAGAGTCGGATTCACCGGAGGTTCGTGTTGACATTCAGCATGAACAGCAAACTCATCGTCACCAAGAGACCAAAACGTCAGAATTTCTCTATTTCTTTGAAGAAGTTCTCTAATGATGCCACTACGACATGAGGAGCACCTTTTGGGGATCAGGGGCTCACTCCAGCAGAGGTCAAAAGAGCTCAGACAGGTCCACTTGTAGATCCAGGCAGCAGGTCAACTGGGCAGATGCAGGGAGGCTTCTGGAGCTTGTTATGACCCTGTAGCTCAGAACAGGAGGTCAGTCAGCTTATCCCGGGAGCCACTTCAGCCTGGGTTGAAAGGGGCAGGTCCATGCTTCCTTCTCAGCAAGCAAGGCAGGCCTGAAGCGCCAGTGCAGCAGGGTGCCCTTCTTCTGTAGTATCCACAGGCCCAGAAGTGTACTAAAGAGTTGGGTCTGAGGGTCCAATATCTATACCTGGTGCCAACTTTGCAGTGGGAGAAGCTTCTAGAGGTTTCCACAGCCAGAGGTGTTTGGAATTAACAGTCTCAAAAAATGCTTTTCATATGGAAACATCGTCCTAACTATCACTACCTACTGACCGCCTGTAGGTAATATACGTTATAGTTAGGTGGATATTTCACTCGTAAAAAAACCAATGAAATTCCCCAGTTATAGTTAGTTCAGATAAGTATAACTTGCGCGCGCAATCCACTGCTGATGACGTCACATATTACATCACTCTTGACATCACTGATGACATTTTCCTTGTGATAGAGTGGCGGTCGCGTGAGTTATAGTTATCTGAACTAACTATAACGGGGGAATTTTATTGGTTTTTTAAGAGTGAAATATCCACCTAACTATAACATGTGTGAAACCTATGGCTCCCCCAGCGGGTTTTTGCAGAGCTGAGGACACTGGTTGTCGGCTTCCTGTGGGGGAGGGGACGGCGGAGGGTGGCCTTGGCTACTTTGGTACGACCCAAATTCGATGGAGGATTGGCGGTCCCTGATTTTGAATTGTACTACCTGGCGGCACAGCTACAGGTTTTAACGCAAAATGTCGCTAAAGTATTTAGAGGCCCGGAGCATGAGAGGGAGTCCGGTATCCAGAGACACGTTTTATCCTACATAGTCTTGCAACAGAAGCTGGACTTGAGAGACCTCTCCATAGAGGAGAGAACCCTCCGGCAGTGCTGGCACAGGAGCATGAGGAGAGCGAAGGCGGCACGCCCGTATGCGCCGGAGATCCCGCTGGGGATGCTGACAGCATTGCCACATGGCCACATGGCGGTGACTGGTCACCGTTGGCGGAGTGGGAGGAGCTGGGGCTGCAGATGGTGGGAGACCTGTATGTGGACGGGGCGCTCGCGCCCTTTGGGGTGCTGCAGGAACAGTTTGGCCTCCCGGATGGGAGTTACCTGCTGCACGCGGCGGTGTGCGCGGCGGTACAAAGGCACTGGAGGGAGGGACTAGTGGAGACCTGCCAGTATGTGGTGCTGGCGGCGGGGAGAATCAAGGCGGTCACCTGCATCCACTCCCGACTGCTGCGGGAGGGTTTGGAGCCGCTTACGGCACTAAAGGAGAAGTTGGAGGGCAGTATAGGCAAACCCATCCCGGATACCGTGTGGAGTCATATTATGCGGAGGACATGGAAGGGGAGTAGGAATGCCCGCTTCCAGAAGGTACACTTCTTCGTACTGCATTGGGCCTATCTGACCCCGGGAAGGATTAAACGGTATTTTCAGGTGCAGGATGCGGCGTGCCCGAGATGTGAGGAGCTTGGAGCGGAGCTCGACCACCTCTTGTGGGGGTGTCCCCGGCTGGGGACGTATTGGGCTGAGGTGGGGGAGCTCTTGAACGCTGTCACGGACCGTGAGGTGGAGTTCGACATGGCGGCCTGTTTATTGCTCTGGTTCCCTCACACAGTGAAGACAAAAGTGACGAGTAAATTCATTGACTTGGGCCTTATGCTGGCCCAGAGAGAAATTACATGGCATTGGAAATCCCGGGAGGGTCCGTCGTATGGGAGATGGATGGCTGAGTTGCTGAAGTGGGCTAGCTGTGAGAGTGTGCTTAGGAGGCGACAGGCGACCAGGGCAGGGGATGAGAAGGGATTGGAATGGGTGAGGGCATGGGAGCTGATAGTACAGGCTCTGAAGGACTACCGGCTGGAGAGCACAGAGCAGGAAGACTGGGAGGGTGGGGTTCCACGAGGCCTAGGAGCTACAGGCGAACAACCAATAGCAGTAGAAACAGTATGCTAGACCCCACGATCGGGGCCCACGCCAGCAGTAATGGGGGGGTGGGTAGGGTGGGGGGGAGTTATTGGGGTGTTGTAGCAGTATAAGGACGGATGGCTGGGAACTGAGGCGGTTGGGTAAAAAGCAGATATTAACCTGGGAGGTTGACCAGCTCTTCTGTGACAGGATAGCTAGGATACTCAGAGGATTGTAACGATGTGCCGCCTGGCCTCCGGGATGTGGGCTGAATGGCTGTGTACAGCACTACAATGATGGGGGGGCTCTGAGATACCTTGTGGGCACTGGTCGCTATTATGGAGTTCTCATTCTTAATTCTGCAATAAAAACACGTTTGAAAAAAAAAAAAATGTGTGAAACCTATGGTTTTTTAAGTGAATTTGCAAGGTTTTTTAAATGCTAATTCCTAACTATAACGTGTGTGAAACCTCTGGTTTTTTCAGTGAATTTGTACGGTTTTTTAAATGCTAAGTCATGTATGTATTATTATTTTTTTATATATTTATTTTACAATAAACTACGTATTAAATGTTTTTTTTTTATGGTTTTTCACCATGCGCGCACCCCCGCGATCTTTTTAAAAAAAAAAATTAAATGGTTTTTTCTGCCTTCGGGGTCCTTCAGGGACCCCCTGACAAAGGCTAGGGGTCAGGAACTCTCTACCCTGCCTCCTTTTCACGTTCGCCACCTTCCTTTTTCACTCTCGCACTGAAAACAAACAAAATGGCGGCCGACACTTCCTGATTATATATATATATATATATATATATATACACAAACAAACGCCCGAAAGCTTCGAGGGCGCACACAATGGCAGAGAAGCCATGCGGCTTTCACGGCAACTTGTATCGCTGTTGCAGAATAGTTTTGTCGACCTTACGCGTTTCAAGGCTCACGCCCCTTCTTCGGAGGTCTCTGCATCAGTTGATCGCGCAGGCGTGTCTCTGCATGCTCTTCTTTTATATGTCCCTGAGTGGGTCTCGCTCACTTCGAGTCATGATTACTTGCATGCTGGGACATTGAGTCCTGTTGAGACAAAAGTTCTCCTTTAAGTAAGTCCTGCACAATCCACATATTAAAAGCATATATTCTGCCCACAGTGGGCTCTGTAACTGCAAACAAGTTCATTCTGCCATCTCCGCCGTGCTGCATTCACAAGCAGGAGGGTTCCCACTAACAGCCTCCTTCACAATTCTTTGGATGGTGCCGCCCTCCACGGCAGGGCAGCCGTGCAGTGATGTGAACAAACAAACGCCCGAAAGCTTGGCATTCCTACCTACTAAAGGACATAATTAATTGCTTTTAAAGATGACGAATTTTCACGGAACCTGCTGGGGGTAAAACAAAGTTGTCTCCTGGGACTACAGGTACAGGCATGCATAATTAATTAACAAGCACTGAGCCAGGCCCACGTGGGGCCACTGAATATTTAAAATGCTGAAGAAAACTGTCCGTGAAACATTTGTTAATAAAGCAGCCCATGAGGAAGAAGCAGTGTGCTTTGAAACGCGTTGGGCATTTAATGGAATAAAAGTGTGATTTTAACCTTGACAGAACCGGATGGTGGACTCCTTTGTCGAGTGCGTTCCTAAAAGCTTTGGGCATTTGTTTGGAAATATATATATATATATATATATATATATATATATATATATATATAATATATATATATATATATATATATATATATATATTCACTGAAAAAAAACAAAGGTTTCAGGGGCGTTTATACACCTACATAGACACTTACACACCACCAATCATCCATAGAGGTACTCTCACACCTAGTCAGTCATGCAAATAATTAATTACACTCCCATTTACTCACCTATGCAGTTATACACACTCAAGTTCACTTACTCATCAAAATAGTACCACATTCTTACGCTCTTATACAATCATTGATACAAGCACACACTCATCTATACAGCCACTCTCACAATCACACACTCTCACATATACCCACTTATATACTCTTACACGCATATATACTGCCTTTCACATATGTAGTTAGTCACAAATGTACCACTGAGATATACATTCAATCCCTAACACACCCATACATACACTCACTCAACCATACAGTTCATCACAGATGCACTCTTAAAACCATGCACCCATAGAATCACCCACTCACACATCTATGCACAGAGCCACACACAGCCTACGCACACAAACACTCAGGCACCCATACAGATACTCAGACAACCAATCAATAACCCATATAGACAATCATATAGCTATTCACAAAACCATGCAGCTACTTATACACAAACACACAGACACATACAGACATTCACACAGTTTAGTCACTAGTCTGCAGTAAGATACATTTAATGACTCACTTATAGAGTCAGTTACACACCTACAAACTCATCCATTCACACACTTGTACACCCACTCATTCTTCAACAGGCCTTTCACTATAAATATCTAAAACATATTTCAACTTTACAGAAACACACAGTCACTGGATGACATCATCAGTGATGTCATTTGAGATGTCATCAGTGATGTCATCAGTGATGTCACTGACCATGTCATGAGTGATGTAATATGTGACGTCATCAGCAGTGCATTGCGGGGGCGCGAGTTATAGTTAGCTGAACTAACTATAACAGGGGAATTTCTAGGGTTTTGTATGAGGGAAATGTCCAGCTAACTATAACGCCCCTGAAACCTATGTTTTTTTCAGTGAATTTCTAAGGTTTTTTTAAATGCCAATTCCTAACTATAACGCCCCTGAAACCTTTGGTTTTTTCAGTGAATTTCAAAGGTTTTTTAAATGCTAATTCCTAACTATATATGGCCTGAAACCTATGGTTCTTTCAGTGAATTTCAAAGGTTTTTTAAATGCTAATTCCTAACTATATCAGGCCTGAAACCTATGTTTTTTTTTCAGTGAATTTCAAAGGTTTTGTAAATGACAATTTTGAATGTATTAATTGTTATACTGATTTTTTATACTGATTTACTACATTTTTTAAACTATTTATTTTTAGATATTTTTTTTAATTACATTATACATTACAATACAAAATATACTTTCTCAGAATGAATTACTTTTGTTTAAATACTTGGCAAATAGGCAACAGACTTTTAAGTACAGTAGTTACAGTTGTTGCAATAGCCAACCCAATTTGAAACACAAAGCAACATTGAGCTCAATGTGAATTTCTAGTTAAATGCAATTAGTTACTTTATGGATTACTTTTCTAACCACAGGACTGGATCCTAGATTCAGTCCTTGGACATCTCCTGTAAACAGTTGAGTAAAAGCGTTTTGGTTACAGTAGTTATTTTTAAGGAATATTATTGTATTTTAAAAGTTGACACTTGGAAATTTTTTCACATAGAATCACCAATGATATCCTATGGCTGAAAATTCACTTAACAGGTAAGTAGTGTTATCATTACTTTTTCTTACTCAGTGGTGGATCCTTGATCCAGCACAGGCCAACCTCCTGTAAACAGTTGAAAGAATGTGTTTAAGTCATACAGACGATTTTTTAGGAATATTTTTTGTTTGTGAAAATAGACAGAAACTTTTCTGGTGAAAACCACACAATGGATTCCTACGGAAGGAAATACAAGTTACTGGTAAGTACGCTTAGAATTACTTTTCAGGGTCAGTGCTGGGCTAAAAGATGCAGCCCTGGGTTCTCTCCTGATAACAGGTGAGTAAATCGGAATTCGTAATTCGGCTGATTTTAGATGAATATTTGTACGTTTCAAAAATGGACACTGAAAATTTTCTGGTGAAAACCACACAATGGATTCCTATGGAAGGAAATACAAGTTACTGGTAAGTACGCTTAGAATTACTTTTCAGGGTCAGTGCTGAGCTAAAAGATGCAGCACTGGGTTCTCTCCTGATTTCAGGTGAGTAAATCGGAATTCGGAGTTCGGCTGATTTTAGAGGCATATTTGTACAATGGTGAAGGAAGGGGGAGGGGCCTGAGGTGACCTGTGCAAACACGCCCTGTGGCGCATTTTAAGTTGGGGAATTAATTCCTCTTCAATCCTGTGGTCCCCTGTGGGCCACCTACCCCACAAGGTACGTCCAGTATGCGCCAGGGAGCTGCATTGCAGAGAGGTATTCAGAGGCCACGCCCCTTTTTGCAACACAGATCCGTGGCGCTTACTGGAGGTACCTGGTGGGCTAGTTGGTACCCAGGGACCCTCAGGATTGAAGAGGAATTAATTCCCCAACTTAAAACGCACCACAGTGCGTGTTTGCACAGTATCACCTCAGGGCCCGCCCCCTACCTTGACCACTGTGCAAATGCAGACTGTGGCGTGTTTTAAGTTGGGAGATTAAGTCCCCTTGAATCCTGAGGTCTCCTGGCGGCCAACTAGCCCACCAGGTACCTCCAGTAAGCGCCAGGGAGCTGCCTTGCAGAGAGGTGTAAAAAGGGGCTTGGCCTCATTACACCTCTCTGCAACGGAGCCCCCTGGTGCATACTGGAGGTTCCTGGTGGGCTAGTTGGCCCCCAGGGGGCCCCATTATTGAAGGGGAAATCGTTCCCCCTCTGCAAACGCACCAGGGGCGCATTTGCAGAGTGATGAAAGGAGGGGGCGTGGCCTCCTCCGCGATCCCGTTTAAAAAAAAAAAAATCTTTTTAAGAAGGAGGGATGTGTAGCCCCCCTTCTTTTTCTTTTTTTTGGCCCTGGGGACCCCATCCCCCAGGGCCTGCCCCCAATTTGTATTTTTTTTATAAAATAAAACAAAGGCCATAATTTGCCCCGGGGACCTCATCCCCTGGGGCATGGCCCTTTTCTAAAAAAATATGGTTTTTTTGGGAGGGGGGCCACGTGGCCCCCCTCCCGGGCCACTACTGGCCCCGGGGACCCCATCCCCCGGGGCCTGGCCTCCGTTGGGGGCCGTGGGGGGGTCCCCAATCCCGCACGGTGAAAAACCATAAAAAAAAATTAAAAACATTTTTTTAATACGTAGTATATAAAAAATATAATAATAAATACATAACTTAGCATTTAAAAAAACATACAAATTCACTGAAAAAACCATAGGTTTCACACACGTTATAGTTAGGAATTAGCATTTAAAAAACCTTGCAAATTCACTTAAAAAACCATAGGTTTCACACATGTTATAGTTAGGTGGACATTTCACTCGTAAAAAACTAATGAAATTCCCCCGTTATAGTTAGTTCAGATAACTATAACTCGCGCGACCGCCACTCTATCAAAAGGATGATGTCATCAGTGATGTCATGAGTGATGCCACTGACCATGTCATTAGTGATGTAATATGTGACGTCATGAGCAGTGGATTGCGGGCGCGAGAGTTATAGTTATCTGAACTAACTATAACGGGGGAATTTCATTGGTTTTTTACGAGTGAAATGTCCACCTAACTATAACATGTGTGAAACCTATGGTTTTTTAAGTGAATATATATATATATATAAAACATACTTAAACTTTTCTGAAGCACACAGTCACTGAATGATGTCATCAATGATGTCATCAGTGATCTCATTTGAGATGTCATCAGTGATGTCACTGACCATGTCATGAATGATGTAATATGTGACATCATTAGCAGTGCATTGCGGGGGCGTGAGATATAGTTAGCTGAACTAACTATAACGGCCAAATTTTAATGGTTTTGTTCGAGTGAATTTCAAAAGTTTTTTAAATGTTAATTTCTAACTATAACGTCCCTGAAAACCTGTGGCTTTTTTTCAGTGAATTTCAAAGGTTTTTTAAATGCTAATTTCTAACTATAACGTCCCTGAAACCTATGTTTTTTTCTGTGAATTTCAAAGGTTTTGTAAATGCTAATTTCTAACTATGCCTACAGAGGTAGGACATGTGAAGAAAGTGGAAGAAAGGCATAGAAAGAAGCAAGAGAAATGCGGAAAGAGGCAACAGAAGTCCAGAAAGACAAAGAAAGGTGCAGAAAGTGGGTACAATGGTACAGAAAGAGGCAAGAGGATTGCTGAAAGAAGCAACAGAGGTGTAGATAGATGCAAGAGAAGAGCAGAAAGAAGGAAGAGAAATGCAGAAAGAGGCAAGAGAATTGCTGAAAGAAGCAACAGAGGAGTAGAAAGAAGCAAGAGAAGTGCAGAAAGAGACAAGTGAGGTGCAGAAAGAAGCAAAAGAGGTGGAGAATTAAGGAACAGTTCAGAAAGAGGCAAGAGGGATACAGAAATTTGTAAAAGTGGTGCAGAAGCAAGCAAGAGAAGTACAGAAAGGGGCAAGAGAATTGCTGAAAGAAGCAACGGAGATGTAGAAAGAAGCAGGAGAAGTATAGAAAGAGGCAAGTGAGGTGCAGAAAGAATCAAGAGCAGTGCAGAATAAACTAAGAGGGATGCAAAAAAAGGAAGACAAGTGCAGAAACAGGCAAGAGAAGTGCAGAAAAAGTCAAGAGAATTGCTGAAAGAAGCAACAGAGGTGTAGAAAGAAGCAAGAGAAGTGCAGAAAGAGTCAAGTGAGAACCAGAAGCAGGCAAGAAAGGTACAGAAAGAGAGAAGACGAATGCAGAAAGAGGCAACAGGGGGGGTCAGAAAAAAGCAAGACAGGTGTAGAAAGAAGCATGGGAAGTGCAGAATGAAGCAACAGGGGTGCAGAAAGATGCAAGACTAGTGCAGAAAGAAGCAACAGAGGTGCAGAAGGAAGCAAGAGAACTGCAGAAAGAGACAAGAGAGTAGCGGAAACAGGCAAAAGAGGTACAGAAATATGTAACAGAGGTGCAGACAGAGGCAAGAGAGGTGCAAAACAGGTAAATGGGGTGCAGAAAGTGGCAAGAGGGGTGCAGACATTTACAAGAGAGGTGCAGAAAGAAGCAAGAGCAGTACAAAAGAAACAACAGAGGTGCAAAAAGAGGCAAGAGAACTGTAGAAAGATGCAAGAGAGTTGCTGAAACAGGTAAAAGGGGGCATAAGAGGAAACAGGTGGGCAGACTGAAGCAAGAGAGGTGTAGAAAGAGGCAATAGGGGTGCAGAAAGAATCAAGTGAGGTGCCGAAAGAAGCAAAATAAGTGCAGAAAGGAGCAACAGAAGTGCAGAAATAGGGTAGAGGGGTGGAGAGAGCGGCAAGAGGGGTACAGAAAGAAGCAAGTCAGGTGCAGAAAGAAACAAAAGAAGGAACAGAGGTGCAGAAAGAGGCATAAAAGGTGCAGAAAGACATAAGACGGGTACAGAAAAAGGCAAGAGAGGTGCAGAAAGAGGGAAGAAAGGTGCAGAAATAGGCAAGAGGGTATAGAAATAAGCAAATGAGGTGCAGAAAGAGGCAACAGACCTGCAGAAAGAGGCAAGAGAGATGCTGAACGTAGAAGAGATTTGCAGAAAGAGACAAGAGAAGTGCAGAAAAAGAAATAAATGTGCAGAAAGAAGCAACAGAAATGCAGAAAGAGGCAAGAGAGGTGCAGAGAGAGGCGCAGAAGGAAGCAAGAGTGGCTTGCACACCATTAGTACCAATTTAATGCCAACATTTAGCAATAAGTAACAGGTGACCCTTCTAGGTTTGCAAAGGGCCTTCCAACACGCTGTAACATGTGCCGCTGAATTTTTGGTAACGTTTGAGCAGTTGGAGCTAGAAACAAGGCTTTTTTTGTTCAAATCTACAGATTAGGGAGCAGATGATGAATTATGTGGCTAATGCAGAAAATGTATATTTGTGCGAAAGTCGGTGCAGCCAAACAGTCGCATAATTCCAGTGGCCCTGCTCATACCTCTGACTACGTCCAGAAGTGCTCCTCAGTGATTCTTTCTTTTTTTTGTATCATTGAGTTCATAGTCGAGGTTCTATGGAAACGAGGAAGACTAAACCTGACATTACCACTCCACAACACAGACTACCATACCACATAATTACTCTCCATAACACATAATCCCACTCTACATAATTCCTATAAAATAAATACCACATACTTTCTATCCACATAATTTCAATGCACAACTTACCACATAATTCCACTACACACAACATACATCCACTCGAGTCCGAAAAACATTAAAAAACTTTTACATTTACATTGCCAATAGCCAATTGCAAATGCGAAACCTAGAACATTGCAAACACTTCTTTAACTAGTAGTCGCGTTTGCAGATGGGTGGAGAAAGGGTGCTGGGCCTCCGACCAGCGCTCAGGAATTCCGCTGTGTAGGACTTACAGGAGTTACCAGGAGGGCTTCTTGGCCCCCAAAGTCCCTCAGGAGTAAATTGGACATCTTCCCCCATCCCGTAGTCTGCAAGTAGGTGCGTTTTCAAAGTGGTGGAGAAAGGACAGCATGACCTCCGAAGACGTCTTAGCAGTCCCACTCTGCAGGACTTACTGGAGGTAACAAGAGGTGTAGTTGGCCACCAAGGACATCCTTGGGGGCCAACTACCCCTCCTATTAACTCCAGTAAGTCCCACACAGCAGGATTGCTAAATTCTCAGAGAAGGCCATGCACCCTTTGCCAACCACTCTTCAAACGCGCTCCCTGGTGCGCTCTTGGATGGGTATTGAAGTCCCCTTCGCTGCTAGGGGTCCTTTAGGGGCCAACTAGCCTACCTCTTACCTCCAGTAAGCCCCACACAGTGAGATTTGTGAGAGGTGGACAAAGGCCACACCCCCTTTCTCCACCACTCTGCCAACACGCCCCCTGGTGCGTTCTAAATTGGGGGATTAAGTCCCCTTGAATACTAAGGGTCCCTGGGGCCAATTAGCCCACCAGGTTCCTCCAGTAAGTGCCACATGCTGGATTGCAGAGAGGTGGTCTGAGGCCACGCCCCCTTTTTACACCAATCTGCAAATGCGCCTCTTGGCGCACTGCTGCTTGGGGGATTAAGTCCACTTGTGTCCTGAGGTCCTCAGCTTGAGCCCCTCTACACCCATATTTTTATTTAAAAAACAGAGCCCCAGGAAATTGGCGGTCCCAGGGGCTGCGGGGCTGTGTGCTCCCGTGTTTAAGTTGCAAAGCCCCGGGGAGGTGGTGGTCCCTGGGGCATGTGAGGGGGCTCGAGCCCCCCACACACATTTAAAAAAATATATATTAGAGCCCTGGGGAGATGGTGGTCCCCAGTGCTGGGGGGGCCCCGGCAGCCCCCGCTATTTATATAGGCATGCTCCCGGGACCTAGCCCGGGGGCTTAAGAATAACGAAGAGCGGGAGGTCGCACTTCATTTTTTTTTTTTTTCTCTGCCGGATTTGCGACCCCACCGTGAATTCTGCGGGGTTTTTTTTTAATGCTTTTTTGTCCCTGGGGGTCCTTGTGGGACTCCCTGAGCAGGCCTAGGGGGTCTGGGGGTTTGTACCCTGCCCCCTTTTCTTGTCTTTCACCTATTTATTTACTCACAAGATGACTGCCAACACTTCCTGGTTGGGAGTGTGGACAGCCAATCAGAGTGAAGCTCGTGCCCAGGAGGGTTTGCGAACCCTCCTCGGTGCTCAGATATCGACACTTTTCTTTTTCTAATTTCTCAGAAACTACTGAATGGATCTACACCATTTAAAAAAAGGGCTCTTTCTGAACCAAGACCTACCTTTTTGCCAAATTTGGTGTAATTCCGTTCAGCAGTCCAGGCTGTAGCTTTGTCTAAAGTTCCTATGGAAATTAACATGGGGAAAACGCGTTTTGTAACCCCCTTTTCTCTCACCCCCGCTTGACAAATCACCCTGAAAGTTTCAAGACAGGAGCTGTCCGGAGCGCCCCACTAGTTTGGAAAATTTTGCGAAGATTCGTCAAACGGCACCAAAGAGATCGGCAAAAAAACATTTGAATAGAAAGAAGGTCCTTAGTATAACTACCTACTGGCGACTGCCAGCAGGTAATATATATATATATAAATTAGGCATGTGGAGTCCTTTCCTGAAGCCCACTGGAGGGCTGAACATTGTTGTCCTTTAGTATGTGTAACAGACAGACCCACTGGAGGGTATGAATTGAGCTGAAGTAACTACAATGCCCAGCGTGCAACATCAATGACTATTCACAATGATGGCACACCGGAAGCCACTCAATTAAATAAAAGCACGCAGAAGGGAGTGGAAAGCTGTAATTGACTGCCTGCTGACACGGCCTCTGACGAGAAGCACAAATGCTTTGAAACGCGTAAGGCCAAGGACTAGATACGGGGAAGGGAAGCCGCATGCCTTTCTGAAATAGAGGTTTGTAATCTACCTGTTGTGGAGTGCGGTCCCGCCTCTGGGGAAACTTATGGAAAACATATATATATATATATATATATATATATATATATATATATATATATATATATAGAGAGAGAGAGAGAGAGAGAGAGAGAGAGAGAGAGAGAGAGAGAGAGATAGAGATATATAGATATATATATAGATATATATTGATATATAGATATAGATATAGATATATTATCTACTGGCGGTCGCCAGTAGATAGTTATAGTTAGGACCGTGTTTCCATAGGAAATCCGCAACATTCTATTTGGAATAACTTTGGCACCGGTTGACGAATCCTCGCGAAGTTTTCAAAATAGGTGGGGCGCTCCGCTCCTAACCTGAAAGTCTCGGGGGGATTCGTCAAGCGGGGGCTGAGAAAAAAGGGGGGTCCCAAAACGCGTTTTCCCCATGCAATTTTCCATAGGGACCTTTAGTCCAAGGTACAGCCCAAACGGCTGAACAGAATTACTTGAAATTTGGCAGAGAGGAGGTCCTCAGGTCAGGGAAGTGCCTTTTGCAGGTCTGGTGTCAATCTGTTCAGTAGTTCCTGAGAAAATCAAAAGTAAAATCATATATATATGTGGGCGGAGCCTAACCACACATCTCATCCTGAGATCTGATTGGCTGTCAGCACTTCATCCAAGAAGTGTTGGCAGCCATCTTGGGACCAATATACATGATGGCACCTCATTAAAAAGCATTGCAGTTAATAGAAGGTTTTAAGACTTTAGTTACATTATAAATCATTTGTTGATGGTACCATACTCATTTTAGGAATTGTGGTATGTTCTAAGGTGATTTCACCATGTGAAAAAGCCTTCTGCTGGGATATCATGATTGAGAGAAAAATATTTTCTCATGCTTTTCCCACAGAGGGCTGGAAGGTGATCTATAAGCTAAACTGAGAGCTTATTTTCTGTAAATTCACATTATCTTTCTCAGTCATGTGAGAATGAAGTCTGACATTCTAAGTAAAACATGTACATCCAACAAGGGCAGAGACTGTCAGTTGATTCCTTTGTGTTCTACTGCAGCTTCCCAGAGTGTTCCAAAGAACAACTAGAGCGCTAACAGTCCTACATATGATAAACATATTGCACACCTGAAGCCATCTTGCTTGGATTAAAGTGGTAACTCTTAAAACATTTAATTTAAAAAGGAACAAAATGAGGGGGTTCATTTTTCCATAAAAAGTATGATTAGTGCTGCAGAAAGAAAAATTAGGGCACATTTTGAGTGACTTCTCAAATCCTCTTCTATTTCATTAAAAAATTCTGACATGCAGACTGAAACATGCACATTCAATACCAGCAGCAGTTTTCCCTGGTGAACAGTAGCTTTACTACAGTGATCTAATGAGCAAAAAGAGTGCTAACATTCTGAATTTATGGCAAATGTGTGACACATCTGAATGCCTTCTTGATGGAATCAAAGTAAAAACTGAAAGTATTTCCTACTAAGGAGACTGCAGTAAATGAGGAAATTAGGAAACTTCATAACAAATAAGTCTCCCAAGATGGCCACCAGAGACAAAAGAGCCCAAATGTAGCCCAAATATCACCCAGATGTAGCCCAAGTATAGCCCAATGACAGAATGTCGCAGAGTGTTCTTAAAAACAACTAGAGCGCTTACTGTCTTCATTATGACAAACGTATGGCACACCTGAAGCCATCTTGATTGGAATAAACTGGTAACACTTAAAACATTTAATTTAAAAAGGAACACAATGAGGGGGTTCATTTTGCCATAGAAATTATGATTAATGCTGAAGAAAGAAAATGAGGGCACATTTTGAGTGACTTCTCAAATCCTCTTCTATTTCATTAAAAAATTCTGACATGCAGACTGAAACATGCACTTTTAATACCAGGAGCAGACTTCCATGGTGGAGACTGCAGTACATGAGGAAATTAGGAAACTTCATAACAAATAAATCTCCCAAGATGGCCACCGGAGACAAAAGAGCCCAAATGTAGCCCAAAATCACCCAGATGTAGCCCAAATATAGCCCAATGACAGAAGTGTGCAAAACATTTATTATTTTGTGTTTTTGCAGTGTTATATAGTGCAGACTTGTCAGGTATTGGAGTGCTTTACATGAGCATTGGTTACATCACACAAGAACAAATTCATTTTGGTTGTAGACATGGGGAGACTAAGTGATTTGACCAGAATCACAGAATGTCGAGCTGAAGCAGAAACTCCAACCTGGTTCCCCAGTTGCAAAGTCTGCAGTTCTGGAAGTAACACCACATCCTCTCCCCTAAGTGCAACATTTAATCAAGTGGTCAACTGGATAAAAAAACATAAAGATAACAAATAATTTAAAAGTGCTTTGTCGCTATTTGAAAACTCAGAAAATATGTCCTTATTTTAGTCTTTTAGAGCACTAACCATAATTTTGATGGCAATAAGACCCTCTCATATATGTAATTTCTAAAGGAAATGCTCTAGGTATTACAGTTTTGATTACATCAAGATGACGTCAGGCGTTCCACACTTTTGTAATAAATATAGAATGTTAGCAATCTAGTTGTTCATTAGGATACTGTTGAGAGGCAGAGGCCAGGGGCACGGACTCTGAAAATTGAAGGCAGGTAGAAGGGTGCAAAGGCAACAATTTAACCACACTGAGCAGGCAGGAAGGGCCGTGGCAGCACAACATACTATGGAGGGCAGTGGAAAGGGGGGCAGGGGCAACAAACCAACAATACAGGACTTGCAAGAGAGTCTGTGGCAATGTAATAGACCATTGTGGGCAGAAGGAAGAGGCAATGGTAGTACAACCATACATGCCAACAGACCCGATTCAGCCAGGAAACGTCCAATGTTTTTAAGCTCAAATGGGCTTTATTTGATCTGTCTCCTGTCTACAATCTCCTCTTTTTCAATGTAACTCAAAGGGGAAAATCAATACCCCAGTTTTTTTTCAAAATCTCCCTCTTACCAAGTTCAAAATGTTCGCAAGTATGGTACATTGGATCATGGAAGGAAATGGGTTAGGGACATGGACTTAGATAACAGAGGACAGGAGGGACATGGAGAGGTGCACCAAACTGATCCTGCAGGGCAGGCATCAGGGTTTGCAGCAGCACAATACATCACACACGGCATGCGGGACGGGAGTGCAGCACAACAATCCATAGAAAGCAAGAGGGAGGGGACAGGACCATGCACATGGACAACAGAGAACAGAGGGGCAAGGGCAATGGTAGCTAGCTGACCATAATGGACAGACAGGAGAGAAAGCTGCAGCATAACAGACCATAAAGGGCAGGAGGGACGGATCAGGGGCATTACAATGGAACAGACAAACCAGGAGGGAGGGAGTAGGGGTCTGCACATGTAAACAGAGGGCTGGGGGCAAGGGGGCAGGGCAGGAGCAGCAAGATAGCCATGGAGGTCAGGCAGGATGGGCACTAAAAGCAAGACACACCATGAAGAGCAACACTGAGACTGTGATGGCATACACACAGACCATGGAGGGAAGGTGGGAGGGGGTCAGGGGCTGCTAACTGACCACACAGGGAAGGTGGGAGGGGCCATGGCAGCACAGAAGACCATGCTTGGCAAGTGGGAGGGTTAGTGGCAGCACAATGGCTATGATGGGCAAGAAGGAGGGTGCAGGGGCATGCACAAAGGACGATGGAGGATAGAAGGGAGGGTCAGGACCTGTGCACAGACAAGAAAGTTCAGGGGAAGGGGCCTCACAACAGACCGCACGGGGCAGGCAGGAGGAGCAGTTGCAGCACAACAGACCAGGGAGGGCAGAAGGGTGTGGCAGTACAATGGACCATGTAGGACAGGAGGAAGAGGATAGGGGCATGGCATGTGGACAGGCAGGGTGGAGGTGGCAGGGACAGGTTACAGTCATCTGACAATGCTAGGCAGGTGGGAGGGGAGTGGCAGCTCAACAGAACACTCAGAGTAGATAGGAGTGGCAGGTCCATGGAACATGGTGGGCAAAAAGGATGGAGCAGAGGCATGCACAAAGACATCGGAGGGCAGGGGGAAGGAGAATAGGGGCAGCAAGCTAAGCACAGAGTTTAAGCAGGAGGTCAATGATGGGGCATAGAATTGGGCAATGGAGGGGAGGAGGAGTGGACTGGTACATCATACTAAATTGAGGGCAGTGGCAGCACATCAGACCATGCATGGCAGGAGGCTAGTCCATGGATTCACACAACAGAGGATAGGGAGGAGGGGGATGGGGCAGCAAGCTAACTGTTCAGAGAAGGCAGGTATTAGGAACTTTATTGTTTTTAAAACGTGTGTCTGTGCGAACTACTTAAAATATGAACAAGTATGCATCATAATCTCACTTTTATTCAGGAAGAAGAGGACGTTTGTGACTGTGACTCCGGGCTCACTTGGAAGAAACACCCCCTGACCCTCCACCCCCTATCGCAAAATGTAATGCCCGTGAAAAGGGTAGGTGTTATATAGAACATAGTTCTGAGAGCACGATTGAAAATGAAAACTAGATATAGTGTATGGTATAAACTATGCACCAAAAAGTGTGATATAAGATGAACCGGGCGTGAAATATAATATGCAATACATTGTGCGCAATTACAGATTCATTGGAGAGCGCGAGATAGCACAGGCACTAGCGCGTGCTATGCAATATGCGCCTTGGAGTGTAATATGCACAGGGCAGTGTTGTGTAACCTAACTAGTCTCTAAAGTTGTAATATAAAATATGTGCTGGGGAGTGTAACGTTGCATATGCACTGTGACAAAGATATGGATCCCAGATTGTAATATGTATGGCATAGCACTGTGCGTTATAACATAGGCATCGAGGAAGGCACGTTAGATGGGGCAATATAACCCGTGCGAAGACGAGTGTGGCATGACATATTCACGGGGTGGTGTTACAGTGCACATGGGCTAGAGAGTGTCATAGCATATGCACTAGCTAGTGGAATACAACACAGAGGTGTGTGGCACTCAGCAGGCAATGGTGGGTGTAACACAGCATTGGGCTCTGCCAGGAGCGCGCTGTGACTCTCAAGTGATGTTCGTCCCCTTTCCAGAGAGTAAAATAAAAAGTATTACACATCCGGCAGTGGATGTGTGTTTTATTAACCGTGAGGGGGGTTTCTTGCATAGTTTTGGTCGAATTTTTGTCGAATCCCCTTTGAATGGCTTGGTGTGCATGTGTATTAAATGTGCCCGTCAATAGCTACCCATGTTTGTATAAATAAACGACAAGGGTGTCTACCGGGATTAGGCACGGTAGGGCATCAGACATGTCAGAGCTTCACTAGTGGTGTAAATACATTCCACGTGGATTAATTGTATGCATAGTCGCCTTTTAATGAATATCACGCAAATCGTCATGGTGATAGGTACGTACGGTTTGTCCAGCATGTCCTAGGTGTGTCTATAAATATATATTTTTTTAAAATAATAAAAAACAGTGGCCGGCCCTGGGGATTGGGGTCAAAAAAATATAATTAGGAGACAGGCCCTGGGGGATGGGGTCATCAGGGCCAATAAATTAGAATAAGAAGGGGAACCACACAGCCCCCCTTCTTAAAAAATTAAAATAAATAAAAGACTGGCATCGTGCCGGAGGCCACGCCCCCTCCTTGCAGCACTCTGCAAACGCGCCCCCTGGCGAATTGTAAGTTGGGGAATTAATTCCTCTTCAATACTGAGGGTCCCTGAGGGCTAACTAGCCCAACAGGCATCTAGTATGCGCCAGGGAGCTGCGCTGCAGACAGGTGTTCCGAGGCCAAGCCCCTTTTTACACCTCTCTGCAACGCAGCTCTGTGGCGCTTACTGGAGGTACCTAGTAGTCTAGTTTGACCCTAGGGACCCTTAGGATTCAAGGGGACTTAATCTCTCAACTTAGATCAGCCACAGGGCGCGTTTACACAGTGGTGAAGGGAGGGGACGGGGCCTGAGTTAACGTGTGCAAAAACGCCCTGTGGCCTGTTTTAAGAGGTAGTTTTAATCCCCCTGCCCTATTATATACTAGGGGCTTACAGAGGAGGTCATGCTAATCACAGGGGGACCCCAATGCATAATGTTCCCTAGTGTATGTAGGTGTTTTCACTGTATTCTAAGTGTCTTTTAACATAGCACTGGCTCTAGGACTGGTTAGTCAGACTCAGTTACCACCAGTATCCATCTGAAAAAGTTGAGGGTACAGGATGATTTTGCAACAAGGCTTCTTTCTGCTCTTCTTTTTGTTCTTTCTGCACGTTATCCTTCTTCCTGCACTTTTCTTCGTCTTTGAGGACTTCTGTTGGTTTTTTCTGCACTTCTTTTTTTTCTTTCTGTGCATTTTTTCTTCTTTCTTCACATGTCCTATCTCTGTAAGCATAGTTAGAAATTAGCAATTCACAGAAAAAACCATAGGTTTCAGGCACGTTATAGTTAGGAATTAGCATTTAAAAAACCTCAGAAATTCACTGAAAAAACCATAGGTTTCAGGGGTGTTATAGTTAGCTGGACTTTTCACTTGTACAAAACCATTGAAATTCCCCCGTTATAGTTAGTTCAGCTAACTATAACTTGCGCGCCCGCAATGCACTGCTGATGACGTCACATATTACATCACTCATGACATGGTCAGTGACATCACTCATGACATCACTGATGACATCTCAAATGACATCACTGATGACATCACTGATGACATCATCCTTGTGATAGAGTGGCAGACTTCCTCTCACCCTAATATAACCTTTGATACACACATTCAAAAATAGAGACTAAAATTTTCAAAACAATGGACATACCAATACCAGTTACAACAACCTCTTCAGTAATTCTAAGATCCACATACACATCCACTCATTCACCAACAGTCCTATACAGTCACTCATACATGTACTCACTCATCATATGTACTCATACACCTATACATCCTGTTACACAATGCCACTCATCCATAGAGTTACTCACACACATAGTCACTCATGCTAATAAAGAATCAAACATACATTCATTTGCATATACAGTTATACACACACCACCACACTTACTTCTATGGAAACTTACACATACTTAGTCTTTTAAACAATCACTTATAGAAACACATACTTATTCATACAGGAACTCTTTCAATCTCTCACTCTCACATATACTCACATATACTCACTTATATACACCAATAGTCATATATACTAGTTTAAAACATATGTAGTTACTCATAAAGACACTATTGAGACAGTCATTCACTCACTAACACACCCATACACACACTCATCCACCCATACAGTCCTGCACACATGCTGTCTTCAACACATACAAACAGTGAGTCACTCATTCATGCACTTATGCACTACGAAATACCCCCCACCGAACCATGCAGACACTCAGGCTGATACTCAAAAAACCAACTAATAACCTATATAGACACCCATGTAGCTACTCACCAACCCATGCAGCCACTTATACACAAAGTGAGAGACTGATACAGATATTTACATATTTAAACATTACTCACTAAGCCATGTATTCACTATGATACACTTAATCAGTCAGTTACACAATCAATTTTTCAAAAACAAATAATCCATTTAGACACTTATATACCCATTTATTATTCCATCGACCTTGAGATATACATATATAAAACACACATTCACTGGATGATGTCATCAGTGATGTCATCAGTGATGTCATTTGTGATGTCATCAGTGATGTCATGAGTCATGTCACTGACCATGTCATGAGTGATGTAATATATTTGATTCATTGGCAAATGTCGCATCAGATATTTTAAGTCCCGCTAGTGATTGCCAGGACAGGGAAACTGGCGAGACCATAGGACCATTGATTAAACACCCTTTTTATCCTCCCATAACTGATTCAGGACTGGCTATTCTATCCTGGAATATTGCAGGTATAAATAACAAGTTGTATTCCGGTGTATGGAGTAGTTTTGTGGATCAATTTGATATTATTTTATTCCAAGAATCTTGGTCTGTGGCCCCAGTCTTTCGCCCTGGATTCCTTAACTTTTGTATACCTGCCACTAAAAAAGCTAAAGGCCGACCACTTGGTGGCTTGATAATATGGGTACGTCAGTCACTATGTTGTAAAATCACTCAACTTAATCTCCCATCGCTAGATATTATGTCTTTAATCCTAAACTGGCCCAACAATAAGAGTATGGCTATTTTTAATATTTATGCTCGAGGGATGGTTGGGGGTACTTCGCCAGAGGTGATAAATGTCTTGGACCACCAGCTTGCAGTGCTC
Organism: Triturus cristatus; assembly: GCF_964204655.1. Lineage (NCBI taxonomy): Eukaryota > Metazoa > Chordata > Amphibia > Caudata > Salamandridae > Triturus > Triturus cristatus. Next base: position 213,839,049 of record NC_140592.1, read on the forward strand.
CCCCCTGAAATGATAAAAATTGTTGGAGGAGATTTTAATACAACTTTTGAGCCTCTTGGACAGGAGGACCGATTCCTTGCTATTGAAGAGGACAACAGGTGGGGTATTCCCCAGTTGGACCTTCCCCCAGTTAAGAAATGGTCCGCTGCAGCCATTCAACTCAAAGCCCTTTGTTTAGAAAGAGGGCTTAGAGCCGCTAATGGGCGCACTAAATCAGATCAGCAGGGTGCAAGCACATTTGATAACGGAAGGTCTGCCAGTCGAATCGATTACTTCTTGGTGGATATTAGAGTTTGGAGCAGTCTGAATGACATGTCTGTAATTACACGGGATGAAAGTGATCATAATCCCTTGTGTCTAGAGTTACATTTACCAAACACCCCTAGAGAATCTAAAACTGAGGGGGGGAAAGTAACTATGGATATCGTTACATCAAACAACATGCGACATGTCAAATGGGATAGATTCATTGAGAAGGTGGAAATCTTGAATGACCTCAAGAAAACAATCATTTGTGAGGTGGCCAATCTAGGCCCTAAATTAACTAACTCTGACTTCTATCTAGTTATGCTCGAGGCCCATAACATTTTTTTCACTAAACTGCAAGGGTTTTTTATGAAACCCCCTAGTAGTGGAAAAATCACTAAGGGTTGTCCACCTGAAGAGGGATGGTTTAACAAATCCTGTAAAATAGCCCGCAAGAACTTGAGTGTTGCTCTGAGATCAGGAGTAGCGGAAGATGTGAGATCAGCCAGGAAGCTTTATAGGCAAGTTCAGGTAACAGCTAAGAAGGACTGGGATGAGAACCAGTGGCAGGATTTGAAACGTGCATGCTTGGCTAAAGACCAAAAACGATTTTGGGCCACATTAAAGTGGGGCAGAGGCGGTTCTGCACCCTCCCCACAAAACCACGTGGCAAAAAACCAATGGGTTGATTTTTTTAAACCACAGTATGCTTCTGTCCCATCCGCAGAAGAGCAACCACTTCCTCCCACTGTTTATTTCCAAACACAGGTGTTTTCAATTAAAGAGGTCAACCTAGCTTTGGATAGTATAACAGCGGGCCGTGCACCTGGAATGGATGGGATACCTGCGGATGTGTTTTTAACTGATAGATTATCTTGGTGCCAATACTTTCAATGGCTAGCTAACTCAGTGGCCATGGGCGCACCCATTCCTTCTTCATGGAAAGGGGCAGAAATAATCCCGGTTTATAAAAAGGGTGACAAATCACTCCCAAGTAATTATAGACCTATTAGTCTTATAGACTCAGCACAAAAACTAATAGGTCGGTTGGTACAAAATAAACTCCAATCTTGGGTTGAGGATAATAACATCTTGTCACCATATCAAGCCGGGTTTAGACCTTGCACCAGCTCTATTGATCAAGTCTTTTACTTCCTAGCTCTTTACTGGAGGAACGTGAAGTTGTCCAAAGGGACCCTTTATGCAGTCTTTATTGACCTGCGATCAGCCTTCGACCTGGTACCTCGCTTTAAACTTTGGAAGGTTCTTGCCCAAGCAGGTATGGCCCCGGAATTACTAACCTTACTCGTCCGCCTACATCAGAACAATTATGCACAAATTAGATGGGGAAGCCAGGGGGAGGTGACGGACCCATTTCCCGTTGAACGTGGTGTTCGGCAGGGATGTGTCCTGGCACCGACATTGTTTTCTTTATACATAAATGGGATAGTCGATTACCTTGGCAGGTCCCCTACTGATGCCCCTATTCTGGCAGGATCCAGAGTGCCTGTTCTCATGTTCGCGGACGACACGTTGTTGGTTTCACGAACCCCAAGCGGATTGCAGAAAGCGTTAAATGTATTCGCTGAATTTTGTCAGGACCGGGGTCTCGAGATAAATACCTCTAAAACTAAATTTATGTGTCTAAACCAACGACAAAATTTTAGAGGAGTAATAAAATATAATGGTATTCCATTGGAACAGGTTGAGGCTTTTACAAATTTAGGAATATCGCTTCAACATAATATGAAATGGTCAAATCACATTGACATGACTGTCTTAAAATTCCACCAGCTTGCAGGTGCAATTATTTCCAAGCACAGATCTTCATTGACTAAGCCAATTAGGCCTGCCTTGGAAATTTATAATATGAAAGTTATTAGTGCATCGCTGTATGGTTCGGAGCTATGGGGGTTTGCAAATCTAAGTGGCTTACGGCTGGCTGAAAATAAATTCCTACGCAGCCTAACAGGTGTTCCCCAAAGTACCCCAATGATCCCATTAAAATACGATCTAGGGAGGAAAAAAATTGAGGATTTGGCACAATTACGTCCACTTCTGTATTGGCGGCGG